>NC_082666.1:24738680-25988680 GCF_025265405.1 Mesoplodon densirostris | reverse complement strand
GCCTTCCACTCCACTGCCAGCTGACCGTGTGTACCACCAGGTCACAAATACACAAAATGCAAAGCCACCCAAGGCAGGTGGATTTCCCCAGATGCAGTGCAGAGACTGCAGAACAAATAGCACCATAGTTAAAGCTTCAAAGAGAAAGGGGGACAACATTAACACGCTTGTACCTGAGATGGGCCTGGAATAAACCCCACCGTGTGACTCGTGTTTTAGAGAGCTGGGACGCCCAGTCTGGGGCTAGCCAGATCTGCCATGGAGCAGAAGCAGATTATCCCGAGGTGATTCCAGTGCATGCTAAACTTTGAGAACCCCTGTTTAAATTCTACAGCCCAAACCAGTTTAGATAGGGCCCTGGGAGAATGAGCTTCCGTTTTCTTCCCAGCAACTACTGTCTGTTAGAACAGCTTGAGACCATAGGGACAGGCAAGAACAGGATTGACCACCTGCATCACCTATGACCAGCGTTGACAGGGAGGAAAACAAGTACTTCGCAGGGCTAATTTAACCCTCTTGTGTGTAATTCAAGTTCTTCTCGTGTCTTCATTTGCTTTGTGAGGTACAAACTTCCAGCCCTTTACCCAAATGGAGTGATCTAGACTGTGTATGACTACACCTTTGATTTCTATTCAGTTAATTTGCATGTTTTATTTTATCTTTAGCATGGGAAGGAGACCTAGTTGCCAGAGCGGCCAGGAATAGTATTTAAAAGTTTAGCCTTTACTTTAACCCTGGTTGGTCAATCTCACTGTGTTCTTGGCTCACCTAACATTTGTGGTCACAAGAATGCAAAACAGTGCAGTTCTGCTGGCTGCTTCTCCCTATTTTGTCTCTCCGTCAAGTCTTAGGAACTTGTTGACTTTCTCCTAAATTTACTAACATTATTCATTTTATTTTTAGTAGCTAACCTTGCTGCTTTTACTCCTCTCCCTTTCATTAACACTGACCCCTGAGCAAAGCCCATCACTTGGTTTACCTCGTTCCAGAGTCTAGCCTCCAGAGAGGTCTGCTGGCTTATGCAGAGGCCCTAAATAGGGCTCACAGTGCAGTTCGGAGGTGGGGCCCTGGCCTGGAAACAGGAAGCCTGGTTCTGGGCTCTGCTCTACTACAGACTTGCTGCACAATCTTGGGCAAGCCCCTCCTCTCTGGGGCCCCAGAACTCTGTTGTACAATGGGGAGAACACAGTGAACTCTCAGCCCTTCCAGCTAGAGTATCCCAGGGTTCCCCGGTCTTCCTCTGTTATACATGTGGCCATACAGTATAGATTTCCTGGAAGGTAGTTCCAGTTTTGCAATCCCTGGCACCATTGCCCACACACCATGAGCATACTGGTTCTTAAACTGTGGTCCCAACTACTGATTTCACCAATAGTTGAGGGGCCCTTGAGGGGGGTCCCTGCCTGGTTTCTCCATAATCACAGTTATGTAGGACTTGTAGCCCCAGTAGCCCCAAGTGGGACTAGGATCCTAACATCCAAATGCCTAGCCTTTTTAAGCAATGAGTCACCTCACCAGGTCATTTCTAAAACCCCAGTAGAAAGGCATATCACACAGTAATCAGTGTTTGTTGAATGAATAAACAACTACACTTTCTCTACAAACACAAGCATTCCATAGACTGAACAAAGCTCAGGACTGAAATAGAGAAACCAATTCCTTCTGCAGAACCAAAACCTCAAACTGAAGCTATGTAATGTCTGGAGTACACCAAATGATGGCGCTTCTCTTGCAGTTGTGTCATTTTTAAACCTCTGTGTGCAAGCTCTATTGTTATGACACCCTTCCCTAGCCCTCAACCCAAATACTTAATAATCCTATCTGTGTGACTCCAGTGGGTAAGTGAGAGATCTGGAGTTAAATCCCAGACCTTCCACCTACAAGCTGAGTGGTTTAAACTTCAGTTTCCTCTTGTGTAAAATGGGGCAAATAGTAAATTCCTCATTAGGCTGTTGATTTAATAAGAAACCTACATCTCCAAAATTACTGAGAATAAGCACGTGTTAACTGTTAGCTAATTAACAAAGCAACTCGGATCTTCTCATTTTAGTCTTCCTATTTGGTGGGAATTATCATATCTATAGTAATTTACAGCTGAGGAAAATGAGACCCAAAAAACAGAGGTGAGACACCCACGATCTCACAACTGGTAAATGGCAGGGCCAGCAGTTGAACCCAGGTCAGAAACACTTCCAAGCCTGGAAGATGGGGTAGTAAGTGCAGTAAGTTTAGACCTCCTAGTAGAGTCAAACAAACTTGGTCCTGGCCGAACTCCTCTCCTGCAGCACTTGAGGGGCGGGGCAGTGCCGCTCTGGAGTTCCTGTGCGTAGGAACACCACATACTGTACAGTATTTCCTGTTGAATGAAGCCAGCTTTGTCGACATTTTCATCCATGTTTAACTTGATGGCAACATTTGCATTTCAGAAGGTTTTTTTCAATTCCTCCTATGAGGACATTAGCACCTGGGGAAAAAAGTGGAGTCTAGACTAGGACAGGTGTGAAAACAGAAGGTATATAACGTGTTTCACCTCTCCCAGGAATAGATCTTTTCTCGTCTACTCTTTTACTGGAATGTGTTCAAGGCACTGTTGGGCCCAGAGATCTTAGTCTTTCCATCCCTCACTAGCCTCAGGGACTCTTGGGCGCTTTCCCTAATATGGTTGTTCCCCGGTGACTTAAAAGGCTCAGCTCAAACTGCAGTTATGATGTAATTCACTTTCCCAGTTTTAATCACTTAGAGCTTCTATTCAGCATGTGCTGGCTGTGTCCATTCAGTAATGGCTAGATTTTAGCCCATAGTCAAGGGAGCTTGAGGATTCTTTGGGCCAAGGTAGCCTCAATGCAGGTCAAGGTCTAATTTGTTAAGTTTTTGAATTTACTATAAATGGCTCATGATCCCCTAGGACTCAAGAAACAACAGTCTAGGAATCCCTATTTAAAAAGAAAGGAACATAAAATGTGATATATACGTAAGTGGAATATTATTCAGCCTTAAAAAGGAAGGAAATTCTGACATATGCTAAAACATAGATTAATCTTGAGGACATTATGCTAAGTGGAATGAGTCAGTCACAAAAGGAAAAAATATTATATGATTCCACTCATATGAGGTCCTTAGAAAGTCAAATTCATAGAGAGAAAGTAGAATGGTGGTTGCCAGGGGCTGAGGGGAAGGGGGAGGGGGAGGAGAGTTATTATTTACTGAGCTTAGAGTTTCAGTTTTGCAAGATGAAAAAGAGTTCTGGAGGTGGATAGTGGTGATGGCTGCACAAAAATCTGAATGTATTCAATACCACTGACTTGCACAGTTTAAAAACTGCCAACATGGTACTTTTTATGTTATGTGTATTTTACCACAATTTTTAAAAATTGGAAAAAAAGAAAGAGAGAAAAAGGAACAGCTTGAACACTAAGACTCTCAGCTATGGTATTAGCATTGTCTCATCAGAGCCAAAAACAGCTACATAATAAATGCTGTACATTTTTATGCCCAACCCCCAATTTTCCTTCTGCTGAATGAAGCATCTTGCTCTGCCACTGAAAACTAGCATTTTCTTATAAACCACTAGCTCAGAAAAGTCAGTGACTTTCAGCAATCAGTCCACTAGAGACCACTGCTAAGCAGAGGAGGCTAACAGCAGCACTGTGCAGTGAAGAGAGTGCTCCCCTTACAACCAAATAGCTCCCCCAAGTGGCTTCAGCTTCTCCCCCAAAGAAAAACAGACCCCTCCCACAGAGGAGCAGATTTCTTTTCCAAATTAAATGTGTAACTTTTAACTGTTATTAGTATTGTCAACATGAATATCAGAAAAAAAATTCCATTATAGATACTATCATCTTTCATTTCTTCCAAATGAAATTGACACTTTTCCCTCTGACTTTCAAAATGAAGATACTTATTTCATGCAATAATCAATTCCCAAGATAAAAGGGAACCAGTTTTTCATCATTTTTTTCCCCAATAATTTGCCATCTGTTAGGATTTACAAGAGCACACTCACCCATATATTGCCCTAGGAAATCATTTTTAAAGATACATACTTTCACCACTTAAATTTGGCACTTTGGACCTAAAATTACTTTTCAGCCAGGATTTAAGAAAAACACTTATGAAACTGTTCTAGAAATTTTTTTTAATAGGCTTAGAGAAAGATGTTTTCCAAATTATTGATTTTTTAAACTAATACACCTCTTCATCATTTTGTGATTCTGCTGGACAACTAGGGTGTTTTAAATGGATCTCAATCTTTAGAAATTGTGGCTTAGAGTCCTAGACTCTTGGAGTGTGCACCTTTGAGCTATTCTTGGTATTTCCTGTGGTCTACCAGAAAATGCATGCTCATACCCAGAAGGCAGCATAAGCTAAGTGAAACTTCAAAAATTTTTATTTTTGGTTGGAATTATATCAACTCAGTTTAGAAATGGTATCTCACACTGATTATTAAGGTCTTTAATTTCCAAAATGAAAACAAAATTTTATATATGAAATCCAATTTATCAAATGAATTCTTTCAAAAGGGGTTTAGCAACAAGTGATAAATAGATTGAAACCCCTCATCTACACCCACAGAATTAAGAACTGACAGAAAGAAGAGGCAAAAGTATTATGTATGGTTTGAGAGACAAAGAACAGAATGAGCAAACATTTCATCCAAGATTTCTGGATGATTTCTATGACGATTCCGCTGGGTACCAGCTGCCTTTGAACACAGATCTCCCTGATGGAGTCATAGGCACACTCCTTGAAAACCACAGAACACCCAAAATAACAATGACCAAGACAGAGATACCTAGAAGAAAACAAGCCAGGGCCACTGACAGTATCGTGCGTTTGAATGACTACATGGTCATATAAGAAACTGTCAATCCAACGAAAAAAACAATCTCCACAAAACGCTTTCTACATATTTACTTGTAAATCTAAAGGCAGAGAGACTAAGGGCCCTAGCAGCCAGGAATAAGCAATGAGACTTGGTATATGAATTTAAAAGTTTATTAGCCACAGAAAAAAAAATGATTCCTTAAAATCAATTTTCATTAAGTTCCCTGTAAAACAGTAAGCTTACAGAAAATTTCTTTCTCATGAACAGAAAATCACTATGCTTTTGGTCCAAGATATGTTGGTTTTTTTTCCTTTCTTCTTCAGATGACAGACAGATGGATGTAGCCGAATCTATGAACGAGTGTACTTGCCCCAAATGTGCAACATAAATACAGAAGCGATGAACAGAAGACTCATAACCAATACTGGAACAGGGCCACTGGAAATAAGAAAAGGCAGGCTTAGTTTCAGTAATAATACATTATTATATTTGTAATATTAAAGACTGCCTAGGGGAAAAGGGAGGGGAAAGCACCTAAGATCCATAGAAGAATATTATTTACATCATTTAAAAATATTCCAAAAATTATTACTGTGGATATTTTGAGGGTGACAGCATTGCGGTTATTTAGAAAGGAGGAATGCTTATCTTTTAATGAAACATACTAAAATATATACAAAAAAAGGATCTAACGTCTTAGAGACACTAGTCTCTTTAATTTTGTGCATTTGATATTCTCCATAATAAAAAGTAATTTTAAAAATTTCCCAAACTCTTTAAGTGCAAATGATCCAATTACCAAACTATTATTTCAAATTAATATTTTAAAGACCACCTTCATCGTCTAACTACAATAAACTAGGCATAACAAAGATGAATATCCCATTATAAGTTATGAAGCATTTTCAAATATATGATCCCATATGATTAACAAGCTCAAGACACAGGCGAAACAAATATTAATCTTATGAAATGAGAACACAGAGCCTAAGAACACAGAGCCAGAATGGAAAGGAGGGATCTGAACTCAGGTTTTCTGATTCCACACATAGTGCTCATTTTACTGCTTTACGGTTCCCATATTTAGGGGAGCAAACATTCTAGGCAACATTAATTAAGTTTGATTTATATTTAGTTTACTGTAGAAAGGAAGTATATTTTACTCATCAGCCCTTCCCTAAATCAAATGCTTTCCAGGTTGAGAATTAGTACATGGGTTTCTTACAGTTAGAACTCCTTGATTTTACACAACCTGTCAAAAAATACATTTATCAAATGAATTCTTTCAAAAGGGTAAGTTTAGCAACAAGTGATAAATAGATTGAAACCCCTCATGCTGTCAATGCTGATGTCAGTCAAAGGCCTCGTCTTTTTGACTCCTCTTGCCAACAACAGTTTTGGAGAATTCAAGATGTCACTTCACCTCCCAGGTACACCTGGGGGTGGACACAGGAAAAGACCCCAGGAATCTTTATAATTAGGGCAGTAGAGTAACCCAGTGGAGCAGGCGGTAACAAGAGTCCATTAGTGGACAATAATCAACGCACAGAGATCCAAGTCCTTGCTACACTATTTTGTTCTTCCAAAATTTGTACAATTATGGGAGTAAACAAACTTAAAAGTACCTAGGAAGAGTTCGTCATCACGATGCACTGGATCATACTGCCTTACTTTAAAGTGCCATTAGGTAACATCAGCCGTAAAGCATAAAGCTGAGAGTGCAGTGCTTAGAGTCCAAGCGCTGGAGTCTGGAAACCAACTCTGCCCCTCACAAGCTGTGACTGTGGCCCTGTGACTCACCTTCTCCAAACATCATTTTCCTCGTCTGTAAAGTGGGGATAATTACAGCACCTCTCTCATAGGGCTGCTGAGGTATTAAATATATTAACACACACACGGTATAGGCTTCTAGTAAGCTCTCAGGAAATGCTACTATTATCAACCTGAAAAAAAATTCTAACTCCCAGGAAGAGCCAACAGCAAGCTCCAAGGTGGTACCTGACTGCTCCGAGATGTGGATTTGAGGATACAATTCCCCAACTATGTCCTTTCACCAAAAACCCCTCTCTCTGGTATGGTGAGACTGTGGTTTATGACACTGCAAAGGAACCGCTTCTGTCGATTCCTAGGACTCACAACAGCAGCAAGCAAGCCTGGCTGCACAACAGCCCAAAGCGAGAACAAGCCAGATCCACCCACAAGAGAACAGTTGCTTCACCACCTCGTTAAGGGTTTAAAATGTTGTCCCCTGGATACCCTGAAGAGCAAGGGGCTTCAAAATTTGTCTCTGAAATACTCAGAAAAATTACCTCTAACAAGGACCAAAATGCTGCCAACTCACACGTCCCCAACCCCAAGGATTATTTCCTGAAATACATTCTCACCTTGTAAGTCTTCGTCATAACAGGGGGGAAAAAATCAATAAATAAAACAAAACCTCAAGAATTCTAGGGAAGTCTTTCTAAATTAAATTTGTGATCTAAGTCAAGCTACTGGTCAACTTAATTAAACTAATCCAGATAAATCTGATTTTGTCTCTGTTACCAAACAGGCAGAATGGAAAGAGCATGGAATTTAACAGTCCCAGAATATCTGGTTCCAGCTCTTGCTGGCTGTTTGTCTTTGACAAGTAGCTTTGCCTCTCTGAATCTGAGCTTCTGAACCTGAGGAGCTATACGAATGAGAGCTGCTGTGATTATTCCAATTCCTCATCCACTGGATTCAGTCAGGAAACAGCTGTAAGCAGTGGTGTCCTGGAGCCCACCTGGTCAGAAACCTGTGGGATTAGGTTTCACAGTACCAGAAAGTGAGGTGAGGCGTGGGGACAGGGGTTCCCCCAGATGCCCATATCCCATCACCTAATGAGCATTTGCAGGCCTAGAACTGGGGAAGTGATGGGGTCCAGTCACCACCCACCAACAGCAAGGAGGCCAGAGAACTTTCGGTAACACAGCCTAATGCAGAAACTCCCATTAGACTGCAATAATATCAGCTTACGCCTCCAGGAGAGCTTTGAAAAATCACCTAGCTCCTGTTCAAATGGTTACTCCTCTATTTCTCAGTGTGGGACAAGAACACCAAATGAAGAGCAATTTCACCTAATTAAACCATTTTCCCTCCAGTTCTCTCTATTCCCATCATTTATTCTGACAGAGCTACATGAAGATGTTCCCTTGCTTTCACTCAAACCATGAACAGATGTCATACCAGGCCCTAAACTAATTGGCTGCTATATGGACAAACCAAACCCCACCCACCCGGCACAAAGGAAGCTGCAGTGTATTATAGATCTCATCAAAGCAAACACCACTGGTGGCGGAAAGAGAGTGCTGCCAAAGGGCCCTGTGATTCTGGACAGAAACACAAGGTCTGCTTCCAGGACTTACACTTTGAGCCCCGGTGAATCTTCTGTGTAGAATCGCCACATCCCCCCAGTGCCTGCTGAGGTCGTGCGGCCTGTGCTCCTCGTTCCACAGCTGGCATTTTTCCTGTGAGAGAAAAAATGTTACAGATGGCCTTTTTTTGGAAACCCTTATCAGAGCATTATAACATATGCTACCATTACACTGGTAAAGAACCAAAAAATTAACTTTTTCTTTGCTAATACCTCCTTGCTTTTGCTTGCTTTTACTCCACTGACCATAACCAATAAGAACTGAGTACCCACCATACACTGATGCATACAATAACCCAGAAAAGTAGTTACCATCTCCATTTTATAAATGAGGAAAATGAGGCTCATAAAAGGTTAGGCAAAGTGCCAAAGACCACATAGCCAGCAGGCAGCCATGCTCGGCTGTGGACCCAGTTCTGACTTGAGCCCATCCACTTGCTCACACATATAGGCACCTCATTTGGACAGTGCACTTCAGTTTCACTTCACATGTATTTTTGTGAAGTCAAGTAAAAAACTCCTGCTTAAAAATACCCTGAATCCATATTACCTGATTTTTAAATGACTACTTTAAAATGTTTTAAAATTACTGTATTTTCTACAAAAAACATAAGTTCTAATTGTAATCCAAGTCTCAAAACAGAGTATATATTTTATGAAAAATTATTTTGCAATCTGTTTTCACTATTTTGATATACTGACTGTAGATCTTGGACAGAAGTAGGACGTGAAAAAATGCAGGAAACCCCCAACCAGAACTTGTCCCTCACAAGGGGATCAAGGCTTATGAAGTGAGCTGTGTGGTGCAGGCGGTCCTGGCACACAGAAGCAGCGAACAGCACTAATGCCACTGACCAGGAAGGGAGCCAGGGAATCCTTTCCCTCCTCTCCTGGGTCACTAGGAAACCCTCCCCAACAGCTATTCTCCCACACAGCACTCCTCCAATCCCACTTCTCATTTCCCCTCAGTGCGAAACTGGTACCACGTAAAAATAAGTAGTAAGTGTGAGACAGGTCAGAAGAAACCTTCTTCAGCCCATTTATCACCAACTCAGAAATTCCAGGGAAGGGGAAAGGAAGAGAGAGAGAAAGCCCTGTCCCGTCACTGCCCCTCGCCATTAACCAAATCCCAACACACCCTCCCTCAAAATCCCATTCCAGTTATCCGTGGACTGCTGGTTCTGGATTTTTGAAAAAAAGACGGCCATACAGGGAGAAACCAAAATACCCTATCCCCACCGTCTCTTCTTGCCTCCCAACTCTGGTTCCTAATCCCCACCTCACCCTACCACAGACTTTATTCCACACTCTGAATGCAAGAAGCACTGGTCTAGGGCTCAGGGAGCTTGCCCTGCTGCATGGAGTGGGAGAGTGGAGTCCCGGTTCCAGTGTGGGCTCCAGCAAAAAGAGCTAGAAATCTAAAAACAATTAGTGTCAAACGGTGATTTTGATGTACTGTACTAAAAAGATTACATTTCAGACACATTAATTATGGGCTACATGGTCACCTGGGAACTTGTAACTCCATCTGTATGACTGTTTCTATGGGAAAACTGATTGTAAACTGTACAGGGATTTACAGAGTAATTCATACACTTACAAGAGCTTTCACACACACACACAGATACACATCATCTAATTGGTGGAGTAGGTATGTGAAATTTTCCTTATTCATAAAAAGGAACTTGAGCTAGATGATAAACCCAATGTGGACATAAGTCATCGGCTGAGCCAAGACTAGGACCCAGGTACTTTCTACTATTCCCACACCCACCCAACTCCAGTTCCTGTCTTCAAAATCTCCAGGAGCCCCCCAAGGAATCAGTCTGTGCTCTTTGAAGATTTCTTACATCTGCTGGCACACGGACATAGCAGAGGATTCAGGCCACCTAGAAATACCAGAAATGTACTCAAAATACCTCCCATCCCCCCTACTGGGAAGCTAGGTAGAAGTTAACAGAGCCCATTTTAATCTCCAAAATTTCTTTTTGGGGTCTATTTTACCCTTTCTTTCTAACCACTGTGTAACTGCCTCCCTCCTCCTATACCCTAACGCAATGGTTTTTCGTAACCAACCTTTAACATACTTTGTTCTAACATGGTGGTCTTCTGGCTGTTCCTCAAAGAAGCCAAGCTCATTCCCACCTCAGAGTCTTTACACTTAACTATTCCTCTTGTCTAGGAAGCCTATTCCTCCCCGGACCGTTGCATAATTTGCTCCCTTGTCTCTTTTAGGTCTCTACTCACCTGTCACCTACTTTGAACACCCTATCCTCACCCACCCTCTAGTCTCCACACAACTTTATTTTTCTTCTTGGCCTTACTGCCTGAAATATTATCTATTTATTTGCCTTGTCTATGGTCTCTTACACTGGAATATAAGGTTCATGAGGTCAAACCCTGACTAGCTTGTCCACAGATACAGCCTCATGACTGGAACAGTACCTGGCATGTACCCTCAATAACTATTTGATGACTTCCTTAATACCCCAGCCAGTCCATCACCTTACTATGCCTGATTCCCATTAATCCTGAACACTAGAGACTGTCATACAGAGTGAAGTCAGAAAGAGAAAAACAAGTATCGTATATTAATGCATATATGTGGAATCTAGAAAAATGGTGCTGATGAGCCAGTCTGCAGAGACAGAGATGTAGAGAACAAACGTACGGACACCAAGCGGGGAAAGCGTGCGTGGGGGGGCGCTGTAATGAATTGGGAGATTGGGATTGACATGTATACACTAATACGTATAAAACAGATAACTAATAAGAACCTACTGTATAAAAAGAAATTCAAAAAAAAAATCCTGAACACTGCAGCATTTTAAGGCTTTACAGTTTACAATGTGTTATTGCTCCTTTTCATCCTAGCAACTTCCTTTTATACAGTAGTAACAGAGCAAGGACTCCAACCCTGGCCTGACCTTAAATCCCATACAGTTACTTCTCAAGGTTCTACTTCTATTACCTCACTGAACATGGAGACAGAATGCAAATCTGTGGACTACATAATCCACAGCACTATTATTAACTGTTAGCTTCAACTTTTTCTTACAGACTCACAAAGAGGGAATATATTCTTGAACAGTCAATACCTATTACATTACACTCATGAAGTAACACTTAGAAGAGTACCAAGATTCTAGAAGGGAACTCTGTAGGGTCTCTCAGTACATAGAACCGTGGTCTGTTGAGTTACATTGGCCCCAGCGGTAGTGAATTCTAAAAGACGACATCAACACCCCCAACTTGATAAACTGCATCTGTCCTCAAATGTTTGTTTCTCCATTTCACTTGTGCAGCAGTTATTTCAATTTTATTTATTAAGTAAACAGTTATTTCATTTATTTGATAAACATATGATTTCTCTTTTTTTTAAGCGTTTTCAGATGATCAGACTTCTCTGCCACAGTGTTACCAATTCTCCTTAACTAGACCCACTCCCCAAGGAACTGTACCAACAGGACAGGTTTTCCATTCCAGCACAAAGAATCTTTGAAATCCAGGGTGGGAACAAGACAGCACCCCAAGCCCAAATAACCTACACCACAGCCTGACACACTTTCCAGCTGGTCCATCCCAGCCTTACCTTGAACACCTTGATGACAGGGAACTCACAATCATTCAGGGTCATCTTAGCATTTCTCACAGTTCTACTGGAATTTTTTTTGCTCTGAGACGAAATCTGTCTCATGTAAGTTCAAATCATCAGTTTTAGATTTACCTACTGTACCAACAAGAGAAGTCTCATCCCTCTTCACATCCTTGAGAATAGTTTTCGTGTATCTCTTCAAGGTCTTTTCCTCTCTAGATAAAACCCCCACTGGTTCCTTCAAAACAATCCCAAGATTACAGGGTGGCTTGGTTCCTTCCCTCACTCATCATTTACTGTGTCAGCCTTATGGTAGGATAGAGCTGATGGGCAGTTTTTGTCAAAGTCTAATGAAGGAGATAAACATGGAAACATAAATGCTATTAGAAGGGTGTGAACAAAATGCTTGGGAGTAAAAGAGAAGACTAGTAGCTGCTGTTGCCTTTGGAGTCAGGGAAGGCCTCAAGAGGAAATAACCCCTGAGCCTAGTCTTGGAGAATATACACAGATGGCCAGAGGGGTGGGGGTTGGGGGGGGGTGTCTAGTGAGTTCAGAAAACAGTAATAAGCTCACTGTTGCTGGATCACAGGAGAGAGAAGAAAAGCGATTAGGCTGGGGGGAAAAAAACCCCACCACCAAGAGCTTTGGTAACCCTCTCCCCCTCCCCACCGTGTTTAAGTTCAGCAACAAGAAACTAACCAGCAGTGTGCCAGAATCAGAGCAGAAATTCTGCTAGATATGAGAAACTGAGGGCTAAACTGAGGCAGGAGAAATGGAGAAGGAAAGAACGGATGAGAAGTTCTTCATGTACAATATAAACGTACTGGATAAAGACAGCATTAAAAGAATCCAAGATGACGCTTAAGTCTGGCTTTGGGTGAACGAGTTTACAGCAGTGCTATATGGACGTAGGGAGATATAATTGGGGGCGGGAGCTGAGGTGTGAAAGGAAAGACAGAACTGCGCATTAGACGAGTCATGTTAGACCGAGTGTGTATGGGACTTCCAGATAGAAATGTGAGTGGAGAGCTCAGGTCTAAAGACACCAGTTCAATGACGTCGGTTTTCTCAGTGCTGTCTATGACCTTACTCCAGTTTAACTTTCCTTTTTCAAGAGTGGTACTCAAAGCTGAGCAATGCGAAGAAAATATTGCCTCCCTCTCGAGACGCAAAAGACCAAGAAGTCTTTAACTACCCCTACGGCCACATCACAGGCAGCTAACTCGTTTTGCCCTTACGAATCTTAACATCCTGGGATCTCCTTCTCAGGACCAACGAATTATTGGGCCCTGTCCCTCGGAGCCCACAGCCGAGAGGGTCGCAAGATCCTTACCTCTGCCGGACTGTGGATCCCGCCGCCCGGGCGGCCACTGCTTTGCTGGGAGAGCGCCCTGAGGAGCCCACGTTAGTGCCACTGGGGGTCGGACCAGGCTGTAGAGGGAGACAAGGAGAGAGACTGGTGAGCGCCGCCGGCCGGCCCCCAGACCCCAGGCTCTGACGGCCGAGACCGGGACATGCACGGGGGGCTAGGGAAAACAAGGGAGCCGCGGAAGTAGGACAAAGCGTAAGGCAGGAATCTCGGCGCCTGGGAGAAGCCGGGACAAGGAGGGACGGCTGGGGCCACAAACCATGCTGGAGACAGGAGGGTGGCAGGAAGCTGAGGTGGACAGCGGAGAAGCGGTGGAGCCTGTAGGCCGGAGGGACCGACTCAGGTCCCGCCCCCAGACCTGCTGGCAGGGTCCTCGCTGACTCCAGGGACGCTTGGGCTGTCCTAAGATATGCCTGTAGGAATTTTGCAAGAGGAGACCCTGTGAGCTGCTGTATGGGAATTACAGACCTCATGTATTTTTCCTTTGGATCACAGCGTCCTTCCTAGAGTCCAGTATCAACCAATAGGAGGATCTAGCCATGATGAGACGAGAAATTTCCTCCGGCAGTTACTAGGCACCCACAGATTCGCGCTGACGTGACCTAACCGACGCACGCGCCGCGGGGCGTGGTCGGTTCCCGTTTAGGGCCAGCTGGGAAGCTGGAGGAAGGAGCATGTGCGGAAGCCCTTAAGCGTGCTAGGTGAAGGTGCGGCTCCCGGGCTATGGCGGAGGAGCAGGGCCAAGATGAGGACCTGGGTCCTAAACCGTCCGTGTTGTTTCTGCACCCGGACCTGGGTGTGGGCGGCGCCGAGCGGCTGGTTGTGGACGCAGCACTGGCGCTGCGGGCGCGCAGATGTAGCGTGAAGATCTGGACGGCGCACTACGACCCCGGCCACTGCTTCGCGGAGAGCCGCGAGCTGCCGGTGCGCTGCGCCGGGGACTGGCTGCCTCGCAGCCTGGGTTGGGGCGGCCGCGGCGCCGCGATCTGCGCCTACGTGCGCATGATCTTCCTGGCTCTGTACGTGCTGTTCCTTGGCGACGAGGAGTTCGACGTGGTAGTGTGCGACCAGGTGAGGTGGCCACGGCCGGCCCTCGCCGCCCCTCTTTTTCTCACTACGGAGGGCGCGCCGTATGACCTCTGCTGACCTCTCCCTGTCTGTGGTTCGGAAAGATCGGAACTGATCTGGAGAGATCAAAGCGGGAGTGAGATTGTGGTTCTCAAACTTTAGTGTGGACCCGTTAAAGTGGCAGATTGCTTGGCCCCACCCTCAGGTGTTTTTATCCTGGGACCCTGAGGTGGGGCCCCGAAATATGCATCTTCACTGGATAATCGGGAGATTCTGAAGCATATGGGCCTTGGTGCTCTCTCTAAGAAACGCAGGCATTAGAAGTCAGCCTTCAGTCATGTTTTGTATGGCTTCCCTGTTTTGCATTATTCCTCTTGACACTAGTTCCAAGCCACATGCATCCCACTGTAGCATTTGCTGTCAGGCCACTCCGCTCCTCAACAGTGTCATGTGTTTAATAAAACCCTAAGCTAAACATGTCATGTCCCTATCAAAACTTTAACATGGCTCCCCATTAGTCTTTGGAGAAAAGTCCAGGCTCTTTACCTTGGTAAATAATGTCCACCTGGATATGGGCTCTAGCTAGTCTAGACTCTTGCTGTGTTCTTTTTTTTTTTCCCAAAAAATATTTATTTTAAAAAGTAACACCTACTTAGGACTAAAAATTCAAATAATAAGAAAGACTAGAATGTAAAAGCCCCATTCCGATTCTACTCCCTAAAGATAGCCACTGTTAACCGTTTCTTCTGTATGTTTTCAGAACTTGTCTTGTGGCTATACCAGCATATGATGTCTGTTCATAGATACATCTTATTTATAATAATTAGGATTATGACACACCTACTATTGGACAGCTTGCTCTTTTTCACCAAAAATTTTTACTTGGGACATCCTTACATATCAATATTAGAGATTCACTTCATTCTTCATAGTGGCTGGAAAATTTGCTTTTGTTTGACTGTACCATCATTTATACATTCTTCTGCTAAAGGACAGTATCAGTGTGACCAGTTTTTTGCGAATAGATCAGTGTTGTAATGAACATCTTTATGCCTTTTTTTTTGTACTTCTGCAAGCATGGTCTTTGAAATTCATAGAAATAAAATTGGTAGGTCAAATTGGTAGGTCAAAGAGCTGTACATCTTAAATGTCAATAGCTTTTGCCAACTTTGCCTTCCAAAGAGGTTCTGTCATTCTACTCTCCCACAGTGATAGAGCCTGTTACTCCATGCTTTTGTGCACATTGGATGTTATCAGCATTTTAATATTTGCCAAGCTAATAGGTGGAAATGGCATCACGTTTGTATTTGTATTTCTTTAATTATTACTCCTGAGTTACTTTTGATCATGCTTGCTTGTGTACAAGCTATTTCTTTTTGAGAAACGTGGGCATTTGCCCAATATCCTGCATGTGTAAAATTAGTCAGTAAGCATTAGGCAGCTGAGACTGTAGTGGATAGAGAAAAAAACGAGCTTGGAAGTGGGAGACCTGGATTCAAGTTCCATATCAGCTATTTTCTATGTAGCTTTGGATAAATCCTTCAATATCCCTAAAGCTCACCTTTTTCAGGTGTTAAGTGAGTCGGAGATTGACTTGTAAAGATTACCCAACAGGAAAGTCTCTAGTAATGATTATGGTTAACATTTCAATAAATACTGAGCACATAGTGTGTGCTAAATTCTTACATGTTTTACATGCACCAGTGCATTTAATAATGACAAAAATTATATGGGTTTTTTTTTAAACTGGAATTGTCACCAATTTACAGAAGAAACTGAGGCCCAGAGAGAGAGGTATATATTACTTGGTCATGGTCACACAGCTAGCTAGTAGAGCTGAAATTCAAACCCTGTCGATCTTGATTCCAGAGCCTACACTCTAAACTACTGTAGTTCATTCATTCACTTCCTTAGGTCGAGGAAGATACTGGAGTGGCTCTGTCCAGTGTGGTAGCCACTAGCCATAGGTGGCTATTGAGCACTTGAAATGTGGCTAGTCTGAACTGAGATGTGCTGTAAGTGTAAAGTACACATCTGATTTTAAAGATATAATGTGAAAAAGAAAGAATAGAAGATCTCATCAACTTTTTAAGTATTAATTACATTTTGAAGTGATAGTATTTTAGATAAAATACATTAAAATTAATTTAACCTTTAAGAAGCTGTTAGTGTAGTTACTAGATTTTTATTTCCATTGGACAGTGCTGTTCTAGAGGAAACCACTGGACTTGCAGCTTTAAATATTTAGCACATATCCAGAAACTGTCTACCAGCCTTCTGTAAACCAGGCATTTTACCAGGTGAGAGTCTGGGGGCATACAACGCAGAACTAGACATTGCCCATGAAGGGCCCACAGACTAGCAGGCAGGGTAGGTATCTGTTTCTTTGATTTGGTTGAAGTTTAGTTGACCAGTCACTTCATCTGCTGTTGATTTTTGCTTTGGCTAGGTGTCTGCCTGTATCCCAGTGTTCAAGCTGGCCAGACGGCGTAAGAAAATCCTGTTTTACTGTCACTTCCCAGATCTGCTTCTCACCAGGAGAGATTCTTTTATTAAACGCCTATACAGGGCCCCAATTGACTGGGTAGAGGAATACACCACAGGCATGGCAGACTGCATCTTGGTCAACAGCCGGTTCACAGCTGCCATTTTTAAGGAAACGTTCAAGTCCCTGTCTCACATAGACCCCGATGTCCTCTACCCATCTCTGAATATCACCAGCTTTGATTCAGCTGTTCTTGAAAAGCTTGATGACATAGTCCCCAAGGGGAAAAAATTCATACTCCTCTCCATCAACAGGTATGAAAGGAAGAAAAATCTGACTTTGGCACTAGAAGCCCTAGTAAAGCTGCGTGGAAGATTGTCATCCCAAGATTGGGACAAAGTTCATCTGATCATTGCAGGTGGTTATGATGAGAGAGTCCTGGAAAATGTACAACACTACCAGGAATTGAAGAAAATGGTCCAGGAGTCTGACCTAGGCCAGTACGTGACTTTCCTTCGGTCTTGCTCAGACAAACAGAAAATCTCACTCCTCCACGGCTGCACGTGTGTGCTTTACACACCAAGCAATGAGCACTTTGGCATCGTTCCCTTGGAGGCCATGTACATGCAGTGCCCAGTCATTGCTGTTAATTCAGGTGGGCCCTTGGAGTCCATTGTCCACAGCGTCACAGGGTTTCTGTGTGAGCCTGACCCAGTTGACTTCTCAGAAGCAATAGAAAGGTTCATCCATGAACCTTCCTTAAAGGCCGCAATGGGACTGGCCGGAAGAGCCAGGGTGAAAGAGAAGTTTTCCCCTGAAGCATTTACAGAACAGCTTTACCAGTATGTCACCAAACTGCTGGTATAATCAGACTTTTTTCAGGTCTTTATGCTGTATTCATTAACATCACATTTGTAGATTGTTGACCCAGTTTTGAAACCAAAGGAAAAAAGCCTAGTATCTAGGGCAGAAGAGATTTTTTTTTTAACATACTTGAATCTTGAATCTGAATCACCTTCCTGTACCCCATATCTCCCAGTCTGCTTTTTTAGAAAAAAATAGTATCTTTTAGGCTGTAATAATTCTGAGTCTTACCAGTGTTGATTAAGATGTAAATATGGTACAATTTCACATTCAGCAGAATATTTTGATTACATGTTCTCTAGATTGTTGCTCTACGTATAAATTTTGAGTTATTTTGTGCCTTATTTGGTTTTAACACTTTAAGTGTATCATCATCAAAGTTGATTAATTTGGCTTCATGGTGTAATGAGAAGACACTTAACTGTAGTTTCCAGAATCAGTCCACCTCAGTGTTCAGTGACCTCTGTTAGGAAATTTTTGTTAGTCATACCTTTGCCTGGATCCATAGCAAGAATGCCTTGTATTTTTTTTTTTAACAAAGATGATTTGTTGTGTTTTTGCACACAGACATGACAATAAATGATGTTTATCATAGGAGGAGACAAAATACTAGATTTTGGCCTCTGTGATCTATTGTGGTGGTGTTAGGACTGTAGACAGCCAAGCCTGAATCAGAAACTAGAGTTAACTGGATATTGGAATGAATGGCTATTGTCACGTGTGCAGTGTGCATCTTGGTTAGGGTTTGTTTCCTAGTGTTATCTGAGTCATCGGCTTCATTAATATTTGTGTTTTATTAAGTAAGCGCCTGCTAAGTATAAGACACAAGTGCTTTTTATCCTTCAAGGCCTGCCTCATGCCACTGCTGTGAAGCTTTCCTTGACCCTCTACCCAGCTCCCGAACTGGAAGTGACCTTCCCCTTCCACTTTCTCTGACCTTCTGGTGGCACTGACCAGTCTTAGAGTTCATTATTTACCTATTGGTCTAAGTACAAATAAACGTAAAGCACTTTCCCACATATCCTTAAAGCTAAATTCATTTTCAGAAATAGCAAAGATCACTAGCCAAAAGTTCCACATTAATCAACTCTAAGAGCACAGACTTGAGAGCCTAACAGCCTGTGTGACTTTGCGCAAATTGCTTAATCTCTGGGCCTCAGCTTCTTCATCTGTAAAGTGGAGTAACTACTCTTGTACTTTCCTCATAGGGTGGGTGTGATGGATTACCATAATATATGTAAAGTACTTAAAATAGTGGTTGGCACATAGTATGGGCTATATAAATACTAGCTATTTTGCAATTTAGGGTTATCAAAAATCACTATCGAAGTTCCGTGTGGTTTCATGCTGCACTACTGTATTGTCCTTTGGGGTTCTTTAGAGCATGAAGTTTCAGGTTGTGATTTATCACGTCAATCTATACCACAGGAGTATTTTATTTTGTTTTATTAATGTTTAAATCACTACCAAATTTAATGTTGTCAGACTTAGTATTCATTAACATTTCATTACATTTGGAAAGATTGGTTTATCGCAGGAGCATTTTAGTGAAATGAAATGACTGTACCAGTAAGGAGTTCGCTAAAATGAGAGTGTCAGGTTTATTGAGTCTTTTATGGAATGAAAAGTTCAGTTGAGTTCTCTTTCCTTTGGCGTTGTGAAAGCTTGCCATCCAGTAAAGTAGCTCATCCCATCTTTTGTGGCTTGGTGCATGTATTTCTCAGGGAACTGCAGCCTTTCCAGAAAGGCCTGATGGCTCTGACCACTGGGTTTAGGACAGACAGACTCAGTCATGCGCTGAGCCATAACTGATGCTTACCCATTCCAAGCACTAAAACTTTTGCCTATTTGACCATTTTTATGCAGATCCTTCCAAAACGGGCTACCTGGGTTCATGGGCCTTAAGTTTAACTTCCCTTCATTGTCTGAAGTCCCAGCAGGTGACAGTAAGACCACAGATCTGGAAAGGATGCAAAGCCCTGCCTGAGCTTCCAGCCTCTGGTGCATCTTGGACCTAGGATGGAGCTTTGCCCATAGGAGGTATTCACTGCTTCCAGAACTAAGGTGAAGTTAGGGGAAATAGAAGCATGGAAGACTGAAGTGAACTGTCCAGGACCTTAACAGAGGTAATTCTTCTGGCACTTAACTGTGGGCCATGAGACACATATCAGACAACTCATTTCATCCTAACAGTTCTATGAGGTGTCGGTACTCTTCCCATTTGAGATGAGTACGGTTAAGCAGTTGCCTGTGTCACACAGCCTGGAGGGATGGGCAGTGTCTCAAGGCTTTGATTCCAAAGTCCAACCACATTACCGTTCTTCAGCCTGCCTCCGCCCTGACCAAGCTCCTTGTGTGTGTATTCAGTCAAAAGTCCTCTACCCAACGGCAGGAACACCTGTTCAGGTCCTCAGGTTTAGACAGACTTTGTTATTCATTTTACCTTTTCATCTTCAGAGCAGTCTTGTGAGGTGGGTATGATTGTCTCTCATTTTATACACAAAGAAGCTCAGAGAGATGAAAGACTTGCTCAAGGGCACAATTGAAAAGTGAGTGAACCAGGATTCAACCCATGGTTACCTGATCCATCCAGGATGGCACATACCAGAATTTCTCAGCCAGCTCCCCTTGACAACCATAAATATCACACGTCCTTCAATACTTTATGAAATTCAACATAAATATAGCATTCTTTGAGTCAAATCAAAGCTGGGGTACAGGACACTTTTCTGTCTTCAAATTAGTGCTCTGACCCTAAAAGAGGTCCTGATGTCCCACACCCACCCCATTGCCCTATCCCAACCCCGTGAGAATTGCAGCTTGGAGGCCATGCCACCTCCCCTCACTGTTGCAGACATTGGGTCATTCAAAGTCCTAGTGGAGTTATCGGTCATTTCCTTGCACAAAGCAGAAATGCAAGCTGATGTAACTCAAAAGGTTTTAAGAGTTGGGTGTTTGAAAAAATCCACACCAGAAAATACTTTCACATCCCCACCCCCATCCAAGGATGGGTGAGCTGGAGACGGAAGCTTCTTTCCCATGCACTTTCTTTCAAAGAGGTCACTGTTTTCCTCTGTCGGCTCGCTCACCTGTGCACATGGATGCAACCCCTGACCCTTCACTGCCTTCCATGGATCACCAGTTAGCTCAGATTACACACACACACACACACACACGCACGCACGCGCGCACGAGATGGAGGTGGGGCTGGAGGCATGTACTTAGAAAAGACATCCATTCACTCAGCTGATGGGGAGCAGTATTGCAGTTCTTCCTGTTTAGAAAGGATCTAATGACTAATGATACTGAAGCCCTATTTGGACAGCCTTTAGAGTTGGCAAAGCCCTTTCCAGGTTGTATCATTTGCCCTTCACAGCGTCATTCCAGGCAATTATTGTAGCTCTGCTTACTGTTGAAAAGCTGAGGCTTACAGCCAGGAAGCCCTGGACCAAATCAACAGTTCTTTCAGTTGTACTACAGATGCCTCATCAGTAAATGCCTCACCACCTTCTAACGGGCCCAGTGTGCCAGTTTCTCTTTTACTGTCTTCTCCTTCCATAAAGAAAATGAGGCACCTGGACACTCCACTGCCCTACTCTCTGCCCATCCCCCATCCCTGTTCATGACCATCAGCCCTTCTCTGTCCACCTCTGCCAACATCACTAACTCCTGTGACTTCCCTTCTTTGCATTTCCAACTCCCAGAATCAAGTAGACTCAGAGCTGACTAGGACCCCAGAGATCACACAACCTAATTTACTATTACACAGATGGGAAAACAGGCCCAAAAAGAGAAAGGGACCTGCCTGAGGTCACACAGAGGGACAATTGCAGCCCTCCTCTAACTTCATTCTGAAGCCCCTCACGCCACCTCTACTTTGTCCAAAACCCCTTATATCGTGCGACTTCCTTTGAACTTCTTACTGCTTCATTCCTAACCTCAGTCCCCTGCAGCTCTGTCCCCAACAGCCTGTGAGGGTGCCACCACCCAGACACCAGTGCTCTCCTGCCTGCTAGCTGAGGGGTGGGGAGCTTTCTCAGTGACAACTGTCCTCTGATTAAACAGCAACCCTTGGCAGTGGAGGAGATAGGGAGAGATTTTACCACGCTGCCTCCGAGCCAAGGGGCTGCTAGAGCCAGCACTGTGTCCTTGTCCAGCGGACTGGGGATTGTGTGGAGCTCACAGTAAGGGTTAACTGGCCTTGTGACCCAGAAACAGGACCACAAGCAAATGCTGAACTGTCTTGTAGGAAGCACTATCACTAGGCTAGCCACTGATGTCATTTGAGACAAATATAGCCTAGAAGTCTCTCAGGGGTTGTGTGTATGTATGTGTGTGTATAGGTATGTGTGGGTGTCTGTGTGTGTTGGGGTTTTTGGGGGGAGGGCACAGGTGTAGCACAGGTGTGACTTACCTTTGTGACCTGCCACTCACCCAAGAAATTTACAGGCAGAATCAGAGCAGACTGCTAAGTTGATGAAGTCAGATTGGCCTTTGCTTTTCTGTGTTACTTAAACTAGTATTTCAGGGTTCCATAACTATTGAGAAGGTGTCCTGATGGTGACAATTCTAAAGTCTAGGTTTCCTTATCTATAAAATGGGTATAATCAGGTTCTAAGTAGCCCACCCCATAGGGAGGTTGTGAAGAGAGTGAGTGAGAGGACTGAATCAGTATATGAGTGAGACAGAGGATGTGAAGCTGATGTGTAAACTGTAGAGTGCCATGAGCTTCTTAGGGATGAAGGCCGTCTTTCACAGGTCAGGATGAATTGCCCCTGCCTGTTGGGATCCCAGTAAGAGTAGCATTGGAAGTCTGCCTTCACCATAGAAAGTCACACCATGGGGAGATGGACAGAATGTTTAAGCAACCCCAACAAGTAGTATTTCCCTCTCAGTTTGTGGATTGTGTAACTCAATATCAGGTTTCCCAGCAGTCAGGACAGTGTGGTACTGAAGTAAGGATGCACAAATAGATCAGTCCAACAGAATAGAGTTCTAAAATAAATCTGCACATATGTGGGCAGTTGATTCTTGCCAAAGGTGCCGAGGTAATTGAATGGGGAAAAGATAGTCTTTTCAAGAAATGGCGCTAGAACAGTTGGGTATCTGTATGAAAAAAAAAAAAAAAAGAACCTCAGCCTTTACGTCACACTATTTACAGAAATGAACTTGAAGTGTATCATAGGCCTAAACGTAAAAGCTAGACTGCAGAAGTTAGAAAAGAAAATGGAAGAACATCTCCATAATCTCAGGGCTAGGCAAAGATTTCTTTGATAGGACACAAAAAGCACAAAGCATAAAGGGGAAAATTGATAGGTTGATTTCATCAAAATTAAAAACTGCTCTTCAAAGGACAGTGATCTTTTTTAAAAAAAATTAAAGAACAAGTAAGTCACAGCCTGGGAGAAAATATTTAATATATCTGGTAAAGATCTGCATCCAGGATATGTAAAGAAGTCTTACAACTCAATAGTAAGAGAACAAACAACCCACATTTTTTAATGGGCAGAGATTTGAATGGCCATT
This sequence comes from Mesoplodon densirostris, assembly GCF_025265405.1. NCBI lineage: Eukaryota > Metazoa > Chordata > Mammalia > Artiodactyla > Ziphiidae > Mesoplodon > Mesoplodon densirostris. Next base: position 25,965,554 of record NC_082666.1, on the reverse strand, counting down.
TCACAGAAGCTATACAAGTGGCCAATAAGCCCATGATAAGATGTTCAACGTCACTGGTCATTAAAGATATGCAAATTAAAACCACAATGAGATATCAGTGCACACCCATAAAATGAACGACTCAGTAAAAATGTTGGTGAGACTGTGGAACACCTGGAATTCTCACACGTTGCTGATAGGAATGGAAAATGGAGTAAACTCTTTGAAAAACAGTTTGATAGTTTCTTACAAAATTAAATGTGACACTTACCACACGACCCAGCAATTCCACTTCTAGATATTTTGCCTAAAATAAGTGGAAACATATATCTAAACAAAGACTTACTCAAATATTCATACCAGCTTTTTCCATTAATAGTCAAAAACTGAAAATCTAAGTGTCCATCAACAGGTGAATGGATAAACAAATTGTGGTACATTCATACGATGGGATACTTCTCAGCAATAAAAAGGAATGAAATGCTGATAAGCACAATGATGTGGATGAATCTCAAAAACATGCTGAGTGAAAGAAGTCAGACACAAAAGAGTTCATACTGTGTGATTCCATGGATGTGAAACCTTAAGGAAAGAAAAAGCAAAGCTAATCTATAGTGACAGAAAGCTGATCACTGTTTGCCTGTGGCCCAGGGAGAGAGAGAGATTGCCTAGGAAAGGGCACAAAGGAACTTTTTGACATGATGGAAATGTCCTATATCTTTATTATGGTGGTGGTTATAATGGTGTATAAATATGTCAGAACTAATCAAATGTATGCTTAAAATGAATGCATGTTATTTCATGTAAATTATACCTCATTAAGTTTTTTTTTAAAAAAGCACAAGTGATGTAGTCCCATTTTTATAGAAAAGGTTTTCTAAATGAATAAATGTGAGAATATTTATATATATATATATAATTATAAAAGTTTCTAATAGAATATACGCCAAGGTGATAACATTGGTTGTCCCCAGGTGGGTGTGATTAATCTGTAGGCATTAAATTTTTCTTTTGTTTGCTTGTATTTTCTGATACGCCATAAGCTGATTTTTCTCATAAGATAAAAAAATTCAAACATAAAAGCATAAAATAATCTTATTGGTCACTTATGTTCTTACAGTGTATTTTTAGACATTTGTGTTACCAACTATTGCCCTATCTGGGAAGTATCGTCTGTTCTAATTAATCCCTTATTATTATATATTATGATTGCTCCAACTGTTTGCTACTACAAGCAACCTAGCAGAAAAATAATTGACTTTAAATTCTAAAAGTAAATATTTAAAATTTTAAAAAGCAAATACAAGGAAAAAATCTGGGCTTCCCTGGTGGCGCAGTGGTTGAGAGACCACCTGCTGATGCAGGGGACACGGGTTCGTGCCCCGGTCCGGGAAGATCCCACATGGCACGGAGCAGCTCGGCCCGTGAGCCATGACCGCTGAGCCTGCGCGTCCGGAGCCTGTGCTCCGCAACAGAAGAGGCCACAACAGTGAGAGGCCCGCATACCGCAAAAAAAAAAAAAAAAAAAAAACCAAGGAAAAAATCAGAAAAAAGTAGACATATGAAAAGGTTGCAAAACTGCCTAGCAATACACCAAAAAAAATAGTAATTTTCAAAAAAAAATCACTAACTGATGACATTTATTTTCAAACCAAATTACCATGTTGTCCAGCTTGCTTTCAGCTTAATTATATGCTCCCTTTCATTGTGGGACCTGGGAACCTAACTTAACACTTCAATTCAATAGACTAATACAATATCATATGTCAGGACATACCACTATTTTAAAACTTGAACAAGGTAACTGTATTAGCCAGAACTCTTTTGGTTGCAAGTGACAGAAACCCAATTGTAGCTAATGCAGAAAAGGGAAATTTTTAGAAAGCTACAGGGATAGATGATTCAAAGAAAAGTTACATAACTGAAACAGGGGAAGTGCAGGTATATAGCTAGGCCTGAGGTTCAAATGGAACCAGGAATTCACATGCCACTAGGAAACTATTTTTTAAAATATATAACGTCACTGTCTTTCATTATAGACTAGTTTCTTTCTCATGGTAGGAAACATGAGCACCAATAGCAGCCGAGAACCTCCATCTTACTTTTCCATCATCAAAGAGGAACCAGCCTTCTTTTTCAGTGTTAAAAAAGACATCATTGAAGACATCACCTTCTTGGTTCAGGTGCCTTCCCTGAAAGTAAGGAAGCAAGTCAGGAGGCAAGGTACTGTGGTTTGCCGGGCTCAGGTTGGCTCCCATCAACTGTGGGTAGGATCCAGGATCACACAGCAGCAGGAATCATATAGCTGGGAGAAAGGAGTCCAGGGTGTACAGAGGAAGGAGGAGGAAGCAGATCCCAGAAAGTGAGTTGGGAAGATAAAACAGGTGTCCTCTCTAGTTAAAAAATGATCTTACACTCAAGGGGCCCTGCCACACAAGCCATCCCTTCCCGTGTACATTTTGCCCATTACTTCCACTTCCACAATACTTCTTGCTAATATCTATTTACAACCTTCCTCGTCCAAGGGCCTGGAGATAAAGGAATGCAGTTAACAGTTTCATACTCTTTGACTTGTATAGCTCTGCATTGCTTGATATTAATGTTGGCAGACCTGACTTTATGTTCACATTTGAATAATTATATTTTACTCATATTTTAATTTCTGAATATTTCATTTTATTTTTGTTTGTCTAATAAGCAGAGAAACCTTGGATTTAAGGGTTTTTTCCCTCATATCTAAGAGTATTGGCCTTTAATGATTTATTAGATTTTTTTTTAAGTCTTTGTTAAAGACGACTGTGGTGGTTTTTTTTTTTTTTTTTTTTTTTTTTTTTTTTTTTTTTAGTGACTTTAAACTTATTTTAATACTTAGGTATTTGCACTTTGGGCAGGGATTATCTGGTGTTGCTTGCCTTTGCTCCAGGAGGTTTTTTTTGTTTTTGTTTTTATTAGTTTCTGCTTTATAACAAAGTAAATCAGTCATACATATACATCTGTTCCCACATCCCTTCCCTCTTTCGTCTCCCTCCCTCCCACCCTCCCCATCTCACCCCTCCAGGCGGTTGTTCTTATTATACCTTTATTAAACAGAAGTGTATCCTTCCTACCTTCCTTTTCTTTTTCTTAAAAAGACACTTGCTTTTCCTTTCCCCTTTTTCATTCTTTTGATCTGCATTGATGTATGCCAATAGCCCATTATTTCAGTATAATAATTTCTTTCAAATGTTTTAATCTTTTGATGTCAGTTTTGACAAGATACTTGCTGCAGTTGTTTAGACTTATTTCAATACAACCAACTGGTCTCACTGCTTCCTACAAGTTGTTGCCTGCTGTTCTTGAGTTCCTCCTTCAGAGCCATCATCCTCTTCCTATGGACACACATTGAGTACCATTTTCTCAGAAAGAATACATGTATTTGCATAATTAATTCCCATTGCCTTCACATATGAATAGCTTGATCATATATAAAATTCCTGAATCACGTTTTTCTTTCAAACCTTTGCAACTGTTGTGTTATCATCTTCTAGGTAGATTTTCCTATACTATGTTCTAGGCAAAATAAGGTGTGAAAGATGCTCCAGAGAAAAGGCTTCCATGGTCAAATAAGTGTGGGAAATGTTCCATACAATTGTAAATGTACTAGGCAGAGTAGCATGGTAAAGGCCAGGAGACATCCTGAGATAACAAAGGTGGTTTAATTTTATTTCCAGTGTATCCAACCTATTGGACCACAGTAATCTCAAGAGAAAGCAAGTGACCAATAATATGTTTATAGTTAATATTTGTTGAACACTTACTATGAGCCAGGCAATGTTCTAGGGCTTATTCTATGGATATCAATTCACTGGGTCCTCATGGCAGCTCTATATGGCTGATAGAATTTTTCAACCCATTTTAACAGATGAGAAAACTGAGGCAAAATGAATTTAAGAAAATACGCTCAAAAATGGCCAATTCAAACCCAGGCAGTCAGTTCCACATTACTCACAGCCCTAACAGTTGGCAAGTAAGGACACAATAAAGGCAACTTCTATAACTGTCCCAAGTCTGAAAAGCATAACAAAAACATCTAATTGCACCAAAAAGGAAAAAAGAACTTTCCACCAAATAGCCTCTGTAACAGAATTTGCCGCTGAATTACTGCAAAGGCACTTTGGGGGGGTAATCTGATTATCTTCAGTGCAAGTGCTCAAACTCTGCTGTTGGCCAACGTCCAGGACCCATCATTGAATACTCATCACCTCATCAATTCAGCCTGCTAGACTGACGGGCAAAACAACATCCAAATATTCATTGCACATCTGTGCTGGGCAGATTATACATTAGCAATTCAAATCTGGCCAGTGTACCGGCCATTCCTGCAAATGCGTCTGTTTGGGTGAGATGCCTTGTTGTCTGGGACAGATAATAAGGCAACTCGGTCTAATCTTGAAGAACAATCAACCCATCTTGTGAAGGTGACTGGCTGTGTGTGTTCTTGCCCTGGCAGCATTGGAACAATGGCCCCATGATGCACTCGACTCAGCTGGCAGTGAAGTCCCATCCTGATTAGTAGCCGTGGCTGGTGTCAATCACCACGGGATGCACCATTGTCCTCTGGTCCCCTACACAGTTTATTTACAGGAAAACAAAAGCTTTGGGGGGCTATGGCTGCTTCCCAGAGATTGCAAAATAGATTGAGCTGTCAAGCACACAAAGTAGATGAAGATTAATGAGTTGTGCAGACAATAAATATGAAGAGATGACCATGAATATGCTAATGGGCATTACCATATACACCGTAATTGCTACCAAAATTAAAAGGTGGCATGAAGAAGATGGGTCACAAGGTGACAGGGAGATAATCTTAGTCGCTTGAGACGCTCACCCCAGATAAGACCCTCTACAGGTTTCCTTTCCCCGATTAAACCATCCTGAAGCAGCATTGTTCACAAGCTGTCTGAATAGGCTTCTTTTATACGGGGATGTAAGGAGTGGGGTGAGGGGGGAAGCTGGAAAAGTTACTTTAGGGAAAGGTGTAATTAGAATAAGAAAGGTGTTTATCAAAGGCAAGAGTTGTCAAGGCTCTCTTCTCATCCCCAGGGACAGAACTGATAAGGATGTCACTTCATACTTTAGCCTCCCACATCTCCCCACCACCACTACCTCAGAGCCACAAGGACTATTATAACTATGAGAATGTTAGATCACCTTTTAAGGAGGAGTGAGTGATTTTTCAGAGTATTCCAATACTCTGATGACTTAGAAAACGTAAACCTAATAGAGACATTTGAAGTACAAAATGTTTAAAGGTGAATGTTTCCATGAATGATTTGATTTTGGAAATCTGTATCTTGTAGAACTGTGGCATGGCTCTGGCATAGCTTATTCCCACCTAGCCTTGCAGCCTCTCCTCACAGTCCTCCATGTGGCAGGATGGTGTCCTCTGACCCTGTTTGCCCCCTGTCTTCCTTTCCATCTTCCTGTCTGTGGATGGCAGTTAAGTTAGCATAAGAGCATACTGAAGTAATGCGATCGGAGTGTGTATGAACATTAGAGAAAGTTCTTGTTTTCTAGTTTCTCTCCTCTGGAGGACCTGGGACAATGGATCTCATTCCCCAGAGGTCTGTGGAGCATCACCACCAATTGTAAGAACACACCTTTGTTCCTTCAAGATAGAAACCAAATGTTTACTTCTTGGCCCACACCAGGTAAAGGGGAGCAGGATGAAACCAGGGTCCAAGAAGAGGGCAGAAGGGTGGAAGAGGAAGGGAAGTCAGTAGAAAGAAAGGGTCCCAGAGACTGTCTGAGGCTGACTCTACATGGACTGAAATCTGCCTACCAGGGAGAAAAGGGAATTTTGTACAAATGTATGAAACAACCTCACTGAAAGGGGTGGGAGAAAAAGGTGCCACCCTAGGTAACTCTGGAAATCAGTAGAGTCTACAAAACTAAAGGCACAAAAGCACTTCACTCTAGTTGACAAAGTTGTTACCATGGGTGGGCGGGTTAACAATTCTGAAACCACTGGAACTGAACAAGTGAGTATGGATGGCAGATGGTGGAGCCAGGTGTCTCCTTGTTGGAGTGGGAGTTTTCACATAAGCAAAGGGAGATGGCTTAGAATGATCAATGTGGTGATGTGGTTGGAGATATCAGTATGAATTCATGTTTAACTTAATATAGACACAGATGGTTAACACAAAGAAATATTTATAGATTTGTGTATATACATAGGTTAGTGTACACACATCTATTTCCTTGTCTTCTCACCTGAAAGAGGCTACAAAATGGCAACAATGACTCAGTAGCAAAAAGCAAACCTAGCACCAACTCTTGGTTTGTAATACCATACTCCAGTAAAGGAAAGCGTTCACAGGGAAATGGCTGAGCCTAGAATGGTGCAGGAAATATACAAGGTGAGCCTAGAGCTTCTTGTAATGCCCAAAAGTAAGAAATTGCTAAAAAAAAAACCCACATCGATGGGGGGTATGTCAATGGGACATAGGAGCAACAAAATAAAGTAGTATTGGATCATAACCCAAAATACAAAACAAATACCCATGAGTCCATACTGATATAAATAAGTGATTGAATAAATAAATAAATGGGAGAAAATAGACAAATTATTCATGTAGAAGAATTCCAAATAATTTATGTAGATATCCCACCCTCAAGAGATGGAGTGTAACTCCCTCCTTGGTAATTTTGGGGCCTCGCATAGTTACTTCCTTCCAAAGGATACAGTATGAAAAAGGAGAAGAAGAGTAACTTGACAGTAGACAAATCTGAGAAACACTACCTCAACCGACTGATCAAGGTCAACATCAACAGTGATAAGTCATGTTGCTAGTATGTACCCTTGATATGATGTGATGAGATTGGCAATTCGCTTCTACGGCTTTCCCCCCCAAAACCCATAACCTCAGTCTAATCAAGAAAAAATATATCAGACAAATTTCAATAGAAAGACATTCTACAAAATACCTGACTAGTACTCCTCAAAACTGATCATCAAAAACAAGGACACTATAATGTAATATGTCAATTACATCTCATTTTTTTAAACTACAAATTAAAAAAAAACAACAAAAACAAGGAAAGTCTGAGAAACTGACACAGCCAAGAGGAGCCTAAGGAGACATGGTGACCAAATATAATGTATCCTGGATGGGATCCTGGAACAGAAAATGGACCCTGGTTTAAATGGGTAAAAACTAAGGAAATCTAAATAATTAAGATTATTAATGGACTTAACTTAATGGACTTAAGTTAATAATAATGTATCAATAATGGTTTATTGGGCTTCCCTGGTGGCGCAGTGGTTGAGAGTCCGCCTGCCGATGCAGGGGACGCAGGTTTGTGCCCCGGTCCAGGAGGATCCCACATGGTGGAGCGGCTGGGCCCGTGAGCCATGGCCGCTGAGCCTGCGCGTCCGGAGCCTGTGCTCCGCAACAGGAGAGGCCACAACAGTGAGAGGCCTGCGTACCGCAAAAAAAAAAAAAAAAAAAAAAAAGTTTATTAACTGTGACAACTGTACCATGCTAATATAAGATGTTAATAATAGAGGAAACTGGGTATGAGATATACAAGAAGTCTCTTTGCTATCTTTGCAGTTTTTTTGTATGTCTAAAATCATTCTAAAATAAGAAGTTTATTTTTAAAAAAGGAATTTAGCAGCATCTTTTGTGCTTAGTAGGAAGCTAGTAGTAAGACTACTCCTTCCAATGTCAGGCAGGCATCAGCCAGACTTCTTAGTTGCAAGTGACAGAAATTTACTCTAATTTACACAGACAAGGAATTTGTTATAGGACACTTGGTAGCACAGAGAGTTTATGATAGGGCCCAAACCCCACCAGGGAGGCCATGCAATTGCAGAACTGGCCTGGTGGAGACTCCACTGCTTGTGTCATGGACCCACACTCCACAGTTTACATGGTTAGCCTTCTGATGTTAGATTCAGATGTAGCCACCAGATCGGCCAGTCCCTTGCCAGCATGGCTTCTGTGGGGTCCCTCCTTCTCTGCTTCACTAGCTTGCAGTTCAAAGTGATGAGTCAGCCTGGCTGAGCCAGGGTCATGGTCCAGCTTGGTGCAAAGGATATGGGGCAGTGAGTATCTGGTATTTTCAGCTTCTACAGTAGGAGGATTCAAGGAGGGGACTTCAGGAAGAAACTGAGGACTGATCTGGGTTTTTTTCTCCAAGCTGTGATAAGTTGGCACTTCCTTTCACTGGGTCTGCAGACATAGCCAAGTGGAAACTCAATTAAGGGGAGAAGAAATGGTCAACATTGAAGAAAATAAGTAGGATGTGGATGATCCAAATGGCTGTCTACTCTGTGCTGAGTCAATTTAGATGGGACCAAAACTTTTGTTTTTCAGTAAAAACACTGAACAGGTCTTATGGACAGAATTGTGTTCTCCCAAAATCCACATGCTGAAGCCTAAGCCCCACTGTGACTGTACTTGGAAGTAGGGTCTTTAAGGAGGTAATTAAGGTTATATGAGGCCATAACAGTGGGGACCCAATCCAATAGGATTGGTGTCCTTATAAAAAGAGGAAGAGACACTAGAGAGCTCTCCCTCTCTCTCTCTCTCTTTCCTCCCTTCTTTCCTCCCTCCCTCCCTCCCTTCCTCCCCCCACCACCGCCTTGAGTGTGCACACAGTAAAGACCATGTGAGGACACAGTGATAGAGCGGCTGTCTGCAAGCCAGGAAGAGAGGCCTCACCATAAACCAGCCCTGCTGGCACCTTGATCATGGACTTCCAGCCTCCAGAACTGTGAGGAAAAACTGTCTGTTGTTTAAGCCACGCAGTCTGTGGTACTTTGTTATGGCAGCCAGAGTTGACCAATACAGTAGGTTTTCAGGGGCAATTATTCTGGAGATAGTTTTACTTTCTTTCAGTGCTTTTGTTTTCTTTAAGCTCTCCTCGTGGTTTTTGTGGAATGCTACGAGAAGAATCACCACCATTGAGAAACCACCTGCACCGACCTGGGCACCATTTCTTGCTTAAGAGTCAGAGTTACTCACTGCACGGCTGAAGTCGCAGGGGGAGGGGGGCAGAGTTCTGGCGTGGTAATTAGTCGGCTTAGGTTTTGAGTCTCTGCCACCTTCTAACTGGTGATGTCAGTCAAGGTACACTTCTGAGCCTTAGCTGTTCATGCTTCTGTTCATCTGCTCTCTGGAGCACTTACCACTCTGTACTGGAATCACCTGTTAATGAACTCACTGGCCTGTGTCGTCCTCATTCATCTCTGGCCGCCTGGTGTTCAGCCCAGGGTTGGCACACAGTAAGAACTCAGAGATTTTGAATAGAAGTATTCAGGGGGATGGTGACAGAGTTATGTGCCTTGTAGAGTACCCTCTGTCAATAAGAATTGCTTTCTGAGAAACTTTTGTGAACTTGAATCAAAGAAATGTGGGTTCAAATCCTTGGTCACTTATTAGCAGTGGGACCTTTAGTCAAGTACTGTGCCCAGTTCTTCTTTTGTAAAAGTGAGGCCAGTAATGAGGCAGATGCTGTTAAATGGCCGCCCAAAGGCCATTCCTCACTCCTTTCTCTCTTCTCACCACTGCAGAGGCTAAAAATGCTAACCACTCAGTTTCCTTGTGGTAGGAGTGGCCATATAACTCGCTTTAGGGCAGTGAGTTGAGAGGGGCAAGTTTTCAGGTGAGCTCCTGAGAAAGCCATTGTCTCGCGAAACAAAAGCACAAGAAAATAAAGGCTCTCACAACTATGGCCTCTGCCCTGCTTCCCACCTTTGAACATGGAAGTGAGACCCAATAGCCATCTTGAGATCATGAAGGAATAAGCCCAAGGAAGGATGGCAGAGCAGGCTGGAGTCCTGATGCCGTCATCTGAACTAAGATGACATCCTCCTACAGACACCCTGTTAAGGAGAGGATAAATGTCTTCATGGTTCATGCCACTGTTGGTTGAATTTCTTTTTACTTACAGCCTAAGGCATCATAACCAATAAACTTGCTTCACAGGGTCAGGTGAGGGCTAATTAGAAGCACCTGTGTGCCTGGTATGCAGTGAGCACTCAATAAATGGGAATTTACTGTCATGACTATGGACCATGGCCCCATCCCCAGGAGCTCAGTGTGGTTGAGAAGACAGACGGGAAGGAAAAGGAGGAGGAAGGGATGAGGGAGGGCAGAGCAGGGGAGAGGAGGGAAGTAGGGGTGAGGTGGGGAGGTGGATGGAGGAAGGCAGAGCCAGGGGGAAAAAGAGGGGAGGAAGAGAGAACGGTTGGAGAGAGGGAAGGAGGAAAGAGGGCAGCGAAGGAAGACCCCAGTGATAACTGAAGCAGAAAGGTAAAATAATCATGGTAAAAGAACTCCAAGAGTCCAAAGTTGATTTAAAGGAAATAAAGAATAATAATATTTCTTGTACACCTGGGTTTCTGAGCTGAGACTCGTAACCACTATACTGCTCTGCAGAGTTTCTATGAACATTTAACAGTGTAATACATGTGAAAGGGCCAGTGCATGGTAGACACTAAATGTTTGCCAAATTGAATGGTATCAGTATGAAACTGGCAACTGCAAAGTCAAAGAACCTACTTTGCTGCAACCCATTCATCCTCCCTGAGTGGATATTCCATGGTCCAGGAGATACAAGCCTAAGGTCTTCCTAGATACAGTTGGAAAGAGGAATTGGAAAGGGGCCTGCTCTCCTCATAAGCCTCAGTAATTGACGTTACTTAATAAGAGCGTGCAGGGCAAGCCCTGCAAAGTCTGGTGACTTCCTTTCACAAAGGACCCTGCAGTGCAAGCAAATGCTGTGTGATGAACAGAAATGCCAATTACTACACTAATCAAATGTTGGTTTTACTCCAGATAATTCCAAAAAACCACCACCACCACAACAGAGTAGATTAAAACCAAACAGCTATAAAACCCATTTTAGAGACATTTGAATGTAGACTTGATGTTAGATGATATTAGAGGATTATTATTAATTTTCTTAGTAATGTATATGGTGATATAGGAGTATGTTATTCTTAGGAGAGTTGTGCTACAATACATAGGGATGAAGAGTTATGATGCCTGGAATTACTTTCTAATAGTTTTGAAAAAAAATTTAAGAAGTAGATAAAGCAAATATGGGAAAACATTAGATAATAAGCTCATTGAAATTGGTGACCTCGATTTATTCATTTTTGTGTTTCTCTTCATCCATTCACCACTCCGTGCCCAAATCCATTCTCTAGCCTGCCTGGCACCTGGTGGACACTCAGTATATTTGGTGAATTCATACTAAAGATAAAATTCTCTTTACCTGCAAACATCTGCATAACTGAGTAAAGACACGGTTTCAAGCCATTTGCAAAGAAATATCAGCTAATTACTTTCTTAAGTAAACACAATCTGTTTAAAATCACAATTGAACACTGATTTTTCCTCCCAGTCTAGCATCAAGCAAAAACCTACCTGCCCTCTGTCCCAAGAGGCCCCCACCTTCCCCCGCCGTTCCCCAGAAGGCAGCTCCACACCCCCAGCACACCCCCACTAAGTGCTGCGCACCTGCTGCCCTCACTCGGAGCTGGGTTCAGATTTGCTCCACGTGATTCCATAGTCTCCTTGGAACAGCAGCTGCCAAAGACACATTCTTCATGTGGAAAGTCAAAGAAGCACTAGAGAATATAAAAAAGACATTGCCTCTTAAGGCCTTGGCTCTTCCATTCACATGTCACTGGTCTAAACGAGTCCCTTGGCCAAGTCCAAAACCAGTGAGGCAGGGAAATATATTCTATCATTCTGTGTACCAGGAGGTCACCAGACAGAGGGAGAGGGCAGTGTTCAGGGTTTACTAGAAAGTTGGAAGAGGAGAAACTATCCTTGAGAAGGCTTCAGGGACAAGATGACCTTCATGGTGTTTTTTAAAATCAGCAGTTGTTTACCAAATGGCTCAAAAGGATAGACATCTGGGCAGACACTGCAGGTTGAGGGACCAAGAAGTGGAGAGCATGCACTGAGTTCACAAAGCCTAGTGTGATGGGAAATGAGCCTGGAGAGAGGGGCAGTGTCAAATCACAGAGGTTTTATAAGCCAGGTTAAGGGTTCTGAGGGTTGGACTTTGTTCTAGAAGCCATGGAGAGTCTGTGATAGGTTTTTTTTAATCAATTTTTTTTAATTGAAGTATAGTTGATTTACAATGTTGTGTTAATTTCTGCTGTACAGCAAAGTGATTCAGTTATACATATATTATATACATTTTTTATATTCTTTTCCATTATTATTTATCATAGGGTACTGAATATGGTTCTCTGTGCTATACAGTAGGACCTTGTTGTTTATCCATTCCGTATATAATAGCTTACGTCTGCTAACCCCAACCTCCCACTCCATCCCTCCCCCAACCCCCTCCCCCTTGGCAACCACCAGTCTGTTCTCTATGTCCATAAGTCTGTTTCTGTTTCATAAATACGTTCATTTGTGTCATATTTTAGATTCCATATATAAGTGATACCATATGATATTTGTCTTCCTCTTTCCAACTTAATTCACTAAGTATGATCATCTCTAGTTGCATCCATGTTGCTGCAAATGGCATTATTTCATTCTTTTTTATGGCTGAGTAGTATTCCATTGTGTCAGTGTGTATATATATATGTACCACATTTTCTTTATCCATTCATCTGTCAATGGACATTTAGGTTGTTTCCATGTCATGGCTATTGTGAATAGTGCTGCTATGAACATAGGGGTGCATGTGTTTTTTTGAATTATAGTTTTGTCTGGATATATGCCCAGGAGTGGGATTGCTGGACCATATGGTAATTCTATTTTTAGTTTTCTGAGGAGCCTCCATACTGTTTTCCACAGTGGCTACACCAACTTACATTCCCACCAACAGTGTAGGAGAGTTCCCTTTTCTCCACACCTTCTCCAGCATTTGTTATTTGTAGACCTCTTAGTGATGGCCATTCTGACCAGTGTGAGGTGGTACTTCATTTTAGCTTTGATTTGCTTTTCTCCAATAATTAGTGATGTTGAGCATCTTTTCATGTGCCTATTGGCCGTCTGTATTTCTTCTTTGGAGAAATCTCTGTTTAGGTCTTCTACCCATTTTTTGATTGGTTTGTTTGTTTTTTTGTTGTTGAGTTGTATGAGCTGTTTGTATATTTTGGAAATTAAGCCCTTGTCAGTTGCATCATTTGCAAATATTTTCTCCCAGCCCATAGGTTGTCTTTTCATTTTGTTTATGGTGTCCTTTGCTGTGCAAAAGCTTGTAAGTTTGATTAGGTCCCATTTGTTTATTTTTCTTATTTCTACTGCCTGGGGAGACTGACCTAAGAAAATATTGATACGATTTATGTTAGAGAATGTTTTGCCTATGATCTCTTCTAGGAGTTTTATGGTGTTATGTCTTATATTTTAGTCTTTGGGCCATTTTGAGTTTATTTTTGTGCATGGTGTGAGGGTGTGTTGTAACTTCACTGATTTACATGAGGCTGTCCAACTTTCCCAATACCACTTGCTGAAGAGGACTGTCTTGCTTCCTTTGTCAAAGATTAATTGACCGTGGGTGTGTGTTTATTTCTGTGCTCTCTATTCTGTTCCATTGATCCATATGTCTGTTTTTGTGCCAGTACCATTGCTGTTTTGATTACTGTAGCTTTGTTGTATTGTCTGAAGTCTGGGAGGTTTATGCCTCCTGCTTTGTTCTTTTTCTTCAGGATTGCTTTGTCAATTCTGGGTCTTTTATGGTTCCATATGAACTTTAGGATTATTTATTCTAGTTCTGTGAAAAATGTCATGAGTAATTTGATAGGGATCGCATTAATTCTGTAGATTGCTTTGGGTAGTATGGCCATTTTAACAATATTAATTCTTCCAATCCAAGAGCATGGATATCTTTCCATTTCTTTGAATCATCTTCAATTTCCTTTATTAATGTTTTATAGTTCTCAGTGTATAAGTCTTTCACTTCCTTGGTCAGGCTTATTCCTAAGTATTTTATTTTGGGGGGTTTGATTTTAAAAGGTATTTTTTTTAACATTCCCTTTCTGATATTTCATTGTTGGTGTAAAGAAATGCAACCAATTTCTGTATGTTAATCTTGTATCCTGCTGCCTTGCTGAATTCGTTTATCAGTTCTAGTAGTTTTTGTGTGGAGTCTTTAGGGTTTTCTATGTATAGTATCGTATGTGATGGGTTTTAAACAAGGAAGAGGCCTGACCAAGGCTAACAAGTGGGAAGCAAACATGGGTCTTCTCACTCCCAAGCAGTGCCCCCCATGAGGACCCCCCACCCTCCTTCCAGTCACGCAGACCCCCAAATGCCAATATGTCTTCCTCTGCCCCTCTCGTGTGGAGTATCACTGATAGCTCCTCACCTGAACAGTGAAAGAAGGGTGAGGGGGCCTCTTTTGACGATCCTAGAAAAAAGAACTGCATCATTTCATATGACCTACTTACAAACCTGGATGGCTGTAGACCATCGATATAAATTCCTAGTTTCTATCATATTTAGTTTAGTTGGTGACTATGAATGTTTGAACAGCATACAAATTTATGGTCAGAAAATATTAGCTCCTAAACACTGCAAGCCTGCCCCCCAGTCACCTCTTTAAATTCAGATTGTTTCCCCATTCCATCATTTGCGATCAGAGTTTTCATTGCGGGCAGATTTGTATAGGTTGGCCCTAGACCTGGGATTTATTTGTGCCCATAAACAAACCCCCAATATTAGTCACAAACTATTTCTGATTCTCAGTTAACGTTCTTAAACATCTTGTATCCCAGGGGACTCTTTGCCCTGTCATATGAAGATGATGTTTCAAGATTTATATTTCCCCAAAGAAGCAAGTAGATCATAAAACCTAATGTATTCCGTGGTTTGGAATGATAATTTCACAAAGAGGTGAAGGAATATTTCACTGTGGATCATTACAACATCAATGTAAGTTGTTAATATACTACTTACTACTTCCCTTTAAATATTCATCGAGCTCCTGTTTATGGAACGGCTTCTATGTCCCCCAGTATGGGCTGTGGGTGGGTCATGCAAAGGGGATGGGGGCAAAGCTGGGGACAGCTCCCTGACTGGGGTGGGAAGGCTGTGGATGGAGACAGAAGAGAAGCTGGCAGAGGCAAAATGACCAGTCGTGGGCAGCATGCTGGAGACCACGGCGGGGGAGAGCTTTGGCAAGGAGAAGGGGAAACAGCAGAGTCCAGGCATGATGCTGTACATGGCCACAAGGATGTCTGTCCCTGGAGACATGGCCGTGATGGGCAGAGGTATACACAGAGTCCAAATGCAGAGAGGATGAGGAAGAGGGTAAGAAAAAGAGGTACGCAATACCGGGAAACTACGGGAACAGAGGAGGATTCAATTTAACCAGTGTTTTCTGAGTATCTTTGCCTTGATCTCATGCTTGAGCTGTTTCCAATCTAGTAACGGAGCAGAGAGGCACATGGCAAAGTGTCTTTCAAGGAGGACCATAATAAGAAAACCTGGAGGCAAAGATGAAGGAACTTTGAATTCTGTCCCTTAGGAGTAATCTCAGAAAGCTTCTCAAAATGATGAGGTGGATTGTACTGTGATAAGGGGCAGTCTTTGAAAACAGGATTCAAATCTCAGCACCATCCCTTCCTAACTAAGTGACCTTGGGCCTGGATCACTTCTCCGTGCCTCAATTCTCCCATCTGCAAAATGTGGATAATAATATGACCCACATCTTAAGATGGTTATGAGGATGAAATAGAATAGCATACATACAGCACTTAGTGAAGAGCCTTATGCAGAGTGAAAGTGCAATGAATGTTAGTCTTTGCTATTATTCTAAGTGGTAACAGCCTAAGGGTAGTGATGCTGGCTGAAGGCAAATAGGAGCCACCCTTATCTTTAGGCAAGAGAGTGATGGGATCCAGTCTTCATTTTAGAAAGGACCCTAGAGGAGGTTAATGCTGGTCACAGCTAGGGAAAAGGGAAGCCAGATTGTATCCTGATATAAGCACAGCAGCAAAGGAAGGCTTGTTTAGGGCTTCCCTGGTGGCACGGTGGTTGGGGGCCTGCCTGCCGATGCTGGAGACGCGGGTTCGTGCCCCGGTCCGGGGGTTCCCGCATGCCGCGGAGCAGCTGGGCCATGGCCGCTGGGCCTGCGCATCCGGAGCCTGTGCTCTGCAATGGGAGGGGCCGCGGCAGTGAGGGGCCCGCGTACCACAAAAAAAAAAAGAAAAAAAAAAAAAGGAAGGCTTGTTTGAAACTGGAAGAACTGTACCTGTATGGAGCAAAGGGGAGGGAGAGGGTAGAAATGCAGATCTTGGGAGGAGAGGGGGGAGGTAATCCCAGTTCCAAGTAGGGACTTTTTAGATGGATTCTCCTTTCCTACACTCTATAAACTTCAGTTTGCTTTAAATTTGCACTGCAATTTAAAAACCAATGGAGGGACTTCCCCAGTGGTTAAGAATCCGCCTGCCAGTGCAGGGGACACGGGTTCGAGCCCTGGTCCAGGAAGATCCCACATGCCGTGGAGCAACTGAGCCCACGTGCAACAACTACTGAGCCTGCGCTCTAGAGCCCACGAGCCACAACTACTGAAGCCCATGTGCCTAGAGCCCGTGTTCTGCAACAAGAGAAGCCACCGCAATGAGAGGCCCATCCACCACAACGAAGAGTAGTCCCTGCTCGCCACAACTAGAGAAAGCCTGTGCAGCAACAAAGGCCCTACTCAGCCACAAATAAATTAATTAAATTAACTGAAAAAAAATAAACTCCATGCAATTAAGCTACAAGATGCATGATTAAAATAAAAAGTATGAAAGAGAAAAAGATGAAGTAACAAATTTTACAAAAATCAGTGGAAAGCATTAGAAGATAAAACTGAAGAAATTTGGGCCACACAAGGTAAAAATGTTCCACGGGCCACCGGAGCCACAAAAGGACCAGGTGCCAACGTGGAGTTGACAGAGCCTCAGTCTGCTGGAGACGAGGACACCAGAGACTGGACAAAGGGCAGCTACGGCCACAGCTTGAAGGTGGAGCTTAGCATCCAGGCCCTGGAGCATCAGGAAGGCAACCAGACCGTGGTTCTCACCGCCATCCTGTTAGCCTATTGTCTAGTTGGACTAAATGTACTATCATTTTACCTCTGATGATAGTGGGGGGAAGGGCCACGTGCACATAGTAATGTTCTTCAGCCATCGTGTAGCTGGGGCACGTTAGGGGTGCTGTAGAGGTCAGGAACAGTCCAAGGGCAAAGTGTTTGTTTGCTTGTTTGTTTTTCTAATGGAATCAGAATCAGGGAATTTTAGTATCCACATAGATTCTATGTGTATGTATTGAGACAGGTTAGGGGGAGACAATGGTTAGAGATCAACTAGTCCAATCTGTTGATTCCATAGATGAGAAGATCAAGGCCCAGAGAAAAAGAGTCCCAAGGTTCCCTGTGCATCGGGACTACCCTTCAGCCCCTCCCCTCCAGCTCCCCGGATCAGTGCTCTCTCTCTCCCTGCCACTGCCTCCCATGTCATAACAGCTCAGGGGACACAGAAGGGTGGGAGCTACTGGAAAGGCAGAGCTGAAAGGGCACAGAGAGATCCCATCTCCTGCCCACTGTACAGATCGAGAGACTTGCCTTAGGTAATGCAGCGAGTCAGGGTCGGGAGTCAGGGTCGGACAGAACCCGTGAACCGTGACCAAGCCTCTCCCAGCTGCCCCGCCTCCCTTGCCCTTGAGGTCTCCTGCGCTTTGGGCTCCTCTGGCTCCGCCTCCCTCCCCGTGACAGGAAGGATGCTGGCAACGAACAAAGCAGCTTTGATCAAAATCTCTTGCCTTCACAAGTCCAACAAGTCCATCCTTCAGAGCTCCTTAACTTCCTTGGTCTCATTTAAACCTCATGACCGCTTGGTAAGATAGGCACGACAAGTAGTATTATCCCCATTTTACAGATGAAGCAACTAAGGCTGTGGGTAAACACCATCTGTGAGCATCAGAGCTGGGGTCTGAACCCAGTTCTCTTGTGTTCTGCCAGATCAAGTGTTTTTGTACCTCAGGAGCCATTCTTAAACTAGACTGCTCTCTAAGATTGGAATACCCCCCACCCTGAAGGGTTTTTTTTTTTTTTTTTTTTTTGCAGTACATGGGCCTCTCACTGTTGTGGCCTCTCTCGTTGCGGAGCACAGGCTCCGGACGTGCAGGCTCAGCGACAATGGCTCATGGGCCCAGCCGCTCCGCGGCATATGGGATCTTCCCGGACCGGGGCATGAACCCGCGTCCCCTGCATCGGCAGGCGGACTCTCAACCACTGCGCCACCAGGGAAGCCCCCTGAAGGGTTTTTAAAAGCTCTGAGGGTGCGGGAGTCCCTATCATCTTCCCCAGATCGCCCAGGCAGTTGCGGCACCCTGCCCCCCACCCCCCCCCTTCGCCACAGGAATATCCGATGTGTAAACTACCGTCGCCCTCTGGTGGCCGATGGACAAAGAGCTCCATCGTCGTAACTCCGAGAACAAAGACCCGCTCGTGCCCTAGCCTCCTCTCACTGGCCAAGCGAGAAGTGGTGGTGGCAGTTTTTTTATTCTGGGCGCCCTGGCCTTGGCTGCCTCAGCTTGACTGACTAATGAGATGCATATCAGCTTGGGAAAGAGCTGTTGAGTGCCAGGCTGAAGGGCCGAGGAACTGAGGTGAAAATGTGATTTCTGTCGGTTGCTTTGGCAGGCATTTGGCTGAGAACTCACCAGCCACCAGAGTTGCTCCAGTGCTCATGAGGGCAACGCATGCATGTGGGTTCCCTCTTAGGACCCCCCTCAGCCCACCCCTCGGCTGTCACTGAGATCCAGCTTCAAGGCCCAGATCCTCCAGGAAATCTCGCTCGCTCCCTCCTGCTCCCCCAAAGCAGGGACAGCTTGCACGCTGGCTACCAGCCCACACCTCCACATGTCAGGGCCAGCAGGACTGTGGCTGATATCTGCTCAACTCTTACATTTCTGAAGGCGGGGGCTGGTCTTGTTCAGCTCCTGGAATAAGGCCAAGCCCGGCCTGGAGCCACTGAGTGAGTTTGTTGAAAGAGAAAATTCAGCCCAGCTATCATCTCCTAGGCCTACTCGGGGAATGAGGTCACTCTGGAGAAAGGCAGGCTTTGCAGCTGTCATACCTGTCAGTGCTTTGCTACAGGTTTGAAGATGAGGCCACAGAAAGAATTTCTAGGGAGAATGGGGTGGACCGAACATCTGACCTGCAACGCTTATTTCTTCACCCGTTTTTGCAGCCTCTGCTTCTCCAAGGCACATCTCTTGGGCAAGCCCCCAGGGAGGAGCAAGTCCGCAGGGCCTGGGGTTGATTCTGGGGGAGTTATCTTGGTGCTTCTTTTTCTCATTTAGACAATAAGAGCAAATAATATTGATTGACAGAGGTTTCAGACATTAAATGAGAACTGATGAAGAGCTGTTATTATCACGGTCAGTCTTCTGGAAATTTCTGGGCTCTGAGCGCTGGGTAGGCATTTCCTCCCAAATGGTTCATTCAGTCACTGCTGCAACAGTACAGGATAGTGACCCAGAGTCTGGGCACTGGGGCCGGACTGCCTGAGTTTGAGATCTTGCTCTGATGCTTCCCAGCTCGGTCACCGTATGTGTGTTATGTGCCTCACACGGCCCATCTAGAAAAGGGTGATGACAACAGCACTCACACCATAGGGGTGTTGTGAGCATTAAATACATGGACACAAGTAAAGAGATGAGAACAGTGCCTGGCACTTAGGAAACGCTCAGAAAAGTGAGCTCTTACTGCATTATTATGTAGAAGCCGCTTGTCATGAGGTTGGCTCAGCCTGGAATGGTGTACCTCAAAGTTGGAGCTGAGCCTTTTACATAAAAATTGATCTTTCTAATGCACATATTTGGTATAAGCTTCTTCACCCTGTGGTCAACATGCCACTGATGTGAGAGGAAAAGTAAAGGAGGCCTTAAAGGCATTTGCTGGTCTAATATTTATTGCATTAATTAATGGGTTTTTTTTCTACATAGATTTGCACTACATGTGTGGATTTGTAAATGAGAAAATGGTAACCTACAACTGACATATTGGGTGTGATCTCGAACCTATAACTGCACAAAGCAGAGACCAGTGGCAGATATGGAAGCCATACATCTACTGAGAACCCTGAAGACCTTCGTACCAACCCAGGACCATTTAATATTTTCATTAATGACTTGAAGGATGGAATCGAGACCCAGCTAATCAGATCTCTGCATGATACGAAGCTGGAAGGGATCTTAGCTATTTTGGAGGACAAGATTAAAATACAATCCAAGCTTGACGAATTGCAGAGAAGGACCTAAATCAATAAAGAGACTGGCAATAAAGATAAATGCAAGCCGCTCTGAACAGAGCTGAGAAAATTAGCCAGATACCGAATGGTGATGAGAGAAATGAGTTTTGAGGGGGCCGGCAGGAGCTACCTGGATGTAAATTCATCAAGTTGTACTCTTCGTAAAGTGAAGGCTCAGCTCTGTCATCTAGTGGATCTCAAACTTCAGTGAGTACGAGCATTACCCAGAAACCTTGGGAAAATGCAGATTTCCAGGCCACAGCCCTGAGATTGTGATTCAGTGGGTCTGAAATGAAGCTAAGCTGGTTCTGATGCAGGTGTTCCATGGGCAGCGCTTTGAGAAAGCTAGAGCCCAGCAGACAAGGAGGCAGCCTCTGCCCACACCACTATTGCCCAAATATTTACTCTGGACACATCCCATGGGACACTGCAAGAAGTGACTTCCATCTCTACAAGCTCGGGGATGCTGTCTTTTAGAAAGAAAAGTAAAAAAAATCACAAGATAAGTGAGCATATTAATGACTCCAACATCTTCTGCAGCGAAATAAACAGCTTCACTTGGTTTAATCAAGAGTTTCCCAAACTTTGTGACCTGGGAGCCATTTCTTCATGTAACATCCAACAGCATCTTGTGGAGCACACTTCAGAAAATGTGATGCCCTTCAAGCCCCTCCCCCATCAGATTCTCCAGGATTTCTCAGTCCTTTCACTGCCCTGTGTTAAAACTTGTCCAGGGGGCTGGAATTTGAAATCCTTTTAAATTCTGCTCTAGCTCCTCAACTTCCCTGGGTCTGAACTTTCCTCTTACATTTTAGGAGAAGCCGTGTTACCGAGTCCAAGCTCGACGCATGACAGGCCAAAAAATGAGAGACGAGGTGTTGAGGGAAGGAATACAACTTTATTCAGAAAGCCGGCCGACCGAGAAGATGGCGGACTGAAGTCTCAAAATATCCATCTTATGGGGTCTGGATGCCAGTTTCTTTTATAGCACAGAGAGGGGGTGGAGATGAGGAAGTAAAGTAAAAAGGCCATAAGTTTTGCAAATATCACCTGGAATGGCCGGCCTTGGGGAGGGGATGTGTTAATTTCTTCTTTCTTGTAGCCATCCACAGGTGGACAGGGTCCGGATGTTTGCCTGAACAAAGGCACTTTGGTTTAACATTCAGGCAGAGGGGCAGGGTTCTCCGAGGCAGGCCATTATGTATAGACAGTATCCTTTTAATGAACAAAAGCAGCGGAAAGCAAAGGTTAAAGTAAAAGAAACAGATCCAACATGTAGTCAGATTTGGCTCTTCTCTGTTGCAGATGGAGGCAAATTAGTTAGAGCATCCAGTCTTGGGCTTTCTCTTGCCTAGTAACAGTGCACCAGGCATCGCAGGTTGAGGAGGAGAGGGGGAGCGCTTTGCCTTCTTTGTTCGTTGTCTTCCTTGAGCTTGTGTCACAAACTGCTACTTGCCTGGTCATCATCTACTCTCTCCTCTCCCTTGGTAACAGAATCCCCCTCATGGCTGAATGCCGCCACATGCCACGCTACAAAACCCCATATCTCAGCCTCCTTTGCAGATGAGGTGGTCCATCAAAAGTACACAGAAGTCACTGGGGGGGGGTTCTGGGGAATTACTTTAAAGGGGGCCGACACATTTGGAAGGCACCCTTTGTGCTCTTCCCCACATCCTTCTTCTTCCCAGCAGGAGCACTGGCAGCTACCTTGGGCCATGAGGTGAACTTGCAGAGGGAATCCACTTATGAAGGGTGGCAGAGCAGAAAGGTAGAAGGTTGTGATAACATGGTGAGGCCGCTAGAGCAACCCTGCACTGCCCGAGAGGAAAAAGCACACGCCTGTTTCGTTTAAGCTGCGGTATCTCAGGTCACTGCTATCAGCAGTTAAATGCAATTTTGAACTCACACGGAGCAGAACCAGCAACATTTTGGTCCTTTTCCACAAATCTCAGCCACAGTGGGCTACCATCCTGACCATGTCCCTACGTGCCCTTGCTGCACCTCCTGCATGTCTGTGTGCACGTGTGTTCTTACTGCATCTTTGGCATAGAGCGGTTATGTTTCTCGAGGCTGGCACCATTTCCTGCGCAGCCATGCCTGGGCCTTTAGCTGCCTCTCTCTTTGCTCCTTTATTGGAATTAACTACGGAATGGAATTACCTCAGAATGACAGTTTTGAGAGCTTCACATCCCTCTATAATGAACTTCTCTTTTGAAATACGTCTTTAGTACAGTCTTTTCCCCAAAATTTTATAACCTACGTTCCTGTCTGAAACCAGTAAGCAACTCCTGAGAAGAAGTGGGTTGAGTGGAAACTTCCCCTCAAGAATTCCCTTTATATCACCCATGAGACTTGCTAAAAAGGAAAGAAAAATCATGCAGTTATAAAGAAAAACAAGAAATGAATGTAATCAAGAGTCAGAAGGATACACGTGATTCACTGCAGTGATGCGTCACAGGGCAGAAGGGTCCTCTCTGCAGCCACTGCCCTCACTCCCACCTGGCTGCCTCCCAGCTCCAGGGCTCCTTGGAGCTCTGGTCTGGGTTGCTCCCCTCTGTTAGAGGTCCCACCCAGCCTGGGGCCTGAATTTGGCCATTTAGGTACCTGCCGCAGGACAAGAGGAGATGTTGCAGTTCCCTTCTGCTTCTGACCGCAAGGCCTCAAAGCAACGCAAAGGTCTGAACTTCTCTCCTGTTCTTTGAGTGGGAAACCCGCTTGCAAGGAGCTTTTTTTTTCCAAGTTCAGAGCTAGTGAGGCTGTTGCATTTCTGAGGGCTTCAAGTGGGAGACTCTCCTGGGAGAAGGAGCTAGCGTCCAGTGAATGCCTGTGGGCTGACCGGCAGGTACCCGTCACTGTTCGCCTTCAGTGCAGCCCGCTCTCATCCTCTTCCTGATCCCTGAACTGGCTTCACTGACTTTGCCACCTGGTCTCTGCAGGTATTCACGTTGTAAATCCAGATGTACGTAACACAAACCCTTGCAAAGCACCTATTTTCACCCAGTAATACAGGCGGCGTGTACGCTAAAACGGCAAGCTACTTAAAACGGGCAGGAGCCTCATACCATGCATTGTACATCCCCATCGCCTCCTGGTGATTGAATGGATGAATGAACAAACAAATGAACACTGAATAAATATTGAACAAATTAAATACTTATAAACATGTACAAACTGTGTTACTCCCATAGGGAAGAAGTTTAAGGTGAAACTCAAAAGGTTTCACTGGAGGATAATCAGACTCTCACTCCCTGATACTCAAAACAAAAACTACCCTGTTCTTTCCTGAGTAGCTCCCAGATGATATCCTCTCCTTGTAAATTAATCTGTTCCCTCTAAAAACTTCATGAAATAGAAGAGGTGGGTGTGTCTGAAATGTCAAGTCATTTTTTCAGTATACTCACTGGGTTGCTTATCAGATGCCTTGTGCTTCATCTTCAGCATCCTTTGGCCAAATAAACCAATCAGTGCTCAATTCTCCAATTGACTGGATAGCCCAGGGAACAAGCCCTCAAATCTGATTACAGGAAAATTCATTACTTTAAGTCCTCCCTCAGGGTTCGGAGCTCATAAAAGAAAGCTCCAGAGGACCTGGCTTAGGGGAAGAGAGGCCCCTGGGCTGCAAATCTACAGATTGGCAATAATTAACCTGAACTAATTATGGTCAAGCCCCAGGTCAGTCTTTCCAGATCAAGGCTTCCTCCTGACAAGTGGGCTTTCAGAGCAAGAACTTTTCACTCAAACACAAAAGGATCATTCAGCAGATTTTAATATAAAAGAGCATGACCCAAAGGCATCCTCTACCAGGCAAAGACCAGCCGGGTAGGAGGCTCAGGGGCAGGGACACAGAGCCTCCAAAGGCAAATGCGCAAGAATGCTTTCCCTGGCACAGGTTATGAGATTCCTAAGGATTTTAAAACAAATACTACCACAAATATCAACACAGAAAGACAAACAGCAGGCTACGAAAGGGATGTACTTTTTATTTAATATATTAAAGGATCACATGGAAAAATAAGAAAAAAAAATTTCCTAAACAAAAAATGGTAAATTATTCAGAGAGATAGTTCGCTACAGAAACAATAGCCAATCAACACAATCAACGTGGTTTTTGTTTGTTTGTTTTTTGGGGTTTTTTTGCGGTACCCGGACCTTTCACTGTTGTGGCCTCTCCCTTGTGGAGCACAGGCTCCGGACGCACAGGCTCAGCGGCCGTGGCTCACGGGCCCAGCCGCTCTGCGGCATGTGGGATCTTCCCAGACCGGGGCTCCAACCCGTGTCCCCTGCATCGGCAGGCGGACTCTCAACCACTGCGCCACCAGGGAAGCCCCAACGTGGTATTTTTAATGTTCAATTTTAGTAATAAAATCAAACAATGAAAGAACTTTTTGTCTTAATAAATTATTAAATTATGGATATAATGCTCATATCCATAGAGTGGTAAATTGGGCACACTCATACAGTGTTAGTGGGAGTATAAAGTGATAAGTCCTGCAACTTTTAGAAGGTGATTTGGCAATAGATAGCAAAAGTCTTAAAATACCCATATCCTTTAAACTTTTGATTTAAGAAATTTATCCTTAGGGCAGTGGTTCTCAAGCAAGGGCATTTTTGCCACCCAGGGGACATTTGGCAATCTGGAGATATTAATTGTCAGGACACTGGGGGAGGGATGCGCTACTGATACTGACATCTAGTGGGTAGAGGCCAGGTAAGCTGCTCAACATTCTATAATGCATTCGGCAATGAACAGCCCCCCAGGGATAAGAATTATTGGTACAAAACATCAACGGTGTCATTGTTGAGAAACCCTGACTTAGGGGGAAAAACTCAAGTAAGTACATAGGATATATATACAAGGATATTTAATGCAGCATTGTACAAAAAGTTAAAAATTAGAAACAGTGAACATCGATAGAGGACTAATTAAATAAATCATACTCCCTGCATACACCAGAATACCATAGAGCCACTAAAAGTTAAATAAGTCTGTGTTGATTGATATAGAAATACATTCATATAGTGCTAAGTAAAAATATCTGGTTTCAGGGTTTCCCTGGTGGTGCAGTGGTTGAGAGTCCGCCTGCTGATGCAGGGGACACGGGTTCGTGCCCCGGTCCGGAGGGATCCCATATGCCGCGGAGCGGCTGGGCCCGTGAGCCATGGCCGCTGAGCCTGCGCTCCACAACGGGAGAGGCCACAACAGTGAGAGGCCCGCGTACTGCAAAAAAAGAAATCTGGTTTCAGAATCGCATGCCTAGTATGATAATATTTTTGTGTGTATGTATATGTATAGAAAAAGTCTGAGTGCTTTCAACCACCATATCACACATTTGACAGTGGTTTTCTCTAGGTGGAAACATGATGGGTGATTTTAACTTTATTTTAGCTTATCAGTGTTTTCTATTTTTCTTCCAATAGCATGGCTAATGGGGACCTTATAATGTTTAGGAGCAAGGACTTTATGATCAGACACCAAGAATTCTGGCTCAGTCCTTTCCCAGCAATATGAATACCCAAAAGATCTAGTACCAGGGAGCCCACAGCCCACATGCCAACAAGCAGCTGGGGCTGCCCCCCAGAGAGCTTCATCCCAATCCCCATAAAGTCCCCTCATGACACGATGTCAACTTACCCCTTTTCTCTTCCTGGAAATCATCCAATGGCAACAATTTTTATTGAAACTGGAGACAAATAAAACTTAAAATTATGGAAGGGCTGCCCAAAGCAGTGGAAATAGAGCAGGAGAATGAACAGGGGAAATGTAGGAGGAGGTGGAGAGGCGGCAGACCTCCAGGAAAGCCAGCGAACATAATTCTGAAAATGAGGCACACCCCATGACATGCAAAACTGGAATAGCTTGTTTATTGCAGTGGGAAGGTAGGGGTTATCAGCTAGCATGAGGATGCTTTCTGGACATGGTTTGGTTTTAAGAAGCGGAGGTGGGGTGTGGGGGGCAGAATCTAAGCGAGAGATCACCCAAACTTGCTGTATTTGCAGGAAGCAGTCTTCCTCAAGCAGCCAAGGAGAAGAGGGAATTTGCATGGCAAAAACAAAACAAAACAAAAAACCCACCGCTCCCCCACAAAAACAAATGAAAACCAGCTTACCTCCATTGGCTTCTTATCTCCAATAAAGGCTATACAAACTTATGTTCAATACCTTGTATCATTTAAAAAAAAAATCAGTGTGCTGGGGACATGGTGGCGAAGCAATCAAGCATGCTCCCCATCTTTGCAGAGCTCACAGTCTGGTGGTGGAGCCAGAAGTTAGTCAAATAATTCCACAAATTGCAAATGTGACATGGTGGGCAAGAGCTTGGACTTTGGAGGTGGACACAGTCGCCCCCATAGCCCCTCACAGAGTTGTTGCTCATGTGCCGGATGGAGATGTGTAACAGCCCTGCCTCGCAGGGCTGCTGTAAGGCGTGCAAGACGCTTAGCGCCGTGCCCAGCATACAGGGGGCGCTCACTAGATGTTTGCTGTTGTTATTAGTAGTACGACTGACAGTAGCAGCAGCAGCAGTAGTAAGAGCACAATGAAGGGAAGACAAAATTTGAGGGAGGTCTCATTTAGATGGTGGGTCATGAATGCTTCTTTGGGGAAGAGCTAGAGGGGACAAAAAGAAGGCTAGTCTCCAGGAATTTACAAAAACCCTGGGAATGATTCAGATTCCACCCGTGCGTGGCACCGGTGACCGAGCCGAGCTTAGCTGGATTTCAGGGGCCGGGAGACCCCCCGCCAACATGACATCTGAGCTGTATGATAAAGCAGAGACCCCTCACCCCACCCCCCACCCCGTTCTGCCTCTCCGTCAGCAGGTGCGAGCAGCCTGGCAGGGGCTAATGAAATGTGTACTGAAAAGATTAGCTTGTCAGTGGAGCTGGACAGATGGCTATTGATCCTCTGCTCGTCCATCATCCCTACCCCATCTGAGACTGAGTGGGAGCAGTTCTCTCTGACCCAGAACTCAGGGTAGGGGCTCAGGCCCCAGGTACAGTGCACACAGGAAATGATGTCTGCAATGTGAGAAGGTCTCTTAGATCTGTGACATGGTCAGAGCGGTCTCTGAGTCACTGGAAGACCCCTTCTCTGCTCCCTTGGATTGTTGAGCTCTGGGATCATGGGAAGAGTGTGAGAAGTCTCAGGCAGGAGTTCACATCCTGCCTTAATTGTTTTGTGACCTCAGACTCTGTGAGTTTCAATTATTCTCATCTGTTAAATGGGGGAAATAGTGCCTACCTCATGGAAGTGTTTCATGCCTTAAATCAAGAAATGGATATCAAAGTTCTAAGAACCAACATTGCTGAAGGGATGTTTGGATTTTTGTTTGTTTGTTTGTTTTTTGCAGTACGTGGGCCTCTCACTGCTGTGGCCTCTCCCGTTGCGGAGCACAGGCTCCGGACGTGCAGGCTCAGCGGCCATGGCTCACGGGCCCAGCTGCTCCACGGCATGTGGGATCTTCCCGGACCGGGGCACAAACCCGCGTCCCCTGCATCGGCAGGTGGACTCTCAACCACTGAGCCACCAGGGAAGCCTGGATGTTTGGATTTTAAAAATGAGAAGATTGAGGCCGCGTTGTGAGCTCTTGTCCTAATCCATGGGTTTTTCCAATGTGTAGTCCCATTTGGCGGTCTTGAAGAGTCTGGCTTGTACGGTGTTCTAAAGAGCTTGACCTTTGACCTGGGGGCAGTGCTGAGCTACTGAAGTGTGCCATTTGATAAAATATGGGTTTAGCAAGATCACTCTAGCAGTAGGGAGGTAAGACTGGAATTTGTCACAGCTCAAGTCATGGCAGTGGGAATAGAGAGGCCGCTTGGAGACTGAATGTATAGGGCTTGATGATTAATTGATTGATTGGAAAGGAGAGATGGGGGGAGGGATGACTCCCATGTGCATGGGAAGCCCTAAGGGAGAAGCAGACAAAGGGAAGATAATGAGCTCACTTTGAACATGGTGAGTGTGAGATGCTTATAAAACTCCCAAGTGAGATGTCTGCCTGGTGGCTGGAGATGAGCCTGACGCTCAGGAGCAGATCTGGACTCAGTATAATTCAAGAGTCATTGTTGTTACCACCCATCACCACCACCAGCAGCAGCATCTAGTTGGTAACGGACGCCATCGTCTAGAGTGGATGGGGCTGCCCGTGGAGAATGCTTGATGAGGAGACAGACAGAAAGGGATGGCTGGAAAATGAAGAGTGGTTCCATGGAAGCCAAGGGGCAGTGAGTTTCGGGAAGGAGGGAGGGAGTCATCAACCATAGAAAATTCTAAAAAAAAGGGTCATATTTTTTTAAAAACCCAAACTGAAAACATGTCTCCTGATTTAGTAACAAGGAGCTTATTGTGAATCTAGGAAAGACCATCTCTATGGGGCAATTGAGAGTGGGTGGGAGGTTGAGAATATACAAGGAGGGTAGATGGCTCAACACAAAAGAGGAAGAGGGAGGGAGGGAGGGAGACTACAGCTGGAGGAGGGGGGCTGGGGAAGCAGTGCCCTTTTAAGATGGGAGTCACTTGAGAGTCTTCCAATGTGTGGGAAGAATGCAGGAGAGAGTGAGATGGTCAAGTCAGAGAGGAGCAAGGTCCTGGAGGAGGCACAGACTCAGAGCCCAGGTGGGGGACCCAGGACACCTCTGCAACTAAAGGGCAGCCCTGTAGGCAGGGCAGGCCCAGTCCCAGCAGGAAGGAAGGGAACTAAGCAGAACCCCCTCCCCCATGGTGTCTACTTTCTTGGGGAGGGAGGTGAGGTTATCTGATAAGGACATGGAGGGATGGGTGAAGGGCTTGAGGCATGTCAGGAAATTGTGAAACAGTCGCTGGGGGGAATGGAAGAGAGAGAGAGGTGACCTCGGGCACTGCCAGGCCAGGAGGAGGCCCAGCTGGGATGGAGACCAGGAACGTGTGCAGGAAGAGAAGAGCTGGGTTTGAGTGATGCCCAGGATTCAAACGGGCAGGACGTGGGAACTGATGGCAGGTGGGGGTGAGGGAGAAGTGTCTGCCATGACCCTCGGATCGCTGGGCTGCAGGGTGTAGGTGCCATTCAACCCACGGCACACCTGGGGAGGGGCCGGGAGCGAGCCTTGAAGGCGTTTTAGAGCAGGCTGCCCCAGGCCACTGCGCCTGCTGCCCACCCTCCTCATCCCCTCCGAGAAGACTCTTGCCTCTCACCCTTCATCAGTCAGCATGAAATCTGACAAACCTGATTGTCTGGCACCTGGGGACCAGAGAGGATGCTGCCTCTACATTCAGACCACCTCCAGGGCACAGGGCAGTGAAGAGAAGCCTGGCCAGGGAGGCAGCCAGCTGCTGTCGGAACCTGCGACTCCGGGCAGTTCTCTCCTTTTTTCTCCACCTCAGTTTCCCCATCTAGACAATAAGAAGATTGTTCGCAGGAATCTGTAAGGACGCTGGTCAGTGCAGACATTCTTCAAAGTGCAGTTTCACTTACGAGTGTGTTTTTTATAACCTGAGGTATGGAGGGGAGGGAGGGGGGAGCGCAGAGCCGAGTTCAGAAACACAAACCCAGGGTTAGCCGCGAACCGTCCAAACGAGACCTGAATGTGCAACGTTTCCCATTAATTAATGGCTTCTTTTGAGGTTATTAAGTTAGACTGGGTAGGTGTGTGGCCTTTCTTTCTAGTGCCCTTCCAATTAACAGGCAGTTTTCTTGGTAAATGTTAATGTAGAGTAATGGGGCGTGCAGATGAGGGACATGCGGGGGTGGGCAATGCTCCCTTTAGTGTAGGTTAATAGCTCGTCAGTGTTGTTTCTGCAGCCCTGGTCCCCAATGATGAATGGCCTGAGAGTCCAGGCTGAAACCCCCGAGGGTCTGCAGAGGCTTAACCCCTCAGTGACCGAGATGAATGCAGAGAAAAATCCCAGCGGGTCTTCCTGGGTTTACGAACAAGCCGGTGGTGTGCTCCTCACCTGGGAGACCAGCCAGTCAGCTCTCTTCCCACTGGTCTGTTCTGAGAGTCAGCTATCCATGAAGATGTGCTGGCCATCTGCAGCAGCAGGGATGGACCTAGAGATTATCATACTAAGTGAAGTAAGTCAGAGGAAGACAGCAATATGATATCCCATGTGGAATCTGAAAAAAGGATACGAATGAACCTATTAACAAAACAGAAGTAGACTCACAGACGTGGAAAACAAACTTAGGGTCACCCAAGGTGAAAGGAGGGGGAGGGATAAATTAGGACTCTGGGTTAACAGATACCACTATAAATGAAATAAACAAGCAGCCCTCTATTAATAGATCACCTCTCTGCTCTGAGAGTGATCTCAGCCACCCCTCCCCCTTCCCAACCCACACACCTTTTCCAACCCAGGTGGATTCCTCGCTTCTCTCTTCTTTTTAGAAAGCGTAGAAAATTCAGAGGAGGTGCTGTCCAGTCTCCAGTGCTTTCCCTCACAAGATCAATTCAGGGCACTGGAACCCAGCATGGGGACATGACAGTGGGGGAGAGGAAAATGGGCCGAGAGTGGACAGACCATTCAAGGAGCATTCAGCAGTCTGCTTCATTCTTCAGCTGTGACATCTGCATTCAGAGCTTCCACAGACAGCACCAGGTTTGGGCTAATGGATGAGACCACTGGGCAGCCACTGGAGCACCAAACCCTATCATACAAAGGCCCCAGAAAGATACCAGATGGGAGAAAAAGTGAATTTACTGGAACTCCACACAGATTATTCTGTGTGGTTGCAACATTTCAATAAGTCTTTCTTTTTAGGGAGAAAGGAATAACGAGTCCTCTGAGGAACATGCTTGTAAGAAACCATCACAAAGCAGAGTGAGCTGAGCTTTGGTTTTGTCGGGGGGGCGGGGTATGCACGTTTGGAGACAGAGGTCAAATTGTCAGCACCGAAGAGGAAAGGTTGAGCTGAAGGCTGTCACCAGCAATACTCCTTCTCAAACAGAGCTTGGCCTCTTCTCTAAAGAACAGCTTTTTGGTACAGCGCCATCTACATAAAAATAGAGAGGGGCTACATGTGTGTATGTACGTTTATGTATGTATGTGTGCACTCATGCACGTATGTATTAGTCTATGCATGAAATATCCCTGGAAGGATCCAGCAATATGTTCACATTGGTTGCTTCCAGGGAGGAGAACTGAATAGCCCAGGGACTGTCTCAGTTAGGAGATAGGATAGGCTGCTGCAAAAAGTGACCTCAGAATACAAGGCTTAGACGAGACAGCATTTCATTTCTCTCTCAGAAACCAGGGCTGGTACAACAGTGATGAAGTGTCAGGGACTCCCCAGGCTCCTTGCATCTGTTACTCTAACCATCCCTACAGTGTCGCCCTCCCCTGCATAGATGAGGGTGGGTCCCCACTTTGTCTGCATTCCAGCCAAGAGGAAATCAAAGAAGCAGAGGCACATCCATGCCCTTTAGAGGAGCCAGAGTGAGACTGAGCAGCTGCTCTGCTCACTTGCCATTGGGCAGAACTCAGTCACTTGGCCACACCCAGGAAGTGTCCTCCTTAGCTGAGCAGTCACGAGCCCAGCTAAGATTTGGAGCTTTGTTTCTAAAGGAAGAAGGGGAGAAAAGATATAAGGGGACAATTAGTAGTCTTTATCTGGAACAGGATGAAAGGGATATTTCCACTTTATATATCTGTCTTATACCTTTTGAATCTCATAAATTAAGAAAAACTCTTAAGTTTGAAAAACATTATATCGGAAGTCACAAATTGAGTACATGCATTAACCACTCCACCATACCATGGTCCCATATAAGGTATTTTTTAAAGAATTATATCAGTGCTAGAAAATAAGAGAGGGTGCCAGCAGATCAGAAAATCTGAGAAAATGCAGGAAGCTGGAAAGCAGATGGGATCGGACTGGCAGAGAAAGAGCAAAGGTAAACCATAGCCCCGAACACCAGGACCAAGAACTTTCCTTCTCAAGGGAGTTCCAGAGAAACTCCCAACTCAGAGCCAAGAACTAGAAAACAGAAGCACAGGGCCTCGTCAGAACAACTGAGCAAAGAACTGCATACACAGTACCTGGGCCAGTTTGGGCTCCCACATTTCTCCTTCCCTCTACCCCCAGCATACTCTCAATCCATAAAAAGCAACTAGTAGTAGAAATTTTGTCTCTTGGGTCCCTAGGATCCAAGAATTATTATCCAAAAAGAATGTGGGTGATCTATCCAGAAAGGGATCTTAATATGGGTGTCAAAACTCAGGAGCAGAAGAGAGCTTAAAATCGCTCTAGACATCTTCAATAGACACATATGTCAAGGGGAGGAGGGTGTTTCTCTGCCCAAGAAGAAACTATGGTGAAGTGCTCCAGTGCATTCTTTAAACCTCTCCATACACTGGCAAGTGTGGGAAGCCCCAGGTAAATCCTGCTGACGATGTGGCCCAACCACTGATGAGCCTGCAGCCAGCCCTTCCTTCAAGGGAGAGGCCTCCTGGGGAAACGGACCTTACCAGCTATCTAGACAGATTAATCTAGTCCTTCATTTATGAAAGTGGATGCACAGCTATGGGCTGCCAAACATTTCAGGGAAACCAAGAGCATGAAAGAGCTAAACAAAGATGAACAAACAGAAGTTATCTTGGAAAAAGAAAAAGACATAGTAGGGAATGTTCAAGAAGAAAATTCTATCTTTGGAGAGATTTGACAGAATTTGAAATCTCTAAAACAAGAGCTAGCTGCCATTAAAAAAGGAGGCATCAGAGAAGGAGAAATCATTTCTGGAAATGTAAAATTATTGTCAAAATTTTAGAAAATCCAGCAAACAGAGGAATAATAGAATGGTCAAGACTGAAAACCTGACCAGTTATCTAAAAGTCAATGGAATCTCCTAGAACACAGGAAAAACACAAAGCAGTGAAAAATGAAAGAAAAGTCCAGAGACAAAGGAAAGATCTAGGAGGTCAGCACCCATTCATTCAATACGAGTTTGAGAAAGAACCAAAAAAAAAGGTGGGGCTGGGAAGCAGAACCAAAGACATAATAGAAAATTTTTCTGAGCTAGGGGAAAAGACAAATCTTCAGATTGAAAGAGCCCACCAGGTACCAAGCAGGGTAAATAAAAACAAGACCCATACCTAGACACTCGTAGAAATTTCAGAACCCCAGGAACAATGATAAAGTCTTAAAAGCTTCCAGACAGGAAAAAAAAAAAGGTCAGCTACAAAGGAATAAGAATCTGACTAACATCAGACTTTCCATCAGAAACACTTTTAAACTATGTCTTTAAAATTTCAAGGGAATATGAATTTAAGCCTAAAAACTCTAGGCCAAGCCAACAATCAGTGGGGGAAAGATATTTTCAGCTCTGCAGAGAAAGCTTATAACAGATGTACTAAAATTTACAAATTACTCAGGGAGGTACTTGAGCAAAGCAAAAGGGAAAAAAGAATGAGATTTCAAGAAACATGAGATTCAACAAACTAATAAAAAACAGTGACATCTGAGTAAAAGTGAGGAAAATAAAAGTGAAATTAGGGCTTCCCTGGTGGCGCAGTGGTTGAGAGTCCACCTGCCGATGCGGGGGATGCGGGGGATGCGGGTTCGTGCCCTGGTCCGGGAAGATCCCCCATGCCGCGGAGCGGCTGGGCCCCGTGAGCCATGGCCGCTGGGCCTTCTCATCCGGAGCCTTCGCGTCCGGAGCCTGTGCTCCGCAACAGGAGAGGCCACAACAGTGAGAGGCCCGCGTACCACAAAAAAATAATTAATTAATTAATTAAATTTAATTTAATTTAAAAAAGTGAAATTAAAAAACAGCTTTGAATCTTGACAATTGTATGGTATGGGTTAAGTACATGGATTTTCTTTTCTCTGTAGATCTGATCACATTTTGTTCTGCAGTGATTAATATTTACATAACCACAATATGGTAAATGCTATTTTTTTGGGGTTTAAGTATTCAGAAGTTCAAGCCTAGAAGACTTGACTATAGTTCCAGAACAGAATGTAAATGTCATAAACCATGAAAGTGGGAAGAATGAAGATCGTATGTATTGATGTGGAGGAACACACACTACGTAAAGAAGCAAATGTGAGTTGTAGAATAATATGAATAGTATGACCCCATAAATATATATAATGTTATATATGTATTTTATATGCATAGTAAAACACCTGGAAAACTTTCATTCACTTTTACTTTCTACACTTCTGTGTCTTTTGAATTTTTACAACCATGTCTAACTTTTGTAATTAAAAAATTTTAAATAGAATACTAGTTTGAAGATTTACTTAATTATTAGTCTGCCCAAGGGACTTAGGGTTTTTGGTAGGACCCTGAACAAAAAAGACTGATTGAGTAAAAGGAACTACATTTTGTGGAACCCACAATCTAAGCTAGACAGAAACTTCAGCTGTTCTAAATCTTATAAAAACTAAGCAAAACAAAAACAACAGAAAACACCCCTAAGACCAAATACCGGTGAAAGAGCAACACTGCCATCTGCTGAGTATGTTTGGAGAATAGGTTGCGTTGGAAGGCTTTTTGTTTTGTTTTATAAATATCATTACCTTTTGAGACCCACACAGACCTGAAATCTGGTTTATCTTCTCCAGGAGCATGGATTAGTAGCAATATAGTAAGAAATCAGGATCATTCAGAGAGACGCTTGGGAAAGCATGAACAGCAGTTTCAGAAGTGCAGTTTGTTCACCCAAGCAAAGAGCTGACCCAAGGGACATGGTCTTGATTTCTGACACGGCTGTCCTGGGGCAAAGGCTTGATGTGTGCGGGACCAATGAAAAGGAGTGGAAGTGTACCAGAAAGACCTTTTAATAAGTATTACTTCCCCAAAATCACATATTGTCCCATGAAATAGGGGATGCACCCCTGGTCACTGAAAATGGGTACCCCAGAGAGACAGGCGAAGCCTCTATCCTGGAAAGTAGCAAAAGAGTGTCTGCATGTCTGAGAGAAGTTAGAGCACGTGGCATTGACAGGCAGGCATCCGACAAATACTTATCAAGTGTCTATTATATGTCACATACTGTGCAAGTCTCCTTACTCCCTGAGTCACAGATCCACTGCCTGATTTATGGAATGACTCAGACATAGCCAAGGAACCAGAGTCCAAGAGGAATCAAACTATATCTGGTAAGCCATCCTGCCAAATCCAACCTGTATTTAGCAAGCGCTGGATTTCCATATTGCGCTTACCCACACCTAGGACACATTCCTTAAAAACCCAGCTTCTGCAGTCTGATGAACCAAACTCCTGTTCCTTTTTAAAGTAAAGATTGAAAATATTAACATGCCAATAAGATCAAAGCAGACTTCATTCACTTATTGGTTTAAGAAAGAAAAAAAGTAAAACCTGTATTAGAATCACAAAATATTAGAGCTGGAAAGGCTTCCAAAATCATCTGGTTCACTAAACTCATAAGCTGGACTGAGGTCGGGAATGTTATAAGAATTCTGGTTGCTTTTTAATTTGGTAGGTCAGTAAAAGAAAAGAAATAGAAGGTGAATAATAGGTACAGGACTTGTTATATATAGTCTATGTTCAATAAGTATTTATTGAGCATGTAAAAATATTCTTTCACTTTAAATAATTTAAGTCAAAAAACCCCAAGGTGCTGTGTTCTAAGGAGGGCCCACTGTTGTTGTTGTTTTTTTTTTAATGATATCAAGTATGAGAAAAATAGAAAGTAACGACAAGAAAAGGATGATGCAAGTCGTTGATGGAATAAGTAAACAGAATAGCAAGAGGGAGGCCATCCAGAGGCTGATGAGGTGGTGAGTAAGGACAGTAAGAAAGGTCTTCTCTAGGACTTCCCTGGTGACGCAGTGGTTAAGAATCCTCCTGCCAATGCAGGGGACACGGGTTCGATCCCTGGTGCGGGAAGATCCCACATGCTGCAGAGCAACTAAGCCCGTGCGCCACAACTACTGAGCCTGTGCTCTAGTGCCTGTGAGCCACAACTACTGAACCTGCGTGCTACAACTGCTGAAGCCCATGTGCCTAGAGCCCGTGCTCTGCAACGAGAGAAGCCACCGCAATGAGAAGCCCGTGCACTGCAACGAAGAGTGGGCCCCGCTGTCCCCCACTCAGCAACGAAGACCCAACGCAGCCAAAAATAAATAAATAAAATTTAAAAAAGCCCTGGGGACTGGAATGTCTATAAAAAGCTGGCAGGCCCTCCATTTGGGGATCACCGGAGTGAAGGGCTTTGCTTTGTAAAGTAAATATCCAGCTCCATAGCTGGACTCTGTCAGATCAGTTATATTCTTTCAGGATTCCTTTAACTGGATGTTCATTCATTCACCAAAGTCTTCTTGGGACCTGCTCAGCTCTGGGCTAGGCAAGAGGTTCAAATGGATGAGACACGTCCTCGTTCTTGAGGTATTCCTATCTAGCTGACAGAGATATACCTCAGAACCACTTAAGGACACAAAATTTATACAAGAGCTTAAAGGGCAGAGTGTGTACATATGACATGGCTTCGTAAACAGAATGTGGTGGGGACACAGAGACGACACCCCCAGAAGCGGTACTGTGATTGACAGGGCACGTCAAACTCAGGACAGGCTCCCTGAAAAGCCAAAGGTCCAGCAGAGTTAGCATCCAAATAATCCTGGAACCTATTTTGTTAGTCCTGATGTTAGGTGCTTGGAAAGGGAAAAGTGTGAAAACCATCTGCTTCCTTCAAGGTGAAGAGGAAAAGAGTTCTAAAAATCCCCAAGGGGGTTAAATCAGGAATGAAGCACAATTAGAATTTGAGGCAAGTGACTTGGAAATACTACCGGGAATTAGTGATCTACCAACAGGCAGCATGAGTGAAGGTGGAGAAATTGACATTTGAGCTGGGCCTTGGGGAATGATTCAGTTAGCAAGGCAGAGGAAAGGGCACACGTGGTCCCAGCAGCCAGCAGAGCCTGAGCACAGAGGCAAGAAGCAGGGTATGCTAGGGGACATAGGGATGATTTCACAGGACTGGCACATGCAGTATGCTGGGGCCAGGAAGAGTGGCAGAAGAGAGGTTTGGGGTTTTTTTTAAACAGATTTACTGAGGTATAATTTACACAGTATTTAATCACCCATTATATGTGTATAATTAATGATTTTTTATTGATTTTATAGAGTAGTGAATTGATCCCCAAAATTCAGTTTCAGAACATTCCCCTCATTGCAAAAAAAGTCCCCTGGTTTCCACCTGCAGTCTTTGGTCATGCTTATTTCACTAGCTGTGATGGTGTTGAGGTCCATCCATGTTGCATCGTGTACGAGCAGTCCATCCCTTTTGATCACTGAATAGTAAGCCATTGAATAAATATAGCACTTTTTAAAAAAAATTAATTTATCAGCTGGTAGACATTTTGATTGCTTCCATTTTTGGTTATGATGAACAATGCTGCTGTGAACATTCACCGGCAATTCTTTGTGTGGGTGTCCTCAGTTTTCTTGAATTAGGGCTGCCATACTTAGCAAGTAAAGGCAGATACCTGAAACCACGGGTTAAATCCATTTCACCTGCCTTCTCTAATCAAGATCATTTAAAGACTTGAATGTTCTCCAAGTGGCAGGTAGTCCAAACAATAGGATGCTTGCCTCAGTTATTTTCTAGGAACTTGCGGTCAGCTGCGTCTAGTTCAAGCTAAGCCAGTTAAAACTGGATAGGACCACCAACCCTTCAACTGGGCATGCGCGAGTGTGACGTTTCGACTGCGTAGAGGCCTGTAGCCTGGTTACGCCTGCGCAGAATGACGTAACTGCTTCCTAGCGTCAGACCGCCCTGCTCCTTTCTTAGTTATCCCACGAACACCCGAGGCCCTTGCCTTCAGGAAGGCCGATTTGAGATTTGTCCTCTGATCTCCTCGCTTGGCTGCCTTATGAATAAGCCCTCTCTTTGCTGCAAGCCTGCGTATCTCAGCGTTTTGACTTGCTGTGTGTCCGGCAAGACGAGCCAGCTAGGAGGTAAGTCAAAATGGAGCTTTTGCCCGTGGTTCGTGGGCCCCTCGCCGGTACTGAGAGCCTGTGCGTGAGTCCAAGCAGCTGCCTGGTCCATTAGTTCCTGGGACCGTCCCTTGGATTTCCCAGGTGAGGTGCCGCAGAGCTTCGGCACTTAAGTTTTGTTTTGCAATGAAAAAACGGTTTGGGGGGTTTGTGTTTGGAAGACGCGTTCTGGGTAACCTCGTTAAAGAAACGCACCTGTGCACGGGTTGTTTGTGTGATCCTGACCGAGTCGTGGGTTGGAGTCCCAGCTGGTGGGGTGTGGGCAGACAATATAAAAGGTTACAGCTGCTGAGGTACCTGGGTTAAAGGCCCAGGACTTTTTTCTTTTTTTTTTTTCTTTTTGGTCTTCTTTGTTCTGCTTTTGTTTGCCCTTGTCTGTCTAGGTCTGATTGTCTTACTTGTTAGGAATTGGCTATTGGGGATTGAGCTTCTTGGTGCCCAAGAAGCACCAAGCAGAGAGGACGTGTAGAGAGGTGTCGTTGATGCAACTGGAAACAAAGCCCCTTCAAAACGGGCAGTGTTGATTCGGTTCCCTCTTGCAGCCCTCTAGCCTGCATTCTCCAGAAGTAGATGACTTTCAGTTACGAATCCATAGAAGAGAAAGAAAAAGATGGTATTTTTTGTAACACTGTATAGCCACACTATCCTTTAGACTCCAGAGCAAAATGGCCTGAAAATGGATCCTTAAATTACAATAAAATCTTGCAACTACATTTATTTTGTAAATGGGAAGGAAAATGCTATGAAATACCTTTTGTACAGTCTTTTATGTTATTGTGTCATAAAATGCAAGATAAAATGTAAGATTATGGCCCAACAGGAAGGGAAGGCAAGGCAAAGAAACTTGTTTCATTTGATTGTAAAGCAAAGGAGGAGGACTTGCTGTTAATTCAAACACTTTGACTGTTTCTCTCCCATCCTCACACGCTGGTGCTGCTGCTGCTTCAGGCTCATCCCACCCCACTCCTGCCCCCGCTGGTCTCTGAGGATAGAGAAACAGGAAATAGGACCGGTCTTCCCCTCTCATACCTGCCAGGGTATTCGATTTGGCCAGGGAGCTACCCAAACTCAGGTGGAGTAAAATCCTTTAAGGCAAGTCCCCACTGGAGGTGTGATTGCTGAAATGGGGCAGCCGATGGGATTGACCTGGGTCCATTCTCCTTTTTCAATTTGATTTATTTAATTGCAAGAACAATATGCCAACTTATAGAGATGACCCAAAAAGAATGGAAAACTTTCTTTCTTCGATTTCTTGCAACCCACAACCCGACCTGGGCCGATGTTCAAAATTTATTAACCACCCTCCTCACTTCAGAAGCATGTAGAATGGTGCTGGAAAGAGCTGGGGAGGAGGCAGGTGAGCTTCATTCAGAAACCCCTGGCGGCCCGATACAGGCTGCTTGCCAGCACAGCCGAACCAACAGTGCATCCTAACTGGGATGTGATGCTGGGGATAGGCCCAAACTTGGCCTATCGAGATTGCATTCTTGCAAGATTGTGAAGAGGGGGCCGAAACAAAGAAGTCTTAGTAAAGCACAGAAGAGAATACAGAAACAGAATGAGGAGCCTTCAGAATTTCTAGAGAGGATCTTTAAATCCTATGGGCGTATACAGACACAGTCCCTAAGACCCCAGAGAATTTAAAATTAAAGATGGTTACTATGACTTTTATTGGTCAGAGCATCCCTGACAGAGGAAAGTGCAAAAGGTGGAAGGGGCTTTAGGAATGCTTGTCTCAACTTTTGAAATTGCCTCCAGAATTTTTAACAGCAGGGACCAGGATCTTTTTTACACATCCTCTCCAACATTTGTTATTTGTAGACTTTTTGATGATGGCCATTCTGACAAATGCGAGGTGGTACCTCATTATGGTTTTAATTTGCATTTCTCTAATTAGTAATGTTGGGCATCTTTTCATGTGCTTGTTAGCTATCTGCATGTCTTTGGAAAAATGTCTGTTCAAGTCTTCTGCCCATTTTTTGATTGGATTGTTTTTTGATATTGAGCCCTATGAGCTACTTGTATATTTTGGAAATTAACCCCTTGTCAGTTGCATCATTTGCAAATATTTACTCCCATTCCGTAGGTTGTCTTTTCACTTTGATGGTTTCCTTTGCTGTGCAAAAGCTTTAATCTAGTCCTGTTTGTTTGGTTTTGCTTTTATTTCTTTTGCCTCAGACGGATCCAAGAAAATATTGCTATGATTTATGTCAAAGAGTGTTCCGCCTATGTTCTCTTCTAGGATTTTTATGCTTTCAGTTCTTACATTTAGGCCTTTAAACCATTTTGAGTTTATTTTTGTATGTTGTGTGAGGGAGTGTTCTAATTTCATTGTTTTACATGTAGCTGTCCAGTTTTCCCAGCACTACTGCTTGAAGAGTGTCTTTTCTCCATTGTATATTCTTACTTCCTTTGTCTTAGATTGATTGACCATAGGTATGTGGTATTTCTGGGCTCTCTTTTCTGTTCCATCGATCTATATGCCTGTTTTTATGCCAACACCATGCCATTTTGACTACTGTAGCTTTGTAGTATAGTCTGAAGTCTGGGAGATTATGCATCCAGCTTTATTCTTTGTTTCTGAGGATTGCTTTGGAAATTTGGGGTCATTCGTGGTTCCATATGAATTTTAGGATTATTTGTTCTAGTTCTGTGAAAAATGTCCTGGGTGTTTTGATAGGGATTACATTAAATCTGTATATTGCTTTGTGTAGTGTGGCCATTTTAATATTCTTCCAATCCAGGAGCACAGGATATCTTTCCATTTCTTTGAATCATCTTCAATTTCCTTTATCAGTGTTTTATAGTTTTCAGAGTATGGGTCTTTCACCTCCTTGGTTAAGTTTATTCCTGGGTTGTTTTTAAGCAGTTTTTAAATGGGATTGTTTTACTTTCTCTTATTTTATTATTAGTGTATGGAAATGCAATGATTTCTGTATATTAACTTGTGTATCCTGCAACCTTGCTGAATTCATTTATTCTAATAGTTTTTAGGTTGGAAACTTTAAGGTTCTTTATATAAAGTATTATGTCATCTGCAAACAGTGGCAGTTTTACCTCTTTCTTCCTGTTTGGGTGTGTTTTATTTTTTTCTCATCTGATTGCTGTGGCTAGGACTTCCAATACTATGTTAAATAGAAGTCATGAGAGTGGGCATTCTTGTCTTGTTACTGAATTTAGTGGGAAGGCTTTTAGCTTTTCACCACTGAGTATTATGTTGATGTGGGTTTGTTGTAAACGGTCTTTATTATGTTGATCCCTCTATACCAACTTTGAGAGTTTTTATCATGAATGGATAT
The DNA here is from genome assembly GCF_025265405.1 of Mesoplodon densirostris. Taxonomy (NCBI): domain Eukaryota; kingdom Metazoa; phylum Chordata; class Mammalia; order Artiodactyla; family Ziphiidae; genus Mesoplodon; species Mesoplodon densirostris. Next base: position 25,924,074 of record NC_082666.1, on the reverse strand, counting down.
TGAATTTTGTCAAATGATTTCTCTGCATCTATTGAGATGATCATATGATTTTTATCCTTTTGTTTATGTGGTGTGTCACATAGACTTTTTTGTTTTTCTTTTGTGTGTCTGATTGTTTTTTTTTAAACATCTTTATTGACGTATAATTGCTTTACAATGGTGTGTTAGTTTCTGCTTTACAACAAAGTGAATCAGTTATACATATATCCCCATATCTCTTCCCTCTTGTGTCTCCCTCCCTCCCACCCCTCTAGGTGGTCACAAAGCACCAAACTGATCTCCCTGTGCTATGCAACTGCTTCCCACTAGCTATCTATTTTACATTTGGTAGTGTATATATGTCCATGCCACTCTCTCACTTTGTCCCAGCTCACCCTTCCCCATCCCCATATCCTCAAGTCCATTCTCTAGTAGGTCTGCATCTTTATTCCCATCTTGCCCCTAGGTTCTTCATGACCTTTATTTTTTCATGATTCCATGTATATGTATTAGCATATGGTATTTGATTTTCTCTTTCTAACTTACTTCACTCTGTATGACAGACTCCAGGTCCATCCACCTCACTACAAATAACTCAATATCATTTCTTTTTATGGCTGAGTAATATTCCATTATATATATGTGCCACATCTTCTTTATCCATTCATCTGTTGATGGACTCTTAGGTTGCTTCCATGTCCTGGCTATTGTAAACAGAGCTGCCATGAACATTTTGGTACATGACTCTTTTTGAATTATGGTTTTCTCAGGGAATATGCCCAGTAATGGGATTGCTGGGTCATATGGTAGTTCTATTTGTAGTTTTTTATGGAACCTCCATACTGTTCTCCATAGTGGCTGTATCAATTTATATTCCCACCAACAGTGCAAGAGGGTTCCCTTTTCTCCACACCCTCTCCAGCATTTATTGTTTGTAGATTTTTTGATGATGGTCATTCTGACTGGTGTGAGATGATATCTCATTGTAGTTTTGATATGCATTTCTCTAATGATTAATGATGTTGAGCATTCTTTCATGTGTTTGTTGGCAATCTGTATATCTTCTTTGGAGAAATGTCTATTTAAGTCTTCTGCCCATTTTTGGATTGTTTGTTTTTCTCTTATTGAGTTGCATGAGCTGCTTGTAAATTTGGGAGATTAACCCTTTGTCAGTTGCTTCATTTACAAATATTTTCTCCCACTCTGAGAGTTGTCTTTTGATCTTGTTTATGGTTTCTTTTGCTGTGCAAAAGCTTTGAAGTTTCATTAGGTCCCATTTGTTTATTTTTGGTTTTATTTCCATTTCTCTAGGAGGTGGGTCAAAAAGGATCTTGCTGTGATTTATGTCATAGAGTGTTCTGCCTATGTTTTCCTCTAAGAGTTTTATAATGTCTGGCCTTACATTTAGGTCTTTAATCCATTTTGAGTTTACTTTTGTGTATGGTGTTAGGGAGTGTTCTAATTTCATATTTTACATGTACCTGTCCAGTTTTCCCAGCACCACTTATTGAAGAGGCTGTCTTTTTTCCACTGTATATTCTTACCTTGTTTATCAAAGATAAGGTGACCATATGTGCGTGGGTTTATCTCTGGGCTTTCTATCCTGTTCCATTGATTTATATTTGTGTTTTTGTGCCAGTACCATACTGTCTTGATTACTGTAGCTTTGTATATAGTCTGAAGTCAGGGAGCCTGATTCCTCCAGCTCCATTTTTCGTTCTCAAGATTGCTTTGGCTATTCGGGGTCTTTTGTGTTTCCATACAAATTGTGAAATTTTTTGTTCTACTTCTGTAAAAAATGCCAGTGGTAGTTTGATAGGGATTGCATTGAATCTGTAGATTGCTTTGGGTAGTAGAGTCATTTTCACAATGTTGATTCTTCCAATCCAAGAACATGGTATATCTCTCCATCTATTTGTATCATCTTTAATTTCTTTCATCAATGTCTTATAATTTTCTGCATTCAGGTCTTTTGTCTCCTTAGGTAGGTTTATTCCTAGATATTTTATCTTTTTGTTGCAATGATAAATGGGAGTGTTTTCTTAATTTCACTTTCAGATTTTTCATCATTAGTGTATAAGAATGCTAGAGATTTCTGTGCATTAATTTTGTATGCTGCTACTTTACCAAATTCATTGATTAACTCTAGTAGTTTTCTGGTAGCATCTTTAGGATTCTCTATGTATAGTATCATGTCATCTGCAAACAGTGACAGCTTTACTTCTTCTTTTCTGATTTGGATTCCTTTTATTTCTTTTTCTTCTCTGATTGCTATGGCTAAAACTTCCAAAACTAGGTTGAATAAGAGTGGTGAGAGTGGACAACCTTGTCTTGTTCCTGATCTTAGTGGAAATGGTTTCAGTTTTTCACCATTGAGGATGATGTTGGCTGTGGGTTTGTCATATATGGCCTTTATTATGTTGAGGAAAGTTCCCTCTATACCTACTTTCTGCAGGGTTTTTATCATAAATGGGTGTTGAATTTTGTTGAAAGCTTTCTCTGCATCTGTTGAGATGATCATATGGTTTTTCTCCTTCAATTTGTTCATATGGTATATCACATTGATTGATTTGCATATATTGAAGAATCCTTGCATTCCTGGAATAAACTGCACTTGATCATGGTGTGTGATCCTTTTAATGTGCTTTTGGATTCTGTTTGCTAGTATTTTGTTGAGGATTTTTCCATCTATGTTCATCAGTGATATTGGCCTGTAGTTTTCTTTCTTTGTGACATCCTTGTCTGGTTTTGGTATCAAGGTGATGGTGGCCTCATAGAATGAGTTTGGGAGTGTTTCTCCCTCTGCTATATTTTGGAAGAGATTGAGAAGGATAGGTGTTAGCTCTTCTCTAAATGTTTGATAGAATTCACCCGTGAAGCCATCTGGTCCTGGGCTTTTGTTTGTTGGAAGATTTTTAATCACAGTCTCAATTTCAGTGCTTGTGATTGGTCTGTTCATATTTTCTATTTCTTCCTGGTTCAGTCTCGGCAGGTTGTGCATGTCTAAGAACTTGTCCATTTCTTCCAGGTTATCCATTTTATTGGCATCGAGTTGCTTGTAGTAATCTCTCATGATCTTTTGTATTTCTGCAGTGTAGGTTGTTACTTCTCCTTTTTCATTTCTAATTCTATTGATTTGAGTCTTCTCCCTTTTTTTCTTGATGAGTCTGGCTAATGGTTTATCAATTTTGTTTCTCTTCTCAAAGAACCAGCTTTTAGTTTTATTTATCTTTGCTGTCATTTCCTTCATTTCTTTTTCATTTATTTCTGACCTGATCTTTATGATTTCTTTCATTTTGCTAACTTTGGGGTTTTTTTGTTCTTCTTCCTCTCCTTGCTTTAGATGTAAGGTTAGGTTGTTTATTTGAGATGTTTCTTGTTTCTTGAGGTAGGGTTGTATTGCTCTAAACTTCCCTCTTAGAACTGCTTTACTGCGTCCCATAGGTTTTGGGTCATTGTGTTTTCATTGTCATTTGTTTCTAGGTATTTTTTAATTTCCTCTTTGATTTCTTCAGTGATCTCTTGGTTATTTAGTAGTGTATTGTTTAGCCTCCATGTGTTTGTATTTTTTATAGATTTTTTCCTGTAATTGATACCTAGTCTCATAGTGTTGTGGTCGGAACAGATACTTGTTATGGTTTCAATTTTCTTAAATTTACCAAGGCTTGATTTGTGACCCAAGATATGATCTATCCTGGAGACTGTTCCATGAGCACTTGAGAAGAAAGTGTATTCTGTTGTTTTTGGCTGGAATGTCGTATAAATATCAATTAAGTCCATCTTGTTTAATGTATCATTTAAAGCTTGTATTTCCTTATTTATTTTCATTTTGGATGATCTGTCCATTGGTGAAAGAGGGGTGTTAAAGTCCCCTACTATGATTGTGTTACTGTTGATTTCCTCTTTTATGGCTGTTAGTATTTGCCTTATGTATTGAGGTGCTTCTCTCTTGTGTGGATAAATATTTAAAATTGTTATATCTTCTTCTTGGATTGATCCCTTGATCATTATGTAGTGTCCTTCTTTGTCCCTTGTAATAGTTTTTGTTTTAAAGTTTATTTTGTCTGATACGAGAATTGCTACTGCAGCTTTCTTTTTATTTCCATTTGCATGCAGTATCTTTTTCATCCCCTCACTTTCAGTCTGTATGTGTCCCTAAGTCTGAAGTGGGTCTCTTGTAGACAGCGTATGTATGGGTCTTGTTTTTGTATCCATTCAGCCAGTCTATGTCTTTTGGTTGTAAAATTTAATCCATTTACATTTAAGGTGGTTATTGATATGTATGTTCCTATTACCATTTTCTTAATTGTTTTGGGTTTGTTATTTTAGGTCTTTTCCTTCTCTTGCGTTTCCTGCCTAGAGAAGATCCTTTAGCATTTGCTGTCAAGCTGGTTTGGTGGTGCTGAATTCTCTTAGCTTTTGCTTGTCTGTAAAGGTTTTAATTTCTCCGTCAAATCTGAATGAGATCCTTGCTGGGTAGAGTAATCTTGGTTGTAGATTTTCCCCCTTCATCACTTTAAATATGTCCTGCCACTCCCTTCTGGCTTGCATAGTTTCTCCTGAAAGATCAGCTGTTAACCTTATAGGGATTCACTTGTATGTTATTTGTTGTTTTTCCCTTGCTGCTTTTAATATTTTTTCTTTGTATTTAATTTTTGATAGTTTGATTAATATGTGTCTTGGCGCGTTTCTCCTTGGATGTATCCTGTATGGGACTCTCTGTGCTTCCTGGACTTGATTAACTATTTCCTTTCCCATATTAGGTACGTTTTCAACTATAATCTCTTCAAATATTTTCTCAGTCCCTTTCTTTTTTCTCTTCATCTTCTGGGACCCCTATAATTCAAATGTTGGTGCGATTAATGTTGTCCCAGAGGTCTCTGGGACTGTCCTCAATTCTTTTCATTCTTTTTTCTTTATTCTGGTCTGCAGTAGTTATTTGCACTATTTTATCTTCCAGGTCACTTATCCGTTCTTCTGTCTCAGTTATTCTGCTATTGATCCCTTCTAAAGAATTTTTAATTTCGTTTATTGTGTTGTTCGTCACTGTTTGTTTGCTCTTAATTCTTCTAGGTCCTTGTTAAACGTTTCTTGTATTTTCTCCGTTCTATTTCCAAGATTTTGGATCATATTTACTATCATTACTCTGAATTCTTGTACAGGTAGACTGCCTATTTCCTGTTCATTTGTTAGGTCTGCTGGGTTTTTACCTTGCTCTTTCATCTGCTATGTGTTTCTCTGTCTTCTCATTTTGCTTAACTTACTGTGTTTGGGGTCTCCTTTTCGCAGGCTGCATGTTCATAGTTCCTGTTGTTTTTGGTATCTGCCCCCAGCGGGTAAGATTGGTTTAGTGGGTGTGTAGGCTTCCTGGTGGAGGGGACTAGTGCCTGTGTTCTGGTGGATGAGGCTGAATCTTGTCTTTCTGGTGGGCAGGTCCACGTCTGGTGGTGTGTTTTGGGATGTCTGTGGCCTTATTATTTTAGGCAGTCTCTCTGCTAATGGGTGGGGTTGTGTTCCTGTCTTGCTGGTTGTTTGGCATAGGGTGTCCAGCACTGGAGGTTGCTGGTCATTGAGTGGAGCTGGATCTTGGTGCTGAGATGGAGATCTCTGGAAGATTTTAGCCGTTTGATATTACGTGGAGCTGGGAGGTCTCTTGTGGACCAATGACTTGAACTTGGCTCTCCCACCTCAGAGGCACAGCCCTGACACCTGGCTGCAGCACCATGAGCCTGTCATCCACATGGCTCAGAATAAAAGGGAAAAAAAAAGAAAGAAGAAGATAAAATAAAATGAAGTTATTAAAATAAAAAATTATTATTAAAAAAATTTTTTTAAATAATAAAAAGAAAGAAGAGAGCAACCAAACGAAAAAACAAATCCACCAATGATAACAAACATTAAGAAGTTCACTAAAAAAAAAAAAAAAAAAAAAAACGGACAGACAGAACCCTAGGACAGATGGTAAAAGCAAAACTATACAGACAAAATCACACACAGAAGCATACACATACACACTCACAAAAAAGAAAAAGGGTAAAAAATATATATCATTGTTCCCAAAGTCCATCTCCTCAATTTGGGATGATTCGTTGTCTATTCAGGTATTCCACAGTTGCAGGGTACATCAAGTTGATTGTGGAGATTTAATCCACTACCTTGAGGCTGCTGGGAGAGATTTCCCTTTCTCTTCTTTGTTAGCTCAGTTCCTGGGGTTCAGCTTTGGATTTGGCCCCACCTCTGTGTGTAGGTCGCCTGAGGGCATCTCTTTTCCACTCAGACAGGACACAGTTAAAGGAGCAGCTGATTCGGGGGCTCTGGCTCATTCTGACCAGGGGGAGGGAGGGGTACGGAGTTTGGGGAGAGCCTGCGGTGGCAGAGGCCAGCGTGATGTTGCACCATCCTGAGGTGTGCTGTGTGTTCTCCCGGGGAAGTTGTTCCTGGATCATGGGACCCTCGCAGTGGCGGGCTGCACAGGCTCTGGGGAGGGGAGGTGTGGATAGTGACCTGTGCTTGCACACAGGCTTCTTGGTGGTTGCAGCAGCAGCCTTAGCGTCTCATGCCCGTCTCTGGGGTCCTTGCTGATAGCCGTGGCTCACGTCTGTCTCTGGAGCTCCTTTAAGCGGTGCTCTTAATCTCCTCTCCTTGCGCACCAGGAAACAAACAGGCGAGAAAAAGTCTCTTGCCTCTTCAGCAGCTCCAGACTTTTTCCCGGACTCCCTCCCGGCTAGCCATGATGCACTAACCCCTGCAGGCTGTGTTCACACCGCCAACCTCAGTCCTCTCCCTGTCCGACCAAAGCCCGAGCCTCAGCTCCCAGCCCCTGCCCGCCCCGGCGGGTGAGCAGACAAGCCTCTCGGGCTGGTGAGTGCTGGTCGGCACCGATCCTCTGTGCGGGAATCTCTCCGCTTTGCCCTCCACACCCCTGTTGCTGTGCTCTCCTCCGCGGCTCCGAAGCTTCCCCCCTCTGCCACCCGCAGTCTCCGCCCGGGACGGGGCTTCCTATTGTGTGGAAACCTTTCCTCCTTCACAGCTCCCTCCCACTGGTGCAGGTCCCGTCCCTATTCTTTTGTCTCTGTTTTTTCTTTTTTCTTTTGCCCTACCCAGGTACATGGGGAGTTTCTTGCCTTTTGGGAGGTCTGAGGTCTGCCAGCGTTCAGTAGGTGTTCTGTAGGAGTTGTTCCACGTGTAGATGTATTTCTCATGTATTTGTGGGGAGGAAGGTGATCTCCGCGTCTTACTCTTCTGTCATCTTGAAGCTCCCCCGTGTGTGTGATTGTTGATTGATTCTCATGACCCTGAACTAAATCCAATTCAATCATGGTATATGAATCTTTTTATGTATTGTTGGCGTCAGTATGTTAATATTAATATTTTGAGGACTTTTGCATCTATATTCATCAAGGATATTGGCCTGTAATTTTTTTTGTAGTGTCTTTGTCTGGTTTTGGTATCAGGGTAATGGTGACCTTATATAATGAATTTGGGAATATTCTCTCCTCCTCAATTTTTTTGAAATAGTTTGAGAAGGATAGGTATAAGTTCTCCATATGTTTGGTAGAATTCCCCAGTGAAGTAGTCCAATCCTGGACTTCTGTTTGCAGAGAGCTTTGTTGTTGTTGTTGTTGTTTTGGGGTTTTTTTGGTTTTGTTTTTATTACAGATTCTATTCCAGTTCCAGTGATTAGTCTGTTCAAATTGTTTGTTTCTTCTTGACTCAGTCTTGGCAGGCTGTGTGTTTCTAGAAATTTGTCCATTTCTTCTCGGTTGTCCATTTTGTTGGCATATAACTGTTCATAATATTTACTTATGATTGTTTTTGAATTGCTGTGGTATTCATTGTTTCTCCTCATTAATTTCTTATTTTATTTGGGTCTTCTCTCTTCTTGGTGAGCCTGGCTAAAGGTTTATCAATTTTGTTTATCTTTAAAAAAAAACTTTAGCTCTTGAAACTAGTTCTTGGTTTCATCTTTTCTTGGTTTTCATCTTATCTCTATTTTATTTCCTCTCTGATCTTTTCTTCTGTTGACTGTGGGCTTTGTTCCCTTTCTAGTTCTTTTAGGTTTAGATTGTTTGAGAATTTTCTTGTTTCTTGAGAGAGAACTGTACCACTATGAACTCCCTCTTAGAACTGCTTTTGCTGCATCCCATAGATTTTCAGAAAGTTGTGTTTTCATTTTCATTTGTCTCGAGATATTTTCTGATTTCCTCTTTGATTTCATTGTTGACCCATTGGTTTTTTTAGCAGTATGCTGTTTAGTCTGTACATGTTTGTTCTTTTCCTGTCTTTCTTTCTGTAGTTGATTTCTAGTTTCATGCCATTGTGGTCAGAAAAGATGCTTGATATAATTACTATCTTCTTAAATTTATTGAGGCGTCTTTTGTGACCTAGTATGTGATCTATCCTGGATAATGTTTCATGCACTCTTGAAAAGAATGTGTATTCTTTTTTTGCATATAGTTTTCTGTAGATATCAATTAAGTCCAATTGGTCTGTTGTGTCACTTAGGATCTCTGTTGCCTTATTGCTTTTTGTCTGGATGGTCTGTCCATTAATGTCAGTGGTGTATTAAAGTCACCTATTACTGTATTCATTTCTCCCTTTAGCCTGTTAGTATTTGCTTTACATATTTAGGTGCTCCTGTATTGGGTGCATATATGTTAATGAGTGTAATAGTCTCTTCTTGTATTGATCCCCTTATCATTATATAATGCCCTTCTTTGTCTTTTCTATAGCCTTTGTTTTAAAGTCCGTTTGGTCTGATATGAGTATTGCTATCCCAGCTTTCTTGTTGTTTCCATTTGCGTGAAATATCTTTTTCCATCCCCTCACTTTTAGTCTGTGTCTGTCTTCCACCCTGAATCAAGTCTCTTATAGGCAGCATATTGAAGGGTCTTTTTTTATCCAGTCAGGCACCCTATGACTTTTGACTGAGCATTTAGTCCGTTGACACTTAAGTTATAGGTATGTACTTACTACCATTTTACTCCTTATTTTCCAGTTGTTTTTGTTCATTTCTTTATTGTTTTTCCTATTGTGGTTTGATTTTTTTCTGTAATATGCTTGAATTCCTTTCTTTTTGGTTTTTCTGTATCTATTGTAGGGTTTTGATTTTTGTGGTTACCATGGGGTTCATATATTTTGACCCATAATTATGTCTACTTGCTTCAAACTGTTAGTCATTTAAGTTCAAACACATTCTAAAAGGTCTACATTTTCTATTCCCTTCCCCAACATTGCTTTTGATGCCATATCTTACATCTTCATGCCTATCCCTTTACTGTTTATTGCAGTTATAGTTGCTTTTACTGCATTTTGTTTGTTTGTTTTTTAATCAGTGTACTGGCTTATTTAAGTGATCTTCAATCCTTACTATATTCTGGCCTTTCTTATTGGGATTTTCCCTTTCCTATAGATTTTTGCTTTTCCATTTGGAGAAGACTCTTCAACATTTCTTTTAGGATATGTTTAGTATTGCTGAGTTCTTTTTAGTTTTTGCTTATCTGAGAAACTCTTTATCTCCACCTCTATTCTAAATGATGATCTTTCAGATAGAACATCCTAGGTTTTTCCCTTTCAGGACTCTGGTCTGCAGATTTCTTCAGAGAAATCAGCTGATAGACTTATGGGGGTTCCCTTGTAATTAACTTTGTTTTTCTCTTGCTGTCTGTAGAACCCTCTCCTTATCTTTAACTTTTGCCATTTTAATTATGATGTCTTGGTGTGGGCCTGTTTGGGTTCATCTTGTTTGAGACCTCCTGTGCTTCCAGTACCAGATATCTGTTTCCTTCTTGAGGTTTGGGAAATTTTTAGCTGTAATTTCTTCAAGTACATTTTCTATCTCCTCCTCTCTCTCTTCACCTTCTGGAACTCCTGTTATGCATATGTTGGCACATTTTATATTATCCCATAGATCTCATATGTTGCTTTCATGTTTTTTTTCATTTGTTTGTCTACTGTTATGGTTGGGCGATTTTCCCTTATTCTGTCTTCCAACTTACTTGTTCATTCTTCTGTGTCACTGAGTCAGCTATTCATTGCTTCTAGAGTGCTTTTATCTCAAAAATTTAATAATCTATTTTTGATTGGGTCTTTATAGTGTCTAGTTCCTTGTTAAAATAACCAGTGTTTATATCAATACTCTTAATTCAGTTAGCATTTTTATTACTAATTTTTAAACTCAGTGTCTGGTAGACTGATTACCTCTGTTTCATTGTTTTTCAGGAGTTTTCTCTTGCTTTTTCAATGGGGAGTACTTTCCTCTGCCTTTTCATTTTACTTTCTCTATGAATTTAGATGAAACAGTTCTCTATTGTGGTCTTGAAGGGGTGTTTTCATGTGGGAATATCCCTATATAGATGGTATGTGACTAATGTCTTTGGTGTAAGAGCTGTATTTAATGTGGACACCAGCCACATCTTTCTTCAGGGTCTGCTGGCCACTATCACTTTGATAGAGAGTATGGCTAGTGTTGGAGGAGCTAAATCCTGTGCAGGGTGTGAGGTGGGATTTCTTCCCTGCTCAGTATCTGCCACAGCCCTGCCAGGGCTTGGGTCAGCTCCCAAGTTGCTGGAGCAGAAGCCCTCAGGGTCAGACTCAAGCAGGCTCTGTTCCTTTTAAGTGTTTTTCCTTCTCCCCACACTGGGGCTTTTGGCCCAAAGGAGGGGAGCAATGAATTAAGTGACACCTGCCTGCTTACAGAGGTCTGATGTGCTGCCTGTGCAGGCATCTTAGGCTCTGCTCAGTCACAGCCCAAGGTTGTGTCTTTTCCTGTTGTGGTTGTCCCAGATCTAGTGCAAGGTTGTGGCATGGAGTGAGCAGGGCCAGAGCGTTCACTAGGCTGGGACTGAGGCTTGGGGCATGTGGTTGCAAGAATTAAAGTGGCTGCACTGCTGTTGGAGGTCAGCGCTGCTTTCCTGGCGCTGTTTGAGTAAGTACCAACAATGGCCACACCTGGACCACAGCCCAGCCCACCTCTGTGTCACTAGATAAAGTCTTTTCCCAGGGCCTGGCTGCCCTAGATCCTGTGCCAAGCCATATATGGAGTGGGTAGGGCCGGGGTGTTTGCCCAGCATGGACTGGGAAATGAAGTGAAGGAGCACCCACTAGGGCAGGCCTCTCTCCACCCTGTCTGTTGGCAAGCCAGCATCCACGCACTCCTAGCAAGTGGAGTCTAGGCTTCTCCAACCTTCCTCTCTGTCCCAGTGGTTGTCTCAGCAGCCAAGGGTGCTTGTCTCCTCCGTGTAGGACCCCAGGACTGGGACACCCAGTCTGTGGCTCAGCCCACTCACTCCCCAGGGCATGAGTCTGCCTGCACAGTCTTTCTTTTCCTCTTAGACCCCTTTCGGAAGCACAAGTCCCAACCCAGTGCTTTTTTTCCTGTCCTACCTGGTAACTTGGCAATCTATCTTTAAGCCTTGTTTGTATAGTTCTTCTGCCAGTTTCCAGGTAGTTTTCCATGAAAATGTTTCCACATGTCGATGTATTTTTGATGTGTTCATGGGGGAAGGTGAGCTCTACATTCTCTTACTCCATCTTGATCCCTTCCCCTTTGGCCTATATTTAACTTTTGAAGAAACTGTCCTTCAGAAAAGAAACTGTTTTCCAAAGGGACTGTAGTACCATTTTACATTCCATCAGTGTATGCAAAGTTTAGTTTCTCATCCTCACCAACACTTAGTATTTTTTTTTTAATTATTACTATAGTCATTCTAGTATGGAGTAGTTGCTTATTATGGTTTTAATTTTATCAGTAGTCTTAAGAAATTGTTTATTAGCCATTCCTATATTTTAGCAAAATGTCTATAAAGCTTTCTGACCATTTTTAATTAGATCATTTGTCTTGAATTATAAGAATTCTCTATGTATTCTAAATACAAGTCTTTTATCAGCTACATTATTTGTAAACTTTTTCTGTCAATCTTTGGTTCATCTTTTCTCTTGAAAGTAATTTTTAAATTTTTTATTTCAGTTTAGTTGATTTACAATTTTTTGTTTCAGGTGTACAGCAAAGCAATTCAGTTATACGTATATTCATTCTTTTTCAGATTCTTTTCCCATATAGGGTATTACATAATATTGAGTAGAGTTCCCTGTGCTATACAGTAGGTCCTGTTGGTTATCTATTTTATATATAGTAATGTGTATATGTTAATCCCAGCCTCCTAATTTACCCCTCCTCCCTCCACCCCCCCGCCAATTTCCCCTTTGGTAACCATAAGTTTGTTTTCAAAATCTTTGAGTCTGTGTCTGTTTTGTAAATAAGTTCATTTGTATCATATTTTTAAATTAGATTACACATGTGAGTGATATCATATGATATTTGTCTTTGACTTACTTCATGTAGTATGATAATCTCTAGGTCCATCCACGTTGCTGCAGATGGCATTATTTTGCTTTTTTTATGCCTGAGTAATATTCCATTGTACATATGTACCACATCTTCTTTATCCATTTATCTGTCGATGGACATTTGGGTTGCTTCCATGTCTTGGCTATTGTAAATGTGCTGTAATGAACATTGGGGTGCATGTGTCTTTTCGAATTACGGTTTTCTCCAGATATATGCCCAGGAGTGGGGTTGCTGGATCATATGGTAGTTCTACTTTTAGTTTTTTAAGGAACCTCCGTACTGTTCTCCATAGTGGTTGTACCAATTTACATTCCCACCAAAAGTGTAGGAGGGTTCCCTTTTCTCCACACCCTCTCCAGCATTTATTGTTTGTAGACTTTTTAATGGCCATTCTGACTGATGTGAGGTGATAACCTCATTGTAGTTTAGATTTGCTTTTCTCTAATAATTAGTGATGTTGAGCACCTTTTCATGTGCATTTTGGCCATCTGTATGTCTTCTTTGGGGAAATGTCTATTTAGATTTTCTGCCATTTTCAAATGGGTTGTTTGGGGTTTTTCTGGTTTTTTTGCTTTTTGGTATAGAGCTGCATGAGCTGTTTGTATATTTTGGAAATTAAGACCTTGTCGGTCACTTCATTTGCAAATATTTTCTCCCATTCTGTGGGTTGTCTTTTCGTTTTATGGTTTCCTTTGCTGTGCAGAAGCTTTTAAGTTTAATTGGGTCCCATTTGTTTATTTTTGTTTTTATTTTTATTACTCTAGGAGGTGGATCAAAAAAGATATTGCTGTGATTTATATCAGAGTGTTATGCCTATGTTTTCTTCTAAGAGTTTTATAGCATCCAGCTTTACATTTAGGCCTTTAATCCATTTTGAGTATATTTTTGTGTATGGTGTTAGAGAATGTTCTAATTTCATTCTCTTACATGTAGCTATCCAGTTTTTGCATCACCACTTATTGAGGAGGCTTCTTTTCTCCATTGTATATTCTTGCCTCCTCTGTCATAGATTAATTGACCATAGGCGCATGGGTTTATTTCTGGGCATTCTGTCCTGTTCCATTGATCTATATTTCTGTTTTTGCGCCAGTACCATACTGTTTTGATTACTGTAGCCTTGATTATTGCAGTCAGTAAGCCTGATTCCTCCAGCTCCGTTTCTCTTTCTCAGGACTGCTTTGGCTATTTGGGGTCTTTTGTGTCTCCATACAAATTTTAAAAGTTTTTGTTCTAGTTCTGTGAAAAATGCCATTGGTAATTTGATAGGGATTGCATTGAATCTGTAGATTGCCTTATGTAGTATGGTCATTTTGATAATGTTGATTCTTCCAGTCCAAGAAAATGGTATATCTTTCCATCTGTTTGTGTCATCTTTGATTTCTTTCATCAGTGTCTTATAGTTTTCAGAGTACAGGTCTTTTGCCTCCTTAGGTAGGTTTACTCCTAGGTATTTTATTCTTTTTGATGTGATGGTAAATAGGATTGTTTCCTTAATTTCCCTTCCTGATCTTTCATTGTTAGTGTGTAGGAATGCTAGAGATTTCTGTGTATTAATTTTGTATCCTCCAACTTTACCAAATTCATTGAGCTCTAGTAGTTTTCTGGTAGCATCTTTAGGATTTTCTATGTATAGTATCATGTCATCTTACAAACAGTGACAGTTTTACTTCTTCTTTTCCAATTTGGATTCCTTTAATTTCTTTTTCATGTCTGATTGCCATGGCTAGGACTACCAAAACTATATTGAATAAAAGTGGCGAGAGTGGACATGCTTGTCTTGTTCCTGATCTTAGAGGGACTGCTTTCAGCTTTTCACTTTTGAGAATGGTGTTAGCTGTGGGTTTGTCATATATGGCCTTTATTATGTTGAGGTAAGTTCCCTCTATGCCCACTTTCTGGAGAGTTCTTATGACAAATGGGTGCTGAATTTTGTCAAATGCTTTTTATGCATCTATTGAGATGATCATATGGTTTTCTTCAGTTTAATAATGTGGAATATCACACCGATTGATTTGTATATTGAAAAATCCTTGCATCCCTGGGATAAATCCCATTTGATCATGCTGTATGATCCTTTTAATGTATTGTTGGATTTGGTTTGCTAGTGTTTTGTTGAGGATTTTTGTGTCTGTGTTCATCAGCAATATTGGCCTGTAATTTTCTTTTTTTGTGGTGTCTTTGTCTGGTTTTGGTAGCCGGTGATGGTGGCCTCGTAGAATGAGCTTGGGAGTATTCCTTCCTCTGCAATTTTTGAAGGAGTTTCAGAAGGATAGGTGTAACCTTTCTCTAAATGTTTGATAGAATTCATCTGTGAAGCCATCTGGTCCTGGAGTTTTGTTTGTTGGAAGTTTTTAAATCACTGTTTCAATTTCAGTACTTGTGATTGGTCTGTTCATATTTTCTATTTCTTCCTGGTTCAGTCTTGGACATTTGTACCTTTCTGAGAATTTGTCCATTTCTTCTAGGTTGTCCATTTTATTGGCCCATAGCTGTTTGCAGTAGTCGCGCTTATGATCCTTTTTATTTCTGTGGTGTAAGTTGTAACTTCTCCTTTTTCATTTCTAATTTTATTGATTTGAGCCCTCTCCCTTTTTTTCTTGATGAGTCTGGCTAAAGGTTTATGAACTTTATCTTTTCAAAGAACCAGCTTTTAGTTTCATTGATCTTTTCTGTTGTTTTCTTCATTTCTATTTCATTTGTTTCTGCTCTGATCTTTATGATTTATTTCCTTCTACTAATTTTGGGTTTGGTTTGTTCTTCTTTCTCTAGTTGATTTAGGTGTAAAGTTAGGTTATTTGAGATTTTTCTTGTTTCCTGAGGTAAGATTGTATTGCTACAAAGTTCCCTCTTAGAACTCTTATGCTGCATCCCATGGGTTTTGAATTGTCATGTTTTCATTGTCATTTGTCTCTAGGTATTTTTTTATTTCCTTTTTGATTTCTTCAGTGATCCATTGGTTGTTTAGCAACATATTGTTTAGACTCCACATGTTTGCATGTTTTACATTTTTTTTTCTTGTGGTTGATTTCTAATCTCATAGCGCTGTGGTCAGAAAGATGCTTGATATGACTTCAATTTTCTTAAATTTACCGAGGCTTGATTTCTGGCCCAAGGTGGAATCTATCCTGGAGAGTGTTCCATGTGCACTTGAGAAGAAAGTGTATTCTGCTGCTTTCAGATGGAACGTTCTATAAATATAAATGAAGTCCATCTGGTCTAATGTGTCATTTAAGTCCTTGTTTCCTTATTGATTTTCTGTCTGGATGATCTATTGGTGAAAGTGGGGTGTTATATATCCCCCACTATTATTTATGTTACTGTTGATTTCTCCTTTTATGGATGTTAGAATTTGCCTTAAATGTTGAGGTGCTCCTATGTTGGGTGCATATATATATATATATATATATATATATATATATATATATATATATATATATATATATTTTTTTTTTTTTTGCTTTACGCAGGCCTCTCACTGCTGCGGCCTCTCCCGTTGCGGAGCACAGGCTCTGGACGCGCAGGTCCAGCGGCCACGGCCCACAGGCCCAGCCACTCCGTGGCATGTGGGATCCTCCCGGACCGGGGCACAAACCCGCGTCCCCTGCATCGGCAGGCGGACCCTCAACCACTGCGCCACCAGGGGAGCCCAGGTGCATATATATTTACAATTGTTATATCTTTTTCTTGGATTGATCCCGTGATCATTATGTAGTGTCCTTCTTTGTCTCTAGTAACGTCTTTATTTTAAAGTCTATTTTGTCAGCTGAGTATTGGTACTCCAGCTTTCTTTTGATTTCCATTTGCATGGAATAGCTTTTTCCATCCCCTCACTTTCAGTCTGTATGTGTCCTTAGATCTGAAGTGGGTCTCTTGTAGACAGCATATATATAGGTTTTGTTTTTGTATCCATTTAGCTAGTCTCTGTCTTTTCGTTAGAGCATTTAATCTATTTACATTTAAGGTAATTATTGATAGGTATATTCTTATTACCATTTTGTCAATTGCCTTGAATTTGCTTTTGTAGGTCTTTTTTCTTCCCTTCTTTTGTTCTTTTCTCTTGTGATTTGTTGACTATCTTTAGTGTTGTGTTTGGATTGCTTTTTCTTTTTTGTGTATCTATTGTAGATTTTCAGTTTGTGGTTCCTATGAGGTCTTGACATGACAGTCTTTTCATATACATGACTGTTTTAAGTTGCTGGTCTCTTAATTTCCAGTGCATTTCCAGTATCCTGCATTTGTACTCTCCTCACAGTTGCTGGTTTTGATATCATATTTGTGTGTGGATGATTTCCTACCTTTACTTTATGTTTGCCTTTACTGGTGAGCTTTCCCATTTGTAATTTTCCTGTTTCTACTTGTGACCTTTTCTTTTCTGCCTAGAGAAGTTCCTTTAGGATTTGTTGTAAAGCTGGTCTGGTGGTGCTGAATTCTTTAGCTTTTGTTCGTCTGTAAAGCTTTTGATTTTTCTCTTGAATCTGAATGAGAGCCTTGCTGGGTAGAGTACTCTTGGTTGTAGGTTTTTACCTTTCATCACTTCAAATATATTGTGCCACTCCCTTCTGGCCGGCAGAGTTTCAGCTGAAAAATCAGCTGACAACCATATGGGGATTCCCTTGTATGTTATTCGTCAATTTTTCCCTTGTTGCTTTTAATATTTTTTCTCTGTCTTTAGTTTTTGTGAGTTTGATATATGTCTGGGTGTGTTCCTCCTTGGGTTTATCTTGTACGGTACTCTCTGCGCTTCCTGGACTTGAGTGTTTCCCCTCTCATGTTAGGGAAGTTTTTGACTATAACCTCTTCAAATATTTTCTCAGGCCTTTCTCTCTCTCTTCTCCTTCTGGACCCCTATAATGTGAATGTTGGCGTGTTTTATGTTGTCCCAGAGGTCTCTGAGACTGTTCTCATTTCTTTTCATTCTTTTTTCTTTATTCTGTCCCACAGCAATGATTTCCACCAGTCTGTCTTCCAGTTCACTCATTCACTGTTCTGCCTCATTATTCTGGTATTGATTCCTTGTAGTGTATTTTTCATTTCAGTATTGTATTGTCCATCTCTGTTTGTTTGTTCTTTAAATCTTCTAGCTCTTTGTTAAACATTTCTTGTATCTTCTCTGTCTGTGTCTCCATTCTTTTTCCAAAATCCTGGATCATCTTTACTATTATTACTCTAAATCCTTTTTCAGGTAGATTGCCTATCTCCACTTCACTTAGTTGTTCTTTTGGGTTTGTATCTTGTTCCTTCATCTGGAGCATATTTTTCTGCCATCTAATTTTGTCCAATTTTCTGTGTTTGTGGTCTCCTTTCCGCAGGCGGCAGGATCATAGCTCCTCTTGCTTTTGGTGTCTGCCCCCTGGTGGGTGAGGTTGGTCCTAGGTCTTGTGCAGGCTTCCTGTTGGGAGGGACTGGTGCCTGCCCACTGGTGGGTGGAGCTGGGTCTTGTCCCTCTGGTGGACAGAGCTGTTTAAAGGGGTGTGTCTAGAGGTGGCTTTGAGATCAGTATGGCTTTAGGCAGCCTGTCTGCTGATAGGCGGGGCTGTGTTCCTATCCTGCTGGTTGTTTGGCCTGATGAGGTGTTCCAGAACTGGAGCCTGCAGGCTGTTGGGTAGGGCCAGGTCTTGGTGCCAAAATGGCGACCTCCTGGAGAGCACACACTGATCAGTATTTCCTGGGGCCTCTACCACCAGCATCCTTGCCCCCACCAGTGATCCACAGCCAACCCCTGCCTCCCCAGGAGACCCTCCAAGACTCACAGGTAGGTCTAGCCCAGGCTCCTATGGAGTTACTGCTTTGTGCTGGTCCCAGTGCATGTGAAACCTTGTGTGTGCCCTCCAAGATCGGAGCCCCTGTTAACCCCAGTCCTGTGGAGCTCCTGCACTCAAGCCCTGCTGGCCTTCAAAGCCACATGCTCTGGGGGTTCCTCCTCCCAATGCCAGACCCTCAGTTGTTTTTTTTTTTTTTAATAATTCTGGCCGTTTTAGATACTTTGTATTTCCATGCAAGTCTTAGGATCAGCTTGTCAATTTCTAAACAAACAAAAAAGTCTGCTGGAATATTGATAGGGATTGAGTTGAAGCTAGAGAACAATTTGGGGAGAATTACCATTATAAGAGTATTGAATCTTTTAGTCCACAAATATGGGACATTTTTCCATTTATTTAGATCTTTAATTTCTCTCAGCAGCTTTTTTTTTAAATAAATAAATAAATTTATTTATTTAATTTTGGCTCCATTGGGTCTTCATTGGTGCACATGGGCTTTCTTTAGTTGTGGTGAGTGGGGGCTACTCTTTGTTGCCGTGCACAGGCTTCTCATTGCAGTGGCTTCTCTTGTTGCGGAGCACAGGCTCTAGGCACACAGGCTTCAGTAGTTGTGGCATGCAGGCTCAGTAGTTGTGGCCCACAGGCTCAGTAGTTGTGGCACATGGGCTTAGTTGCTCCGTGGCATGTGGGATCTTCCCGGACCAGGGTTTGAACCCATGTCCCCTGCATTGGCAGGAGGATTCTTAACCACTATGCCACCAGGGAAGCCCCTCTCAGAAACTTTTATAATTTTTCAATGAAATTTATTCTTGTATTCCTAGTGCTATTGTGCATAGAAGTTTTTTAATTTTAAGAGGATTGCTCATTGCTAATAGAGAATTTCAATTGATTTATATATATTGATCTTGTATCATACAACCTTGCAATTTATCCTAGTAGCTTTTTTGTGGATTCCTTAGGATCATACAAGATCATGTCATTTGTGAATAGTTTCACTTTTTCAAATTTGAATTCCTTCAATCTTTGGCAGGGGTTGGGAGGAGGGAGATCAGGAGCTGGATAGAACCTCCACTACAGTGTTGCATAAAAATGAGTGGATATTTTTGCTTGCTCCTGATTTCAGAAGAAAAGCTCTCTTTTATCACTAAGTTTATTAGCTGTGGGATTTTCATAGATTGAAAAAATTCTTCACTTATGTTGAGGAAGGTGCCTTACATTCCTATCATGAATGGGTGTCAAATTCTGTCAAATGCTTTTTCCTGTATCTAGTTGACCTTATGGGTTTTATCATTTTATTAATATCGTATACAGCTTTTTGGATGTGAAATCAAACTTGCAGCTCCAGGATATATCCTATCTGGTCCTTGTGTATAAACCTTTTTATTTGTTGCTGGATTCAGTTTGCTAACAGTGTGAAGGACTTTTGCATCTATCTTCATGGAATTTAAATGCCTTTTCAAATATAGGTATTTAAAACTAAACTTCCCTCTCAGTACTGCTTTAGCTGCATACCATAAATTTCAATATGCTGTTTTTTCATTCCATTAAAATTTTCTAACTTCCCTTGATTTCTTCAATAC
This sequence comes from Mesoplodon densirostris, assembly GCF_025265405.1. Classification (NCBI taxonomy): domain Eukaryota; kingdom Metazoa; phylum Chordata; class Mammalia; order Artiodactyla; family Ziphiidae; genus Mesoplodon; species Mesoplodon densirostris. The sequence continues at coordinate 25,904,407 of NC_082666.1, read as the reverse complement.
ACAGGCATTTAGAAATGTGTTAAATTTCCACATATTTGGGGGTCTGCAAAATGTCTGTTGGTGACTTCTAACTTAATTTCAGCAAGGTTGGAGAATACACTTTCTATGATTTCAGTCCTTTCAAATTCATTGAGACTTGTTTTATGGCATAGTATGTGCTCTTTCCTGGAGAATGTTCCATGTGGACTTGAAAAGAATGTGTGTTCTGCTGTGGTGGTTGGTCTACACGTCAGGACAAGTTGGGTGATGACATTCTCTTTTTTGCTTTTTGTCGAGTTGTTCTATTATTGAGAATGTGATATTAATCTCCAAATATCATTGCTGAATTGTCCATTTCTCCTTCAGTTCTGTCACTTTTTTCTCCATGTATTTGTTTTTAGGTGCATATACATTAATAGCTGTTATATCTGAAACCAAGCAGGACCCTGCAGTCCCCTCCCAGGGACAGACCCCCATGTTCCCCACCCCTTCTTTGTAGAAAAGCTTTAGCCTCCAAGGCCTTCCCCAAGTACCAAAGAGCAAATTTAATCAGAAGTGAGAAAATACAGAAACAAAAGAAAACAGTCAAGCAAGACAAAATAATATATCTATAAAACAAAGTCAAGGACCTTTAGTTCCTCCTCAAGGGCTATAGATAATATCCTGAGGCATATCCATGAATTGTTTTGCAGATACTAAAACCCCTACCAGCTGGAAGAAGTTAACTGCATTCTGACCACAAGCATGTAGACCCCAGACCATTGGGAACCAGAAAGTTGATGATTGAGAGTCCCAAAACATCACCCTGTTGCTTCACCACCAATCAGTCAGAATTATGCATGAACTGATCACTGACCCTATGGCCCTCTCCCTCACTTTGTCTTTAAAAACCCTTCCTTAAAATCCACGGCGGGGGGGGTTCAAGTCTTCGAGCACGAGCTGCCCGTTCTTGCTTGGCCCCACACTGGGCGCCTTGCAATAAGCACTGTACTTTCCTTCACGACAACCTGGTGTCACTAGATTGGCTTTACTGCATGCAGGCGAGCGAACCCAAGCTTGGTTAGGTAATGTATCTCCCTCATATACTGACCCTTTATCATTAGAAATGTCCTCTATTTCTAGTAATTTGTTTCAAATCCCACTTTGTCTGACATTATCCATTCTGGCTCCCTTATGGTTTCTGTTTGCATGGTATATATTTTTTCCCATACTTTTATACTATTTGTCTTTGAATCCAAAGTGTCTCTTGTAGACACCATATAGTTAAGTCTTGCTTTTTTATCCATTATGACAGTTTCTACCTTATGATTGGACTAAATACTTGAATCAAATTTAATGAAGTCATTGGTATGGTTAGATTTATGGCTACCATTTTACTATGTTTTCTAAATGTCTCACGTTTTTGCATCTCCATCTTTCTATTGCTGCCTTCTTTTGTGTTAAATAATTTTTAGTGTGCCATTTTTTAAAAACATATTTATTTGGCTACGCCGGGTCTTTACTTGAAGCACATGGGATCTTCGTTGTGGCGTGTGGGATCTTTTGGTTGCGGCATGCAGGATCTTTTGGTTGCAGAATGCGGGATCTAGTTCTCTGACCAGGGATCGAACCTGGGCCCCCTGCATTGGGAGCATGGAGTCTTAACTGCTGGACCACCAGGGAAGTCCCTAGTGTGCCATTTAGATTTGCTTTCTTCAACTGTATTTTGAGTGTTTTAGTGGTTGCTGTAGGGACTACAGTATGTATTTTAATTAACCAAAATCTTCAGATTAATACTAATGTAATTCCAATAAAATACAGAATCCCCCTTTGTTCCAGTATAGTTCCATTTCCTACCCACTCCTTTGTGCTATTATTGTAATGTACATTGCATCTATGTAATAAAACCAACAATACAGTATTATTATTCGTGTCATACAATAACATGCCATTTAAAGAGAAAATACGTATTGTGGTAGGCAGATGTCTCCTCAAGATTCCCATCCTTTGTTTATTCAATCAAGGTTCTGCTGTGAAAGGATTTTACAAATGAAATTGAGGTTACTAAATAGGGAGATTGGGCCTTTCTGGATAATCTAGGCTAATGTAACCACATGATCCCTGAAAAGCCAGAGAAGAAAGTAGAAAATTCCACTGGAGAGAGATGTGGTGGAAAAGAGAAGCAGAGGAAAGATGGAGAGAAGGGGAGATTAGAGAGATGAAGTGTGAGAAGGACTGGAACTGCTTTTGCTGTCTTTGAAGATGGCAGTGGGGACCAAGGAATGTAAGTGCTTCCTAGAAGCAAAGAACAACCCCTGGCTGATAGTCCCCAAGGAAATGGGGATGTCAGTCCTACAACCACATGGAACTGAATTCTGCCAACAACCTGAATAAGCTTGTTAGTCAATTCATCCTGAGCCTCCAGAAAGGAATGTAGCACACCCAATGCATTGATCTTTTTTTTTTTTTTTTTTTTTTTTTTTTTTTTTTGCTGTATGCGGGCCTCTCACCGTTGTGGCCTCCCCCATTGCGGAGCACAGGCTCCGGACGCACAGGCCCAGCGGCCATGGCTCACGGGTCCAGCCTCTCCGCGGCATGTGGGATCCTCCCAGACCGGGACACGAACCCGTATCCCCTGCATCGGCAGGCGGACTCTCAACCACTGCGCCACCAGGGAAGCCCGCATTGATCTTTTTTTTTTGGACTTCTGAAATATGCAGCAGAGAACAAACTGAGCCACATTATACCTGGACTTCAGAAATGTGACATCATCATAAGTATGTGTTAGTTTAAGTCAGTACATTTGTAGTAATTTGTTACAGCAGCAATACATGTATACAGTCTTACCTTTCCCATTTCCAGTACTCTTTATTTCATTCTGTGGATTCAAGTTACCACCTGCTATCATTTTCATTCTGAAGAATTTCTTTTAGTATTTCCTGTAAGGTAGATCTACAGGGAACAAATCATTTTAGTCTTATTTTGCCACTTTTTTTCTTTTTTTGGTCTTTTTTTTTTTTTTTTTTTTTTTTTGCGGTATGTGGGCCTCTCACTGTTGTGGCCTCTCCCATTGCGGAGCACAGGCTCCAGACGCACAGGCTCACCGGCCATGGCTCACGGGCCCAGCCGCTCTGTGGCATGTGGGATCTTCCCAGACTGGGGCACGAACCCGTGTCCCCTGCATCGGCAGGCGGACTCTCAACCACTGCGCCACCAGGGAAGCCCCTTTGGTCTTCATTTTTGAAAGCTGGTTTAGTTGTATCCAAATCCTGTAATTCTCAACAGTCTAGGGTCCCTTTCCCTTCTTTGAAATACTTAAGTTGCCAATATCCCTTTCTTATAATTCTATTCTTTCATAATAGGAAAGAAAATAGTCATCTTAAGTTTCTTCTTTTTTCCATTTCTCTTTAACTCACACTAAGAATCCTTTATTTCCACAATGATTTAATATTATTTAACTGAATATTTTCTAACTCGTAGAAGTCATACATGGCTGAGCCCTAGCTTTTGTAACATCAGATTTTCTATTCGCTTTTTTGGAATAGCTCCACTGTTTTCTAAATCCTCAATTATGAAACAAAAAAAGCAGAGTTGCAGGCCATATATGTAAAATCACTTTCTCCAAATTATGAAACCCCAGGGGCAGAAGAGGTGATAAAGAGATAAAGCTAGTTCTGCTTTCTCTGAATCTATGATGTTTTAATAATAATCTCACTTTCTTCTAACTTCCAACAAAAGCTCTACATCCTAGTGATATGTCTTTATTATGAAGAAAAAAAAATCCCTAAATCCAGTCTCTGAATTGAAGTGACTAGTCTTTAATGCAAGAACAATCTGATCTGCAAAACCTCTCCCAGAGTCCATCGAGGGCTTGGGGATGACATCTCCCCTCTCTACCACTACTTCCTTAGTTCTCTTATCAGCCAAGTTCTCACTCCCAGGAGACTGACTGTTCAAATCTACTTAAAAAAACAAACAAAAAAAACAAAACAAACAAAACTTATTTCTACAAATTATTTCTCACAAATCCTTAAATTAGGAAAAGAAGGAAAAATAAGGTAAAACTTAGAAGATGAAAATACTCTAAATTTCCTTTGAAAATCATCGAAAAGCTTTAACACTGCTTTAACACAGACTTAGCAAATTTGCTGAGCCAGAGGCAAAGCAGTTCACATGTAGACATGTCCCATCCTGTCCACTGACAGATCAGTAACCTCCAAGCATGTGGAAAGAAGCCTCCACACACACAGATGCACCTGTGTGCACCTGTGGGGACTTCTCAAATATGTTCTGATACTGTAACCTGTACCAGGTAGTCATCCAAAGATTCTAGTCTCTATTTACAGCAACTACATTTCATAACAGCATGGCTCACTCCAATATACACACTTTACTTTAAATTATGCCACTAGCACTTGGGAAAAAAAGTAATTTATTTGCATTGCTTCCATTTTTCTACTGTAGTGTTAGGACTTGACATAAGCATTATTCTTCTACTTCCTATTTACAGTTCATTCAGAATATTACTACAAATACAATATACAGTTTAAAAAAACTTATGGGGAACTGCAGTTTTCGTTTTTCTCTCCTCTTTAGAGGATTCTCAAAATCATCCAGCTTAAATGAAAATTTATATGGACATTTTCTGTACACATCTTATAGGCCAGAGATTACAGTGATAAAGCCAAAAGGATTTTGCACAAATACAATAAAATATAGAAATCAAAGTATAGATGTTATTTGGGGTACAAATATAAACAATACAGTACCATTTGAGTAATTTAGCAACATAATACTCATACTTTATAGAAATAAAACTGCAAACCTGGAGAATGCTCTGACAAATATTAAACATCATATATACAATGAGGTAAATGTACCTTGGTCTCTCAAGAGGTAATTTAAGTTTAAAGCAATTGACATTTTGAAGCATCTCCTTGACATATAAAGAAATACCAAACACCCCATTCCATTGGCACAATGTGAAAAAGGGATATCAAAACATGGTTCATGATATTCAATTCACAAAATTCATTTAAAAATAAAAACATTCACTGAAGTTCTTTTTAAGCTTTAAGAAACTGGTTGAATGTTATTAACCACATTTTTTTAAAGTTTACAATTACAAATAAGACTGCATAATAGGGTTGAAAAGTTTAAATGTACTGACAATCCTCAGAATGTCCTAGAAGTCCAGCATTTCTAGAGAGAGGGCCCCTGGGTATCCCAGCATTGCAAAACACTCAAGAAGCTGTGGTACATGTCATGAGCTATTCTTTAGACTCTCAAAAACATCTGAATTGGCATTTTCTGCCAAGCTGTGACAGAACCAGTATTTGGACTCTCCACCATCTGGAGCCAAACACTGCCATGGTCAAGAAACAGTTTACTTACAACCACTCTTTCAGTGCAGGGGTAAAAATAAACTCTTGATATGACATGTCTAATGGAATACTAATTTTGTTGTGCATTTTAATTAGCACTTTGCCATCTTGTTTTACAAAATATTCTGTATGTGACAGTTCTTTAATGTAGAGGGGGAAAAAAGGTAACTCATGCATGAGCTGCAAAATGGCCGAGTGACCAGTGAAGTTTTTTAAAAACTGAAATTTGGAATTCTTGATGACCATGGCACTGTACCCTGACTCCAGGCACCTCCTGAGCACTGTCATTACAGCATAACGAGAGGCTCAGCTCTCTGGACCTTACCCTGTGTCCCATGGAAGATGCAACTGGCTACTGCTTCACTGCCACAGCTACCACCTTGCTGCCATCCCACTCTGAGTCAGGGACCAGCAGGAGGGCAGTTTGGGAGAGAGAGAGCTGAGATATGAAGAAAGGACCAGGAATGTCTGCACCCCACTAGGTCATACCTGACCCCCATCCCCATTCCTCTGGGGATACTAACAAAGTGGACGTGGACAGATGATTTGCCTTAAGGTATATTTTAGCCAAGTTGAAACTTGGAAAGTGCGCATCTGAAGATTGGCAGTATAAACAAAGGTTTGTGTTTTTAAATAATAAAATTCTCAAATTTTTCTGCAGTTATAGCCACAGTAATCATGATCTATAAATCTTTTAAGTTACTTTCGTTTTCAATACTAGCCAATTGGGGTTATCAAACCATCATTAGCGAAAAAAATGGAATTAGCTAGAGTAGCATGTAAACCCAATTTAGAACTAAATTCCAACTTTTAAAAAATTCCCTGATTCATCAAAAGTACATTTTATCCATTTAGGCAAGAACAGTAAAATTGTAACTTATTTTTTGACTTAATAAAGAATATCTTCAGCAAAAGTTGATTACCTTATATGAAAGTGAGAAATCATGTATCACAACTTTAAATCAGAGAACTTTTGGTATGTTCTTAAAATTATATAAAAATAGCTTTAGTGATTAACATGCATTGGTCCCCTGGATTTCATAAAGCAGATCTGGTAGGCTTGAAAATGGCCAAAAAAAATTTTTTAAGTACCTGATCATAGAGCTAGAGATTATTCAACAGGAAATATAACACAATTATAAAAAACAAACCTCTCAAACTCACTCATTTGCTTTGATGAAATCATGGTAACTACAAAAAACCCTCAAATTTGGACTCAAAATATTAACCTCTAAACATATTTTCCTCATGACGTTTTTAAACACATAAAATTGACACTAAATTCCTATGTAATATGTCATTCATTCTGAAATTACTTTGGCTTTAAGACCAAATAGTCTTTCAGATTTGTTCTATGTATAAGAGATAAGACATTAACAGAATGCAGCTCAGTCAGCATAAATGGCCACTATCTCTTACCAAAATACTGTACAGGTTATTCTGACCCTTTCATCAGGAAATTGATAGCACTATAAGGTGAACGTCTTGCCTCACACCTATGATAGGTTCCCCACCCCCACCCCCAGATTAAGATCACAGTGATAAAGAGGACTTTGAAAACTGTAAAAATCTTGCAGACTTTCTAGCACTGGAAGAAAAACCAGTTATTATAAGCTAGTTTCAACTTAATGTGAGAAGACCATGACAACTTTGCTTTAAACATTTAATTTGACCGAAAACATCTGTAAATGGAGAACCTCTCCTCAGAGTATTCCTTAGCTACCACTTTCCCAAATATCAAGGGTGCACCGAATTCATTCCATAACCATGTGAATTAGGCATTTGCAGTATCTGCACAGAGAAGGAAAGACTGAATTAAAAGCTGCCTTCCTCAAAGTGTAGTGAGACCTCAAAACCACACTAACTCTAACCTTAGGTACAAAGACAGAAAACCCACAGAACGCTGACTCCTACACAACAAATGTGACTCTCTCACACACTGTTATCTATTCAAATTATTAACTACCTTTCCCTTCCAAGAAAAAGGCCTATTATTTAACATTAACCATACTCTAATTTTAAATGTAGTTCATTTCTTAAAAAAATAACACTGTCTTTGATCAGATAAACAAAAAAATGGCTTACAGAATGCCACACAACTTTTCACAAGCAGCTAGACAAACTTTCCCTTTTAGAAAATTAGTCTGTATGCTACAGATTTTAAATTATTAAAGTACTATAAGCATCTAGAGTGCCACTTGATTTTTTTAAAGTATACTTAGACAACACAATTAAAATGCAAAAGCTTGATGTGAGAATATTCAAACATGACCATGATAACAATTTACCAATTAATGCCACTTCATTTCTTTAGTGGTTTAAGCACATTTTGGTAGGAAAAAGGCATTTTCAAAATGGAATACCAAATGACATACCAGAAAAACTATTCCAAAAAACAAAACAGAAAAAGTCTGGGTTATCCAGGTAAATAAACTTTTGAATTAAAACACTACATGTTTTAACACACAGAGACAGACTTTAAGCAGTTCTACTCATTTCCATTAGAAAGACACAGAGGTGGCACTTACTGGTATAGTACAATCCCATTTTGAAGGCATGTAGTGTTCTGAATATGTGAAAGAACAATAATAATATACAAAATACAATTGCATAAATTATGTTCCTCACTACTATATGAGGTCATTTTTAGACTCAAGATAAGAGTTTTATAAGTGTTAGTTTTAAGATCCTGAAAATTATAGAACAGTACATTCAAAGTCTGCATCAAGGAAACTCTTTAGTGGTTCAGAATCCTCTGAGAATGTACTAACCAGGAGTAAATCACTTTCTTTAAAAATAAGAAATGTTTCATATAACTCAGCAATTCAGCTCCTTTACCCTTAAAGATGATCTTCAGCACAGCAGAGTTACCTAAAGTTAAGACCAGCAATCATTTAAAAAAACGTTTTGTGTTAATAAAAAATAAAGGTAGACCACACAACATTTTGTTAACTGTCCTGGGAAAGAATCGTTCATAGTGCACAGAAAGGACCCCACATGGCTGTTTCCTGGGTCCAAAGAAATCCTGGGACGTTTTTAATTGACCTTATTACATTGTTGCAAAAGGAAGCAATATCCTTCTGTTCCCTCTCAGTGAGGTAGAACAACTGACCTCCCAAATTAAAACCCAGGAGCAGATCTGAAGAAAAAGTAGAGTTCAGGCAAAGCCGCAGAATTTACATTTTGATGCCTTCCTGCTGACTGAGCTGTGATAATGTTTTCTTAATCCGCAGAGCTGTAAGCCTAGCTGCTCCATTGGCATACCAACATTCTCTCATAATTTTAGCCATCACTCTCAAGGCCTACAAGAAAAGACAAGAAAGATCATTAACACATGCACCACTTTTCACTGATCTGGATAATAATCTTTACCTGTAAATTTTCTTTTTAAATAACATACATACAAGTATTTCTGTTTCAGCATTACTTGTAATAGCAAATGAGTAGAAATGACCTAAATACCCATCAACAAGGTACTGGTGCCAGCAGCTGGAAAGCAGATGGACAAGGGGTGATTTACTTTGCAGACTGAAAAGGCTGAATACTAAAGCAGAGTTGTTCAAGGCAAAGAAGGAACCTGACTCACCATGAAATGCCCCCCAGAAGTGAGGAATTAACTGCATCAAGTACCCCTGGGGTGAAGTTCAGGCTAAAAATAGGATCAGCCAAAGGAGCTAGAACCCCAGATAGCTGCATCCCCCACCCCGCCCACCCTCACACAGCTGGGCGACTGCCCCAACCCCACCCCAGCAGAAGTTGAGAGGTTCGCACCTGAGAGAGTAGAACAGAGATTTCTGTCTTGGGGAACATGGCGAAGTTCCACACTGACAACACACTGAATGCTAAGACGATGAACTTTCTTCCGAAAACACGGCCACTGACTTTACATACTCCTCCAGGTAAGAGACTGGAAGAGTCTTTCACCCAAGAGGAAAAACCTGAAGAGACTGACATCAGTGGTTCCCCAAGGAAGCAACCCAGTTACATCACGCTCACATCACAGTTGATGACGATAAGCTCCATTCGTGTGCACAAAGCTTCCCATCAGCTTTCAGTACCCCTTTTATACATGAAGAGTATGAGCCTGATCAAACATTTGAGGAAAGTAATATGAAATGCAGAAGTTGACACAAACAGAAAAAAACACCTTGGAGAAAACAGAAGGTGTATAGAAAGAAGACAGTATCAACAATCTATCATTAATATCCTCAAAGAGATAAAAGAAAACACTGATATTGGACTTATCGATAATTTTTTGGTTTTTGTTTGGTTTTAGGAAAACTTTACAGAACTAGAAGATAAACCTGAATAATAATAATAATAAAAAACTCAAAAGATAAAAGCTGATACATCTCCCAGAAAGTTGAGAAAAAAACCCAAAGATATGGATAATAGGAGGGAAAAGAAAAGAAAATTAGAATGCCTGTTCAGGACATCTACATTCATAACCAGAGTTGAACAAAAAGAACAGAGGAAAATGAAAAGGAACAGATCAAGGAAATACTCTGAGGAAAATTCCCTAGAAATGAACATTTGTTTCCAGATAAAAATGACCAAGCGCCCAGCCCATACATAAATTCATCCAACAAACTGAGTGCCTATCATCTACTAGATAACCATCCTAGGTGTTAGGGAACTAACAGCAGTGAACTAACAGACAAAATTTCTGCTCTCATAAAGCTGATATTCTAGAAGGCTAAAGCATATAATTAATAAATAAGCGAAATACATGGACTGTCAATGGTAAGTGCTAAGGAGAAACATTGTTTAGAGAAGGTGATAAAATATGCCAGGGAAGGAAGGTGCTATTTTAAATAGGTTGAGAGGTAATGTCTCACTGACAAGGTAACATCTGAGCAGAGAGCTGAAAGAGGGGGAAAATGAGCAAACCAAGAAATAGGAAGATGTGGGATCCAGGAAGGAGGATTCACCATAAAAGAGGCAAAGGGGATCACAGATGAAAGGTGAGAGATATCCCAAGATGAAAGCTGGCCTAGAGAGCAACCAGTCCAGACTGGAAAAAGTCAGAGGGTTCTGAAGAGCTTCTGTAGGTATCCTATCAGTTTCAAATTCTTGATGTGTTTCAGCTATTGAGAGGAGATTTGTAAAACCCCAGAAAAGTGAAAGATTGAGTTAGTGATAAGTACATAGAAAACTAGCCAAATGGAGAAAAAAACAAAAATGCCAGTGATGGCATTAATTCAGCATGCTGTGACAGTAAGTGCAAATTGCATGTGCATTTTTAATGTTAACTGCTAACTTTCCTTCATGCTTAAAAAGCCATCTGTTTAATACTAATCTGCTCTAATCACTGAATGACTGCATGAGTAATTCCAATTTGTAACTGCTTTGTAGTATCAAGATCAAATTTTTAAAAGACAAGATCTAGCCCAATTCCATTCGTTAAAACATGCAGATTCTGTGAGCACACAATATATTTTATCTGAGCCTGGATACTTGATTTGGTTGGAGGTAGCCAAGGAACTCTCTTGATGTCAAAGGTGTCTACTGAGGCCTACATTATTTTAAGATGTAAAATCAACTACTTAAGTAACCAGCTTTTTATTCTTCCTAAACTACAAAACATCAAATCTGGAGGGAAATGCTTTGTTTCACCAATATTATAATAGTATTATAATAGTAACAGCAAGCAATTAAGGACAGATTAAATAAAATTTTTCTTATAAATTCTTTAAAGGTACAACTACAAAAATATTTCTAAAACTTTTTGTAAGAGCTGGGATTGAAAAGCTCAGACACTGCCGGAAAGCACTTTCTCCAAATTCCTGGTGAATAGTCATATGGGCAGTGAGATGAATAAAATGTAAAATCATCTGAACCATCTTCATAATCATCCAAATCCCTCATTTTACAAAAAGGCATATTAAGGTCCAGAGAACAGAAGTGGTTTGCCCAAAGTCAGACTCTGAAAAGGTAGCCAGGCTGATCTAGAATACAGGCCTCCTAATTCCATCCAGCACTCATCCCACTATTCTGGGCTGCCCTGATTGAAGGGAAGCTTTAATTAAAAATGTAGGAGCCTTGTTTCACTGGCAGGTCTAAACACTGTTCTCATACACTAATGGCCACTGAAAATGTTCCACAGCCCTTTCAATGTACTTAAAATTGAACATGAAAAACAAATTATTCTGTTTTTACTCACTGGTTTAACAGCCATGAAAAATAAAGGAATGGGAATTCTTAATGTCTGTTTTCCTTAAAGAAAAGTAGCAAATTTCCACTTACTAACCAGAAGCAGTTTAGAGAACTGTGTAGTATCCAAAATAAATACTCACTTCACAGCTCTGCCATCTGTTTGGAATATTTGGCCTTAACTTCTGTTCACAAACAACTTTTCTCATTTCTTCAACTGATGGATCAGAAGGTACAAGATCATAATAAGGCAGCTGGTAATCTTCATGAATTCCTACATTGGTAGAGAAAAAAAATCTATTTTGAAGGATTTACTCAGATAATGTCAGAGCATTCTTTGACCAGACAGAAAAGGAACAGCTGAGAGTCCTGTTACAGTGTCCCGTTACTAAATCAGGTAAGTGGAACACAGCTTACAGACTGCAGTCTCTCATCCATGTCTCCACCAACAACCCACCTCCCTGAGTCAGTACTGAGCCCACACCTTGAAACTAAGTATCGCCATGGGATCAGCAAAGGCTATTTTAATGATGGTTAACTATAAGCTGTGATGACCAGATTGACATTTTCTCCCAGAACCCTAATGCTCAAGAAATGAAACCTTTTATTCTGCAAGTGCACAGCCTCTCAGTTGGTATGGGGATACACTCTATCACTAAGGTGTGAATCTTACAAGGCAAGCCTGAGGTGCAAGTCCCTTCCTCTCTACTTGCATCTGTCAATAACCTGTCCTATTTGCTACTCCACCCCTCACTGCCTCAAAACCCTGAGGCACTAGTCTCAGGTGAGCCTGGTCCTCAAGGATAAGAGACTATTTCTCAAGCAAACATTGAAAGTGCTCAGTCTAACACAAACTTTAAAAAAGTAATGCAATGCAGTATATGTATTCTGTATATGTAATTTCCAGCTCTCAAGACTGAGAAAATAACCACAATCTCGGGGAAGAAATCAGTCTGACTCAGGTACATGCTAGAAATAGCTTCCTGGGCGGCCTCTCAAGTAGTCATCCATTCTAAATATCTATATTCCAACATAACAAGGGGTTGGTTTCTGTTGCTCCCCAAAATTCAAGTGGAAGTAGAAAAAGACTACACTGGAATAAAGCTGTGTATTAGGATAAAACTATACACTAGGATAAAGCATGTCATGTCATTTATCTCTTTCATTTTTTCTGGCACTCTCAGTGATCACCGGGTAAATAATTTCATTCAATAAAAAAGGCAATTCTTGAACAACTTGTCCATGACAAAATGTTGGGGGAGGGGAGAGAGATTTACCACCAATGGAACATCGTCGAGCTATTTCCCAGAATACTAGTCCCATTGCATAGATGTCAGCACGTTTGAAGGATTCAAAGTGTTTCATATTTATGGAATCATCTAGAACTTCAGGGGCCATGTACCTAAAAAAGAAGTCAGCATTTTATTTTATGTAATAGTGACATTACTTTTAAACTGTTTCATAAACTTTCTTTTACTCCTGGGTGGGGAGGTGGGGGGAGGGTCAATATTAATTTTGACCTTTTCCCCCTTTCACTATGCTTCTGCTGTTTTTTAAATTAAAAAAAATTTTTTAATTGAAGTATAGTTGATTTACAATATTGTGTTAATCACTCTGCTATACAGAAATTCAGTTATGCATATATATATATATATATATATATATATATATATACACACACACACACATTCTTATTTAAATATTCTTTCCCATTATGGTTTATCATAGGATACTGCATATAGTTCTCTGTTCTGTACAGTAGGACGTTGTTGTTTATCCATTCCACATATAATAGCTTACACCTGCTCACCCCAACTTCCTGCTCCATCCTTCTCCCAACCCCCTCCCCCTTGGCAACCACAAGTCTGTTCTCTTTGTCCCTGAATCTGTTTGTTTCGTAGATAGGATTATTTGTGTCATATTTTAGACTCCACATATAAGTGATATCATATGGTATTTGTCTTTCTCTTTCTGACTTGCTTCACTTAGTATGATAATCTCTAGTTGCATCCATGTTGCTGCAAATGGTATTATTTTGTTCTTTTTCATGGCTGAGCAGTATTCCATTGTACCTGTGTACCATATCTTCATTATCCATTCATCTGTCCATGGCCGTTTAGGTTGTTTCCATGTTTTGGCTATTATTGTAAATAGTGCTGGTATGAACACAGGGGTGCATGTACCTTTTTGGATTACAGTTTTTTCTGGACATATGCCCAGCAGTGGGATTGCTGGATCATATAATTCTTTTTTTAGTTTTCTCCCTACTGTTCTCCATAGTGGCTGTACCAACTTACATTATTCCCACCAACAGTGGAGGGTTCCGTTTTCTCCACATCCTCTCCAGCATTTTTTATTTGTAGAGTTTTTAATGATGGCCATTCTGACTGGTGTGAGGTAGTACCTCACTGTAATTTTGATGTGCATTTCTCTAATAATTAGCGAAATTGAGCATCTTTTCATGTGCCTATTGGCCATTTGTATTTCTTCCATGGAGAAATGCCCATTTAGGTCTTCTGCCCATTTTTCGATTGGGTTTTTTTGTTGTTGTTGAGTTGTATGAGCTGTTTGTATATTTTGGAAATTAAGCCCTTGTCAGTTGCATCGTTTGCAAATATTTTCTCCCATTCTGTAGCTTGTCTTTTCATTTTTTTTAATGGTTCCTTTCCTGTGCAAAAGCTTGGAAGTTTGACTAGGTCCCATTTGTTTGTTTTTATTTCTACTGCTAGGGAGACTGACCTAAGAAAACACTGGTGTGATTTATGTCAGAGAATGTTTTGCCTGTGATCTCTTCAAGGAGTTTTTGGTGTAATGTCTTATGTTTAAGTCTTTAAGCCACTTTGAGTTTATTTTTGTGTATGGTGAGAGGGTGTGTTCTAACTTCGATTTACATGCAGCTGTCCAACTTTTCCAATACCACTTGCCGAAGGAGAGTCTTTTTCCCATTGTATATTATTGTCTCCTTTGTCGAAGATTAATTGACTGTAGTGGTGTGGGTTTATCTCTGGGCTCTCTATTCTGTTCCATTGATCCATATGTCTGTTTTTGTGCCGATACCATGCTGTTTTGATTACTGTAGCTTTGTAATATTGTCTGAAGTCTGGGAGGGTTATGCTTCCTGCTTTGTTCTTTTTCTTCAGGATTGCTCTGACAATTCTGGGTCTTTTATGGTTCCATATAAATTTTAGGATTATTCTAGTTCTGTGAAAAACGTCATGAGTAATTTGGTAGGGATTGCACTAAATCTGTAGATTGCTTTGGGTAGTATGGCTATTTTAACAATATTCTTCCAATCCAAGTGCATGGGATATCTTTCCACTTCTTTGAATCATCTTCAGTTTCCTTTATTAATGTTTTAGAGTTCTCAAGTCTTCCACCTCCTTGGGCAGGTTTATTCCTAAGTATTTTATTTTGGAGGGTGCAATTTTGAAAGTTTTTTTTTTTTTTTAAACATTCCCTTCGTGATGTTCCATTTTTAGTGTAAAGAAATGCAACCGGTTTCTGTATGTTAATCTTATATCCTGCTACCTTGCTGAATTCATTTATCAGTTGTAGTAATCTCTGTGTGGAGTCTTCAGGGTTTTCTATATACAGAATCATGTCATCTGCATATAATGACAACTTTACCTCTTCCCTTCCAATTTGGATACTTTTTATTTTTCTTGTATGATTGCTGTGGCTAGGACTACCAATACCATGTTGAATAGAAGAGGTGAGAGTGGACATCCTTGTCTTGTTCCAGATTTTACTGGGAAGGCTTTCAGCTTTTCACCACTGAGTATTATATTGGCTGTGGGTTTGTCATAAATAGCTTTTGTTACGTTGAGATATGTTCCCTCTGTACCCACATTGGTAAGAGTTTTTTTAATCATGAATGGAATTTTGTCAAATGCTTTTTCTGCATCTATTGAGACAATCATGCAATTTTTGTCTTTTGTTCCTGTGGTGTATCACATTGATTTGTGAATGTTGAACCATGCTTGTGAACTTGCAGTGAATCCCACTTGGTCATGGTGTATGATCTTTTTTGTGTGTTTTTGGATTCAGTGTGCTAATTTTGTTGAGAATTTTTGCATCTATATTCATCAATGATATTGGCCTATAATTTTCTTTTTTGCTGGTGTATTTGTCTGGTTTTGGTATCAGGGTGATGGTGGCTTCATAGAATGTCTTTGGGAGTGTTCTCTCCTCTTCAATTTTTGGAAGAGTTAGAAGGAGCAATGTAAGTTCTTCTTTGTATGGTAGAATTCACCTGTGGAGCCATTTAGTCCCGGACTTTTGTTTGTAGGGAGTTTTTAAATTACAGATTGTTTCACCTCTAATGATCAGTCTGTTCAAATTATCTATTTTTTTTATTGGAATGTAACTGCTTTACAATGTTGTGTTAGTTTCTGCTCTACAACAAAGTGAATCAGCTGTATGTATCTATTTTTGATTCAATTTTGGTGGGCTGTATGTTTTTAGAAACTTGTCCATTTCTTCTAGGTTGTCAAATTTGTTGGCATATAATTGTTCACAGTATTCCCTTATGTTTTTTTGTATTTCTGCAGTATCAGTTGTTATGTCTCCTTTTTCATTTACTTTATTTGGATTCTCTCTCTTTTCTTCTTGGTGAGCCTGGCCAGAGGTTTGTCAATTTTGATTATCCTTTCAAAGAACCAGCTTTTGGTTGTATTGATTTTTTTCTATTTTTTTAATCTCTATTTTATTTAAAACCTCTTATTTTATTTTTCCCTCTGATCTTTATTACTTCCTTCCTTTTGCTGACTTTCAGGTTTTGTTTGTTCTCCTTTTTTCTAATTCTTTTAAGTAGTAGGTTAGGATGTTTGAGATTTTTCTTGTTTTTTGAGCAAGGTCTGTATTGCTACGAACTTCTAAGAACTGCTTTTGCTGCATCCCATAGATTTTGTATGGTTGTGTTTTCATTGTCATCTGTCTCAAGGTATTTTTTTTAATATTTATTTTATTTATTCATTTTATTTTGGCTGCGCTGGGTCTTAGCTATGGCATGCCGGATCTTTAGTTGTGGCATGCACTTCTTAGTGTGGCATGCAGACTTCTTAGTTGTGGCATGCGGACTTAGTTGCAGCTTGTGGACTTCTTAGTTACAGCATGCAGACTTCTTAGTTGCAGCATGCACAGGGGATCTAATTTCCTGGCCAGGGATCGAACCCAGACCGCCTGCATTGGGAATGCAGAGGCTTACCCATTGGACCACCAGGGAAGTCCCTCAAGGTATTTTTAAATTTCCTCTCTGATTTCATCATTGACCCATTGGTTTTTGAGTAGCATGCTGTTGAGTCTCCATGTAATCTTTTTTTTTTTTTTCCTCATTTCTTTTCTGTGGTTGATTTCTAGTTTCATGCTGTTGTGGTCAGAAAAGATGTTTGAGATAATTTCTATACTCTTAAATTTGCTGAGGCTTGTCTTATGCCCTAGTAATGTGGTCAATCCTAGAGAATGTTCCATGTGCACTTGAAAAGAATGTTTATTCTGGGTTTGGTTTTTTTTTTAATGTAATGTCCTGAAAATGTCAATTAAGCCTAACTGTTCTGTTGTGTCATTTAGGACCTCTGTTGCCTTATTGATTTTCTGTCTAGATATGTCCATTGATGTGAATGGGGTGTTAAAGTCTCCTACTATTATTGTATTCCCATCAATTTCTCCCTTTATGTCTGTTAGAATTTATGTATTTAGGTACTCCTATAAGGTGCATGTACGTTGTCAAGTGTAAAATCCTCTTCCTGTATTGATCCTTTTATCCTTCTCTATCCTTCTTTATGGCCTTTGTTTGAAAGTCTATTTTGTCTGATATGAGTATTGCAACCTCCCCTTTCTTTTCATTTCCATTTGCATGAAGTCTTTTTCCATCCCCTCACTTTCAATATATGTGTGTCCTTTGCCCTAAAGTGGGTCTCTTGTAGGCAGCATGTTGTAGGCTTTTGTTTTTTTCTATCAAATCTGAAACTCTCTTTTTTTCTATTTAAAAAAATTTATTTTATTCAAGTATTGTTGATTTACAATGTTGTGTTAATTTCTACTGTACAGCAAAGTGATTCAGATATACATACATACATATATATATATATTCCTTTTCCTATTCTTTTTCATTATGGTTTACCACAGGATATTGAGAGATCTCTTTTTTCAGAGAGTATATTTTTATTCTTATTTTTTAATTTAATTTTTTATTTTATACTTGGGTATAGTTGATTTACAATGTTTTGTTAGTTTCAGGTGTACAGCAAAGTGGTTCAGTTATTATTATTATTATTTTTTTTGCTTTATAACAAATTTAATCAGTTATACATATACATATGTTTCCATATCCCCTCCCTTTTGCGTCTCCCTCCCACCCTCCCTATCCCACCCCTCCAGGCGGTCACAAAGAACCGAGCTGATCTCCCTGTGCTATGCGGCTGCTTCCCACTAGCTATCTACCTTACGTTTGGTAGTGTATATATGTCCATGCCGCTCTTTCACTTTGTCACAGCTTACCCTTCCCCCTCCCCATATCCTCAAGTCCATTCTCTAGTAGGTCTGTGTCTTTATTCCTGTCTTACCCCTATGTTCTTCATGACATTTTTTTCTTAAATTCCATATATATGTGTTAGCATACAGTATTTGTCTTTCTCTTTCTGACTTACTTCACTCTGTATGACAGACTCTAGGTCTATCCACCTCATTACAAATAGCTCAATTTCATTTCTTTTTATGGCTGAGTAATATTCCATTGTATATATGTGCCACATCTTCTTTATCCATTCATCCGATGATGGACACTTAGGTTGTTTCCATCTCCGGGCTATTGTAAATAGGGCTGCTATGAACATTTTGGTACATGTCTCTTTTTGAATTATGGTTTCCTCAGGGTATATGCCCAGTCGTGGGATTGCTGGGTCATATGGTAGTTCTATTTGTAGTTTTTTTGTTTTGTTTTGTTTTTGCGGTACGCGGGCCTCTCACTGTTGTGGCCTCTCCTGTTGCGGAGCACAGCCTCCGGATGCACAGGCTCAGTGGCCCTGGCTCACGGGCCCAGCCGCTCCGTGGCACGTGGGATCTTCCCAGACCGGGGCACGAACCTGTGTCCCCTGCATCGGCAGGCGGACTCTCAACCACTGCGCCACCAGGGAAGCCCTATTTGTAGTTTTTTAAGGAACCTCCATACCGTTCTCCATAGTGGCTGTACCAATTCACATTCCCACCAGCAGTGCAAGAGTGTTCCCTTTTTTCCACACCCTCTCCAGCATTTATTGTTTCTAGATTTTTTGATGATGGCCATTCTGACTGGTGTGAGATGATATCTCATTGTAGTTTTGATTTGCATATCTCTAATGAGTAAAGATGTTGAGCATCCTTTCATGTGTTTGTTGGCAGTCTGTATATCTTCTGTGGAGAAATGTCTATTTAGGTCTTCTGCCCATTTTTGGATTGGGTTGTTTGTTTTTTTGTTATTGAGCTGCATGAGCTGCTTATAAATTTTGGAGATTAATCCTTTGTCAGTTGCTTCATTTGCAAATATTTTCTCCCATTCTGAGGGTTGTCTTTTCGTCTTGTTTATGGTTTCCTTTGCTGTGCAAAAGCTTTTAAGTTTCATTAGGTCCCATATGTTTATTTTTGTCTTTATTTCCATTCCTCTAGGAGGTGGGTCAAAAAGGATCTTACTGTGATTTATGTCATAGAGTGTTCTGCCTATGTTTTCCTCTAAGAGTTTGATAGTGTCTGGCCTTACGTTTAGGTCTCTAATCCATTTTGAGCTTATTTTTGTGTATGGTGTTAGGGAGTGATCTAATCTCATACTTTTACATGTCCCTATCCACTTTTCCCAGCACCACTTATTGAAGAGACTGTCCTTTCTCCACTGTACATTCCTGCCTCCTTTATCAAAGATAAGGTGACCATATGTCCGTGGGTTTAACTCTGGGCTTTCTATCCTGTTCCATTGATCTATCTTTCTGTTTTTGTGCCAGTACCATATTGTCTTGATTACTGTAGCTTTGTAGTATAGTCTGAAGTCAGGGAGCCTGATTCCTCCAGCTCCATTTTTCGTTCTCAAGATTGCTTTGGCTATTCGGGGTCTTTTGTGTTTCCATACAAATTGTGAAATTTTTTGTTCTAGTTCTCTGAAAAATGCCAGTGGTAGTTTGATAGGGATTTCATTGAATCTGTAGATTGCTTTGGGTAGTAGAGTCATTTTCACAATGTTGATTCTTCCGATCCAAGAACATGGTACATCTCTCCATCTATTTGTATCATCTTTAATTTCTTTCATCAGTGTCTTATAATTTTCTGCATACAGGTCTTTTGTCTCCTTAGGTAGGTTTATTCCTAGATATTTTATTCTTTTTGTTGCAATGGTAAATGGGAGTGTTTCCTTGATTTCACTTTCAGATTTTTCATCATTAGTATATAGAAATGCCAGTGATTTCTGTGCATTAATTTTGTATCCTGCAACTTTACCAAATTCATTGATTAGCTCTAGTAGTTTTCTGGTAGCATCTTTAGGATTCTCTATGTATAGTATCATGTCATCTGCAAACAGTGACAGCTTTACTTCTTCTTTTCCAATTTGGATTCCTTTTATTTCCTTTTCTTCTCTGATTGCTGTGGCTAAAACTTCCAAAACTAGGTTGAATAAGAGTGGTGAGAGTGGGCAACCTTGTCTTGTTCCTGATCTTAGTGGAAATGGTTTCAGTTTTTCACCATTGAGGACGATGCTGGCTGTGGGTTTGTCATATATGGCCTTTATTATGTTGAGGAAAGTTCCCTCTATGCCTACTTTCTGCAGGGTTTTTATCATAAATGGGTGTTGAATTTTGTCGAAAGCTTTCTCTGCATCTATTGAGATGATCATATGGTTTTTCTCCTTCAATTTGTTAATATGGTGTATCACGTTGATTGATTTGCGTATACTGAAGAATCCTTGCATTCCTGGAATAAACCCCACTTGATCATGGTGTATGATCCTTTTAATGTGCTGTTGGATTCTGTTTGCTAGTATTTTGTTGAGGATTTTTGCATCTATGTTCATCAGTGATATTGGCCTGTAGTTTTCTTTCTTTGTGACATCCTTGCTTGGTTTGGGTATCAGTGTGATGATGGTCTTGTAGAATGAGTTTGGGAGTGTTCCTCCCTCTGCTATATTTTGGAAGAGTTTGAGAAGGATAGGTGTTAGCTCTTTTCTAAATGTTTGATAGAATTCGCCTGTGAAGCCATCTGGTCCTGGGCTTTTGTTTGTTGGAAGATTTTTTATCACAGTTTCAACTTCAGTGCTTGTGATTGGTCTGTTCATATTTTCTATTTCTTCCTGATTCAGTCTTGGCAGGTTGTGCATTTCTAAGAATTTGTCCATTTCTTCCAGGTTGTCCATTTTATTGGCATAGAGTTGCTTGTGGTAATCTCTCATGATCTTTTGTATTTCTGCAGTGTCAGTTGTTACTTCTCCTTTTTCATTTCTAATTCTGTTGATTTGAGTCTTCTCCCTTTTTTTCTTGATGAGTCTGGCTAATGGTTTATCAATTTTGTTTCTCTTCTCAAAGAACCAGCTTTTAGTTTTATTGATCTTTGCTATCGTTTCCTTCATTTCTTTTTCATTTATTTCTGATCTGATTTTTATGATTTCTTTCCTTCTGCTAACTTTGGGATGTTTTTGTTCTTCTTTCTCTAATTGCTTTAGGTGCAAGGTTAGGTTGTTTATTCGAGATGTTTCCTGTTTCTTAAGGTGGGATTGTATTGCTATAAACTTCCCTCTTAGAACTGCTTTTGCTGCATCCCACAGGTTTTGGGTTGTCGTGTCTCCATTGTCATTTGTTTCTAGGTATTTTTAAATTTCCTCTTTGATTTCTTCAGTGATCACTTCATTATTAAGTAGTGTATTGTTTAGCCTCCATGTGTTTGTATTTTTTACAGCTCTTTTCCTGTAATTGATATCTAGTCTCATAGCATTGTGGTCAGAAAAGATACTTGATACAATTTCAATTTTCTTAAATTTACCAAGGCTTGATTTGTGACCCAAGATATGATCTATCCTGGAGACTGTTCCATGAGCACTTGAGAAGAAAGTGTATTCTGTTGTTTTTGGCTGGAATGTCCTATAAATATCAATTAAGTCCATCTTGTTTAATGTATCATTTAAAGCTTGTGTTTCCTTATTTATTTTCATTTTGGATGATCTGTCCATTGGTGAAAGTGGGGTGTTAAAGTCCCCTACTATGATTGTGTTACTGTCGATTTCTCCTTTTATGGCTGTTAGTATTTGCCTTATGTATTGAGGTGCTCCTATGTTTGGTGCATAAATATTTACAATTGTTATATCTTCTTCTTGGATCAATCCCTTGATCATTATGTAGTGTCCTTCTTTGTCTCTTCTAGTAGTATTTATTTTAAAGTCTATTTTGTCTGATATGAGAATTGCTACTCCAGCTTTCTTTTGGTTTCCATTTGCATGGAATATCTTTTTCCATCCCCTTACTTTCAGTCTGTATGTGTCTCTAGGTCTGAAGTGGGTCTCTTGTAGACAGCATATATATGGGTCTTGTTTTTGTATCCATTCAGCCAATCTGTATCTTTTGGTGGGAGCATTTAGTCCATTTACATTTAAGGTAATTATTGATATGTATGTTCCTATTCCCATTTTCTTAATTGTTTTGGGTTCGTTATTGTAGGTCTTTTCCTTCTGTTGTGTTTCTTGCCTAGAGAAGTTCCTTTAGCATTTGTTGTAAAGCTGGTTTGGTGGTGCTGAACTCTCTCAGCTTTTGCTTGTCTTTAAAGGTTTTAATTTCTCCATCAAATCTGAATGAGATCCTTGCTGGGTAGAGTAATCTTGGTTGCAGATTTTTCTCCTTCATCACTTTAATTATGTCCTGCCACTCCCTTCTGGCTTGTAGAGTTTCTGCTGAGAGATCAGCTGTTATCCTGATGGGGATTCCCTTGTGTGTTATTTGTTGTTTTTGCCTTGCTGCTTTTAATATGATTTCTTTGTGTTTAATTTTTGACAGTTTGATTAATATGTGTCTTGGCGTATTTCTCCTTGGATTTATTCTGTATGGGACTCTCTGTGCCTCCTGGACTTGATAACTATTTCCTTTCCCATATTAGGGAAGTTTTCAACTATAATCTCTTCAAATATTTTCTCAGTCCCTTTCTTTTTCTCTTCTTTTTCTGGAAACCCTATAATTCGAATGTTGGTGTGTTTAATGTTGTCCCAGAGGTCTCTGAGACTGTCCTCTGTTCTTTTCATTCTTTTTTCTTTATTTTGCTCTGCAGCAGTTATTTCCACTATTTTATCTTCCACCTCACTTATCCGTTCTTCTGCCTCAGTTATTCTGCTATTGATCCCATCTAGAGTATTTTTTATTTCATGTATTGTGTTTTTAATCGATGCTTGATTCATCTTTAGTTCTTCTAGGTCCTTGTTAACTGTTTCTTGCATTTTGTCTATTCTATTTCCAAGATTTTGGATCTGGGAAGTAGAATCTTGGATCATCTTTACCATCATTATTCTGAATTCTTTTTCAGGTAGACTGCCTATTACCTCTTCATTTGTTAGGTCTGGTGGGTTTTTATCTTGCTCTTTCTCCTGCTGTGTGTTTTTCTGTCTTCTCATTTTGCTTATGTTACTGTGTTTGGGGTCTCCATTTTGCAGGCTGCAGGTTTGTAGTTCCCGTTGTTTTTGGTGTCTGTCCCCAGTGGCTAAGGTTGGTTTAGTGGGTTACTAGTGGAGGGGTGGAGGGGACTAGTGCCTGTGTTCTGGTGGATGAGGCTGGATCTTGTCTTTCTGGTGGGCAGGTCCACGTCTGGTGGTGTGTTTTGGGGTGCCTGCGGACTTTTTATGATTTTAGCCCACCTCTCTGCTAATGGGTGGCGTTGTGTTCCTGTCTTGCTAGTTGTTTGGCATAGGGTGTCCAGCACTGTAGCTTGCTGGTCGTTGAGTGAAGCTGGGTGCTGGTGTTGAGATGGAGATCTCTGGAAGATTTTTGCCGTTTGATATTATGTGGAGCTGGGAGGTCTCTTGTGGACCAGTGTCCTGAAGTTGGCTCTCCCACCTCAGAGGCACAGCACTGACTCCTGGCTCCTCAGTTTGGGATGATGTGTTGTCTATTCATGTATTCCACAGATGCAGGGTACATCAAGTTGATTGTGGAGCTTTAATCCGGTGCTTCTGAGGCTGCTGGGAGAGGTTTCCCTTTCTCTTCTTTGTTCTCACAGCTCCTGGGTCTCAGCTTTGGATTTGGCCCCGCCTCTGCGTGTAGGTCGCCGGAGGGCGTCTGTTCTTCGCTCAGACAGGACAGGGTTAAAGGAGCAGCCTCTTCGGGGACTGTGGCTCACTCAGGCCGGGCGGGAGGGAGGGGCACGGTGTGCGGGGCGAGCCTGCAGCGGCAGAGTTCGGCGTGACGTTGCACCAGCCCGAGGCGCGCCGTGCGTTCTCCCAGGGAAGCCGCCCCTGGATCCCGGGACCCCGGCAGTGGCGGGCTGCACAGGCTCCCGGAAGGGCGGTGTGGGCAGTGACCTGCGCTCGCACACAGGCTTCTCGGCGGCGGCAGCAGCAGCCCCAGCGTCCCACGCCCGTCACTGGGCTCCGCGCTTTCAGTCGCGACTCGCGCCCGTCTGTGGAACCCCTTTAAGCAGCGCTCTTAATCCCCTCTCCTCGCGCACCAGGAAACCAAGAGGGAAGAAAAAGTCTCTTGCCTCTTCGGCAGCTCCAGAGTTTTCCCGGACTCCCTCCCGGCTAGCTGTGGCACATTAGCCGCCTTCAGGCTGAGTTCTCGCCGCCAGCCCCAGTCCTCTCTCTGCGCTCTGACCGAAGCCCGAGCCTCAGCTTCCAGCGCTGCGCGCCCCAGCGGGCGAGCAGACAAGCCTCTCGGGCTGGTGAGTGCTGCTCGGCACCGATCCTCTGTGTGGGGATCTCTCCGCTTTGCCCTACCCAGGTATGTGGGGAGTTTCTTGCCTTTTGGGAGGTCTGGGGTCTTCTGCCAGCGTTCAGTAGGTGTTCTGTAGGAGTTGTTCCACGTGTAGCTGTATTTCTGGTGTATCTGTGGGGAGGAAGGTGATCTCCGCGTCTTACTCTTCCGCCATCTTACCCGGAAGTCTCCGGTTCAGTTAATATATATACATATATCCATTCTTTTTCAGATTCTTTACCTATATATAGGTTATCACAGGAGTACTGGGTAGAGTTCCTTGTGCTACACAGTAGGTTCTTATTGATTATCTGTTTTATATATGGTATTGTGTATATGTTAATCCCAGCCTCCTGATTTATCACTCCCCCCTACCTTTCCCCTTTGGTAACCATAAATTTGTTTTCTAAGTCTGTGAGTCTGTTTCTACTTTGTAAATAAGTTCATTTGTATCATTTTTTAAATTGCACATGTAAGTGATATCATATGATATTTGTCTTTTTCTGTCTGACCGACTTCACTTAGTATGACAATCTCTAGGTCCATCCATGTTGCTGCAAATGGCATTATTTCATTCTTTTTAATGGCTAAGTAATGGTCTATTGTGTGTGTGTGTGTGTGTATGTATATATACGTGTGTGTGTATACACACACACACACCCCCCCCCACATCTTCTTTACCCATTCTTCTGTCAGTGGACATTTAGACTGCTTCCCTGTCTTGGCTATTTTAAATAGTGCTGCAGTGAACATTGGGATGCATGTATCTTTTTGAATCATGGTTTTCTCGGATATATGCCCAGGAGTGAGATTGCTGGATCATATAGTAGTTCTATTTTTAGTTTTTTAGGGAACCTCCATGGTGGTTGTACCAATTTACATTCCCACCAACAGTGTAGGAGGGTTCCCTTTTCTCCACATCCTCTCCAGCATTTATGGTTTGTAGATTTTTTTGATGATGGCCATTCTGACTGGTGTGATACCTCATTTTAGTTTTGATTTGCTTTTCTCTAATAATTAGCTGAGCATCTTTTCATGTGCCTCTTGGCCATCTGTATGTCTTCTCTGGAGAAATATCAATTTAGGTCTTCTGCCCATTTTTTGACTGGGTTGCTTCTGTTTTTGATAGTGAGCCATGTGAGCTGTTTGTAAATTTTAGAGACTAAGCCCTTGTCCATTGCATAGTTTGCAAATATTTTCTCCCATTCTGTGGTTGTTTTTTCATTTTGTTTATGGTTTCCTTTGCTGTGCAGAAGCTTACCACTCTGTGTCTTTTGATTGGAGCATTTAGTCCATTGGCATTTAAGTAGCTATTGATAGATATGTTGTTTATTGCCATTTTGACTTTGTTTTCCCATTGATTTTATATTTCTTCCTTGTCCTTTTCTATTATTTTTCCTTTTGTGGTTTGATGGTTTTCTCTTGTATTACACTTATATCCTCTTTTTTGTTTTTGTCAATCTACTGTATGCTTTTGATTTGTGGTTACTCTGTTTCTGAAATATGTTAACCCCGTTCTATATCTACTTGCCTTACACTGGTAGTCATACAGGCTCAAACACATCTAGGAAATGAAAAAAAATCTACATTTTCTTACCCTCCTTCCCCACATTTTATGATTTTGATGTCCTCTTTTACATCTTCATGTTCATCCTTTTGCTGTTCATTGTGGTTACCATCACTTTCACAGAATTTTTTTTTTTTAATGTGTGTTTGTACTGGCTTATTTAGGTAATTTGCTTTCTAATTGTGATTTTCTCTTCCCTATAGACTGTTATTCCTTTTCTATTTAGAGAAGACCTTTCAATATTCCCTTTAGGATAGCTTTAGTACTGCTGTATTCTTTTAGTTTTTTGCTTGTCTGAGAAATTCTTTCTCTCTCCTTCTATTCTCAATGATAATCTTGCTGCTCAATGATAATCTTGCTGGGTAGAGTATCCTAGGTTGCAGATTTTTCCCTTTCAGGACTTTGAATATATCTTGCCAGTCCCTTCTGGCCTGCAACATTTCTGTAGAGAAATCAGCTGATAACTTTACAGGGGATCCCTTGTAATTAACTCTTTGTTTTTCTCTTGCTGCCTTTAGAATCCTCTAACTTTTGCCATTTTTATTATAATAGGTTGTCGTGTAGATCTGTTTGGGTTCACCTTGTTTGGGACCCTCTGTGCTTCCTGTACCTGGCTATGTTTCCTTCCTTAGGTTTGGGAAGTTTTCAGTCATAATTTCTTCAAATACATTTTTGATCCCCTTTTCTCTTTCTTCCCCTTCTGGAATCCCTATTATGCGTAGATTGGCATGCTTTATATTATCCCATAGGTCTCTTTTTTTCGTTTGTCTGTCTGCCATCCTGATTGGGTGATTTCCATATTCTATCTTCCAGGTCACTTATTCGTTCTTCTCAATTATTTATTCTGCTATTCATTGCCTTTACTTCAGTTTTTGTCTCAGCAAGTGAGTTTTCTAATTTTTCTTGGTTCCTCTTTATGGTTTCTAGTTCCTTTTTATAGTACTCTGCATTTCTGTTGATAGCCTTTCTTAATTCCTTTAGTATTTTCACTGTTTCCTTTTTGAAATCAGTGTCCCCTAGACCTAAGAGGTCTGTTTCATTGTTTGTCCTTTCCGGGGAATTCTCTTGGTCTTTTAACTGGGGGTGGTTCCTCTGCTTCTTCACTTTACTTGTATTTCTCTTATTCTATGAGTTTAGGAGAAACAGTTTATGGTGGTCTTGGAAGACTGTTTATATGTGGGAGTGTCCCTGTGTACCTTGTGTGGGTTTAATACTTTTGGTGCAAGGGCTGTTTTTAGTATGGATGCCTGTCACCTCTTTCCTCAGCATGTGCTGGCAGTTATCCTCTTGATAGAGGGTGTGCATATGCAGCGGCCGATGCCTGGTCCTGGGGTTGGTGGTGGTGGCAGCTCACGTGTGCCCCCAGAGCACATGAGGGGAGCAGAGGCAGCTCACGATTGCTCCTGGAGCCTTGGGTGGGAGTGGGGGGTGGGGCATGTATCGTGACTGTTCCAGGAGTTTGTGTAGGCTGTGTCCTGCTGCCTAAGAGCTCATGCCAGGAAAAAGGCCATAATGGCAGGTCCCAACCCTCCCCTCACGCACTGCCCACACAATGGCACCTGGTCTCTAAGGCAGCCCAGGCTTCCTCTGTGTATAACCTCAGGTGAAGTCAGTTGCACCAGCCTCTTCAGACTGTTTCTACACAGCCCACCCCTGTCCTCTCCCTGGGTCTGATCTCTGAAGCTCAAGCTTCCACACATAACTGAGATCATATTAGACTCAAGAAAAATATTAAATATCCCAACTGGTTTGCAAATTAATGATGTCAACCAAATCCCATGAAAAGCTGAAACAACAATTTTATGCTATCTGCCTTATGATCTAAGTTTCCAATGACCCACACGTAATAACTGACTATCCTAGGTGACCTAATGTACACCACCTACTTGGCTATGTACTATGTACTATATTTTAATCTAGAAGTCTTCTCACTAATACAGGATAAAAGGAAAGACAAAGACATATTCTAGGGAACAAAGTAATAGATAAAAATGAGTACCAGTTCTCCTATTAATACCACCTTGCACAGTTCTGAGGTTTCAAAAATCCTAGGACTCACAAAGACCTGCAGCAACCACTGCCTGGAACACTGAGCCAAGAGATCTGAGAGTCCCTGTTGAATCCATAAATGACAAATACGACTGAGATAGAATAAAGTTTGGCTCTATTCAAGTCCAAGGTAGCAGTTTGAAGATATGTGGTGGCAAATGCTGTGATACACAGAGCAAAGCCTTTTGGGTCAGAAAGGCCCAGGTTCAAATCTCGGCTCTTCAGCTTACCATCCATAAGGTTGGTTGGCCACATTACTTAACCTCCACAAGGCAGTTTCCTCATCTCTGAATTGAGGATAGTGATACCTACCTAATTAGGTCCTTTGAGTACTCACAGACTCAACAAATACTTATTGAGGACTTACTATGTATTAGGCACTGTGACGGATGCTGGGAATACAAGGCTGCTCTCAAGCAGCTTATGATCCAATGGAATATACAGACAAATAAATGGACAGTTATAATGTGCTAAGTGCCTCAATGGTCCAAGTTTAGCATGCAGTGAGGGCCCTTGCCAGGGACATCTAACAGTCCAGAAAAGGATTTCTATGAGAAAGGAAGACTAACTACAAGCTAGGGAAATAAAAGCAGAAAGTATGCTCTAGGATACAGCACATGGGAAAGTTTGAAGAGAGAAAGGCATGTTTTCAGGAAATAAAAATATGAAAACAGTTGGGCTAACTATATAGCACAACATTTGAAGAGAGCAATAAATGATATACATAAAAGACCCATTAAAATGATTGGCACATAGTAGGTACCCCATAAATATTAGCTACTATTATGATAACTAACTAACAGTAATATTTTCTGGAAAGGCCACCTTCATCAGCAGTTACCTTTTTAAGTCAGGTAACCTTGGTTTCACAGCAGGCAAGACCATGAGATCTTCTACCTGTGAGCAATCTAATAAAGTACAAGGTCGAGTTTCAGAAAAGATATGTATCTAGAAATGAGAAGGAAAAGAAGTCAATTTCAGAACATTATTCACTGTGTAGCCATAAGTATACCTTTTTGTTCCCACTCTGTGGTTTGGAGCAATATCAATTGTATCTGTGGCTGAATCATGTCTTACTGCCAGTCCCAAGTCTGCAATACAGCAAGTTCCATTCTTCTTTACCAAGATATTCTTTGATTTCAAATCCCTATGAGCAATGGCTGGTTTTCCTAAAGAAAGAAAAAAATTAAACATGGTTGCTTAAAGGGTAATACCTATCACAAATCTCACATTTAGGTTCAAAAGCTTCTCCTCCCAACCCAGTGTCGAAGCATTTCAACCCCCATCACCGCAATACCTGGGTCATTACTAAACCACCTTAAGTGAATCATTACACATAAAGTTGCTGAAATTACATTTCTTCAAAGAAAATGGATGATCAAAAAATGTAAGTCTAATACTCAAAGACTGGGGGGTTAAAGATACTAGTTTCTTGATACCCTATGAATTTTTTTACAGGAATCCTAGTCACTGATATTTGAATTCAAGAACCAAGAATCTCAATCACTTCCTTTGTCTATCAACTGGAATATACTTATTAAATGTATAATACCTTAATACTAACCACTAGAAAAAGTTGTACTATGCAGGGACTATGTATTTTAATCTAGAAGTCTTCTCACTAAAACAAGAAAAAAAATAAAAAATTAAAAATAATTTAAAAATAATAATTACAATGTGGAAAACTTGGAATCCTCAGAGACTGCTGATGGAAATGTAAAATAGTACAGGCACTTGGAAAAAAATGTCTGGCAGTTTCCCAAATCTTTAGAGTAACTATATGATCCAGTAATTCCACTCCCAGGTATATATCCAAGAGAACTGGAAACATCGCCACACAAAAACTTGCACAACAATGTTCATAGCAGCATTATTCATAACAGCCCAAAGTGGAAACAACCCATATGTCCATCACTGATGAATGGATACCCAAAATGTGGTATATCCATACAAGGAAATATTACTCAGCCATAAAAAATGAAATACTACTCAGCCATAAAAAAGAATGAATTTTTGATAAATGCTGCAGCATGGACGAACCTTGAAAATACACTAAGAGAAAGAAGCCGGTCACAAAAGATCACATATTGTATGATTCCATTTATATGCTATGTCCAGAATAAGCAAATCTATAGAGATGGCAAGTATATTAGAGGTTGCCTAAGGCTAAAGAGTTTGGGGGGAAATGGGGAATGACTGCTAAGAACTACAGGGTTCTTTTAAGATGATGAAAATGTTCTAAAACTGATTGTGGTGACAGCTGTACAACTCTGAATATACTAAAAACCACTGAATTGCATACCAAATGGGTAACTTATAACTCAATAAAGCTATTATAATCAACAATAATAAAATTTACGAAGATGGGGCTGGCTGAGATAGTAAAACAGCATGTGTGTTGTGTGTTGTAAAGTTGGGAGTGGGGGAGTCATCAGGTAGCAAGTGGATAATCATTAGAGCAGAGAATATATTGGCATCTGATATCTTATATGGCACAAAAATCAAAGCATAAAAATTTCATAACTAAAACTTAGTATTCAATTTTTCAACTGTAAAACTGTCTCATGCAGTCTCCTTATCCTAGGGTCAAATATAATTATTAGATAGCCAGATAACATTTATGTAGCATGTTGATGTTTACAAAGCTTTTTCACATTTCATATGGTACTGCACATAAACTAAATTCCAAAATCAAGACCCTCAAAAATCACAAGAAAGACTAAACGCTACTACTTCTAAGAACTTACAAATATATCAGTATTGTTACAATGACTGGAGAATCTCTGAACAAATTCCCAGATTCATAACTCCACCTTAGATTTTCAACAGAAAGGTAAAATATTCTCATCTAAAAACTCATTTTAAATAATCTCCAATTAAGCCGACTTATTGCAAAAATTTTCTGAACAGACATTAGATCCATGGGAATTTAAAGCTTAAATAACAGGATTGCTTTGCGTTACCTTGGGTACCAACTATCTCCATGTGAAGATGGGCAAGTCCACTTGCTGTGGACAGAGCGAGTTTTATCATTCCTTCCACAGTAACTGTGTATCTGTTCAAGTAATCAAAAAGGGATCCATGCTCATGATAATCTGACACCAACCAGAGCTGAGTCCATGTACCATTGTCTGTCAAGTAGAATAACAATATTTCAGATGGGCTATAGAACCTTTATGATTTATTCAAAAGTTATCATTTCTTACTCTCCTGAATCACGCAACTGCAATATGTTGGTACCTTAAATTTGTATATATTTCTTTCATAGTTTCTTGTATTTCAGTTTTCTTATACTTTCATGTATGTATCCTTTAGATCCTTAAAGTAAGCCCCTTAATCTTGAGGTAAGGCAAGGATAACTAATCCCATTCAAGAGAGAAGGATTCATAGTTCAAAAATGGTGATGTTGGGGCTTCCCTGGTGGCGCAGTGGTTGAGAGTCCACCTGCTGATGCAGGGGACACGGGTTTGTGCCCCGGTCTGGGAAGATCCCACATGCCGCGGAGCGGCTGGGCCCGTGAGCCATGGCCGCTGAGCCTGCACGTCCGGAGCCTGTGCTCCGCAACGGGAGAGGCCACAATGGTGAGAGGCCCGTGTACCGCAAAAAAAAAAAAAATGGTGCTGTTGAGTCCACACAGATGGTAGCAGGGCTGGAATAATGCTTTGAGGAATGCCTGGTTCAAGTTAGGTGCCTGGTTCAGGTTAGGTGCTCAACAATTGTTTCTGGAAGTGGGGAGGGAAACAAGGGAGGAGGGAGGGAAGAAGATGAGAAGTACCTGGAACCTAGTGTGGCTATAGTGGGAATGGAATATTATTGGACAAACCAAAAGGGAGTTTAAATGAGAAATGCAAGCTTTAATGACAAACAGACTGTGTATACCGTTCACAAAGAAGCCAGAAAAGATTACAATTCTGAGGTTTCCAGATTAGAAAAATATAAAAATAGTGGTATCACTGACACATGGGGAAGCTGAGACAGGAGCTAAAAATGTCATGAGGAGAAAAGGCTAGGACTGAATCCAGTTTTACACAAGGTGATTTTGAACCTCAACAACTAGGAATATGGGTTCTTCCAAAAGTTCATTTGTAAGCCAGTACATGAATTGGAAATGTATGTTCCCATGAGAATCATGGTAAAGGTTCTGGCTGAGCTTCTCGGCTAGGCTGGTCCACAAAAGCCAATTTAACCTAGGAGTAGCTGGAAAGTCATATATTTCACAAAATCATGAAAGCAAAAATATTACAACAATACTAAGAGGCAGGACAATTCAGTAAAAGATGCACACTTGGAGTCATTCTGACCTGGGTTGGAATCAGGGCCTGGCTGTCACTGACTACATGACCTCAAACAAGTTTCTTAACCAGTGAGCCTTTGTTCCTTCTTTTACACAACAAGAATACCTTACTTTGCGAGACTACTAAGAAGATTTTAAAAATAGGATAATAGATTTTTAAAAAGAATTTAGTACAATGCATGGCACATAAGAACTTCCCCATTAGTTGTAAAACAAAAGAAAAAACTGATTGACATAAAATAATTTATATATTTTGAAGGCTGTTAATTGAAAGCAATTCTGATTAGAAAAGATTAAGGAATGAAATGTTTTCAGAAGATTCTGGAGGAGATTTCTGGGTATTTTCAAAAGGATTTAGATATTCATGATACTAGTTCTTTATCAACTTGTTTCTTCATAAACTTCGTAAACTGATTCTGTTCAAACTTATACCTTTCCTTGATACAGATACATCACTAGCTTTATCTGCATGCTTATTAACCATACCTGAATTCTGAAAGGCTCACAAATACAAGAAATAAATAGGAACACAGCAAGATGGAAGAATGGGAGGTTTTCTGAGGTAACTGACAAGAAAGGTGGAAGGAAGAAGGACATATTAGAGGCTATGCCCACATAAAGGGTTGTCTAAGGTGGAATTAACTAAATCAGTATGAGAAAGATAAAGAAAAGGGGAATAGGGGGTGAGGGGCTAGGTTCTAGGCAAAGTCCATTAACCCCTGACAAAGAAGAAAGGAGGTGTAGGAAGAGCCAGCAGGGTTGCCAATTCCCATGGTAACCTCCAGATGACAGTACCAGCTTGCCTGCTGCCTGAGCGAAAGGGAAGAGTTCAGGGCACAGCAGCAGGAACATTTTGTGTCGGTTAGTGTGTTTACAACTTGGAACAAGCCTAAAACATGCTGGGCCTGGGCAAGGGTTGAACCTCAAAATGCAGATTTGAAAGTCACCACTACCTACCATTGAGTTTGAAAGCAAAAATGTGGGTAAGTTCTTTGAGGGAGAAATTACTATTTGTAGAATTAGAGCCTTCATATGTATTAAAAAGAGTTTCAGAAAACAAAAACACCTATTAAGAAATAAAGTCCAGAGTCACAGAATACAAAGGTTGTTTTAAGGGTTGGGGGAGAAGCTAAATGGTGTCGAAGACAGAAGAAAGTGAAAACTAAGGACTTGGTCAGACCATGATCACTGCTTTTGTTTATTTGTTTTGTTTTTAAATTA
Organism: Mesoplodon densirostris; assembly: GCF_025265405.1. Classification (NCBI taxonomy): domain Eukaryota; kingdom Metazoa; phylum Chordata; class Mammalia; order Artiodactyla; family Ziphiidae; genus Mesoplodon; species Mesoplodon densirostris. The sequence continues at coordinate 25,870,882 of NC_082666.1, read as the reverse complement.
AGTAATACTGAATTGGTAGTATCTTTTGATAATCCCTGCTTACATCCATCACCGCCCCTAAGTCACAAAAAGCAGATAATCACACGTATACACCACACCTCCTGATTTGATGCAATAAAAAGAATATGTAGAAAGTATATAATATTTTCAGGAAACCAATAAAATCAGATTCAGTCTCTAATTTTAACTACCAGTTTTCAAATTTTACAAGGAGCAAGTTCAGAGATACTATAAGAATTCAATTAGCAAATCTAGAATATAAGCCCTATAAGACAAACAATCCAGTTTCTTCAACAAATAAACTGCGAGAAGAAAAAAAAGACAAAGGGTAACCCTAGTGATTTTAAGGAATTTAAGATAAATATCAACCAAATGCAATGGATCCTAAAGTGAATAACCAATTGTTAAAAAAAAAAAAAGGGTGGGAGGGAGACCACTTCAGAAATGTGAAACTGACTAGATATTTGATGGCATTTTTAAAACTGACAATGGTAGTATGGTTATGTTTCACAAAAAAAGATTCCCCATAATCTAAAGATACAAACTGAGATATTTATGGATGAAAAGATATGCTATCTGGGATTAGCTTCAAATAATTCAGAGGGGGCAGAGTAGGTGTAATCAGAGCTCAAATATGGTTGGCAGTGAGCTGATAATTGTTGAAGCTGGGTGATGAGGGTTCATTATACTATTCTCTACTTTTCTATATACTGGAAATTTTCTATAAATAAAAGTTTAAAAAAACAAGTAATGTTGTTGTAAATAAATTTGAAAATACAGAGAAGCAAATAGAAAAATCAAAATCACCCATGAACACAAACTGAGATTAAACATTGTTAATATTTCAAAGAAATAAATATTGTTGAAGAAAATGGGAAGGGAGAGAAGTAAAAAGATGACTATGGTTATGGCCTTTAAAAAAGATATTGATATCATTTTTTTTAAAAAATAGGAAAGCTGGGAAATACATTTGATTCAGGGTGGATGTGATGAGAGTCGAGTTGTAATACTCGGTTGGCCAAAAAGTTCATTTGGGTTTTTCTGTAACATTTCACGGAAAATCCCAAATGAACGTTTTGGCCAACCCAATACAGGCCTCTGACAAAGGCTATAAAGGTAGGATTGTGGGCACTACTATAATAACTGAAGCCAGGAAAGTAAATGAAGTGCAGTCTGAAGTCACTTTTCACTTTTCAGTCACCTCTCATGCTGACTGTCTACTGACATGGCTTCCTCACTTGCTTCAGCATCTGATCTGCCCCCAGGCCTCAAGCACCTGTGTACCACAGGCAAGAAAAGGTCCACATGGTTACTAAGGGCAAGGTGGTTTTGGAGAAACCATTTCTCTATTTAAGTGAGTTTACTTAAAAGATTAATCTATTTAGCCCTTAGCAATTTAAACACAGAATACACTGAGAAGTTATTCTTACTCTCCCTATACATAAGGTCATTAGGAAATATTAGAATGCCCTAATGGTCAGGAAGAGATTAAAAGGAAACATGTCTGAGCTCTAGCCTATCTCAAAACTCTGGGCAACCAGAGTTTATAAATTTTTTTTCTACGTTATGACTATCCTCAGTAACTAACTTCCTAGAACCAAACTAACAAAAGCATGTAACCTTTTTTTTTTCTTTTTTTAAATAGCTCTTTACATTTTATAAAGCAATTAGAGGTTTTGGAACATGTTGTCAAGAGTCAAGAAAATCTTTAAGAAGTTCCTGTTTCTAAAGGCTTCTAATATATTCTGTTTTACTTAATGGGTCTAATTTATATGACAAACATCCATTTCTCATCAAATATGACAATGTTTAATAGTCTTATTTGTGGAAAGGATTAGATATATTTTGTTACACTCAAAGGAGAAGCAAATGTTACTGACCTTTATTGTCTGCTGCTATAAATCCCAAGATGTTTTCATGACGTAACATGACGGTCTGATAAATCTCTGCCTCACGGAACCATGAACGTTCTTCTCTAGAGGAGAATATTTTAACAGCAACTTCTTCTCCTCTCCATTTTCCTCGCCAAACTTCTCCAAAACGACCTTTGCCAATACTTTCTTGTAACACAATAGTTCTCGCAATTGTCCTCTGAACAAGCAATGGTAAACCTAAAGATAAAAATAAATAGTATTCGACACAATCAATATCGGTACCTGTTTCTAACACCACGATAGGCATTAAAAGAGTGACTCGGAAAGGTTTAACTCCTTAAAGGAACTTACAATCTCACTGAGGAAATATAGAGTAAATTTGCAAAAACAATAATTCATGATAAAAGGAAAATAATAAATACAATAAAAAAAATCCAGACACTCCTGCCTGGAGAGTCAAGGTAGGCTTTAAAAGATAAGCTGAATTTAGACTGTCCTTTACAGAAGGGATAGGACCAAAGAAGAAGACAAGGAGGTAAGATGTTTAGGTAAGAGAAATATGCAAGCAAAAGTAGAAGAAAGAAATGGATGATACATGTTTAGGGAACCAGCTTAGATAGATAAGCAGAAAAAGGATGTATGTAGTAAAACAGTAGAAGAGAAGAGAAGCTGCACCAGAAGGTGAAGAGTACTGAATGCCCAGCTCAAGATGACCAATGAGAGCTGTGGGTGAAAGAGGAACTAGTAAACATTTCCATTCATTTCATGAACGGAAAGAAATAATTTTAAAATCTTATTTCAGAAAGATGAGTCTGGTAACAGTTTTACAAATGGGAGGAGAAAAGTGTGTAAGCACAAGAAATGCAGAAGTAAATTCTGGTCTAACTTTTAATAAATCAGTAAAAATTATCACAGAAACCATTTCAAGGCAAGCAATTTACCAATTTATGTGCCAGGAACTGGCTGCCTAGGCAACACTAATATCTTAAGGAATGATGCCAAGTAACTTACCTTGGTGATGAGACATTGGCAATTTTCTCACCAACTGAACTTGCCTTACTATAAAATACATAGTTTTAAATATTACCACACTTATTTCATTTACATAAAAGTATTTACTAACTACCTACAAAATTTAAGTAACACTATATTTGGGACTATTCCAATTCCCCATGGACTAAGAACTGTCAAATTATACTGACACTGACAAAATATCAGTGTACATCGTGTTCTACAGTATTTTATTTATACAGTCTAATACACATAAATTTGTGTCACTTAAAATCTATCTTGAGTTGCCTGCTAGATCAAATTAAACTAATGGAAGTAAATAAAATTATCTGGTCTCTTTGATTCTCTGGTGTGAAATACTTATAAATCCAAATGTTAAATCTTTAAGTTGTCTCTTTTCATCTTTAAGTTTCTCAAATAGATCCTTCCTTCCCCTTGCTCTATCCATCCTCCCTACTTCCTGCAAAGTAGTTAGCAGTCTAATTGTAAACAATTGTTTTTATAAGGAGACTGCTGGTTAAAAATTGTGAAAAATCCTTATTTAAACCAAGGAGCTCTTTTGTATTATGAATAACCAATTCCTAATTATGCTGTTTACAGTAGACACTAACTTACTAAATTTTCTTAAAGCCTTTGAACAGGGCCACACCATGTTCTTAAAGATTTAAAGTATACTTAAGAGTTCATTTCAGGAGGCTGATCTGGAAGTTAGAAATGCAGGGAATAAAGAAGAAAGGGAATAGCAAATGGGAAGTCTGAAAATGCCTGACACATTCAGGACTCAGGCAGGGTCAAGAAAGCCTAACAGGACAAAAAGTCTTTGTCTTCCCCTTCACAACTGGATTCTAGATGCAGAACTAGAATTAAAAATCAAATCTAGATTTATCATATTATCTGTATTTGATTACCATAACCCACATGAAAATCTGAGCATTTTTTTAAAAAGTAACAGTTTTCTTCTAAAGACAAAAATAAACAGGCCTAATTCAGATCTCTATATTCTCTACTTTACTTCTGTACCTTTTAGAACTGCTTGAGAGAAAAATTCAATAGGAAAACAGGGTCCAAGAACCTTTACATGCAGTGAACAACAGAAATAAGACCTGAAGGACATGCATGCATTAAAGAGAGCATGAATGAGACATAATAAACATTGGCCTAAGAGACGCACACTCTCAAAAACTGGCTAACGGGACTTCCCTGGTGGCGCAGTGGATGGGACTCCAACACTCCCAATGCAGGGGGCCCGGGTTCGATCCCTGATTGGGAAGCTGTATCCCGCGTGAGTGCCACAACTAGGGAGCCCATGTACCGCAACTAAGGAGCCTGCCTGCTGCAACTAAGACCCAGCACAACCAAATAAATAAATCTGGCACATATTTGTGTGTTCCCACATACTCTGCAATCTAATGACAGCTTAAATATGGGCATGTGCACAACATGTGATTCAAATAAATGTAACAGGGATACGATTAGCTCTAAGTTTAGAGCTAGGTTCCAGAACCCATCTCTCCATTGTCTCCCTGCAATTCCTAAGTTAAAAGTACAGTCTTTGAAAGAGAGAGATAGGGCCTTTCCTCAATTATGGTCATAGTACTGAGTAATAAACATTTGAATTCATAACATAAAATGTTTTATCTTTTCCTCAATGAGTGAAAGAACTAAAAAGGATATTATACACAGACATTTGACTTCAGAGGCATGAGTCCCATTCATGAAATGGCATTCAGGCTTTATAATAAATAGAAGGAAAAGCAGTGGAATTTTCTGCTGTCATTCAACAGAAGATAGCTTCTGTCTGGATAAATCTGAAAGCCATTAACAGAATAAACTATCACAGGGGAGGAAGCCTTAAACTAGTTTTTTTGTAAAATGCAGCAAATTCATACTGTATATCAGATTTTTTTTCCAAATATCTTTTCAATAAGAATAACACCTGTCATTTGGATATAACTTTACAATCTACCAAGTGCTTAAGTGCTTTCACACAAACATCTCATTTCATTTGAACCTCACAACAATCCAGTAACATACACTGGGCAGGGTTCATTACTTTCATTTTAAAGATGAAATAACTCAGGCATGAGACATCAGCTAACTGCCCAAAGCCACAGAGCTGGCAAACAATGCAGACAAGTTTTTGCAGGGTGTAAAAGGAGGCATAAAAGGAGGGAGAGAAGCTTTCAGACAATAGAGCTGGGTCCCTGATGGATCTAGAAATATAGATAAAATGGAAAAAGAACAATTCCATTCTTTACTACAATTTCATTTTTTACTTCATGTCTGTATCTTAAAAGGTAAATAAATATATTCTTATTCAGAAACAAACTGCCATCCAGACAGCAATTTAATCCTTTAGGTAGGTAGGCTTGCTCTCCTTGAGGCCTGATACATACCACTGTGCCAAGTGGCATGAGCTGCTTTGATTTCCCTGGGTGTAAGTGTGGCAGCAAGAGAGCAGGTCCAAGGGATTAGTTCCAAATGATCTAAAGCCACCCTAATTTTCTGTGACTTTGGCCCTTGCTTATCATATTTTTTTGGTCTAGGTTAGCTTCTAGAATGAGCCAGATATTCTTTGGGAACCCTTTGAACTAACTCAGAATCAAAGGGGAACCCTAAAATAATCTCTCTCCACTCCTCCACCACTCCTGCCCAAAGACTGTCACATCTTCAATACTAAGGCTGCTCCATCTCAATCCAGCCAGTCACTGCCTTCCTCCTCACAACAGTCACAGGGATCCCTAAAGGCTGCCTTAAGAGACCCGGGCTCCACCATAAGCCTGTATGTATCCTAGAAGTCATGGGAAGAACTCACTTACTGAATACGTACGGCCAAATTCTACAGAATAAAACTTTATGTCATGAAATCAGTTTCTTCATATTTAAATGAATAAACATACATACGTATACATGAATATACCTTCATTCCCTTAAAGACATTTGTCATTATGTGAACTTTCTGTATCATCAGATGTGATTTTGTGCTTCAGAGTCATATTCCTCCCCCAGTCACAATTTCTGCTTTAAAGTTCCTTCAGGGACTTCCCTGGTGGTACAGTGGTTAAGAATCTGCCTGCTAATGCAGGGGACAAGGGTTCGAGCCCTGGTCCGGGAAGATCCCACATGCCATGAAGCAACTAAGCCCATGCTCCACAACTACTGAGCCCGTGTGCCACAACTACTGAAGCCCACGCGCCTACAGCCCGTGCTCCGCAACAAGAGAAGCCACCACAATGAAGAGCAGCCCCCGCTCACCACAGCTAAAGAAAGCCTGCGTGCAGCAACAAAGACCCAACGCAGCCAAAAAATAAAATTAATTAATTTAAAAAAACCCAGTAAAGTTCCTTTAATCAAATATTTGATTATAAAATTCATGAAATTTTCATTATACATATATTTTAAAATCTTTTTATCCATGAATCTAGCCCTTATTTGAAGTTAATTTATACTTCTTAAAGGACAGTACATCTCATTTAAAAGTCCTAACAAACCACTTTAAGTATTATTATCAACAGTATCTGTCACATATTTCTGATGAGGAAATAGAAGCCCAAGGAGAAAACATGGTTTAACCAAGATCAGACAGCCAATCAATGATAAAGTTTGCACTGGAATCTAGATCTCTTAATTCCTGGCTAGGGATTAAGTGTCAAATTACAATACTGTAGAGAATAGGAGTCTTCTTCTCTTAGTATCCTTCCAAAGCACATGTAAGAAAAAAGTAAAAAATAAATCCCTTTTTGATTTAAATACGAAGCACTGATTGCTATGCCAAAATTTGCTTCAGGTAATTAGATAATCTATTTCTGATGCCACAAAGATCAAAGAGAACTGAGAAAAGCAAATATCAGAAGGGCCATGGATCCATAAAGCGATATTAAATAACAAGGTGGTCAGACTTTTTTCTAAAGTGAGAAAATGACTAAAAATTCATTAGTTTAATAAAAAACTAGGCCTGAGCCAGAGACAGCAATTTAATGTTGAAAAAGCAAATAACCTTCACAATTCCAAACACACTCTCTGTCATGCCTGCTTTCAATACAAAAATAAAGCTGCTAAACAGTCCTGAAGAGAATGGGTAAACTGCAGATTATTTGAACATCTGTGAACTTCGGCCTCAGCTACAGAGGAATAACTGTCCTTATTCTCACAGAGTCGTGAGAAGGTGAGAATGTTTTGAAAGTTACGCAAATGTGACGGTGACTTACTTTTACTGCTCAAATAAGTCAGTCAATTCTATTTGTCCTTACTAAACTAGCCGTGCTCAGATACAGACCTAGCTTAAAGACCTTTATTAGGTTCAAAGCTGGAGTAGTATTCACACTATCCCAAGTTTTAACATACTAAGCCAACTGGCTTAGCCAACTAATAAATAACACAGTTAATTTTAAAAACACATCTTAGGAAAAAGAAAAAAACAAATACTTTACCTGATCCAGAACCCGATGTTGTCATATCATAAATTAAATCTTTTAACGTAGTGCCCTCTGAAATAAAGGGACGATCTAATGAAGGATCCTCTTCATTTGGCACTCGATGGTGAATGACAGTGCGGTTATGGCAGATATAGACCATCAACATGAGTGAGATGCAGACGAAGCATACTGGTCCAGCAATGACAGCTGCCAGTTCGACAGGACCAAGGCCAGATGATGGCTTTCCTGGAAAAGGGCCTCAAGTGAAATAAACATCAACAACAATAACACTGTAGGCGGCATCCACAATTTCCTAAATCCTCCACATTTCCTGCAGTTGGCCACTACCACCATTAGTCAGAGCCTCATCACAGCAGCTCATAATGCTCAAACCCGTAACAAGTGAAGCACTTAATCATCTCCCATTGGCTCTCCTTTTATGATCACCAGCTCTGTCAACATCCACTTAGTCTTCCAGAAGTCTTGAGCCATCCCCTAAATAACAAGGCCAGCTACCACAAACACTGTAGGACCACCCCCCACCCCACTTAGCCCTATCAGATCGCTAATAGAAGAACCAATAATGTGGAACAACTCCCATTAAATATTTCTTAAGTCATTGTCTTCTTTTTCTTTTTTTAAAAAAAGTAGTTTGGCTTATCTTCTAATTCCAAGGCTAGTATATGCTCATAGTAGGAAAAAAAATTAAAAAGTATAACTACAGATGAGCAAAATTTAAAAAAAGATTAACTACAGCCTCACCATTCCCCCCAAACTCACCTGTGTATATATCTCCACCAATTTTTTTCATGCAAAAATATATCCTCTTTTTTTAATAGTTTGCATGTGTATACTTTCTAGTTTATTTTAATCACTTAGACTTTTAATTAAAGATTTTTTTTATAATCTCTTTTAACAATTAAGAATTTGCATTGTTTCAGAAACACATTAATTACAACTATTTTGGCATTCATTCTGACACGTGCTGGTTCATGACTCACCACCCTTTCTTTCACATCACATCTTTATCATTCTTGAGATCTTTATTTGGATTGATTTCATATGACAAGAATCCTAATCCTAGTAATTTCTTTCAGAAAGAGTATATGGGTCCTTATACACTGAATACTTAATTATCTAAAGATGCTTGTTGCCTTTATATATGAAAAATCTTGGCTCATCTAAAGAATTTTGGGTAACACAATATATGATATCCCATTGCCTTCTGGTATTAAAAAAAAGCAAAAAATCTGAACTTTTTTTTCCTTTTATAGGTAATCAGCATTCACTTGTGCTGAATGTGTGCACAATTTTTCTTTATTCTTGAAAACTGATAGTTTTTTCATTATATATATTTGGCTAAGTATTTTTTCATTAATTTTACATAGTATTTCTTCTCTCTTCTGTCCTTTTGCCTTTTTCTGGTTTTATGCTAAGCATATTGGATCACCTAGATCTGTCCTCTATGTCTCTTAATTTGCTCACCAACTGTCTTTTTCTCTGAATTGTAACACAATTTCTCAAGTTTGTCTTGCTTTAAGCTTGTCTCACACTTGACAATAAAGTTACAACATCCAGTCTGCTGTTCACTTTCAATACTGCATTTTTAAAAATAATTCATCAATTGAGCTTTTCATCTGAAAGCGATCTTAACAACTGTGAAATGTTCTCATTTCATTGTGAACAACTGAAAACAGACCTTGGACTGTCTGAAAGTTCTTCCCTAACATGTTGTAAGTGTATTTCATAGGATGACATCTACTCTCATTTATCCAGTTCAGTTCACTTCTTTTGAACCATGGAATCTTTCCATTTGGTAAATTTTTTTGCTCTCTGATTATTAGGGACCTGGGAATGAGGTATTTGTGTATTTTAGCATTAAAAATAAAGTGAGCTCTTCATAAGGTTTTGTGAGTCTCCATTCTGATATTTCAAGCCATTTCAAACAATGGAAATGGGAAATTCTGGAATTATCATTCTCCTTGTCATATTAGAATTGCAGATGCCTATATGAAAGTCAGAAAAATTATAATCTGACAGAGCTTTGCCACAGGGACCTTCTCTATCATGCTGAAGATCTGGTTTTACTTTGCTGTTATCACTTGAACTAGGTGGAGGACTGCCTTCCTTCTACAACTGGCAGGACTGGCCCTTTTCCTCTGAGCTACAGCAGTGCTTCCTACTTTAATTAGCATGATGCCTAGACCAACTCTGAGTGGAAAATGAGCACTGAAAGCAGGTGCTTCCTAAAGGAGAATTGAGAGTTTGCCCCTGTAGCCTAGCCTCACACCCAGCCCCTCAGCTTAAGGTATTGGTGGGATTCTGCAAGAGGGTCTTTCACCTACTTCTTTTCCTATAGTTAGTCAGTTCTTCACTAGTCTGTTATAATCTGCACTATAAACTGCAGAGTTCCTCACAACTATAGGCATGTGGGTGGCATTTCTTCCATTAATTCTCTTAGCGTTAATATAGGTTTTCCGCATTTTTGTATTCCTTTGATTATTATAGTAGGTATTTTGGATTTGGGGAAAGTGCCAGAAGAGTTAAACAGATGAGCTCAGACTGGCATCTTAAATCAGAACCTTAAAATTAATCTAATCCTAAGCATTTATGAAGCTTTCAAATTCCTGGCTCTTCCAGGACATTTTAAAATGTAAACTATGGTGAAGGACCAAAAACCTAGAAATCGTATATAATAATTTATACATAAAGATCATAAGGCAAGGTGATATTACAAAATGAAGGCACCTGGACTGTTTAGTGCTGCCCTCAATTCCCGCCCATTACTGACTGCTTTAAAAGGCTGGAGCATTATACAAGGAAAAAATTTCACTCTGAGAACAAAGTAGGGATACTCTGAGGACATATTGCTATGGTGGGCTTTATCAGGATTCTCTAAAGGAGGCTACCCTTTTAGGCACAACAGACCTCAGAGAAAGCATCTTGGAACCACCTTCTCAAACAACACACACGCAGGAGTCAGGATCCTGGCTACCCTTATAACTCTACTACTTTGGACAAGTTACTTCTTGCCTCTATACTGAATAAACTGAGATAGACAATTTCTAAGATCCCTTCCAGCTCTAAAATCGTAGAGTCTAAGAGCTTTTCCTGTAGTATCAAGAAAAAACTTATACAACAACTTACCAACAGTTGGGAGTTCTATTTTATTGCAATGGTCCTGATTGCAGCAATATGTTGTCGTAACAGACCCAGTTTTTGAAGATGGTGCACATACAAATGGCCTGTCTCGTGGAATTAGGTCGATTTCAGCTATACACATGCTATTATGTATAACTTTGTCTGTGGTCTCTGTGACAGAGACAAAGCAGAGCCCATCTGTGACACAAGTAAAATTGTCTTTTGTACAAAGGTGGCAGAAACACTGTAATGCTGGGGGGAAAAGAAAAGATCCTATCAGAAAAAATTCTCAAGGTTAACAATTTAAAATTATCCCATATTCTCTGTACTAATACATTCCTGATTCTATTATAATTATACAATTTCTTTGTTCAAAAAACCAAACTCTTTGTTAACCTGAGAAGTTCCAAATTCTGTTAAGAAGCACACATATGTAGGAGCCAAACATTTTTGAAATTTGGACCCAGGCTTTTTCCTAAAACTTTTGGCTTCCAAGTATAAAAAAAACTGTTACGTGCAATTTCATCAATGTAAGGCAAGCATTTGCCCTCCTATTTGAAACAAAGTACACTGAAATTTATAAAGGTTATACTTATTCTTATCGGTCCCAAACTAGGCATTCATATATTCCCCCAACTGGGGAGCAATGTGAAAATACTACCACTTCCTCACTGTAGGTTGGAAATGTCGGGTAAGTTTATGGCAATGGAGTAATGGAAATAGATTTGTATTGAGCCAGACATTCCTTTCTCCTTTGAAAACCCCCAGAAGACATGTATCTTCTAAGTAGGATTAGGGTACTTTCTCATAAGCAAGGTAACAATACATATGTGCTCCAATCACACAGGCAACTGGCTACAGAAATGACTGGAGAAACACTAGCTCCATGCCCACTTTTATCTATTTGATCTTTATACTCAACTTAAGGGAAGTCTTCTAATTATCACCAACACCTTCCCATACACACACACAACCTTTCACTAAGCTCTCCAACAAGATTAAGTGTTCCCCAAAGCATACACTGCTTACCAGAATTGTTATTTTTTCCTCTCCCTCATGATCCACATCTAAAACTAGGCCTGGTACACAGCAACATTCAAAAAGTGTTGAATGAGTGACAGATCACTAGGATCTCATGAAACAACAAAGCACACATATGTCCTTGAGTCCAATCAGACTTTACAATTACATGTTGGTAAGGGAAAAGGAAGAGTCCAGGTTTGCAGAATGGCCATCTGTGATGAGAGGTCTACTGTAACTAGAAAAAGAGTGGCTAGGCAGGCAGGCCAGAAGAAAGCTAGTTAACTCTGAACAGCTAACTTCGTGTGCAGGAAAGGGTTCACTCAGCAGGCCCAAGTTGCTCAAACCTTGCACATTCCCCAAGAAAGGCCTGTCTTCAGGACTGGCCCTTGGCCAGTTCCTGGGAGATGAGCTCTGACACCTTGAAATATTCTCCCTGATAAGAATGCTGCAAACCCTTTGTGACTGAGCCCCAGTAAAAACCCTGGACACCAAGGCTCTGGTGAGCTTCCCTGGTTGGCAACACTTAACATGTGCTGTCATACGTCATTGCTAAGCTATGGAGTGCACCTGTGCTACTGCACTGGGAGAGGACATCTGGAAGCTTGTACTGGGTTTCTCCTGGACTTTGCCCCATGAGCTTTCCCTTTTCCTTTAGATGATTTTAATATGTATCTTTCCACTGTAATAAATAAAAACCATGAGTATAACAGCTTTTCTGGGTCCTATGAGTTCTTCTAGCAAATCATGAAGCCAGAGGATGGTCTTGAGGACCCCTAACTCACTTGCTAAACCCAAACTCAAGGAACATCAGCATTACCTCAAGCAGCTGCTTCCTGGTTGCTAGCTTAATTAGCATGCTTGTCTATTATCTTTACAGACCAGCAAAGTTTTACCTTAATCATTATAAAAATTCTTCTCTTTCTCCATAGATAATTCATTTCTTTGAACTAAATCCTCCCAAGCATGAAGAGAATTCAAGAAAAATATAAGAAAAAGATACAGTTATAATCTAACATTTAAAAGGCTGTTAAAAGAGACAGTAGTTTATTCATGGTGAGGTTTGGTGGTGATGGTAGGTTCCCTGGGTATAATCTCCTAAGGAGGGATTCTGAACCAGGAATCCACAGACTGGCTTCAGGGATACAAGGATCCCATGAAACTGTAGGCCAAATGTTGTATGTATTTACCTTTTCAAGGAGAAGGTTTATAGCTTTCAACAGAACCACAAAGTGGTCTGTCACCCACAAAAAATGAAAACCACCACAGGAGACTGTCATTATTCTCTCCCGAATCCTCTTTACTCATGATTAGTCATTCAACCAATGTTTTCTAAGCATTAGCTTTAACAGCTGCTCTACCAAAAGCTTAGTATACAAAGATTTGTAACTCATGGTCATAGCCCTTGAGGAGCTCCAACAACCAGTGAAGGAGAACATTACAATACACTGTGGTAATTGCTATGTATAAAAATGCTACCATGAATACCTCTCCCTGTTCTACGATCTTCATGGCTCCCTTAGAGTATATGAAATAAGAGCTAAACAGTGGGTCTAACAATTAAAACTTCTACTTTGGGGTTCCAACTTCCTGCTCACATGACAAATGCTATCCTGGGCCATACACATCTCATCATTGTGATAATCATGTCTTTCATGACCTTGGTCTTTACACATACTATCTCTCTGACTACTTGAAACCCACCCTCTCATCTTTTAAGACCCTATTCAAACAAGATCTTTTCCATGACGTGATCTAAACCTCTCCCCTACCCGTAAGACAACTGGGTGACTCCTTTCAATTTTTTCCCATAGCCCTCTTTGCATACCTTTAGGTTAGCACAAATCAATGTATTTACACTTTGCCGTTAAAGTGTCTCTCATTACATTAAGAAGGGCCAAGTTTTTTAAATGTTTTATTTTCCCATCTTTGAATTCTATACTCCTAGACAGTGATCAGCAAATTATTTGCAAGGGAGACCTTCAAGATGGCAGAGGAGTGAGACGTGGAGATTGCCTTCCTCCCCACAAATACATCAGAAATACATCTACATGTGGAACAACTCCTACAGAACACCTACTGAACGCTATAAGAAGACCTCAGACTTCCCAAAAGGCAAGAAACTCCCCACGTACCTGGGTAGGGCAAAAGAAAAAAGAAAAAACAGAGACAAAAGAATAGGGACAGGATCTGCACCTCTGGGAGGGAGCTGTGAAGGAGAAAAAGTTTCCACACACTAGGAAGCCCCTTCACTGGCTAAGACGGGGTATGGTGGGAGGGAAGCTGTGGAGCCATGGAGGAGAGCACAGCAACAGGGATGCACAGGGCAAAGCAGAGAGATTTCCACACAAAGGATTGATGCCAACCAGCACTCACCAGCCTGAGACGCTTGTCTGCTCATCTGCTGGGACAGGCGGGGGCTGGGAGTCGAGGCTTGGGCTTTGGAGGTCAGATCCCAGGGAGAGGACTGGGGTTGGCTGCGTGAACACAGCCTGAAGGGGGCTAGTGCGCCACAGCTAGCCAGGCAGGAGGGAGTCCGGGGAAAAGTCTGGAACTGCCTAAGAGGCAAGAGGCCATTGTTTCAGGGTGCGCGAGGAGAGGGGATTCAGAGCACCGCTTAAGCTCCAGAGATGGGTGCGAGCTGCAGCTATCAGTGTGGACACCAGAGACAGACAAGAAATACTAAGGCTGCTGCTGCTGCCACCAAGAAGACTGTGCAAGCACAGGTCACTAACTGCACCTCCCCTCCCAAGACCCTGTGCATCCTGCCACTGCCAGGATCCCGTGATCCAGGGACAACTTCCTTGGGAGAATACACGGCGCACTTAAGGCTGTTGCAACATCACACTGGCCTCTGCCGCCGCAGGCTTACCCTGCATTCCATACCCCTCCCTCCCCCTGGCCTGAGCCAGAGCCCCCGAATCAGCTGCTCCTTTAACTCCATCCTGTCTGAGCGAAGAACAGACGCCCTCAGGTGACCTACACGCAGAGGCAGGGCCAAATGCAAAGCTGAACCCCAAGAGCTGTGCGAACAAAGAAGAGAAAGAGAAATTTCTCCTAGCAGCCTCAGGAGCAGCGGATTAAATCTCCACTATCAACTTGATGTACCCTGCATCTGTGGAATACCCGAATAGACTGAGTTATCCCAAAATTGAGGCGGTGGACTTTGGAGGCAATGATATATACAGTTTTTTCCTTTTTCTCTTTTTGTGAGTGTGTGTGTGTATGCTTCTTTGTGTGATTTTGTCTGTATAGCTTTGATTTTACCATTTGTCCTAGGGTTCTGTCTGTCCGTTTTTGCTTTATTGTTTTGTTTTGTTTTAAGTATAGTTTTTAGTGCTTGTTATCATTGGTGGATTTGTTTTTTGGTTTGGTTGCTCTCTTCCTTTTTTTAAAATTACACTTTAATTTTTTAATTTTAATTATTTTATTTTATTGTTTTGTTTCTTTTTTTCTCCCTTTTCATCTGAGCTGCGTGGCTGACAGGGTCTTCATGCTTCGGCTGGGTGTCAGGCCTGTGCCTCTGAGGTGAGAAAGCCAAGTTCAGGACATTGGTCCACCAGAGACCTCCCGGCTCAACGTAATATCAAACAGAGAAAGCTCTCCCAGAGGTCTCCATCTCAATGCTAAGACCCAGCTCCACTCAACGACCAGCAAGCTACAGTGCTGGATACCCTATGCCAAACAACTAGCAAGACAGGAACACAACCCCACCCATTAGCAGAGAGGCTGCCTAAAATCATAATAAGGTCACAGACACCCCAAACACACCACCAGACATGGTCCTGCCCACCAGAAAGACAAGATCCAGCCTCATTCACCAGAACACAGGCACCAGTCCCCTCCACCAGGAAGCCTACACAACCAACTGAACCAATCTTAGCCACTGGGGGCAGACACCAAAAACAACAGGAACTATGAACCTGCAACCTGTGAAAAGGAGACCCCAAACACAGTAAGTTAAACAAAATGAGAAGACAGAGAAACACACAGCAGATGAAGAAGCAAGGTAAAAATCCACCACATGTAACAAATGAAGAGGAAATAGGCAGTCTACCTGTACAAGAATTCAGAATAATGATAGTAAAGATCCAAAATCTTGGAAATAGAATGGAGAAAATACAATAAACGTTTAACAAGGACCTAGAAGAACTAAAGAGCAAACAAACAGTGACGAACAACACAATAAATGAAATTAAAAATTCACTAGAAGGGATCAATAGCAGAATAACAGAGGTAGAAGAACAGATAAGTGACCTGGAAGATAAAATAGTGGAAATAACTACTGCAGACCAGAATAAAGAAAAAAGAATGAAAAGAATTGAGGACGGTCTCAGAGACCTCTGGGACAACATTAAACGCACCAACATTTGAATTATAGGGGTCCCAGAAGACGAAGAGAAAAAAGAAAGGGACTGAGAAAATATTTGAAGAGATTATAGTTGAAAACGTCCCTAATATGGGAAAGGAAATAGTTAAGTCCAGGAAGCACAGAGAGTCCCATACAGGGTAAATCCAAGGAGAAACACACCAAGACACATATTAATCAAACAATCAAAAATTAAATACAAAGAAAAAATATTAAAAGCAGCAAGGGAAGAACAACAAATAACATACAAGGGAATACCCATAAGTTTAACAGCTGATCTTTCAGCAGAAACTATGCAAGCCAGAAGGGAGTGGCAGGACATATTTAAAGTGATGAAAGGGAAAAACCTACAACCAAGATTACTCTACCAGCAAGGATCTCATTCGGATTTGACAGAGAAATTAAAACCTTTACAGACAAGCAAAAGCTAAGAGAATTCAGCACCACCAAACCAGCTATACAACAAATGCTAAAGAAACTTCTGTAGACAGCAAACACAGGAGAAGGAAAAGACCTACTATAACAAACCCAAAACAATTAAGAAAATGGTAATAGCAACATACCTATCGATAACGACCTTAAATGTAAATGGATTAAATGCTCCAAGCAAAAGACATAGACTGGCTGAATGGATACAAAAACAAGACCTGTATATATGCTGTCTACAAGAGACCACTTCAGACCTAGGGATACATACAGACTGAAAGTGAGGGGAGGGAAAGATAGTCCGTGCAAATGGAAATCAAAAGAAACCTGCAGGGTTTCCCTGGTGGCGCAGTGGTTGAGAGTCCGCCTGCAGACACAGGGGATGCGGGTTCGTGCCCCAGTCTGGGAAGATCCCACATGCCGTGGAGCACCTGGGCCTGTGAGCCATGGCCGCTGAGCCCGCGCGTCCAGAGCCTGTGCTCCTCAACGGGAGAGGCCACAAAAGTGAGAGGCCCGCGTATCACAAAAAAAAAAAAAAAAAAAAAAAAGCTGCAGTAGCGATTCTCATATCAGACAAAATAGACTTTAAAACAAAAACTATTATAACAGACAAAGAAGTACACTACACAATGATCAAGGGATCAATCCAAGAAGAAGATATAACAATTGTAAATATTTATGCACCCAACATAGGAGCACTCAATACATAAGGCGAATGCTAACAGCCATAAAAAGGGAGATCAACAGTAACACAATAATAATAGGCGACTTTAACACCCCACTTTCACCAATGGACAGATCATCCAAAATGAAAAAAAATAAGGAAACACAAGCTTTAAATGATACATTAAACAAGATGGACTTAATTGATATTTATAGGACATTCCAGCCAAAAACAACAGAATACACTTTCTTCTCAAGTGCTCATGGAACAGTCTCCAGGATAGATCATATCTTGGGTCACAAATCAAGCCTTGGTAAATTTAAGAAAATTGAAATCGTATCAGGTATCTTTTCTGACCACAACCCTATGAGACTAGATATCAATTACAGGAAGAAGTCTGTAAAAAATACAAACACATGGAGGCTAAACAATACACTACTAAATAACCAAGAGATCACTGAAGAAATCAAAGAGGAAATTAAAAAATACCTAGAAACAAATGACAATGAAAACACAATGACCCAAAACTTATGGGATGCAGCAAAAGCAGTTCTAAGAGTGAAGTTTAGAGCAATACATCTCTACCTCAGGAAACAAGAAACATCTCAAATAAACAACCTAAACTTACATCTAAAGCAATGAGAGAAAAAAGAATAAAACCCCCCCAAAGTTAGCAGAAGGAAAGAAATCATAAAGATCAGATCAGAAATAAATGAAAAAGAAATGAAGGAAACGATAGCAAAGATCAGTAAAATTAAAGCTGGTTCTTTGAGAAGATAAACAAAATTGATAAACCATTAGCCAGACTCATCAAGAAAAAAAGGGAGAAGACTCAAATCAATAGAATTAGAAATGAAAAAGGAGAAGTAAAAAAAAAAAAAAAAAAAAAAAACCCTGACACTGAAGAAATACAAAGGATCATGAGAGATTACTACAAGCAACTATATGCCAAAAAAATGGACAACCTGGAAGAAATGGACAAATTCTTAGAAAAGCACAACTTCTGAGACTGAACCAGGAAGAAATAGAAAATATAAACAGACCAATCACAAGCAATGAAATTGAGACTGTGATTAAAAATCTTCCAACAAACAAAAGCCCAGGAACAGGTGGCTTCACAGGTGAATTCTATCAAACATTTAGGGAAGAGCTAACACCTATCCTTCTCAAACTCTTCCAAAATATAGCAGAGGGAGGAACACTCCCAAACTCATTCTACAAGGCCACCATCACCCTGATACCGAAACCAGACAAAGATGTCACAAAGAATGAAAACTACAGGCCAATATCACTGATGAACATAGATGCAAAAATCCTCAACAAAATACTAGCAAACAGAATCCAACAGCACATTAAAAGGATAATACATCATGATCAAGTGGGGTTTATCCCAGGAACACAAGGATTCTTCAATATACGCAAATCCATCAATGTGACACACCATATTAACAAATTGAAGGATAAAAACCATATGATCATCTCAACAGACGCAGAAAAAGCTTTTGACAAAATTCAACACCCATTTATAATAAAAACACTCCAGAAAGTAGGCATAGAGGGAACTTACCTCAACATAATAAAGGCCATATATGACAAACCCACAGCCAACATCGTTCTCAATGGTGAAAAACTGAAACCATTTCTACTAAGATCAGGTACAAGACAAGGTTGTCCACTTTCACCACTATTATTCAACATAGTTTTGGAAGTTTTAGCCACAGCAATCAGAGAAGAAAAAGAAATAAAAGAAATCCATATCAGAAAAGAAATAAAGCTGTCACTGTTTACAGATGACATGATACTATACATAGAGAATCCTAAAGGGGCTACCAGAAAACTAGTAGAGCTCATCAGTGAATTTGGTAAAGTAGCAGGATACAAAATTAATGCACAGAAATCTCTTGCATTCCTATACTCTAATGATGAAAAATCTAAAAGAGAAATTAAGGAAACCCTCGCATTTACCAATTCAACAAAAAGAATAAAATACCTAGGAATAAATCTATCTAAAGAGACAAAAGACCTGTATGCAGAAAACTATGAGACACTGATGAAAGAAATTAAAGATGATAACAAACAGATGGAGAGATATACCATGTTCTTGGATTGGAAGAATCAACATTGTGAAAATGACTCTACTACCCAAAGCAATCTACAGATTCAATGCAATCCCTATCAAACTACCAATGGCATTTTTCACAGAACTAGAACAAAAAATTCCACAATTTGTATGGAAACACAAAAGACCCCGAATAGCCAAAGCAATCCTGAGAAGGAAAAACGGAGCTGGAGGAATCAGGCTCCTGGACTTCAGACTATACTACTACAAAGCTACAGTAACCAAGACAGTATGGTACTGGCACAAAAACACAAATATAGACCAATGGAACAGGAAAGAAAACCCAGAGATAAACCCACGCATATATGGTCATCTTATTTTTGATGACCAGGAGGCAAGAATATACAATGGAGAAAGACAGCCTCTTCAATAAGTGGTGCTGGGAAAACTGGACAGCTACATGTAAAAGAATGAAATTAGAACACTACCTAACACCACACACAAAAATAAACTCAAAATGGATTAAAGACCTAAATGTAAGGCCAGACACTATAAAACTCTTAGAGGAAGAGACAGGCAGAACACTCTATGACATAAATTACAGCAATATCCTTTTTGATCCACCTCCTAGAGAAATGGAATAGAAACAAACAAATGGGACCTAATGAAACTTAAAAGCTTTTGCACAGCTTAAGGAAACCATAAACAAGACAAAAAGACAACCCTCAGAATGGGAGAAAATATTTGCAAATGAAGCAACTGACAAAGGATTAATCTTCAAAATTTACAAGCAGCTCATGCAACTCAGTATCAAAAAAACAAACAACCCAATCCAAAAATGGGCAGAAGACCTAAATAGACATTTCTCCAAAGAAGATATATAGATAGCCAACAAACGCATGAAAGGATGCTCAACATCACCGATCATCAGAGAAATGCAAATCAAAACTACAATGAGGTATCACCTCACACCAGTCAGAATGGCCATCATCAAAAAATCTACAAACAATGAATGCTGGAGAGGGTGTGGAGAAAAGGGAACCCTCTTGCACTGTTGGTGGGAATGTAAATTGATACAGCCACCGTGGAGAGCAGTATGGAGGTTCCTTAAAAAATTAAAAATAGAACTACCATACGACCCAGCAATCCCACTACTGGGTATATACCCTTAGAAAACCATAATTCAAAAAGAGTCATGTACCACAATGTTCATTGCAGCTCTATTTGCAATAGCCAGGACATGGAAGCAACCTAAGTGTCCATCAACATATGAATGGATAAAGAAGATGTGGCACATATATATAATGGAGTATTACTCAGCCATAAAAAGAAACGAAACGGAGTTATTTGTAGTGAAGTGGATGGACCTAGAGTCTGCTATACAGAGTGAAGTAAGTCAGAAAGAGAAAAACAAATACCATATGCTAACACGTATATATGGAATCTAAAAAGAAAAAGAAAATGGATATGAAGAACCTAGGGGCAGGACAGGAATAAAGATGCAGACGTCGAGAATGGACTTGAGGACACGAGGAGTGGGAAGGGTAAGCTGGGACGAAGTGAGAAAGTGGCATGGACATGTATACACTACCAAATGTCAAATAGCTAGCTAGTGGGAAGCAGCCGCATAGCACAGGGAGATCAGCTTGGTGCTTTGTGACAACCTAGAGGGATGGGATAGGGAGGGTGGGAGGGAGACCCAAGAGGGAGGGGATATGGGGACATATGTATATGTATAGCTGATTCACTTTGTTATACAGCAGAAATTAACACACCATTGTAAAGCAATTATACTCCAGTAAAGATGTTAAAAAAATAAATAAAATAAATTTCTTTAAAAGGGTTTCCCTGGTGGCGCAGTGGTTGAGAGTCCACCTGCTGATGCAGGGGACACGGGTTCGTGCCCCAGTCCAGGAAGATCCCACATGCCGCGGAGCGGCTGGACCCATGAGCCAGGGCCGCTGAGCCTGCGTGTCCGGAGCCTGTGCTTTGCAACGGGAGAGGCCACAACGGTGAGAGGCCCACGTCCTGCAAAAAAAAAAAAGAAAGAAAGATATTTGCCAGGGACTTCCCTGTTGGTCCAGTGGTTAAGCCTGGGTGCCTCCACTGCAGTGGGGATGCAAGTTCGATCCCTGGTCAGGGAACTAAAATCTCACATGCTGCGCAGCGCAGCCAAAAAAAAAAAAAGAATTTTTTTTTTTTTTTTTTTTGCCAAAGCAGTGTTTCCCAAACAGGAGGTCACGAATATGTTGGGAGAAGATGGGGAGTCCAAAATTGTGTACCAAAAAAAATTTTTTTTAATTAATTTATTTATTTTTGGCTGCGTTGGGTCTTCATTGCTGTCGGCTCTCTCTAGTTGTGGTGAGCAGGGGCTACTCTTCATTGTGGTGCGCGGGCTTCTCATTGCAGTGGCTTCTCTTGTTCTGGAGCACGGGCTCTAGAGCGCAGGCTCAGTAGTTGTGGCACGTGGGCTCAGTAGTTGTGGCGCGCGGGCTCAGTAGTTGCGGCGCACGGGCTTAGTTGCTCTGTGGCATGTGGGATCTTCCCGGACCAGGGCTTGAACCCGTGTCCCTTGCATTGGCAGGCAGATTCTTAACCACTGTGCCACCAGGGAAGCCCCCAAAATTTTAAAAAATATTTTTATTTAAAAGATAATCTAAGATGATAGGGAGGGTGGGAGGGAGGGAGACGCAAGAGGGAAGGGATGTGGGAACAGATGTATATGTATGACTGATTCACTTTGTTATAAAGCAGAAACTAATAAAAAAAATAATTATAGTGTATTCAGAAAAAAAAAAGATAATCTAAGATGAATGATAAACATTCTGGATCAGGAGTAACTGCTATCTAAACAAGTACTGTCAGTAGGCTTTCACTGCTGCTTCTTCAGCTAGGTTAAGATCTCCTTCTAATGTCCTCATGGCACACTCTACGAGCAAGGGTTTCATAGTAACTGTAACTGAAAGAGTGAAAAGTACAGGGAACTTGAATCATCAAAGCATATGGTGATATAGGCATGGTATATTCATGGTATTTTCAAAAGCCAATACCAAATACACGCTACAAGTATTACATGGGTCCCACCTCTGTAGTACAATCTGCAAAAGTTCATTAGCAGTAAATGTGGTTGTAAGTATGCAATGACATTTTTCCATTCTCACTTCCAGCATTAATTGTGTTAGAGAGCCATTTAACAAAGATTTCAATAATGTCATAATGTTAACCTCATCAGCAAGTGAACATAACAGTTGACATCTCATTAAAATTGGTATTTGAGGAATGTGTGCGGGCAAGTGTTTGGTTAGGTATGAGGTCTGATAAACCTGAACTTACAAAGCCTTGAAGAAATTAATACCACCTTGCACAACATTACATCTGAGAATCAGCACTTGCAGCTTTCAGTATCACTGAAGTTAAAATATAGAAACGGATTTAAAATGGAATCAGACCCAAGGCTATTTTTTTCTACTGTGAAACCTAAATATCATCCGTCACACTGAATAACTGTATTAATTTGAATTTTTTGGCTTTGTATAATTGTCTTTATATTTAATTTGCAGACTTGGTTTATCGTTGTCAATGAGCCAAAAACAAAGATTTTATATCTACTTTCATGTCTATACAACTACTATGAAAAATACATTTGTATTTTTCTTTTAAAAGGGGTCATTACATTATGGCAAGTTTGAGAAAGTCAGTGCTAAAAAAGGGCTTCTCTTAACAAGAGTCTTTCAATAAGAAGAACAGGTCTCTAGATAAATAAAAACATCATCTAACACAATGCTTAACCAGGTACGGGTTTATTTCTTGAGAGAATTTAAAAATTCTATTGCAGTACTCTAAATCAGTCTGAATTAAATATAAAGTTGCTGTTAAATGTGTATGATATAATAATATAGTTTAGGGAAAAAATAAAATAGAAATTTTAAAATTCCCATGAATTCATAACCTTTAATTCCCATTATTTAAAAATCCAAATTTATTTCATTAATAGATCTGACCCCTAGCTACCTCCCTTTTATTAAACTAGGTTATTGTTTTGTTTTTTTCTTTAATTTTTAAATCCATGTACAGGGCAAAATTTCTATCTAAAAAAAAAGTATACAGGATGTCTTATTCCCACCCCAGAGCCCATGTTTCCCCTCCTCCACAGCACCCTTCTAACACCAGCCCATCAACTGGGCTCTTTCATTTCATTCTGCAGTTTTTCATTGAGCATCTCTATATGCCAGGTGCTATGTAGGCTGTGGGGTGTAAGGTATCTGGACTTAAGGAGTTCACAAGGGTGAATGAGTAAGGCATTAAACAGATCATTCAAATCCAGAGTCCTGAGCATGCTGATCAAAGTGCTTCAAATATGCTGAGGTATAAGAAAGATCAAGAAAAGCTTTGCAGGATATTCAAGTCAGAACTGGAGAATATGTAAATTTGCCAGATAGACGAAGGTAGGGAAGCTGTTTTGACAGGGTTTTCTCCCTCAGCGGCAAGATTTCATCCTCGCGACTAGTATCTCAAGTGTTAATAAGATCATCAAATTTAAATAACTATTCAATATGCTAACCACAATGGTTTCATTTCATCAGCAAAATGAATATAATACCTTCCTGACCTATTCATCATCTCATTGAGACTATCAAATGAGATACATTAACATATTCTGAAACTAATATAAATTATGTGAACATACAAAATTATCACATACAATACACAGCATTGTTCCAAACATGATTTTTATCTGTAGGCCACCAAAGAAACACCTACTCCCAAATGTAGTGCCTAAATTCCACTGTGGAATCCTGGACTGACAGAACCACACAAAACCTTGAAAATTATCTAGTTCTAATGCAGTTCTACCATTTCATTAATGAAGAAACCAAAACTTAGGAGTACAAAATTACTTTTAACAATATTCTACCCAGCCTAAGGTGGATGTGAGTAAATTATCATCATGAACCTGAATAAGTATATGTGGTTCTTTTCTATACTGGTATCCATATATGAAGTAACTCAAAACTTTTCAATAGTACCGCTTCCTGTTGACTTTTCTGCTTGATTGCAAAGGTAAGAACTAAACTCCCTGTTTAGTGCCTTTCTCCTACCTTGGCCACCTTTTGATTCTGTGCCCCAATCTCTACTAGTAGCCACAGCTTCCTCAATTCTAAGATGCACATTTTCCCTCACTTTAACATTTTGGAAATCTGCACTCATGTCACAATCAAGGTCAAACAAAAACACAAAACTCTAGCCTCTAGACAGAAAGGTAAGACATGATGTACTTGTTACAACCTATGCATGTGCAAACTTGCCTGTGCATGGAAGGTATTTACTCAGTTAGTCATCACTTTAACTATTTGCACTGGTAGCTCTCGTGCAACTAAAATTTAACTTAAGCTTGATCCCTATTAAAATGTATTCACAAAGATTTCTCTGTGATTCAGCACTGCAATGAAAAGTTACTGTGTTCACAGAAAACTTTCAGTCCCAGGCCAGGAATACAATTATTAGCAGTAGAAATTTCCAAATACTGCAGAATAGATCATAGAATTATCAAGTTTGAAGATGTTGGTGTGACGTGAAGGACTGTCAGAAACCAAACATCTAGCTGTCAAGGGAAGTGGCAAGAGTAAAAAGAGCAGAACCCCTGGGGTTATCATTTTCACTATATTCTAGTATCAGAGGGATAAATTCCAAATTGAGATTCTGGCTCTTGGTCCCATCTATAAAGGAAATTTCCATGATTCCTTCATTTCTGTGTATCCAGCGGTCACATATCAAGGCATTATTACTTCTACCTAATACCAGGGCTACCAAGGGTTGATTCACGACCCCTTATATCTGACAATGGAGAGGTAGACAGCCTGTGAATAGTATATGGAACAGGCATTTCTATTGAGCCTTGTTGATGAAATAAAAATTAGTACCAGAAACTTTGTCTTCCCAGGCCTAGAGTGAGTGTCTATACAACTTACCCTTCTTTTCAGGCATACCCTTCAATACTCTCTCCTTTTTCAACCCTTGTTATTTGGTCTCTCTATCCTTCCATCACCCATCTTCCCCCATCAAGAACTAGACTGAAACATGTCATTGAAATTCACTAGTGATGCCCTTTTGATTGAATTCATTCTTTTCTAAATATTTTAGGACATGAGACACACTGACAACCTTCTGTCTCAGTCACATGACACTGCGCCCACCAGCAGCACACTCAGCCCTTTGCTGCAGCTCACATCTGTCTCTAATCTTCCTGTTCCTTGCACTTGTGCTCCAAACTCCTTTTCTAACTGCCTTCCAGGGCGTACTTTGGCTTACTTGTTAGTGCAAAGTCAACACATTCAAAAACAAATACAGCATTATTCCTTCAAGAGTGGTATCTGATAAAAAAAGGCCCCTGGAAGGATTCAGAGGTTTTTTTCTTGCTAAGACATAAGACAGATCAGCAGCTAAAAAGGAACAGGAGGATGAAGACTGCTCTCACCAGACACTGGATTCCAATCTTTTCACCACTCTGACTTTGCTGGTAATGACACTTCTTTCCCTTACCCTGTCTATTACAGCACAGTTATTCTTTACAGCACAGTCAGTATTTCCAAATATAACAAATACACACCAACAGACAGGTAAAGGAACTAACACACACAATGCCTTTTATTCAGTCTGCTTAGCTAGCTTAAAAGCAGATCATGCCATTGCTGGCAAAGGCAAAAGTTCAAAGTTAAATCCTTTCCAGTACTAATGTCAATTTACCATCTAGTCTACTGGTCTACTCGAGCTTCTCTGAGTAAACCACCTTTCTCTCTTCTCTCCACTCCCATCTCAAGGAGGCCTATCCTCTCCTCTTCTCCCTCTTCCAAGTCTAGGGAACCACATAGGTTCTCTTCCTCTTTTTAAAATATGCTGCATGTCTCTATAAACAAGGCTAAAACCCTGTCCACAACTCCCTCTAGCCTACTGCTAAGGGCTTTGTTCCTCAAAGGATTCAGCGGTTCTTCTGAACTCCACACCCTGTGGGTTGCTCTAGAGCAGTAATGTCAACGTGAGCTTATCAAAATAACAGCACCATACATTGTGAAAGTAGGTTCTCCTTTAGTCTGGGTAACAGACTAAATGTTGGGCTTCAAAACAAAAACCTGACTTATCCAAACATTTCTTCAGATAAATTCCATTTACTTCTGTCACCTTTAAAGCACTTAAGAAGAATCATTTATATAATTCAACAAACGAATGAGGGCACTTTGAAATTCACAATCACTTGGTTTTCACAATACCTCCATTTTCTAGTCTCCAAAGCTCCACAGAATTAGCTGATATAATGTTAACTGTTATCAGAGAAAAGCACACTACGAAAAGGCTGCCTAAAGGGCAAGATGAGATTTAACAGGGGCAATTACTACAAAGGCCTTCACTTAGGTTCAAAATAAACTGCACAAGTGCAGGATAGTTGCTTAGTAGATTCGGGGAATCTGTTTAAGAACAGATTTAAAAAGAGTCAACAACATTTACTGTTAACTGTAGCCATGGTGATGGGGGAGACAGAGGGAGAACTGGGCACAAAATCCCACAAATGTCCAATATAACAACTAATCAGTAAGTGTTACTTGAATATCAATCTGCCATGTAAATGAGTCAGAGAATCAAAGAATTAATTCAGCAAAGTTTGATCTGAAAGATAGCATAGCTGTGAAGACAATCTCATTTTATAGATGTAGCAACTGAGTCAATTTATCTTACTCCAATACTAAATCAAATCATGAGGTCAGGATGTGGTAAATTTTGTTTCATAAAGAATCATTTCCTAACTACAGCTTCTCCCTACAATGGAATTGGCTGCTCAGAAGGTTATGACGTCCCTGTCATTCGAGATATTTAAGCAGAGGCTTAATGACCAATAGCCAGAGTTCGTGAAGTAGGAATCTTCTGTAATAAATGAAAAGTTAGTCCAAAACTCAACAATCCTTTAAATAGTAAGATTCTATTATTTTACAAATTAAATCAAATATTAAATATCCATGTTTTCATTTTTTGACCTAGTTCAACTTAACATCTTCAAGGTACAATAACTACAGCAGTGCACCTCATTTTATAATAGTTTATTCTTTTTCCTCCATTAAACTATGAACTGCTTCAGGTCAGGAACTAGTTTAATGCTTTAAGCATCTCCGCATCCCTAGATCCCGGCACACAGGAGAGATCCAGTATGTGTTTCTTAAAAAAACATCCAAGGAATATCTCTTTAGTATGTGACTGGTTGCTACTAGCAGGGTCCTCAATAAAATGGCCAAGCAAGCAAATTTTCTCTTTTACTCCTTACTACCTTCATTTTTGAAATCCTTTCCCCAATTCTCAGTGCTCTCCTTTCAACTGTCCGAAATTCCCATGTAGGTACCTCTCAAGTCCATTTGATGTAAAATATCCCATTGCCCAGAATAACTTCTCTCATCATATAAATGGAGGACAACCCAACATTTTCAAATTTACAAATGAACATATTCTCTGACCCAGAAGGAATAGAGCTTATAGATAAACTTGTACATGTGTAAAGTGGCTTACATATACTTACATAATAGGTTATTAATTTCCTAATCAGTTATACTAGACTGTAATCTTTCCTATGCATCTATCAATAGAACTGGTAAAATAATGGTACCACTATGAAATGGAAGATCATATAGCCACACACACACACCAATACGATGTTTTCTATGTATTAATGTAGACCGACCTGAAGACATACTAAGTGAAAATCCACATAGTGCACAACACTGTATTTGTTTTTTTATATAAATTTTATTTTTTTAATTGGAGTATAATTGCTTTACAATGTTGTGTTAGTTTCTGCTGTACAGTGAAGTGAATCAGCTATATGTATATATTTATTCCCTCCCTCTTGGACCTCCCTCCCACACAACCCCATCCCACCCATCTAGGTCATCACAGAGATAGTAACATTTGTGCTGGAAAAAGGAAGGAAGGAAGGAAGAAAGAACGGAGGAAGGGAGGAAAATGCATACATATATTGGCTTGCAAATATTACAAAGTATCTCCCTGGAAGGATATAAAAGAAACAGGTAACACTGACTTCCAAGTAAGGGAACTGGGTACCCAGAAGATAGGAGTAGGAGACTTTTCACTAGAAACCCATTTGCACTTTTTGAATTTTGAAAAATGTGACTGTATTATATCTATTCAAAGTTATAAAAAATGTTTAATATGCCCCTCTGTGCTCCATCCCTCTTCCCTATCTTGTCTTCAAAACTCCAACTCAGGATATTTAACCCTAAGGAGTACAGTCACTTCATGTCAATTTCAAACTGTTCTTTCTGGAAAATAATTTGCAAAGATATAGTAAGAGCCTTTAAAAAGTCTATATCTTTTAATTCATTAATTCTACTTCCTAAAATTTAGTCTAAGGAAACAATAGATGATAGCAAAGATATAAGCACACAGATGTTTGTTACAGCATTTTACGGTTGAAAACAAGCTATATGAGTGACAACAGGGTAATGACAGAATAAATTATGATACAGTTGTAAGTGGTACACTATATAGCCATTAAAGCTGATACTTTATAGAAGTATGTTTAAGAACAAAGGAATGATCTTACTATTAAAGCTGTATACAAAGTGATTATAATTCCCTTCCTATCAGGCAATCTTCTTGATTTTGTTCCACTGCAGTGAGTTGAGGGGGTATGTTAATATACAGAGCAGATGTGTGCACTCTGCCTCACACTAGCCCATGAAAAAAATGGACAAACTTGTATTTATGATGGTGAGTGCTAAAAAATAAATAAATGAATTTCTTATTTTCCCCAATCTAAACACACTTTTATACAGTTTCTCATTGGATTCTATGTTGACTAGTGGTTATTACAAGAGAACAGTAGTTCATTTCATTCTTTCATGAAATTCAGAGACCAAAAAAAAAACAAGTTCGAATCCTATCTCTGCCAGTCAGCCTCTAAGTAATTCTGAGGAAGTTGCTTAACGTTTGGAGCCTGTTTCCTAAATGTATAACAATAGCAATCTCAGAAGGCTTGAGGGTTAAATGAGATAACAGAAGATTTAGTAACGGTGCCTAGCACATAATAAAATGCTCAAAAATTCATTTATGCACTCATTCAACAAGTATTTTTAACACCTGCAATGTACCAGTTCCTGTTCTAGATGCTGGACAGAGAATCAAAACAAACCTTTATACAGCTCTAGGAGGCAACACTGACACAATATAATGTAAACATGCGCACATACAGCACTGAGCGGGCATTCAGGTAGCCGTTTCTCTCTCCATTCACAAATATCCATACAGAGTTTTTCAGCAATGTGACTGCTTGAACAGGGTTAACCCAAGAACTTCACTCTTGTAGCATGTGAGAGATACCTACAGGGAAGTACGTTTTCAGTTCCAACCCAAATTAACAAAGTGTTGGGACACATCCAGTATACACATTTATATGTAATACCCCCAAATGATAAAAGATCATAATTCATTGACCATAAAATGTTCACGCTGGAAGGCAACTGATAATTATGTGATCCTAACCCTTTATTTTATAGATGAGTAAACAAGAGTGCCCTAAGAGTTATACCAATGTAATCTAGATTTATTCTAAAAGCACAAAAAGAAAAAAAAGGATTATTAGATAATCTAGGGTGATCTCTCCCAAGTAGAACAAGACAAAGGATTCAACCCTTTCCCTCTGGAAAGCAAGAGTGGCTGTAGGAGACATTGTGAGTTGGTTGCATACATACGAAGATATGGTGATGAACCTAAATGAAATTAGCATATCATTCTGGAATAGGGGAATGGGGTATGAAACAGAACTGTGGTAAGAGAAGGAAGTGGTAACCACCCACCAGCTGCCTTTGAAATAAGGGCAGAGGAGAGTTACACCTCGGCCAGCAAACAGCAAAAGACCTACTAGAGCCATAGTTGAAGATATGAGGCGAAGGCCTGTGTAGTTAGTAATTTTAGAAGCAGAGAATAAGGCCTGAACACCTTTTACCAGAAAAGAACACTGTGTTGTCATCTGTGAAGGAAGGAAGAACACACCTCTAGGAAGACAGATGATTAGGATGAGACTCCTACTCTCAAGGAGCTCACAATGTAATGTGGAGAACAAACATGCAACTGATAAAGGGTAACATGGACAAAGTGCAGAGGCAGCACAGAAATGGGAGACTTATCTCAAAGATGACACCTCAACTGAGGCTTATGGAAGGCTAAAAAAGGAAAGAAGGTCATTCAAGGGCGGTGATATACAAAGATATTGTATGTAGACTCAGGAATAAGAGAGGCGGTCTAGGAAAATGTGAATAGATCATATAACCAAAAATACGGATAAAATTCAACACCTATTCAAGATAAAGCAAAGTCACTATACAAAGAAGTTATCGCCTTTTCTTAAACCAGCAACAAATAGAAAACACAAATTATAAAATATTATCATTCACAAAAGCATCCCCCAAAATCAAATATCTAGGAATAAATCTAACAAACAACATGTAAGACCTTTACAGTGAAAGCTTCAAAACAATACTTGATAGACATTATGAAAAATATAAAATAAAATGTATTCATCTATAAATGGAGAAACATGCCAGCCTCCTCACTGGATGGTTCAATACTGTAAAAATGTCAATATTCTGCAAAGTGATCTGTACATTCAACAAAAATCAAAATCCTACAGGTTGGGTTGTGTGTGTGTGTGTGTGTGTGTGTGTGTGTGTGTGTGTGTGTGTGTGTGTGTGTGTGTGTGTGTGTGTGAGCTGACAAGGTGATTCTAAAATTTATGTGGAAAAACAACCCAAGAACAGCCAAAGCAGTCTTCAAAAACAATGCTTTTGGAAAACCTAACTACTAGATATCAAGACCCATTATAACATTATAATACTAAGACACTGTGGTATTGGCACAATGGCAAATAGACCAATGAAATAGAATAGAGATTCCAGAAACAGACTCTCACATATACAACTACTTGATTTATAGTACAGGTGACAACACAGTGTACTAGGAAAAGGAAGGCATTACCAACAAATAGTACTGGGTCAACTGGGCATACATATTTTTAAAATGGAAAAAAAAAATCTCATACCATAATCAAAAATCAACTCCAAATAGACTGTGCATCTCAAAGTGAAAGGTAAAACAAGAAGCCTTTTAGATGAAAACACAGAAAAACACTTTCAAGACATTGAATCCAGAAATATTAATCAAATAGCATTCAAAAAGCACTAACCTTAAAGAGAAAAAAACTGAAATTGGACTACGTTAAAATACATTACAGTTCGGGCTTCCCTGGTGGCGCAGTGGCTGAGAGTCCGCCTGTTGATGCAGGGGACACGGATTCGTGCCCCGGTCCGGGAAGATCTCACATGCCACGGAGCGGCTAGGCCCGTGAGCCATGGCCGCTGAGCCTGCGAGTCCGGAGCCTGTGCTCCGCAACAGGAGAGGCCACAACAGTGAGAGGCCCGCGTACGGTAAAAAACAAACAAACAAACAAAATACATTACAGTTCAACAAAAAGACATCATTCTCCTTTGCCATTTTTCTATTCATGTCTTTCTGTTTTAGATTTACCAAATATTTGTCTATTTTAATAATGTGTTTACAAAGAACTGATTTGGGGTTCTATGTATCATATCTGTTTTTCTTAATTTTTTTCTAAATCCTTATTTTCTTTGTATTTACTTGGTCTATAGCTTGATTTTGAATCTTCTTACTTTCAGATTTTCCTTTGGGTACTCCTTCAGCAAAACTCCCACTAGGTTTGATATGCTCTTGTTCATTTCTAAATGGCTTGTAATTTACAATCGTAACTTCTTTAACCTGAGGATTATTTAGAAGAATAATCTTACATTTCCAAGTAGATACATTTTTTATTTTGGTTTCTTTTTTTTGGTTGTTGTTAATTTTTAATCTGACCTTTCTTTATAGACTTCCAAATCATTAATTTCCTGGAAAATTGCAGAATTATTTTGCAAAAATATTATTCATGATTATGAAATTGGAATACATTATTTATTATTATTCAAGCACTGCTTTCTTAATCTACAAACAGTGAAATTATCAATGTCTTCTTGTATTTTTAACAATTCTGGCCTTACATATTTTGACAATATTTTATTAGTTGCATAAAGATTCATGATATATCTTAAGAGATGGTACCTCTTATCAAAATAAAATATTAATACATCTCTTTCTTCCCTTTAATGCAATTGTAGTTTGAATTTTATTTTGTCAGGTACTAATCTTATCATACCTACTTTTTTTTTGGTCAGATTTGCCTTTTTCTATTCGACTCTTTCAACCTTTGACATCACTTTAAGTGTCTCTTGAAAAACTCTGTTAGATTGCAGGCCTCTGTGTCTGTATTAATCCTATCTAAGAATCTGTCTTTTCAACAGGGGAACTCAATCCTTCATATTTACTAAGCATTCATGGATTTATAACTGCCATATATTTACCATTAATTTTTTTAACTTAGATTTATTTTGATCAAAGTTGTATATGTATAGAGTTTAAGGTATCAAATAGTTCTACAAGACTGTTACCAAAAAAAAAAATAAAAAATTAAAGGTAACAACTCCTGAACAATCAACCCTTCCTATTCCCCACTCCACAGAAGCAATCACATTTTCTACTCTTAATTGAGTCTCTTGGTATTTAGCTTTATGTCATTCCCACCCCTTTGCAAAACAAAGGAAAAAATAACAGAATTTAGCCAAAAGAGAGATGATAGATACTGTTAGAAATCTGAGACTTGGTGAACCACAACTTACACAGGCTATAACCTTCTTGCCTTCCCTAGTCTGAAATGGTCATCTCCCTTGTCAAATAAAATGTCAAAGAAAGCAGTTCAATTCTACTTACAGTCTCCTAGAGAAACCTGAACTAAACCAAGCAAGGACAGAAACGCCCACTCAAAAGGAGAGGCTTTTTTTTTTTTTTTTTTTTTGCGGTATGCGGGCCTCTCACTGTTGTGGCCTCCCCCGTTGTGGAGCACAGGCTCCGGACGCGCAGGCTCAGCGGCCATGGCTCACGGGCCCAGCCGCTCCGCGGCATATGGGATCCTCCCAGACCGGGGCACGAACCCGTATCCCCTGCATCGGCAGGCGGACTCTCAACCACTTGCGCCACCAGGGAGGCCCAGGAGAGGCTTTTATAGTAGTTATATTGTTACAATATTTCTAACCTTTGAATCCATGGCCTCCCTTGGGGCATGAGGATGCAAGCAGCTAGAGTTGTCTGAACTCCTTTGAGGAACACTTACCCTTTTAAGACTAAACTATGTGTATATAAAAACTGGAGCTTGGGGATGTACTGTAATCAACCTAAAAGTTTTCAGACCTCAAAATCTAGATGTCCAAGACTTAGCATTATGAATTCAGCTTTCAAATTACTAGTACCATTTTGGTTACTGAAGAAGGCCTCTAGCAGGGGCTTGGTTAGAGTCTGCTAAGGCTGGATGTTACTTATCCTTTGGAGAATAGAAGATACAGCACAGAATTATGTTGTACAGGATTATGCAGCATGTGTATATAGCGTCACAGAGTTATGATGTCTTTACATAAGTTAATAGTTATTAGGCCCTAGCTATGGTTTATAATGGTTCATAGGTGATTATACTCATTTGCTCCATGAGACTTTTTTTCCCTGTTCCAGGATCTCTAAGCTAAATTAGATGCAAGGACCCAATTGCTTAGAGCAGCTATTTCCTTAGGGCATACCATCTGTTTGCAATGCACAGCTAATTCTGAGTCTGCTGACCCTTGAAGAGTATCCCCTAAGGTTGCTGCCTGAGTCCTAAAACCCAATTTATTGCAACTCCCTCCTTCGCCTTCTCCCATCATAAGGCAAGGGTAGGCTGGATCTGACAAAACTTAAGTGATACATGAGAAAGGGCGGAAAGGCCCCAGCTAAAAGAATATTTACATGGCCATGTTTTTGTTTTTGTTTTTAAAGGATAATGTGGAAGAAACAATTGTGATCTTGGGGAGAAAGATTATATAAGAACAGAAATACTCAAGATTATAAATGCATTAAAAATAAGAAGGAAAAGAACAAAAGTAAAATTTACCATGGAAAGGGAGAAAGCAAAACAATAGAAAGAAAAAAAATAGAGCCTTTGTTCATAGGAAAGTCATCTATAGTGCTAATTGTGTTAATTGGCTTGTTTGTTGGTGAGTAGGGAATTTCAAATCTGCAATGCACAACTATCACTTATAATTTAAAAAAAGGATAGAGGGCTTCCCTGGTGGCGCAGTGGTTGAGAGTCCGCCTGCCGATGCAGGGGACGCAGGTTCGTGCCCCAGTCCGGGAAGATCCCACATGCCGCAGAGCGGCTGGGCCCGTGAGCCATGGCCACTGAGCCTGCACGTCCGGAGCCTGTGCTCCGCAACGGGAGAGGTCACAACAGTGAGAGGCCCGCGTACTGGAAAAAAAAAAAAAAAAGTATAGAGAAAAGAAAGAAAAGGACAGAAAAACTTGAAACAGACCTGTGGTTCTCAATCCCTGGAGACTGTCAAGGAAAGGGCCTAGAATGTGCATGCCAGAGGGCTCTGGACCCCCCGTTGTTTTATTTTCTTTGGCTGTAGCAAGTACTGCTGGTTGGTCTGTGTTCAGAGAAATCAGTAATAGAAACATATCTGGGGTGAGGAGATGGTATAGATTTTTTTTAGTTCCCCCAACATTATATTATGAACATTTTCAAACATAAACATTCAGAAAAATTGACAGAAATGTGAACACCTCTATAACCACCATTTAAATTCCGTAACTGCTACTATTTTGCTATATTGATTTTATCCTTATGTATCCATCTATGCATCCATCTACTAAGGGTCTGACTTGATACTATTTAAAGAAATCTTCCACAAAGTTAGGCGATTTTAAAAAAATCATTCTCCCTAATGGAGGTTTGAGTCAGAAAAGGGATGCTAAATAAAATTGTGAGGAAGGAGTGGATTCCTGTTCAGTCATTAGCTGAATGATTATCCTGCTTATCCTGAAATACCACGTAATGTCTGAGCTCCAGTTTCCTCACTTATAAAGTTAGACAAAATGATAATCATGGTCTCATGGTCCTTTCTAGTCTAAAAATTCTATGATTCTATAAAAAAACAATTTTCTTAATAACTATCATTTACTTCATGTTTTCTATGTGCCAGGAAGTATGCTCCAAGTTTAGGAGCATAAACTCATTTAATCTTCACAGGTTCCTTAAAATTTCTGAGATACCACACGCATGAAAACTGTCACCTGTTTTAGCAGCATGTGGCCAGCCTAACCTATTTCCAGTTGCGCTTCCTCTCCACATGCTCAGTGCTCTTTACTAGCATCAACTATACACTTCTCTGGTGGAACCAGCTGGAACTAGCAATCAGAAATTAGCTTTCCTCATTGAGAAACAAGAGCAAACTGGTCTGTAATTTTTTCCCGAAATGTGACATGAGATAAAATAGCTAAAACTACTTTAAGTTGTTTATTTTGGTAAAATAATTACATATAATTATTGTTGAAGGAAATCTACAATACACAATCTTGGTGTTTTTATTCAAATCTGTTGTACACTGAATAACAAAATTAAAATGTCAGTTTTTCAACTGGAGAAAGTACTCAAATCAATAGCCATGTGCTAAACAAAGAGACTCAATTAGAGCACATTATAGTTTGGTTTGGGAATGAATACATCAAGAAAAAAAAAAGCCCCATACACATATTGTGTGTGTATGTGTGTGTGTGTGTGTGTGTGTGAGAGTGAGAGACAGACAGAGAGAGAGGGAGAGAGGGAGAGGGAGAGAGAGAGAGAGAGAGAGAGAGAGAGAGAGAGAGAGGGAGAGGGAGAAAGAGGAGAGAGAGAGAGGGTAAGAGTTTGTGTGTTTGTATAAATGAAAAGCCACCGTTACTGCTTTTATCTCTATATGCCTCTTCAGGTTTATCTCCTCTATGTTCAGTGCTCCCAAATATGTATATTAGTCCTTATTTCTAGTAAAAAAAAAATTGTCTTTGCTTTTTTCCATGGGAGCTATTTGTTATTTCCATACATATTTAAAGATCTTATATTGTAGAAATGTAACAGGATGCCTGCACAAGGTGTCCTAGAACTATAAATATACACTATTATGCAATCAGTGAGGTTCACACCTCGGAAATCTAGATGGAATGGTTATCCTGAAGCAAGTGAACAAAAATAAGGAGGTTCAGCCTGTTGATTAGAACAAGGAAACACTGGAACAGGCCTACAGTAACTCTGCAACTGCAGAATACACAAGGCAAGTGAATTCATTCCAGTCATGGAGAGTGATAAACCCAAATTCTTCACTTTTTTCCCAATGCCTCTTATACAAAGACTTCTATAATAGATTCTGCTCAAGAGCAGGGAGAAACTTGTTTTCCCCAGTGAAATAAGCATGTCTCTAACCAAAGAATGTCCTTTATGGTAACATACGTGGGTATCTTTTATATGAATATTGGGTTACTATACAACCAACATATATAGGGCCATGCTCTCTAGGTAAGTGCAGTCTCTCCTAAAGGAAGTCATCATTCCCATAATTCATCACCCAGAAAGGAGGCAGCTCTTCAAACAGGAAACCCAAGCAAAGACACTCTCTGGACCTTGCTGAGTTGGGCCTGTGGGAAAAGAGGTAGATGTCTGGCTCAGTTCACTTAGTGGCAGTACTCAGACTCTGTCTGCCAAATGGAGACAGGCCAAAAGATAAGGACCTGAAGACAGAGTCTTTGTAAACCAGAATGAATAGTTTTATGTTGCTTTCTATCCATAGCTTTTAGGATAGCTTGATTTAAACATTCTAGCCTTATATCAGCTGTTCCACTGGCATTAAGGTAAAACTAGAGTGTCCTTAGAGTAGAGAATAAAAATGGTAGCAGCAGCACTAAACTGAATCCTCAAACATATTAAAGAGGAAAGCTGAGAACAAGAATCAGGGCTGCCAGGTCCTGGAACTCTTTTAACACTTGGAGATTCTCCCTGCATTGCAGTCCTCATGTTTGGGGGCTCCATTTTATTAAGGAAGGTGGCAGCCTCCTCATGTGTTCTCAACAACAGGCAATCAGATCTATGCAAACTCTCAGGGTTCCCTTATTGCCCTCAATCCGAGAAAACTCAAAGCTAATTATTGTGCTCAATGACTAAAGCTTTCCTCAGGTGAAAGTTATAGCTAATTTTTCTCTTTCTCTTCCTCTTTTACTTATTGGTTCTTATCTTTCTGATCACTAGTTTTGATCTTACTGCATATATTTTTTTTCAAGTGTCCTAAATTCTTTTATAGAAAATGGCCAGAGGACAAGCCAAGCACTGAATAAATTTTTCCCATACAGTAAGATAAAGTTATAAAACAGTGCTCACCTTGAAGCCATGAATGCTAGGGAAGTTGAGAGCCTGTATGCTGGCTAAAAACAATGAGCAAGGAAGCCTGGACTACACCTGTAAGTACAGAATTCTGGGATAGAAGAAGAGCTTGGAGATAATCAATTCCATACTCTCACCTAATGCAAGAAATGTGTTCTACAATTTCTTGGACAGAAGGTTATCTCTGCCTCCCACCTCTGCCTGAATATTTCCAGTGACAGGGAACATAACACCTTATAATGTTCCACTTCATGACAGCTCCCATTGATAGAAAGTCCTTTCTTACATTGAGTGAAATCTGCCTCTCAGTCTACCAATTAATCATAGTTCTTCATTACACAGACATGTATTTCCTCTTCCAAAAGGCATTCCTTCACTTATTTAAATGTATAAGTCTCATTTATTGAATATTTATCAGTATCAGGCTATGTGCTAGGTGCTCTATAAACACTACTATTGATACATATTATCTTCACAATCATCATTTAAGTTAGGTGTTATCCTCCTGCGAAAAGTGAGTCCCAGAGAGACACACCGATTAGAATCTAATGCCAGACAAATATGTGGGGGCTCTTATAACTGTTCCCATAAAGATTTTATTACATTTCTGGCAAACAAGTCACATGATTTAAATGCCTTCAAAATTGGAAGGAAAACAAATAAGTTAGATCAATCCAAAGAGAAAAATAAAGATGGTCTAGAGATACGTACAACTGCACCAGTGTTTGGTTCACGGAGAAAAACAGTAGCATGAAAAGGGTTTAACAATATTGCCATCAGGAAGCTCCAAGAGACAGTAAAGGTAACACCTATTAACATCACAACCGTGACGTGAAGCCAGTGGAGTAAATGCAGGCTTCAAACAAGAAACTCCCTCTCTTGCACCTCAGCCAGGAACCAGAGCAGATTCGCAGGAAGTCAGTCATATGACTGCAGAGAAAGCAGCATGGCCTAAAGGCCAACTTCAGTAGAACCAGAAGTTCACAAATGATTCTGAATATATACTTCTTTGGCTTGGGGGTCGGCGGGGGTGGGTAACAAAACATGGACCTGCAACCGGGAGTGAAGAATCTAACAGTGAACTGAGCAAGGCTCCACATCTAAGCTAGGAATTCAGGATCAAAACAAATACTCCACTTAAGGTGGTTTGCGGGGCATGAGAATCCAAAAGAATAGGATGGAAGGAAATGCTGATAATCATTTCTCTGCCTAAGGTTCTCTCCCATTCCAACCATGTTCCAGTCTTATATTGTTGCTGCCTACTGAACCATTTCACTTGCCTATCCTACTTTCACCTCAAACTCAACATGCTCAAATCAGAATTCATTTCCCTTCAATCTTTCTCTCACCAAATTCCTTACTAGTTAAAGGCATTATCTAGGTATAAAAATCCTGGAGTCATTCTTTTTTTATTTCATGGAGTCCTTCTTAACTTTTGTACTCCACCTTTTTACAGTTAAGAGCCACTGCCATTGAATAAATATTTACTGAGTGCCTACGATGCACCAGGCACTTTCTTTGCACTCTAGATACACTGATGAACAAAACAAAGATATACACTTTTATGAAGCTTATATCCTAGTAGTCAGAGAGAAACAATAAACATAGTAAATAAGTAAATATGATAAGTAAATACAGTATTTCAGAAGGTAATGTTAAAAAAGAGAAAAAGCAGGGCTTCCCTGGTGGCGCAGTGGTTGAGAGTCCGCCTGCCGATGCAGGGGACATGGGTTCGTGCCCCGGTCCGGGAAGATCCCACATGCCGCAGAGCGGCTGGGCCCGTGAGCCATGGCCGCTGAGCCTGCGCGTCCAGAGCCTGTGCTCTGCAACGGGAGAGGCCACAATAGTGAGAGGCCCGCGTACCGCCCCCCCCCAAAAAAAAAAGAAAGAAAAAGCAAAGCAAGATAATGACAATTACAAAAGGGTGGTCACGGTAAGCCTCTTTGAGAAAAAGGTGACAAGTGAGCAAAGACATAGAAGAGGTGAGGGAGGAAGCCAAGAGCCTGCAGGCAAGGCAACAGCCATGCAAAGGCACAGTCGCGCCTATTTCTTTAAAATGTCACAGAGCCACCCATTCACTCCATTCCCAAGGCCATCATACCTACTCCAAAAACTCCTAGGTAGCCATCCTGCTCCATTTCCTCTGTGGTGTAGTTAAACATTCTTTTTCCTGATTTTCAAGGCTCATAATTCTCTGAGCCCACCCTTTAAATCATGAACTTCCATTCCTCCCCTTAAAATTTTTAAACTTAGCATGCTCCTTCTTCACTCACATCATCCTCCCCTACCTCGGTGTACTCTCCCTCTGCCCCTCATCCTCTCTAAACCCTACCTAGTCTGCAAGGCACAAGATCAAGTCCTATCACCTGTAGAGCGCAATCCCTGTGGTTGCTATTACTGAATCTGTATTCATATTTCCCCAGCATCATACTCCTTGAAAGCAAGTGTGCGTCTTTTTCTACACCTCCCACTGAGTTGACCATTACTAAATATTTGCTAAGATTAAATGAGCTATTTCTTCTACAGGCCAAAGCTCTGCCATCTTAAAAACATTTATTAGCTTTGATAAACTATTGAGACAGAATGATTAAAGAATGATTATATTATACAATAAAATGCAAAGGGGTTAGAATAAGCCAAAATGTTAACGATGGACAATGATAGCTTTTTTCTCTTCTCTGATTCAAATTTTCAGGTCTGTGCCTATGTTAATTTGAGAAGCAAAGAGTTTGCTATGAATATAAATAAATCAACACAAATAGTGAGGGATCAACCATCATTAGAATCATTGGAGAGATTCAAATTACCTAAAAATATAATGTCAAAGAAAGACTGCAAGCATCTGAGTAAGCTGCAGTTGCAAAGAGGCAAATTGTAATAAAGACAAGCTTGAAGCATATTCTCACGGTGAAGGAAAGAAGGGAGGGAGGGAGGGAGGAAGGAAGAAAGAAAACCTTCCTGACAAAATGACCATTACAAGATATTTACTGTGTATGAAAGCAGCATGATGTAGAGGAAAGAGTACACACTCTGCAAAGGTTAAACACAGGCTCCACCATTCATTAACATCATGACCTCAGTTTCCTGGTCTGTAAAATGGAAACACAGAAGCTTTTCTATTTACAAACTTTCATAGGAACAAACTAAGTTCCAATCTGAGCAAAATCCTGACAACTCTGCCTACCCAAGCTGATGGAGTTAATGGTAATGTACAATCATTTGAGTCTCAGTGGTTGGACTACTGTTAGTCACTATCTGTTCCATCTGAAGCACGGTCTTCCTTTTACAAATGTATTTATGATTAAAATATGAATGACAAAATATTAACATCTTTAGATAATGTTTAAGAGAGCGGAAAAGAATCCTGGGTTAAAACCAATGTTATCAAAATCTACAGTTATTTCCTAGGCACTGGTCACTGGACCTGGGAACAAACGGACTTAAAAAAGTCTTTTGGAAATTAACTGGTACAAAAGTAAGAAGCTTTTGTACTATTACACAACTATCATCCAAGGCTGGTTATGCGAATTAAATGAGACAAGGCAGGTAGAATTCCTAGCACATTCTTAAAATATATTCCTTTCAGATTGATAAAATGATGCAAGGACCACTGAACCTTCACAGAAATGTCAAAGCAACCTGTGTGTATATCCTGCAAGTCATAATATTTTTGTTATAAATCATTCTGTATAATGTATATTGCTCTCAGATTGCCAAAATGAGGGAGCAGCTTTACAAAAGGCCAGATCTGATCTATAAAATTGGACCCATAAAACCAATCAGACTTACTCCACTAGTGTTTGAGAAAGTGTCTAAGGCAAAAATCCTACAAGTCAATCAATTGTTAAGTTCACATATAAAAAGGGTAACCATAAGAAACTTACTTGCAGTTTTGGACTAAAACTGTACAGCTAAACCTGGATCTAATTCAGCATAGCAGCAAATCTTAATGTTTATGGAAACTGCTTAGATTTGATATTGAGAAAATTACATTAAGTAATGCATTAAATATTATCCTAAGTATTGCAGTTAGGCTGGGTCAAAACAGACTATAAATTTTGAGAAGATTCCAAAAGTTTTCTTCAGCCAGTTCTATGTAACAAGACATGAAAATACCTGAGAAACATGCCAGCATCTGCTGTCAATTCCAGAACCAGGAAGCGAAGATGTGACCCAATCACATGGTATCAAACCAGGGTCCATCTGTTCAGAAAATATTGCATTATGCAAGCCATGACCAAGAAAGAACAGCAAAAGACATGAGGTTTTCTGACATGTGCAGGGGATTCTGTGGTTTGAAAAGACGTTCTCATATCAAAAGGGCCATCCATAGGATACTGGCATTTTCAAAACCCACTTCATTAGACATGAACATATCTGATACAATGCAACTGTACTAAAGAATAGTATTGAGTTCAGGCAACTGTTTCAATTAGGCCTAGGAGAAGCTGTCAACAAAAGTCTTCACAGGAGCATCCATCCCCACAGGATCAAGATTTATCTCCTTCTTCATTATTTTGAACATGTCAGTTCCCCATTTAATTTCTTTTTTTTTTAATTAATTAATTTATTCATTTATTTCTTTTTGGCTGCGTTGGGTCTTCGTTGCTGCGCAAGGGCTTTCTCTAGTTGCTGTGAGCAGGGTCTACTCTTCGTTGCGGTGTGAGGGCTTCTCATTGAGGTGGCTTCTCTTGTTGTGGAGCATGGGCTTCAGTAGTTGTGGTGCACGGGCTTAGTCGCTCCACGGCATGTGGGATCCTCCCGGACCAGAGCTCAAACCCGTGTCCCCTGTATTGGCAGGTGGATTCTTAACCCCTGTGCCACCAGGGAAGTCCCTCCCCATTTAATTTCAACAACAAAGTAGATCATCTAAAATTCTAAACCTAACCATGTGCTACAAGGCCTTTCAATTACATCCCACTTCAATTAAACCAAAATTTCTTCCAAACTACTATAAGCCTACTTTTCTCAATCAATAAGCACTACACGGGCTTCCCTGGTGGCGCAGTGGTTGAGAGTCCACCTGCCGATGCAGGGGACGCGGGTTCGTGCCCCGGTCCGGGAAGATCCCACATGCCACGGAGCGGCTGGGCCCGTGACCCATGGCCGCTGAGCCTGCGCGTCCGGAGCCTGTGCTCCGCAGGCGGAGAGGCCACAACAGTGAGAGGCCCGCATACCACAATAATAATAATAATAATAATAATAATAATAATAAGCACTACACCAGGCCCTTTTTTCAGCAGTATAAAAAAGGTACTGACCTTCTCTTGAGGACTTTATAACCTATAATTATTCCCCCTCCTTCCCACTTTCAGAACTCACTTTTCTTAAGCTTTGTGAAATTCAAGGTAACTTCACTTAGGTAAGTCACTCCATTAACTCTGTTCCTCCCCCCTCCAAATCCTTCACATTTTAAACTGCCATATAGGACACAAGATCTAGAATCAGAAAAATCAAAGTTCCTGTCCTGGTTCTGCCCAACCCTGAGAAATTCACCTAACCTCTAGAGTTATGCTTTTCCATCTGTAAACTCAGTGATTTATGACTTTCAACATTTGAATGCCTAGCCCCGGTGGGCATCCCATTATATTACTCTCCCTTACTCATC
The DNA here is from genome assembly GCF_025265405.1 of Mesoplodon densirostris. Lineage (NCBI taxonomy): Eukaryota > Metazoa > Chordata > Mammalia > Artiodactyla > Ziphiidae > Mesoplodon > Mesoplodon densirostris. Next base: position 25,827,922 of record NC_082666.1, on the reverse strand, counting down.
CCACTTAGATTACCTTTCTGTTTCCAGTCACATATCAGAGAATTTTTAGAATTTGGGAAAAAATAATAGTGGTTAATATATCCAAACCCCACATTTCAGAATAAGGAAATTAACTCTATAAAGAGTAACTTGCCAGCCAGACAATAGAAGCTTTTGCTTCCTGCCCTAGGGGAGCTGGGGGACACAGCTTACAAAGAGAGAGCTTAACACTCATCAAATACCCCTCTCTGCCCAACTGAATTCTAGCCACTCTTCAAAGTCAGTTTAAGTCCTAAAGTGTCCAGGAAGCCTCCCCCAGTCACTTCAGTCTAGAATACTCACTTCCCTCTTTGAATACTGATGCCTCTCTGCAGGGGTGATATTAAAAGTATTAACAACTAGCACCCCAGTGGTACCAACCAATCAGAAAGGATGTCTAACCAATCAAAACACACGTGGCCCAGTGGGAATTGCTGGTTGAACATCAGCCCTCCTATTAATAACAATACAAAATAGCAACCTCAAATGCCAATACAATTTTCTCATTTGATCTTAACAATCTCATAAACTAGACAAAGTAGGTATCATCCCCGTTTTCTGCATACCTAGAAGTTGGGGCTAATAACGAAATCTAATAACCAACTGCTTCTTTTACCACATCACATGACTTTTCCTGATTGTACACAGAATTCTCAATTAATATTGTATAAACTGTACTTACATATAACAGTATAAACACTAAAGGAATACTCAAGTCAAACAATTAATTTAAACAACAAGCATTTAAGTGGAACAGAATATAAAACATAGTGCTAGGTTCTGAGACCATAAAAGAAATAAAAGGCATGATCCTTGCCCTCTGGGTACTTATAACGTTCGAGAGTATTTTTAAGTAACAGTGCAACATGGTAGAAACAGACAACACAAAGTGTAAGTTCTATACAGTTCAGGGAAATAAAGAGTTCACAAACTAAAGCAGTATAGGAAGTCAGGACTGAGAACTTCTCACACTCCCAAAAGGGGCAAAATTAAATATGTAGTGAAAAGGCTGAAAAGTCAGGAGTGGGTGGAAAAATAGAAAACGCTGGAATTGAGGGTTTGCAGTAGTGGGATGTGAAATCTCTGGTTGGATACACAGAGGTGGCCCTAATCATAAGCCTCAAGTACTGCTCTAAGCACTGAATACAAATGGGAAATCTCGTAAACCCTTTGTGGGGATGGCTGAGGAAGATTAGCTTGGCAGCAGCCTATAAAAAAGCCTAGGTGAGAGAAACTCTGGAAAGCAAATGGATTTGAGGGATAACAGGCAGGACTAAGCTGATGGCTGCATATGAAGAAAGGACAAAACATTCAAGAGGCATTAATGTAAAGAAGAGTTGGGTTTTAGGAATGTTTTGAAAGAAAAAGTTACAAAAAGGAAGCATTCTCACACAGGATATATATGTAGACATAGTGGTACTAAACTGTGTACCATGGACAAGGAACCAATTTCCCTAGAGAAATCTATGTTGGAGAGAGCAGAAGCTGGGCAGAGAAATACAAAACTGATACCGAGACAATAAGGAACAACTGCAAACTCTTAAAAAGGAAGTCAAATTATAAACTTTAAAAAGCATTTGCGCTCCTTCAGAATATATGAAAGGATGAATGGAAACATCAACATAATCAAGGAGAACAGGCAGACCAGTTGAGGTAGTCTAGACTTAAGCATAATAATAGCTCCTGGATCGGCTTTGTATTGTAGGCATGCCAGGGTAGTCTGTAAGCTCCTCCAGGGCATGGACTGAGCAATATTCTGTACATCTATTAAGTCCAATGCTAATGATTGAATACACGAACACTTTGTGTGCTAAGCTAGGTGGAAAAGAGTGAACTATGCTACTTGAGTAAATAGTGGTGTGGAAATGTTACTTATGCTTGATGCATAACTATATTGATTTTCCCACCTGTCCACACACTTATCTTTTCCCCCTTCTCAGGCCAATGTCAAAAATCCATTGTTTCCTCTAATGTAGGCCCAGTGTGAAGGGACTCCAAGAATGTACTAGGAGTGGTTAGGGTTCGGCACTTCCACTGGAGGGGACACGGGTTCGATCCCTGGTTGGGGAATTTAGATACCACAGCGCGGCAGGGCCAAAAAAATAGAATGTACTAGGAGTCAGAAAGAAGCCAACCTGTTTTTCTAATTGTGAGGACAAAAATCTAAAAGTGAATAATAAAGATCACTATTAGAGGACTAAAAAAGAAAAATGGGCTATGCCAGACAGTGAGGTGTATATATTAAGGTTTATAGGTTTTGGAAACACTGAACCCTCAGTGTACTAACTCCAGTTCTTAGTAATTGAGTACTTACCCTCCCCACACCTCAGTTTTCTCATCTGTAAAATGGGGCAGGGCTTCCCTGGTGGCGCAGTGGTTGAGAATCTGCCAGCCAATGCAGCGGACACGGGTTCGAGCCCTGGTCTGGGAAGATCCCACATGCCGCGGAGCAACTAGGCCCGTGAGCCACAACTACTGAGCCTGCGCGTCTGGAGCCTGTGCTCCGCAACAAGAGAGGCCACGACAGTAAGAGGCCCGCGCACCGCGATGATGAGTGGCCCCCGCTCGCCGCAACTAGAGAAAGCCCACGCACAGAAACGAAGACCCAACACAGACAAAAATAAATAAATAAATAAAATGGGGCAAATGCCACATAGCCCTAAGGGTTTAGTTGTGAGGAGTAGATAATGTACTTTGGTGTACTTTATGCATCTACATCATAGTAAGCTCTTAAAAGACAGTAGCTATTAATAATAACTGGCACCCTGTCTTGAATTTTTTGTTTTAAAAACATTTGGTGTTCAATTACAGACACAGAAACGTACTTTCACTTTATCTTAGTTGCTTACACTAAGGCTCTATATTTCAGTTTCTAGTATTATAACTTGGATGCTAACAAAGTTTTTCAATTCTCCTTCCGCGGGGTAGGTGACGACCACATACCCCATCCTAATTTAATATTTTGGAAAACGTAGCAAACACTCCCTCGAAAACCAGCTACACAGACGACTGATTCAAACTACTGTCACTCAAGAAATGGAACATCTCTAGCGATGTTCCTTCGAGGAAATAAAAGCGTTTGATCAATTCAGAGTCATTTCCATTCAAACATTCCAAACCCCCGCAGAGTGAGCAAACGTTCAAGTTTCTACTACGAAAACAATCTGTAGCCTTCTGGTTACTGGATTCACTTCAACACTTCCCCAGAAGCACGAAAGAAGAAGCACTCCGCACATGTTAGTGCCTCCTTGTCCTCACACAAAGCTTCACAGTAGCTCCCCTTCCAAAGCCACCCCTGGCTGGAGAAGCGGCCCCTCTCGGCGGGGTCAGGCCGGCGCCAAAGGCCAGGGCGGCCCTGCTGACCCGGGGGTCTCTGCCACACATCCCCCCCTCCCACTGCTAGGGGAGGCCCTGGAGGCTCAGAGCTCACACCCCGCCCTGGAAGCCTCCTCGGACCCCAATCCCTCCCGGGACCCCGGAGCCTGGAGCACCTACTCGTTCGGGGTGCGGTGCCCGGGACAACGCCACACAGCGCCCCGCGGGGAATGGGGAGTAGTCCCAGCTCTGCCGGTCCCGGCCAGCCTCACACCCTCCGGCTGTCGGCCCGCGCCCACTCGCTCCCCAGAGGGCAGCCCCCGACACCGGACGACTTCGCCCGACGCCACCTCCCCCGGAGAGCCGGCAGCCGGGGCAGCCGCGGGCTGCCGGTCAAGTCCACCCGCGCTCGGACCCAGGCCCAGCCCCGCCTCCGCTCCCCACCCGCGGCTAGCGTGGCGGCGGCCCGAGCAGGAAAGCCCGGCCCCGGCCCAGGCGCCGCCACCTGCGCCCCCGGCCCCGCGCCATGTTTGAGAAAGAGAAGGAGCGAGCCAGAGGCCGGGCCCGGTCCGCGCGCCCCGAGGCCGCCCGCCAGTCCCGCCGCGCCGCCGCTCACCCGTCACCTCCGGGACCACCGTTGCCGCCACCGCCAGCACGAGGAGGAGCAGCCGGGGACGCGGAGCAGCGGCCGCCGCCTCCATGGTCCCGCCGCCACCGCCTGTGGCCCGGCCCGGCCCGGCAGCCGCCTCGCCTCAGCAAACCTCGCCTCGCCCCACCTCCCCTGCCGCCGCGGCGGCCTCGCTTCGGCCTTTTGTGACTGCTCTGGGGCTGCGCGTCCATTGGCTGCCGGGCTCCCGCCGGCCCCGCCTCCCCGCCGTCTGCGAACAGCCGAGCGGGACCCAACCCAGAGCCCCGCCTACGGGCCCTCTGGGCAACCAATCCAGAGCCGCGGGCGCCTGGCCGCTGGCCACGCCCTCAGACTCCCCGCTGGGGGGACCCGCCAGACCCCTGCAGCTGTGGAAGCCGCTGGGAGTTCGGAGAAGGCCCGGTGGGAGCAGGGTCTAGCCAGCCCCGGTACTGCCTTGCCTCCAGCCACCGAGGGCACTGGGTGTGTCTGGGACGATGGGTGTGTCTGGGTGTGAGTCGCTTTAGGAAAAAGGCTGTGGCTGCTCGACGCTCTTTTCTTCTAGCCTCTTTACTTCTCACCTAAGATCTGGTACTGAGCCTGGTTCCCATTCACAGCCCTGCACCATCAGTACCCCACACATTCACCCAGATCCTTAGTACCTTCAGGTACTAAGTAACTTCCACTCCCCAGATCCTCGCCTCAACTTTCAACGCCCCCCGCCCCAAGATCCTACCTCAGTGCCTTTCAGATACGACCCAGTCTCCTGTTTCCTCCCACTGTCAGCGTCCACCCCCAAACCTAGATACGCCGCCAAACCTAGATACCCCCAAAAAAAAATTCTGAAGGAAGTCTCCAAATCTGGCCTCAGACCTCAAATCCCGAGCTCAGACACGCCCCCGAACTGCCTCCCGCCCCTCTCCGGAACTCAGAGCAGAGCCAGACTGGACTCCAAACCACACTCCTTTCCTCTTGTCCCTTCCTGATTCAGGTGGGAAAGGGAAGGTTCCCACCCCCATCCCCAAAGGAGAGGGATTCCCCCTTCTTAGCACGCAGCATCCCGAGGGCGGAGGAGGAGCAGTCATTATTTTGAGCCGCCTTTGACACGCCTGCACAATAATTCTGAGGTGTCACTAGAAACCCAAATAAACTCGGCTACGTTTTCATTCTGAATTCCTAATTTACTGTGAGACGCTCCACCCACCTTTCCTCCGGGACGCCAAAACGAGCTCCAGATTTATCACTATTCCTGTCAGACTAGTCCTCTCTTCAGACACAAACACAGACGAGGAGGCTGTTACATAGAACGGAGAACATTTTCCACAGAACCTTTTAGGGAGAAAATTTTATTTTCTGTGCGATTTGAACTTGGAGTTAAAAAAACCTTAGTAACAGGAATCAGAACCAGCCTTTAGCATGCTTTGTAAATTACTTTAGCACTACTTGGTGAGCATTTTACAACCCTGTGAAGACCTCCCTCCTGAGCAGTAAAGGGGCATGGTGGAGGTGTTGGAGCTGAGATCTGAGACGGGCACTATTCCCCTTCTGGCTTGAACATTTACTTGAGAAAGTCAGTTAACCTTTCTGAGCCTCCATTTCTTCATCTATAAAATGGAAATAATATCTGTCTCCCAAGGTTAGTGAGAGGATATGTTCAGATTTGGGGGCTCCCCTTCTTCCCTTTCAAATTCTACTCCTAGGCTCTCTCTCATCGGACCCCTCACCTGCTCCTCTCCTCTGGGCAAGTAAGGGGCTGATAATACATACACTGAACCACCTAACCAGGGATGCAGCTACTGCTGGAACCAAGGTCAACGCCTGCTCTCTAGGGCTGCCTGAGACCACCAGCAGGAAGCTTTCTTCTTGCTCCCTGCAGCAGGCAGTCCAAGCCCAGGGAGGCTGTTTCTGCCAGGCTCCAGCCCCAATCTGCTTTCTCAGTTCTGGTTTCTTCAGTGGAGACCTGGTGGGTAGGTCAGGGCCTTGTGACACCTGAGGTCTCTAGACTGCTTTTTTTGTTGCTCTAGTCTCAATATCTTGCTTAAGATAAGCCCTCAGGAGATACTTACTGTGTGAATGAGTTAATGAATGAATGATTCATCTCAGACAAGTGATTGTTCTTCTCTCATCAGTAAGTTCTTCATCTCTAAAATGGAAATATAATAGTACCTGCCCCATTTATAAATAAAAGGGATCGAATCGCATGTCTTAGACCCCTTAAATGACATAATGTATCTGAATAGTGTCTGGAACATAGTAAATATATAGTAACGTCATTTCCTTTGCCCATCCCCTTCCAGCTTTGTGTGATTCTAATCAGCGTTCACATTCACAGTAATTCGTGCCTTTGCCTTACAGAGCCTCAATTAATCAGATATCTTCTATGACACACTTCCAGGTTCTTCACATTTCCATGGAATTGAGCGTGTTCATTAGGAAAGTGAGGAACAGGAAGGAGAAACAGACTATTTTTAAATTTTATTTTCCTGATATTTGGAGGAAATTTCCATGAGCCACCGATCTATAAATAAACTACATTAGAATGGAGCAATACATTATACGTTTATAATCGTGGTTCTCCAATTTAAAATGTCTCCAAATTACTAGGGGAGCTTTTTTTAAAAATTTTTATTCATTTATTTATTTTTTGGCTGCACTGGGTCTTCGTTGCTGCATGCGGGCTTCCTCTAGCTGCGGGAGCGGAGGCTACTCTTTGTTGTGGTGTGTGGGCTTCTCATTGCTGTGCCTTCTCTTGTTGTGGAGCACGGGCTCTAGACACGCGGGCTTCAGTAGCCGTGGCAAGTAGTCTCAGTAGTTGTGGCGCACAGGCTTAGTTGCTCCGCGGCATGTAGGATCTTCCCAGACCAGGGCTCTAACCCGTGTCCCCTGCATTGGCAGGCAGATTCTTTTTTTTTTGCGCTATGTGGGCCTCTCACTGTTGCGGCCTCTCCCGTTGCGGAACACAGGCTCCGGACGCGCAGGCTCAGCAGCCATGGCTCACGGGCCCAGCCGCTCCACGGCATGCGTGATCCTCCCGGACCGGGGCACGAACCCGTGTCGCCTGCATCAGCAGGTGGACTCTCAAACACTGCACCACCAGGGAACCCCGGCAGGCGGATTCTTAACCACTGCGCCATGCCACCGGGGAGGTCTCTAGGGGAGCTTTTTAAAATGCAGATTCCTGGTGTCAGCCCTAGAGAGTCTGCTCCAGTTCATGTGAAGGAGGTCCAGGAGTCTGCATATGTAATGAACACTGCCAGGGGAAGTATCACCAGGTCATGCTTTAAAAGACACTTCGTTTAGTAAGTGTGACCTTAAAACTCAGTAAATAAAAATGCATGTGCTTATTTCACCTTTTGGAAACGGATGGGCAATGGAAGGAAGCCTCTGGCTTTGGAGGTCTGCAGGCCCTAGTTGGAATTCTGGCTCTGCCATTTACTAGATGTGGGATCTGTGCACCCTACTTGATCTCGCTGAGATTTCACATCTCTGGTGTAAATTGGGGTAATGACACTGACTCATATATTTGTTATAAGGTCTAAATGTGCTCTTGCACATGAAGAATCTATCATAAATGTTAATTCCCTTCACAGTCTCTATAGGCCCTCAAAAATGTATAGTTTGTTTACTCCAACGTCGTAATTTTAAGGGGAAGAAAATGAGGACCAGTCCCCCAGCAAGTCAGCTTCTGACTCAGGACTAGGAGACTCTCACTCTAGTGCCCTGTCCCCTGCACAATGCTACCTCTCCATCTCTAGGCTAAGTATATTGTTTGCTTTGCTTTTCATTTTGCATTATTCCCTCAAGGAAGATGTTTTCTCTTAAGTAGAGAGCAGAGACTGCTAGTTGCCTAATCTACATCCACTGCTACTTTCACTTTATAACAGAATCCTCATTTTCTTTGGCAAAGCAGTTCACCTAACTAAAAATTTCCCAGGCTTCTGGCACCTCGATATCGCCATGTGGCAGATTTCTGGCCAATGAAATATAATCAGAGGTCTACCAGGTAGAGCTTCTGGGAAAGATATTGTTTTCCTCATAAAGAAGAGACAGACATCACATTTTCACCCTCTTTCTGCCTGGAACACAGTTGCAATGACTGGAGGTGCAGCAGCCATCTTGTGAACATAAGGATGTTGGCCATAGCTAGGAATAACAGAGAGAAAAATGGAGAAAGTCTCGGTCCTTGATAAATTCCTTAATCAACTGAACCAGCTCTGAAATGCTTATCCTTGGAGTTCTTATTATATGAGAAAAATAAACATCTTTTCTTTTAACCCTAGAACACTTCAACTCTAGTCATATGCTATCTATCTATTGCTGTATATTTTATTTCTATCTTATTTTTTAACCCACAAGACATTATCAATTTATACCATTATTATCTATTGCTAACTCTTGGTGCTCCTAACTGAATAACAAATCACCTCAAAACTTAGTGGCTTAGAATAGTAACCATGTATTATTTCTCACAAGACTGTGGGTAGGCTGGGCAGTTTTTCTGGTCTAGGCAAATTTAAGCTGATCTCAGCTGAGCTCCCATATGAATCTGCTGTCGGGTGGCAGATCAACTTGATGCTGAACAGATCTATAATAGTCTCGGTCAGCTTTTCTATGTGGTTTTTAATCCTAGCAAGCTAGTCTGAACTTGTTAACATGACAGTTCAGGGGTCCAAAATAGTGAATGGAAGTTTACAACTGGCACAACATAATTTCTGCCACATCCCATTGGTTTGGCATGAATTGAGCTGAGCCCAGATTCAAAGGGTGGGGAAATAGACTCCATCTCTTGATAAAAGGATCTGCAAAATCACATTGCAAAAGGGCATGGAGACCAAGAGGGGAATAAGAGTGGCCATTTTTGAAAACACTTTTTACTGCTTTTTCTGATCTTCATTCTTTTTACCTCTAGACTTTCCATCTCAAATCACCTTCATTCTGCCTGAAGTATATCCTTTTGAATTCCCTTTAGTGAGAGTTGACTAGTGGCAAACAATTTTAGTTTTTGTTTGACTGAAATGTCTATATTTAATCCTTATTATGGGACAGTGTTTTCACTGTATATAGAATTGTAGGGTGATAATTGTTTTCTCTCAACAATTGAAGACATCATCCCACTGTCTCTGGCTTCCACTGTTGTTTTTATGAAATCAGCTATTAGTTGATTTCTCCTTTGTAGGTAATCTATCTTTTCCCTCTGCTTTTTTAATAGACTTTATATTTTATAAAGTATAAATAATAAATAAGAATACTTATTTTCTAGGTTCACAGCAAAACTGAGCAAAAATTACATAGAGTTCCCATGTATTTCCTGCCCTCTCCATGCACAGCCTCCTCCACTATCAATATCCCCCATCAGAGTGGTACATTAATTACAGTCAGTGAACCTACAATGACACATCATTCTCACCCAGAGTCCATAGTTTACATTAGAATTCACTCTTGGTATTGAACATTTTATAAGTTTTGACAAATGTATAATGACATGTATCCACCATTATAGTATCATACAGAGTATTGATACAGTATCAATCCTCTGTGCTTGGCCTACTCCTCCCTCTCTCCCCCATCACTTGGCAACTACTGATTTTTTACTGTCTCCATAGCTTTGCCTTTTCCAGAATGTCATATAGTCAGAATCATACAGTATGTAGTCTTTTAAGGTCTGCTTCCTCCACTTAGTAATACGCATTTAAGTTTCCCCCATATCTTTTCATAGCTTGATAGTTAATTTCTCTCTGGCACTGAATAATATTCCACTGTATAGGCTTACTACAGTTTATTTATGCATTCACCTACTGAAGGATATCTTGGTTACTTCCAAGTTTTGGCAACTATGGATAAAACTGCTATAAACATCTGTGTGCAGGTTTTTGTGTGGACATAAGTTTTCAACTCATTTGGGTAAATACCAAAGAGCATGATTGTTGGATCATATGATGAAAGTATGTTTAGTTTTGTAAGCAATTGCCAAACTATCTTCCAAAGTGGCTATACCATTCTGCATCTCTACTAGCAATGAATGAGTCCTGTTGCTCCATATCTGGATGCTTTATTTTGTTGAATTTTTCATCTCTAGACGCTTCATTTGGTTCTTTAAAAAATCTTCTATTTCTCCTCTCATTACGTCCACATATTTCTTTACATCCCTAAGCATATGAAGCATAGCTATACTAGCTGTTTTAATGTATGTACTTGTCAGATAACTCCATCATCTCTGTTGTTTCTGGGTCTGTTTACTGATATTTTGGGCTCACATTTTTCTACTGCTTCGTATTTCTAGTGACTTTTTTTATTGGATGCCAGACATTGCAAATTTTAGGGTGTGGCATGCTTGATTTTCTTGTATTCCTTTAAAGAATCTTGAACTTTTTCTGACAGTGAGCTAGGTTACTTGCAGATTAATTTGATTCTTTTTTTTTTTTTTTTTTTTTTGCGGTATGCGGGCCTCTCACTGTTGGGGTCTCTCCCGTTGCGGAACACAGGCTCCGGACGCGCAGGCTCAGCGGCCATGACTCACGGGCCAAGCCGCTCCGCGGCATGTGGGATCTTCCCGGACCGGGGCACGAACCCGTGTCCCCTCCATCTGCAGGCGGACGTTCAACCACTGAGCCATCAGGGAAGCCCTAATTTGATTCTTTTGAGGCTTATTTTAAAACTCCTTTAGGACAAGTCTGGAGTAGCCATTAATCTAAGACTAATTTTTCCTCACTTGTAAGGTACGGCCTTTCTGAGATCTCTGTTAAATGCTCTATATATTCAACAAAGTGTCTCTACTCTGGCTGGAGAAAGCTCAAATGATTCCTGACCTGGTCTGAGCTCAGAATTATCTGAGAACATTATAGCGTCTCAGTAATTTTTCTTTCCTCTAAAGTTGTTATTGCTGGCTTTGTGCGGTTTCCTTCCCTGTGTGCGTAGATGAACATTCAACCACAGACTCAAACAGACCCCCTATGCAGCCTTCTAAACATTCTACATAGCTCCTTTCTCTCCTGAACTCTTGCCTTGCAAATTCTAGCAGCTGCAGGCTTGCTGAGCGCTGGTCTCTGTTGAGCGTCTGTTACTAATTTGCATATCATCTTTTATGATGTCTGTCCAAGTCTTTCACCCAAGTCTTTTATTAATAATTGATAGGTGTTATCTATATAATCTGGATGTGAGTCCTTTGTCAGATGTGTGTATGGTAAATAGTTTCACTCTGACTGTTATTTTATTGTTATCCTCAAAGAGCAATAATTTTAAACTTTTTCTTTTATAGTTAGTTCTTTTTGTGTTCTGTCCAGAAAATGTTTGCCTACATTCAATCACAAAGATATTCTCCTATACGTTCTTCTAGATGCTTTATAGTTTTAGCTTTTACATTTAAGTCTTTGAGCCATCTTGAATTAACTCTTGTGTAAGATGTGAGGTATGAATCAAGGTTCAATATTTTCCATACTGACATTCGGTTGATGCATGACTTGAAAAAAATGTTCTTTCCTCGTAAAACTACGCTGGTACACTGGTACATCAAAAATCATTTGATTGTGGGTTTGTTTCTGGATCCTCTTTTCTTTTTTTTTTTTTTTTTTCTTTTTTCGGTATGCGGGCCTCTCACTGTTGTGGCCTCCCCCGTTGCGGAGCACAGGCTCCGGACGCGCAGGCTCCGGACGCGCAGGCTCCGGACGCGCAGGCTCAGCGGCCATGGCTCACGGGCCCAGCCGCTCCGCGGCATATGGGATCCTCCCAGACCGGGGCACGAACCCGTATCCCCTGCATCGGCAGGCGGACTCTCAACCACTTGCGCCACCAGGGAGGCCCTGGATCCTCTTTTCTTTTACATTGGTTTATTTGTCTGTCTTAATGCCAATATCACTGTTTTGATTACTACACTTTATGGTAAGTCTTAAAATCATGTAGAGTTAACCCCCCAACTTTGTTCTTCTTCAATGTCGTTTTGCCCATTCTAAGCCCTTTACAGTTCCAGGTAAATTTTAATGATAGTTTGTCAATATCTCCAAAAACCCTGCTAGAATTTTTATTGGAATTGCATTGAATCTATAAATCAATTTTGGGAGAATGTACATCTTTATAATATTGATTATTCTAATTTGTGAGCATGGTATATTTCTCCATCTATTCAAGTCTTTAATTCCTCTCAACAATGTTTTGTAGTTTTTATTGGTAGGAGCATTTTGTAACATTTGTTAAATTTATTTCTAGGTAAATTTTTACATTATTGTAAGTGGAATTAATTATTATTTTTGGGGGGGGCCATACCACACAGCTTGTGGGATCTTATTTCCCGGACCAGGGATTGAACCCCGGCCTTAGGCAGTGAAAGCACAGAGCTCTAAACACCGGACCACTAGGGAATTCCCTGTAATTAATTTTTAAATTTCATTTTCTAATCGTTTGTCATTTTCATTAAGTTTTCACTTTAATTATTTTATTTTTCATTTGTAAAAGTCATATTTGGACCTTTTCCAAATCTGCTTGATCTTTCCTTATATCTCCTTGTTTTTCAATTTGTTCTTTTTAAAAAAACAATATAGCAATCATAGTTATTTCCTATTTTTGTTTGTGTATGATATTTCCAGTATTTGAATTCTTGTGGGTCTGTTTCTTCTGTCTGTTGTGTCTCATTTACAGTGCCTCTGTGTACGGATAGTTCCTTTTTATTGAAAGCTGTGCATTTCCTTGAGATTTTATTTGTGGAAATTCCTTAAGGTCTGAGATAAAGGTAGGTTCCTCTATCAAGGATTTGCACTAGTTCTTGCCACCTGTACCACTACCAGTCTCAGATTAACCTAACAAATTATTGGCTTGAGTTTGGGGGGCGGGGGTTGTTTGTTGTTTACTGTTTAGAACACACAGGTAATATGAACTTGGGCCTCAAACTACATGAGGGGCAGATTATGGTCCCACAGGCTCCATAATGACATTAATTTCCCTTTTTTTGCTTAGCACCTAGGGTCTTGCAACCCCCTGGTGGTTGATGGGGTTAGTAGCTATTTCCGGGAGTGCAGACATTTGGGGGTCTCACCTTTACGGATGAGGTGTCTAGGGGCCTTGGATGGCCCTGGTCTCTGTACTTCATGATTCCCTGTCCTCTGTGAGGCCCGACAACAGAAGCTCAAGTCCACCTGGTTCAATCAATGTCCTCAGAGCCACAGTCAGCGCAGTCCTTCTTTCACTTAGTACTCACTTAGGATTTTTGCCTGAGACTCTCTTACTTTCTTGCCAGCTCATAAATGCATTTAGAAAGATATATTGCCTCTGCATTTAAAATTTTTTCCTTGGAAGGGTCAATCCACCAGTTATCAGGATGGAACGCCTACTACCTAACATCCTGCGGACAACTTAAAAATCGCTATCCAGTTATCGTTACAGCAGAATACAGTTGTAACTGTTATAGGTCTCACAGGGGTTCAAACAAAAGCTGTTTTGCAATACAGTGTGCGAAAAACCCTGCTTCTGGCAGTGTCTCTACCCATTCTCCAACATTAAAAACATACTCACAGTCTGTCTCTCCCCACTCGCCTCTGTCAAGCTGGTTTCCCCAAATGCTTGGGTTACTTTTAAGAAAATGTTTTGGTTTTTGTTTTTTATTGTTTTGTTTTCACTTGGACTTTTGTTATGAAAGTCTAATTTTAAACACACTACCGACAAAGGATTGCCCTGTGGAAAGTTTCCCTGCTTTGAAGAATTTATTTATTTATTTAGATTAATTCAGCAAAAGTCCCACAGATACTGGAAAACAGAAGTGGCCTCTTTTTGCTCACGTGAATTTGTGAGTGTGTATGTGTGTGTATATTTAATCCTGGTAGTTTACCTTTGCTCTTTTTTTTTTTTTTTTTTTTTTTTGGCGTTACGCGGGCCTCTCACTGTTGTGGCCTCTCCCATTGCGGAGCACAGGCTCCGGACGCTCAGGCCCAGCGGCCATGGCTCACGGGCCCAGCCACTCCGCGGCATGTGGGATCCTCCCGGACCGGGGCACGAACCCATGTTCCCTGCATTGGCAGGCGGACTCTCAACCACTGCGCCACCAGGGAAGCCCTTTTGCTCATTTTTGACTACTTGATCTGCAAAGACAGATACAGGTATATGAAGCTCTCCTTCCTGCTTTCCTCTTTCCCCAGAGACACATCTTCTGGGCCTGACCACCCTCCTTCCCCCATAAGAGAGCCAAAAAGTAATGCCAATCTCCTGGCCCCTGTGAGTTAGGGCTGGGGGCTAGCAGGCTGGAGCTGTCTTCTCTCTGGCCCTGAGAAACAGTCCCAAGCTGCAGACTGTGGCTCTGTTTGCACCAGTCCTGCCCTCAGACAGCTGGACGTTAAGCAGTCCCGGCCTCCCTCTCCAGGACTCGGCCTCCAGCGGGCTGATAATTAGGTTCTGCCTTGTTCCCTAGTCTAGGCTGCTGCACTGGTCACCTGTGTTGCCTACATCCTCCGTCTGGCCCAGACTCCTTTTTATCACCCCCCTTCCAAGACTGCAATCTCTGGCCAGAACCGAGCTCAGTGGATGAGTGTTTGCTCCATGCAGACGGACCTCCTAATGTGGTTGCCTCCGCTTTTCAAGTACCCATTGCTGCTCTCTCTTCGTCTGCGGAAACATCTTGCTCCTTGTTAGAATCTCCAGAGCGGACTGTCTGCACATGGTCATGTGTCACTCTTCCCTTGGTTGCCGCCTGCCCTGACTAGACTCGGTGCCTCACTAAGTTCGCTTACCCTTCCTCTGGGTTGGTCTTCCCTACCCAGTTACATTGTTTCAGAGAGAGCCCAGCTTTTCCCCCTGGTCAGCCAGGAAGATTCCCTGCAGGCAAGACAAATTGAGGATTTTCAATAGGTTGCCCCTACCCCTTCCCCTTGGATCAAATTTCCCTTTAACCACACGTTCTTAAAAAGTACAAAGAGAAAAAAAAGCCAGAAGATATGGAGCACATAGCCATGTGGCCTCTTTGTAGGAGATCTGCACAAGTTTAATTTTACACACACACACACGCACACAGACACACACACACATACAAATTCACTTGCACATTTAGAACTATACATTCAAAAAACAGCACCCACATTTCATGAGAGAATTCAACAGAAACACAGCAGCACTGGGGAGAGCTTAATACAACTCTAAGTGGCAGATCAAGCAGTCAAAAAACAATCAAGGATAAATACCAAGGCTGAGTATGCGCTCACACTCCCCCCCTCAAACACACACACGGTCACTTGCACAAAATGCAGAGTACTTCTGTTTTTCAGTATCGATGGGACATTTACAAAACTGAATCATACATGAAGAAACCTCAACAAATTACTCCAAAGCAGCAACAGTAGAGGATAAATCCCTGTCTCTGGTGTGTTTATTTTTTATTTTTATTTTTTTATTTATTATTTATTTTTTTATTTTTATTTTTTTGCTTTATAACAAATTTAATCAGTTATACATATACATATGTTCCCATATCCCCTCCCTTTTGCGTCTCCCTCCCACCCTCCCTATCCCACCCCTCCAGGCAGTCACAAAGCACGGAGCTGATCTCCCTGTGCTATGCGGCTGCTTCCCACTAGCTATCTACCTTACGTTTGGTAGTGTATACATGTCCATGCCGCTCTTTCACTTTGTCACAGCTTACCCTTCCCCCTCCCCATATCCTCAAGTCCATTCTCTAGTAGGTCTGTGTCTTTATTCCTGTCTTACCCCTATGTTCTTCATGACATTTTTTTTTCTGAAATTCCATATATATGTGTCAGCATACAGTATTTGTCTTTCTCTTTCTGACTTACTTCACTCTGTATGACAGACTCTAGGTCCATCCACCTCATTACAAATAGCTCAATTTCATTTCTTTTTATGGCTGAGTAATATTCCATTGTATATATGTGCCACATCTTCTTTACCCATTCATCCGATGATGGACACTTAGGTTGTTTCCATCTCCGGGCTATTGTAAATAGAGCTGCTATGAACATTTTGGTACATGTCTCTTTTTGAATTATGGTTTTCTCAGGGTATATGCCCAGTAGTGGGATTGCTGGGTCATATGGTAGTTCTATTTGTAGTTTTTTAAGGAACCTCCATACTGTTCTCCATAGTGGCTGTACCAATTCACATTCCCACCAGCAGTACAAGAGTGTTCCCTTTTTTCCACACCCTCTCCAGCATTTATTGTTTCTAGATTTTTTGATGATGGCCATTCTGACTGGTGTGAGATGATATCTCATTGTAGTTTTGATTTGCATTTCTCTAATGATTAAAGATGTTGAGCATCCTTTCATGTGTTTGTTGGCAGTCTGTATACCTTCTGTGGAGAAATGTCTATTTAGGTGTGTTTAAAGTTGGGCATTTGTAAGAAAAGTTCAAGTGAAAACAAATTCAAAAACCACTTACAAAGATTTCCTTAAGTAACCCAAGCATTTGGAGACATCAGCTTGAAAGAGGGAGGAGGAGCGACAGCCTGTGAGCATGTTCTCGCAGTTGGAGAAGGGGAGATTAACGCCAGAAGCTGAATTTCTCCTGTACTGTATTGCCAATAGCTTTTGTTTGAATTCCCTTCGATACCAATAGCAATGAAGACTATTTTAATGCCAGAAAAAACTGACGGTGACTTTTAAGTTTGTGCAATGGGTGGGGAGGCGGGGAGTGGGAAGGTGGGGGGCAGAGTGGAGAGTGGACATTCCAACGGATCAGGTCTCCCAACAGGTTGGGATGGAAGTTTGCACTTACAGGCAAGCAGGTGGCCCACAGCCCCCAGGGCAGCCTCCACCCACCTAAGTCAGCAAACACCAGCCCTACATAACTCCTTCCTACCTACAGGGCAAGGGCAAAGGATCCCATTCATCTAATTATAGTATCTTGGCCACATGCAACCTCTAAAAATTCTCTGGGCCCAAGAGGGATGCCGACTCTCTCCTGAAGGTCTTTTGCAAAGGAAATGGCAGAACCTACAGACCTGCTAAGTTACCTGAACTGGAAAAACTAGGATGAAGGAGGGTGAGCCTTAGTGGGCTTGAAATTCCCTGCCCTTTAGTTTGGGTGCCCTGTGTTTCCAGTTCCATCTGAATATGCCACTTTTTAAGCCAGACCAACAGGATCCAAGCAGCCATGCTTGCCCCAACCAGGTTGAAATTTCCTGGTGAACCTCCCCTTGGTGTCTCTCAGCATTCCCCTGAATGTCAAATGGCACGTTAAAGACATAATCGCACCCCCAACTCAATAGCCAGAGCTTAGATTTGATCTCATTAAACAAGAGTAGGCTGTTCTGTTCTTTTCCGAGCTTTGAGGCAGAAGACTTGACATATTGCTTTTTGACCCTTCTCTGGATCTGTTTCCTTATCTGTGGAAAGTATGGAGGGATGTTTGGGAAGACTAGAGAGAGAGTTAAAGCTGCTTTCTAAAATCTGGATCCCCTACACCTGTGGCCAGGGAGGAGCAACATTGCCTCCTAGAGCCTCTGGTAGTGGAGATTCTTTGGTTTACAAGAGAAAGCCAACTCAACAGCATTAAGCAAAAAACAAAAGAAGAAAAACTTGGCTGAAATACCAGAAAAGAACAAGGGCAGATGATGTCATTAGCTCTCAAGCTCTCTTTTTCTCCATCTCTCATCTCAGCCTTTTCTCTGTCTAGTCCTCATTCTCTCCTCCAGACATACTCTTGCATGTGTTGGGGTAGAGGGGATGACCACCATCTTCTCCTGCCAGATGTTCTGAAACAAAATCCCAGGGATAGACTCTGAATGGCCCAACTGGGGTCAGGTGCCCATCATTTGGGTCAGGGTTTCTCAACGGAGAGGCTACTAGCCTTTCGAGTAGGACAATTCTTTGTTATGGAGCACTGTCCCGGGAGTTGCTGATGTTTAGGACCCCTAGTCACTAAATGCCAAAGTGTCCCCCAGTCATTGTGACAACAGCAACCAAACTGCACGCACCTCACTTTCCAAGGCCAGGGCTGTGGGGTGCAATACTGCCTTATGTGGAGAACCACTGCCTTGTGCCAAACACTGAAGCCAGGGTCTCAGGGCATGGTGATTGGTGCCCTTGCCACCTGCCCTTTCCTGTGGTGGAGATCAGGATGGATGGGCCATTAGGTTTGACAACACTGCCAGACACATAAGGCACCGGTGGTTGGGCAGGAGTCATTTCCCAAAGGAATTCTCACCAGGTTCCTACTACCAGAAGGGATGCTGTGCAGACAAAGCCCCACGGCTGTTGGTTGCAGGCCTCTGCCCCCATCTTTCAGGGGAAACGTGAGTGCTCCCAAGGCGAAGCATTACCATCCTCCTTCCACCAACCAGTCCCCAGGCCTCAGTCACTCCACATCCTAAATCTCAGGACTCCAGCTCAAAACCGATCCCCCTTCACCTGGCATAGAGGCCCTCCTGGTCCCTTGTGTTTTTGACTCCTCTACATGCTCCCTGGACTTTGTCCCCAAGAGGCTGAGAGTCCCTATGTCCCTAGTCAGCACCAACAGTCAGCTGGACCGAACTTGCTGCACCAAACAAGAGCCACGAGGGAGGTTCTTCAGACCAATCACACCAGGGCAAGTGCTGTTTCTCTTGTGTGAGCCCATCAGAACCAGGCCATGTGGCGTTCCCAGAGCCCTGGCCACCTTCAGAGTTCTGAGAAAGAGGGAAGGAGGGGCTGTTTCTTGAGGAGCCCCAGTGTCTTCATGGCTCCTCAGCTCAGCTGAGGCATATGGTTGCAGGAACCAGGTTCTGGGAAGCATCTCGTGTGAGTCAAAAGCAAAGGCTAGGACATATTTTTCGAAGAGATTTCAGAGAGCTGAGCATTGGATGAGCACTGCTCAGGTGGGGACAGAGCATGCTAGCATGGCTAACTCCGCCCCGGGGCCTCACACCCAGCACCCCAGAGGACAGTTCTTGACTCCTCCTTCAGACTCAAGAATGTAACTCAAACTCCTTCCTCATTTCCATTAAGATAGTTGAGACAGCGTGGTACTTTCCAAAGAAATTTAACTGTGAAGCTAAAGGAAACGAAAGAAGAAAATGCTGTAAATCCACCAAGCTTATAGAATCTGTGTCTCAGCTTCTGGAAGTTTCTCTTCCACACTCTATTTGAGAGTTCCTTTTATGCATGACTCCATAGTATTTCTGAGGTGGGTTTCTTCCTCCCAATTCCAACCAAAAGCCAGTATGGGGTCAGGTCTCCTGGACGCAGTGCTTTCTCTCTCCTAGTCCTCATGGGTAGAGTTGAGTGGGGGAAGGGCGGGTATCCCCGGAGGGGCGAGATTTCAGCATAAGATCTTTCCACTCAACTGTTCTTTCCTTCTCAAACATAGGTCACCTCCTCTTAGCCTAACTCTTTTTTCCTTCTAGGAGCTCATAGTATAGGGAGGGAGTTGGCTACACGTGATTAATACCTATTGTAGTGTCATAACTCCAGTAGAGCTGGACCACCTCCTAGCCCCCTTATCATAATGTTTCATCAAAAGAAACAATGGTCTGACTTCCCCACACACGCAAAAAAGTCATACAAGTTTTTACTGAAAATAAAAACTGTTAATGGTGCCGGAAGGATTACATTGAAATCTCACAATGTATCCTGTGCCACCCCACGCTCTTCCTTCTTTCCGAGAGGCCCTCTATCCATTCTAACGTATATCCAGTAGCCTCCTCCTTCCATTTCTCCCACTACCCAGATCTCTATCCCAAAAGCCTTGGGAATCTGGCAGGCAAATGTGGACCAGGTCTTGGCAGGCGGCCAGAGATGGCAGGAGGGACAATTTGCTCCTGTTTGTGTCACCACGATGCAACAGTACAAGTGTGGTGGTGGCGGCCTTCTCTCTTACCACTCTTCTCTCTGCCCATCCCCAAGCATTATTGCTCTCCCTGGGGTCTGTCCCACATCTTCTCACTTCGACTCAACTTACAGTGTTCTTCCTGCACAACCTCAAATGCTCCCCTGCCTGCCACCCACCCCTGGCATGGACATGCAGCTGATTTCCCAAACCCCTGTTTCCCCAGGAATTCAGCCTCCTAAGTGTCCAGGTTCTTCCAGTATGTAAAGTACTCCTTAGGGTTACCTGGAGCTTGAGACGGACCTGTGGCTGCCTACAAAGCTCTCTTTAGGGCAGCAAAACCATGACTTTTATAAGTAGGTTACTGATGATGTGACTTGGAAATTACCCTGTGTCTTATTTGTTTGCTTTTGGTCTCTCCTCCCTCCCCAGCAAACTTTGACCTGGGATGGAGGTGGGGTGAACAGTGAATAGCCCTTTTGTGTTTCAGACCAGATTGGCATCTCCAAAGTATTTATTTGTGAAATCTCCAGGCCCGTCAAAGGATTTGGTTGGATTCCCTAAGAGACAGATCCTTGGATTAATTGGGACGTGTGTCCCCCCCACTGTGGCCAGGGAGTGACACATCCTAATTGGCTGAGGCCGAGGATTACTGTACATCCCTGAACCAATCATATGGCAACTGGCTGGGATTACAGTAATTGTTAAGGTCAGTCATGGATGCTCAAACACCTAGAGCCCATCCAAACCACAAGGTGATCCCTCTGTGAACTTCAAGATAATATTTACCCCTTGCTACCGGGAACACATGCTGATATTTTGTAATCCTAGCTTCTTGACCAGATAATGCTCACTTCTATTTCAGTTTTTAAAAATCCTGGTCTGAGCCCAGT
Source organism: Mesoplodon densirostris (assembly GCF_025265405.1). Lineage (NCBI taxonomy): Eukaryota > Metazoa > Chordata > Mammalia > Artiodactyla > Ziphiidae > Mesoplodon > Mesoplodon densirostris. The sequence goes on along the minus strand of NC_082666.1, from coordinate 25,807,339 downwards.
AGATTGACTTCACAACTCACTAATGGTTCATGGCCCACAGTTTGAAAAATGCCACTCTTAAGGTTTGCAGAAACTGCTTGCATTGTTTAAATGGTTGTTAAAATGTGTCATAAATTCCCCAGGAATTTAAGAGGGAAATGTGTAAGGAAGTGCAAGTTGGGTTAATAGAGGGTACAAGGTCATTAAGGGGTGGTACTTGCCACTTGTGACTCAGAAAAAGCCTTGAGAGAAGACACTTTTGAGCTCCAAAGTGGGACTCCAGCTTCAAGTAATGAGACAGTCCATTGGGACTATCCCCCTGAACAGATCAGATTTGGGACTACAAGGGACTCCCCTGGAGTGGCAGTATGGGCATGCAACACAGCTGGATGCCCTGAGCTGTTTTGTTCTACGATTTTTCTTAGCCAGAACCCAACTCCAACCTCTGAGCAGACTTCTTCAATTCTTTGGAGAGCATGGTGAGCAGACAGAGGCTTTCTCGGTCACACTAGGGCCAGGCTAGTCCAAGCACCTGCTGTGAGCAGGGCAGTGTCTGCGTATGTGGAGGATGTGCAGGAGGAGTGAGGATAAACAGGCCGTGTACCCATTTATATAAAGTTAAATGACATCCACAAGTAAATCATATATCTTTCAGGATACATTCATATGATAAAGACAAAATTCAGAATAGTGGTTGAGATTGAGATAGAAAGATACAGGGAAGGGACATAGAGGGTCGTTCAACAGTTATGGCAACGTTTCATTTCCTAATCTGGTAGATAGACTTAAGTGGAAGACAGCCATAATCACAATGAATATATTACACAGTGAGATCATAAGAAATATAAAGAAGCAATTCATGCTGGCTAGACTTACGACTTTGGGTAAGTTATTTTATTTCTTGAAGCCTCAAGCTTTTCAGATACATTTTACAGATAGATAGATGTTAGATAGATAGATAGTAGACAGATGATAGAGAGATGACAGATATATACATATACACATATATAATAGGTTTATTGTGAGAATCAATTGATACATGATGCATGAGAAAATCTTTGACAAACTGTGAAACACTTTAAAAAATGTGAGGTAATATTATCACTTTGGGCATATTTTCAACTGTGTATTTCTTCTGTGAAAGCGCTACCCCACACAGTTTTGGGCTCAAGTGGCAGTCTAAAGATTGTAAGTAACTGTAAATTATTCTTAATCTAACAAATTTTGTGTCTAGCACGATAAAGGTGCAAATAAAGACGACACTGGCTACCACTGAATAGCTTGTGATTGTCAGAACAGGGACTTGGAGCTTAAGGGCTCCATTGGGACCCAGCACTTGGACTAGCGTGTTATTGGGGGTGGGGGGAGGGTGTCAGAGCTGAGAGGAGAGTGCGCTGAGAGGAGAGTGCTGTGCTTCACCTTCCCTGGGGGCTTTTTCGGTCAAGTCAGCAGACCCCAGCCTCCGTGATCACACTGGGCCCTGGCAGGTGCTGCTTCTCCACAGCGCTCTGGCCTGAACGTGGACACAAATGCCTCCTCCCAGCTCTTCTCAGCCTCTGAAGGCACAGGAACACTGGCTTCTGATGCTGCCAGAGTAGGCTCTCTTTCAGGATTGCTGGACCCTGTCCTCTATTTTTTTTTTTTTTTTTTTTTTTGCGGTACGCGGGCCTCTCACTGCTCTGGCCTCTCCTGCCGCGGAGCACAGGCTCCCGACGCGCAGGCTCAGCGGCCATGGCTCACGGGCCCAGCGGCTCCGCGGCATGTGGGATATTCCCGGACCGGGGCACGAACCCGTGTCCCCTGCATCGGCAGGCGGACTCTCAACCACTGCGCCACCAGGGAGGCCCCCTGTCCTCTATTATATGACACACCTAACATCAGCCAGATGCCCAGCCCAGCTCTGCAGGTCCTGATTTCTGGCTCCTTGCCATCTCCTTTCCACCTTAAGGTCTCAGAGGCTTGTTCTCCAGAATAAGGTTAGAATTTGTTGTTAAGACCTAAGAGTTCAGGCTCAAGGACCCTACAGACAAACTGATGCCTAAACTGAGGCTCCGAAGATTCTCTCTCCCGGGATAGAATATGTCCCAGAGCTTGGGGGAGACTGAGACCCCAGGTTAGAATCAGGTAGTTTATCAGTTAGAGTCCCAGCTGAACAGGTGGCACACTCAAATGGGGTCATTGGAGGGGAGTTTAATAAAAGGATTATTTTCAAAGAGATGGCCAGGTATGGAGAAACCACAAGGGAGAATGCAGAACCCCAAGGGCTCATGGAAGCACTGGTAACAGAAGGTGCTCTTACCAGCACAGGCCTGAAAAGGGGAGGAAGAGCTACTGGTGCCTGGAGAGACAGTCCTGTGCAGGGAGCTGCTTGATGGGAGCTGAGCTTTTCAATGGGGGAATGCAGCCAGACCTAGAGATCCCATAGACAGGGAACCCAGCAAATAAGTACCCTAAGCTCACTCTTCTCCCTCCCTCCCATCTCCAGCCAATGGCCTAACCTAACTGGACACCACAGGGCAAGAGAACCCACTGCTGTATTCCAGATGGATCAGGTTGCAGGGCACAGAGCTAGGTGGGTCTGGAGGAGCAACTGGCTCACACAGCCTCACTGTGAAAGTGGGGGCAGCTCTACAGGCCTGCAGAGACCAACAGTCAAGATGGGGAACCCAGAGGGTACCAGGTAACAAAAACACAGCCAAACAGTAGATTTGGGAAGACTACCTTCAGACCACAGGAATTCAGAGACAAAAAGGCCATTGGGAGGTGAGGGCACATCCTTGATGGCTGAATTCAAGTGTCCCGTGTTTAAACCAGGACGAAGTCACATCTTTGCAGAGATATTTTTGGCATGCAAGAATCGAATTCATTTAGCAATTTCACTTGAAGCAGCAGGCTGAAATTTCCCATCAACTGCTTTCAAGGACATTTAGAAGCAAATTTGTAGCAGACACTCCCTTATAAGCATCCTTGAGTGACTTAATGGAAAGATCTTCGTGCAACAATTCAGAAGACCTCAGTGATAGACTTCACTCTGCCTCTAACTCACTGGGTCCTTTAAATCACCCCCCTTCCCCTCTCTGGGCCTCAGTTTCCTTCTCTGTAATGTGAGAGGGTTGGCTGTGATCTCTAAGATCCCTTCTGATTCTGTCATGCTAAGATTTTAATAGAAACTATACGATCAGGACAAGTCTTGACACATTGGTCTTGGCAGCAATTTTTTTTTGGATAGGAAACCAAAAGCTCAAGTAACAAGAACAAAAATAAACAAGTGGGGCAACATCAAACTATCAATAAAAAGCTTCTGCACAGCAAAGGAAACAATCAACAAAATGAAAAGGCAACCTATGTAATAGAAGAAAATATTTGCAAACTATGTATATGGTAAGGGGTTAATATCCACAATTTATAAGGCACTCATACAACTCAATAGCAAAAAAAAAAAAAAAAAAAAAAAATACAAACCCCAATTTTAAAAATGGTCAAAGGACCCGAATAGAAATTTTTCCAAAGAAGATATACAAATGACCAATAAGTACATGAAAAGATGCTCAACATCACTAATCATCAGGGAAATGCAAATCAAAACCACAGTGAGCTACCACCTCACACCTGTTAGAATGGCTATTATCAAAAAGACAAGAGGGCCTCCCTGGTGGCGCAGTGGTTGAGAGTCCGCCTGCCGATGCAGGGGATACGGGTTCGTGCCCCGGTCTGGGAGGATCCCATATGCCGCGGAGCGGCTGGGCCCGTGAGCCATGGCCGCTGGGCCTGCGCGTCCGGAGCCTGTGCTCCGCAACGGGAGAGGCCACAACAGTGAGAGGCCCGCATACCGCAAAAAAAAAAAAAAAAAAAAAAAAAAAAAAAAAAAGACAAGAGATAACTAGTATCAGAGAGGATGTAAAGAAAATGGAATCCTTGTACACCATTGGTAGGAATGTAAATTGGCGCAGTTGTTATGGAAAACAGTATGGAGATTCCTCAGAAAATTAAAAACAGAACTACCGTATGATTTAGCAATCCCTCTTATAGGTATATATCCGAAGGAAATGAAATCAGTACCTTGAAGAGATGTCTACATTTCCATGTTCATTGCAGCATTATTCACAATAGCCAAGATATGGAAACAACCTCAGCATCTTCCAACAAATGAATGGATAAAGTATATATTATATATATATATATATATATATATATATATATATATATATATGATTCAGTCTTTAAAAAGTAGGAGATCTGCCATGTACAACAACATAGATGGACTTGGATGACATTATGCTAAGTGAAATAAGCCAGACACAGAAAGACAAATACTGTATGATCTCACTCATATGTGGAATCCAAAAATGTCAAATTCATAGAGGCAGAAAGTAGCATGTGGTTACCATGGGTGGGAAGGTGGGGGAATGTTGGTCAAGGGGTACAAAGTTGCAGTTATATATAATGAGTATGTTCTAGAAATCTAATGTACAGCATGATGACTATAGTTAATAATACTGTATTGTATTGTATACTGGAAACTTGCTAAGAGAATAGATCTCGGGTTCTCTCATCTTACACTTACACACACACACACACACACACACACACGCACACGAATGGTAACGATACGGAGAGATGGATATGTTAACTAGCCTGACTATAGTAATCATTTCACTATGTATATGTACATCAAAACATGTACTTTTTTTTTTTCTGGCCGCACCACTTGGCTTGCGGGATCTTAGTTGCCTGACCAGGGATTGAACCCATGCCACAGCAGTGAAAGCGCTGAGTCCTAACCGCTGGACCACCAGGGAACTCCCAAAACATGTACATTTTAAATACATACAATTTTTATTTTTTATAGAAAGGAGAACCAGTCATGATGTATCAGCACAGCCAACTTGGCAGTTACTATGTGATTCCATTTTGCAAGTTACAAAATTGTTTCTTTGAATTTGTTTCTTTCAATTTCTTTAAAATTGCTCAATTTCTCTAACGCAGCAAAGAGGCAAGAGAAAATAATTGCTTTCCAGTGGACTCATGCCCATGAAAACAAACCCGAGTGTACTGCTGCTAAAAAGAATCCAGTCTGCCACACTTCCTATTTATTTGGCTTTGGAGAATTGGGCAGAGCAGAACTGAGGGAGGCGTGATACACCGCACTGAGTCATCACCTGAAATGGCTTCCGCCTCCAAGAGCCTCCCGCAGGCCGGGCTGCAGGGTAGGCCTCCTCTCACAACTTCCCCCTTAGTGCTATTTCTCCACAGAAGAAGACCCCTGCGCTCACTTCCTCATTACAGTTCCTGCCCACAAAGTTCATTTCTCTCGTCTCACCTAGAAAACAAAACCAGCGTCTGAATGTGGTTCCTGGCATTAAATCTGACTTCGGGTGAGAGGGATTTGTTGTGTTTCCCTGTCCACCTCCTCCTTTCTTGTTTTTGTTTTTTTTTTTTTTTTTTGCGGTACGCGGGCCTCTCACTGTTGTGGCCTCTCCCGTTGCGGAGCACAGGCTCCGGACGCGCAGGCTCAGCGGCCATGGCTCACAGGCCCAGACGCTCCGCGGCATGTGGGATCTTCCCAGACCGGGGCATGAACCCGCGTTCCCCGCATCGGCAGGCGGACTCTCAACCACTGCGCCACCAGGGAAGCCCTCTATCCTTTTTTTTAAATTACAAGTGATAGTTGTGCACTGCAGATTTGAAATTCCCTACTCACCAACAAACAAGCCAATTAACACAATTAGCACTATAGATGACTCTCCTATGAACAAAGGCTCTATTTTTTTCTTTCTATTGTTTTGCTTTCTCCCTTTCCATGGTAAATTTTACTTTTGTTCTTTTCCTTCTTATTTTTAATGCATTTATAATCTTGAGTATTTCTGTTCTTATATAATCTTTCTCCCCACTGCGCCACCAGGGAAGCCCCACCTCCTCCTTTCTTAAGGGAGAGCACACTCACCTTCTTCCTTTAGAGATCTGCTCCTCCCCTGCTGCAGCCAGGCTGTAGACTTTACTGAGGCTTCCAATCACTGATTCTTGACCCCTGGCCGCACAGATGATGATGCAACCTGAGCCTGACCAATCACAGAACCCCATCCCTCGGCCTCCAGGACTGAATGAGGAGATTGATAACAGCTGGGGCGATCAGCTGGGCCTTACAGCCAGTAAAGCAGGGGGAGGAAAGAGACACCTTCTCATTGCCTAGGCATAACTGAGCTAAATAATATAAGCCAGGAGCTTCCGGTGGTCGTGCCTTCTGTGCCCTGTCCTTGCCAGGATGAAGCCAACTCAAGTAAGAGAAAATGAGGCCCCAAGCACAGAGAAAAGTCAAGGTGAGTGATGGAGGCAAAAGGAGGGGAGCAGGAGGGAGAGGACTTGACAATAGTATTTGTTTACTGGACACAGTGATCTCAGTGCCAGGCCCACCTTTTACAGGAGCCAATACCTCTTCTTTTTAAAAATTAAGCTAGGTATAGCTTGATTTCTGTCCCATAACCAAAGAAGTCTGAATAATACAGAAATTGATACCTGCAAAGGGGGACTTGTAAGTAATAATAGACTCTAAAAGGTGGAACTGGCCGAGGCAAGGTGGTAAGGAGCCAGGAGGATGGGGAGAGGCTGGCCTTGCAGGCCACGGGCTGGTAAGCAGCCTGGCAATATTTGCCAGCTGTCAGGAAAGGTCTAGGTCCAAAGATGTCAGGATGTCAGAGTGGGTGGGCTTTGTGCTACCCAAAAGGATGCTTCCGTCAAAGCCGGGCTGTTTGAAAGCAGTAGGGAACAGCAGGGAGATAAAAGAGAGGTTCTTCTCCTTGCAGCAAGATTTCCAGGGTGCAGAGATTCTGATGATTTTTCCTTAAAGTAATTCAACAGCAGAAATCTGTCGTTGGGAAGACGGTACCCTGGGGGAGCTGGAGTAAGAGGGAGAATCTCATCCTGAAACCCCACTGAGTGGAACACAGCCCAAGACCTGTGGGGACCTTCATCACCTTGTGGAGCTTCAAGTCAGCTCAGGCCAGGAGGAAGAGTCCCAAGAAAATGGACCCTGTGGTGAAGAGCAGAGATCCCTCCACTCTGGGGTCCAGATTGCCACTGCTCAGTGGAAATCTCCCAAGTCCCCCAAGAGGTAGGACCAATAGGAGGACAGAAGGAATTTGCTCCTCTGCCAGAGAAATGAGTTTTTGCTGTCCCTGTGCAGAAGAATGGGATGTTGCTACTTGGCAAATGACGACTCACTGAAATTGTTTCCCCTTCACCCTTTTAAATAGAATTTCACAAACATATATGGAGTGGTTCAATGTACCATTTAATCACAGGTGGCAAGAACATGAGTACGGCCAATTGGCCTCTCAACTAGAACCGGATCAAACTATTGCTTTTTCAATTATTCAACACATAGTTACTGAGCACCTACTCAGATACTCTTCTAGACCCTGGAGATATGATAATAAAGAAAAACAACCAACCGAAACCAAATCTTGCCCTTCTCTTCCTTCCCATACCATGAATAGTACCACCATCCAGGCAATGGGCCAGGCTCAAATCCCAGGAATCATTCTCTCATAACTGAGACCTTTCAGCAAGACTCCTCCTAAATTCATCCCAAATCTGCCCACTTCTCACCATCTCTCCTGCTTCAGCTGTAGCCCAGGACATCATCACCAATCAGCTAAATCATGGCAACAGTTTATTAACTGGTCCATTTGCCTCCACAGTCCACTCAGTGCACATAAGTCACAGTGGTCTTTTCAAACAAAAATCAGTTCATATAGTTTTAAACCTAATAGATCTGGTGAAATCAAAAATCTAGATAGTTGTATCTATCTCAATAATAAAATGAATGCTAGCTTCAGGAGGTATGTGTTTGTGAGACTCTCTTTGTGTACTTAAGGGGTCCATGCTGGTTTTGTATTTTCTGATGGTGGATAATGTCATGATGATACTACTGCCTAAGAAAATAAAAATAAAACCAGTTCATGTCCCTCTCTCACTTAAAATCCTCCAGGAGCTTCTCAGAGCAACCAGACATAAAGTCCAAAGCATTTACCTTAGTCTACAAGAGCCTAGGTGATCTGTAGCTGCCTACCTAGACTCCCTTGTCTTGCTCTGTCTTCTCTCCCATTTACTCTCCCTCCAGCTCCTTCCAGCTTCTTTCTGTCCCTTAGACACACCAAGTGAGCTTGCATCTCAAGACCTTTACAAAATTTGCTGTTCCTCCTTCCTGGGACACTATTCCCCCAGGTCTCTGCCTCCCTTCCACTGTTCAAAGGTAACAGGATGGGGACTTCCCTGGTGGCGCAATGGTTGGGAGTCTGCCTGCCAAAGCAGGGGTTGTGGGTTCAGTCCCTGGTCTGGGAAGATCCCACGTGCCGCGGAGCAACTGAGCCTGTGCACCACAGCTGCTGAGCCTGTGCTCTAGAGCCCATGAGCCACAACTGCTGAGGCCACGTGCCAGGACTGCTGAAGCCCGCGCACCTGGAGCCCAGGCTCTGCAATGGGAGAGGCCACCGCAGTGAGAGGCCTGCGTGCAGCAACGAGGACCCAACGCAGCCAAAAATAAAAATAAATAAATTTATGAAAAACAAAACAAAACAAAACAAAGGTAACAGGATGTTCACTGGGACTTTTCCTGTCGTCCGGGAATTCCAGCTAAAGCCCAGAGATGAGAACTGGAGAATGGCCCTTTCTCAAGACAGCGGCCCACCATGACACCAGGTTCCTTTCCCAGAGCTCATGGAAAGGTGTCAGACAGTCCCTACCACCCATCCCTCCTTTCTAATCTTCATGAGGTGACGGGGAAGGAGAGAAGAAGGGGAGTTAGAGTAAGAATCATCTGCCTTGTGGGGAGTGCAGTGTTTGTGATGAGAGGTGACCTCCCCCTAAGCCAAATATTGAGGAGGCTCCAAAGAATCAGCAATAGAGAGGGGTCCCTGAGAGAAGGGGAAATTGGCATGCTGTCCCCAAGTCAGTTATCCTTTTCTAATTTGCCCTTGGACTTAGCTGAGTAAGGTAGAGGAAGATCGACTTTGTTTCAAGATGGGAACTGGGGCAAAAGGGGAGCTACCTATACTCTACTGTTGCCCTGGTGAGATTCCCAGTTGGGCTAAGTGGACATTACAGAAGGTAGTTGGTCCCACCTCCTGTAGGAAGGTCCTCCAGAGGACTCACCAGCATTTGAGTGCCTGCCACAGAGAGGGTGTCAGTGGCCACTGTAAGCTAGAGAAGTAGGAACAGCCAAGCTGGAAAGGACAACAGCCCTGGCCAGGTAAGTAAAGAAACGCCTGTCCTGTTTCCTCTCCTCCCTCCCACCACAAACACGCCAGAAGGGCTGAGCCTTGAAGAAGGAAGGGGAGAATGTACCTCAGAACTTGATCAGACTCCTTCCCCATCTTCATTCCTAGAGGTCAGGATCTCAGCTCAAGAATGCTCTGCGTGAGGGCAGGGGAAAGGGAAAAGAGATTGAAATACAGTTTGTGACTGAAGTCTTTTTTTTTTTTTTCCTATTTATTTATTTATTTTTAGCTGCATTGGGTCTTCGTTGCTGTGTGTGGGCTTTCTCTAGTTGTGGCGAGCAGGGACTACTCTTCGTTGTAGTGCACGGGCTTCTCATGGCAGTGGCTTCTCTTGCTGTGGAGCATGGGCTCTAAGCGTGCGGGCTCAGTGGTTGTGGCTCGCGGGCTTAGTTGCTCCGCGGCATGTGGGACCTTCCCAGACCAGGGATGGAACCCACGTTCCCTGCATTGGCAGGTGGATTCTTAACCACTGCGCCACCAGGGAAGTCCCGTGACTGAAGTCTTAAAGTAGACTTTTAATACCCAAGAAGTCATGGAATCTTCCTGTGTCTGTCCCGGGCCTGTTTGCCCTCAAGGTGCATTTCTCACTCTTTCCCAATTCTGCCCTGTGTTGGGGGTGGGAGCCTGATCCCTGCAGGCCATGCTGCCCAAGCTACTGGCTCAGATGACTTCAGACTACCTTTGGTAGGTGAGGGATTGGAAAGCAGGAGGAAGGAATGAATCAAGGCATTTTTCTTCCACCCTATCTACCTCTAGTGCAGTTTCTGGCTGTGGGCTCTTCCTCCTTTATGACTCCAGGCTCAGCCCGTTCCAACTTCTGCTGCCTGATGCTCGTTTCTAAGCTCTGGTAACACACTCTCCTCCCTTTGTACCTCTTTTGCTAATATCTGGTTAGTTTTACTGTGTCCTATTCTGTTCCTCAGCTTTCCCAACACTCATGTAACTAATTGTCTGCATCAGATTCCCTCTCTTTCAAATACTGAGAGTGCTTTTTGTCTTTTGGATGGACCTTAACTCATACACTTCCCCAGAGGTTCTATACTACAAAGGACTGTGCCCCAAATATAGCATGGCCAGGGATAGCATCTGTAGGAAGTCAAATAGTTCTATGTTTATACCTTAATCAAGACATCTCAATACACCAGTTGCTAACATCTCAACTCAAATGTCATCTCTTCAGAAAGTTGTCTCAGCATCCCTCTCCCCAAATCACACCTCATTATTTTGTCTTCTTTTAGATATTTTCAGTACCTGATTTCATCTTATCTATTTATTTGCTTGCATGCTTATGATATATTTCCCCTCCCACTGGAATATAAGCTCTTCAAGGGCAATTACTCTTCTTCTATACCCCAGTTTGCTCAATAAATAATAATTTAATGCCAGCATCAGGACCTGGTGGAATGGAATTTACATCATCCAGAGACCCTCAATTTGCAGCAGCTAGATGTGATAGCTGAATGTCACTTTGGTTATCAGATCTTAAGGAGGGGGTGAGTGCATTTTTATTGTATGTGAGTTAATTGTATTGTACATATGGGAAAGAGAGAGAGAGAGAGAGAGGGATGGAGAGAGAGAGAGAAACCCAAGAGGGCGAATGTAATAGGCATCTTTCATTTTCATTTGCCAGTTTACTTTTTCTTTCATCTGTAGCATCATCCTTTCTTTGAGGATGCTCCTATCCCGGCCATAAAACTATCTAAGAATACAGAATTTGGGGAGATGAGATTTTTTAATAATCTTTTACATTTCATTTGTGGTTAGAATATTAAGATTTTCTACGTATTTTTGCATCAGTTTTGATCATTACATTTTCATAGCACATCATTGATTGTGATACATCCATAGATGGACTTTTCCCCCTTCTCTGTATCACTCTCCCCATTCCCTCTCTTTTGCTTCCTGGGATCACCTGCATCACATCTTGTCTTAGGCTGTGCATTTGGGGACACCAAAATACTCATCATCACAGTCTGGGAAATGTTTGATGGGGACACAGAGTAGGATTAATGGTGGAACTTCTAAGTCAGCCTCCCTCCTGCTTGTGGGGATGCCTTGAAGAAGATTGCAGTATGGATGAACACAAAATGCCATACTATTTAAGAGCTGTGACACTGGGGACGCCTTAAATATGAGAATATTGTGAGAAGAAGCATCCTTGCCTGAGTCCTGAGAAAGCACCATGGCATGGATTGGCAGAGATCTGTATCAGTGGCAGTGGACGGGGGAGGTGGTCTAGGTGTCAAGACACCAGAACAGGGTGGTCATGTCAGAGCCCATCTCTTCAAGACCAGCATGACTTCAGCACAGTTCTCAGCATCATAAGCTCCCTGCTAACTGCTGGTGGAGCACTGACACCGGGGAATTGAGTCTGGCACAAGGGACATCTCTGAGTTCCCCTCTCCCAGCAGGTACCCACAGGTAAAAAGTGAGTAGACCTGATTCCTGGGAAAAATATAAGCAAACCTGGACTAGTTGAAGGTAGAATTATTGAAGAATATTTGGGGAAGAAAAGGACTTTGTGTTAATTTCCCACCTAGGAGATCAGACTCATAATTTGGGTTTTAAAGGAAACATGAACCTATTTTATCATCACAAGTTGGTAAAGTCTGGAACATATTTTACAACCACACTATCAACAATTATTTAGTCCAACCTTTCCCCAAACTCACTCATTTGCCTACTATCTTAAAAGTATACCGTTTGTACTGCTAGTTACCTAATATTTTTCTTTAAACCAACATATTTTTAAAAACTTAAATACCCACTTAAGCTTCATATTGAATAAAAACAAACACGAAATTATTGATTTGGTGCTCCCTATATATTTCTGACACATATGAAAATAAGTATATAACCATTAAAGGAAAAATCACCTCAATCTAGATGTGGTACACATATTACAAATTGGAAACACTGATTAGACACAACTATAAATTACCCTGACTTTCTTATTAGATTTCTAGTGTATTACAATGCCCTCTACTTTGTGAGAGCCTAATTCTCTGTTCATTTATATTGGGTTATCATTGTTCCACTAAGTTTGTTTCTCACAAAGGGTACTTGGGTGTTATAATTTCGAGTCTTGACATTTCTGGAAGTCTCTCTCCTTTGTTCTCAGTTTGGCTGCAAATTTTTAATGTCATAATTCTTAATCTATAGGATTACTTACACATTGTTCCATTGTATTCTACTTTTTAGTATTGCAAACGAGAACTCCAATGCCAGTCTGAATTTCTTTGTGTAATGAAAATTTATAGGATTTTTACACTATGCTTGAAATTCAGAAATTTTACCAGATGTGCCCTTGGGTGAAGTTTTTTGCAACACTTCTGCCCAGGACTAGTGAATCACTTTAATCCATAGCTAAAACTCTTTCAGCTCAGGAAGTCTTTCATTATTTTGTTAATTGATATTTCACTTCTTATCCATTCTTCTCTCTTATGCTATGACTCCTCCTGCTATATGAATATTGGGACATTATATCTCACTCTCTTATTTTTTAAAAATTAATTAATTTATTTTTGGCTGCATTGGGTCTTCATTGCTGTGTGCAGGCTTTCTCTAGTTGCGGCAAGCGGGGGCTACTCTTCGTTGTGGTGTGTAGGCTTCTCATTGCAGTGGCTTCTCTTGTTGCGGAGCACAGGCTCTAGGCGCGTGAGCTTCAGTAGTTGTGGCATGTGGGCTCAGTAGTTGTGGCTCGTGGGCTCTAGAGCGCAGGCTCAGCAGCTGTGGTGCACAGGCTTAGCTGCTCCACGGCATGTGGGATCTTCCCGGACCAGGACTTGAACCCGTGTCCCCTGCATTGGCAGGCGGATTCTTAACCACTGTGCCACCAGGGAAGGCTTCTCTCTTATTTTTTTATCTCGTGAATTTATCTTTTTGTCTGTGTTCTGAGAGGATTGTATTAATTCTTATGAGTTTACTGATAATTCACTAAATCAGTTTTCAATAGTATATATGCTGCAGTCCTATTTTATTTGGGGGCTCATACAATCATGTATTCTATTTTCAAGTAGTGTTCCTTGTTCTCCTAGTATCCCATCTGATACTTCTTTTACCCTCTGACATTTCACTGAAACACAAATTTGAATTTTTCAAGTTGGCTCCTGTTTTCTGTAATAATTCTTTTTGATAAAAGCCATTGGCTCTGATTGATCGGCTAGTTCCCTTTTTGAGACTGCTTAATCTCCTCAGATGACTGAGGAGATTCATCAAATCAAATATATGTTGCTATTTATAAATATGAAAGCCTGTATTGAAAAGGATTGATAGCTCTTCTGAGTGCTGGCAGCAATCGCCACAGGTCCCCATAAGTTTCCCTCACAGGTCCCAGAGTATCTTTGCCTCCAGCCCTGGCTGGCATAGTGCTGTGGGCACCAGCATCTGGACAGACTCACAAGCAGGCCCTGCCTTTGTAAGATATCCAATCACACTAGGTTCATTCTTCCAGAAATTCTCAAGACTTCTGCCTGGTTGATGTTGTTCTGCCTTTATAACAGTAGTGTTTCAGAGCTTTTTACTCCTCTTATTTTTATTATTTTCATCATTTCAATGAGATTTGGAGAAGTTACTGTAAGCTCAAATTATTATCTTGAAATAAAACCTGCGTGACTTCCCATTAGACTGAGCCTGATGTAACTGGCTCTGTGGTGCCGGCCCGAAGACCTCCAACTTCCGATGGCCAGCGTTTACATCTCTTTGCCTGAGAACTTTCTCTGGCAGCCCAAGCCCACTGCGACCGAGCATGGCAGGTCAGAGGTACTGGAAAGTAACGCCCCTCTGCCTTTCAATGACTGGTGGATGTTGGTGTATAAATACCACAGTTCCTTGTCCCTTAGGTGGGAAACTCTGAGGTGCCTGTTCTACACTGGATCCCAGAGTTCCTAAAAGGAGAGGATGATCTGGTCACCCGCAGTGGTGACTAGATGCCCCCTTTAAAGCCTGCCTTCCCTTCCCTATCTCACTTCCCCATTCCCCTACTGGTGTATCCTGGATCACCTCCCACATAAACTACTGGCAAATGAATCCTCATCTAAGGAGGACCCCAAATCAAAACACTGACAGTGTGGCAAGTTTTTTTAGAAAGTTCTCTCTCCTGGTGTAGAGAATGAACTGGAAGGGAGAAGCTGTGGGCCAGGAGATCAGCATGGAGATGTGAGACGCAGTCCTACAGAGGTAAGACAGGAGCCCGCTCTTCGTCTCAAAGGAGGAACAACACATGCAGCAAAGCAAGCGTGCCCCAAGATATTTTAAAAAACACTTTGACATTTGGAAGAACAGAAGTAACCACCATGGAAATACCCAGACTTTGCTGAACTTCCTCGCACCTACTTTACATCTCATTAGTATTGTTGCTGTTATTGCTAAGAAAGCACTCAGAAAATAATTGTTGAATGAGTGAGTAAGTAAATGACTCCTAGGCTACTGGTTGGCTGGTGGAACCATTCCCCGAGAGAAGGATCAGAGGCGAAGGAGCAAGTCTGGAGGAAGGGGTGGGGCGGGCAACCTCCTATGAACATATCAGATAACAGGGCATTCTGGGTCCTGCTTGGAACTCAGGGTGCTGGGCAGGCTTAGGCAGGGGAATAATCAGATTATTTCACTGTCACTCTGGCACATGCTCCTGTCAATCAGAAGGAATATAGCCCCAGTGCCAGAGTGGAATCATGGAACCCGTACTGGGCCCGATGATAACATTTTAGTTGTAGGGTTATGGGGAGGATGAGCAGAGGGGCAGGGGAGCCAGCACACCCAGGGGCTTGGGACAGTGGATATTCACCAACAGGTACAGCTTCACTAGTGTGTACAGGTTGAGCCAGAGCTCTGGGCTTGAAGGCAGACAGAGGAGCCAGGCAGATTGGAAGACGCCATCCAGCAAGTCTAGAGAAAGGGCCCCCAGCTCATCTTGAGAGACATCTAGGGCAGGCCAAGGACAGTGAGCACTTACTCAGGGTCACAACCCCACTCCCAGAGCTTCTGACAACTTAACTCAGTGGAGAGTAGTTTCCTTTACTACCTCTATTTTACAGATGAAGAAACTGAGCTTCAGGGAAGTGTTGAGTGTAGGGTATGATTTTCAGTAACTTGCAGATGATTACACGGCTAGTGGGTGGCAGAGCCCAAATTCAAACCCAGACAAAGGCCTGTCTACACTCGACTGCCCTGTAAGTTGGAGTACAAGATGGAAGACAAAGGGGAGATCAGCCAGTGGTGATCAACGAACTTTGAGGATGCTCAGCGGTATCTTGGTGACTCAGGAGCTCAAGGAATAACCAGAGAGGTACTCCCCCGGTGCTGGGTTAGGCAGGGATTGCACACATACACTTGCCCCAGCTGGTAAGGTCTTTGAGGAGTTGGAGGAAGAGGAGATACACATGGGATTTGAAACAATCCGTGGCAGGAGAATAGGCTTGGTGGATTTGAAAAGTGGGGGCACCATTTCTCCAAATTCAAACATGGTGCTGGCTACAAAAGCATTATTGAAGAAGTATCTCTGAATGGATGAATGAATAAACAAAAGACCTGCTTGATCTTTCTCAAACACAGAACTGATCCCCATCCCATATCTCAGCTTCTTAAAATCTTCCCAAGCTGCTCCACCAGTAGCAGGATGAAGTCCACATACCTTATCCTAGAATTCAGGGCCAGCATCTACCATCACATCCCCTGCACTCAGCCCTTCCCTGCTGCTGGGTGCTGGAATCTCTTTCTCTCTCTTTGGTCTTTTTCTCAACCTCTTGAACCCTATTTTCTGGTCATTGCAAACCTCCTCACATTATGGGTGGAGGAATTATTTCTTTTGCAAAACTCATCTTGGATGGAGCTGCCACCCACAGTCATAGACACACAACACTAGTGGGACCAACCAGAATCCTTTTTCAGGAATTAATATAATCCCAGAGGGGAGAGGGAGTCTTCTCTTTCCTCTGAGGCCACCCTCTGGGGTCTGGAGTAACGTAAGCCTGGAGCTATGAACAACCCCTGGCACACAAAGGAACCTTGTTCTCGCTGAAGGGAAGGAAGACACATACAGAGAAAAGCAGAAGCAAGACAGACAGACACACACACACAGAGAAAAAGAGAAACAGACTAAGTGACAATGTTGCTTGAATCTCTTGGATTCCCTGTCCTTCTTCCTGGTTTCATGAGCTAATACATTCCTTTTTGTCGTTGGTTGGTTGCTTTTTGGCTTATGAATTTGCCTTGTGTTTCCCTCACTGATGGCTATTCAGCTGGACTGGACTGCTGCCACTCCCTGAGGTCCATGCGGTCTCCTACTTGCACTCCCTACAGGTTCAAGCAACATGGTCCAAGCCATCTAAATGCAGAGGGTGCAGAAAATTTGAGACCGGCTCTTGTGATCCATTCTCCTCGTTCCCTCACTGCTTCTGAGGCACCACCACGCAGCCACGCTGACTTTGGCAGAGAGCTTGCCCTGGACTTCCCCCTTCATTCTGTGTCTCCCCCAACTCCCCTTCTTTCCCAGCTTCTCGGCTCCTTCGTGCCCTCCAGAGTCTGCCTCCCCCATGGAACCTGGCCCCTGATGTGAGTGGATATGGGACAGCCGCTTCTGTCTTTCTGCTTCTGGACAGGGGACCTTGGATGCTGCCGGCTCCAGACCTTGAGAGTCCACAATACGGACTCAGAGCAAGTACCCCAAGACCTCTTGCACCGTAAAGACTACTGTGGCCTCTCTTCCCTCCCCTATTATGCCTGAGAGCGCTAGCCTGCTCCCCAGCCTTGAAGGACATTCAGGGATAAAGTGAAGGCTGGAGACCTTTCAATCATTGCGTTTCACTTGTGTGACAAGATCTAGGTGTGAAATACACCAGGTGTTCCGAGGAAGAAGCATGACAAAAGGTAGGCAGGTTCAGAGGACTGGGGGATGTCACAGAGGAAGCAGAGTCTGCATTGGCTGTTGGCAAGAGGGCAAGGCTAGACCTAGAGTGGCTAAGGCTTTCCCAAGACGGGGCAGGGCACGGACAGCAGCCTGGTAGACGGGCCTATGTGGCTCACTTAAGTTGGCTCACTTAAGTATTCACGAGGCCTTCAGGCTAGTGGCCTTTGGCAAATGACAGGAAAACTGATGTTCAGTGAAGGGCCTTGAATGCCAGGCCCAAGATTTTGACTGTCATTCTCAGAGTCTAACCAGGACTGGGGTTGATGCAAGGCCTCTTCTGGGAGGGCTGGTTGGTCATACCCTCCTTCGGTGCAGAAAGAGGACTGAGAAGCCAGGGCATGAACGTCAACCACCTTCCTGGGGTCAGCAAAAGGTCTCCCCTCCTTTTGGCTCCCCCAAACCCCAACACCACCCTGTGCCTTCTGTGGCCCAGGGCCGCGGCGGGCTCTGGCTAAAACGGAAGGCACCTTCTTTTCATGACCTCAGCACCTCCTGCCCCCCTCCCCCCTCAGGTCCTGTCCATGCTAGGCACCCCACCCCCCAGCCACTGGGTGGGTGAGCGAGTCCCCAACAATCCCTTCTGGGGCTTTCCAACCTGTAACTGTCTTCATCCCATGACTCAGGTTTTCATTGCTCTTCCATTTAGGAAGCCCCTAAGTGGAGGTTCTGGGCTGTCTGCCCTTTTTTGGTCCTCCATTTTCTTCCTACCTCAAGGACTATTAGGGTGGATTCACTTCACTGAGTTTCTGGGCCAGCCCAGCTGAATGGGAGGAAATATCCCAGCATGCCACTTGCCTGGTGATTCTGTTTCTCCTGCAGCATCAAGCCAAGAGCCAGAGAGTCACAGCCTGGGAGCTGGGAGGGAGCGAATACGCAGCCTTGTGCAGTTGCTCCTTGAAACGATCCTGGGCACTGGAGTGAGACGGTCCCTGGGCCTGAAACCAGACCCACCATTCAGCAGCCTTGTGACCTGGAACAAGTGACTTCCTGAGCCTCAACTGTTTTTTTTTTTTTTTTTTTTCATTTGTGAAGTAGAGATAAAACTACTTACCTTGCAGGGTTATGAGGAAAGATAAATGGGACTTATGTTAAGTCTGCTATTTAGGAACTGAGAGCTGATATTACTTATTTTATCGCAACCTCCTTGAGAGAAAAAGGCAGATTTGCCCGAAGTCATGTGTTGAGACACAGTTGATCCTGTTTGTCACACTGGGGCTCTTCTGCCCCCACGGAGTGGAAGACAACAGGCAGGAGCAGAGGAGCATGATGGGAAAATCTTCCTGTTCTCTGATCATCTCCTGAGGGGCAGCACAAGTGGCAGTGACAGGGTTAGCAAACCCACCCCAGGGCCGCTTCCACATCACTGGTGAAGAATAAAGGAACTGGGGGAAAAAGTCAAACAGAAGAAAGCGCCTGGAAAACATGTTTTTATGTTCACTTACATGGAAAAAAAAGAATCAAAGTGTACAGCATGAAGGTATATGTGTCTCAGAAAATTCATCCTCATGAACCTGTTTGTTGAATCGCAGTTATAATTCAAGCATTGCCAAATGGAAGTTATAAAATCAGGGTGGGGTGTGGGGAAAGGGCCACCACAGGAAAGGTAGTAATTATGTGCTATTTCTTCTCTAGTTTCAGATCATCGGGAGTTTAAACTTTTCCAGCAAGTCATTTATATAAACAGATGCCATATTAAAATATGTTGTGTCAAAATATAAAACTCCTAAAGCAAGATGGCAATAATATTTTAGGAAAAAAACATTAAAGTCTGGTAATATCAGAAAATACAAATAGGATCATTTTGAGCAGTTCTGTTTCTCTGTATGAATAGCAGTTGCAAACAATGGATGTATATTAAAGTACAACATTTGGTCTGCACATAACTTAGAAAGGGGTACACTTCTAAACACTGACTTTGTAAGAAAACATGAAGGACATCTTACAGTCAACAACGGTTAAAAGAAGGAAATCACTTTCTGAAGGATGCAGTGGGCAGAGTGCCAAGGCCTTTGTTTTCAACTTGCTGTTAACCGTGTTGGGATGTGTTTACACTGCATGGGTTTCCTGCAGAATCTAGCACCAATAGATGGATCAGATTTTATCTTTGATCTGAGTCCTTTATGTCTTCAGTTTTGAGTGTATTGAGGTATGTTTTCTTTGGTTGCTGTTGTGATGAATGTGTAATAAAAGACTAATATTTACAATGTTTAAACATTTTAGATTTCAGTGTCAACTCTTCACATAAAAAAAATTGGAAAACTCTTAAGAATCATGGGAAGGTCATTACTTCCTCACATCTGTCATGAAACTGTTTTCGATACACAGAACAATTAGCCTATTAGCACAGCTGTATGCTTTCTGGTCCAGAATCTTCCCCGTGCTCAGCGGGGAGGCCAAGCCCATGACTGCCATGTCGGCGGTTCGCCACGCTTCACAGTACTGATCCACAAGACGGACTCCGTGGGTGCTGGAGCCGTGCCAAACGACCTTCTGGGGCCTGAAAAGGAATTTTGTTGTGTTACTTTTTGAAATGACCCTTCTTTGTGGCATATCTCGGTGAGCAAATTGGCATAAGTCTGGTGAGTTAAGTCAAACTCCGGAACCCTCCAGGGTCTGACTGCACATCACCTCTCTGTCTTTATCACTGTTCCCAACTTTCTGAACACACTGCATTCCAACCATATCCAGCTTGTACTTGCTCTGAAATCATACCCTCTGCTTTCGTGCATCTGAACGTTTGCTCATGAGGCCCCTTAGTCTGGAATGGCCTCGCTTTCATTTTCAGTGATTCCTTCTCATCTTTCACAAGTCCGTTAAATGCCCCCTCTTACAGGAAGCCGTCCTGATTCTCACCACCAAGGAATAATGACTCTTTCCTCTGTGCTCCTACCATCTTATCTGTTTCTCCATTTTCCAATGACAATATTACGTCTAGAATTGTAGCTAGTCTGTGTCTATCTTCCCACAGACTATGAGCTTTGAAAGGAGAGGGGCTGGGTAGGTTTATTACTGTGCCTTCCAGGCCTGGCATTAGGCCTGGCATAGAGTAGACACTGAGGAAAAGTTTACTGAGTTGTTCTATTCTTAAAAGCATACATAATTTTCAAAGAATGAGAGTGCAACTCACAGTATAGGGTTAAAGAATCACCAAGAATAGCATTACTTACCATTTATTAAGTGCCTACCGTATGCTAGATGTTCTCACACTTAATTCTCACAACAGTCTTATCCGTATGAATATGATTATCCTGCCCATTTGACAGGTGAGGCAACTGAGGCTCAAAGAGTGAAAGTGCCTTGCTCAAGGTCCCATATTAGGTTACTGGACCCAGGTCTCCTGGTTCCATGGCCAGGCTCTCTCCATGGCCCCTGGCTGCCTCACTGAGGCTTTACGCTGGCAGCACCCCAGAGGAGCAGCTGATAAGGGCATTCCATTGTTACACTGTCTCCTAAAACTGTATATCATATGATATACTTCAAGGGCTTCCATCTCTACTTACCAAGAAGGATCTGTCATTACATCTCGGCCATCAAAGGAATATATTGGAACATGTGTATTGAACTGACCTCCATGGCCAGAAAAAATTGAGTCCCAATTATTAAAAAGTACTTGGCCCTATGGAGACAAAATGTCATGTTAGAATCATTATACAAACAGCCTGCAAATATTTATCCATTCTTCAAGGCCCAGAAGTCCCTAACCCCAATCCCAGATCCTGGACAGAGTGAGAACTCAGGAAATACTTGTGGTTTGATTTTATAATCTTTCCTTGAACCCTTTTGGCTTTACGGTCTTATTTCTTGAGGTAATTTCTTTTACTATATGTGTATAAAGTCTCCTCCCTATCAAAAGTGTGTTTTAGGTCTTTATCATTGCTTTTTTTTTTTTTGCGGTACACGGGCCTCTCACTGTTGTGGCCTCTCCTGTTGTGGAGCACAGGCTCCGGACATGCAGGCTCAGCGGCCATGGCTCACGGGCCCAGCCGCTCCGTGGCATGTGAGATCTTCCCGGACCGGGGCACGAACCTGTGTCCCCTGCATCGGCAGGTGGACTCTCAACAACTGTGCCACCAGGGAAGCCCTATCATTGCTATTTTAAACGTATATACTGGGCTTCAAATTTGTGCCAAGCCTTGTGCCAACCTACAAGTGGATGATGTGGAGATGAATTTCTTACTCCTTTTCCTTCGGTTATTTGTATTCCAAGAATACAATCTGAGTGGGTGAATGTGGTAGAACAGAACCTTGGAAGATGGGATGGGAAGTGCTGGGTGTGGGGTCAGGATGGACTTGCCAGCCTCAAGGTTCCAAACTGGAGTACTGGGGTTCACAGGGACCAAAGGGTCTCGAAACACCTTTGAGGTCTGGTTAGGGGTCAGGACCCAGGATGTGTGTGAGCAGCAACAGAGCTGCCCCTCTGTAGCCTTAAAGGAGTAGGCTATTTCCATGGTATAACTGAGGGATGATGCGGGGCCCTGCCTTGCCAGTGAATGAGGGCAGAGAAATATCTGAGGGTACCAAACCAGGGTGCAGGACAGAGTGGCTCTGCTTTGGGACCAGTGCTCACCAGCTGTTCTCTGGTGCCACTCAGCCAGTGCTCTACAGAAGGCATCCTCAGGTGGAACCAAGAGGAGGTCAAGGAAACTAATTCCAGTTTGTAGTGACTTTGAGTAAACTGCTTTCTCCCTGTGAGCCTCAGTTTCCTCATCTGACAAACAGAAAAGAATAACTCCCATTTTTATCGGGTGTATCTATTACACCCGATATGAAGTGCATTGTAAACAAAGACAAAAGCTATATAAATGAAAGAGGTCATTACTATCCCTCCTGTCTGCTCCAAGGGTCATAAACCATCCAAACAGGAAGGGCCATTGTAAATATAAGGCAACTGAGGTCCAGAGAGGGAAAGTAACCACCCAAAGTCACACAGCTAATCAGGGCCTTGAAACAGCATACTTCTGATGATGTCAGGAGTGGCAACTGCCTCTAGTCCCTGGGGAGACCAGTCCATCCAGGAGGCAATGGGAACGATATTTATTTTTACCTTAAGGTTCACTATTGGAAGGCTATATCTCTCTGCTTTCCTCACAACTGTAGAGAGATCTTGCAAATGGGAGGATAAAAATGCTTCGTAGGTGGACAACAGTCCTGCTGCCCTGGCCTGCTGGAAGCACTGAAAATCAGCTCGAATGTCCCCAGAAAATGGTGTGTTCAGAGCGACCAAGTGTAGCTGAAAAAAGTGAGAGAAAAGACAGTGCAGTTGAAGAATTAAAGCAAACTCCAGCCCCCATAACCATCACATGTTCCTAATAAGATCCCAGACTTGCTGCAATGGAAGGCACGCTAGAGGTCACCTTACTCAACCTCTACCTGACATTGGAATTTTAGCCCCTGCTGGACCATCTCCAGGGAAGGAGAGCTCAGGTCTCCCAAAGCAGCCTGTGTCAGCAATCTGAACAGCTCTAAATAGTAGAAATTTCTTCCATATATGAGAAAAACAAAACAAAATAAAGCACTTCAGAGATCTGAATCCAGCCTGCAGGCAGGCCATCTGTGGGTCTGCCCCTCATTGAGTTTCTAGGAGGGGTTTTCTAGTTTTTAAGCTGGCTTTGGTCCTAGATCTCAGAGCTACATCAAGCTATCTGCCTCCTGCCCTTTCTTCCACCTCCTGAGTAGGCCTGGGGCTGATCATGAGGGACCAGAGGGAAAAGGCATTGAAAGGAGGTCATGACATTTATTACTAAGACTGCTGGGATAGACCCTTTTGGAAACTAGGGGTCATACAGTAATTCTAGCCTAACATTCCTGCCACCTTGATCAGGAACCCAAATAAAAGCCATTCCATAATCTGCTTTCTCCCACTCTTTCTCTCCCCAAACCCAGCCTTCTTTTGCAGCCCTCCCAGCCCTTTCTGCTGTACCCTCTGAATTATACTCCATAATCAAGGAGTAGCCATCTCCCTCCTCAATCTCATGCCAGGAGTAACTTCTATCTCATTAGCATAGAGCTGGTGCAGGACCCGGGCCCAAGTCGCCAGAAAAGGAAAATATTGTTAAATATCTTAAACCCATCTTCCTCCCTCTTATGTGTCTGAAGACCGTGGCACCCGAGGGAAGAGGCCCTATGGTCTCATCACCTTTCTGCTGCTGTGTTTCTGGGGGCTACACCCAAGGGTGGTCGCAAGAGGACTGCGCTTTCCTGACACCAGGGGACACCTAGGAAAAGGGCAGCGGTGAGTGCAGGTCTCCCTGCCACACCTCCAACCCCACCACCTCCACCTCTCCTTCTTTAAGGAGATGCACAGAGAAATGTTTGCAACGATGGCTGCTTCTGAATGGTGAGATTGGGGCTTTTATGTTCTCATGTTTCTGTACCTTTAACCGCTGGAACATTTCTATCATGAATAGATATCATTTTTATGAAGACAGTGACATTTCCACAATCAAACGTTAAAATGGCTTTTTGAAGATGGTTGTAGTTGTGTAAAATTATAAGTGATTTACTATTTCCTTTCCCATTCTTTTTTTTGGCTGTGTTGGGTCTTCACTGCTGCGCGCAGGCTCTTTCTAGTTGTGGCGAGCGGGGGCTGCTCTTCGTTGCAGTGCGTGGGCTTCTCGTTGCGGTGGCTTCTCTTGTTGTGGAGCATGGGCTCTAGGTGTGTGGGCTTCAGTAGTTGCAGCACACGGGCTCCGTAGATGCAGCACATGGGCTTAGTTGCTCTGGGACATGTGGGATCTTCCTGGACCAGGGATCCAACCCGGGTCCCCTGCATTGGCAGGTGGATTCTTAACCACTGCACCACCAGGAAAGTCCCCTTCCCCATTCTTTTTATTCATTGTCCAAATTTTCTACAATGAATATGTATTGCCTTAGAATTTATTTTAAAAATTTGTAGCTACTTCCCTAACATCTCCCCTCATAACTAAGCCTTTTGAAGGGTTACCTATACTTGCTTCTCTATTTCCTCACCTCCCATCTACTCTGCAACCAACTAGAATCTTGTTGGCATCCCTCCATGCTACAGAAATGCTTTTCTCTAGTTTCTCAATTTGAACACCACCTTTTAGTTCTTTCAGTGGGCCTCTTGGCAGCATTTGACACTGCTGGCTTCTATCTTGTTTGGCATCCTTTCTTCCTCTCTGGCGATGGCTTCCCAGTTTCCTTCTCGTATGTCTTCCATCAGTTCCTTTTTGTTTTTGCTCCTCGCAATCCAATCTCTTCTCACCGTATAGATTCTCTTTTGGGAATCCTACCATCCCCAAGACAATTTCCATAGCTCTGCTGAAAACTCCCAAGTCTGTATCTCCAGACCAGACCCACTGCAGGGTTGCAGACCTTCTGATCCTGCTTCCTCCTGGTGCTCTCCACCCAGATATCCTACAGGTACCGCAGGCTCACCAGGCCCTACATTAGTTCCTGCTCGGTGGATGGCAGCACTAAAGGAAACGTGTTTCTGGTGTTCGCCAAGTCCATGCCTTCTTCTTTGAAAGTGTCCCCACAATACCTGCTAAAAAGAGTGGCTTCAGGCCATTCAATTTCATTCTCTTGGCTGCTCTTTTTTTGTTGTTTTTACATTTTTAAAAAATTGGGGTATAGTTGCTCCACAATGCTGTGCTAGCCTCTGCTGCACAACGAAGTGAACCAGCCATGTATACACATATCTCCTCCCTCCTGGACCCGACTCCCACCTGCCTCCCATCCCACCTACCTGGGTCACCACAGAGCACTGAGCCGAGCTCCCCTCACTACACAGCAGGCTCCCGCCAGCCATCTATTTTACACATGGCAGTGCACATACATCAATCCCAATCTCCCAATTCATCCCCTCCACCCCTTGTGTCTACAAATCCACTCTCCACATTGCATCTCCATTCCTCTCTTGGCTACTCTTTTTTTAAAAAATAAATTTATTTATTTATTTATTTTTGGCTGCGTTGGGTCTTTGTTGCTACGCACGGGCTTTCTCTAGTTGCGGCGAGTGGGGGCTACTCTTTGTTGTGGTATGTGGGCATCTCATTGTGGTGGCTTCTCTTGTTGCAGAGCATGGGCTCTAGACATGTGGGCTTCAGTAGTTGCAGCACACGGGCTCAGTAGTCGTGGTACGCAGGCTCAGTAGTTGTGGTGCATGGGCTTAGTTGCTCCGCAGCATGTGGGATCTTCCCGGACCAGGGCTCGAACCCGTGTCTCCTGCATTGGCAGGTGGATTCTTAACCACTGCGCCACCAGGGAAGTGCCTTGGCTACTCTTGATTTGACTGGGAGTAGGCAACTGACCCATGTAGACTACCTCTCCCAAGGCTCTGAATTGAGTCAGGTGGTATTGAGCTCTGCAGCTGTAAGATCCCATAGCGTTGAGGCCAGGATCAGTGCCATGGCAACCCAAGGCTGTGCGCAAGCTTTGCAGATGTAACCTATGTCTGTGTGCTGGGGTGGGGGTGGAGGGGAAGCAGGAGGAAAGACCTTTGCAGAGGCTGGTCTGTAGAGATACTAATAGTAGGACCAAGAGTCCACAGGCCCTGTTGTACTTCCTGCAATTGAGTTCCATGAGGTTCCTGCAATTATCTGAATAAAATCTTCATTTAAGCTAGTGAAGAAATAGAGTGAGAGTCTCAGGTCTAAGCAACAAAATGATCCCTGGGAAAAAAAAATCTATCACCACTCAGTTACCCAAGCAGAAACCTGGGCATCATTCCTGATCACCCTCCTCCTCACTGCCCCATACCCAACCAATGACCAAACTGTCACTCCTCCCTCCTTAATTTCTCTCCCATCTGCCCACTTTTCTACATGTTCACTGCTGTGATCCTAGTTCAGATAATACAGTAACTACTTAACTGTCCCTGGTCCTGTGCCCTCTAATCCATTTGTACATTATAAGCAAGGTAATCTCTCTGATGCCCTTCTCTTATTTACCCTTGTCTTCCTTAAAATCCTTCATTGTTCCCCCACTGCCCAGTGGAAAAGGCCAAAGCCCTTGGCTTGGCTTTCAGGTCCTTGATGACTGAACTTGCCCTGTGCAGACTATATTTTTCCCTTCCCTGCCTTGAACCCTACACCTTCAGCAAGACTGAAATACTTGGAATTAGAGAAATGTACAGCACTTGCCCTTGCCTCCCTCTGTTCCACACTCCCTCTGCCTGGAACTCCCATTCCCCTCCCCTTACCTGGCTCTCCCCTGTTCTCAACTGTCCTTCAGGTCGTGATTTAAAGGTCACCTCCTCCAAAGAAGGCAGACTTCTTTGACCTTCCTTACACTCCCAGTACCCTGCGTTTGCCTCGCCCAAACGACTTCTCACACTGTATTGGAATTACCTATTTTTTATTTGCCTCTCTGGCTAGTCTATATGCATCTTGAGGGTAGGAACTGTGTGCCAAGCATGGGGCCTGCCACATGACAGACACACTTTCGGCATCTGTACAGTAAATGCATGAATTGTACTTACTGCAGGGCTGTCATAATTAACACTTGAAATAGACGCCACTGGAAGCTGAAGCTGATGAGACTGTCAGGTAAAAAAGGAAAAAAAAAAACAGTCCTGAATATGCATTCAATCTGTTCTTCACCGTACATTAAGGTACAAGTGCAATGTTTCTTGAAAAGCTGCTTTAAACAGTTTGTCATGGTCTTTGGACCACTCTTAACTGTGAAGAGTTTCACACATGAACAAAAAACTATCCTCGGAAAGGGAGTGGATATTCTCAAGACTTTTAGAAAGAGTGCTGAATCAAGAAAGAAGTCCATGTTTTACAACCAACTCATTCCCTTAATAGAGCAAAGCACCTCTTCAGAGCCTCAGCTTCCTCACCTGCAAAGTGGGAATGCTATCACCTGCCTCAAAGGGTAGCTGTGAGGTTAAAATAGTGGACAACGCAAGCCGCTGTTGTTCTTATCAGGCAAGGAAGTCTCAGTGTCAAATATTAAAGGGCTCTCCTAGATTGCTTATGCCAACCGTGTTTTCACAGATCAATAAACTGAGGCCAAGAGAAGGGAATTCCCTTGCCCAAGAGGATTCAGCTATGACATGGGAATGGCAGGTCTCCAGCGTCTGGGTCCAGCTCTCCCTCCAGCTGTTGTGAGAATGTTCTGTTGGCACTTGGTAATTTTGGGGCTTCTGCCAGATAGTGAACCATGCAGAGCTGGCTGTCCAGAGTCTGGAGAGCTTGATACTGGATGCCAAGGGGATTCAGCAAGTGCTGGTGAATGAAGGAGCTAGAGGTAAGGCAGGGAAACGACTCACATTGCTGGAAAGCGCAGGGGGTGGTGGGCTGTCCTCCGGAATGGGGATCAGTTCTCCCAGCTTTAAGGAAAAGAGCACGTTGAAAATGAAACATCAACTAGAAACTGTTCACCTATTTTCAAGTCAGAAAAATGGCATTTACAGGAGTAGAATGTTATTTTTAGAGGGTACTTGGAGGCAGTTTGTTAAAGAATTACCTGCAATTTTTTCCAACCATCTCTGACACGAATGAAAAACTCGGTGCTGTCCTTCAGGTAGATGAATGTCCCTTCTATGACCAAATGGGCTTTCTGCAACATGTCAGCCATGCTGCTAAGTGCTGTAACCTGTCAGATAATTTTAAATTACAAGCATTACGGTTATCATCACAGCGATAGCACAATTTGAAAAACTGGCCTCTTTGTAAAGTCAAATATGAGCCATCCCCTCACAGTCAGTGAAAAGGCTTATTGTGCCACAGAGAGATATATAACTTCATTAATAACCAAAGGACTTTCTTTCCGATAAAACAAAAACATGCATTACCTTGAAACACAAATCTCAATTACAATAAACAAATTGAAACAAAGAAGATAGTATCCCGAGAGTTCAAAGACATTTAAAAACTGTTAGCAGAGTTGGCTCTGTTGGACATTGGTATTGGCAAAATCATTGGTAAGTTTTGCCACTTCCGTTTGTGTGAGCTGCACAATGGCACCAACATTGTTACATGTGTTTTGTTAGCTCATGCTGCTCCAAATTTCTTTTCATTTGGAGTAAGAAATGTAAGCAAGTGAGTTACTCTACCTATGTCTTAAATCTTTTTTGCCTGGCTGGGTAGTTCCAGTATTAAATACACAGCAGAAGGGCCTCCCTGGTGGCGCAGTGGTTGAGAGTCCGCCTGCCGATGCAGGGGATACGGGTTCGTGCCCCGGTCTGGGAGGATCCCATATGCCGCGGAGCGGCTGGGCCCGTGAGCCATGGCCGCTGGGCCTGCGCGTCCGGAGCCTGTGCTCCGCAACGGGAGAGACCACAACAGTGAGAGGCCCGCATACAGCAAAAAAAGAAAAAAAAAAAATACACAGCAGAAAATGGGGGTCTGTAATTTCTCTGTCTAGAAAATTGCCAAAGATCAGACAGCCATCTTGGCCTATCCAGGCACAGGCATAAAAGCTGGAAAAATCTATTGAGAAGTGTCAAGCCTCAAAGAAATATCAACCAAGGAAGCTGTTATTTTTCTTTTCAACTGAGAAAGATTATAAAAACTTAATTTTCACCTAGCTTTGAAGATGACTTTGTGATTAAAATGACTTAGGCATCCCCCAAAGGTACCAAATATTGAAATTCCATCCACTGTTGGACAGTTCTTCATCTGGCAGCCCAAATTTCCAAATAAAATCTATCAAAGCCCAAAGAGCATTCCTAGGACTCCTGACATCCTAATGAGGTATTTGTCCCTCTTTCTGTGCATCACAATAATCTCTGTGTGCCATATCGTGCTCCAGTGATCTGCAGAGTAACAAGGTACAAGAGACATCCTTTGGTAGAATGGAGAAGGCTGCATTACCCAGGGGAAATGTAACCAGCACAGGGCCTCCTGTGATGTTGTTTACAGTCTTGTGCCTGTGTTTTTTGATGTAATATGATTGGCTCTTGTTACAGTTTAGTCAATTAAGGATTGGAAAGGTGGAACTTAAATCATAAATGATTTTGTAGTCTGTATCTTTTTACTTAATAAGTCATCCAAAGAGATACTAAATACCCTGTTTGTGAAATTATACCATTTCTATTGTCATGGAGGCCTAACTCCAACAGAGAAGGTGTGCCAGCCCCTAAACACTGCAGCCAAAGTTCTAAGGAAACCCATCCAAAGCAGAAGGATGAAGACACACTGATGATAATACTGACCAGGTTCCTGGATCCGGGAAGCCCTGGCTGTCCTGGAGGGCCAGGTGGGCCTGGAATGGCCACAGCTAAGACAAAGCAGAAAAAAGAAGTTACAGAAAAGCATACGCTCTGCAAAATGCCTCCGACGTGCAGCTGGTCACTGAGGGGAGCGTTCACCACCCCACTCACAGTGCTGCAAAGTGTTGCACCTCGTAACCGAATCTTAGGAGCTCTGTGCCCAGCATATGACTCAGCCACATTGACTGGTATGGGGGAGAACTGAGATTCTTGACTGTAGCCCTGGATGAAGTCATGCCTAAGACTTTCCAGTTTTATAAGTGAATAAATTCCTGTTGTTTCAATTGTTTGTATAAGTCAGTCTGAGTTGAATTTTCTGTCACTTGCATCCAAAAATGCTCTGACTCATACAACTTATTTCCCCCAAGAGACAAACAGGTAATTACTGAACAGAGGAAGCAGGCTCAGAAAGAAGAGAAGGTGCTAGGACAGGGGGGCAGGGTAGGGCAGTGACAGGGGCCCTGGCCATCCAGCCAGGAGACTCAAGTTCCTGATTTGTCAGTTCTCAGCTGTGTGATCTTGGGGAAACAACAGGCTCTCTGAACCCCAGCTTCTTCATCAGTGAAATGTAAACAGATATTTCTTCACTAGCCTGTGTTGAGAACTGAGAAGAACACAAACTAGGAATGTGCTTTGCAAATTGTATAGCATCCAACCAGAGATTCTTACCTTTTGAGGAGTCAAAATGCCCTTAAAAATCAAATCAAGGCTATTGCCCTCTCCCCTAGAAAAATGCATATATGCATATCTGCAAGTGCCCGCCCGCCCCCCACCCCCACACACACTTCTACTTAGAATGTCAGTGGGATGATAGCTCCCTGAGGCACATCTTTGACTTTTCTAGGAGTTTATGGTTCCCAAATGAAGAGTCCTTACTTTAGGCAAACATAAAGAAATGTTATTATGGCAATTCCACTGCTCTCCTTCTACCTCTCTGATTTCCAGTTCCCCCCAGAATCTGCAAAACTCTTGGCAGAGTTAAGGATGTTTGTGCAAGTCCCAGTAAAATTACTGTATGAGGTTTTTGAGGTCACTGCAAATAAGCCTGCATTCTGACACAGGACCTGAAAATTCATACACAGGTGGTGAATGTCTAGTGGAGACAAGGTCTGAGGACTTGGATTTGGACCCCAGCCATGCCTCTTCCTAGGATTTGTGACCTTGAGTCAGAATCTTAACCTCTCTGAGCTTTGGTGCCTTCATCCATAAAATGAGTTTTATAAGCTTATGCATTTCATCTCCCTCCTGGGGTTGCTGTTAAGATTAAATGGGATAGGGGCTTCCCAGGTGGCGCAGTGGATAAGAATCCGCCTGCCAATGCAGGGGACACGGGTTCGATCCCTGGTCCGGGAGGATCCCATGTGCCGCAGAGCGACTAAGCCCGTGCGTCACAACTACTGAGCCTGCGCTCTAGTGCCCGTGAGCCACAACTACTGAGTCTGCGTGCCACAACTACTAAAAAAGCCCACGCACTTAGAGTCTGTGCTCCGCAACAAGAGAAGTCACCGCAATGAGAAGCCTGCGCACCGCAACGAAGAGTAGCCCCCGCTCACCACAACTAGAGAAAGCCCACGCGCAGCAACAAAGACTCAGCACAGCCAAAAATAAGCAAATTAAAAAAATTAAAAATTAAAAAAAAGATTAAATGGGATAATGGATATGGGAGTGTTTTGTAAACTGTGAATTGCTATATATTATGTGAAGGGTAATCCTTTTCAATGGAGCAAGGAGTCCTAGGGTCCCCTAGTTTAGGGCTACTATGGACAACAAAGTCTGAATCCTGTACTCACCCTGCAATGCCCCTCCACCTCTTGCACTTCCTATGTATCCCTCAAGGTTGTACAGGCACCTATGGTTTTATCCACCCAGCACCTTCTCTCTTTACAGGACCACCATCCTCACTTGCTCCTGAGATCTTCCCCTTCACCTCTATGACCATTCAGGTCCAGAAGGAGCTGTCGTGGTCTCATGTGATCCCACCTCCTGGCCACAGATGACTGGTCCAAGGTTGGGCGACTGGCCCAAGGTTGGGCATCTGGCCCAAGACAGGTCAGTCAGAGTCCTTCCCCAGAACATCCCCACCCCAGGGCTTTTCAAACTAAAACTGAGAAACAAGGCCAAGATTTCTAGATGATGGTGGAAGCTGTAGGTTGTCGGTTTTTCTCGCCATGCAGAGGATATGGTCTATGGTGAAGAAGCGTGATGCTGCAGTCAGAGAGCAGCTGAGCAAGAGATGGCCAGAGAATCCTCGCAGGGACTGAATCCCTGGTTCCGGCTGCACCTGAAGTCTCACTGCATGCCTGCCCCTCTTACAAATTGATTGTTCACACCCTCCTGCACATCCAATAAGTTTCCCTATGCACTTGAGCTAGTTTGAGTTCCATTTCTGTCACTTGCCCCAAAGTCACCTCCTGTGTAAAGTTCTCCCGGATGCCCCAGACATTGTAGGTCTCCTCCCAGGTGTGCTTCCACCACACCTGGTTCATGCCAACCCAAACAACAAAAACCGATGCATTCATGCTATTATTGCTGCTGCTGTTATTTTCCACCATGGGCACAATGGAAAGAACACAGGCTTCGGAACTACTCTGATCTGGGTCCTAATCCCATTCATGCCACTTATTAGCTGTGTGACCTTGGAAAGGTTCCTAAACATCTCTGGGTCTCACTTTCCTCCTCTGTAAAATGTGGGTGCTAATGCTTTCCTTGAAAGGCTTTCTGAGAATCCAGTAAGATAATGTAGTAGAGTGACCAGCAGAGTGCCTGGCACTTGGTAAGTACTTGATAAATGGAGATTTTCTTCTATTTCATCCATTTTTCATTTGAGGAAGTGAGGTACCAAGGGGTAAAGAAACTTTTACATAGAAGGGTAGAATCAATGCTGGTCCTCAAGTCCCTTAAGGCCCAGGCACTGGCAAAGCAGCCAGCAAGTTTCCACCCACATGTGAAAAGATGTTCATCATTAGTAGTCTTTAGGGAAATGCAGACCAAAACCACAATGAGATATCACTTCACATGAATGAATGATGACTAGAATAAAAAAGAAAGGATAGTAACAAATGTTGTTGACAATGAGGAGAAATTGGAACCTTTTGTACACCGCTAGTGGGAATGCAAAATGCTGCAGTCACTTTGGAAAACAGTCTGGCGGTTCCTCCAAAAGTAGAGTAACCATGTATATGACCCAGCGATTCCACTCCTAGGCATTACACTCAAGAGAACTGAAAACATATGTTCACACAAAAAGTTGTACAAAAAGTGTTTTCAGCAGCACTATTCATAGTAGCCAAAAGGTGGGAACAACTCAAATGTTCATCAGCTGATGAACAGATAAACAAAATGTGGTATATCCATACAATGGAATATTATTCAGCCATAAGAAGGAATGAAGTACTGATACATGCTACAACATGGGGGAACTTTGAAAACATTATGTTAAGGGAAAGAAGCCAGTCACAAAAGGTCACCTATTTTGTGATTCCATTGATATGAAATGTCCAGAATAGGCAAATCCATAGAGACAGAAAGTAGACTCATGGTTTCCAAGATCAGGGAAAGATCAGGAAAAAGAGGAGTGACTGCTAATTGGTACAGGGTTCCTAGTTAAGGTGAGGATAATGTTCTGGAATTAGAGAGAGGTGATGGCTGCACAACCCTGTGAATATATTAAAAACCATTAAATTGTGTGCTCTCAATGGGTGAATTTTATGGCACGCAAATTATATCTCAATTAAAAAAAAAATAAAGAAGGCTCCATCCAGGAAACAGCCCTCTGTCAGACACTGTGGCTCTGACATGCCACCCAGGTGTGGTGACGCTGGGCACCACTCACAGTACTGACCTGCTCCTAGGATAGCCGGAGGTCCTGGTGGCCCTGGGGGTCCCTGTGGCCCAGGGGAACCGGGTATCCCAAAGCCAGGTGGCCCAGGCAGGCCAGGAGCACCTGGGGGTCCCTGGGGCCCGACGATGGTCTCCCCTTTCTGGCCCTGTCAAGTGCACAGTAACAGAAGAGAGAAAGCACCATTAGTCACTAGAAGTCCCATCTGTTCTTTTTGTCAGGACATTGATAAGAAGTCAGTAAACACCCTCTATTGTTATCATCATCCTCAATCCTGGCACAAGCCAGGAGGTGGAAGACCTAAAGAGCAGTGGCCCAGTCGTTATGTTGAACGACAGCAGAGAAGCCTAGGGAGCCCTGGACTCAGAAGTGCCCCTGGAGCTCATCTAGTCCAGCCTCAGCATTTCATAGATGGAGAAACAGAGGCCTAGAGAGGGGCGGGGCTTGCCCGAGGTCCCAAAGCAAATCAGCAGCAGAGCTGGAAGGAGAACCCTGGTCTCCTGGCTTTGCTCGGTCTATGCTCATGGCGAGTTCCAGGTCCAGAATTTGCTCCTGGTCCCTGAGGGTCAATGATCTGATCATAATCTCAGTGGAGGCATAATCTGAACTTCTCTTTTGTGATCTGGAGAAACTTCTCATCCTAAGAAGACCAAGCCGATCTACGGGCTCCTTCTTTGATGAAATTTCAGAAGAATCAAAATAGCCCCCTAAAAACATCTCCCTCACCTTCCCTTCTGCCTCTGTTATCTGATGTGTTTATCATTAACCAATCTTTGTGCTGAGTGAGTTTTCCACCGCTGATGTGAATAAGGCACAGTGGTGGGTTACCTGGAAGCTACCTGTGTGCATGCGGCCTTGGCTACCTCCCTTTCCTCTGTGGCCTCTGCCAGGCTCCCCACCCGTTAACAAGTAAGGGGGAGAGAGGCCAACGCCCAAGGCCTGCCTGCAGCCTGTGGTGCTGTGACTGGCCCTTGCTCCCAGCTGCCTCGTCACACTGGGGGGCTTCAGGGAGCGCCGTGACTCCCCGAGGAAGGGGTGTGGAGGGGTCGCTACTCACCACCAGGCCTGGACTTCCCGGCAGGCCCGGGGGCCCTGACACAGAGGAGCCGCTGTCAGAGTCTCCTTTTTCTCCTTTGATCCCCCTGTCTCTGTTCTCCCCCTGGAAGCAGAGAACATCAAGTAAGAGTCAGATGAACCAGTCTCTGACATAAGCCTGAGAACTTGGAAACACAGGCCAGATGTTGAGAAATGCTCACCTTCAAGCTGTTCAGAAAATGTCTCAGGTAAGTTGGATCCACAGGAGGGCCTGAAAAAGAAACGCTTTTTAAAAATCCACAATCAATCTCAGAAATTCAAACACCAAAGCCTCCAAGTTGGCAACCATGATGAGTTCCTAGCAGAAGTGACCCCACATTGGTTTAGCTGACAGAGGGGGCACAGGGCTTGGAAACAAGCACTAGTCCAGATCCTGTGACCCTGTGGCATCCTAGGCTTGTCCCTGGTCCTCTCCAGGCCTCGTTCTGCAGATGAAGCTGGAACGATCAGAACGTCTGGTCTCTCTTGACAATGTTCTATCTTGCACACGTGTTGCCCATGACTGGGTCTCTGGAATTCCATGGAGCTTGTAGACAGGGTGGTAATGTAATTAGCCTTACTTACTGGCTCAATTGGATTTCTCAGAAACAAAAATCAAGGGCAAGATCCAGAACAAGAGTTGAGATACCTGGTGGTCCCTGGGCCCCCTGGTCGCCTTTTTCTCCTTTTGAGCCGGGAAGACCCCAGGATCCTTTCTCTCCTTTAACACCTGCCACCAAATACACACACATTAAAAAAAAAAAAAAAAAGATAGTGGAAAATCACCTTCATTCTATATAAAACATTTTTGAGTCAAGTTTTGAAACTGAGCCCCTTGAGCTAAGTCTACTCAACACCAAAGGCCTATTGAGGGTATAAAATCCTTTGCTATACGATGGAGAGGCAGAGGTAGATGCAGCAGACACAATTCCTGACCTCGGAAAGCTCTCAAGGAGACAGACACAGTGAGGGTAGTGCGAGGCAGGATGGAATAAGTACCATCCTCAAGGTGCCAGCAGTGCATCATGGGAGCCCAGCAGAGGCTACAGTTAACTCCCCCGGACGGCTTCATGCACGTGGCCTGAGACTCAACACCAAGTCAAGCTCCCGGTCCCATCCCACCTAAGCCTGGGCAGCACGGTGGTGTAAGGGGAGGGGAGGACTCTCCGGGAGTGCCGCAGAGGACAGCTAACGGTGCTACTAAGCAGTCCACTCGCAAAGTTGGCACAGTGCCAACAGTGCAGTAAGTCACTCCCCCACAGGACTTGTGAGAAGCACTGCTTCTGCAGAACCGGCCTTACAGTCCTCTCTCCTCCCCCAACTCTTTACCTGGGAGAGGGGCTCAGAGAAAGCCTCCTGGGGGTACAGAGTTTGGGAAGGGAAGCAGTCCCCTTTCCCCACCTAGATGAGTGGGTGGACACTAGATCTTTGAGTTCCCAGTTCCCGAGAGAGATCAGCTGACCAATGTGTGCCTACACACTGGGGATCCAAGAAAGGAAATCCAACTCCACCCCACCTCCTCCCCAAGGTCCACCTTGCACCAGGGGAAGGGAGAGCCTTGAATTGGATCTGAACAAGCAGTTTGAGAACAGCCTGGACTTTGTAACCAAAAGTGACCAAAAACCCATGAAGCCAGATAGCAGCAGGGACACCACCACCCAAGCAGGCCAGGAGTGACAGAGCTGAGCCAGAGATCAGTACTGGTTGGGGGGGTGGGGGGTGGGGGAAGGCCTTTCCCTGTTTAAACTGCAAGCGTTCAGACTTCTCAATCAAAAAGGGCACACATGGTGTGACAGTATGTGTGGGGACAGGGAACCAGAGTCACTGCTTGCCTGCAGGCTCCCGTCTCCTGCCCTATCCCCCCTCTAATGTGTGGCAGATAAGCTCCTACAGGCCACGAACATGCTGATGTTTACTAATCACGAAGAGCCGGTGCATCTCACGCTGCACTGTGTATACACCCCAGAGGGAGCTCGTGAAAATGCAGCTCCTGGTCTAGCAGGTCTGCGATGGGGCCTGAGATCCTGCATTTCTAACAGGCTTCCAGGAGGTGCTGATGCTGCTGGTCCAGGAACACTCTGAAGCAAAGGCCTTCTGAGCTCCCACGGCCTCCCCTGCGTTAGCTCTTGGCATATTGCAGTGGAACGACTTTTTAAATAGTTTCACCCAGCAGAGTCTAAGGGCCTGGGTGACAGGAAGAGCATGGGATCCATCAGTCTCAGCCCAGTGCATAGGATAGCACCAGGCAAGGAGAAGCTATCAGTAGATGCGTTATGAACAAACTAACACATGAATGGAAAAATGGAGTGCAGCCTGCTAGCTAGGAGGCTCAGCCAAGATGCACAGAACAGGCAGATGGGTGACACAAGCAAACAGAGGTGCCCAGTCCCACAGCCTTTGTCCAGCTACCACCCTTCCCATGACACCCAGACAGATCTTCCTGACCACCAAGTCTACGCCCAGCACTGGACAATTGGAAACCACCTCTGCAGAGATAGGAGGGTCAGGAAATGTCCCAGAGAAACAAGGTGAAGACAGGAGTGCATACCATGAAAAGTGATGAGTTCTGAATTTCCAGGATATGTGGTGCCAACCTAGAGAGAGAGAGAAAGCCAAGGTCATACACTGCAACCCTGTTCTGCTGTTTGCATGCACAGGGAGCCACAGTCCCCTGTCCTGGGGGTGAGGGGTGAGGTCATGGAGTCAGGCCTTCCTTGGGTGTTGTAGCCTCCAAAGGCCCTGAGTTTCCCGGCATCCCTCAATGCAAGGCATCGCAGGCCTTCAACGGGGGCAGGGTCGGGGGGTGGGGGCAGGGAGGGCATCATGTAGCTGAGCTGGGCTGAGACCTACTGGCCGGACAACTCTGCAGAGGGAAAGCCCAAAGCTTTAAGACAAAAAGTCATGGCAATTTTGGTCTGGTCAACTGTGAGTGTTCTTGCCCTCCCTTCTGATCAATCAGGATTGATTCATGTGAGAGGTCAAGCACTCGGGCAAGTGATGTACTCAAGCCATGAAGCTGGGCCAGCCATTAGCTTTGCTGCCATGTGTAATCAACGATGAGCACACTGAACAGGAGTTGATGGTGGTGATAATTAATAAAGGGGAGTTATCATTAGATTGGGGAGCTATTCTAGACTTCCCATTAAGTGCCAGGGGTCTGGAGTCCAAGCTCTTCAAGATAATATCCCTTCACAGTTCATCCCCAGATTCCTGCATTTCTTTCTTTTTTTCTTTGTCTATTAAAACAGAGCCACCTGCCACCCTGCTTTTAATAGTTCACCTTCACCTTTTTCCCAGTTAATATGCAGAATCAAAATGATCCCTCTCACACCAGATCCTCCCATGCTTTTGGGTGCAGGGTCACAAGATGCTCAGGGGTCACCAAGAGACGATGAGGGGAGGGGACAGGAATTTTCCAGGAAAAATATTTCTAAGTTAACGATAAAGGCAGCAGTGCCCAGCTGCTATCTTACAGCTATGCTGATAAAGTTGCTCCACTCCAGGGGTGGATTGTTAAGGGTAAATTGTTAAGGTATTAGAAAGGGGCTGAAATGAGAAGGGGCTTGTGAAATTCTGGATGTGAGAGGAAGCATTTCTTTTTCAAATGTCCATTTTGAGAGCTGGTCAAGAAACATCCATGCCCCAGCCTGCATGGTGTCCAGCCAGGCAACATGAAATCAAAATCCAAAATGCTCTGAGTTCATCTTTGGCTTATTTTAAGGAACGTCATGACCCCCAAAGGCCATGGTCACAGCAAAGTGTCCTAGCACAGGTCACGGTAATTGCAGTAGCATTTTTACAACTCTTGAGTTTTTCAAGTACTGTCCCATGGCCGGTTCATTTGAAGCCTGATATCATGTTTGCTGGGAGGGGCTTCGGGCACTAACTCACTGAGGGACCTTGCCTCTCTGGGCTGAGGTCTCCCCTTCTCTATGGCTGGGAGGCAGCCATCTCTCAGGAGGGTCTCTCCAGCCCTGACGTTTTAGGATTCCTTTCAGGCCACTGATGTAAACGTGGCCTGGTTAGCTGTTGTCCTTATGTAGTTCTGGGAGCCAGCAGGCCCCTTGGTCACCTTACACAGGAGGGTCCTATCCTCTGCCTTCCATGCCAGAGTTCCCAGGCCCTGGGCTGCAGACTTGGGTGTCTCAAAGTTTAGACATGGACAGATGTCTGGGCAAACACTCAGCCAAACTGCGTCATTTTAAAGCCTCTGACCCAAGTCTCATCACCACCTCCAACAGGCATGAGTTAAGAACCCACTTCAAAGAATCTTCTAAACGGTAATTTGCAAGCTCCCGAGAACAGAGGCCACGCCTGTCTAGTTCACCCCTGTGGTCCCAGGGCCTCACTTGTACTTGACACTTGGTAAGTCCTTGATAAATATTTGTTGAATGAATGAGAGAACAGTTATGCACAGTTCCATGACTAATGCCTGCGCATGGGGAGAGGCCCACTCTCCCTGGGTTTCCCCACACCTAATACGGGTGACACCCCGGGAACACCGCACTGACCAGCTA
This sequence comes from Mesoplodon densirostris, assembly GCF_025265405.1. Lineage (NCBI taxonomy): Eukaryota > Metazoa > Chordata > Mammalia > Artiodactyla > Ziphiidae > Mesoplodon > Mesoplodon densirostris. The sequence continues at coordinate 25,768,572 of NC_082666.1, read as the reverse complement.
GGTGACCAGGCACGTGTCTGACCCCTTGGGGTGCCTGTACCTGCTGCCTGGTGGTCAAGGGACCTGCATGATAGCCCCAGCTCCGTCCGTCCTGTGACCTTAGACAAGTCAGTGTGCTTGTCTGAGTCACAGTTTGTTTCCTCATTACAAAGGGCGAGGGAAAGTCCCTCCTCTCAGGGTTGTGTGCTGTGCAATAATATGACAGTTGAGAAAGGACAGTTATAGATTTTAGCCCAAAGCTCCCAATGCAAAGAGCGCTGGTTAGAATTGCCTTTTTGTTCTCATCTGTATTTTAAGGGGTCTATTTCCCCCCTTCTTATACTGCTCCAAGCATGAAGCTAACAAAAGACACTGCTTTTTTTTTTTTTTTTGCGGTACGCGGGCCTCTCACTGTTGTGGCCTCTCCCGTTGCGGAGCACAGGCTCCAGACGTGCAGGCTCAGCGGCCATGGCTCACGGGCCCAGCCACTCCGCGGCACATGGGATCTTCCCGGACCGGGGCATGAACCCGTGTCCCCTGCATCGGCAGGCGGACTCTCAACCACTGCACCACCAGGGAAGCCCAAGACACTGCTTTTTGACTGCATTAAAAGACACACTCTGTCCACATGTGTGCCCTTAGAAGACCCAGTACGTTTCAGTGCCACAATCTATTATCTAGAAACCTCGAGCCACTCAAGGGTCTATATGCAGGTGATAGAAGACATCACAGAGGACACTGACAGACAGAAGGGGCTCAAGGCAAAAACTTATCTTCTCTGAGTTGCTTTCTATGCCAAAGCCTGCTCTGTAAGGCAGTGACTATACGCTACTTACTGGCGTTTTGCAGTGTGGCCGGGCTGGAACTGGGAAGACGGCCTGTGGGAAGTGAGAATGAGAGGAGGGAGTCAGGACACCCGACTCCAGCTCAGGCTGGTCTGGGGCCGTTCCCTGCTCCTCCTTTGGGTCTCCCCCACCTCCCCACTGCCAACTTACTCCTTTGATGTTAATCACAGCTCCAGGTGGTCCTGGGGGGCCTGGAGGACCAGGTAGGCCAGGTGAGCCCTAAAGGGAGGAAAGAAAGGCCGTCCCTGAGTTCGGGTTGTTATGAATGCAGAGGCAGCTGCAGGACACTTCCCCAGGGTTTGGAGACACAACGAGGAAAGCAGGGTCCTCTAAAGCCAACTAACTCTTCCCATGGGTAGGCCAGCCTCTTCCCAGAGCACACCTATACCCGTAGCCTCGCTGCAGCTTCACAACAGCAGAGCAAGTATCATCGCTGGTTTACAATTGGACACAATGAGGGCCAGAGAGGGGAAGTGACCTGCTCAAGGCCACACAGCAATTCATGGCGGAATGGAGGCTGGAAGCCAGATTCTGACCCCAAGAGCAGTGCTCAGAGGATACTGAGCCCACCACCTCTATCGACGCATCCCTCCTATGGAGGGGCGGGTGCAGCGAGGCCTTCCTAGGATACAGTGCCTGGGAGAGCCCCTCATAAGTGTAACAATAAACGCCGACTCCTGTTAGATGGCAGAGTCACTTTGAGAGCCAGGTCAGCCTGGCTTTGACACCATGCAATGTCTTCTCCGCCAAGCCTGGAGCCCAAGCTGGACCTGCAGCAGAAGCTGCAGGAGGGGAGGGGGAGGGGGAGGCTACGACCACAGGTGAGAGGCCTCCGGCCCACGAGGAAGCTCCACGTGATCACTCAAGTGCAGGCACCGGTGTCTGCTGTACCTGGAGCCCCGGTAGGCTTGGTGAGTGAGTCGGTGCCCAGTGATTCAATACGATTGCATTTCTGCATTTCTAGGCATACAAAGCGGCGACCATGGGGTGCAAACAGAAGTAGCAACACACTTTGAGCTGCATGGGACCTTCAGGGGGTCACTAACTTGTACAGGCCCTAGTTTCCTCCTGTGTAAAACAAGAACACCACTGAGTTTCTCTTAGGAGAGTTACTATCAAAACTGTGATCCTGTCCTCAAAAGCACTTTGTAGAGTGTCTGGTACACAGTAAGTGCTCAAGAAATGCTGGCTTCCTTATTGCAGACGTGGGACCCTGCTGATGCTCCGGTGTCTGTCATCTTGTGAGGCCCTGCCTACACAGCTGATGGACCTTCCGCATTCTCTCAAGAGCGCTCACCGAGCACCCCCAGCAACATGCGAAACCCCCAGGACTGTGTAACCCAGGAAGGACGGGATATTACCCGAGTCAGAAGACCTGGGATTTGAAATCAGACTTCTTGAGAAAGCCCAGATCATGTTCTCCCACCCTCCCTCTGGGGTCTGGACGAGGAAGTTTATGCTCCACTAAGGTGGATTTGGTGGCAGGGACCTCCTGAGAGCAAGCCGGAGGCTAGGGTTGGGCTGGAGGATCTTTGGAAGTGGCAGCAGAGGAAGAAGAATAACGTTCCTGAGCATTCTGTCCACGAGCCCTGCCCACTGGACCTGGCACTCATCCGCCCCTCGTCTGGACACTGGCCCTGGGGCCACGTCCCTGGGGCAGCATGGGGCTGGGTCCCTGGTGTGGCACTCACCGGCATCATGACCCCTCGATCTCCTTTGGCGCCTTTGAGGCCATTCAGTCCTGGGCGACCCTGAAACCCACGGGAGAGGCCTTAGTAAACCCACTGCCCGCAGGCCAGCCTGGCCCGCCTGTCCTCCCTCATATGCAATACGAGAACCCCCAACACCTACGGGTCGTCCAGGGAGGCCAAGTTCTCCTTTGTGTCCTGGTGGTCCTTTGGGCCCCTGGAGGCAAAGTAAACACCAGATTAGAAAGAGAAAAATACTGTATGATGTCACTTATATGTAGAATCTAAAAAAGTCAAAGTTGTAAAAACAGAGTAAGATGGTGGTTATCAGGGGTAGGAGGGTGGGGGAATAGTAGAGGTGAGGTTTAATGTACAAACTTGCAACTAGTAGACAGCTAGATCCTGGAGATCTAATGCACGGTATAGTGAATACGGACAGCAACACTGTATTAATATTATAATCCTCAAACTGCTAAGAGTCTAGATCTTATTTATTCCAACCACAAAAAAGGAATGATAATTATGAGATGTGAGAGAGCTGCTATCTCCACAACAGCAATCATATTACAATACATAAATGTATCAAATCAACATGTACACCTTAAATGTACACAATGCTGTATGTAAAATATATTTCAATTAAAAAAGAAGGAACAGAAACTCAAGGGCTAGGGAGATGGGGGGCATCCAGCCTACCTTTGTGGGCAGTGATGACAATGAACCACTACTAGGAGGACGGAGGGCAAGGAGAAGTTATGAAATGTCCACCTGCCTGGCTCCTTGTCCCCTGGCCTCTCTGTCCTCAGCTGGACCCACTTGCTCAGTCCCTCCTGCAGGGCTCTACCCCAGTCCAGACGCTGGACCCAACCCTCTCAGCCAGTCAGAGCTAACAAAGAAGCAAGAGGTCAGTAGCTCCTGGCCTTAGCTCCCAGGTAGCTGTGTGCTGGGCCAGCTCAGAACGTGGACCTTTGCCTTAGGTCTTATGTCCCAGGGTTCTCCATGTCCCCCGTTGGAATAACGCAGCCCTGCTTCACTCCTCATGTCAGCCAAGCCCAATAACCTGCTTCAGGATTTGGTTCCTGCCTTGTTCCCACCTGTCCCTAAGGACCAGAATCTTGGCCTGGCTCCCCAGCTCTCCAGATGAGCCCCTGCCCATGGACCGCATTCCAGTGCTTGCTTTCTGTGTCCCCATGCTCCCAGAGCCACTGCCCTGTTCCAACCTCCTGCCAGAACCCTCATGCCTTCCAGTGTCTAGGATGCATACAATGTACCACCTCTTCCCAGAACAAGCTCTACTTCCAGTTGACACCTTTCCTGTTTTGTAACTGGGTCTGTCCTGTCTCCCAGGGGAATGACTGGTTTAAGCCTGGGGCCTATCAAGTCCCTTCTTCCTGCTCTCTCTCTATAAGTCTGTATGCAGACTTACCCTGAAAAATGGCAAATAGACTGTGTTGAGACAGGCTCTGTATGTAAAGTACCCAGACCAGGTTACTCTCAGGAAAAGAAAAGCAAGGAGTTAACAGGCCACAGGCCACGTGGTGGTACGTACTAGTGCAGGGCTTCTCAAACATCACTGTGCACAAGTCACCTGGATCTCATCAAAATGCAGATCCAGGGGCCTCCCTGGTGGCGCAGTGGTTGAGAGTCCGCCTGCCGATGCAGGGGACACGGGTTCGTGCCCCGATCCCGGAGGATCCCACATGCCGCGGAGCGGCTGGGCCCGCGAGCCATGGCCGCGGAGCCTGTGTGTCCGGAGCCTGTGCTCCGCAACGGGAGAGGCCACAGCAGTGAGAGGCCCGCGTACAGCAAAAAAAAAAAAAAAAAAATGCAGATCCAGGGCCTCCCTGGTGGCGCAAGTGGTTGAGAGTCCGCCTGCCGATGCAGGGGATACGGGTTCGTGCCCCGGTCTGGGAGGATCCCATATGCCGCGGAGCGGCTGGGCCCGTGAGCCATGGCCGCTGAGCCTGCGCGTCCGGAGCCTGTGCTCCGCAACGGGGGAGGCCACAACAGTGAGAGGCCCGCATACCGCAAAAAAAAAAAAAAAAAAAAAAAAATGCAGATCCAGTGGATCCGGGGTGGGGCATAAGGCTTTGTTTTTCCAACGAGCTCCCAGGTGATGCTGATGATGCTGGTCCATGGACCACACTTTGAGTAACAAGGCTCTAGTGTTGTAAGCTATACCAGTCATGAGGGCCATAGACAGCCCATATGACACCTTATGCAAATTGGAAGAAGGTGCCCCCTTACTGTCTGTGCTTGGCAAGCTATGCACAGATGGGCTTCAGTGGCAATAACTACCCTGGCCATCTGCAGCAGCTTGCCAGCCACCATTGCTAACAATTAGTATTTCCCACCATACTGGGTATTAGTAAGTGTTACCCAGTGGTTAACACAAGACTCTCCCAGTCTGCCTTAGCCTGCAGCTAGGGCCAAGGACACCTCTCCAGGGCATCCATTCTGCCTGGCTTAAGGGACCAAAGGCTTTAGAGGGTCCTTTGAAGGATGCACCTTGGAGGTTACGGGCCATTCATCAAGGACACGTGCCTGTTAGAGAAATGTGAGGTCCTTTCTCCCCAGGCCTGAGATCCAGCTTCAAACAAACCCCACATTCAAACCCCAAGGTACAGTTCTCCAGCTCAAAATGTTTCAGAAGAATGAAGGTATCAACTGGAGGCAGTGAGGTGTGCTGGGAAAAACCTGGACACAGAGTTTAACAGGCTGGGCTCAAATCCCTGCTGTGTCACTAACAAGCTGTATGGCAGTGGGCTAGTTACTTAACCTCTTTAACCTCGGTTTCCCGGTCTATAAAATGAGGGTTCTGACATTAGCCTCTTAGGGTGGTGAAAATGAAATGAGGTGATCTGTGTTGAAGCATCACTGTCTGACCCATGGTGGATGTTCTATGAGTTTTCTTTGTTCTTTGGGAAGAAATATATGAGGGGCAAGTTTAGGGTTCATCTGGAGAGAACTGGTAGCTTAAAAATTGTTCAGCAGCCCCCCAAAATTATAGATTCCTGGAGCAGTAAGGCAAGAAGGACCCTATCATGTCATCTAGTACTCATTCAATACCCTCACTTATAGATGGGAAGACAAAAGCCCAGAGAGAGAAGAGGACTTGTTTGAGGTCATACAGCAAATGGGCAGCAGATCCAAGACCAGAAGCCAAAAGGCCCAGGTTCCCTGGGTAATGACAATCTTTAGCTGGCAAGACCCATACAACTGTGGGTCTCACCACCAGCCGCTTCCCCTCTCCTTCTGGACACACAGCTAAACCACATTTCTGAGACCTATCCCCACCCCCACTGCCCCCCCCGCCCCGCCTCCTGCATCAGAGGTCTGGCCAGAAGTGGAGTTCATCATCTTCCATGGTCTCTTTCCCCTCCCCAACCTCAGCCTATCAGCTGGAAGATGCCATTGTGGCCCTGAATCCACCAGAGGGCAGAGTCACAGGATGCAAGCATCCTGGGTCCCCGAGTCACTGCTTGGAGGGGAGATGCCCAACTGGGAACCACCACAGTGGACTCTGCCTAAGTGAGAACTAAGCTGCTATTGTGCTGAACCACTGAGATCTTATTTAATTGCAGTTAGCCTACCCTTGACACAGATACATTTTGCCACATCCTTTTTATTTTCACAGCTGGGACAACTCAATCTAGTTGAGCCAAAGTACGATAAATGCTTCAAACCCCAGTCCACATGCAGGGGCGAGACGCTCTGGCTTACCATCGGTCCCGGGGCTCCATGCTCTCCAGGTTCACCCTAAAACAGGGGGACACGGACTTGTCACTCAGATGAACACGGTTTGCGACAGAAACAAAGATAGGATGTAGAAGATGTGTGCCTTCAGGGTCTGGTGACATAGTTACCTTTCGGCTCCTCAGCCTTTCCAGAGGAATATCCCCCGTCAGGATGGCGCCCGGCTCTCCCTTCTCACCCTGCAATTCAGAGAACCTTTTGATGAAGCCGGGCCTCCGCCTCACCGCCTTATCCAGAGGCTCATCGCCATGATTTCTCTGGCCTTCACGCTGCCTCTCTGGCCCCACGGCCCGACATGACCTCTTGCTAGAATACTGCACAGCCTCCTAAGTCATTAAATGTTCTCTGGACTGTTCCCTCCATGTACATCAGTTACTGTCCGAAAGCACAGGCTGGGGTCCTGCAAGCCCCTCTGGGGCTCCCGCTGCTGCCAGATCAGCATCCCTCCTCTCAACCCTCCAGGAATCAGTCCCAACAAGGTCCGTCCCACCTCTGGCTGTGGGGCTCCCCCCTGAGAACCTCTGGCTCCTAATATATTTGGTGGCTTGCTTTCCTAACAACTCGACTTGAGATCTGTTCTCACCTGCAATCCTTAGTCTTGTTAAAACATCTAAAATTGGGAAAGTGACGACAGCATGAACAGTGGAGGCCTCTCCAACACAGGGGCCCTGAGTCTCCATGTGGAACTTTGCCTCCAAACTCCAGGCTCCTGTGCAAATGCTCACTTGATCAGGCAAAGTTATCTCAGTTGCTGGGAAATAGGGGAGATGGGTAGACAGGTGGCAGGGACACAGGATCCTGCCCCCAATCCTGTACTCAGCAGGGCCATCTGCTATCCCAGGAGGCTTTTCCAAGAAGATATATGTCCAGAGAAAAGGCCAGGGAGAGGAACCATTCAAGGCTCTGGCCCCAAACTTCAATGCTAGCCCCTGGGGAACTGGGCTGGACCACACAAAAGTCTCCCTTCAACAGGGCTGGAAGCAGCCAAGGCAGTGGTGCCAAAGCAAGCCAAGCAGCCTCTCCTCTCCATCCCCCAAGCCCACACCTGATATTTGGATCTTACCACTTCGCTAGTGAGGAAAAGCAGTCCTGAGCACGCCAGCAGCAAGAAGAAGCAAGCACAAAAGCATGAGAGGCAGAGCGAGAGAAAGCGCGTTGGCTGCGGGGATCAGAGCAGACCTGCCTGGGCGCTTTTCCCGGTTTTCAAAGTGGCAGGGGATTAGGGGAGAGACGGCTCGTAGGTCCCTCTAGATCCACCCGACCTCGCCATATAGAAAACAGAGCGTTTAAAGCAAGAGCCAATCCTGCTTGACCAGGCCTCCTCCCAAGCCAGAACTGCCCTGGCCCCACGCCATCCCTGTAGCCCCGGGGCAGCAAAAGGCATCCCAAGACATGGTCCCATGTAACGCTAAACTCAGACCCAGCACACTGAGCCCTCGACTCCCTGGAACTGTGGCCCAACAGACACTGGAGACTCTCTCCCCCTCTGTGGGGCTAGTGGAAAATGGTGGGGGGAGGAAGGAAAGAGAGTAGCCTAATGCTGCCTCCACTTAGAGACACACACACCCTCCTTGACTCCCCAGGGCAGGCTCAGGGCTGCTCCCACTGGCTTTATACAGACCCCCGTTACAGCAACGACCATGAACTCTGCTGGCTGTCTGCATGTCTGTTCCTCACATCTTATTTCTCTATCTAGTGCCTAGTATAGGAAACTGGCTGGCACACCTTAGGGAATGGATGTAATCTGGATGAGTATATAAATGGATGGATGAATAAATGAATCCAATCCAGAATAACTGCAATCCATTTATGGACGTCACTCTCCCCTTATCTATAAAAACCAACTGGGAAATTAATTCTAAGAGGCAAATGTGGAAGGGTACAAAGGTCATTTCAATGCCCTTGGAATTTTCAGGAAGTGCTCTGTATGCTAAATATTCCAAAACTTCTGGACCAAGACCGCCATCCAAGTGCAGAATGCCCCCGCTTATACTAATAATAGTTTAATAAAATAATGATTTCTAAATATTAACATCATTGTATTCATTACTTATACGTCTTTTCATTCAACAAATGTCTTAAGTGCCATGTGTGTACCAGGCGCAGTGCTAAGTACTGGAGCTACAGAAAAGAAAGTGGATGTGCCTGCCCTCGGGCAGTGCACACTCTAATGCAGGTGCCCGCGGGCAGTTAGACAAAGCACAGCGTTCAAGGGAGCGTTGGGTTGAGTTCTCTTTCCAAACTATGTTGAAAATCTGTTTCTCCACCCACCCCACCTTCACCCTGGAAGAACCTTGAGATCATGAAAGTTAACAGCCCGGGAGTGACTGCTACTAGATACAGTGTTTCTTTTGGCATGATGAAAATGTTCTAGAATTAGGTAGTGGTGATGGCTGCACAACCTTGTGAATATACTATAAGTCACTGAATTTCACAATTGAAAGGGGTGGATTTTATGGTGTGTGAATTATATCTCAAATTTTTAAAAAGTTAACAACTACTTTCAGCCCATTTGAAATATTTACCAAATTCTAGAGCACAAACCCACCCAGATGGCTGGGCCCTGCTTACCTGTTCTCCTTTTAGCCCTGGAAATCCAGGCACACCAGTGTCACCTTTTGGTCCTCTGGGTCCCTAGAAGGAATCATTGGAGGGTAGTCGGTGGTTTGTTAAGATCAAAATGCTTTAACTAAACAAAGTTGTTGTTCCAGAAAGTAAAAGAACACAGAGTGCCAGTGGAAGTCACAATTAGTCACGATGTTTTCCTAATATTAAGTGGTCTAGAAATAGTGGTCTGGTGGAAAGAAGACAGCACTGAGTGTTAGGCGGCCTGGAGGCCCCACTCCTCTTTGAACTGTGGTTTCCTCCAGTGGGTACCACTGAAACTGTCTGCTGCCTCTGCTCACCCATGGGTCCTCGGGGCCGTCCTGCAGCCCACCACCCCCATCATTCACCCTCCATGAATCCTGCCCCTTCTCTGGCTCCCCACTACCTACAGGATGGGATCCAAACATCCTAGCCTGACACCCAAACTGACCCCAGCCGGCCTCAGCGCCTCATCTTCCACTTCCGTCACTCCACCAGGGGCGAGCCTATCCCCTTAGCCTCTCTGCACCCCTCACCCGCCCGCCACCGCCATTCCCTCTGCAGAACCAAAATTCTGCACACCCGGTCAGAGGTGACCTCGTCTCAACTCCAACATACACTTAATATCTGTGACAATGACTCACACAGCCAGACGTCTGCCCCTAAAAAAGAAGTTCAACACTTTATTGCAATTTACCTTTCCACAAGTCCCTACCTTCTGGGTTAACGCAGTGGCCTTCAAATATTTGTTATTATTATTTTTTAGCAGTGAAACTCTTTTCATTCTCCTTTTTCAAGTAAAGTCAAACAAAAGCCCAATGTATAAAATACGTCAAATGGAGCCTCGGCAGTGGCCTGGATCCTGCCTACTTGGCCCCCTCCTTGCTCCTGAAGTGGTCCCAAAGGCTCTTCTGGGGAGCCTAGGGCTCCCTCGGGAACACAGAACCAGTCATTTAGAGAAAAATGTGTCTGGAACATGCTCTGGCTTTGGAGCTGCCAAGCTGGGGCCGGAGCTCAAGCTCAGAGTCCTGGCCTCTCCTCTTCCTAATTAAGAGGCCTTCTCCACGGCTGCCACCCTCTCCTGTTTTTTAATGTCTAGTTCCCATGTATTTTTAGTGTCAACATAGCACATGCTCCTTTTAAAAAATGTAGAAGTTCAGAAAAGTATAAAAAAAAAGAAAAAGAGATCATCATAGTTCTACCATCAACAACAAATTTCTATTACATTTTTTGATAAATTTCCTTCATTTATCCTGGAAGCAGCACATGTCACCATTGGCATTAGGCCTTTCAGAGTTGCAGTGTATGGAGAAATTGTGCAGATTTCACTCTGGAGCCTTGGGCTTCACTGCAGGCTCAAACTTTTAGACTAAACTGATCACTTTCGACACAGAAATGCATTTTCACCTTCCATGGTGGAAGCCCCATAGCGTGGTGCACACAGACTATTAATTGTGGACTTCCAGGCTATGATTCCCCTCTCTCCATCCTCCATCGCCACCATCCTCTCTCTCCAGGGACTTTATCTACTCGGACTCTATCTATTTGAAATGCTTGATTCATCCACTCATGTACAGGAAGCCAACCACCGACTCCAGCTCTGGCTCTGGCTGCCCTGGGCTAGAAAGAGATGAACAAGACCTGACCCCCTGCAAGCTGGTCACAGTACAGTTGAGGAAAAAACGATAAGGGTACAAATAACTGTTATTCAAGGCAGAAAAGAACGACAGCAGAGGTGAAAATAAAGCCCTATGGGATTCAAAGGAGGGAAGGATCACTCCAGATGGGGGCAACGAGGAAAGGCTACATGAACAAGACGGCGCTAGAGGTCAGTTGTGCAGATGGAGAGGAACAGCATTCCAGGTGGAAGGAACAGAATGCACACAGCCTCGGGGGAAAAAGGAAGATGGCTACTGTGCTACTCACTGGAAATCCTGGCAGCCCAGGCATGCCCTCGGGGCCCTGTGACACAGACAGACAAAGCAGGCAGGTTAGGAGCAGCATTTCCAGGCCAGCAGGAACCTGTACCTCAGGGGCCCACTCCCTCCAGCACCATCCAAAGGCCCAAGCACGTTCCCACACAGTGGGGCTCAGGATCCATTTTGCAGAGGATGCCGAGGCCCAGGAGGGGAAGGAACCGTGCAGTCACACACTAGTTAGCACAGAGCCAGGAACTGCTCAGGAGTCTGGCGCCTCTGCTCACCCGAGCCAGGACTCTCGGCACTTGAAGTCCCAGCCTCCTCTTCCGTGAAATCACTCAGCGTCAGAAACCTCTGGGACAATGAATGCAGTGCTCAACCTCCACAAATATTCTCAGAAAACAAGTTCCTAAACTCTGAGGAGTGGGCCCCAAGGGTGTGCTGGGGTATTTGGGGGTGGAAGTGGGGGCAGTTGGTGAGACTCAGTTCTTTTCCCTCAGTAAGAGGGAGAATTTTAAAGGACCAGCCATTTTAAAGGCTCCAGGAAACAGAAAATTTGTGGTTCACTCCACATGGGGCCAGGACTCTTTTTCCTCCAAGCCCAGATACCCACATACCTATTAAAGACATAGAGTTTGGCAGAATATATATATACAGAGAGATATAACTGAATGGCAACAACTTTCTCAATATACTGTACAGTCGTCCCTTGGTATCTGAGGGGTATTGGTTTCAGGATCCCCTGTGGATACCAAAATCCGCAGATGCTCAAGGCCCTTATATAAAATGGTGTAGTGTTGGCATATAACCTACATCCATACTCCATATACCCATACACTTTAAATCATCTCTAGATTACTTATAACACCTAATACAATGTAAATGCTATGTAAATAGCTGTAAAACCAATGTAAAAGCTATGTAAATAATTGGCAGCATGCAGCAAATTCAAGTTTTGCTTTTTGAAGCTTTCTGGAATTTTTTTTTCAGCACTTTTTATCCAAGGTTGGTTGAATCTGAGGATGCAGAAGCAACAAAGGACTAATACATACATATATATATATATATATATATAATGTATATGTGTATATATATATGTATATGTGTATATATATATACATATAATATACTATACACATATATCTATATGGTGTACATATAATAGAGTGGAAAAGTATAAAGGTACAGCTGGGAGGGAACTGCCTCTGAGTAGGAAAATCTTGATCTTCCGTTAGGGATGAAGGGGACCCTTGAGGGCCTGGATTTGCCAAAGAGGAGGCCAGGGATTGGGACAGAAGGAGGATTCTCGGGTGGGGAGAAGAGAGAAGGGGTGGGGGCAGACAAGGCCCAAGGGCTCTTAGAACAGAGATGTTGACTCTTAGATCTTGGGCTGTCTGTGTTTTGCTTTAGCATTAAGCCACCTAACACTCTAACCTCCCAATAGTTTGGGGAAAACTTTTGTGAAATGACTTGTTTGCTTTAGGGTTTGCTTACTGGGGTGTTTTGGATGATTTTAGTAGAAATCAAGGAAAGGGAGACCCACTGGATGTAGTATAGGAGAGACGGTGAAATGACCCACCAACAGAGGCCACTCAGCAGAAGGAGATACTGGCTCTAAAGGAATCGTGCGGATATTTGCAGAAGCCTTGGGGAGGGCACTGAATTTTCCCCAGGATGTTGGCAGCAGAGGTTCAGGCCAACCTTACTGGGGACTGCAGGGCGGGTGGCCCTGGCAGACATCTGGACTGCGCAGCTGTGGAAGTATAAGCCTCAATCTCCGTGTCGGCTTCCACAGAGTGCCACAGTTTGCAAAGCAGTTTCGCATCCATCACCTCTTACAAGCTGCCCCAAAGGCTGGTGAGGTGTTATCAGAGAGATGATGAGAGTCTCAGAGCATTATGTAGAGGAGATGGGGCTGGAACCCAAGGCTCCTAAGGCCAGAGCTCTTTCCTCTCTCCCCAGCTGTCACCAGCAGATATGGAAGGTGCAGTGTGGATTCGTTGCACAGACTGCAGGAGAAAGCTTCCTTCCTCTTAGGTCCTGTTGTGTCATGGACAGACTCTGTGGACTTGTAGAAATAAGGTAGCTTCTTTGTGTGTTCCTGATCTCTAAATGGGGCCAGAAAGACTGAAGCCAGTCACATTCCCTCCTCATGCGCCAGTTTCCCCATAGGTCTCTCTAGGCTCCTCCCATTCTGGGAAATGAGATCATGTAAATAAAAGCATGCCCAAAGCACTGCTCAGACATCTATCAATTTGTTACTTATGATTCTCTGATTTCCATTACACATATTTCTGATGCAAGGGACTGGAAGCTTCCACTGCATTGGACAAAACTCCCTGCACAAATTAATGTGACAGCAACTTCTCAGAAATGCAAAGCTCTCTTTCTATTCTACTACTTCGAGACACTCTAGCTCTATGCTTCAGGAGCTAAAAGGATTCCAAACCAACCCAACCCCAGTTTCAGCTGGGGCGTCTGGGTAGGACCCTCACTCTAGGGCAGCTGTGGATACACACCGGAGGCCCGACGAGCTCAGGAATGTCCGAGAGATTCATGAATCCATGGGTGATGTTGATCAAAGGCTGAAAAGAGAAAAAATCAGACAAAGAGACAGAGGGTGGCACGCATCCCACCTTGCTCCTGGCAGTGAGGCTTTAACTGAAGTCACCCCGCATGGCAGACACAAGCAGACACTGACAACACCCACCCACTGCCAACACACCCATCCCTCCCACTTACAACACAGCCCTGAGCCGCCTTATCACTTTCCTCTTCGATTAATCTTAAAATTGCACCATACATAAATGCCTTTTTTCTTTTATAATTTTAAATATATTTAAATATTATAGTTACATGTTATATAATTATAAATTAATATTAATACCCACAGAAAACAGTGTTGTTGGGTGTGTGTGTGTGTGTGTGTGTGTGTGTGTGTTTGTCCATGTGGTTATTTTATATAAATGGCATTGGGCTGTAGGTATTATTCTTCAATTTGCTTTTTTCACTCAATCATACAGCATGGAGGTCTTTCCATATGGAAGTTTTCGGTATGAACATTTTTAGTTTTAACACATTGCCAAAGAGCTGTCTAAAGGGGACGTACAACTTACACTTCCAACAAAGTACGTGAGATTATCTATTTCACTACACCCTTACCTATACTTGATATTTTTTAATCATACTTTAAAAAAAAAAACCTCTAGTCATTCTTTTTTCCACTTATTTGGGACTTTTTGTCTTTCTGTCATGTACTAGTATGACATTATTTCTCTTGGAAGGGCCACAGTTTTTCACAAATGTGATGTTCTAATATTCAGTGGACTGTGATCATGTCCCAGCCCACATCCCAGTCTTCTCTCCAAATTTCCATTGCTCTCCACCCACCCCCATGCCCATCAGCTCCCTGTGCCTTGGACACACCCATGTTTTTCTCTTCTGTGCTTCGGCTCAGAGTGTCTTGACCACCTGAGTTCTGGAAGTCCTGTCCTCCATACTTACCTGGTAAATCCTTCTTAGCTTTCAAGTCCCTGCTCAAGGAGACTTCTTCCAGAAAGTCTTCCTTGATTTCTCATAACCTAAACCATCTTTCCTCCCTCATTCCCCCACTTATGTTCCTTACCTCTTGGTTACAGCTCTGTTATACTCAGTCTCCTGACTGCAAATGCTGCCAACCAGAACAGAGGGTTCTGGACACACTATGTGTGACAATAGTGGTACCAGGGTAGGAACAGACAGGTAGGCCATGCTGGCAGGTAGGAACTCCAACACCAGATGCCAGCTACCTGCCCCCTGCATAAAGAGCAGCCCTGAAGGCCCTGAAGTTGTGGACAACCTTCCCTCCCCTTTAGCAAAAGCAACCATGCTGGTGATACCTGGTGATACTCACACTAGATAAGACCTCGATGCGCCCTGGTAGCCCCCTGGGCCCAGGGGGTCCCACAATGCTGGCTCCATCCATCCCTCTTTCACCCTGGATATAGCAGTGAGAGTGGAAAAAAAATCACTGTATGTGGATAATGCTCCTACAACCAGGCTGAAAATTTCTCTCACCCCCACTTCAGATCTGTGACCTCACCTTGGGTCCCTGGTCTCCTTTTTCTCCTTTGGGACCCTGGCAAAACAGACAAACAAATATTCTTTGGGTTTTTTTCTATTCACTTTGCCCACTCTCCATCTATCCTCCCATCTTGCCATCTCTCCCTAAGCTCTTACAAGGATTTTGTCCCAGATAATGGGAGCAAAAGATGAGGGGCAAATTCCCCTCACAGAGTCAGAAGGAAGGAATATCTCACAGACAGTAAGAGGACAAGAGGCCCTCTCCCAGCACGGGGTGAGTGTCCTTTTGACCCTGAACCCAGAGCACTCTGCATCTGGGGTGTGGGGGAGGTCTTCCTATTCAATCATGGAGGGGGCTGTGCTGCTCCCCTTTGCAAGGCTCAGAGCCTCCTGCACTGGTGTGCTCAGCTCTGGGTATCACTTGGATCTCAAATATAATGAGATCCTGGGGATTGGTCCTCTTGAGAGCAGGTATCATAGAAGAAGATGGACAACACCTCCCTGGGGGGTAGATGTAGTAGGGAAGGGTACTTGTTAGGAGCAAGGGATTCTGAAATGGGGCAAAGTGTGAGTCTTGAATGGGCAGCAGGAAGGAGGCAATGAAGCAGAGATGCTTGATGGTAAGGGACTGTGGAGAGAGAGAAAGATAATTTTCAAGTTTTCCCACATGATGTTTTGTGCAAAACCTCTGTGCTACTCCTCAAAGAAACAAGCTATAAAGAGCACCTGGTCTCCCCACCACACAGCTGGAAGCTGGAGGTGCAGAGAGGGTGAATTAGTGGAAGTAGCAGAGCCAGGATGGCACCCCACAGCTTCTCCACTCCAGTGTGACAGCATGACAACCCTCAAAATGAAGGTGTAAAAAGTCAACCTACACTTGAAGCCGTTGGTCCAGAGATTCTGGGCTCATGCAACAGCCTGATGCTCCCAGAGCCTTCAGTATCCTAGGGAAGGAAGAAGAATGAGAATTTTAGTACTGATTCCCGAGCACCTCCCTGTGCCAGGTGTGGTGCTGGGAGCTGGGGCTCAGTGGGGAATCAGCACCACTTTGGCGTTCAGTTAGCTGGCCTTTCCAGTAGTCCTTAGTGCACGTTGTTCTTTAACCACAGAAAGGAGGAAAAGTACCTCAAATCCAGGTCCCATTGTACATCCAGGGCCTCGGGGCCCAGGGGGTCCAGGGGGCCCTGGGGGTCCCATGACCCCAGGAGCGCCAACTTGTCCATTTTTCCCTGGGGGTCCTGGTAAGCCTCTGTTGCCGGGATCACCCTGTAAGGAAGGGGACAGGCTGATTATCTAGCCTTGGAGTCACTCATGGAAGGAACAACATCCGCAACCGAGTCAGAAAATTGTTCTTTGAACTTAATTAGATCGTTGGATTCTCTGATCAGCGCTACTTAATTGTACAGAAACAGCCATCTTGCCAATTGACATTTCACTTGGAGATAAGCTAATGGCGCTCATCGAGTGAATTAGGGTGGAGTGGGTGAGAAAGGAGAAAACCTTTCAGCTGTTCTGCCTTCCCCAAGCAGTTCCTTCCACATGTTTCTCTCTGATCCATGACATTTATATATTCAATACTCTAGCCCAACAGTTCAATTATACTAAACCCAGAGAGAGGGGAGGAAGGAGGAGAAAGCTTTTTCTTTTTTCTTTTCATTTTTTACCTTTTCACCAAATGAGCCATTAGGTCCTCTTGCTCCCTGAAAAAAAAAATGGGGGCCAATTAATATATATTTCATTAAGTATGTTTAAAAGACAGGACATTAAAATGGGACTCTTCCTGCTCAGTTCTGACTGATGTCTCAAACCTGAGCCCATTACAGTAGCTGTGAGTTTGCTAAGCAGGTCATGCTGAAAGCTTGTGAAACCCATCTTCCAACTATTATCTCATTACCTACCTCAGGAGTGAAAAGGAGAAGTTGAAGATTAACCAGAAAGAGATTGTAGAGGAAGAATTCCCTTGGAGAGCTGTCAGTGTACTGGGTGGGCCCGATTCCCCTTCTCGAAGCCAAGGGAAGGGACTTCAAGAATTTGATATGTATTCCCTAGGTTTTTGGAGATATGTGGATGATGGCTGGCTCTCTTCTGGAAAAATCTAAAGACCAAAAGCTGGCTGGAATAGCCCCAGAATGGGGGTGGGGGGGTCTCTAAAGCAGGTTGCGTGTCCACCACCAATGGGAGACACAGTACAGGTTTCCTGGGGTGTTAGCTGTGGATCCCAAGGAAAGGAGCCAGCTGCGAGCTCAGATAGAGGGGAGGACCAATGGGGGATGATGGTCAGGAGTGGTCAGCCACAGGAGACACTGCACTTCAGTCGGGGCCCCCCAGCTAGAGAACCTCCAAGGAAACCACAGAAGCACCCGCAAGAGAAGCCAGCAATTGCATGGCCACACAGAAGGCCCTGACACGATGATACACCCGCCATCTAAGGCTGTGCTTTCTCCCAAACCCCTCTTTCCCTGGGCCAGATTCCCCTTCCTATATCAAATCCATAGAAATGACCGAGTGGATAGTTCCAAAATAGTCATGCTCGAAAATAAGATGGCGAGTGATACTGAATCTGAAACAGTGAGGAATGGCAAAGAGAAAACATGGGAAGCTGAAGCCAGAGGCTTCAGTGGTGGAGAGAAACCACAGGTAGAAAAATATCAGGCAAGGGAGGAGTGGAAGCCAGGAGCAGGGTGTGGCTCTGACAGGGAGATAGGTTGAAATTCTGGAGCTAGATGGCCATGGAGCCCTGCCTGTCTCCCCTCACCTCCCACTTCCACTCCTGCTACAACGATAATAAGAGTTGTTTACTGGAGCAAAGGGATAGGGCAGAGCCCCAGGTGGCTAGTGGACCCTGGGAGGTCCAGGGGTACCCCAAACACCTAAGATCAGCTGTTGAGGTGCCCTGCCTGATGGCACATCCTACTCTTCCCATCACCTTCCTGAAACTTGCAAAAGTACCTACCACCCAACTCCCTCGTAATTTGTACAGAGGCAGGAAACAGACTAAAGAGGGATTCCAATTTCTAAAGCAAACACACAAACAAGAAACACTACACATTTGAGGAGAGGCAACACTCTGAAAGAGAAAGAACAACATCAACCATGGAAGGTTTCCTGAGGAAACAGCTAAGAACATGATCCAGTCAGGAGTCTAAGTAAATACTATATATTCTCAGGGAGAAAAGGGAGGATATAACAGCCAAGAAACAAGGACAAACTATTATGAAATAAGAACAGTGGTTATGGAAAAGACTCAAGGCTTCCCTGGTGGCACAGTGGTTAGGAGTCAGCCTACCAATGCAGGGGACCCAGGTTCGAGCCCTGGTCTGGGAAGATCCCACATGCTGCAGAGCAGCTAAACCTGTGCGCCACAACTACTGAGCCTGCGCTCTAGAGCCCGTGCGCCTAGGGCCTGTATTCCGCAACAAGAGAAGCCACCACAATGATGAGCCCGTGCACCGCAATGAAGAGTAACACCTGCTCACTGCAGCTAGAGAAAGCCCGTTCGCAGCAACAAAGACCCAACACAGCCCAAAATAAATAAATAAATACTTCTTTAAAAAAGAAAAAATCAATTAGAGACCTTAGAGACAAAAATATATAACTGCTGAGAGAAAGCACTCTACAGAAGGGTTGAATAACAGAAGAGACACACCTCAAGAGAGAATCACAGAAAGAATCCCGTTACTCTATGGGGTGGTGGGAGGAGAGGGGTGCTTGCAGAAGGAAGCAAGGCTGGCTGGCTAGACTCTGTCACTTCCCTGCCTGCTGGCCTGACATGGGAAAAATTAAGTGTGACCTTTTATCCCGGGCAGAAACAGAAAGAATCGGGTTCCAGTTTTGTTGCCCAATCTGCAGGCTACAGTTTCTGTGTCTGCTTTTCTCGGGTGTGACCAGCCACACCATCTTCTGCTGCCTGACGCAATCTGTTCTTGAAGGAAGTACGAACCTTATGCATTTTTCAAGTAACAAGTCAAATCACGGCCAGGGATACTGTGAAATAGAAGTTAACTTAGTCCCATCTCTTGACTTCTGGACTCTATCCTCTGAAAACATTATTATTGTGTTGCCAGTTGACCCCATTCAAGAAAAAGATGTTCATAAGGTAAAAAACTGTACTTTTTCAATTGCCTTCCTGACTCTTTTCAAATCAAGAGTATACCTTGTAGCAGTTTCAAAGGAAGTTCTAGAAGATATGTGGGACCTTGATTTATCTTTCTCAGAAACAGATGATTTTATCCAGCTTGTACATATGAAGGCAGAAGATGAGTCCCCTGTCACTGGAGGTGTGTAAGCTGAGCAGAGATTGTAGAGGGGCATCAAGGATCAAATGTATCATTGGATCTTATGTGGTGCTACATCCCTGAGATTATTCATTTTCTTTAGCAAATTTTGTTATTTCGCTTTCAGACTATTCTCCTTGGTTTACTTTTTTGGGGGGCATGGGGGCGGGGGGGTAAATGTCATGTGCGAGGCTTTCCTCCAGCTCTCCAGATGCAAATTTCCAAGTCCTTCTAGAGTCTACTTTTCCTTGACCAGAAAACATCATACACACACAGGGCAACAAATTAGCCCTCACAGCAAATTCCAGGAAGAAAAATGTGATTTATCTGCCACAATTAGTCTGGGCAAGCCTGCTGCTCTGTGCACAACCGAGTGGCTGAGCAGCTGCAGAATACGCCTGTGAGGGTGTTTGTGTGCGGATGTGGGCATGGGCATGGGTATTTTTAAGTCCGAGACCAGCCAGGGAGGGGTGTGTGGGAGAGGGGTATGTGGGGAGGGGTGTGTGTGTGAGGGGTGTGCGGGGAGGGGTGTGTGGGAGAGGGGTGTGTCGGGGAGGTGTGTGTGGGAGGTGTGTGTGGGGAGGGGTGTGGGGGGAGATGTGTGTGGGGAGGGGTGTGTGTGGGGAGCAGTGTGTGTGGGAGGGGTGTGTGGGGAGGGTGTGTGGGGAGGGGTGTGTGGGGAGGGTGTGTGGGGAGGGGTGTGCGGGAGGGGTGTGGGGGAGGGAGTGTGTGTGGGAGGGGTGTGCGGGAGGGGTGTGTGGGGAGGGTGTGTGGGGAGGGAGTGTGTGGGGAGGGGTGTGTGGGAGGGGTGTGTGGGGAGGGTGTGTGGGGAGGGGTGTGTGGGAGGGGTGTGTGGGAGGGGTGTGTGGGGAGGGTGTGTGGGGAGGGAGTGTGTGTGGGAGGGGTGTTTGGGAGGGGTGTGTGGGGAGGATGTGTGAGGAGGGGTGTGTGAGGAGGGGTGTGTGGGGAGGGGTGTGTGGGGAGGGGTGTAGGGGAGGGGTGTGTGGGGAGGGGTGTCTGGGGAGGGGTGTAGGGGAGGGGTGTGTGGGGAGGGGTGTGTGGGGAGGGGTGTAGGGGAGGGGGGTGTGGGGAGGGTGTGTGGGGAGGGGTGTGTGGGGAGGGGTGTGGGAGGGTGGTGGGGGGAGGGGTGTGGGGGAGGGGTGTGGGGGGAGTGTCGGGGGCAGGGAAGCTGGTAAGAAGAACAAGGAAGATGAGAGTAAGTCTTGTGACGTTTCCTGCAAAATTTAATTTCTTATGAAACAGTCAGTACATGTAAAATGAGTTCTATAAAGCTCGACAATTGTTTCTTCTTTTTCTGAGAAATGAGCTTTGCACGAAAATCAAGTTACTGTTTCAATAAAAATACTCCTGAGAGCTGACGGAAACTGGAAACTCAGTGACAAGCATGGTGTCTAGGGAGTCAGCACTTTCCACCGCTCCGTCCAGGTGGGGTACACAGAAGGCCTCCAGTCCCCACCCCAGAGGGGAGGCCCCTCCCTCCCTCCTCTGAACCCCAGTGAAGCTCACGACTACATCCCTAGAAGGAAGCTCACCTTATCTTTATTGCCCCCGTTTGCGGAACATGGGAACGCAGTAGGGGCAGGAACCCCGCCCCACAGCACCACGTGGCTTAACAGAAGACTACAGGGGCTTACAGAGAAGGGAGAGACTGAGGGCATGTGAGACTCAGGATCGGAGGGTGAAAAGGGCACCTGAAGAAGTTTCATTCATGCATCAAACTGCTCACAGAAGACTGGGCTAGGTTCTAAGGATACACAGACAGTGCTCGCGCCCTGCTTGTAAGGCTGGGAGCAGACTGGTAAGCGAACAGCTTCAGTGACCCTGGCTGGAGGGGTCCTGCAGAATCAGTACTGTGCTAATGGGAAGCAGAGGAAGGAGGGGTGCTTTCTGCTCACAGAGTCCAGGAGAGCTTCCCAGAGGGTATATCTGAACTGGGCTTCTGAGAATGAGGAAAGGGAAAGGACAGCCCAGAGGGGAAACCACAGGCCAGGGCCAGGAGGCTGTGCAAGCCCAGAGCCTTTCAGTAGGGCTGGCTGGCTGGCCTGGAGGCCCGGTGTGTAAGGGAGCGGTGGGAGGTGGAGCTGGAAAGGTAGGTCGGGAAGGGCCTTGAAGGTCTGCACGTAGTGAGGGCTCTGTCCTGCAGGCAACGGGGGGGCCGCTGGCGCTTTCTCAGTGGAGAGGGCAGTGAGTGGTGAGAGCCTGCTCTAGGAAGATGGACTGGGCAGGTAGCTGGAGGCTGGATTGTGGGTGGGGAGAAGGGGGCACCAGCGAGGAGCCTGATGCCACACTGCAGGCGAGGAGAGATGAACGTCAGGTCAGGGTGGAGAGAGAGGGGGCTGGGTGGATGGCAGTGCCATTCACGGAAGCTGGGGACATGCAGGAGTGGGCAGGGGAAGACGTTGAGTGCAGGTTTGGGCATAAAGAGCTCCAGGAGGGGGAGACATCCAGCAGTGCGGACCAGGATGGGATCAGAGGCAAGGTCAGGCTTAGACGTCAGAGAGGCAGGCTGGGCCTGGTGACTCCCCGTGTTGGAACCCGCCCCCCTCTTCTCCGTACCTTCTCCCCTTTCATTCCAGGAAGGCCAGAGGCTCCATCAAGTCCAGGCTTTCCCTCAGGGCCCTGAGGAACATCAAGGATAATCAGCCCACAACATCTCTGAGAAGAATCAAATATGAACCCTCGGGCTTCCCTGGTGGCGCAGTGGTTGAGAGTCCGCCTGCCAATGCAGGGGACGCGGGTTCGTGCCCCGGTCCGGGAG
Source organism: Mesoplodon densirostris (assembly GCF_025265405.1). NCBI lineage: Eukaryota > Metazoa > Chordata > Mammalia > Artiodactyla > Ziphiidae > Mesoplodon > Mesoplodon densirostris. The sequence continues at coordinate 25,746,684 of NC_082666.1, read as the reverse complement.
GATCCCACATGCTGCTGAGCGGCTGGGCCCCCGTGAGCCATGGCCGCTGAGCCTGCACGTCCAGAGCCTGTGCTCCGCAACGGGAGAGGCCGCGACAGTGAGAGGCCCGCGTACCAGGAAAAAAAAAAAAAAAATGAACCCTCTTTGGAAAAGGAGGCCAGGGCTGGGAAGACCAAGCGGGTGAGGCCAGTGGGTCCAAAGCCTTGTGTCAGCCCATAGCAGAACACCTGTCCTGGCCCCAGTTCAGCCACGGCCGGCTGTGCATCTGTGGACGAGGGTCCTTCACTCTCTGGGTTGCATTTTCTCTTCTGTGGGGAGTCGGGGGCAGGGCTGGATGAGGTAGCTTCTGGGGGCCTCCCACCCCGGGCCCAGCACTGGTGCTCTACGAGATTCTACATGAGCCTGCAGTTCCTATACTAAGATAAAGCAGCGAAATAATGTGTAGGATGATGTTTTTTTTGGCTGCTGCTGCTTTTTTTTTTTAAATAAATTTATTTATTTTTTTATTTTTGGCTGTGCTGGGTCTTCATTGCTGCATGCGGGCTTTCTGTAGTTGCGACAAGCAGGGGCTACTCTTCGCTGCGGTGTGCGGGCTTCTCACTGCGTTGGCTTCTCTTGTTGTGGAGCATGGGCTCTAGGTGCGCAGGCTCAGTAGTTGTGGCGCACGGGCTTAGTTGCTCTGCCGCATGTGGGATCTTCCCGGACCAGGGCTCGAACCCGTGTCTCCTGCATTGGCAGGCGGATTCTTAACCACTGAGCCACCAGGGAAGCCTGGCTGCTGCTTCTTATGAGTCTTAGTAATGTCTCAGCCGAGGAGGAATTTGTTTACAAACGCTAGCTAGCTCCTCACTCCCTGTCGTAAGCCTTAGCGCCGCGGTCTGCAGTCTGTACCCCCTCCCTGGCTAAAGGAAGCCCCATAGGCACAGAGTGGGGGCAATGGCTTTGGCAGCTCACCGGGGGACCAGGTTCACCAGCAGGTCCATCTTCTCCAGGGGATCCAGGGGGTCCCATGAAAACATCAGTTCCTGGTTTTCCTGGAATCCCAGGTAAGCCAGGTGGGCCTGGGGGACCTGGAGGACCCTAAAAATAGACACCTTGTTAAGAAACAGTGCAGGAGGAGGGGACAAATATATATGTTCCATTCACTCCATTTCTGAAAACAACTCTACAAGTAGAGAGTGGTATTCCTACTTAGAAGATGGGGAAACTGAGGCTTAGTGACATGATGTGACTTGCTCACGAGCTCACACACAGAGCTAGTTAGAAGAAGAGCTGGGATTTGAATCCAGGTCTTTTTAGGCGCATTATATCATGTTTTCTCCCTAGATGTATGTACACAATAAGAATATAAGTTGGAATTCTCAGAGGTACTCTACTTTAGTTTTCTGATTACCTGAGAGGTTAGCCCAAAACTGCCTACTGTGAACCCTTATTAAAAACACCCCTGCAATGTACTAGTCTCTTTAGCCTCGGGCTGGGTTGGCTGATGCCACCAGCTTGGAAGTCCCAGCTGGGTCCCACTCCACTCACCCAGTGAGTCCTGAACCCTTCCAGCCCTGTCATGGTAAGTGAGCAGATGGGCAGCTGAGTGGAGCCTTCTAGGTGGGGATTCAGCACAAGGGCTCAGAGGAAGGGATGGAGATGAGGTTGGGGCCCTGGGGACAGAGGCACGAGATGCAGTTGAGAAGAGAGGTGCTCCCGGGGGAAATCTCGAGGGACCAGTGGGGGCCCAGCCTTGGGCAAGAGGCTGGGAGAGCAAGAGGTGCCAAAGAGGCAGAATAAGTGGTCTGGAGAGGTAGGGAGGGGGCCGCCTCAGGGTAGGAAGGATTTTGAGAAGGGTCTGGAAGCCAAAGTATGAAATGCTATCTAGAGAAGAGGCCAGCAGGTCTCTGTAATGGGTAAGGGGGTGGGGGGCAGAGCCAGGTGGTAGAGGTGAAGGTCATGGGCATACCTGCTGTGAAAGAGCCTGCTGGAGAAGGCTACTGGGAGAAGGAGGCAAGTGGCAAAGGGGGGCTCCTGACTATAAACTAAGGCTCAGACTCACTTAAAACTGATGGAAGACGGAAATGCCAAACATATACAAATATAGAGGGGAAAGTATAGTGAGTCCAGGAGCCCACCATCAGCCGCAAGAGTTATCAACGGTGGCAATCTGCTTTCATCTGTTATCGGCCCCTGTGTCCCTCCCTTCCCTCCCTCCTGGATCCTCGTGAAGGCTTCCCCCCAACACTAGGCTGTTTAACCCTTCACACTTACTCTTAACAGCTCCTCGCTGGGCACTGGGTCACCAGAGCCGACATCCAAGCCCCAGCCCAGGCTGGAGCCCTCAGCCTCTGCTCCCACCTGTACAGAGAAAAAGTTCCCACGGCTTAGCTTCACCTGCTACTCTCCAAGGACAGCTGTGTCACTGAAAGTTTTCCCATATTCTGTGGCCCTACAACTGCTGCTGCCAACTTTCCTTCTGGCTTTTTCTCCCGGTCCCCTCTACAGCTGCCCTCCTCCCTCTCCGCCTCCCAGCTGTGCGGCCAACACACAGCCCATCCTCAAACACAGGACACTCTTTCACAGCCTCTTCTTCTGCCTTTCAAATTCCTACTCATCCTTCAAGGCCCAGTTCCATGGTCACCTCCTCCATGGAGCCCTGCCCAACCCCATTTTCAGAGAGAATGCACCTCTCCTACTCTGTGTTCCCACCAGCCACTGTGGGGGTCTGGATTTGGCAGTAGCACCACGTGACTTGAAGCTCAGTTGTGCGTGTGTTGGTCCCACTACGCTAGGACTCCTCCAGGGTTGGGCCAATCCTGAGATACCTCTGGGTGCCCAGTGTCCAGCATGAGATCTGACACTGAGAAGGCACTCATTATGTACTTGTTGAATACCATCACATTCCTCCAAAGAACAAAAGGAAACTTCCAAAACACCTTTCTGGTACTCAGTTCCTGAAGATGGGAACCAGGCAAGGCCTAATTCAATCATCGAATAAGGAAGAGCTGGGTTAGGGGTTGGAGCTGAGTTTAGGCAGGTTGTGGCAGTGTGGGCATGTAGGTGGGAGAAGGGAGGTGATGATATAAAGGTGAGGAGACAGGAGGCTGTTGCCAGCATCCAAGGGATGAGGAGGTGCTGCACAGCTAGACTCGGGGGCTTCGGGACTGACTTAATTGAGGGGGGGCACTCGAGGATGTTTCCTGGCTTCTCTCTTCATGATCAGGAAGATGGGGTACCATTCCCAGAGCAGGGGAACCCTGGGGGGAGAGCAGGCCTGGGAGCATGGTGACAAGCTGAGTTTGGGATGTGCTTAGTTTGAGGGACCTGGGGGTCTTTCAGGGCACAGGATATAAATGGAATGTAAATAGTTTCTGCTTCTGGACTCTCTGAGAGAGTCCTGGTACAGGAGAGAGAACTGAGCTCTGACTGGAGGGCACTTGGGGGCAGACGGGAAGGATCTGCCTATGGCTGTTTTGTGCATCCCCATCCCCTGCACACTGTGCATGTGACAACCCTGGGTGGGAATCTCACCGTGGGTCCAGCAGGTTCAAGGGAGCCAGGAAGCCTCTCCCCAGCTTCATCCTAAAGAGAACAAGATGTCAGTGGAACACTGGGCACCCCTTCCCACTCCCCTCCTCTCTCCAGAAACTGTGCTTATTTCAAGAGGAGGCTTATGCAGGAGTTCTATATACCTAATTTGTTGAGCACATACTATGTGCCAGGTAAAGTTTTCCACGTATTAATTCATTTAATCTTCACCACATCCCAGAGAGAAGGTTCTACAATCCCCATTTTATACATGAATAAACAGAGAGAGGGGTGTAGCAGAGCCAGACATGAATGCCCCTCTCACCCACTGCCTTGGGTGACTCTGAGATTCAAAATGATCCAAAAGATATTCCAGAGTGGGTACTCCCATGACTATCCCTATTGTGTTATTAAACTGTCTGCCCAGGAATTGGGGCACCCATTTCAATTCATCACAGATTCCTGACACAGGCACTTAGGGTGATGTATCTTCATTACTTATGTGCCATGATGAAATCCTGCATGTTCGTCTCTCTCTTTCACCTTTCTCCCCTCACCTCTCTCCCTCTCTCTCTCTTCTTGGAGCTTTTTAAAAATCTCATTGGATGGGAATTCCCTGGTGGTATAGTGGTCGGGACTCTGTGCTTCTGCTGCCGTGGCCCGGGTTCAATCCCTGGTCGGGGAACTAAGACCCCGGCAAACATGGAGAGGCCAAAAAAGAAAAATTAAAAAAAATTTTTTTTAAACATCTCATTGGAAAAGTCAGAAGTCCCCTTGACGGAAAAACCACTATATATTAGGAACCTACCAACCCTCGCAGTTCTACTACTTTAAGGCCACAACTGCTGACATTTAGGGAGGGTATTTCCTTCCAGGGTTTTTGCATGTGTCTATTTTTAAATAGTTAAGACCACAGTAGGACCACCTGACTTGAAGCTCAGTTGTGCGTGTGTTGGTCCCACTAGGCTAGGACTCCTCCAGGGTTGGCCCAGTCAGTGTACTGAAGTTCATAACCAGCTTTTTTTCCACTTAGCATTATATGGTAAGTATTTTCCTCCATCATTAAATACTCCTAATAAGTATAATTTTAATAGCTGCATAATGTTCCATTATTTGAACAACCTTTAATTCAGTTAACTCCCCTATTGTTGGCTAGTTAAACTGTGTCTAGTTTTTTTCCATTATGGACAATACTGAGATTAACAATCATGTACACAAAGCCTTTTTACATAACAGACTATCTCCTTTAGGATTGATTCCTAGAACAAAAGTGTCTGGGTCAACAATATGCCGTTTTATGGTGTTGATATGTGTTGATCAAGAACTTCTCAGCAGTAGTAAACCACTGACACTGTCACCAGCATAGCTGGTCTCACCAGGCCCTCACCAAGTGCCAGCTTCTGAAAGCACAAACTATAAAGGATCTAAGGACAACTGGACCAGGTTTCCCAATAAATCAATGGCAAAAAGAACAAAGTAGGTGGGAAACAATCATAGACCAAAAGAGACTTAAGAGACACATCAACCAAACACAAAGTAGACCTTGTTTGGATTCAGATTCAAACTAAGTGCAAAAAGGCATTTTTAAATAACTAGGGTATTAGATAATATAAAGGAACCACTGTCAATTTTGTTAGATAGATAATGACATCCATTATTGCCACTGATGGATGACCCTGTGGCTAAGGGGAAAAAAAGGTCCCAGATCAACCTATTAACAATACACATTAACATGTTTATGAGTTAAATGATACAGTGTTTGGGATTTGCTTTAAAATACTCCAGTCTTCCCCTTCCCTCCACTCCAAAAAGATGGCTGTAGGAGGTGGAACAGATAAAGCATGACTCGCGTAATGTTGCTGAGTGATGTGTATGTGGGGGGGTTATTATACTATTCTAAGTCCTTTTGTGAATTTTTAGAGTCTCCATAATAAAACGTTTTAGAAAAAGAAAAAGGAAAACTGGCTCTGTGTGAAGGTGCATCGCCAGCCAGTACTGCTGCACCTGGTGTGGCATCACCGTGGCGAGATGCAGTCTTGGTGTGTTGTGTGTCCCTTGGGTTGAGGAGCAGGGGAGCAGGGGGACTGTGTAGCGAGCCCAGGGCCACAGGCATCACAGCCGGCCTGGGGGGTTCCATGCTCGCTGCCCAGTAGAGTCTCCTGGGAGCATGAGCCCCAGCACCAGGGGCTCCTCAGCTGGTCGGGCAGTGCACCTGGACACCTGCAGCGGCCTAAGCTTCCCAGGTGTCTCTAAGATGAAGAAAAGGTTAAAAACCAGAGCTCTCGCTCGCCTTCTCTCTATTTTGTTGTTGTTGTTTTTTGTTTTGCGGTACATGGGCCTCTCACTGCTGTGGCCTCTCCCGTTGCGGAGCACAGGCTCCAGATGCGCAGGCTCAGCGGCAATGGCTCACGGGCCCAGCCGCTCCATGGCATGTGGGATCTTCCCGGACTGGGGCACGAACCCGTGTCCCCTGCATCAGCAGGCGGACTCTCAACCACTGCGCCACCAGGGAAGCCCTCCTCCTCTTTTTATAGACAGCAACACCAAGACTCACCACAAGTCAGAACCTCAGCCTCCCGGCTCCCATTCTGGGACCTCTCCACCATACCACACTCTCAGGGATGCTCTAGGGCATGAGCTCTGCAGGCCAGCATGCCTGGGTTCAAATCCCAGCCCTGCTCTTAAGGGTGTGCCACAGCAGGCAGGTTCCTTTACCTAAGTCTCACTCCCTTCACCTGGAAAATGGAGACGATTCTCCTTGTACCAGAGAGTGGTGGTGTGCATAGAATCAGATCAAGTTGGAACCCAGAGTGCTTAACAAATGTCAGTGCAAAAGGCTTATTTCCGGCCCCTTGACTGTGAATTCCTTGGGGACAGGGACGAGGTCATAGTCATCTCAATCTCCAAGTGTATGGGCTGAGGGCCCTGAGTTGCTATGCACGGAGTCAGTGAGAACATCAATGAGTGAATGAATAAAAAATAAAGAGACCAAGCAGTGCTTGATGGCCACCGGGCACTGCAGCCGTGGGCATTCGGGATTCACAGCCAGCTCTCAGATGTCCTGTCCCACAGCCCTCCCATCCCAGGTCAGCCCTGGAGCTCTGTGGCCAAGGGACCACATGTCTGTAACTTGAGTCAAGGCTCTGAAAGCATGTGTGACCAAGTGCTGCTCGGGGAACTGGCAGGCCCAAGCTGGTCACCAATCGAATTCTTTCCTTTAAAAATATTGACACTTAAATGGCAATTTAATTCCCCAGTTCACACAAGCCCATGCTGAGGACCAGCTCTGGGTTTCCCACTTCTAAAAGACAAAGTCACAGCCCTTAAGTGGTGACAACCTCGCACCTGTGCATAGAACTTTCCGAACGTTCCCTGACCTGCATTCTGACTTGACCTCACAGCCACCCTCTTCTACAGATGAGGAAACTGAAGCCCAAAGAAAGGGATTTGCGTGAGGTCGTACAGTTGCAACCCAAAAACTCGTGTTGGAAGGGACCTGAAGGTGACTCTCTGCTGCCTCCCCCCCAACACACAAACACACCTCTGATGCTTCTATTTCCTCTACAGTCCCTGCCACGTCTTACAAGCTTCCACACCTCCAGGATGGAATCTAATGACATTTGAGATGGGCCTTTGTATCTTTAGGCAGCTCTGCCTGTTAGAAAGCTCTCATTCCAATTAAAGAAGTGGGCAATTTGGGACACAAAGCCAGGTGCCCCAGATTTTTACCTCTTGCTTCTTCTTCTCCACAAAGCAGCTTCCTTGTGTGTTCCTAGGTTGGAGGACCCTCAAAAGCCCAAATTCTGCATTTTGCAAACCAAAATGAAAACCTCCCTCTAGGAAAGCCAGGAGCAGGCCCCTCCCATTGCCTCTGGCCTTTCTTTTTCTCCTCTGTAAGACCGGCCAAGTCAAATCTTCATGCCTCTACGCAAAGTGAAATCTTCACTTACCGGAGGGACCCCTCTTTCAGGAGCTACTGTGGGTATGGGAAGCGGGGGCCCCTCAGGGAGAGCGCCACCCAACTCTTCTGCCCCAGCCGCGGGAAGGGGCTGCTCTGTTGTGGCTGCTGCTAAGCCTTCATCACCAGGACCCTGAGAAGCCAAACCAACACGATGAATCAAGTCATCTCTCCCATGATGCAATGTGCACACTGCTGCTGGGGAGTTTCATGGACTTTCCTTTCGTGGCACTAGCCCAATTTCAAAGCACTTTCCTACCTACAACTGTCATTACACCCGACACACTCACAGAAGCACAGACTCATAATCCCCTTCTGAAACATGCATCTCCTCTAAACCTCCTCCCCAGTCATGGTGCTTACTGCCTCTCACCCCAGCAATGCTGTCTAACTTTGGACCACATTCCGAGAAAGTTCTCCTTGGACAAAGATGGGGGGTAGAGGGTCAAGACAAAGCCTGCTCCCCTGACCCCCTCTGCTATGCTCCTTTGGTTACATCCTGCCTCCCTCTGGTCGGTGCCGATCCAGATAAATGCTCTAACGAAGCTGCCTGTGCATTTGGCCCTGGGAAGGCCAGCAACTGCTCCTGTCTCGTGACCCTGACCTCTCTCCCCACTGTGAGCCAGAGAGGATGCTAGGAGACACTTACCAAAGTGACTACTTGCTTGGGGGCCGCTGTGGGTGTGAGGGGAACCAGGCCATCAGTGGGGAAGCCGCTGGCCTCCTCTTCCTCAAAAGTGCTGAGGGGCACTTCTGCTGCAGCTGCTGCTATTGTTAAGCTTTCTTCACTGATTGGACCCTGAAATGAAATTGGCATAAGGGATCGTGACACTTCATCCACACCCCTGGTTGGTGGGTGTGTGATTACGGGGAGGAACCTGCTGAGGCTGTCACGCACCTCTCAGGTCATCCCCTCCCTGCCCCGGAGTACCCTCCAGCACACCTCTGCCGCGTGCTTTGGTCCAAACCTGCGCATCCTCAGGAACTGGCACTCCCTACCTCCGCAGGAAGCCCTTCTATCTCCAGACAGCTCTGCTAGTTAAGTTCTAGTTTCTGTTGAGTAAAGACTTGGTAGAACTGGGATCTGATCCCGTTTTCTCACCCTGTGACAAGGGATTTACCTTTAAAGAAGATGGAAAGGTAAGGAGGGAGGGAAGAGAGATAAAGGAGAAGAAAGAGGAGAGGAAGAAGCAGCAAAAGAAGGTGGTGGTGACGATTTGTTAATTACAATAATCCATGTAACTGCCAAGTGGCCTTGGGAGCTCCGTCACCTGGCCAGGGCATACCTTCCCCGCTGTAAAGTTTCCTTGTCTGGACATTAGACCAGAGGTGAAAGGCTGGGAGTGAATGTGTGGAGTGATCTCAAAGGCCAGCGTTGACATGGGATGGTCTGACAACCCCCTCCTTTCACTCACTCAGCAAACATCTACTGAGCCCCCAACGTCAGCCGGGATGAAGACAGATCAATGAGCAAGACGTATGTGATCCCTGGCCTCACAGAGCCTCCAGCCTTGGAAGGGAGCCAGTTGTGATGAGGCCTTCCGAGGAGCCGTTTGGGGTACTGTGAATGTGTCTGATGGGGAGACTTCACAGCCTGGAAGGCACCTCCCTGATGAAGCGATGTTTGAGTTGAACTCTAAAGGATAAGCAGGAATTAAAGGAGGGAAGGAGGAGGAGGAAAAGGTGCCAGGCAGAGAGGGGAGGGTGTGGGAAGATGCTAAGGCAAGAAGGAAATAGGTATGCTCAAGAAACTGAAAGAAGGCCAGTGAGGCTGGAGTGCCAAGAGCAGGGACAGTGGCCCAAAATGTGGCCCTAGAGGCCCAGACCCTGCAAGCCTTGGAGGCCAGGTGCGGGAGTGGGGTCTGCAGCGAGGACAATGGTCCACAGAGGGCTGCCCTCACCAGGAGGAGCCGGGGGCAGAGAGGATGGAGGAGGCCAGGAAGGGCCTTCACCATTGCCCGGGCTGGGGATGCAGTGTCTGGGTACAGGGGGCTGGCGCTGGAGAAGGGTAGGAGGCAGATCTGTGATGTGCTGAGGTAGAAAAATCAACAAGACTTGACACGTGACAGAACGTGGAAGTAAGGAAGAGGGAAGAGAATTCTGGATTAGGCAGCTGGGGGATGATGGTTCCATTATCTGAGATGGGAACACAGAAGGAGTGGAGACAGGAGTCTACGTTTGAATCTGTTGAGTCTGAGTGTCCTAGGACACTTGCATCCTGTCTTCAGGAGTTGGGAGCAGTGTCTCTGTGAGGCCTGAGGAGAGGGCTGAGAAGTCCTGGCCATGCCCTTGGACCCTGCCAGGGGCTTCCTGCACCTGGACCCTCCACTGAGCTCTGACAGCCTGTGCTTGCGCCCAGAAACGGGCATGGCTGTGTCCACCATCACCTCCTCCACTCACACCCAGCACTCCTCCACCCTGGCTCCCGACCCTTGCATCAGCCCTGGAACTCACTCCCACCCCACTGACTCACCCATCTCCCCACGGGCCCACTGGGGCTGTCAGCCTGCACTGTCCCCATGCCTCCAGGGCCCACAGTACACTCACCAGGCACCGGCAGACTCCACCTCTGAGGGAGTATTTGGTCAGAGAGGTGTCCCCTCCCCATGCAGGTTCTTCTGGATTTGCTGAACAGAATGAAGACCGGCCCCCTGAGAAGGCCAGGATCCGCTCCTAGCTGTGACCTCAACCTTCCAGCACTTTATACTCCTTACCAAAGTGACCCCTTCCCCAGGGTCCTGAGTGGGCATGGAGAGGGTCAGTCCCCCGGTGGGCACACTGCTGGCCTCTGCTTCCCCGGCACTGCTGACGGGCACCTCGGCCTCCCCTGCTGCCGTCGCTGCTGAACCTTCTTTGTTATCTGGACCCTGAATAGGAAGACATCACAAAGGGGCCCCATCACTGATCTGCTGTGCTGTGGCCAGGGGAAGCTAAAACTGCCCTCCCCGAGGTTACTGATCATTGTGGTGACAGATCCAATGGATGCTTTCCAGGCCTTTACTCACTGGGACTCTTGGCAGGAGGTGACATCGTTGGCCACTCCCAGAGCAAGAAAACACCACCCCTGACCCAGACCTAGACGCAGCCTCCAAACCCACCCCCCTCCCCCCGCCTCCAGGCTTGCTTCCCCCAATCTTTCTAAGATCCTACTGGGACTACATCACTTCCTGCTTTAGTACCCTTCATTCCACATATTGCCTTGATATATATTTGCTTTTCTCTTTCTGACTTACTTCACTCTGTATGACTTCTGTATGTACAGCAGAAACTAACACAACATTGTAAAGCAACTATACTCCAATAAAAAAAAATTTTTAATAAATAAATAAAAATGAGAGCAAAAATAAATAAAAGTTATATATTATTTAAAGGAAAATGAGCTAAGATCAAATAATTGAGTTTGAGGTCACTCATGCTTTATTGAAAGCTGAAATTAAAGAGCATGTTTAAAATCTGGAAAAAAAAATACCCTTCAGTGACTTCCCATTTCTGCTGGACACTCAGGCTCCGTCTCACGGCGTCCATGGTCTCAGAGGCTTCTCTAGCCACATTTCCCCTCCCCATTGCTCACACCAGGCCCCACAGGCACGCTGCGCTTGTTTAGGTCTTTGTGTGCTCCCGTTGATGCCTCCAGGCCTTTGCTGCTGCTGGTCCACCTCCCGAACACACGTCTCACCCCATCACTTCTAAGCATCCCCCTGGTCTCGCCTTCAGGCTCCTTTCCCCAGGAAGGCTTCCTGGCCCCCCGAGTCTGGGCTCTGGGCCCCTTCTGATGCTCTCCTGTGCTTCTCCTATTGTCCCTCTTCCCCCTCTGTTCCCAGGAGCTGGGTCTATCCTATTCACCTGGAGCCCAGCACAGCACTCCACAAACACCTGCTGAATGAGTCAACAGAGGCCTCGGCCTCCAAATCAGTGTCTACTGGGACTCGGCTGCACGAGGCTGTCACTCTGTCCTTTGCAAACAGGTGAGGAAGGCCAGTGACTGCTCCCACCTGGGACGCCACCAAACTCTAGAAGCAAGTGAAGCGGAGCATGTACTCTGAGCTAATTACCAGAGTGAGCCCTTCCCCAGGGTGCTCAGTGGACATGGAGAGGGTCGGTCCTTCGGTGGGCACACTTCCGGCCTCTGCTTCCCTGGCAGTGCTGATGGACACCTCGGCCTCCCCACCTGCTGCTGTTGCTGCCGAACCTTCTTCCATATGTGGACCCTGGGAACAAAGCCATCACTAGGGACCACGTCACTTGCCCATATCCCCGATCAAGGTGGCTGTGGCTGGAGAAGACTGACTGCCTGTGCCCTCCGGCAGCTTGCATTTCTGTAGCTTCTTTCCTCAAGGCACTTTGTTATCTGCGATGTTACCCCAGCTCCACAACAGTCCCAGAATCCCTGTGGCAGGAGAGACTGCAAGGCACATGTGTCTCCCATGTGATTCCAAGCATCTGTTTGCCACACCAGTGACTGGGAGATCAGTGCCTCCTGAGACGCATATAGCTATGCCTCCTGCTATAGCGCTAGACACTTCAATCTAGACCTGTCTTCCTCCCTGTGACCTCCCCTACGTGCGCATCCAGGAGCCATAAGAACAGGGCAAGTGTCTTCGTCCATGATGGTGTTTCAGAGGTACACAGGCGGCAACCCCGCCCTCCTCAGCCTTCTCCAGACTGGACACCCCTCTCTTTCCCTGTGACTCAGTTTCCACGGGAAATTCACAGGCAGATTCTCTGAAGGTTACACAGCAGATGCAGGAAATGGCAACAGAGAGCAGCTTTGGCTGTTGGTGTCACCAAACCGACTATGTTTTATCTCAGTTTCACAAAGATTTGTTTTTAAAAAAAAAATTGGGTGGGGTTTTGCTTCGTTTTGCTGGAAAAAGTAGTTCTTTTGGGTTTTTTTCATTTTTCAGGCACACCTCATGGCTTGCGGGATCGACCAGGGATTGAATCCTGGCCCTGGCAGTGAAAGCCTGGAATCCCAACCACTAGGCCACAAGGGAACCCCCCCCCCAAAATGTAGTTCTTTTGGATACTACAAACACTAGGCTGATCAGAGTTAGACATATTTCTTTGCTGAAGAACTTCTCAGAGCCTTCTCTGTAAGAAGAATACAGAGTGGATCATTCCCCAAACTTACTGGCCTATAGAACCATTTTTCCATATAACATCAAATCCTTACAGAATTATTGTCCCCCCAAAACAGAGAAAAGATGATGTCATAGGATTTTAAAATGAGATTTTTTTTCTGACTCAGTGTCAGCTAAAGCCCCAAAGTATAATTCCATAAGCCTCAGGTAACCTCCGTGTTCTATAAAAAGGAGCCAGACGACTTACATGGGACAGGCAAAGAGACAATGAAATGGAATCAGTTCTATCAGCATTCGCCCACCACCTGCCTTCGGCTATGTAAGAAAAGGTAAAGAATTCATTTAGGGGTTGAGTGATTAGAGACTTTTGTAAGGATTCCTTTGGAGACAATTTTCTGCGTGCTGTGGCTCCCCCCTGGCCCCCAACACAAACCATTTGGTGAGCTGGGTATGTAGTGTTTGGACTTTGGGAGGCAAAGGGACTGGTGTTTGATTCCCTCTAGGGAAATACCACAGGCAAAAGCAGGGAGCCATCCAGACTGAGTCAAGAGAGAGAGACAGAGATATCTGCCCTGCAGTTGTTTTCCTGGTGATTGACTGATATGACCCTTCCAAAGGGAGCCAGCTAAAGCCATCTGGAGATGGACTCCCACCCAAAGGGCCCCCTAGAGGATCAGGGTGACCAGCACGGGGCGGAAGCCCAGGCAGAAGTTAAAAGGCCAAAAATGGACTTGGGTCCTAGACTCCCTGCAGGAGGACCCCTAAGGAATCACAAAAGCCCCCGTGAGAGAATGTTCCAGCAACCAGATATCTTCCCCACAAAAGGCCCAGATCACTGTCTGACCAGCCACATAAAACTGTGTTGTTTTCTCCAGGTGGGCCAGACTTTCGGGGCAGGGTGGGGTGGGGCGGGTGGCGGGGGGGAGTGATGAGAGGGAGGAGAAAGAAGTAAGAAAACAGAGAGGAAATATCCCTAACTATGCTTCCTTCCCTGCCTGGCTCCTGGTTATATTTGTATTTTTATTGAATTTTTGATATTATGCTGCAGGGGTTTTGGAAATACCTGTGAAAATAGGCTGTTACCAGATAGTAACTGGGGGAGGAGAGAAGTGTCTTGAGTTTTCACCCCAGGATAGGGGAAAGAATGAGCTGACACAAGGTTTTTAGCAGAGGCCACAGGTGAGAAACATAATTTGCTCTAATTTGGCACCCTCCCATGTCCAGCATTTAAACTGGCTTTGCAAGTGTAAAAGCCAATTACCAAACAATAGACCAAACACACCTGCAGTTAATCTCATTCTCTCTTGAAGAGGCTCAAAGGGCAGAAGAGGCTCATCTTCACAACAAGGGCAGGTTTGAGGACCTGCCTCTCCTCCCCTGTCCTGGTGCATCCCTGGGGAGACTCTGGGGCCCTGGGACTCCCGCCTTCTCTGTACCAGCAGGAGGGAGGCAGTCTCTCTGATATTCAACTAAAACCCTTGTGACTCTCTATGGTGCCCAAGACAAGTCACCATCAAGTCTGAAATAAGCAAGCAAATGTACTACTGACTCAGATGAAATTTACCATTCACTCACCTCTTCAATGACATGAAGGAAGGCCCCATCCCCCGAGCCAGTGTCAGTAATGGGGGAACCGTCCACAGTATCAACTGTCTCCAGTGTGTCATTCAGGATCTCACCAGACCCTACAGGAAGCAGGCATTCTGCACTTAATAACTGCATTTTGCAAATGAAAAAGAATGTGGTCTCTCTTCACCTATGACTTGAAAAGATGTCCATAACACAGGATTAAGAGGGAAAAAATGCTGCAGAAAACCGGACAACGAAAGGCAGTATTACATGGTGGTTTCGATCACAGGCTCTGGCACCAACTATAGGGTGAGAACCCTGCTTTGCCGCTTACTAGGAATGTGACCTGTGGCAAGGCATTTACCCTGTGGCTCAGGTTCCTTGCCTATAAAGAGGGGATCATAATTCCTATCTCCTAGGGTCATTTTGAGGATTATGTGTTACAAGGATTAAATAAACTAATGCAAGAAAGGCACTGAGGAGAGCGCCTGACATATAGTTGGCAAAGGATAAATGTTCATTGTCAGTGTGGTTCTACATTCGTAAAAGGAAGAAAAACTATATATGAGAATGCACGTTTTATCATCATTATATAATTAATATATTATTATATATAACATATAAAATATATAGATAATTATGTATATATGTGTGTGCAGATATACCACACATACTAGGCTAAACCACAGTACTTAACAGTATTGGTTTCTTCCAGAGGACAGCAGAGGAAACTATTTTTTTGATTCATACAACTCGGCATTGATTGAACTGTTACCACAAGCACATATTTCTTTTGCAATTTAAAAAAACAAATGGAGTCCTAAAGCAAAGGAAAAGACATTATACTAACATGAATGCCTGCCTGTTACAGGCTGGGCTGCAGGGTAAGCACATCCCATGCACTGCCTCCTGGAAGTCTCCGGCTGGCCCATCTGTCCTACCCACAAGCACCTCCATACCACCTCGCAGCAGGTGGGCAGAACCAAGGCAGGAATCCTACGTTTTCAGTAGCCCCACTATCACCCCACGGTGTGTGTCCTGCTCTGATCTGCACACTAGCACCTTGTGATTATTAACCCCGTTTTGCAGAGGAGGAACAAGGTCCCACATAAGAGGCTGCGAGGGGCCCTGAAGCCAGCCCTTTCCACACACACTGTGCTCATGTGCATCTCATGGTAAGGACACTGTTGAGGGGGAGGTGCTGAACTATTCAAGGGACCCTGAGCCCACATGCACTTAAAAGACTGAATGCCCAGGAGTGGTCAGTCTCTCACCGCTCTCCCGTCCTCCCTGCTCTGACCACCAGGGGGTGCTGTGCTAGCAGGCAGAGGGACCCCAGGCCTCTGAGTCCTCCCCACCCCTTGGAAGACGGAGGTGGTGGGGGGAGGTGACCAAGGTCCTATGCCAAGATGGTGTCAGGGACCCTTGGGATAAAACTCTTGGGAGGCTTTCCCTAGCCAGGGACAGGGCTCGGGGTTCAGCCCCTTCCTCCTCACTGAGCTGTCTGCTCAGCAAGCATGAGGATCTCTAGCCAGCTCTGCTGTTTCGGCTTGGCCTTCTGTCTGCCACAGAAGTAACCTGGCAGATGCCGGGGAACAGGCGAGCTGTGCTTAGGCTGGGTCCCGCCTCCTATGCACTCACCCCTCAGTCTAGGGGAGGCCCTCGCCTCCTAGCCCCTCGCTCTGAGATCCTAATTCCCCCCAGGAGAGCAGCATGTGCAATTCACAAACCACTTCCACACCCGCAGCCACAGCATTCAGTCCTCTCATCCACCCGGGAGGCAGGGGTTGTGAACGCTCACAGTGGACGGCGGAGGAATCCAAAGCTTGGAAATGCTGAGCAACTTGCCCACGCCCGACAGCAAAGAGGTGTCTGAGCAGGGTTTCCGTCCAAAGGGTCTCATCCAGCAGCCTTTCCACAGCTACCCCCTGACTCCTTGCTGGTATTGTAACTTTATTAAATTATTATACAATTGTTTTCTATTCAGTACTATATACCTTCTCTCACAGACTTCCCAAGTTTAGTTGTTAAAATAATATTCATTTTCTGAGGGCAGAAGTAAAAGGAATAATGATACATAGGATTTTAGAAGACATAAAATACCGAAGTACAAAAGAAGATAAAAACCACCTACAATCCTGCCACCCAGAGATATAATCACTCACAGCATTTTGTTGTATATTATTCTAACACTAACACACACACACACACACACAGTGCTCTACATGGTTACATATAAATAGATCTAAATAACATATATTCAAATTTAGGGTCACAGCACACATACAGTTTGGAAAGCTGCTTTTCTTGTGGAGTACACCATGATCACGTCTCTGGGTCATTAAATTTTCTGTGTCACTAATTCCAGGGCTGTACATGTGAATGTGGGCAGTCTGGGTTGTTTTTGACCTTGTACCTAAATCTCAGTGCTCTGGTGCTGGCTGTAACTTCACTTTGAATGGTTACCCCTCTGATAAAGGGCAGAAAATGCAGGCCGATCTCCGGCCATGCTGCTGCCTGGGGGATCCTGTCAGATCCTGGGCTTCTGCCAGGGCTCCTCTGTATGGCTGGGCAGGGGTGAGAGCCCTGGATGGGTAGTCAGGAGGCCAGCACTGCCCCCAGGGCCTGCCAATGACCTCCTGGGTGTCTGCCCCTCTTTGACCATCCATTAGTTTCCCACATGTGCCAGCAGGAGTTTAGATGGCCTGATCCTCAGAGAGTCGGCGAGTTTGTGGCCAAGGCCCGAAAGAGTAGGGATTCTGGAGTCAGGCCTGGGCACTGACTCAGTCCCACCAATCACTAGCTGTGTGACTGTGGGCACATCACTCACCTTTCCAAGCATCGGTTTTTCCATCTGTAAAATACTAGCTAATACTAGCGACTAGTAGACATGTTGTCAGGATTGGAGGGGAAGTATGTAAACACTTGGCACACAGTAGGTATTTAATAAGCAGCCACAATTATCACAAGCTTTTCACACCCTAGGCCCTTCTGGAGGGGTGGAGTCTGGCGGTTAAAAGTTCTGGCATCCAGGATTAAACGCCGGCTTTGCCATTTAGGAGCCGTGGAGCCTCGGCTGGGTGACATAACCTCTCTGTGACTCGATTTCCCCATCTTGTTTGGGAAATGAGGGTGATTACAGTCCCTTCCTCAGGGGGTTGAGGGGAAGCTCAAGTGAGATGCTCTCTATCACACACATCACCCAGTCGTCACGCAACACAACCCACGGCGTATGAAGGTGCATCGGGGACTTGCCTTGCTTGGGGCTGCTGTGCAGGACGGCGCTCATGTTGGTGGTTTCCTGGGCCCCCTCAGGTACAGGTTCACCGGAAAGCTCTGCATCCTCAGAGGGAGAAGACACGGTTGGAGGTGTGTTTATGGGGCCAACTCTTGCTTCTCTAGACTGCAGGGGAAATGAGACCCAAAAGGTTTACTTGGCAGGAGAGCAGAAAAGACGGCAGTAAGTATCACTGGAGAAAACAGTATCTCCACAAAAGCTGAATAAACCCAGAAGAAAACCTAGACCTGCCTATTGTGCACCTGGCCGATCACTGAGCCGCCCAGGCCCTAAAAAAGGTGTATGTTAGGGTAAGTAAATTTTGTTCAGTTTACAGCAAGACTCTGATACTCTTGGCTGAAGCTCTTTGAGCACAGAGACCATATCCCTGTGATTCCTGCATCCCAGGCCAGCACAGAGGAGGTGCTCAGTAAAGACGCGTTAAAGGGAGGGAGGGAGGGGGCTGTGCTCAATAAAAGCTGTATAAATCCAATCCCAGAGGTACACTGGTCCTGTATACCTATGAAAAAAAAGATGGGTATGGTTTCCTTTCTAGGAAACTTCAGCTTCTGTGTAACTTTTCCAAAGCCAGTCAATGTCTTCACCACCTTTAACAACTAGGAAAAAGCAAACAAACCAAAACCCCCAACAGTTGGAAACAGAGCAGTTCAGAGAGCTAGGCAGAAATCCTGATAAAGGGCAGCAAAGGTCATCCCCAGACCCAGGATCGGGGAGTAGCTCCTGTGACCCAGGGCTCGTGAGTGGTCAGGTAGTCTCATCACTTTCTGAGCTCAAGGGGCTAGGGTGGATGGAAGGATCCTACTGACCAGTGTGGGACCTGTGGCATGAACAAGAAACAACTAAGACACTAAAACACTAAGATTTCGGGGTAAATATCTTACCACACCTATCACTTACCTATCCTGACTAATAACAGAAGGTTATTTCCTTAACGTCAGAACCTAGTATATAAATGATGAATCTCTGGTCCATCAGAACAAAGAAGATTCTTATGCGCCCCATAACTTAGGATTTAATGGTTCAGTTCTTATAACCAAACTTGAGTCAAATCCCAGCCCTCCACTTATTAGCTATATTATATTGAGCAACTCATATAACCGCACTGAGCCTCAGCTTCCTCCTCTGTAAAATGGGGCCAATAATAACTATTTAAAAGTTATAAAATGCATGGAGGTGATTGGCACAAGGCCAGGCCCATAGTATGAGCCCATAAATGGTAGCTATCATCAATATCCCTAGATGTGATTTCTCTGGGTGTTAATATTAAAGGTGATTATCATTTTGCTCAACTGTACTTGTAGTTTTTTCCATAATGAATACGGAATACTTATGTACTAAAAAAAAGATATAGTCTAGTGTACCTTAAAATCTCCAGGGTGAGGGCAGAGATGGAAGGCTTCAAGAAGTTGAGCCTTGAAGAATGAACAGTTTCAGAGAACAGGGATGGAAGGAGACACTGAGGTGAGAAAGGACACAGCACTGCCAGGGCCTGACAACCTGTGCTTGGCCAGGGTGCGAGGATGGAAGCCGGGGGATAAAGCCTGGGGAGGCAGAGAGAGGGAGGGGGCTGGTTCTTAGGTGAGAAGTCTGGCCTTAAACCAGAGGCAACAAACTGTGTCCCTTTGGGTATCAGGATGGGGGAGATGTGGGCAGGTGTGTACTTTAGGGAGTTCACCCTGGTGTCAATAAGAGCATGGATTTGGGGTGTTGAAGTTTAGGCCAGGAGACCAGGAGGGTGCACTAAAGAAGCCCAGTGAGGCAGGAACCAGGGGGGTATAGTGGGAGCAGCAAGCAGTCACCGCCCCCCAACCCAGGAGAGGCTGGGAAGAAGACCAAGTAAGAACTCCCCATTCCCTAGCTGCATGGTGATCTAGCAAGGCGGTAAGGACCCCTGCCCCAGGCAGGCTCCTCTCCTCTCCCTGCCATGGGTTGGGGGAAGCCACTTCACCATGGTTCCCTAGCCTGGAGCAAGACTGCTGGGGGCTGGAAGCCAAGTGGCTTTATAAGGGGCTTGGGATTTGAGATGAGGCAGGTAGGGCAGGTGAGCGTACGGGAAACACAGGACAGTCAGGTAAGGGTGGGCTGAGCTCAGTAACTCAAGGTGGCAAAGTCTGAGTTATATGAAATTACCAACTCCAGCCTCTCAGCTAAAAACCTCTTCTAGCAAAATCCCAACAAGGCAGCCATGAAGCCTCAGTTCAAGGCAGAGCTGGTGAGCTGACCCTCGGCAGTCAGGGTCAGGTGTCCTGTCTCCAACAGGCTGCTGCTGGTTTTCAGGCGTTAGTGTGGATGGAGAACCAGTGTGGCCTGTGACAAACTGGGAATGTCAAGCCTTAAGACTTTTGAATTAAAATGTGTTAATTTGGGGCTTCCCTGGTGGCGCAGTGGTTGAGAGTCCGCCTGCTGATGCAGGGGACACGGGTTCGTGCCCTGGTCCGGGAGGATCCCACATGCCACGGAGCGGCTGGGCCCGTGAGCCATGGCCGCTGAGCCTGCGCGTCCAGAGCCTGTGCTCCGCAACGGGAGAGGCCACAACAGTGAGAGGCCCGCGTACCACAAAAAAAAAAAAAAAAGAAAAGTGGTAATTTGCTGGCCCACATTCAACACATATTTCCTGAGGCCCTACTGTGTGCCATGTCTTGGCTGTTCCCCAGGATATAGAAATGAGTAAATAAGAAGGGCATCTGTCCTTAAACTGTCGGACTACAGGGGAGATGCAGACCCAGACCCAACTAACTGTGATGAATGTGACACTTGGGATTGCCAGAGTGAGAGTCAAGTGTGAGGAGGGCAGCATGGCCGTGACCTCTGGTGATGGGCTATGGACCGGATCCTGAAGGAGTGGGAATTGGCCAGGCAGAGACAGGGGTGGGCAAGGGCCCTCCGGCAAACAGAACGTGCAGGAGCCAAGGCACAGACAAGGAGTGAAAGGGTGTGTTGTGTTGGGAATCTGTGAGCATTTGGCTGTGGGTGGAAGAGAGGTCCTGGCTGTGGAGCAGAATCAGCTGCAGAGCTTTGTGTAAGTACAGACCATCAGATCTTACTCCAGACCTACTGAATCTGAAGGTCCACGTATGCAGCCCAGGCAAGAGGCTTTTTTTAAGACCCTCCCCCAGCACGCACACCCCTACATGCACACATACACACAACACATACATGCACACATACATACACACACAGACATATACACACAGACACATAGACATAAACACACACACACACACACACTCAGAACTTTGACGCACAGCCAGGGCTGAGAACCACAGGGTATTAATTCTAACTCGGCAAAGATAGAACTTTCCAGAAATGGAAAGGTGTGTCAGCAGATGCTGACTTAGCAGGGGGAAGAATTGGGGAGCAGGGACTCCTACCCTAAATGGGGACGGAGGCGAGGAGGGCCTGGCTTTTTAAGGCCCTGAGCGCTCAGGCAGTCCATGATTCAGTTCTCTAGTCATGGCTTGTGTCCTGGAGGGTGGCAGGGTTGGAAAGGCTGAGGACAGGGAAGTGAGATTCATTCCAAGAGAGAAGCCAGACAGAGAGGGGAGGGGAATGTCTGAGCCGAAGAGGGTAATTCCCCCGCCCTGGAGGGGGAGGGGGGAGGGGGAGGCGGGTGGCCAGGGAGGGGAGCCTTCCAGGAGAGGGTGAAAGGGAGAAGTCCCTAGCTGGGGGTGACATGACTGATAGCGGCCTGGGCCCAGGCTGGAGACGTGGCTCTGCCACCTCCAGGCTGGGCAGCCCCAGGGCAAAGCGCTTCACTCGCGTGTACCTCAGTGCCTCCTCTGGGGAATGAATGGAAACCACCACCCTGCAAAGAAGGTTACAGCCCTCCCTGACCAGCACCCCCCTCCCTGACATCTCATGCTCCTAAGCCCCACTCCCCTTTCCTGTCCGTCCCTCAGGGCCACTTAGGGTTATTAGCCTCTCTGTTCAAGTCAGCCTCACTCCTAGCTGTGAACTGGTACCCTGGGGGGCAGCGTCAGGCTAGAAAGCCCAGGGGAGCACGGCTCTGTGCCCTGCTGCCCTATGCCCTGGACATGCCAGTGGGGTGGCCAAGGGCTGATGGGCACACAGGATTGCAACACTGCCCAGAGCAGCCACCCGCCAGTCACCACCTAGGCGGGCACCTTGGACCCTTGACTTTCTCCATCTCAGCTACCCCCAAATCGGCTGTGGTCCTGAGGATGCACCCCGGCAACACCTCCCAGGCCGGCAGCACAGGGTCACGGCCTGAACCCTAGATGGGGCATGAGGGGACCTGTGCTCTCGCCTCAGCTCAGCCACACACACTAGGGCCAGTCTCCTTCCCTCTCTGGGCCTCAGTTTGCTCATTTGTACAAAGGGCAGTTTTCTGTACACATCTGAACAGAAAGAGGTGACCTTTAAGTCCCTCCCACACTAACAGACTCTGGTCCTGCCCTGCACCACCCACCCTTCTGTCACTGGAGGTCTATAATTTAGAGCCCCCACCTTATTTCTAGCCCCCTGCTTTCTTCTATCAGAGATGAGTCTGTAGACTGAGCCAGACCAGTCGAGGAGATGGCTGGAGCTTCTGTGCTCAGTGACTCAGACACTGCTAGCTGTTTTCATTACAGCAGGCTCCGTGGTGTCTCCACAGTCTGATTCAGTGCTTTCGAAACCACTTCCTTGTCTCGGCCACGGGGCACATTCCCAGGAGGGAGGAGGCCCACACCACTGGGAGGATGGCTGCCTTTCCCATGGGGCCAGAAACGAGCTCCTGGGAGGACTCTGCATCTCATAGGAGTGGGGGCCCCACCTTCCTTCTCACAGCCAGAGCCCTGAGCAAATGTGACAACAGCCACCGTTCAGGGCCACCTCCCTTGTGCCAGGCACTGGGCGGAGACCTGCCCCTGCATGGCCTCATCTAACCTCCCAAGGACCTCACGAGATATCACGCTGATTATTGTTTTATGGGAGAGGCGCTGAGGCTCAGAGAGGCTGAGTAAGTCACCTAAGCTCACACAGCTGGGAGGTGATAGAGCACAAAGTTCACCTTTGGACAGCCCTCTCGTGGCCACAGCACAGGGTGGCACCCAGGTAATGGTGTTCCCCTGCGGTTGGGATTTTGCAAAATGCCCATTGGCCAGTGCTTTCCTGACCTCCCCAGGTGAACTGTCTAATGAAGTCACAGTTCTGAGAACAGAGATGTCAGACCGGGACTCTGGGTACTCTCTGATAACGCCCAGCCCCCTAAAAGTCGACTAAGAGGACATGGCACAGCACCCAGTACTCACCGGGGCTTGAGTGTAGGTGACGGCTTCCAGGATCTCAGCTACTCTGTCTGTCTCCTGAAGCCCGCTGGTCTCTCCTGACGCCTGTGTGGAGACAAATCATGCTGGGCAGAGGGGGGTGGGCAGTTTACAACTGCGGAGTCATAGAAATGAACTCCTGTGGAGGAACGGTGCGTGTGTGAAAGAGAAAGAGAGAGATGGAGGTGGATGGAGACAGAGGGAGTGGGATGGAGAAGACAGCATATATCTTGGCTATTCTTTTTGTTTCCTTCCACGTTTTATTGCTCAAACAAAAAACTACAATCAGTGTAGTCTCTCTAACATACCTACCT
Source organism: Mesoplodon densirostris (assembly GCF_025265405.1). Lineage (NCBI taxonomy): Eukaryota > Metazoa > Chordata > Mammalia > Artiodactyla > Ziphiidae > Mesoplodon > Mesoplodon densirostris. Next base: position 25,723,684 of record NC_082666.1, on the reverse strand, counting down.
GTGTTTTGCCCAGGTGCCCTTCAATCTCCATCAAAAGGCACTCCCTCTTTGCACGACGGTCACCAGAATTCCTCACTGGGAATCGTTACATTTGAAATACATCCTCCCTTTGCTACCTAGTCTTCACAGTTAGCCCCCTAATGGCAAACAAGACACCCGTATGCCATGATTTTGTAACTTATTTGTGGACCCTTGGGTTGTTCCTGTTTGTTCAATAGCAACACGGAGATGAAGGAATAAATACACACCAAGCTTCCCTTCTTTCAGCGTCACGGGAACGCCAGGCTGGGATCACAGCCTCAAGGAGAGCAAACCTTCTCACAGATCCAAGTTCCACCTTGGAGGGGCTTTCCAACTACACTGGCAGCAGTTTTTACTAAATGAATACTATCAGCTTATTTTAGCTTTGGGGCTGACACCATCCAAACAGGAGCAGAAGCTCTAGGAATACGCCACGTTCTGCGCGTCTCTGCCTTTCCTGCATTATGCCATGGCTTCTGCCAGGAACACCTTTTCTTCTTCATCTGGATGACACTTGCTTGTCACTGGTCAGGCATCAGCTCCTGCCTGACCGGCTTCCCATTCCTCCTCCCCCACCTTCCTGTCCCAACCTGACCTCTAGAATTTGGGTCTGAGGGCCACTCACACTCAGCTCTGTCACTGCAGTTTGGGTGTGTGTGAGCATCTGGAGGATAGAGACAGTTCCCAGTTCATCCCTTTATCTCCAGCATCTCCCCAGGTCTGTCACCTTGCAGGTGCTCAGTCAATTCTGGCGGGAAGGAGGGAAGGAGGGGGAAAAGGACCCATCTTTTGTCCCCTGCCCACCACCACTGCCCCCCAGCTGAGGAACTGATTCATTTGCCAAGCATAAAAGCTAAATTTAGTTTTGTTTTTATAAGAATTGACACTCAGAATGTCTTAGAGTTTTTACTTTGATTTTAGAATCCTGACACCCTTTCTTGGCAGGAAGTCTGGAAACCACGCCACTGACTGGCACGGCCACGGAAGAACCTAACACCTTAGAAGAAACGTAACTCCTCCCCCCCACACACTAAAGACATGGCTGAAGTTCTTTAAAATAATAATAAAGCCAAAAAGCCCAAAATAGGACTTGACGCAGTGCTTGCCAAGATGAGAGATTTCAGAGACTCCATGACGTTGGGAATGAAAAATTGCCTGGGCGCCAGCTTCTCTGGCTGCCGGGGGGAGGTAGGGGCTCACCGAGGATTCTTCAGCTTCACACAGCTCCTCGGGAGTCCTGGGGTCACGGTGGATGATGAGCTGCTGTATAGACCCCTAGGGAAAAGCAGAGGGGTCAGAGGCGACGTCTACAGCACAAGCAGCCATGGGAAACACGACTTTTTTTGTAACAGAGAAGAAGCCGTGAAAGGACAGGTGTGAGAAGTGCCGCCCATAGCCGTGACCAGGAAACCAAGCCACCTCCAGGCCTGTCCTCATTCAGGGGGACTCTCCTTGGGCCAATGTAATATGAGCCCCACTAACTAGAGAGGTCCCTGGAGAGCATGGTGTTCAAAGCGCAGACTAACAGCAGCCTCCTAACTGGTCCCCAGGTCCCCAGCTTGTCAACAACGAGCCCTAAAATGCACGCCCCCCCCACCAGAAAGTGTCTCTCCCCCATGGCTCAATGCTTCCCAGCTGGAAGGACCTGTCCCCAGAGTAGGTGTCCACCAACTTCCCTGCTTCCACTCCGCCTCCCCGCTCCACACCTGACAGCCCGTTCTCCATGACGATCCCCAAGCGAGCGTTTCAAAATTATTCACCGGATTTTAACTTCTTAAAATCCATCTTCCACTGTAATACAGATAAACCCAAACCCCAGGCCACAGGCCTGTCCTGAATCAGTTGGGAAGGTATCAGTAAGAATAGGGCTGACTAAATGAATAACTACAGTAACTTAGGGATCTGCTTTAGAATGGCTTATTCATAAAAACCCATTTTGACAGCAAAATCAGTTTTCCAGTATTTTTTTCAAGTCACATTATCCAAAAGGAGAGAGAGAAACTACCTCACACTCTGGCATCCCAGCTATTCCACCTTTATAGAAACTACATGCAACTACCACCCTTTTCCAAAGATAAAATCACTGAAGGACATAACAAACCTTACCCTTTCTATAATGCCTTAAAACATACAAAGTGCTTTCACACAGGCTGGCTCACGTGACTCCACAACCCTGTGGCCTAGGTTTTCTTATCCCTACTTATAGATAAGAAAACACAGAGCAGATCAGAGAATCCAGATACTGTCTAAAATCAAGCTACACTGAAAATTCAGCGCTGGAATCTAGGTTTTGCGTTCTGGGCCTAGCTTTCTTCCCACCAGCATACATGCCTCTTTGAGGACATAAGAATAAGATAATAACAAGAATAGTTGCTTGTGTTTGTCACACGGTGTCCAGCGCCCCCCCGATCTGCAGGACTTGGACTCACAGTGAATCTCTCCAGCCCCGTGGCTCCTGCGTTGCCGATGAAGATTCCCGCGCTGGGCTCGAAGGCCAAGGCCCGGGAGGACCTCGGGAAGGGGACGTGGCTGTGTTCCTCGCAGTCCACAAGGAGGGTCACTTCCTCGCCCTGGACAACCATGGCAAAGCGGTTCCACCTATGGGTCATCACGGGCACCGGGAAGGCGGCAGCCTCGTGGGACACCTTGGAGCCGGGCTCCGTATAGTAGAGGATGACCCGCTGGCTGCCGTCCTCCACTCCTGAGAGCCGCAGGCCCAGGTAGATGACCTTCTGGAAGGCATCTGTGATAGCAAAGAGCACGCCGCCTCGGGCACTGCTGGGCTTCGCCATCACGCTGATGGCAAAGTCCCTGAAGAAGGTGGGTGGGATGAGGGTCCTGGCCGGGCGGCCGACGTTGGCACCAGGCCCGAAACTGTAGGCCGGGAAGCCACCATAGCCAGTGACAAAGGACACGGACGAGGGCAGTGGGACGCCAATGAGCTCTGTGAGGTCCAGGTGGCCCTGGGAAGCCAATTCTGCAGGGAGGGAGAGAGGAGGCCATGCTTCACATATATATTCTACTACACTTGGAAATGAGGAAGAAATAAATTCAGGAATGAAGTGGGATCCTTCAGTAACCCCACTGTTGTGGCTTAATTATTGTTTTTCAAAGTTTTTTGACAACGACCGACAATAAGAAATGCATTTACATGGCCACCCAATATGCACGTTTAGACAAATATATATCTGTAACAGTGAAACAGATGTTTCATAAAACATTATTTACTTTTAATACTTACCAGGCACTATGATATTTTCCTTTGTGTTTAACAATTCTTTTTCTCTTTTGTTTTATTAAAAACATGCTGGAAACAACCTACTGAATTGATATCGTTACCCATGAACAAGTCATGATGAGCAGTTTGGAAAACATTTAAAAATATTCCTAGAATATCCCTACAGTGTTCCCCCATCAACTTAAGGATTTCTTCCCCCATTTCTTTCTTTAAAAGAGGATAGGTTTGGGACTTCCCTGGTGGCACAGTGGTTAAGAATCCGCCTGCCAATTCAGGGGACACGGGTTCTAGCCCTGGTTCGGGAAGATCCCACATGCTGTGGAGCAACTAAGCCCGCGAGCCACAACTACTGAGCCCGCGTGCCTAGAGCCCATGCTCCACAACAAGAGAAGCCACTGTAATGAGAAGCCCGCACACCACAACGACACTCGCCGCAACTAGGGAAAAGCCCGTGCACAGCAACGAAGACCCAACGCAGCCCAATAAATAAATAAATAAAGTTTATTTTTTAAAAAAAAAGTGGATAAGTTTATTTTGTTTTGTTTTGTTTTATTTTGAATAAGGTCTACTGTTTAAGTGCCTCAGGGTGTGGGGGGAAAAGCAGGGACAAAATGAAGTGTTCCCAGACCTTAGGACAACTGAAATACGTATCATCGTCATCGCCTTTTGTCACTGTCATCTTCATGATCAGCATCATCCACACTCCCCGGGCTCTCACTCTTACCAGGCTCTAATCTCTTCACATACATTAGCTAGCTCATTTACTCCTCACGACAACTCCATGAGGGTAGGTACTATTATCCCCATTCTACCTCAGAGAAAACTTAGAGAAGGTAAGAAATTTGCCCAAGGTAAGCCCCTCAGGACAGCACCCCACTAAACAGGTGTGCTCTTAACCACTACCCCTTGGGGGGAGAAATAATAGGCCTCCATTGTGGTGGCCTGGAAAGGACCCCAGGTTCATGAGCCTTGGTCCACCCAACCACCGTCCCCTGGGAGAAGGCTGCAGGTTGGCTTGCAGTGACGTGCACCCCTGTGCACCTGCGGTGATGATATAGGAAGGCAGGTCCCAGAGAGAGGTGGGCAGGAGCTCTGCAGGCGGGACAACAGATGCAAACTGGATTTTGAAAAAGGAATGCTTGAAAAAAGGAATGTAAGATATTCATTTTGTTTAATACGTTTAGACTGATTTCATGTTGAGATGATAATTTGGGGAAATTCTGGGATAAATAAAATATATTATTAACATTTTTAGAACAAGAATAACATGAGGAACAGGCATGGGCCCACCACTCCACTTAAGAAAGAAAATATCAACTCAGCTGAAGCTCTCATGGACTCTCTGATCCTATTCTCCCTGCCTATGCCCCAGAGGCAGCCACTCTGGGGGCCTGGTGTTTATTATCCCCATGCATGCCTTTGTGCGTTTACTACATGACCATATGTCTCTAATAGAATGTAGCACTGCTGTGCCTGTCTACTAACCTCATATAAATGTTGGCATGCTGCATGTATTCTGTAACTTTTTTTTCCCCACTCAACACTGTATTTTTGAGATTTATCCCTGTTGAGACATGTGGTTCCAGGTCTCATATCTTCACAGCAGTACTCTGGGTATACATAAGCCACTATGGATTAGTTCACATTTCTGCTGATGGAAAGTGAGGTTACCATCACTATTACAACCACTACTACTATGGACTTCCTTATACACATCTCCTTGTGCTTACCTGTGCAGGTAATTCCACCACTTAGGGTAGAATTATTGGATGATATGGGTATATGCATCTGCAACTTCACTAAGTGCAGCTAAATTGTTCTCTTAAGCAACTGTGCCATTTTTCTAAAACTGAGATATAACTGACATGTAATATGTGTAAGTTTAAGGTGAACAAAGTGTTGATCTGATACACTTATATTACGTTTTGCAGTATGATTACTTCCCTAGCATTAGTTAACACCTACATTACATCCCATAATTATCATTTCTTTTTGGATGCAATTATTATCTTAATTATCATTAAGATGCAACTGTGCCATTTTACACGTCCGCCAGAAGCATGTTCTTGCCAACATTTAGGGGAGATAGAGAGATGAGATTTGGGGAGTGGTCCATGGGGCTTTTCAACTACAGTGATGATGTTTATTTCTTAAACTAGGTGATATTCAAAAGTATTCCTTGTAGTATTCTTTCTTTTTCTTTTTTTTTTTTTTTTTTTGCGGTACGTGGGCCTCTCACTGTTGTGGCCTCTCCCGTTGTGGAGCACAGGCTCCGGACGCGCAGGCTCAGTGGCCATGGCTCACGGGCCTAGCCGCTCCGTGGCATGTGGGATCTTCCCGGACCGGGGCACGAACCCGCGTTCCCTGCATCGGCAGGCGGACTCTCAACCACTGCGCCACCAGGGAAGCCCTCCTTGTAGTATTCTTTATAAAAAATACCATGGAAAATATTTCACAACACTCTAATGAAAACGACTGTCCCATCCTCAACAAAAGGGCAAATCTAATCATGTTGAGGCCCTGATGAGAAGGCTTCTCCGGCCATCTGTGCCCTCAGGGTTCATGGCAGCCTGGGCGCCTGGCTGGAGAGGCCTTTGTGGTCTAGACCCAGCCACACTCTGATCCCCAACGCCCTCCCTCCAGTGCCCCAGGCCATCAGAGGTCCCCTCCCCTCCTTGTCAAATGCTCTTCCCTCTGCCACCACCCCACCTCGCCCCACCAGTTATTTTTACCAGAATAACTAACTCTTCATTCTCTAAGACTCCCTCCCATGAAATCCCTTGTTTCACCTCCTGACCTACATCTCCTTCCAGGCCCGCATCAGATGCCCCCTCAATATACACTGAGGTCTTTCACTTCCACTCCCAGCACACTGCAGGTCCCTGTTGGGTCACTTGTCGCTCTCCCCATTGTACCACAAGAACATGGACCACACCATTTATCTCTGTGTTCCCAGTATCCAGCTCAGTGCTGATGAATGAATGCATGAAAAGATGAACAAATAAATGAATGCAGTCCAACCCCTTCAGTTTACAGAAAGAAGGCAAAACTGAGGTTAAAGGAGGGAAGGGATTTGGCGGCTAAAAGCAGATCTGATTCTCAATCCAATGCTTTTTCTGTCCAGTTTGCAACTTGCAATAAAACAGAAACTAAAGTATGACAAACCCCAGAAGGCAAAAATAAAAAGATTTATAACTTTCATTAAATTTAACAACACAAAAATTTTTAAAGTTCTGCATAGCAAAAATAAATCCCCACAGTGTCAAATAAAATCCCAACCTGGACAAAAATATTTGCTACATATATCACAGACAACAGAAGAATTATGCTAATACACAAAACAAACAAATAAGCAGGAGGCCAAAAATCCAACAGAAAAATGGGCAAAGAACAGGAAATTCTTTCCACAGTAAAAGAAAAAAAAATGGCTCTTAAACATATGAAAAGATACTCAACCTCATTCAGAGCAAGAGAGATACAAAGTAAGATTATGAGGAGATACCATTTTCCCTATCAGATTGGCAAAGATCAGAATGTTGGATAATATTCTGTTTAGCAAGAGTGTGAGGAAACAGACCATCGCATGCACTGCTGGTGAGACTGTAAACTGGCACAACAACTGTGGGAGGGGCACTTTGACGATATTTATCAAAAGTAAAAGTGCTTATGTACTCTTTGACCCAGCAGTTATATGTTTATGAATTTTTAGAACAGATATAGTTACAAATGTGACATATAAAGCACTTACAAGAATATCCATTGCAGTATTGTTTAAATGTATCTAAATGTATCTAAACCATTCTGTCTTGGAATTCTTGGGGAATGGTTAAATAAATAATAAATTTTGGGACTTCCCTGGTGGCGCAGTGGTTAAGGACCCACCTGCCAATGAAGGGGACACGGGTTCGAACCCTGGTCCGGGAAGATCCCACATGCCATGGAGCAACTAAGCCCATCCGCCACAACTACTGAGCCTGCGCTCTAGAGCCTGTGAGCCACAACTACTGAAGCCCGCGAGCCACAACTACTGAAGCCCGCGCACCACAACGAGAGAAGCTACCACAATGAGAAGCCCATGCACCGCAACGAAGAGTAGCCCCTGCTCGCCGCAACTAGAGAAAGCCCGCGCGCAGCAACGAAGACCCAACGCAGCCAAAAATAAATAAATAAATAAATAAATTTCTAAAAAAAAAAGTAACTTTTGATATACCCGTACAATGAAATACAATACAGCCTTTAAAAAGGTATGGTTCCTTAGGTTTTAATATGAAACAAGATGTATTAACTAGAAACAAACATATAAGAAAAACAAGGTGCAGAATAGAATTGCTATCAGTTGGAAATACATATATTAATACATAAATATATAAAATACATTTTTAAATATATATTAAATACATCTAGAAAGATACACCAGAACTGGGACCAGAGATTGTCTCCAAGGAAGAGTGCTGGTGGCTGGGAGATGACAGGAGACTTTCTTTTCACTGGATACTCTTTTCTACTTTTTGAATTTTACCCCCAGTACATGATGTGAAAAATAAAGACATTTACATATTTTTAAAGACGTTAACACCCTACATCCCCTTTTAGAAAGTATAAAACCTTTTCTTCATGTTTCTCCTCACTCAAATACAGCCCATCTCTATAGAAAGAAGAAAAAGTGAAAAGAAAAGAAATAGAAAGAAAAGCAAGCAACCCACTGAGATTTCTTTTCTCCCCTCCACAGTTTAAAGATAAAAACAAAACAAAACCATGAGCATCCTGCTGATAGCTTCGCTTTCTTCTCCACTTAATCCAGTGAAAGCTTTTCCTCTAGCTCCTCTCTCTCTCCTACTGAGAACAGGAGGAGAAATCCCTCTCTGGTGGGATACTCCAGGTTTGTAGAATGTGTGGTTCCATGGGGAGTGAATGACCGGGGCCTCTCATCCAGCGGCTTGTTTCTAAGTGGTGCCCTGAGGGTTCAGGGGACAGCTGGGGGTTCAGGGTACCCAAGGACAGGGGCTGAGAGGTTCCCACCCAGAAGCCTGCTTAAACCAGCCCAGTGCTGCCATGGCCAGTAAAGCCCAGGCTTCCATGTGGCCATTCTGGGAATTCTTAGTTCCAGGAGGATTCTGGTTTGGGAAAAAAAAAAAAAAAAAAATTCACCAATCTATCCAGTCTCCTTATCTTATAGACAGGGAAATGGATGGTCAAGGAGAGAATTCCAGGACCAGGAGACACAGCCAGAAAGCAGTAGATGGAGCAGTGAAGCAAGGATAGACAGAGGGGAGGTGTGATTCTGCCTTAGGGGTGACTTGGAATGACAGGTGACCCAGAACTGGTGTCCCTCCCACGACCCCCAAGCTGCCCCAGCCCTGCCAGGCACAGACCACTGGTTGGCCAGCTGGACAGTGGGCAAAAGAGGCAGCCTGCAGAGGAGAACTACCTTGGTGTTGGATTCAGATCCAGCCGTTGCCAATTACGAAGTGGGCAGCTTTTGGCAGATAACTTACTGCTGACGAGGGGACATCCCACCCATCTCACACATGGGGACCAAATGAGATGATGGAGGGAAAGTGCAAGTGCTCAACAAATGGTAGAAATTGGTCTTCTGTTTGATTCAAAGGTATAAGCTTAGCAAAAACCAAAGTCTGCAAAGAGATCATTTCCTAATCCTACCCGCCCCCTGCTGCCCAGACCTCAGCCATGAGAGAGGACCGGAGAGCAGGCATCAGGCAACAGGCCTTGCTTTCACTGGGTCGGCCACAGGGGGAGCCAAGCCACGATCTAGAGGAAGTCCAAGTCGGCCCAGCCATGCTCTCAGCAACCACCACTCCCTCCACACACACGGTCCCACAGCGTGGCATGGCAGGGAGCAGCCCCTGGCCTGCAGTGACTCATGCTCAGGGCTGCGCCTGGGCCTGCTGGCTCATTTCTCCTTGGCCTCCAGCAGGAAGGCCACCTGCTCAGGAGGCCACCAGGGAGGGGAGAGAAGCCGGGGAGCCAAGACAAACAGGCCCAGCAACTTGGTCCATAGGCTTGTCCTAGGATGGCTCTGTGCTGGGTGGGAAGCTAGGGGTGGAGATCACAGCTGGTGGGAAGACATCTCACCATCCGTGAGGGGCAAGACTGGAGGGGGCAGTGCTAATGGAGGACTGACTGCAGAATTCTCTGGCCTCAGGAACCTTGGGGCCCTTTGTGGGAGGTGGCCACACTTCGCCACAGATAACTACTTATCTCATAGGACATCTGACCTCAATCTTAATCGCTCACTTCATTAATGCATAGGGATAGCTTCACTTCCAATGGAGGTTCTTCAACCCACTTTTCCAGTTCATGAATTTGATAACATTCATAAAGCCCCTACCTCACACCTTGTGTGCAGCTGGGGATATGGAGCTGAACCTAGAATGTAGGCTCTCAAGAAGCTCATGATCTAGGTGTCTCAGTTAGCAGTCATCCACTCATGCTACTCACAAGCTCCAGAGCCTTCAATGGCTCCCCAGCGCCCTCAGGATCAAGTTGAAATTCCACTCAAGACACCTTTTGCTTCATCGCTTCATTCTCCCCCTTTTCTTGTCCCTGTCTTTGCTCATGCTGTTCCTTCTATTGGTAACATCCTCCCCTATCTTCTCACAGCCAAATCTTTCTAAGCTCACTCAGCTGCACCCCAAGACACTGGAGCTCCACTCCCACCCTATACACAGAGCCATAGGCATGACTCCCTCCTTCAAATACCCACATCAGGACTTGGCAGAGAGCAGGCACTTGGCGTTGTGGCCTGAGGAAAGGGAACAGAGAGATGCCACTGGGCCTCACTCTCCTCAAGTCTTTGGTTTGGGCTCCTGAGCACAACTTTGGTGCAGCCCCTCCCGAGGGCACAGGGAAGAGGAATCAGACGGCTTTAGAGGTGGACTGGGCAGAGGAAAATGTGAACAGTCACCACATGGTGCAACTTTCCTCCCAGGGGTCCAAAGCCAGTTTCCATGGAAACCAGGGCAGAATCCTAGTGCTGAAGAAACAAACAGGGCAGGGTTCAGGTTTTCCTTCCACAGAGATGACAGTGACCTGGCCAGAGGAGGTGAAGAACTGGAACCCTTCGCTCTCCTCCTCTCCAGGACAGCTGACATCTCTCCTCCCCAGGCAGTTCTCAGTTTCCCCTTCTATGTAATGGGCTGGCTCAGCCCTTCCATCCGTGGGGTCCTGAGGCAGTGCCTGGGGCTAGCCTGGGCTCTGGAGCCTTGCCTCCTCAGGGAACTGTATCTGGCTTTGCAAAGCTCCACCTCACAGATGATTATCTGGGACCTGAGCCCAGTGCTCGCGCTTGTTAGCATTTAAAGCCCCAAGGGACTGAGGAGCATTCCTCTGGCTCTAGGTCAAAGAGGGTTGCAGAGAAGCCAGACAGGGTGGCTGAGGACACGCCAGGAACGTGCACAGCAGCGGCCCCTGGCGGCTACACGGAGAACTGCACCCATGAAACCCAAGGAAGGCTTCCTGGGCTGCAGCTGCGAGGGACACCGCCTGTGCCAGAATCACAGGCAGGTCTGGAAGTGACCCAAGAGAGCAGGTCTGAGGTCAGTGGGGAGCTGTGAACAAGCCAGGCCTAGAACCCTGGTGCCTCCCTCCCATCCTCTGCCCCTTTCCTACACTGGCTGCCTGGGAAAGCAAAAGGTGTCCCTTCCCCACATCCCATTTCTACTTGCCGTTGTGAAGACTACAGAACACTTCAGTCAGCTTAAACGGGGACTCGCTGATTCCTCCTGCTTCCACTGGGGGCAGGGCTCAGGGGGTCCAGGTGATCCAACCTTGATGGAGCCAGCAGGCTAAGTGTGTATAGGTAAAGTGGGGGTGACTGCCCTTGGGACCCCAGCAGGGCCCCTCTCCCCTGGATTTCCCTGCACTCACCCCTTGGGAGAGAGGAGGTCCCCAGTGCCTCCTTTGCTGCCTGCTGGGAGTTCACCAAGCCACAGACTCTATGCAGAAAGACTGCAGCTCACCATTTGGAGAAGGAGTTTCCTCTGCCACATCCCTCCACGCCAAAGTCTATCTGGTTTCTGCTTGCACATCTACACTGTCCGGGAGCTCAACGCCCCCAGGACAACCCTGGCCACTGCTGGGCAATTCTAAGTCTTCTTTCTCCCAGTAAGCTAAGGCATGTCCTCCTGTAGCTCCCACCTGCCTGGCTGGGCCTAACTGCCCTCTGGACTTCCATACCATGGCCTCTCAGACACTGCATGGAATGGTGGACAGGGCCCAGCCTGGGAGGCAGATTCTGCCACCAACGCAGTGTATGATCTCGAGCAGTCCCTTCTCTCTGAGCCTCAGTTTCCTCATCTATGAAATGAGAGGCTTGCATTAGATGGTTTCCAAAGACCCTTGCCAGGTCTGAATGTCTTCAGTTTTGCATCCTCATCTCCCATCTGTTTTCCACTTTCTCTAACCACCCTTAACTGCCGGTTCCTTCAGCCCACAGCCTTCAGGCCTGGAAGGAATGACTCCAATGGGGACCAGCACAAATCCAGCTCTCCCCCTACAGATGTCCTCGTCTTTGGACAGTGTGGCCTGGCCAGAGGTGGGGAGCACTGTGCCCAGGAAAATGTCATAGCTCTGCCTGTGAAGAAACATCACCACACCCAGGCTGGAGTCCCTGGAGGCGCCCAGCTCTACCTGACTCCCTTCCCGAGGAAAATGGACACAGCAGAATTCCTCCTGCAGGGGCTCAATCCACACCCAGCAAAGATGCAAGAGGTTCTTAGAAAAACCTACCACCCAATGCATTTCTTAGAAAAAAGAACTGTTTCCCTGCCAGGGAAAAAATCCTGGATCAACTTAGAAGGAAGACCTGGGCTTGCCAACAATCAAAGACCTCATTTTTCTGAATTACAGAAGAGCATTTTTCTACATGTAAACTTAGAACGCCTCTTTCCCTGTTCCGGTTTTCATATATAGCGTAGGAATTTTCCTGCTCAATGAAGTTACTGTATGAGCTCTCCTCTCTCTCTCTTTCTTTCAGGCCTCTGACCTCAAGTGAGAAAACGATGGTTTTGAAGGGGCCTGGAGGTGGTCAGAGTCCTGGCAAGGTGTGGGCGCTGCAGCTTGGTTGCCCTGCCTAGCAGCTGGAAGGAGCTGGGCCCACCTGGGTGCCCCAGCAGGAAGAAGTCTGCACCCACCAGCACCCTCTCTGGTTTCGAAGCATCCTCTCACCTGTTCCCTCGCCAGGGGGGAGGGAGGCAAGGTGGGGCTCATTCTCTCATTTGGCAGAGGGAATCAAGCCCCAGAGAGGGGAAGTAACTCACCGGAAGCCCCAGTGCGGAAGCCAACCTATTACAGCCCACTGCCTCCTGGGCTTCCCCCTTGGCTCTCCCTCTGTGTTTCCACAGTCCCCGTCCATGCCTCCACCGCTACACCCTCATCTCTGCATTCTGGTGGTTAGTTCCCTTCCTTCCTTGATATGCCTGGACATGGGCTCCTGGGTATGGATCATGCAGACTCATCTCGCAGTCCCTGGCACCAGCACGGAGTCTGGCAAGGGTGACCTATGAACGGATGACAAGAAACAATAACATCTGTGGCTAAGATTCACTGTGGGCTTGCTGCGTGAGAGGCACTATTTGAAGAGCTTTCCACCAATCATTTCATCTTCACCCTTGATTCTTTATGAAGGAGATAATATTATTATCCCCATTTTACAAGATCGAAAACTGAGGCTTGGAAAAGTTCATTACTGCCCCAAGGCCATGAAGATCATAAGCAATTGCAGTCAGGATTCAAATCTGACTAGGTAGTATAATGTGTTATGAAGGTTGCAGTCCTAGCCACACGTCAGAGTCACCCAGGGAGCTTTTAAAAAGGCAGAGGTCTGCCCCTCCTGCCTGGCCCTATGGAATCAGAGTCTTCCAGAGTCTGGCCTGGGTGAGTCTGATGCCCTCTCCTGGTTGGCAGCCACAGGTAAGGGTTAACCTCCTGGGGTTTGGTAGCAGAACGATCTGGGCTTGAGCCCTGGGTCTACCACTAACTGGGGGTGTGACCTTGGGCAAGCCAATTTGCTTCTCTGAGCTGTAAACGAATCTGTACAGCGGGGCAGCAATGAAAGCTGGCTCCCAGAGTCACCATGAGAATGGACAACACGATGGGCCAGGAGCCCTCAGGACCCAGAGACTAGGCCGACTCTGGGCCGGGTACCCTCATGGTCTCTGCAGTTCCCTTCACAGTCACCCTCCAACTGTTAGCCTTTACAGAATTAATAATAGAATCAGATAAGTAGGCCCAGAGACTAGGGAACTGAGGAGCTGAGCCTAGAGAGAGTGGTATGACTCCCTCATTCTGTGACCAGGGCCTGCAACACCCGCCTACACACACACACACACACCCCCCACCCATCGGCTAGGCAGAATTGGCTCCAGTGCAAGAGCCATACACAAGCCCCAGGAAGCAAGTGGTGGGTCTTGCTGTGCTGCTGCGGTGAGGGCCTTCAGACCCCTTCCTCACTGCCTTCCCCAAACCTGGGTTCAGAGCCTCTGCAGGGACCCTGTGCACCAGGTGGTACAGTAAAGGCTAGCAGGTGTGGGCAGGCATGAGGGCCAGGGGCATCTGGGAAGGGTTTTGCAGTAACTTCTCTCAGTTTATGGCCCTTCCTTTTCCATTTGGGGAACAAAGACTCTTTGAGTGTGATGGAGGCCTTGACTCCTGGGGGTGACATCAACTGCGGTGAGTCATCACTCCCAGCAGCAGCTCCGGAGGACTCAGCCCGGGGCTCTGCATGGAAAACTCAGACTCACTGAAGCAGGCCTGGAGGAAAAGGGGCTGCCCCGGGCACGTGAGGGGCACCAGAAAGGAATAGGTGGCAACCTGCTGGAAGTGGGCAATTTCAGGATCTCCTGAATATACCGGGCTCCGCACTGCAAGGGGACACAGAACCAATGCTGGCAGGGCAGCAGGGTCAGGGCAGATGACCAGACAGTCCCCAACTGTTCCCCGGGGCCAGAGATGGCAGGGAGGGGCACGGAGAAGTCCACCAGCAGGAGAGGGGAGGCTAAAGGAGGCCTGCCCCTCAGCTCCCTAACACACGCAGATACAGTCACACATGCACACACACACACCCATCCAGATTCACGCTCGTAAAACCACACTCATACACACACTCTCACCTATTCACAACACTCCCACGAACACTCACACACATCCTGATAAGATATCCATACACACACATTCACACACACACGTATATGCGCACATATCCATACACACACCTTCCCCTACTCTCATCCCATATTAACACACCTGACACCTTCACACACGCACACACGCATCCACACACAAATCATTCGTGGAGACTCTCTCACACATTCACACACCCACACTCATCTACCCTGATCCATACACTCACACCAAAGCAACTCAGACTTAATTTGCTTGATATTTTGGGTTCCAATTACAGCCTCGTTTGAAAAGGACTCTGCAGCTAAAAACGAACCCCCCAACATAAAGCCACCCATCAGAAACCCTTCCACGTTATAGATGTTGAAGTGGGGGCACTGCAAGGGCAGATGTTTGCCTGGGGACCCACAGAGAGTCTGCAGCCCACTCTTTCTTCTCTGGCTTCCTCTTTAAAGGTCTGGAGATCTTTGGCTGCACTTCCTACACACAGGGTTTCAGTTTCTCTAATGTGGGTACATTTTCTGGATTCTGCCCTTATCAGTAAAACCTTCCTCTCAGAATATTAGATTTGGGCCATGTCTTCACACAGCATCAAACCCAATTAACTCATTCTCTTGGAAGCAATGCTAGAAATGGCTAAGCAAGAAGTATGAACCTCAGGTGATATGGGCCCCTGGCAGAGCCTGGCACAGGTAGGTGCCCAATAAATGTTAATTTCATGAATGTATGAGGAAAGTGTAACAATAGCTCGTATGTAGTGAGCCCTTATTATGTCCTGGGCGCCATGTACTTTACCTGACGAGCAGTGGTTCTCAACCCTGGCTACACAGAATTACCGGGGAGATTTTTAAAAAATATTTATGCCAGGGGCCCACCCCCAGAGATGTTGATTCAGTTTGTCCAGGCATGACCTGGACACCAGCCTCCCAGGTGATCCTGATTCACAGCCCCAGAGCTCTCCACAACAACCCCACTCTTACTGTTCCCAGTCGACAGATGAGGGAACAGAGGCACAGAGAAGTTAAATAACTTGCCTGAGGGCACACAGCTATCAGGTCCTAGAACTGGCTATTTTAAGATATGAACCTTGGGCTTCCCTGGTGGCGCAGTGATTGAGAGTCTGCCTGCCGATGCAGGGGACACGGGTTTGTGCCCCGGTCCGGGAAGATCCCACATGCCGCAGAGCGGCTGGGCCCGTGAGCCATGGCCGCTGAGCCTGCGCGTCCGGAGCCTGTGCTCCACAACGGGAGAGGCCACAGCAGTGAGAGGCCCGCGTACCGCAAAAAAAAAAAAAAAAAAAAAAAAGATATGAACCTTAAAGGTCTGAGGCAAGGAGCTGAGTCTCCCTCTGCTCCTCTCATCTCCAGGAATGTCACTTCAACCCAAGGCTGCTCCACTCCAGGGAGCACACCTTGACTGTCCCGGCCCTCGGTGACCTGGGGCCTGTCTGCCTCCCTATTCCCATTGCCCTGCTGCTGACCCCCACTGCTCTATCAACACTCAGCACCTGCCTCTCAGGAAGGAGCTTTGCCACCAGCGAGAGACAGTCTCTCATGGGCTTCATCTTCTGAGCAGATCTGGGAGGGAACTGGACTGCCACTGCTCTCATTTTGGCCAGCCTGACATATGTTCCAAACTAGAGAAGGATCTCCAAGCAGCACGGTATTAGGGAGAAAGATTCAGCCAGGTCTGGCTTCAAATCCCAGTTCAGTATTTAAAAGCTGTGCAACTTTGAACAAGACGCTTCATCTCTCTGAGCCTTGGTGTCTACATCCATAACACAGGAATAATGCCACCTACTTCAGGAAAGACTTTTGAGAATGACTTGAGATAACAGACATAAAATACTAGGCAGAGGGCCTAGCAAAGCATACATTCAACACAGCGGTTGCTGTTACTGCAATTATCGTCAATGATATTAGCCTTCTTTTCTTTCCCCTGAACTGTTGTCTATAATTGCCAGGAAAGATAGGTTTGTGCAATTTTCCCTCTGGGTCTCAGTTTTCTCACCTGCAAAATGGGGTGAAATGACCTCCTTCAGCTTAGTTGCAGTGAAGGTCAAATGTGGTTCTGCATGTGAAAATGCTTTGTTAAGCATAGCCTGCTCAGGTGTAAGGAGCAGCTAACATGGAAAGAGAGCTCCAAACAGGTGTAGGGGCCTGAGAGGGCTGTTTTTCTCAGATTAGTGAAGTTTGAACATGCTGAAATGCTATAATGTGGCCAGTGGAACTTCATAAGCAGAATTTCCTGTCCCAGCCTGGGAATGGCTTGAATAAAATGGGGCTGACCAAGAGGAGCGGGAACCTGGAAATTGGTTTAGCATTCCCACTCCATCCCCTCCTGACCCCAGGGCAGGATGCTACGGTCAGGCTAACTGCAGCTGCTGGAAGAAACAACTAAACGATAATAATAATGGTCCGTGTTCACTGTAGTGGGTTGAATGATGGCCTCTAAAATGATAGGTCCATATCTTAATCCCTGGAGCCTGTGAACGTGACCTTATTTAGAAGAAATGTCTTTTGAAGATATAATTAAGGATCCTGAGATGAAGAGACCATCCTGGATTATACAGGTGGGCCTTAAGTCCAATGACAAGTGTCCTTATAAGACACAGGGGAGATTTGACAGAAGAGAAGGCGACATGATTATGAGGCAGAAATTGGAGTGATGCAGTCATGAATCAAGGAATACTGAAAGCCCCCAGAGCTGGAAGAGGCAAAGAAAGATTCTCCCCTAGAGCCTCCACCAGGATTGCAGCCCTGCCGACACCTTGACATTGGACTTCTGGTCTCCAGAACTTTACCAGTTTGTGGTAATTTGTTAGAGCAGGCAAAAAACTTAATACATTCATTGAACACTTACTGTATGCCAAGTCCTATTATAAGTGTGGTGCCTGGACTGAGTCATTTCATACTCACAATAACCCAGTGAGGAAGGTATTATTACCTGTATTTTATACATGAAGAGATTGAGATGCAGAGGGATGAGGTCATACAGGTAGTAAGTGGCAGAGACAAGATGTGGACCCAGCCTGGGTCCATTCTCTATGGACACAGGGTTAGGCAGGGCCCTAGCTGCGATGGGGCTTTCCTCAGATCACAGCACAGCCACAGCAAACGAGCTGCCTCCCAGACAGGCTGATGGGAGGCCGAGTCCCCTGAGTGACTAGATTCCACTGATTGGCAACAGGGAGAGGCAGCCACGTGGTCCCAGCTGGGGGAAGGAGGTTGGTGATCTGTGGGATGCAGAGAGGCTTGGGAGGTCCAGCCCAGGGGGCCTGGGCATGTCTGCGAGGGTTCTACAGCCGGTAGGAAGCTTGTGGCCTCCAAGGGAGCTGCTCCCCAGAGAAAGCCTGTCCCAAGCCGGAGGAGGCCACGCTTCCAGGAGGGGGAACAATAGCTACTTCCCTTGCCTCCCCACCTTCCCCTTGCCCTTCCCTGAGGGAAGTCCTCTCCAGCCACACTGGGAAGCTGGGCCTCAGGGTTGATTTTTTTCTAAATGCTTGCAAATGGATCACCCCATCTTGCCAAGAAACCCTCCTTTGGTAAGTTTCCCAGGAAGCTCCAATTCCTCACTTCTATGTTATTATCTGTTTATTTGCTTATGTTTCCCACCAGCCTGTGAGCCCTTCAGGGGTCAGGCATCATCCGTTTCATGTTTATATCTCCCAACTTCACCCTCACCCGTCTAGCACAGGGCTTGCCTGAGTTAGGCAAAAAGTGAGCATTGATGGAGGAATGAATGAGCGAATCATGCACACATGAGTGAATGAACGAGCTTAATGGATTCTGGAGAAGAGTGACCGTATGCCTGTCTTACCATATGACATTTATTGTCCTCAATACATACAATCAATACAGTCTTTTTCAGCAATTACAAAGAACTCTAATGAATGCCAGCTGTTTGTCCCAGTGGTCCCACCAGCACCATTTAGCTCAATATGCACTTAACAGCCTAGCTCTCATCTGATCCAACTGTTGAAGTATAATATAATATTAATAGCCAAACAGAGGCCTGATGTTAACTTTTCTGAGGGCTGCGATCTTCCATCCTTCTGGCTGACACTTAAGCAAGAGGGTGCAGAATGACCAGCCTTCTGAAAAATGCCTGCCTTGGCTCTCACCCACCAAACTGAGCTGGGAGTGCCGATCTAAAACACACTGGCCTCTTACACTTCAGAGTGCATTACAGCTGCCTCTCCGGAACAAGGGTCCGGGTAGGGATTGTGGACAACGTACGCTTCCCCTTCTTGTGATATACTATTAGGTTCTTGAGGTTTGGCTGGAGACCTCAGAGAGGCTGCTCGTCGCCTATCTGGGGGCTAGAGCATAAGCTGGGGCCACTGGGCAAGATGGGGTGGGACAGGCCAGCCCTTGAGGTCCTGGGAGAAGAAGGGTAAGATTCCTGCTCCTTCCTGCATCCCCCCCATCCCCCAACCTCCAGCCCCACGTTGTAAGGCATTGGGGTGGGAGGGGCATCGATGGTGGGAGGAGCTTGAAAGTAATTCTGGAGCTTTCTAAGTCTCTAAGTAAGGCATGTCCTTGGGTATTTCTTGAGTTCTTTCGCATGATTGACACCACGTGGTCCATAAAATCTCTTACAGAGTTAGAGGTGCTAACCACATGCAATTCAGTCATAATTTACATTGTGCCAGCCCTGAGAGAAATGCAGCCACAAGGGGAGGATGGATCTCAGAAAGGGAGGCAGGAGTGGACCTCCCTGTCTTTCACCCTATCCTGGTCCCAGTCCAGGGTTCTGGCATTGCCCACAACCAGCATCCAGTGGCCACACTTGTCTGGACTTGGGCCTGGGGTGTACTTTGGAAGATCAAGAAGACTCGGACTCTGGTCCCTGAGTAGCTCTCAGACTAGTAGAGAGGGCAAGACACCAACACACAGAGCCCTGATACAGGTGCCTGAACTGAAGGACAGGGCAATGGAGATGGGCCTGGAAGGCTCTGCACAGGTGAACACGGTAGAGCAAGCAGAGCATAAGCAAACCTATGGAGTTAGGAAACTGAGGGGTAAGTGGGTAGTCCCGGGGGATGGGAGCAATGGGACTCTTAGGTAACCTCCAACATTAGCACAGAAAGGAGAGAATTATGAAGCCAGGTTAGAAGTGTGAAGCCAACATCAGCTCATTTACTCTCAGGACAATTTGATAAGGTGGGAACAATTGCTCTCCCATTTTGCAGATAAACAGACCAAGGCTGAAGGAGATCAAGGCCACAGAGCTGGACTGGTGTGGTTGGGACTCACATATGGGTCATCTGAGGTCCTTCCCAGCTCTTTCTACTCTTAATCACTTTTCCACTCGGGAGACTGGAAACAGATTAGGGAGAGCCTTGAATGTCAAGCCAAGGAGACTAAAATTTATGCAACAGGCAATGGGGTGCCTTGAAAGGTTGACTGAGGAAGGCTGCCGCTGACCATTTTAGGAGGCATCACCACTTCACCTCGAGCTGCTGCCCCGGCAGTCGGGCCCCTTCCTTTCCCTTGCCAAGCAGAGGGTGGAATTGGGCGATTTGGAATGTGGAGCGAAGGCGGTCGTTTGGCAACAGCAGGAGACATATTTTCCTGCAGCCTCTCAGCACTTGTCATGTGATGCCCTGGGCAAAATCAAGCTGCCCTGGGAACGGCCCAGGGCGTCCCAACAGATGAGCTTGTATGAATTCAGCCAGGGCAGGGAAGCAGCTGGCAGAATGAGCTCACAGCTTCAGCAGGAGCTGTGAAATCTTGCCTACACTGAACAGGCTGATAGAGGCCTGGAGACTCGGGGTGACCTTCAGAGCTGGGAAGGACATCAGTCCAGTGTCCCCAAGATGAGAAAACTAAGGCCCAGACTGACGATGTGACTTGCCCAGCATATTGTGTTCCCACAGTTATAGACTATCCAGGCCACTCTCACCCACTGCCCTAAGAAGGTGAGGCACAGGGAAGTGCTTGGTACACAGTAGGCGCCCAATACAGGAATGGATGCATAGTGGGGCCTGTGGTGCTCACGTATAACAACTCAATGCCATGGAGTAGGGGGAAACAAACGACGTAAGAAATTTGTCCTACAGCTGTTATCAAACACACTGCTTCTTTCTACAGATTTTCCTGCTCCACTGTGCAGAGACCTGCTCTCTGCGGGATGCTGGAGCCCCATTTGGCTCTGAAATGGGATTTGAGTTTAAGGGAACAGCCAGAACAGATGGTGACCCTGAAGCCATATTTTGAAACAGGCTGACTCTTGTTTAATCTAGATGAAAGTACAGCTTGATGGCATCCAAATGTTAGCTGGAGGAAGAGCCTGTGCACCTCCAGAGTAATGGCAGAGGGAACCAGACCCTCCAAGGTGCGTACCAGGAGATGCCTCTAATTGGAGGCCTGAAACTGAGGGTGACCTCGGGGGCACCTGAGGAGGATGAGCCTCGAGCCTCGCCCAGCAGATGCAGGGGAAGGACGTGTAATTCTGTGCCAGAGAGACCTGCACGCAAGGCCTCATCCACTTACTAGCCTTGTGCCAGTTCCTTAACTCCTCTGAGCCTTAGTTTCGTTATCTGGACAGAGAGATGACAATACCCAGCTCTCAGGGTGGTGGTACAGGGTAATGTCAGGTGCTGAGCACATCTTATTTATCTGTCCATTTATTCATTCATTAATTTACAAATATTCTCAAGCACCAGCCACCAGGTGCCTGGCACTGCTACTGTGGGAGATTCACGGGTGAACAGGACAGATGTGTCCCCTGCCCTCATGGCGTGTATGCTCTAGCACTGTGTTCCTGGATGGGCAGAAAAACCACCTGAGGGCTTTAGAAGACTGACTCTCGGCTCCATATCAATCAGGACCTCTGGGGGGAAGGCCTAGGCCTCCACATGTTTTAAAAGCTCCCCAGTGACGCTGTTGTACACAGGGTGCGGTTCATGGTTTCGGGGAGAGCTCTCACCCACCAAGGGCTTGTCTTCTCGGGCTCTACTCTGAGTGCCTCACACAGCCTGGGAGGTGGGACCTCCACTACCCCCTGTCCAGATAGGGAACCAACCCTCCTTCTGAGCAATCTGCCCAGGTCGCACAGCTGATAAATGGAAGAATTGGGATTTGAAGTCCAGCTGATGTTCCCAAAGCT
Source organism: Mesoplodon densirostris (assembly GCF_025265405.1). Classification (NCBI taxonomy): domain Eukaryota; kingdom Metazoa; phylum Chordata; class Mammalia; order Artiodactyla; family Ziphiidae; genus Mesoplodon; species Mesoplodon densirostris. The sequence continues at coordinate 25,702,173 of NC_082666.1, read as the reverse complement.
CAGCTCTAACCATACGCTGCCAGGCACAGAAGAGACCCTCAGTGTAAGTGAATTCCTGTCCCCCGTCTTTCCTCCCACATCCCTGAGGGTGGGACAGGCGGACAACATGTCTACACTCAAGCAGCAGCAAAACTTGGGAATTTGAGGGTGGTGTGATGCCACCCACCTGGACATCAGAAAACCCAGTTCTAAATCCAGTTCTTCTATATTCTGGCTGTGTGACTCTCATCATGTCCCTTGTTCTCTCTGAGCCTCCATCTTCCCCTCTGTAATTTAGGAGAGCCAGAATAGAGGATCCTGAAAGTCCAACATTTTCTGGGTTCTCAAGGTCCCCGGTGGGTTTTGATGGGAGCAAGGTATTTGGGGGACCCACGGACCCTAAGAAGGGAGCTTAGGAGCCCCAGCTACCCAAGGTGCATGAATGGTGAACTGTGCTTCTCCCACAAGGAGCATGGACCACACAGGGTAGGAGGCTGCCTCCAAAGAGATTCTTAGAAACCTTGAACTTGAGTGGGACTGGCCAGTCTCCCACATGCATATGCATGAACAGCATTTTTCACATTCCACCCAACCTTCCCATGCTCATGCACCCACACACTTATTCCTGGAAAGGTAAATGCAGATTGAGGAGGGAAGTTTCTTACAGCCACCAACACACACACATCTATTCATTCAACTAGCATTTATTCAGCACATGCTGTATGGCACCACTGTTCTAGGTGCTGGGGATCTAGCAGTGACAGACAAGTTCCTTTCCTTGTGGACCTGAAAGTTCTAGTACAAGAGCTATGGTGAACAGTGACCTCCATCTTGTCAACAGCAAAAAAACAAACATGTCAGTAGCCCCGTCCGCACACAAGTGCGTTAGGTAACTATTGATGGAGGAAACGTTTATACAAAAACGGGTTCTTGTACCCGCTACCATAATTCCAAGCCTCCCCCACGAACTGGGGACCTCAAATCTATATATAACATCGTCTCCACTAAAGCATCACCATTAGAGAGAGGGGACCCTATACCTGAGGGCCTGGGTCTGGCCAGAGCCCCCCAGAGCTTGGAAATTTAATTAAAGCCTCCTGCCCTATCTTTAAAAGCACTTAAGTGTTGCACTCCGTAATAATTGTGGGCTGTTTAACATAAAAATATTCTAAATTATTTTCCAGTTGCTACTGGACTCCCTGAGTTATCAACCGCTGAGTAAAATGGATGCAGGAAATAAACAATGTGGCTTTGCACACTGCTGTCACACAGCCAAGGACCACGAGCACACCCAGTTTGAGAAGCAGGTCTCTAAAGGAATGGCCTGGACGGGAGTGGGTAATGAATCACCCATCTCCCACCATCTCTAAAGGAATTGCTTCCCATGTGAAAACATCTAAGAACTTCCCACCCAAGTTATTCCCCTGCAAGACCTCTCTGTTCCGTGGCAAGAGAATTCTGCATGTGCTTGTGGATACACATTCTGAATACAGAGATCCAGAGAGAGAAATCAGAAGAGATAATATAAGATCTGGATGAGCCTCAGAGCTGGTCCAACCCCTTCATTTCACAGACAGGAAGAAGCTTTTCAAAGCCAAGTCTAACTGGAGACTAACTGCAGAGGGCAATTCTTAGAATCCTTTTCTCGTATGACCTTTACAACCTTTCAGCCAGGCAGCTGTGATGGCCTGGGAGGCTCTGGGTGGCCAAGGTAAGACCAGAGACTCTGCTCCAGGCTCTCACTCAGCCCTGCTTCCCTATCATTCTACTGCAAGTCTCTCATACACACTTCTCTTGGGCAACACAGAGGTGGAGACCCTGTGCCCCTCCCTGAAGCCATAAACTCTCGGGTAAGTAGAGGCAAGAGCAGGGCAGGAAAGAGCACCCAGAGGCTCTCAGCCCATGGACCCTGGGCTATGAGCACTGGGCAGGACCCAAGGGGCAGTGGAAGCCCAGATGCTCACCCAGGGCCAGGCTCGGGAAAGCAGCTACTGGACAGAGGTTGGTTCTGCTTTCATGCTGGAGACCCCCCCACTTCAGCCCCGTCCCATCCTGTCTTACCAGGCTCAGAGAATTGACTGCTCAGGCCACACCAGCGGCCGCTTCCATCCTATCCTCATCCTGTTGCCTCTATCTGGAACATTCCACTCCTCTTTTAACCCACCAGCCCCACCCCCTTTCCTGGCTAAATCTATTCACACCTCAGATCTCATCTTAAATGTCACAACTTGGGGAGACTTTCCTGACACCACAGTATTAGAGTGGCCAGCCATGTGCTTTCATAGCTCCCTGTACTTTTTTTTTTTTTTTTTTTTTTGTGCTGTACGTGGGCCTCTCACTGTTGTGGCCTCTCCCGTTGCGGAGCACAGGCTCCGGACGCGCATCAGCGGCCATGGCTCACGGGCCCAGCTGCTCCGAGGCATGTGGGATCTTCTCGTACCGGGGCACGAACCCGTGCCCCCTGCATTGGCAGGCGGACTCTCAACCACTGCGCCACCAAGGAAGCCCCTCTCCCTGCACTTCTTCATAACACTTTTTACTGTTTATAGACATTTAGGGTTTTTTTCTACAACCCTTTATTTAGTGTCTATGTCCCCCATTAGATTCTAGGCTCCATGAGGAAGGGAACCACGCTTATCTTGTTCATCATTTTATAGCCAGCATGTACCACACTGACTTGCACACAGTAAGCAGTTAATAAATATTTATTAAATAAAAGTGAGTGAACAAATGAGTGAATGAAAAACCTACCAGGCTATGACAGGCAGGATGACCATTTATACCTAGAAATTTTGGCATTAATTCTATCCAACTCACCCACCCATACTTGCAAAGTCCTTGCTTATCTCCCTGCACTGGAAGGTCAATGATTCTGAACCCTGAAAATGAATGGCACTGCCCCGGCTCTCCCCATCCTTAGGTAGATGGGCTTGCAAGCGACTCTGATGGAAGAAACCAGGTACAAGCAATGCTGAGGGAGGCCATAGGAGGGTTTAGGAACCATGTCAGTTAGCACTGAGGTTGAACCTCGTCACCATGGCCATTACCCTTCATTGAGGGATCATGGTGTGCCAGGCACTGTGCTAAGAGCTTTGTAAACATGACTCCATGTACTCATCCAAAGAACTCTGAGATAAGTACTATTATCATCTCCACTCTACAGATAAGGAAACTGAGGCTAGAAGAGGACTAGTAAATTGTCCAAGGTCACCAGCTAGTACGTGCAAAGCCTAGAACCAAACCAGCCCTGCCTGACCCCTAGCTCCAGCACTTGACCACCATGCTACAAGGTGTGCCCCTCACTTCTGTTTCACTCCCATCAGCCAGGGGCCGGGGTAAGGTGTAGATTCTGATGCAGCAGGTCTGGGGCTGGACCGGGGAACGCTGCATTTCTAACAAGCTCCCCAGTGGTGCTGATGTTGCTGGCACAGGGACCATACGTTGAATACCAAGTCTATAAAGGAGAAAGAGGATTTCAACAGGGCAGGGAGAGTATTCCAGACTGTGGGGCAGCGCTAGCAAAGGTAGGAGGAGGGAACATACTTGTAAATTCAGAGACAAGTGGAATTCAGCGTGGTTGGAAGCCAGGGCACCGTAGCTGGAGCCAGGGCACCGGGAGCGCTGGGAGGGGAGAAGATGCCTTGAGCTCCAGCCGGAGGACACTGGAATTTAAGGTGCTGTAAGGGAAAGCAGGGAAGGGTTTTAAGGGCATGTGACATAATGGGACCTGCTACTCGGGTTGCTGTGAGAAGATGCAACAGAGGACAGAGAGATGGGAGGACCTATTGGCCAGGACAGGGAGCTGCTGTGACAGTCCCTTAGTGAGCACGACACAGGCCTGAACCCAGTGGGGCAAAGGGATGAAAGGAAGAGATTGGATGCAACAGACCTTGCAGGAGCAGAATCAGTTTCTTCGAAACAATGCTACAACACTCTTTCCAGGCGCTAAAAATTTCTCAACCAATCCATGCACTGCAGCGACAGTGCGGAGATGACAAAGCTGATGGCAGATATAAATTTAGGTGCACACAATTCCAATAAAGTCTCAAACAAAACAATTCTTAGAAACGGGGCCCACCAACCAGTTCTTCCAATCGGCCGTACAGTCTCCGTGGTGACCCAACCTTTTCCTTTCTTTGCAGATTAAGTCTCTGAGTCCAAGATCAGAAGTGACTTGGTCAAGCTTCCCGTGGAGGGTCCAGACCCCAGGAATCCTACCACTAGCTTAGTGCTGTGCACCTGAGAGCACTTCCTTCAGCAGAGAAAATGAGGACATTCAGCCGTAGTCTGATAGCAGCCCACACTTGCAAATATTAAACAAGAAAAACCATTCCACTTCTTCAACTGGAAGCTCATATTCTAATAAAAGGGGAGGAGGAGACGCTGAAATGAAGCCATCTACTCTAGACAGTTAAGCCTGAAATAAAATTAGAAAATGTGTCACGTGGAAAAACTCTGCAGTGAGAAATGCTTTCTTTTTTCCCTCCCTTTTTCTTTCTGTGGGAGAGTGAGCAATTTGGCATTTTAACTAGACAGGGAAGGAGAGCAGCTGTGGTCTCCACTTTGTACCAAATACACAGAGCCACTGAGCATAGTTCTGTATCCTGACCCATGGAACAGGACGTCAGTGAAGGATGGGAACTGGACTGAGCGCTGCTGAGTTGAATCACCTCCCCCAACCGCCGCAAAGTTTGGGTGAAGTGAATTCAGATATCCTAGAATGTTCCCGCTAACAGTGCTTTTAGGATTCACCTGGTCCAACCCCTTCATTTCCCAGATAAGGAAACTGAGGCCCAAAGACAGCCAGTGATTTGCCCAAGACAGAAGAACAGGGGAACAGCAAAGTAGAGCCTCTCCAGGGCCTCCAGGGTACTGGGGCCCCACCATGGCTGGTGGTGACCTGAATGAATATAGCAGGCTTCCACTGGGTTATTCGTTTCACAAGCATTGACTGAGTACCTGCCAGAGCCAGACATGGGGTTAGGTGCTGGGGGTGCAGGGAGAATAATCTTAGCTTGGACTCGCAGGGTGCCCCACCCCTGACATTCCAGCCACCCTGGCTGTGAGCTCTGAGATCAGGCTAAGAGGAAGGATATTCTTGGAGATGAGGCCAAAACAGCACACTGGTAGGACTTCAGAGGGTCTCAAATGCCATGCTAAGGAGTGTTAAAATCATTTCCTATGGCTGCGTAATAAATTATTGCAAATTAAGTACTTAAAGCAACACAAATGTATTACCTTACTGTTCTGTAGGTCAGAAGTCCAACACAGATCTTGGATAAAAATTAAGCAGATCATGCTCCTTTCTGGAAGCTTTGAGGAAAAATTCTTTTTTTTTTTTTCTTTTTCTTTTTCCAGGTTCTAGAGGCTGCATGTATTCCTTGGCTGTGGCCCCTTCCTCCATCATTAACACCAGCAAAGACTGGTCGAGTCCTTCTCACTTCACCTCTCTCTTCCACTTTGAAGGACGCTTGTGATTACACTGAGCCCACCTGGGTAACCCAGGAGCCACTCCCTTTTTGAAGGTTAGATGATTATCAATACTAATTCCATCTGCAACCCTAATTCCCCTTTGTCTGGTAACTTAACATATTCACAAACTCTGGGGATTAGGATGTGGACACAGTTGGAGGGCCAGTACTCTGCCTACCACAGTTGGTTAGCATAGGAAGATGACAAAAGGTTCTAAGGCAGGGGGTGACATAATAAGAGCTGGTTTTACACTGCTGCTCAAACTTTAATGTGCATGTGAATCACCAGAGAGCTTGTTAACAGGCAGATTCTGATAAATTGGGTCTGTGAGTGGGACTGGAGATTCTGCAGTTCTAATAAGTTCCCAGGTGATACTGATATTGCTGGTTGGTGGACCACACCTGAGTGGCAAGCAGCTAGAAGACTCCTGTGGCTGCAATATAGGGGGTGGGTGGAGAGAATGGAGGCCAGGAGACAGACCTGTTTTCTGAAAACAAAGACAGAACAAGCCAGGCACTAAGACTGTGCAGCTGGAAGGGGAGAAGCGGCTGGCTCACCTAACTTCAGATGGTTCTTTGTGTGACGCTGTTGAAACTGCATGAATTTAGGTGTAGTTTGTCATCAGCTTTTGGACTCTCTGTTCTACAGGATGCAATGGTTATAACTTTCCAGCAATGGAAAGGCATACCTTCACTTTTCTTTCATGAAATGTGTTCCATCCCTGACGTATCTGTTACACCCAGCCCCTGCTCCCACCTGCTTTGGCCCCTCCACCATTAGCACCATCGTCATCATCATCACCAATCATCACAGTGAATGGCTGGGGGTGGTCTTCCAGCAGAGCTGGAGGCTCACACAGACTCTGCTATGGTCCAGGGTTCCTAATGCTAGGTTTTCACTAAGATCTCCACAGTCCCAGGCTTTGAATATTCATTCCTGAATGTATTCAAACACTCATTGTGTCCATTTGGTGCCACATCAGATGCTGAGGAAACATGGATAAATAACCTAGGGTTTCTGCCCTCAAGGAACTCACAGAGATGTGGGAGCAGGAAGGAAAGAGGTACAGAACTGGTCAACAATTACAGGCCCCATGCTTCCCTTATAACTCCTCATAGTAGGAATTATTGTCCCAATTTACAGATAAGGAAAACATGGATAAGAGAAGTCACTGGCCCCGGGTCACTCAACAGAGCTGAGATCTGAACCCAGGACGTGGGTTCTGGGGTCCAGTGGCAGCTCTGCCTTCCACCTGTGTTGCGACCACGGACAGGACCTTCCCTTTCTGGGACTCAGGATTGTCACTTTTGAAAGGAAGCCACTGGACTGCATTGCTTGTTCTCAACCCTGGCTGCACTTTAGAATCACACCAAGAGTTTTTGAAACCTGCCCAAGACTGGACCCCAGGCATATTAAGAATCCTGGACGCGGAGAGGACTGGGCTTCAGATTCCTCTTGAATCCCCGAGGTGATTCTAAGGTGCAGCCAGGGTTGAGAACCACCAAGGTCCTTGTGACCTGAGCTCTTGCGTTCTAATTTCCTGAAAAAGCCTATTCTCCTCTAGCCCTACCACAAGGCTCGTGCCAATGGATGAATGAATGGTAGGGGCGAGGGAGGAATCCCCAACTGCATTTAACTAAGGGCAATTTGGAGCAGTAATGCTGGCACTGTCCCTTGCGCTGTTGTCATTTTCTCCTTTCAGTTAGAAAACTAGCAACAGTGGACAAAGGTGCGGTACGTTAGGTAGGTATTCTCTTATGCTGTTGCAGGGAGTATAAATTACTATGCCTTTCCAAAAAAAATGCAATGAAAGCCTTAAAAAAAAAAAAAGGGCAAGCACTAGACCCAACAGTTTCTTTTAGGAATTTGTGCTAGGAAATAGTCACAGGAATGGTCAAGTACAGAGCTACAAGAATAGGGTCATCACAATAGTGTTTATGGATGTAAACAATTGGAAACAGCCTAAAGGCCTAAAAGAGGCCTAGTTTAATTATGGGACATCCACATAATGAAATACTAGTTCGATTACAAAGGATTTAGGGAAGAATATTCAATGTTCCAGAGGAAGTATCTAGATAATTGTTAAGGAAAAAAATGCCAAGCAACAAAATACAGTGTACAGAATGATCTATTCGCATTATAACATATGTGCATATTTAGGCACAGAAGATAAACTTGAAAAACAGTCCACCAAATGTTAGCAGGATTTATCTCTGAGTCATGTGAAAATATGCGACTTTTTTAAACTCCTTTTTTTTTCAACCTAGATTTTTACAATGACTATTATTTTTATTATCAAAATATTTTAATGTTATTGAAAAATATAAATCTCTTCTTTCAAAGCTTGCTTACCTCCCTCCGCCTCCTCCACCTTCTGGTGGAAATGGACATCCCTACTTTAGTGTTGAAGAGGCTTGCTTGCACCCTCATTAGGACACTTAGGACAAGGTCCACAGCATTCAAGCCAGCTGCTGCACACTGGTCCCTACTACTAGATTGTGAGTCCTTCCAGGATGGGCACTGGGTCCAGTGGGGCTCTTTAGTCACTCTGCCACCTATCCCAGTGGGCCTCAGAGAGGGCAGGCAGCCAGGAGATATGGGAGGAAGACAGAAATCTATAGTAGTAGCCAAAACACAGAACAGGGCAGACAGTTTTGAGGACTTTAGCAGACGTTTGCTTTGGGAGGAGACTAGTTGCAAAGACCTCTTGGTGGTGGAGGGGGCTTTTAATCTGGGCCTCATTTGAGTCCCTCAGTGATAGGAGGGGTGACTCCCAGACAGACCTAAGGCAGGGCTGCTCTCTGCAAGCCAGACTCTAGCCAAGCTCCCCAAACCAAAAAAGGGGCTGCCCTAACACCTGAAGTCAAGGGTCCTGCTCACTTAAGAGAGATATGAGGGCCCTCAGAACTGTCTTCTGCCCTGTCCAGTTCTTTAAGTCATCCATGGCATGCAACAAGTGTGAAATGAATTGGACTGGATAAAGTTGGGTTGGGATGGATTACACTGGATTAGGTTGGGTTGGGTTGGGTTGGGTTGAGTTGATTCTGATTGGAGATAAGGGGTGGGTTGCACTCAATAGGTGAGCTAGGCCTCATTCTTGCCTCATTAGATCTTGCCCAGGAAGAGGTCTGGGGTTTCTCCAGGTTCTGCTCTAACCCTAGACTTTTTTCTCTTGAATTGGGGTAGTGGAGGAAGGTGGTCAGTCAGCAAACTGGGCCTCTCCAACACCTCTGACCCACCTCAGCTCCCTGGGCTCTGTGTCGACAGCAATAGCTCAGGCCCCACAGCCGCTCCTCCGACTTTGAAGCCTTAGTTGCTCATCTGTTCTCCTTACTGCATATTAATGTCTTAAATTGAATCTTATTGTTAAGATTGCCTTGCTTTTTATAACCCTCACCTGCCCACCACCACTATGACACTCTCAGTATCCAATCATATCATGAGAAAATTATGTGATAAATCAGTCTATGCTAAGGAATTCATAGCTTAATGGAGGAAGCAGGGGTAACTTCCCTTACCAGATTTTAAAACACGTCACAAAGCAATAATTATCAAGACCATGTGGGATTTTTAAAAAACAACACATACGCACAAGAAAGCAACCAATAGTATGTATAAAGATTCCACAAAAAAATTTTATTATTGAAAGAATAATTTTATATGATAACCAGAAGCAATACTAGGATGGAGGAATAGTTTACATTTTAATTAGTATTTCAGGGAGTCCTAGGTACCACTTTGGAAGAGAACTGACCTCAGAATACACTCTATGTAATCTATTTAATCAATGGTTCATTTTAAATGGATCAAGTTGTAGACACTCAAAGAAAACTCGAAAATAAGCTCATATATTTAGCTAGCACAAAAAGATAAACATGCAGCTTTTGACAAAATAGAGGCTTTCAGGAATAAGATGAGTGGGATAAGCTAGAAAATAAATTGTTTACACAAATAGATGTAATGAAAAAAAAAGATAAAGAGCAAAGTAACATTAGTGTAAATTCCAGCCTAACCAGTTATTAAAGTCATTAAAGAAAAGAAAACTAAAAGCCCAATAACGTGCCCTGATTACTCAGCCATGGCCACTCCACAGCTGGCAGAGCCATGGAAGACTCAGGATGACTTAGACACTGCAGAGGACATGATAAATCGGTACATTCTCTCTAGACCACAGTCTGGACCTGCCCATTCATTCCCTCTTTGATTCATTGAAAGAGAGTGTCCACTCTGTGCCAGGCCCTCTAGGTTCTGGGGTTCAGAGTCGGGCAAGGCCCAGTCCCCACCTCACAGAACTTCCTGTGTAGCGGTGGGGGCAGACAAGTAATGAATGATCATGGTCCAGTCTGGGAAGCCCTGTGACTGAGAGATGGTGATATACAGTGTTAGCCCAGAGGAGAGACACTCAACATGCCTGGTAGAATAGAAGGATTTCCCAGAGAGGAATCTTAAAGGATGAATGAGGGGGTGCCAGGTGAAAAAGGGGAAAGGCATTCTCAAGAAGGGACTGGCCCACGCAAAGACACAGAGGTGGGACGGTGAATATCTCATCCAGAAACCTGCCAGCGAGCAGCTGGTGTGAGCCCAAGTCAAGAGGGACATCGTGTGAGTAGAGAACAGGAGGTAGGCAGAGGCCAGACCACAAGGGGTACTTGGGGGCAAGGAGCATGACTCCATCCTAGGTACGTGGAGAACCCAGAGAGAGCAATTAAACTAAGGAGTGGCATGATTCAATTTGTATCTCAGAAAGATCCATCTAAATAGATAATAAGAACTATCCAACTAGTTCTGTTATTTGATGGGCAAATCTGTTTGAGGGGATCTAGTCAAAGGAAATAATCCCAAAAGAAAACAAAGGCCATTTGTCTGAAGATGTTCTCAGCAGCACTATTTATCATAATGACAAAATGGCCAAGCTCCACGTGGCCAATTCTGGATGAATGAGTGATGATTCACACCCTCAAGGTGCTCTCATAGGAAGGAGAGAGAAATAAACATACTGTCAGTACAGGGGGGACAGTGGCTGGTGCCTGGAGAGACAGGTGAAGGGCTGTGGCGGTTTAGTGATGAGAAAGCTTAGCTGGGGAGATCCAGGGAAGGCACCCTGGAAGAGGTGCCATTTAAGCTGGGAGGTAGAATTAGGCCCTAAAGAGAAACAAGGCAAGGGAGTGTATTTTAGACAAGGAGATTCATCACACCTTGTGCAAAGTCAAGGAGACTGCAAAATCCCAAATATACATGGGGAGCTGTGTGTGGTTCAGTGTGCCAGGGGTTTTCAGCCTTAACTCTGCTGTAAAACATATAATGGCAGGACATTATGCCACCAAAGGCATTCCTAACTTTAGAGAAAACCAGAAATTTAGCCAGTAATTAAAACACTACAATCATTCATATTCATCACAACTTCTAATGGTATGTGAGCAACATGAGCTCATTACAGGCTGGGGCACAGTTAAGGTGGGAGGCCAGTGATGTAAAATCTTAGGTGTGACTCTTTTTTTTTTTTTTTTTTTTCCAGTATGCGGGCCTCTCACTGTTGTGGCCTCTCCTGTTGCAGAGCACAGGCTCTGGACGCGCAGGCTCAGCGGCCATGGCTCACGGACCCAGCCGCTCCGCGGCATGTGGGATCTTCCCGGACCGGGGCACGAACCCATGTCCCCTGCATCGGCAGACGGACTCTCAACCACTGCGCCACCAGGGAAGCCCTTAGGTGTGACTCTTACCCCCTTCTCTCTCACTCAGGAAAGCACATCAGCTGGCCACCAGCAAGAATGAGATGATTAGAGGGTAAACCTGAAGGTGCCCTGACTGGTATTCAGAGTTTCCCCCAAATGGCCAAGAAGCACATGAAGAGATGCTCAACATCATTGGTCATTCAGGAAATACAAATCAAAACCACAGTGAGATACCACTTCATACCCACTAAGATGGCTGTAATCTGAAAAGTAGAAAATAACAAGTGTTGCCAAGGACATGAAAAAATTGGAACGCTTGTACACTGCTGGTGGGAATGTGAAATGGTTCAGCCACTGTGGAGAATAGTTTAGGAGTTCCCCACAATTTAAGCATGGAATTATGATATAATCCCACAATTCCACTGCTAGGTATACAACTGAAATAATTGAAAACAAGTACTCAAATCCATGTACCCAAATGTCATAAAAGCACTAATCATAATAGCCCAAAGGAGGAAACAGCCTAAAAGTCTCCATCAATGGAAGAATGGATAAACAAATTGCGGTAAACAATGGACTATTATTTGGCCATAAAAAAGTGAAGTCCTAATACATGCTCCAACATGGATGAACCTCAAAAACATTATGCTAAGTGAAAGAAATCAGATGCAAAAGGTCATATATTGTATGATTCCATTTATATGAAATATCCAAGACAGGCAAATCCATAGAGACAGAAAGCAGTTTCGTGGTTGCCACGGGCTGGTGGAGTGGGGATGGGGGGAATGGGGAGGGACTGCTTGATGGGAATGAGGTTTTCTTTGGAGTGATGAAAAGGTTTTGGAACTAGAGATGATGGCTGCACAACATTGAAAATGTACTAAATGCCACTGAATTGTCATTATGAAAATGGCTAGTTTTATGTTACATGAATTTCACCTCGATTTAAAAAAGTAAATCAAGATATCCAAATGTCCAATACATATACGAAAAGGTAATCGACTTAATAATCAGGAAAACATACATTAAGACAACAGTAAGATTCTAACGTGCACCCATTAGAACTGCTAGAGTTAAGCCCACTGACAACACCAAGTGCTGGTGAGGAGGCAAAGAAACAGAGGCTCTCCTACCAGCTTGACGGCCGTGAGCCCTGGCACAACCATAGTGGAAGCCGTGCTGCTATTGTTCATTTTGGAGGACCTGCCTACCCTGTCAGCCAGCACCGCACTTCCACGTGTACAACCAACGGAAATGTGTGCACATGTGCACAAAGAGACGTGGACAAACAGCATGTCAGAGACACGCTACAATATTAGCCCCAAATGTCATTGGGAAAAAATGGATAAATAATGGACAGTAAATTAATACAGTGGGATACTGTACAGAAAGCAAGATGAATTAACTACAGTGAAATGCAACAGCATAAATGAATCTCAAAACTTAATATTCAGGGAAAGAAGCCAGACACCAAAGGAGACACCCCACATGTATAAAGCTCAAAAAAAAAAGAAAAACTGAACTTCAGAATTTGGGGATCCATGCTTAGGTACTAACGTTATTTTCTAAAAGGAAGGAAGGAATCACCATAAAAGTCAAGGGGATGGTTACCTCTGAGGGGAGGGAGGGAATAATCACAGCCAAGGGGCACAGGAGAGCTTCTGGGGGCTATTCCATTTCTTGACCCACTTACATGAAAGTTTGCTTTGTGAGAAATCATGGGACTGTATTTTTGTGCGCACTTTTCTGAACAGATGTTATATTTCACAATAAAACAATGAACAATGAACACTGTAACTTTACCAGCTCAGCCCTCACCCACTAGGGGCACAAGGATTGATGCGAGGGACAAGGGGCCAACTGACAAGGGTGTCTTTAAACAGGGTGAGCCAGAAAACCCTCAGGAGCTGAGAAGCCTGGGGTCTCTGGACCACGTTTCCTCATCTGAAGCACAGTCCCAGTACCCAGCTCCTGGAGTGATTGTGATGATTGGGTGAATGAAGGATGAACATATCACACATATGAAGTGGTTTACAAGTGTCAGCCTTATTAAACTTCATGCCAGATTTAGTTTGCAGGAGGATATTTCAGGTCTAGGAAGATTCTCCCCTCGAGGGACACTGAATATCCATCAATCACCCATCAGTAATGGGTATTCCTAACTTTAGAGAAAACCAAAAATCTATCCAGTAATTAGAACACTACAATCATTCATTCTTCTCCTGAGGGTTTCCTGGCACTCCCTTTTTACATTAAGGATAGGCACAGGACTTCCTCTGTGTTAGAAAAACAGCCCTGACCTGGCATCCAGAGAGCCAGCCTGCAAACGCAGGAGGAGAAAGAAACACCAAATTTTCTTTCCCCAGACCTTCTTCATTTTGGGGGTGGGGTTGCAGCAGAGTTCACAAAGACCACAGAACCTGAAGCTGCCCTCTGCCGCTGAGTTGGCAGTACCTTATATTACATGCAAAACTGCAATGTTCCGACACGGGCCATGGTGCTGAGAAGCCAAAACTGTGCTCCAGCTGCCCTTTGGTCTGCAAGAAATGCCAGGCTGGATGCTCTGGCAGGAAAAGTTGTCATTGGGTTTGAGTCTTGCTCCCAAGGAGGCAAGGATCTGGGCTGTCCCAGGCTTCCTTCAGCACACAAAGAGTTAACCATGGCCACCCAACAGTCCTCAGTTTCCTTCACAGAGACAGAGGTTGTGTCCATTCCCCCCACCCCACCCCAGACCCTGTCTCACAGCACACTTATTCTATGGAGACTGTGTACTAATCTCCTCAATCCAAAAGCAGTCCGAGGCTACTATTTGGAGAGTGGTAGCTCTCCTGCAAAACTGCATGGAGAAAGGGCTGAGCAGGGAAGGACCAGAGTCTAGAGACCTTGGCGCCCAAGCCCTGCCTTTTGCACAGGCCAGTTCCTAAGCCTCTCTCACCCTGAGTGTCCTCTTCTGTAAAAATGCCTGCATTGCTTTCCAACACAGCTATTGCAAGGATCAACCTGTAGTTTCGATCACTTATTTTGTACCCAGTATGTGCCATGGTGTGGAAAGCATATTATTTCTAATATCTCTTTTAATCTTCACAGCATTCCTAGGAGGAAAGGTCATCTAAGTATTCCCCTTTTTCAGATGGGGAAACTGAGGCAAAGAGTGGTGAAATTCATTGTATAATGGCACCTAACACAGCCACAATTCAAGCCCAGGAAGCCTGAACACACTTTAACTCAAAACTGTTTTAACTCAGACTCCACTAGTCATACAACCGCCTCTGGGTCCTGGTGGGGAAAGTGAGGCCTGGGAACAGAAGGTACCAGATCCCCTGGTCCCCAGTCCATAGCTCTTCCCATCACACATGGAGCTACTGCCCACGATGGATGGGACTCTCCAGGTAACTCAGGGCTAAGTTAGGCATCAGGGCAATTCAGTACCGTTATTTCTTGCGCGGCAAAGCGCCAGGTGTCTCAGCTGGCGGTCGTGCTTCCGCACCTGTGTACAGAGAGGGCACCAGCTCTGCCCTTACAATGAACCAGCCAGCACGCGCGACCTGAGCGCGGGCCCTGGGTGAGCTGGAGCTAACTGTCCCCGCGGAGCCGCTGGCGCTGTCACTGGGTTTCCAAAGTCCCCCTCTGCCCAAGATTGGAAGGGCCGCGCCTAGCTGAGACACCTCGGGTGCCCGGACAGCGCTCCACCCGCTCCGGCCGCTCAGAGACTCCCATTCGCCCCTCGACCCCCCGGCAGAGCCCGGGGAAGCCGTGGCAGAACCACCCGTGCGCACCGAGAGGCGAGGACTCCCTTTTATGTCCAGGAATGAGGCGCGGACCGCAGCCGCGCCCGCAGCCAAAACCAACTTCCCCCGGGCGCGGAGGTAGCCGGTGCCACTCTCGGGCCGGGCCGCTTACCTGTCGCGGAGCGGGTCCGGGTGACAGCGGGGAGAAGCGCGGAGATGGAAAGCAGCCACAGCAGGCGCCAACACTGCGTGTCCCTCCTGCGAGAAGTGGCGGAGGGAGAGAAGGTGAGGCGGCCGGGAGGGGCCGGGGGGAGCCGGGGCGCGGGGCAGCGAGTCCTACCTTTGCGCCATCCCGCAGTTCCGCGAGCCCCTGAGGGAACCGGGCCGCCGAGCTCCACGGACGGCGACGGGCTCTGCGCGCTGGCCGCTCGCCCTTCCTGCCGGGAACAAAGGCGGCGCTGGGCAGGGGCAGCGGCAGCGGCAGCGGCAGCGGCGGGCAGGATCCGGCCCGCGCCCTGAGTCACCCGCGCTCTGAAACCCGACTCTGCCGCGCCCTGCGGTCCCCCGTGCGCCGCGTCGTGCCCCACCTCAGGCAGTGCCGCAGCGGCGCACTCACGTCCCGTGGCTCCTGGCTGCGCTGACCGCCTCCCCACGCCCCTTACCCCCTCGACAGATGCGCGCCCCCCAGCCGTGGCTTTCCACCCGGGCGGCCTTGTGTAACCGAGAAAAGCCCCGCGCCCGCGCTCTTGTGGGTCAGCGGGCAGCTCCCTCCGGCCCTCACGTCTGTCCCTGTCCGGGCTGCCCCGAAGACAAAGCACTCTCTTTACGGGCCAATGAAATCCTCTCACCAGCCCAGGAAGGCTGGAATCGCTCTGATTTCCCTAAATGACAACGAAGAAACTGAGGCTCAGAGAGACGCAGTGAATGTCCCAAGTTCACACAGCTGGACTGGGCTCCTGATTGCTGTGCCCCGCCCTGCGCGCCTGACACACAACCCCCTTGGATGCCCAGGAGTGGCCCCCTTGGGGCGGTATAAGTGATTCATGTAAATAAACGCAGCAAAGAGAACCCTAATAAAAATTTTAAATTTATCTACTATTGCAAGGTTTTCCTCTTTATACCTTGCCGGCACCACCATCCTCCACCACCAGAATGTAAGCTCCAGAAGGGCAAGAATTTATATTTGTTTTGTTCTCTGTCTAAAATAGTACCTGGCAGTAGGAGATGCCAATAAACAGGGAACGAAAGAAGGAACACAATTCTTAGGTGAGATACCGCTCCAGGCACTGTGATGACTGGGGACAGATGAACCAGTCTCAGCCTCCAGAAGCACACATGGGTAGTGTGCATGGTTGGGGTGGGGGGGAGCAGAGGGCAGACTATTCCACCTCTATTCCACCTTAGCACAGGGCCTGGCACTGGCTAAACCCTCAAATGGTGGCTTTTTATTATTATGGTTACCACCAGGCCCAGTGGTGTAAGATATCTGGGGGAGACGAGGCACCACTGAGATCAGCTGAGACCTGGAGAGTTCTGAAGCCAGGCAGGCCCAGGGGCCTCTCTTCCTGGTGCACCAAGTAGCCACAGTGGGCTGTGGCTCTGTGGTCAGTTCCTGGTTTTCCTTTCTAGATGGCAAGTCACCACCTGCCAAGTGAAAAGGTAATCTGAGTTAGCCCTGCAGAGATGGGATGGGGATGGACATCGTAGCTAACATTTATTGAGTGCTGATTGTGTCCTGGCCCTGTGCTAAATGCTTTACTCATAACAATCAATCCCTGCAACAGCCCTGGATAGGTCATACTTCAATGATGCTTATTTCATAGATGAGGAAGCTGAGGTTTAAAATGTGCCCAAGCTATTGCATGACAGGTACCAACACCCATGCTCTTCACCACTCCATCACACTACCTGTCTATGAACAAGAGGATTACAGCCATTTCCCCACCCTTGAAAGCAAAATTGCACTGGAGATATGGAGCACTCATGCATGAAGGGGTTAATGCCAGCATGGGCAGGGAGGGCTCCAAAGGGAGCTCTGGCCTGGGGTCAGGAGCCTGGATTCCAGTCCAGTTCTGGCCCTAGCTGCAGAGTGAAGTTGGGCAAATCCTTGTGTGACTTTTTATTTCTTCATCTATAAAATGGACCTAATGATCCTGCTGTGGGTGGGTGGCTGGAGTGTCAATGGAATCACTTGGATGCCACAGTGTTCTGTCCACTGTAAGGTGCTATACAGATGTGAGGGGTCAGCTCTGGGATTAATGCACACAGTCCTCACAAAAGAAAGAAAAATCAGCATGGTCTGGAGAAGGCAGGAGAGGCTTCAGCCCGGTAGTGAATTTAACCCAGACTCTGGGGTCTATGGAGGGTTTGCAGGGGGCAGGGGGCTGCAAATAGGAGGGAGGGGGAAAGCAGCCAAAGCAGCTCTAGAGCTAGGATGGCCCCACATGAAGCTAACACAAAAGGCAAAGTGCATTCTAACAAAACGGTCAGGCTTCTTTCTTATTCTGTTCATATTCTCTGTGAATATGAATTCTTCTCCCACTTGCAGCCATGCTGCGCTGGACATACCTTATTTTATTATGAATTACTAACCATAAGGAATTTGCCTTATTAGTTCTATATCTTTTATTGCTTATAAAGTACCACATCAACTGGGAATGTAACTGATTTTCTTAGAACTATAGGAGATATGCATATGTATAGCTGATTCACTTTGTTATACAGCAGAAACTAACACGATTGTAAAGCAATTATACTCCAATAAAGATGTTTAAAAAATAAGAACTGGGGCTTCCCTGGTGGCGCAGTGGTTGAGAGTCCGCCTGCCGATGCAGGGGACACGGGTTCGTGCCCCAGTCTGGGAAGATCCCACATGCCGCGGAGCGGCTGGGCCCGTGAGCCATGGCCGCTGAGCCTGCGTGTCTGGAGCCTGTGTTCCACAACGGGAGAGGCCACAACAGTGAGAGGCCCGCGTACCGCAAAAAAAAGCCATGATCAAAAAACCTGGTCCCCCTCAGTTATGCATGTTACCTGATGGACAAAAGGATAGCTGTATTTTGATTGGTGGGCTTGATTGTGGTCCAATTTATCAGTCCAAGATACATATGCATAAAGCAGCAGTTTCCTTTATTATTCTGACAGGGAAGTCGTACGTGCACATTTCATATTTTGTTGGTTCTGTGTAAGTATCTGATAATATCTAATTCACTAGAATCTAAAGATATAAGTCTCCAAAGCACATTTCTTTCCTACAAATGACTGGAAATGGATGCATGTTAATATTGTTAATTTTGTACCTATTTCACCTGGGAAGCCAGACCATGTTCTTAGGCAATCAGGGCTCTGATTTTTAAAGTTGGGCCTGGAGGTGGGAACTGTGAGCTCAGACTGATGGAGGAGAGGGAGGGCATCCGGACTGGGAGCTGAAGGGGGACCAAATGGTCCCAGCTGCCGGTGTGGGAGGGATGGGGGCAGGATGCCAAGCAAGACGTTTCGCCTCCTGCCAGACTGTGTTTTGAGGGTTTAAGCGATTTCCTTCTATTCAATATGAAGTTGTAGAAATAGCCAAGAGGAAGCTTTGTGTCATATTGGAGCTGGTCTAAATTGTTTACCACGGCTTCAGTACAATCTGCGAGATCAGGACGTGTGGAGATGGGGGGGATCTATGTCCCAGCTCTTGAAGGACTCAACTAAATTAACGGGCTGTTCCATTTTCCCATAAATCACCCAAGTGTCCCAGTAAACTCAGTCTCCAAAAGCATTCTCCAGACTGTCTCAAGCAGCTGGAAGGGGCACAAAAATCAGTGAGAAGCATCCCAGGTTGTGGTAGGAAGAAGTTACAAAGAACATAGCGTATGTCTTTCTGAACCTGTTTCCTCGAGACGTGGGGATAACACCTCCCCTGAGGAGCTGTGGTGAGAAAGTTCATAGGAGACACTCAAAGCTTGCCTCTTCACCTGGTTTCAGGAGCAGAAAAAGCAGAATAGACCTAACTAGCTGACTAGAAAAGAATTAACTGGAATATCCAGAGAAAAGGGCTGCCCTTTGGGTAAACAAGAGAAAACCATGACAGTGTAATCCCACAAGTGCTTTCCACGGAGGATGCTTTTGTTCTGATGAGCACCTTGAGGTGTCTGGCTATGCCAAGGAAGATCACGGGCTGCTAAGAGCTGATTTGTTCTGCATGAGAGATGAATTTGAAAATCTGACAATCCTAGTGGGAAGAGGACAAGAAAAAAGAAGGAGGGAGGGTGTGTCAAACACCTCTTAGGTGCCACTGCCAGTGCCCGTCCCTACCCTCTGCCTCCATCATTTATGTGCACCATAGGCAAGGTCATCCCGCTGCCAGCAACTGCTTCCCTTCACCTGAGCACTTTCTCTGGCTGCTGGAGCCTGCTCTGCCCACAGCATAGTGGACTGGAAGTGCTAGGGAATCAGTGCTGACCCCCCAGCTGCTCTCAACCAGTGGCTGACAGGATAAAAACCTGGGCTCCCTTTCCCATTTGGTGGGAACTTCTAGACACCCAGAGTCCCCATCCCCATCACAGCCCCTTGCCCCTTACCCACACTGAGCACCTCTCCCTTCCTGCCCAGGGCCTCCCTGTGGATGCTGACCTCTGACACACTGCCTAATCCACTCAGCCCAAGCAACCTGGAAGTGCAGGAGAAATAACACCACACAAAGCAAATATTTAGCCAATGGAAGCCAGCAAATACATTTCTCTCCCTTCCTCAACCAGATGCACCATCCTGAGAAAGTCATTTATAAGCCACCTGAGAGATGTTCTCACAAGACTGAGTGATCAATCATCTAATGTCTCTCATTGGTTCTTCCTCCTTCCCTGCCTCACTTCCCTTTTCTTCACTTCTGCTCCCTAGGATTTTACTCCCTAATACCAAAGAGGCACCTAAGACTAACACCTGAGTGACCCAGGATAAGCTGGGTGGTGGAGTTTATCTCTCACACTCATGATCTTAACAGGGTTTCTAGAGTGGTTGTCACTTCCATCTCACCAGGTCCCATTAGCATGATGTTACCAAATAGGGGACCAGCATTATGATCTGTGTCATATTAGCATGACAAGGCCCCTATGGACTATAGTATAACAGAGAACAGGAGAGTTAACATAGCTCTGGAGTCAAAAAATGAACCTGGACTACCCTCCTTGCCATATGAAAGCAAATTGCTTTGGATTTCCCCCTGCATAGAGACGGTGACTGCATTTGCCAGATCATGGTGCATCCCAAGTGTCAAAGGTTGTGTTGATATATTCCAGTAGCTACCACGTCTGACATGGCAGCTTCAATTGAGGCTACCATCTGGCCAAGTTTATAGCAATCCACATCCATTTGGTTTTTTCAAAGGCCAGACAGGAGAATTCATGGAAATACAATGGGACCCACTACCCCTGCACCATTTAACTGTTAATAGTAGCTCTAAACTCTGCAATACTTGCTGGGATGTGGTATTGCTTCTGATTTACTCTAGGAGGTAGAAAAAGGAAGGTAGTTTCAAGGACTTCCACTAGACCTTTTCATAAATCAGGTAGCTAATACAAAGGTTCTGCCAGAAGCTAAGTATCACGTGATTACATAGAGGAATGGGCACAAAATGTGTTGGTCTTTGTATCTCACAATGCTCACCAGAGAGCATCCATCACAGAGGAGACATGCGACAACCAGATGGACAGAGTGACTCATCCTGTGGATGTTAGCTAGTCTCTTGCCCTGGCTACCCCAGGGCTGACATGGTGGAGCCTTAAGAAGAGTGACAGTGATGGCCAGGGTAAATGTGAGGCAAAGGCTCAAGAACATGGGCCCCATCCTTCTGAAGCAGATCTACCTCCTGACATTGTGGAATGGCCAACCTGCCAGCTGCAGAGATTGACACAGAGCCCTCAAAATAGTACCATTCCTCAAAGAGACCACCCAGCCACTTGATGGCAAGTTGATTTCTTCAGACCCCTTCCTGAGCGATTCTTCCTTACCAGGATCGATACCTATCTGGATATGAGTTTGCCTTCCCTGACCAAGTACCTTTGCTGGCACCATCATTCACTGAGTAGCAGAATGCTTGATATATCAGTGTGGTGTCCCATACAACATTGTCTCAAATGAAGGGACTCATTTTATGGCAAAAGAGGTGTGAAAATTGGTGAATGACCAAGGAACCCACTGGTTTTAGCATTACCACATCACCCAGAAGCCACTAACTTAATACAATGGTGGAATAGCCTGTTAAAGGCTCAGCTAAGGCATCAGCTTAGGGGCAATACAGTTCAGGGTTGTGGCACTGTCCTCCGAAACATGGAACCCATGGTCACCGTATGGTCCTGTGTTCCCAGTAGCTAGAATACTTGGGTCTGGGAATCAAGGGGTAGTACTAGGATTGAGCCCTTTCTCTCTCTCTTCCAGTGATCCACTGAAATCCTAGGCTCTTTTGGGGTAGAGGTGCTGATTTGCAGGGGAAGATTTCTTCCAAGGGATATAGTAAGGCCACTAAAGTTGAAGCTGAGAGTACCACCTGGTTACTTTGAGTTCTTCATGCCAGAGAGCCAGCAGACAAAGAAAACAGTGGCTGTATTAGTGGGGATAAGAACTCTGATTACCACGAGAAGTGTTAACAGTGACTACCTTATGGGGTCAGAGGGGAGCTCAGGTAATTTCTTGGGGATTTCTTGGTGGCTGCATATTCCATAATGATGGTAAATGAGCAAATGAAATAGTCAAGGCAGCTAAGAGAGCAGACCCTTAAAGGATAAAAGTCTCAGTCACTCTGCCAATCAGCATTAGTCAGCCCCAGTCCAGACCAGTGTTTCCTAACCTGTGGCCCACGTGCATCAGAATAATTTCATGGGGAAAATGTTAAAAGCATAGTTTCCAAGTCTCTACTCAACACCTACCAAATCAGGATGTCTGCAGGCAGAAGCAGGGAACTGGAATTTTAAGAAGCTCCTCTGGTCCATCTTATGTGCACTGAAGTTTCATTGCCACTGGCCTAAAGTTTCACATCTATATTTCTCACAGCACCTCGTTCTTGACCTCTATCTTGGCATTTCTTGCCTTAGGACAATTTCCTGTTCAAATATAATCCCCCACAATGATGCATTTGCAGTTTCTAGCTCAGACAGGCCGCCAAGACCTCTCTTGGATGGATGTTCCTATTTACCATACCCTTGAAAGAGCAAGAGATCATGCATTCTGTTCAGTTAAGGCCCTTAGAATCCAAGATTTTGGAAACAAAGCAGCCCAGAAATGGAAGGGATCTTGCACATGATCCCAAATCCAATCTAATCCATCTCTGCTGTGCAAATTCAAAGAAATAAGACAACCAGGGGATCCCCTGCCTGCCATTTGGCTAGAGATGGGGGCCTGTTGAAGAGGATGTGGGCAAACCTCTCTCCTGGGGGCTGTCTGCCTTCCATCCTACCCCAAACCCCTCATCAATACATCTGATAATAACCGTCCTTTCCCCAATATCTGTAAAGAAGGGTGTGGTGAATATGGAAGTATTCAAGTTAACTGCTATTTTTGTCTCATGGAGGATGAGGGTTGATAAATGTGTCTTCGTGATAAGCCAGAGAGGGCAGGACATGAAATCTGTCCAAAGTGATAGGAGCTTTATCACTGACTAAGGACCAATGTCCCCAGAGGGTAGGGCCACACCTTGCTTTTGAGAGTGGTCAGTAAGTGGTACAGCTTCCAAAAAATACAGCCCCTCTCTCTCCCCGCTTATGTGCCTCACTGTTCTGGCTCTGTTGGCCTTGACTGCAAATCTGCAGGAGAGGTCTTGGATCAGCAACAGATTGCATCTTCCTCTTTACTCAACCCTATAGGTTCAAGTGTTTGGTCAATGGCACCCCTAGAGGATGTCCAAAGTAAGGAAGTTTCTTTTGTCACAATGAATGGGGATGCTACTGGCATTTGGCAGGCAGCGGCCAGGGATGCTGAATTCCACAATGCAAGAGGCAGTCTACACAACAAAGAAATAGCCCAGCAAAAGTACCAACTGTGCCCACACTGAAAAATACTAGCAGATTGTGACTTTCAAACTTTTTTTGACCAAGACGCTTGGTATCAGAATCCCATAAACACACACTTCTGAAACAAAAGTTCATGCAACAGTATTTGCCCTTATTACATGTAATGAGCTCAGGTATTTTCTACTCTATCTGTGCTATTCCACTGAATTTAAAAAAAAAAAAAAGAGGCTGGTCAAAGCCTACTAAATAGATTTCATGACCTACAAATGGGCCAAAACCCATATTAGGATGTAATCATTTCAAAACTCTTAATCAGCACCAGCGGTGGGAATATAGAGGGACCCTTACTGTAAGAATCATTTGTCTGCTCTCACCCACACTACTTGACTTAGTAAATTTCAGGGTAAAGTGAAAGCCCCAGTGATTCTGATGAGCTAAACTGGTCTTGCTCTGCCTCCCAAAGAGATGCCCAAAGAGAGACCAACAACCGTCCATCGTTGAAGCGTGTGGTTTTCACAGGACCCTGCTCTGAGCCAGGCGGCCCATGTGTTCTGCATTTCCCCACAGTGGGAACAGATGGATCCGACCATTCAAAGGCTTTTGCAGGGTAGGGCTGAGGACCCTGAACCCGGCTGAAAGGCTTTAAGAGAATACTTCTCACCTTCTCGGAACTACAGAGTGACATCTATGGCAGAGGGCGCCTGGCTCTCCAAATCAAGCCCAAACCTCCCTGCCACTGTGTGCAAGCAGACCAGGTTCTAATATGGAGGAAGAAGGGCAAGAGTAGATGCCACCCGGGAGGCCAAGGGCAGGGCCAGGTTCAATGGGTGGGGCTGTGACACTGGCTGGTGGGATACCCAGCCACCCTTTGACACTTCCTGACCACTAAGGTCAGTCACAAACTGATCCCTTCTTCCAGCTGCTTCCTCTAATATTTTTACCACACTCTTAACAACCATCATATCAACATATTACTTTAAATGGTCTAAATGCTACCACTTTCAGAAAAATGTGGCCCTCCCCCTGCCTCTCCATGGACAGTTGCTCCCTATATAGTCCCTTCCTATATGGACAGGAAAAGCATATATATATCCTGGATTTTGCAACTTGTTTTTCTCACATGTAGAGCTCTTGAGAAAAGCATCTCACTCTCTCTCCAGCACCCCAGTGCCGCCGAGGATTCAGACAACCCCTCGAACACTCTCCACACCTGCTCCATGCTCTGGGAATCCCAGCCCTGCCAGGCCTCTCATTCTTAATGACGCATGAAACATCATACATTTTCCCACCAGAAAGCTGACAAAATAAAATGTGGGCTTGCTCTGGCCTGAGCAGGTCTGTATTCTTACAATCTAAACAAGATTATGATGACCTGCGTAAGTAGGGGTTTTCATAGCTTCCTGACCACTTACCTCATGTCATTATCACAACAACACTGGAGGCGGCAGGGCATGTCTTATTATCCCTTTCAGAGATGAGAAAACTGAAACTTAGAAGGGTTAAGTAGCTGACTTTCTCAAGGCCAGCAGGTAGTAAAGGGCAGGGCTGGAACTTCAACTTGGGTCTTCTGGCCGCCCATGCATATTCTACTCACATTTCACTGTCTCCACCACCACCTGGGTTAGGCACCCAGGCTTTATTCAGAATTCCATTCATCTACCTCATTGTCCAGGGGATACACGAAAAGACAACTGAGAGTTTTTCACCTTCACGTGGGAAGTTGCAGGAGTTTCACAGGACTTCAGTGGGAGATGCAAGTTTCCAACAGCAAGTCCAAGGAAATCCCAACATGCAATTTTCACCACCTCAACATTTGTGCTTCACAAATAATATTTGCCAAGAAGGATGATTGCTGATGTGGGTGCCTTGCTGTTTGGTGGGAGCTGGTCCTTCAGGCTCCCAATTCCAATAGCTGCCTGTGGCCTGTGAATAAAGAGGAAAGATCAGAGCTGGCATTGGTGTCTTTGGCCAGACAAGCCTGTGTCTCAGAAGGCAGCAGCTAACTACAGGTAGCCAGTGACTCAGTGCAGAGCCATGAAACTAGAGACTGGGGTAGATCTCTAGAAGAGCTCCTGGTCTGTGGCTGTTTTGTGAAGGAGTGAGTAGCCTCTCCCCCTGAGAAATTCCTAAAAGTCCTCGGGTATTCAGCCCAGGGAAATGGCTGATGGGTATACTGATCACATGAGTCATCAAGAAAAGGTTAAATTGTGCTCTGTGGGTTCCTTTTAGAAAAGCTCAGAAGTGTAAAACATCTTAGCAAAGACTCTCATCAAAAATAAATAGAATCAGGGCTTCCCTGGTGGCGCAGTGGTTGAGAGTCCGCCTGCCGGTGCAGGGGACACGGGTTCGTGCCCCGGTCCAGGGGGATCCCGCATGCCGCGGAGCGGCTGGGCCCGTGAGCCATGGCCGCTGGGCCTGCGTGTCCGGAGCCTGTGCTCCGCAGCGGGAGGGGCCACAACAGTGAGAGGCCCGCGTACCGCAAAAAATAAATAAATAAATAAATAAATAAATAGAATCAAAAGTAACTTTTTTAAATTAAGAAAGGCAAGCTTTAATAACTTAGAAAACTATTAGACCCTCTCTTTGTCCAAATTTTTACATAGGTGTGTTACAGGGGATTTTTTTGAAGCCAAATTTCCTCTTTTATGTTTGTGAACCTCATGAAATGGAACACCTACCTTCTTCAAAAGATACTTTGAAGCCATAAAAATGTTCATACACTATGACTCCATAATCCCCTTCTGGGAAGCTAGCCTAAGAAAATACCCTGAAATATGGAAGAACCATATGCAGAAAAATACTCATCAAAGACTTGCTTAGTGAAAAACTGGAAGCAGCCCAAATATTCAAAAAGGGGAGGGAGGATGATAAAATAAACTAGGGTATAAGCCTTGAAGAAATATTCTATAACCATTAAAAATGATGGTATGGGGGGCTTCCCTGGTGGCGCAGTGGTTGGGGGTCCACCTGGCGGTGCAGGGGACGCGGGTTCGTGTCCCGGTCTGGGAAGATCCCACATGCCGCGGAGTGGCTGGGCCCGTGGGCCGTGGCCGCTGGGCCTGCGCGTCCGGAGCTTGTGTTCCGCGACGGGAGGGGCTGCAGCAGCGGGAGGCCCGCGTGCCGCAAAAAAAAAAAAAAAATGATGGTATGAAGTTTATGAAGGATCAGAGAAAATACTTATGATAAAGTATTAAGTAAAAAAATGTCTGGAAAAATATTTGCACACACATGATTTATAAAAACAAGCAGGGAACATAAAAATGTACTTGTCACTGTGTCAATGTGGTAGATTATGGATTTTTACCTTGTTTTCAAATTTCGCTAATAGTATTATATCTCTTCTTTTTTAAAAAACGTTCAATCCCTAAAAAAAAAAAAAAAAAGGAAGGCAATAGATGCTATTAATGCTTTAAGTAGGAAGAAACACCATGAGTAGAGGTTAGGGGGTAAGTTAAGATGAGAAACTGCCCATCTTATTGCCCAAATATTGTGTCTTTAGAATGGTTTCATGTTTTATGAAATAAATATAAAATATATGCAAAAAGCATATATAAAAATATAGTTTTGTTTAAGGCACAGAAAAGTCCAATTATATTACTGCAGAAACCATTCAGGGTTTAATACTTCTCTTATTTCTATGTTTTCAGGTTATTATGGATCTACTTACAAGGGGCTTCTTGTCAAGGAGCATTGAAATGATGCTTAGTGTCTCTTTACAGTTTTTATTTCATCTGCAGCACTCGATATGCCATGATCAGGTGGATATGGGTGTTGGGTTTAGAAAACAAATCTCATTTTCTCCCTCCACCATCCAGGATACTTAGAATCATGGAAGAACTGGAAGGAAATTCCAGGTCATTCACGTAGAAATTTCCTTAGTAGGATCACATGTCCCAATGATGTTGGGGGAGGGGGGACATGCAGGGTCCCTACCTCACTATGTAAGTGTGACTCCAGAGTCAAAATTCTGCTCAGGGGCAAAACAAGGTCAATTTACAAAGGTGAAAAAAACCCCACGAATCCAAATCCAAATCCCTGGGAAAATGCAAACTGGAAATGTAAATCAAAGGAACATAGTTCTTGACACAAGAAAAATAAGGGGCAAGGCATAAAGACACCTGTTGGTACCTATTATTGCATAACAAACTACCCTAAAATTTAGCAGCTTAAAACAAGAGCCACTTTATTGTATTTCACGATTTAATGAGTCAGGAATTCAGACAGGGCTCAGCAGAGAAATGCTTTTGCTTTTCATGGCATCTGAGGGCACTCAGTGGTACTCAGCTGGCAAATGAGTCTAGAGGATTCAAAGATTCCCCCATGTGTCTGATGCCTGGGGAGGCTGGCAGCCTGGGCTGGGCTGGATCTGTTGACCACAGCTCCTACACCAGGCCTCTCTAGCACAGCAGTCTCCTCGGTATATTGGAGCTCTTACATGGTAGCTGCCATGGCCCAGAGCAAGCATTTAGAGGCCGAGACTTCTTGCAAACTGGCTGGAAATTCCAGAACATCACTTCTGTCATATACTATTGGTCAAACAATCAGTAAGGCTAGCTCAGGTTCAAGGTGGGGAGGAGGCAGTGCAAAGTCATAGAGGTGGAGTTCGTGTGTACATCGCTGGTGATGATGGAAATTGGTACAAAATTTTGAGAAGGCACCTTGTCAATATGTACAGAATACATAAAACCATTCATCCGTTTTGGACCCCTGTCTCAGTCCTGGGCATCCATCTACCCTAAAGAAATAATTATACTAGAGACATGAAAGATTTACTATTATCTATCAGAGTGACAAAAATAAAACCTAAAAGTTCAACAGTAGGAAAATGATTAAGGCTTAACACCACTCTGGAATAGTAAGTAGCTATTAAGAATGTTAATTATGAAAGTTTTCCATAGAAACATGGAAAATATTTACAGTGTGGTGTTAAACAGAAAAAAAACACCAAAGGTTATATGCATCTAAACAGAGATCAAAGGAGAACAGACAGGAATAAAAATAGTTTTATTAGGGTAATGACATTAGATCATTATTTTTCCTATTAGATTTTTTTCTTTAAAATACAAGGAACAGAGAATCATGTTAAACAATACCATGGGGGATGCAAACAGCAAAATTCAGTTAGTGTGGGACACTAACTCTATGGGATAAATGATCAGGTTTTTTCAACAAATAAATTACAAGGAAAAAAACAAAAGGAAAGGGAATCTAGAGGTTTAAAGAGACTTGTCAACCCATTGGAATAATTGGGCATTATTTCGATCCTGATCCAAACAAATGAATTGCAGTGACAATATTTAAGAGACTTCGGGGAAATTTGAACTCTGGGCTTTTGTTTATCTTAAGGAATTATTGTTTATCTTGTTAAAGATGATAATGGTATTGTGGATACTTTTTTTTTTTTTTTTTTTTTTTTTTTGCGGTGCGGGCCTCTCAATGTTGTGGCCTCTCCCGTCGCGGAGCACAGGCTCCGGACGCACAGGCTCAGCGGCCATGGCTCACGGGCCCAGCCGCTCTGCGGCATGTGGGATCTTCCCAGACCGGGGCACGAACCCATGTCCCCTGCATCTGCAGGCGGACTCTCAACCACTGCACCACCAGGGAAGCCCCTTGTGGATACTTTTTAAAGTCCTTATCTTTTAGAGATAACTACAGAAATGTTTACAGATTAAATGATACGATATCTGGGATTTGTTCCCAAAAATATGGAGTGGCGGGAGCAGTGGATGGGGTGAAGATGAAAGGAGATAAGGAGTTGGTAGTTGGGGGGAAGGGTGGTATTATACTGTTCTCTTCTGCATTTCTTTGAAAGTTTCCGTAATAAAAAAAGGTGTCCGTTTTCAATGTCATTTAAGGTTGCTGAATGAAGGGACAAGCCAGGCTGTGCCTTGGAGGGATGCATCGGACATTGGTGTGGAAAGGATGCCACAGGAGCCTGGGGGGTGAGGAAGGCCTGAACCTGAACAGTGGGGGACTTAGAAACCCAAACAGGTTCTTACAGACCTGGCCCTGGTCCCAGGTGGCTGCTTCAAGCCTTGTGCCCAATCAAAGTCTCAGTTTCCTCAGACATTAACCAAGGATAAAGATCTTACCTTGAGATGCACCAGTGAAGCTGTTTGATGCCTTAAAGACCCTGGTACCAGGGATTCCCTGGTGGCGCAGTGGTTGGGAGTCCGCCTGCCGATGCAGGGGACACGGGTTCGTGCCCTGGTCCAGGAGGATCCCACATGCCGCGGAGCGGCTGGGCCCGTGAGCCATGGCTGCTGAGCCTGCGCGTCCGGAGCCTGTGCTCCACAACGGTAGAGGCCACAGCAGTGAGAGGCCCAAGTACTGCAAAAAAAAAAAAAAAAAAAAAAAAGATTCTGGTACCAGTTTCCAAAGGTGGATGTGTGTTGGGAGGGGTGGGTTCCTGCACACCATCAAGCACTTCTCTGCGCCTGGGTGTCCTAAAATTCAACTCAATTCTGACACTGCTAGCAGCAGATCACACAGTGAAAGGTTTAGTCCTACAAGACGGCTCCCCTCCCACCACTTCAGACGCCGTTGCAAGTCGATGTTGTCACCTGTGCTTCCGACCAACTGGCTATGGAGTGAAGGTTCCAACGACCTCCTTCTTGGGTTCAGTTAATTTGCTAGAGCAGTTCACGTAACTCATGAAACATTTTACTTACTAGATCAGTGGTTTATTATAAAAGGATATAACTCAGGAACAGCCAGATGGGAGAGAGGCATAGCACAAGGTCAGGGGAAAGGGTGTGGAGCTCCGAGCATCCAAGCCCTCTGGGAGTGCACCATTCCCCAGAGCTCCACGTGTCCACCAACCCTGAAGCTCTCTGAACCCCATCCTTCTGGGTTTTTATGGAGGCTTCAATCATAGGCCATTGGCAACAGAACTCAACCTCCATCCCCTCTCCCCTCCCCAGGGGTCTGGAGGTGGGACTGAAAGTTCCAACTGGCAACCAGCCCCCATTCTTAGGTGCTGGTCTAAAAGTCACTTCATTAACACAACAAAAGACACCTTTATCCCTCTCAGCACAGGAAATTCCAAGGGTTTTAGGAACTCTGTGCCAGAAATGGGGATGTAGATCAAATATATATTTCATATTACAAATATCATAGCCCATTTTGGGCAGAAAAGCTGTTGGGTGCTGTGCATACATTAGGAGCAGCATAAGGCACAAGGTCCAGCCATGCTTGGCCAGGTCACCCAGGGCCCTGGCCTGTCCTGGTCTGTGAGAGGACACATGGTGACCTCAGCTGCTGATTACTTGTCAGATTACAGGAAAGGAGGGGATGCCAGAAGCCAGAGTCCCAGAGAGAAGCCAGCAGGGCCCCTGTCATCCACCACCTAACAGCAAGTCCTGGTTGGGCAGGGATGGGAGAATAGTGCTGTCCTTGACTTTAGTTACAGAGGCCTCAGAACTGGAGAAGATCATGAACTATTTCCAAGCGGACACAGGGGTCCAGGTAGGACGGACAAAGAGGGGCTGCCTTGAGCAGAAGGGAGCAAGCAGTGGCTGCCACGGGCACTCTCGCCTCCTTCCTCTCTCCCGAGGAGGAAGGATCAAAGCCTGGCTCTAAGTTTCAGCTGTGCCACCTTGGGCAAGTCACTCCACCTCCTTGACCGGCAGTGTGTCCTCTACAAAGTAGAGACAGTAAGAATACCTGTCTTAGAGGGTTGTTAAGTGGCATCAGAAGACCTTTAACAAATAGGAGTTCACTCCCCATTCATCACCCCTCCAGTCAGAGCCCTGGGCAGTAGCTGTCTCCATATTCTAAGCAAGGGTCTCACTTCAAGGGAGATAGTTAAGATTCAGAAGCCTCATTAGAGATCTGATGTGCTTTGTCTGGGATGTGGCAAGGAGCAAAGAGATTTTTAGAAGCTCCCCAAGTGACTCCAGTGGGCCGCAGTGCTGAGAATTCCTTGTGATACTCCTGATAAAGATCAAGTGAATGAATAAAATCAGCTTTTTTTCTTATTGCACTTTAGGGCCAAGTGCAGCTGAATGGGGGTCTTGGAGTCCAAAGATTTGGGAATTAAAGAAAAATTTAACCCCTCAGAAACTAGGGTCAACTCTGGAATGTTGTCACGTGTTTAAAGCTTGGAGATTTGGCCAAGCCCATTTAAGTTTGCTTTTCTTATAGCATGATGAATAGTTCTATCTTGGTTCCCCCCACCCACCTCCCTGTTATCTTGCAATGGCCCTTATTCAAAGGCTCGAAAAATTTGATGAACCATGTCTCTCTGATACACATGTCTAAGAATAAGTTAGAAAATATTTGAAATATATTTAGGAAAAAAATACCATTTGGTACTACAAGAATTGAGGGTTTATAGAAAGACGCTGTTCAGAATAAATGTCAGGCATTCTTTTGGGATGAATAAGCCCCTACAGAGGTCCCATCACGACTGGTCAGTTCATCCCTCAGTTCGACTCGTAAGTGCTCATTGATTCTGTGGAAGGCGTTCTGGAATGGGGTTGGAACTCCAACACACGCACAGAAGTGACATGGAAACTCTTGGTCCAGTCCTGGGAGATGGATGTTTTCTTTCCTTTCTCAAAGCCAGAGGGATCTGGCAGTGTTTTCTCATACTTCTCTCTTTTACTCTTGGAATCTTCATGCCCCCGGAGATTTAATGAGTGGTTCTCAAAATGTGGTCCCTGGACCAGCAGCAGCATCACCCGGGAATTTGTTAGACATGTAAATTCCCCTGCCCACACGGCAGACCTACTGAATCAGAAATTCGGGGATGGGGCCCAGCCATCAGTGTTTTCACCAACCTTCCAGGAGATTCTGATCCACTGGAGTCGAGAACTACTGATGACGAGCACAGACGGATCATGAACAGACTTTGCTTCCAAGTCAGCTCTGCCACTTATCACTCAGGTAAGTCACTTCACCTCTCTGGTCCTCTGTTTCCTCTGCGAAAAATAAGAATAATAGCCTACCACTGTAGGCTCGTTTGAGGATTAAGGGAAGGGATGCAAGTAGAGTGTTTAGCACTGTTCTTTGCAGGGCTGGG
This sequence comes from Mesoplodon densirostris, assembly GCF_025265405.1. Lineage (NCBI taxonomy): Eukaryota > Metazoa > Chordata > Mammalia > Artiodactyla > Ziphiidae > Mesoplodon > Mesoplodon densirostris. The sequence continues at coordinate 25,670,315 of NC_082666.1, read as the reverse complement.
ATTAGGGTGAAGCGAATGAGGTGCCTACAGTCCTGTGGATACCTCCTTAAATTCTGCATCCAGAGATGGCTCACTTACCTCACCCTCGTCCCAGCCCTGGTTCTTGATGTTCCAAAAGTGCTCTGTAAATGGCTGCTACTATTTTATATTACTGAGGGGCCATCCATCTTCGGGGCCTTGACCATTCAGAGTTCCGGAGTCAAAGTCTTTAGACAGTTTGGTGTAGAGGAAAAAGCACTGGTTCTGGAGTTCGCAGGCCAGGATCTGACCTCTAGGAATGCCAGGCAAGGAGAGGGGTGCAGAACAGAGGTGGGGCAAGCCCAGCTCCCCTAGACAGGCTCCTTTCACTGGGCAGGACCCTTTCTTCCCTGTTTCCTTCATTCTGAGAGAAACAGAGGCCACTCTTGAGTTTGGACCCTCTCCCATCTGTGATCACTGTATTTTCTGTATCAGTAGATACCAAAAAAGCATTTGACGAAATCCAACATCCATTCTTGATGAAAATTTCAGCAAATTAAGAATTGAAGGGGAATAGAAGAGGACTTTCTCCTTCTGTCAAAGGGCCCCCACAGGGGCTTCCCTGGTGGCACAGTGATTGGGAGTCCGTCTGCCGATACAGGGGGCACGGGTTCGTGCCCCGGTCTGGGAGGATCCCACATGTCGCGGAGCGGCTGGGCCCGTGAGCCATGGCCGATGAGCCTGCACATCCGGAGCCTGTGCTCCGCAGCGGGAGAGGCCACAACAGTGAGAGGCCCGTGTACCGCCAAAAAAAAAAAAAAAGGGCCCCCACAAACCCCACTGCTAACATCTTACTTACTATAAGATGGCCCTCTCCATCTAGGATCAGGAACAAGATAAGGATGTCCACTTTCACTGCTATTCTATGCTGCACCAGAGGCTCTAGTTAGTTAATTAAGGCAAGAAAAAGAAACAAAAGGCATCCACATTGGAAAAGAAGAAGTAAAACTGCCTTTATGCACAGATGACCTGACTGTCTATGGGGAAAATCTGATGGAATCTACAGTAAAGTTACTAGAACTAAGAAGTGAGTTTAGGGAGGCTGCAGGATACCAAATCAATGTACAAAAATCAACTTTATTTCCATATACTAGCAATAAAAATTGGAATTTAAAATATAAAAATAATGTCATTTATAATAGCATAAAATATGAAATACTTAGGTATAAATCTGCAAAAGATGTGAAAGACCTGTGCTGAAAACTATAAAACATTGCTGAGTGAAATTAAATAAGATCTAAATAAATGGAGAGATAACCCATTACCTAATCCAAGGGCACAAAGATTGACCCCTATGTTTCTTCTCAGAGTCTTATAGTTTTGATTCATTTTGAGTTCATTTTTGTATATAGTGTGAGGCAGGAATTCAACTTTATTCTTTTGCATGATGATATCTGGTTGTCCCAATACCATTTGGTGAAGACCCTATTTTTCCCCCATTAAACGGTCTTGGCATCATTGCAGAAAATCAATGAATCATAAATATGAGGGTTTCTTTCTAGATTCTCAAATTCTGTTCCCTTATATATATGTCTATCCTTATGTGAATACCGCAGTCTTGATTGCTGTAGATTTGTAGTAAATTTTGAAATCATGAAGTTTGAGTCCTGCAACTTTATTCTTCTTTTTCACGATTGTTTTGGCGATTCAATTTGGACAACTGATTTTTTTAACATCTTTATTGTAGTATAATTGCTTTACAGTGTTGTGTTAGTTTCTGCTGTATAACGAAGTGAATCAGCTACATGCATACGTTTATCTCCATATCCCCTCCCTCTTGCACCTCCTTCCCACCCTCCCTATCCCACCCCTCTAGGTGGTCGGCAAAGTACCGAGCTGATCTCCCTGTGCCACGCAGCTGCTTCCTACTAGCTATCTATTTACATTTGGTAGTGTATATATGTCAGTGCTACTCTCTTACTTCATCCCAGCTTATCCTTCCCCCTTGTCCTGTCCTTAAGTCCATTCTCTATGTCTGTGTCTTTATTCCTGTCCTGTCCCTAGGTTCACCAGAGCCATTTTTTTTTTTTAGATTCCATATATATGTGTTAGCATACGGTACTTGTTTTTCTCTTTCTGACTGACTTCACTCTGTATGACAGACTCTAGATCCATCCACCTCGCTACAAATAACTCAATTTCGTTTTTTTTATGGCTGAGTAATATTCCATTGTATATATGTGCCACATCTTCTTTATCCATTCATCTGTCAATGGACACTTAGATTGTTTCCATGTCCTGGCTATTGTAAATAGTGCTGCAATGAACATTGTGGTACATGACTCTTTTTCAATTATGGTTTTCTCAGAGTATATGCCCAGTAGTGGGATTGCTGGGTCATATGGTAGTTCTATTTTTAGTTTTTTAAGGAACCTCCATACTGTTCTCCATAGTGGCTGTACCAATTTACATTCCCACCAACAGTGCAAGAGGGTTCCCTTTTCTCCACACCCTCTCCAGCATTTATTGTGTGTAGATTTTTTGATGATGGCCATTCTGACTGGTGTGAGGTAATACCTCACTGTAGTTTTGATATGCATTTCTCTAATGATTGGTGATGTTGAGCATCTTTTCATGTGTTTGTTGGCCATCTGTATATCTTCTTTGGAGAAATGTATATTTAGGTCTTCTGCCCATTTTTGGATTGGGTTGTTTGTTTTTTTGATATTGAGATGCATGAGCTGCTTGTATATTTTGGAGATTAATCCTTCGTCAGTTGCTTCATTTGCAAATATTTTCTCCCATTCTGAGGGTTGGACAACTGATTTTTAACAAAGCTGTAAAGGTTGTTTAGTGGAGAAAGCATGGCCTTCTCAACATATAGAATTCTGGAACAATTGGATATCCATATGTCTTGATTTTTTACTCTCTTCTGCCCATGACCCCTGCTTTTGGCTCAACCTCTATTTTCTGAAATGCTTGTATCCTTCTAAAGTTCTCTTTCTTATTCCTTTTCAAAAACATAAATTTAATCAACCTTAATTAAATTTAAATCTTCTTGGTCTGTGCTTTCTCTTTTCGCAGGCTATGCCTTATCTCTCCATTCATAGATGATTTCTGAAATCTGGGAGTGTGACCAGCTTAAAGGGCAAAACTGATAGGAGCCAAGGAAGCAGGCTATGAATCTGTTCTCTGTGCCTTCCTCAGTCAGTGGCCTTCCTTCCCGCTGGTCAGCTCTGGGGAAGGACCGGAGTAGCCAGAGCTACAAGGATTCTGGCACCTGCAGGGCCATCAGGCACTGGGCAACTTCTCTAACTTGGTTTCTGAAGGAGTCAGGGCCTCGTCACCCTCCACATCTACTTTGTCCATGAGCATAACATATGTCTTGTGACATAAATCAAGTATCTAGTGCATGGATGTCCAACTAACCTTGCAAACAGGCCTCAGAGGTCCTGATTTGGCCACTTATAGGGCAGGAAGTACCAGGAGAGCTCTGTGTGGCACAGGATTCTCACAGCGTGGCCCCTGATCCATCAGCATCGGCATCACCCGGGAACTTGTTAGAAATCATATTCTCACACCTACTAAATCCGAACCTCTGGGGTGAGGCCTAGCAATTTGTGTTTTATCCAGGCCTTCAGGTGATTCTGAGGCACCTGGGCAGTTAAAATGCTTACCTGCTGGCACTAAATTACCAAGATTTAATATCCTGCTTCTGCCATTTGCTACCTGTTACTTAAAATCTCTGTGTCTCAGTCTCCTCATGTATACGGTGGAGATAATAAAGGTACTGGCCTCCTAAAGACTCTTGTTCAAATTAATGGCATGATCCATGTAAATTACTCAGGAAGCACTTAAAAATCATTAGCTTATAGATGTAAATTTCCCTTGCCTTCCCTGCTTATGAAAATTCATTGTCATGTGTAACAGTCGTATAAAAATTTCGTAAAGAAATTTGTATGTAATGGTCCTACTCGTTTTTATAAGAAGCAAGGTAAGTGTTATCATTACCTTCACTGTCCACTTGTAGAAACCAAGACCCAGACAATGAACCATCTTTCCAGGGTGACAGTGAGACAGAAACCACTTCTGACTTGAACACCTGTGTATTTGCATCACATAATGAGTTCTCAGAGTGCAGGACTGGAATCTTAGTTGATACAGGTTCAACTGAGGTACTTGTATTTGTGTACTACGGAAAGAAAGATATGGTTAATGGTGATGCTGTTAATTATATATAAAGTGCTTTGCAGGACCCAGCTTAGCACCTTACTCATCGCTGCTCCCTGAGAGTCCTCATTTTTTAAAGGGGTGAGGCTGTTTGGGTGGACTCAGCTCCAACTTCTGGCTCCAAAATTTCTTAGCTGAGTGTGTGACCTTGAACAAGGCACTTGCGTCTTAGAACTTCCTTTTCCTCTTCTATAATATGGGGCACTACCCCTGCCCTGCCCAGCTCCTAGAGCAGGTTTGAGTCTCAAATGACCTAATAGATGTGGAAGCACTTTGCGAACTGTAAAGTACGTGCACAAGTAGGGAATTGGAAGTCACAGAGGTGGTGAGGGAAGAGTTTGCTGAAGACGAATACCACCGGCCCCCACCAGCACTCAGCAGCCCTGTGGTCTGGCAAGGCCAAAGCTCTGTACAGCTGGTGGGAGGCAGGTGGGGACTGGTGGACAATTAGTCAGGATTTGTGGTCAGTTCCATGTCAGGGAGCAGCCTGCCAGGACAGGGGGAGCTCAGAGACTCTGCCCGGCAGAGCCACAGGCCAATGCCATCAAAGGTATGAACCACTAGCTCAGAAAACCCCACTGCTGGCCTGCTTCCTGGCTAGCCAAGGTTGCTCTGGAGTTAGGCCCAAGGAGTCCACTTGAAATAAAACAAGTTCTTGTCCCAGCTGCCAGTTCACAAGCAGACCTTGGGCGAGACCTTCACTTCAATGGGCCTTAGTTCTACAACACAAGGTGTCTGGTTCGCACTATCCCACTACCTCTGTTATTATTCCTCCTACATCGAGTGCTTGCATCCAAAAGTCTTCCCTGCCAGTACTTTTCCTGAGTAATGACGAATGTGTTTGCCCCTTTTGCGATATTCAGAGACACGTAACAGAGCTTCCAGGAGACTATTCCTAGTGGTTGAGGGTGGAGCTGGGAACCAGCTTGTCTGGATTGGAATCCTGGCTGGCTGTGTGGCCTCTGGAGCTTGCTTAGCCCCTTTGACCCTCGGTTTCTCCATCTGCAAGTTAGGAATCATAAGCATACCCACCTTACCAGGTTGAAGATCACTGAGGTAATGTGTGAAGGGTTTCGTCCAGCTCCTGGCAGAGGAGAAGCTCAATAAAAAGCTGTTATTATTTTCTCCAAACACGAGTGTGCACAGGGACCACCCTGAATTGACTTCAGAGACACAGAGACACCTGACACTATTAGGAGCCTATGAGCCCTCACACAGGAACTATGGACTCTTTCTTTTAGGTTTTTTTTTTTTTTTTTTTTTTTTTTTTTTTGCGGTACGCGGGCCTCTCACTGTTGTGGCCTCTCCCGTTGCAGAGCACAGGCTCCGGACGCGCAGGCTCAGCGGCCATGGCTCACGGGCCCAGCCGCTCCGTGGCATGCGGGATCCTCCCGGACTGGGGCACGAACCCGTGTCCCCTGCATCGGCAGGCGGACTCTCAACCACTGCGCCACCAGGGAAGCCCTTTCTTTTAGGATTTTGAAAGAACTGGAAATAGTCTGAGGAACCCAACACCCAGGGACTCCCAGCCTGTAAACTACTGCCCTGGAGTCTTAACACTTCTTCCAGCTCTGACAATAACTCAGCTCTGCTGAAGATCAGCCAAACCTCTTCAAAGAAACCCGCATAGCCAGCGGCAGCTGGGCCACTGGCGAGTCCAATGCAGACCCCAGGAGGAGCAGCCACAGCCCAGAGTCCTGTCTCCCAGGGGCAGGGCCCCTGGACAAGTGGGGAACATCAGAGGAAAGCCTGCAGCCTCCTGTTTAGCACGTCTGGGAACTGAACCTCCACACTCCCTCCCACCTCTCTGATCTGAAAAGGTCAAGAGAGAAGGAAGTGGTTATTTCAAAGGCTGGGCGAGCCTGCTTTGCAAAGGGGCCTGAGTCCTGGGTCCCCCAAGGACTTGTTGAGAGAGAGAATTTTGCCTGTTTCCTTTTCCTTCATTTCCTCCTTCTGCTCCTTGCAGGCCTGTTCTAAATATACATCTTAGAAGTCCAGATATGGGATGGCAAGAAGCAGAAACCTAGCTACCAAAGGTAGAGAGAAAACTCGGGTTCTGGGTGGGGTGGGAGTGATTTGGGGGGTCAGCCATGTGGTGAAGTCTCCCATGGCAAACACCACAGCTGGTGGGAAGAGCACACAACCCTCCCCTCTGTGGATGCCTCTCACCCATTCTCTCTGGCTCTTCACACCCAACCGCCTGAGACATCCAAGGCAGGGGTTCTAAGTTCCATTATACAGAGGCAGAAAGGAGGTGATAACACTACAAATCATGGTTAATTATGTTGAGTACTTACTAATTTGCTAATAAGGTACTGAGAAGGACCCCCACAAAGATCCTATGAGGAAAGTACTATTATTACTGCCCCCATTTTACAGATAAGAAAGTTAAGGCACAGAGGAGAAGCTTAGTTTATTTAAGCTTACCTGCACATCAAGTAACTGTCAGACACCAGAGCCCACACTTGTAATCACTGGCTACACCAGCCCTGCCCAAGGGACCACACGAGTCCGTGGCAGGGCCAGGAGCCAAGCCAAGTTCAGTGGTCTTTCCCTGCCACCCCTCTGCTTCTGTGTGGTCAATGTAAGGCTGGCTATTCTAACAATCAGATGTACACAAAAGAGGGGCCAGCTGTGTGGGAGGGAGTGAGCACCCCATCACTAAGGGGCATACCAACCAAAAGTACATGACCCCTTGGTGGGGTGTTACAGAGGTGATTGGGGTTGAACTTAAGGTTCCTTCTAGACACGAGCATCTACACAGGATGGAAGGGGACGATGAAACCCATCGTAGGTGCTAAACAAACCTCCAAAAAAGATTTCTAGGTCCCATCTTTTCTTTCCGTTCTCATATCACTCATTCATTCTTAAGCTACAGTTTACAATTTACTATGTGCCAGGTGCAGTGTCATGTAACAAGGGACAAGACAGACACAGCCCCTGCCCTCCTGGAGCTTATATTACAGTGACCTACACAACCCAGGTTGCCTTCCTGCAACTTCCTCTACTAAGACAACGTTTCCCTCTCTGGACCTTGGCTCATCCTGTTTCCCTTCTGCCAACTCCTCCTGCGGAAATCAAACCCAACTCAAATGCCACCTCTTCTAGGACACCTTCACTGGCATTCCCAACAACAGTGTCATTCCTCCTGTTAGGCTTCTGTGACCAGTACAGGGTGTTTACATATCTCACGGGGAGTTGTGTTGAACTGCTTGGCATTTCAGATGTTGGGGGGAAGTGGAGCGTTCTTCTACAAGACCACAAGCTCGTGGACAGCAGGGCGATTGTGTCCTTGTCTGGCGTTCCAATGCCGGGTATCCTGACACAGAGAAGAAGCTCATTCACTCATTCGTTCATTCAACAAATATGCCATGAGCACCTACGATGTGGCAGGCACTGTTCTGACTCTGGGTTTACAACTGTGAACAAAACAGACAAAAAGCTCTACCCTCGTTGCCATTCCAGTGGGAACAACTAAGTGGACAAATTGATAACTGAATGAATATGCTTTGAATCCTGAAAACCCTTTTGAGATCCTACGCCTAGGAAAAGGTACATTTTAGGACTGTTTGTATATCCACAAGGCCAAATATTTATCTACATTAAGTGAGCTCTTGAAGGAAGCCTACCTTCCTCTGTGGTGTGAGTATTTAAAAATCACCAGAAAGAGACTGTGTTAGAATTAATTGTTGCAAAATGACCCTGTTTGGGGATCCACAGCCATTGAGGTATTAGTCTGAGGCTTGGATAAAATAAAATAAACTAAGCTTTAGAGTCACAGAAAAGATTCAGTTTGAGGAAACACCAGGCCCAGGGACAGTAATAACAAAAATAATCACAGCAAACACTTACACAGCACAGATTATGTGCCAGGCCCAGGAGAAGCCCCTGGTTCCTGACAGATGACTAAGCTGTGTCGGAAGGAAGGGGAAGCTACCAGAGGGCTGACCCTGACTGGAGCTGTCCCTCAAGATCGGGCCATTGTTCACTTGGGCTCTGACTGTCCCGTGAGCCACAGCGAGCTTGCAGCCTGGTGCCTTTGAAATTCCCAGGAATTCAATGGCAGAAAAGACAGGGCTTCCCAAGTGGAAGGAAATTTGATTCCCTAAAATAGAAAAATCGTGCTCAGAGGAGGAAATTCCGTGTTACTATGGAGGCGTCTTTACTCCCTGAAAAGAAGACTGGAAAGCACATTTCTTGAGAGCCTATTGTACACCAGGCACTGTGTGAGGACCTGATGTGAACTATCATTTACTCACTGCTGGGCGCTATTCTAACATGAGGCCACAGCCAGGAATGAAATACATACATACTGTCAGTCGCCAGGGCTGACATGCAGCCAGGATATCCCTATATCACTGTCCTATGTGTTAAAATATTTCCATGTTTCTGTTTTACAGAGCAGCTGCCCTGAGCCTCCGAGTGCCCCCTCCCTGCCCCAGCTGCCCAGGCCCTCCTCCCTTCCTTCCCCTCACTCCCCTAACATCCAGCTACTCCAGAGTTGACTCCAGCAGAGCTGGGAGCCCAAAGACCTGGCACCTGTTGGCTGGTGCCTGTTAAATGTCCCACTTATCACCCTTGCCTGGCCCTCCTGGAGCTGCCAGGCCATGGGTATCTCACTTAATCCCCAGCAGCCCAGTGAGGGGGAAACATTGACCTTCTCAGATTCCTGCTTACAGCTCCTTAAGTGCTGCTGTACCCCAAGCTCCCTCCTTTCACCATTGCCGTCTCCTTCCTCACTGTGTCCTGCAGTGAGCTGATCCCAGCTGGTGGTTTCATACCTTTTCCACCCACTCATACCCCCTGAATTTGCTTCTCCAGCCTGGACTTCTTTCCTAAGCTGGCCATATGGCCAACTGCCTGCTGGACGTTGCCCTGGGATGTCCCACTGCCACCTCAGACCCAAGGTCTTCCCAAGTAACTGAGGTCAGCTTACCTCCCAGACCTTCCCTTCCTCCCCCGCCTCTTCCTGGGTTCCCATTTCTTTCATTCCTGCACGCATGTATTCATGCCATTAACACCCGGAGAGCATCCCTTACATGCCAGGCACCATGCCTGACACTGAGGATGAGGAAGGGAGCAAGATAGACCCTCAAGGAGCCTACAGTCCATCAGATGTCCAAGCTAGAAAGCTGAGTGTCACCACCAACTCCTCCCTCCTTCAGCCCCAGTGGAAACATTAAACAAGTCCCGCGATTTGCCGTTTTCCCTCCATCTCCACTGCCAAGGCCTGAGGCCAGATCCTCATCCTCTCTCACCAAGGCCTCCCTCCCCTTTGGCCCTCTCCACCACACAGCCAGAGGGACGTCTCCGACACACATCTAAAGCTGCCCCTCCTCAGCCTAGAGCCCTCCATGGCTCTTCATTGCCCTCAGCAGAAGGTCCAAGCTCCCTGGTCCATCCTGATCTTGCTTGCTCCAGTGGGGTTGGCCTGGTGGGAGATAAGCTTTTGGGTGGTAGAGCTGTTTGTTCCCAACCACCTGCTGATTCCTCTGCAGTGGGGGTACACATACACACAGACCCACATGGGCACACAGACACACACAGGCACAGGCACATACACACACGTGCTCAGGTGCACATGAGACATAAACGAGTAAGCCCATTTATACCAACACACATGCCTGTAGATGGAGTTGCCAGATTTAGCAAATAAAAACACAAGGTGCCAGTTAAATCTGAATTTCAGGTCAACAACAAATTATTTTTTAGTATAAATGTCCCAAATATTGCATGCGACAGACTTACTATGCTAAAAAATAATCTGTTGTTCATCTGAAATTCAAATTTAACTGGATGTCCGTGTTTTATCTGGTGACGCTGCACATCAAGGAAGGCTTACACAACCCCCCCCCCACAGAACCCAGCTTACACACACACACATATCACACAGTGACAGTTCAATTCACGCGTCACACCTCAAAGATGAATGGGCATCTCACCACCTAGATCGAAATGTGGCAGGGCCATGCGATTGGCCAGCTGTAGAGAGCTCTTCAGGGAAATGTTTATTCTGTGAATAAATGCCCAATTGACAGGAATTCCTGGCTGTCCAAGTTCTGGAACGTTGTGTGCCCAGAGTGGCCCTGAGGAATTTGAAGGCAGACAGAATTAAGCTCAAAAACCTGACCTCAACACATCTGCACTGTGTGTCTTTGCACAAGTCACTCAGCCTCTCTGAGCTTCCATTAGCTCATCAGTAGAATGGAAATGTTCCACTAATAAACAAACTCTTTAGGGTTATGGTGAGAATCACTAAATGACATCATATATGTAGAAGACTTTTTTAGAGTTTTGGGTACAAATCAGTTCTTATAAACTCTTCTTGTCAAGTACATACACAAAATCAAAAAAAATATTAATTGCAATTGGATTCAGAGATGGAATGGCCCCTCAGAGTATAAGTAAAGCACAGAAGAGGAGAAAGCAATGAAACATTGGAACAATTAGACTCAGGCAGGGTAGGAGGAAACTTTTGGAAGTGATTGGCATGTTTATGGCATAGAATTGGTGATGGTTCCATGGATGTATACTTATCTCCAAACTCATCAGATTGTATACATTACGTTGTACAGCTCTTTGTATGTCAATCACACTTCAATAAACTGTTTTTAAAAAAACAATAAAGTCAGGCACTAGTATTAATTAAATACTACAGAGTCACATCCTCAATAGGTCAGGTTCTAAATTCAGCACAGACGGGGAAAACTGCCTATGTTTAAAACACTTCGAAAACACTTTAGGATTGTATATACAATGTTATGCAATGTCAAATAATCATTCTTATGCACACTGGAAATTGAGGACCGAGGAAATAGAATGAAGGGAGGAACAAAAGGAACTTCTTTATGCAAATGTCTGGGCACATTCTACTTTTCAAATGACTAGCAAATCCCTAGTGGTGGATGACAGGGGTGGAATTTCAGTGTTTCTGCCTGCCTGCAGGGCTTCCTCCAATCTTCTTAAAACATTGAGCTTCCAAGTGGTTGACAGTAGTGTTGTTCATCAATTATCTCCCACCTTGAACACAATAGGATTGGATGTGCCTGTTCCCTTGAGGTTAAGTGAGATCATGTGATTTGCTCGGGCTGAATGTGAAGTGATGTGTGCTAGGGCTGAGGCGCTCCAGTTCTGCTAAGTGCTAAGCAACTCTTCATTGTCTCCCCCAGCTGCAGGGGCCAACAACATTCCAGATGATGAACCCTGAGTATCTAAGAGAGGTCAGTGTTGGGTAGAGACTCCACCAACCTACAGTGGATTTATAGCTTGAGGGAGAAATGAACTTTTGCTGTTTTAAGCCGTCCATATTTGGGAGGTGTGTGTTACTGCAGCAAAATCCAGCTGACCCTGACTGATATGTTTGATAATCTTAATACAAATTCATAGATTTGTTTGTTAAGATTTTTTTAAAATGTCATTACCTCTTATAGGGGGAGGAAAGTTCTAAGTAAACTTGTAAGTTAAATAAGACTGATGTGACTTCATGTAATTATACACTGCCAGGATTATACCTGGAACTTTGCTAAAAGCCAAGAATGAAATATTAGACTATGGATCAGTGAAAGCATTTAGGAGTGGGTAATAGAAGAAATTAGTACTAAAAGGCTCTGGACCAGAGGGCTAGGAGGGAGGAAACCAATGTTTACAGAGTGCCTGCTATGTGCCAGATACTGTGCTGCCCAATGTTTACAGAGTGCCTGCTATGTGCCAGATACTGTGCTGCATGCATTGAAAATATAATTTATTATTCTCACTAAAACTCAATGATGTAGAAACTGAGGCTCAGAGAGGTCAAAGAAGATGTGTAGTAGCAGAGAAAGGATTCAAACCCACACTGGCCTTACTCTTACATCGATGCTCTTACTGGAGCCATAGGGAGGCTGAGTTTGGCAGGACACACTGGCCACCATTGCTCCAGGAGTGGTTGCAATTTAATGTGGAAACAGGCTAGCATTCAGTTTTTCAATAGCTCAGACATGACAGTCTCTTGGCGAGGACTAGGATGTCCAGAGGGCTTGCTCCACACAGAGCAGCCCTGCTTATGACTTCCTGCTCTGCACCCACAAGGGTCCCGGGCTTCTTGGGAGTGTCCTCGGAGGAGGAAGCAGCATTCCAGGTCCACATGCAGACAGCTGTGAACTAGGATGACTCATGCTGGGACAAGAAAGCCACTTCTTTGCCTGGATTCCCCGTCCCCAAGTCCGAATCTGGGGAAAGCTTCCTTAAGCTCCCTGAACACAAGACTCTGGGTGGCTGGCGCATGAAAGGGGCGGGAAGCCAATGACGTCCAAAGAGAGCAGGGTCCAGAACAAAGAGGAAATTCAGGGTGGGAGATCATTTTTTCTCCCTGGCAAGGCTCCTGCAGCCATCTGGCTGAGGGGGCTGTTATTCAAACCTCTGGATCGTAGTCTGTTTGTTTTTGAGCAGTTTGCAGCTGATTATTTTCATCAAGTTCCCTGAGACCAACCGCGCTGGCTCCAATACCAGGCAAACCTGTGCAGCCAGCACGTCCTGTCAGCCAGGTTCACAGTTGGTTCCCCTCCCAGGGAACCAGCAGCATTGTTCTCTTACCCACAAGTAGCCCCTGGCCCAGGACAGGGCATTCACCTCTGGATGCCTGGCCCAGCCCTCCAACTGTTCCAGCTGACATCAACCGGACAGACTGGAGGGAAGGAGGGGCATCTGGGAGATCAGAAAGCCCCTGGTGGCCAGACCAGCTCCAAGGGCCTTTAGAGTTGTCAGCTCTGAAACGGTAGCACCAACCTTTTCTGGGTGTCATCACTGTGCAGAAAGGCAGGATGGAGAGATCTCAGAGAGGACTGAGTTCAATGTTCAGATCTGATCTCCATTACTCTTGCCATCAGGCAACTGAACCTCCTTTTCTTCCTCTGGGGATCAGGGATAGTAAAGCTTTCTGTCCCTGGGCTGTTGTATGCAAATGCATACACACAATATTATAGGCAGACCTCGTTTTATTGCACTTCACTTTATTGCACTTCTCAGGTATGGTGTTGTTTTTACAAATTGAAGGTTGGTGGTAACCCTTCAACGTTGAGCAAGTCTGTTGGTACCATTTTACACCATTTACTCACTTCACGTCTCTAGGTTACATTTTTTATTTTTTTAATTTTTGGCTGCATTGGGTCTTCCTTGTTGTGTGCAGGCTTTCTCTAGTTGCAGTGAGCAGGGGCTACTCTTCGTTGGGGCGCACGGGTTTCTCACTGTGGTGGCTTCTCTTGTTGTGGAGCATGGGCTCTAGGCATGTGGCTTCAGTAGTTATGGTACGTGGGCTCAGTAGTTGTGGTTTGCAGGCCCTAGAGTGCCGACTCAGTAGTTGTGGCGCACGGGCTTAGTTGCTCTGCAGTATGTGGGATCTTCCTGGACCAGGGATTGAACTCATGTCCCCTGCATTGGCAGGCGGATTCTTAACCACTGTGCCACTGGAGAAGTCTGTATGTCACATTTTTAGTAATTCTCACAATGTTTCAAACCTTTTCATTATTATTATATTTATTTTAGTGATCAGTGATCTTTTTTTTAACATCTTTATTGGAGTATAATTGCTTTAAAATGTTGTGTTAGTTTCTGCTGTATAACAAAGTGAATCAGCTATACATAGACATATATCCCCATATCCCCTCCCTCTTGCGTCTCCCTCCCACCCTCCCTATCCCACCCCTCTAGGTGGTCACAAAGCACCAAGCTGTGATCAGTGATCTTTGATGTTACTACTATAACTTGCTGTAAGTTCAGACGATGGTCAGCATTTTTTAGCAATAATGTATTTTTTATTTTTTATTTTTTTGCGGTATGCGGGCCTCTCTCCGCTGCGGCCTCTTCCGTCGTGGAGCACAGGCTCCGGACGCGCAGGCTCAGCGGCCATGGCTCATGGGCCCAGCCGCTCCGCGGCATGTGGGATCCTCCCGGACCGGGGCACGAACCCGTGTCCCCTGCATCGGCAGGTGGACTCTCAACCACTGCGCCACCAGGGAAGCCCAGCAATAATGTATTTTTAATTAAAGTATGTACATTTTTTAGACATAATGCAATTGCACACTTACTAGACTACAGTGTAGTGTAAACATAACTTTTATATGCACTGGGAAACCAAAAAATTTGTGTAACATGCTTTATTTCAATATTCTGTTTATTGTGGTAGTCTGGAACTGAACCCGAGATAACTCCCAGGTGTGCTTGTATATGTAAAAGGCCTAAGACCACATCTGTACATAGCAAGTTCTTAACAAATATTATTAGTTTTCTCCTTCCATTTCTTCAAGCATGTGCTACGCTGGCCTCTCAGCTCTCCTGGCTTGAAGGATGGGTGAGGCCTGGTGTTCCTTGCTTTGGGGAATGGGATGCAGGGACTGGGGGTTTTCCTTCCAGAGGCAATAAGAATGGTCCATGTCTTCAAAGTAACTGTGGTGGCCACAGACTGATAACTTTTTACCCAGAAAGTAAAATCCAAACGGTTTGGTAAGATGTGAGCTCAGTTACTCAATCTGCCTTTAGGACATCAGCCTGTCCTTGGGGTCAGATGAGCTCTTAACAGGCCTGGAATTTTGTTATCTGCTTTCTCCTGCAACTGTTTTTCAGTAGAGAAATCCCACCTGTGCAACAGGAACACATACTCAAGGTTCTTCAGAATGAGCTTCTGTGTGTGCCAGATGGGCAAGTTCAATGGCAAGGTGTGTGTGGTCGGGGGTGTCATTTTAGAAAGGAAAGAGGGAGGGGGCTCTGTCTGAGGGGAAGGGAAATGCTTGCACTTGCCCAGTGCTGAAGGAACCTTGGGTAAGGTAGCAGGTATATACATGCCGCTGACCTGCTCCCGAGCTCTCCAAGAGAGGCCCAGGGAAGGAGAGCTCTGCAGGGGAAAACAGAGCTGGAAGTAGCATTCAATTACTTTCAACTGCCCTCTATGGGAAGATAGAAAGAGGGTGATCAAGGCAGGGGGCTCTTGGAGACTGAGGTGCTCAGAGCTGGCAGGAGCCCCGCTGACTTTAGGGGTGGGTGTGGACAACTGTGGAAGAACAGCCAACCACTGACCTTGCTGAAAGAGCCATGTCCTGAGCTTGGGCTGAACTGAGAAGACAGAGGGAGCAGTGTTAGATCCGAGTTGAGGATGTCTTGTCTGCAGCCCTGGACAAGTCACTTCCACCCTGCAGGCCTTGGTTTCCCTTGTGTGAAGCTGGAGGATTGGACTGTGCCATCTCTAAGCAGTTTCCAGAACTGACTCGTGTAGTCTCTGCTGCAGACGTCTGGTGAAGAAACCAAAGGAACGGAGGAGGGTGATTGGTCACGCGAGTCCACACCCCTTCTCTCTGTCCACTGGATGTCCCACATTGTCCACACTCATTTATCGAGTTGCTGACAAAAAAAGACTGCTCACCAACACTCACACAGGTTTGTCCACCATATAATCCTGTTCATTTCTCCCAACAACCCTGTAAGAAGATAATACCTACAGTTGATTGAGTGATATGATGTGCTGAGCATTACCCTAATCCTTTTACATATTTCGTCTTACTTAATCCCCACCATACTCACATGAGGCATGGGTATTATTGTCCCTGTTGTTTTTTTTTTTTTTTGCAGTACGTGGGCCTCTCACTGTTGTGGCCTCTCCCGTTGTGGAGCACAGGCTCTGGACGCACAGGCTCAGCGGCTATGGCTCACGGGCCCAGCAGCTCCGCAGCATGTGGGATCCTCCTGGACCGGGGCATGAACCCATGTCCCCTGCATCGGCAGGCGGACTCTCAACCACTGCACCACCAGGGAAGCCCTATTGTCCCTGTTTTACTGATGTCCACTTGCCCTTGCAAACGTGAGTTCCTCTAGACACGCAATAACTGGATGGAGTCTCTGAACCTGACCCGTGTACTCTCCACTTGGGCCCTCGGCCCTGGGCCAGCTCCTGCCTGTTTGCATTAGGCTCCTATTTCCTCCCAGCTGTCCTTGGCTCTGGTCTCCCTCTTACCAGAGGGAACCTTGAGAAATCATTCTCCTGATGCAGCAGGAAGAGACCACTCAGGTCGGGTGGGTGCTGAGGGAGAGGCTGAGTTACTTTCCACAAGTCTGCTCCTCCCCAGAGAAGGGCTGGCCCACTCAAGTCTCCCAGGACAGTCTGAACAAGTATCTGATCTGGAAATTTGGCCCAATGTTCTTCCTTCCTTGCTGGCTCAGAGGATCCAGGGCCATATTTGCTGGGCCAAGTCCTCCACCTGTGTCCTAGATCCTGAGGCCTCCCTCTCCCGCTCAGCCTTCCCGCCCTGGCAGCCCTGTCCCTCCCTCTCTACTGGCTCCTTCCCACTGGTTGCTGCTGAGGGGCAGCAGAAAGAGCCTGGACACGGAGTCAGAAGACTGGGAATCAAAGCTGCTCTGTCACTAAATGCATGACTCTAGACAGGTCAGTCACCTGGCTGAGCCTCGGTTTCCTTTCCTGGAAATTGGGGTTATGAAGGTGATAGGGCCGCAATGCCTCTGCAGTCTGATTTCCAACTGCCCCACCATCTTGCCACCTCTGCTCCACCCAGACCTGTCTCCTGCTCATGGATTATTTAACAAATCCATTCAGTAGGTAGGCTGGCACAGAGCACACTCCCATAAGAAGCTCCACACAGGCCCTGCTATCATGGAGTCCACAGTCTAGAGGGTCAGGGAAGTAATAGACAGGCAACTATCAGACAGTGCACTGCGAACTGCGATGCCAGAAGCCAATGGTGTTGGGGTAATGCGAAAGGCATCCATTCAGCCCTGGGATGCCTGCAAAGACCTCCCAAAGGATGAAATATCAAGCTGAGATCTGGTAGGAATCAGCCCTCTGAAGAAGAGGAAGAGAATATTCTAGGCAGAGGGAATAGCTTGAACCAAGGCCCAAAGACAATAGAAGGTTAGGGGACGTGAACAAACATGGTTTGGTTTGATTGCACCACAGCACGTGCATGCATGTGTGTGTGTCTGTGTGTGTGGGTGCACTCATGCATGTTGGAGTAGGAGAGAATGGAGAGGTGAGCCTGGAGAAGTGGCCATGGACTAGCTTATGCAGAGCAAGACTCCGGGTGGTACGCATAGAGAGCAGTGGGGGAGGATTGGAGGGGTTATAAGCAGGGAAGGGACATGGTCAGGCATGATTTTGAAGATGCCTCTGTCTGCCATGGCAAGAGGGGATCAGATTTTTTAAAAAAATGATTGCCAATACCAAGCATCTATGAGGATGTGGAGCCACTGCAGCTCCCATACTCACATATAATGGGATGTATACCTGTAACCTGAACCACTGTTTTAAAGAACCATTAAGCAACACCTAGTAAAGTTGAAGATCTGGATATTCTTTTTTTTTTTTTCTTTTTTAAATCTGATCCTCTCAGACGTGGGTATTCTTTTTTTTTTTTTTTTTTTGCGGTATGCGGGCCTCTCACTGTTGTGGCCTCCCCCGTTGTGGAGCACAGGCTCCGGACGCGCAGGCTCCGGATGCGCAGGCTCAGCGGCCATGGCTCACGGGCCCAGCCGCTCCGCGGCATATGGGATCCTCCCAGACCGAACAACGAACCCGTATCCCCTGCATCGGCAGGCGGACTCTCAACCACTTGTGCCACCAGGGAGGCCCGACGTGGGTATTCTTAATCCAGCAACTCCATTTCTTGGTTCCTACCCAAAGAGACATGTGTGAGGCATGTCTATGTAAGGATATTCACTGAAGTACCATCTGTAATAGTAAAAAAAGTTGAAATGACCTATCCAGGCATCTGTAGACGAACAACTCGGTAAAGTGCAATTTGCTTATACCTTGGAATACTACTCAATGGTTAAATGAATGAACTGGATCTCCATGTATCAAGGACAAATCTGAAAATATAATGAGCAGCGGGGGAAAAAAGGCAACTTGCAAAAGGATATGAACCTAATACTTTGTGGTTTGTGGATCATCAGTAGAAAAGATATAAAAATACATGTGGGAATTCATCACACCAAATTAGGATAATATTTACTCTGTGGATGGAGGGTTAAGGGGTAGGGTAGGAATTTAGCTGAAATTATAATCTTATATTTCTATACAAGACAGAATTGAAGCAAATATAGTGAAATGTTAATCCCTACTGAGTCAAAAGGGTGGTATCTTGTGACTTTTGCATTGTTTGCTATACTTTTGATATGTTTGAAGTTTTTGGCAATTGAATTTTAAAATGGATTCGTGGACAACAAGGCAAGGGGGAGGCAGATCTGCTGGGGAGGCTTTTGCTGTGTCCAGGTTGGGGAGGTTTTTGCTGTGTCGAGGCTGGGTAGGCTTTTCCTGTGTCCAGGCTAGGGAGGCTTTTGCTGTGTCCAGATAAGGGAAGCTGGTGACTCGGACCAGGGGAGGACACAGTGGGGAATGGAGAGAAGCAGATACAAATGAGCAACACTCAGAGGCAGAATCAGCACAACTCTCTGCCTACTGGGATTCTTCCTTCTTTCTCTCTTTATCCGCAGGCACCTACTCAGAGTTCTGCCTCTATAGGAGGCTTCTTCAACCATCCTGGTCCTCAGAGATCTCTTTACTCTGACATCTTCTAGGCCTTGAAATATCAGTCACTCCTGGAGTCATTACATGCAACAATGCCTGAACTTGTGGTGTCCACATGTTTCCTTTCTCCAGTAAAACCATGTGTTTGAGCAGGGCAGGAACTCTCTCTTATGCTCTTGACGGGTGTCCCCCTGGCACGTCTATGTGGCTAATTGCTGTATCCCATGCTGCCCTCACAACATGTCCGTGGTTAGTGCCAGAGAAGTTCTAGTTGAATGAATACATGAATAGATAAGCGAATGACTAAACAAGTTCCAGAAAGAATTGCTGAGTAAATGCAGGGAGTCAATTGGCAGCCCAGAATTCAAACCACAATTTTGCCATTAACAAATAGTAACTTTGGCAAAGTTGCTTCACCTCTCTGAATCTGTTTCTCCAGCTATAAAATGGAGAAAATGCCCATATTTCATGGAACTTTCCTTGTTCCTAGCCCAGAAAGTGTGGCTCTTCATACCAGTGGATGCAGCCCCTTCTGCAGACAAGTGATGGAGCCAGGAGGACCTCTGACCCAAGCTGGGCCAATCACACTCTCTCCCAGGAATTTGGAACTTAGTCAAGTGACTTGCTTTCATCAAACATTTGATGAGCAGCCTACTCTAATCATGCCTTGAGCTTGCACAGTCATATATTTTAGCCAACATGCTGCACTGCAAGATGAGAGCCTGAGGACTTCCCTGGTGGCCCAGTGGTTGAGAATCTGCCTGACAATACAGGGGACACGGGTTCAATCCCTTGTCCAGGAAGATCCCACATGCTGCGGAGCAACTAAGCCTGTGTGCCACAACTACTAAGGCTGTGCTCTATAGCCTGCGAGCCACATCTACTGAGCCCGTGTGCCACAACTACTGAAGCCCACGCGCCTAGAGCCCATGCTCCACAGCAAGAGAAGCCACCGCAGTAAGACGCCCACGCACCGCAGTGAAGAGTAGCCCCCACTTGCCGCAACTACAGAGAAAGCCAGCATGCAGCAATGAAGACCCAACACAGCCAAAAATAAATAAATAAATAAATAAATAAATAAATTTATAAAAAGATGAGAGCCTGAGGATTTGGGGGGAAAACAGGATACTTGTCCCTCTCTCCTGCCCCTTATCACAGCCTGTTTTCTAGGGCCTTTGTAGACAAGCCTTCTCTGTCTTACAAGGCCAAGGTTGACTTACTCCTGTCTTCCCCACAGCACAAAGCCTAGCGCCTGGCACTGAGAAGGCACTCAAGTGACATTGTTTCAGATGAATTGTGTTGGATATGAATGGAAATAGACCAGGACTCATGAGGGAAAGAGAAAGCGAGCTGGTGAGTGCAGACAAATTCAAAGCATAGGAGGGATGTTTTAAGCAATTGGGGATATTTAACTTGTTGCAGAAAAGGCTCATGGAGAGCAAACAGAAAAAGCGATCCAATGTTCTCCGTGGCTAAAAGTCACAGAGAAGCAGGTGTGGCTTCACGCCAGGAAAAACTTCCTGTTGGAACTGCTCACAGGTATGTAGATTGTCTTATAAGTCTCCCTGTTTGGGGACATGTGCAAGCAGAGACTGGGTACCACTTAGCAGCTATTCAGGCACTATATGAGAGGGCTGGGCTAGTGACCTGAAAAATTCCTTTCAATTGGGAGTGTCTAAGTCTATGCATTTATTTGTTGGTGCACCCTAGAGGAAATTGTTAGTCAAAGTTCTAGTTATTAGTGAGACCTCTCAGAAACTTTGGCCATGTGTTCTGAAATACATATCAGACAAAGAGCATCCATGGAATAACTGTTATGATTTATCATTTCAGTTTTTATTATACAGTTTTATTAATGTTGGATAAAGTTTTAAGAGAAGCTTTTTTGCCCTAAAAGTGTTAATGGGTTGCCCGTCAGCTTCAAAAGAAGAAAAATAGCTAATAGAAAAATTATATAGTTGCAGTGTTAACCTCAAAGTGGAAAGAAGAAGCAAAGTTCCAGCAGAGTACAGGGCATGTGCTCAACACATGGGCATGTCCTGCTCTCTCTCTTTTTATAGTCTGCCCGAAGTTACCAAGAAGACAAAATCAGGATGAAGGTCAGGATTACAGAATCCAGTGGGACCTTGTGTATGTGAAACCAGCTAACTGAAGACAGAAAAATTTCCAAAATTGTTATGGAGTAAGAATTCCCCCTGCCCCATAATGATATCTCCACTGGTCCCCTTCCAGTTTACCTCTCCCATCAGCATAACAATCCACTTCCTGAATAAGCAGGACCATTCTCAGAAGAGGCAGAAAGAGAAGAGCTGGGGGTGCTTTCAGGAAACTCTATCCTGATCCTATCTTCTTCTTGGGCCTTTTGGCATCCTGATGCTTGCCCATTAGCCATCCCCAGGTGGACCTGGCCATCAGGTAAGCATGTAAATCCATACACTTAGTGTCCATGATCTACATATCAAAGTCAGAGAGAGAATCTACATGGCAAACAGGAATGATGAAGGATCCTATCATTAGACAAGTACCTATAATCAAGGTTTTTAACCTTGGTTGAGGGAGACTTTAAAAACCCAAAAACTTCCATTTGAAATCACTAAAATAAGGATCTCTGGGGGTGGGACATAGATATCAGCATTTTTGCTTTTTTTTTAATGAGATATACTTTACATACCTCTGAAAATTATAGATCTTAACTACTTATCTTAATGTGTTTTGACAAATGTGTATACCCATGTGACCTACACCTTTATCAAGATATGTAACATTTCTATCACCTCAGAAAGTTCCCAGCTGCCCCTTCCTAATCATTCCCCAGAGCTCAAGATGCAAACATTGTTCTGATTTTTTTCTACCTTAGATTAGTGTTTCTTGTTCTGGAATTACATATATTGAATACATAGAATGATATAGTACTCTTTTATGAATTGACTTCTTTCACTTGCATAATGCTTTTGATTTTCATTCATGTTTTGTATGTATCAGTAGCCCTTTCCTTTTTCATTACTTAGTTGTATTCCATTGTATGGATGTGTACAGTTTATTTCTCCATTCAGCAGTTGATAGACATTTTGGTCACTTCTAGTTTGTGGTAATTCTGAATAAAGCCTCTATAAACAGTCACATGCAAGTCTCTGTGAGGACAAATGTTTTTATTTCTCTTGGTTAAATACCCAGGAGTGATATTGCTGAGTTATACCATAAGTAGAGGTTTAACTTTATAAGAAACTTCCAAACTGTTTTCCAAACTATGCAATTTTTACATCCCTACCAGCAATGGATGAGAGTTCCAATTGTTCCATATCTTTGTCAGCACTTGTTATTGTCAGTTTAGTTTTTTCAATAAACTTTTTATTTTAGAACAGTTTTAGATTTACAGAAAACATTGTAAAGGTAGTAAAGAGAGCTCTTACGTATCCTGAACCCAGTTTCCCTTATTATTAACACTTACATTAGTATGTACATTTGCTACACTTAATAAACCATTATTTGTACCTTATTCTTAACTAAAGTCTTCTCTTTATTCAGGTTTCTTTGGTTTTTATCCAATGTCCTTTTTCTGTTCCAGGATTCCACACACAATACCACATTACATCTAGTCATCATGTCTTCTTAATCTCCTCTTGGCTGTGACTGTTTCTCAGACTTTCCTTGTTTTTGATGACCTTGATAGTTTTGAGGAGTATTAAGTATTTTATAAGATGTCATCAGTTGGGATTTGCCTGGTGTTTTTTCTCACAATTAGACTTGGGTTATAAATTCTAAGGAAGAAGACCACAGAGATATCAAGGGTACATACTATTCTCATCACATCATATCAAGGGTACAGACTATTAATGTGACTTCTCACAGTTGATGATGACCTCAATCACCTGGCTGAAGTCCTGAGAAAAAATCTTTCAGTGTGTCCATATATTTACCTTTTCCATTGCTCTTTATTCCTTCTGCAGTGTCCAATTTGCTATTATCCAATCTAGTGAATTTTTAAATTTCAGATCTTAGATATATATATATTTTAATTAATTAATTAATTAATTAATGGCCGCATTGGGTCTTCGTTGCTGTGCGTGGGCTTTCTCTAGTTACAGTGAGCGGGGACTACTCTTCATTGCAGTGTGCAGGCTTCTTATTGTGGTGGCTTCTCTTGTTGCGGAGCATGGGCTCTAGGCACACAGGCTTCAGTAGTTGTGGCACACGGGCTCAGAAGTTGTGGCTCATGGGCTCTAGAGTGCGGGCTCAGTAGCTGTGGCGCACGGGCTTAGTTGCTCTGCGGCATGTGGGATCTTCCCGGACCAGGGCTTGAACCCATATCCCCTGCATTGGCAGGCGGATTCTTAACCACTGCACCACCAGGGAAGTCCCCAGATCTTATATTTTTTAGTTCTAAAATTTCTATTCCATTTTTTTGCTTGTTTGTTTCCATTTCTCTGTTAGAGATTCCCCCATCTGTTCATTCATTATGTCCATCTCTTCCTTTACTGAACATATTGATAATAGCTATTTTAAAGTTCTTATCTATTAATTCCATCATCTTATCACCTCTGGACCTGTTTTTGCTAACTGTTCTTTCTTCTAGTTTGGTGCACATTTTCCAGCTTCTTCATGTTTCCAGTAATTTTTGTTTGTTTTCTGGACATTGTGGATATGATGTTGAGAGTCTAGATTATCTCCTTTTAAAGAGTCTCATTTTTTTTTTTCTGGCAGGCAGTTGCCTTTATTTTAAAGACAGAAAGGCACAGCCTTTCTGGGGTCTCAACTGAATGTCCAGAGTATTTGGTGATGTCTCTCTAATATGGCTAGTCAGAAATCCAGTATCTGTCAGTGCTGTGAGACTACCAAAATCTCTGTTGACCTTGTAGCCCTCCAGTTGCTGTTTCCTGCCAAGTCTCTCAGAGTCTCACTCTGTGCATGTACAGCTTAGTACTCAGCAAAAGACTTAAGGGAATTTCATGAAAATTTCATATCAGTATTTTTTAAAGCTCTCTAAGTGATTAAAATGTACAGCCAAGGTTAAGAACTATTGAGTATTAATTCCCTAATTGTGAAGGAGTTGGAAAAAATGCCCTAGTACCAAAGAAAATGCCGAACCCCTCAAGGTGGACTGGTCCTGGACAAAATCATGAAGGATGTTGATAAAAAGAACTCTACACTAAAATGGCTCTAACCTGGGAGACATAAAGGAACAGAATCCAAGATTAATCAAGTTTAGTGTACCTCCTGTCCTTTAAAAGGATCAGCTACTATAGCTCATTCTTGCTCAGTTTGAGTAGTCCTCCTTTAAGACTTTCCTGTCACCTAGACTGTAAAAACTAAAGTGATAGCTGGTCAAAAAGAATTCCCAGTGCACTAAAGCCAGCAGGTGGAGGAAAATGGATCAACCCTTAGTGAATCCCTGTCAGTTGTCAGGTTCCAAATTCAGAGGATATAAGAGGAATAAGATGTCACTCCTGCCCCCAAAGTGGCTTCAAATCTAGTGGAAATTCCAGTGTATATGGAGCTAAATTAAGTACATTTCAGACTGTGATAGGTCTGTGGTATGGCAGAGATACATTCAAATTGCTTTTAGGAGCACAGGTATGTCTAACTTTGGGTTTGAAAAGGCTTCACAAAGGAATAGCTTTTGAGCTGGGTCCCATTAAGGATAAGAACGGTGAATGTGGTGAAGTGAAGAAGGGAAGGGTATTCTAGGCAAAGAGAACATATGAAGGGAGAATAAATGGAACATAAGGGAAATGTGGTAAGTTCTTTAATGGAAAGATGAGAAATAGAAGCATAGTTTATAGAAGAGAAGAAATAAGATGACTTTACTCTTCCCATCAGTTGAGATGAATCAAATTTAGGAAATAAAAAAATAACTTATAAACAGTTCCTGTTGATTTGTAATGAATCTCACCTTCTTTGGGACTGGAGTGGATCTTTAGCAGAAATTTAACAAAGGTCTGACATAAGTGGGGGAAATCTAAACAGTGTACAGAGAACCAGAGATGTCTGACCATGTGAATCTAATCTGAAGATTGTAACCTCACTGAAGTTACACATTGCATTTCAAAATAAAACTGCAGAGAGTGAACTTTACACATGGACGGAGATTGTTCTCAATGTTTCATATATGTACAGGCACTGCAGAGAAGCAGAAATTACTGAGTAGATGGGGAAGCTTAAGGATGAAAGACACTTGGCCATATGTGCTTTAGAGATCTCCCCTGCAGCCAGAAAACAGGAGTCTGAGGCCTGAGTTTGCCATTTACTGTATATAATGCCCTTAAGAAAGTTTTTTAATTCCTTGGACACTTAGTTCCCTCTTTTATGAAATGGGCACATTAACGCCTGCTCACCCTGCTGTCTAACTGGATTCTCAGGAAAGACCAAATGATCTACTTTGTGGGGAAAAGCCTTATAAGGTTAGAGCCCATTTATGATGCAAAGAGTTATTATTACTAATAATAAACAAGAAGAATGTGTGACAATGCCCAGAATTTCCTGTTGAGACAATAACTTCATGAAACCATTAAGAAAACTAGGATGTTTGTTAATTCCACAATGAGAGTTATGTGCTGGTATTGTTTCAACCATCTCCAGGGAATAAAGGGTTTGACAGCAATAAAGAATGAGCCAATTTGACCTAAAGATTCTTGTTCTCTTTAGAATCATTTCAATAGGTTTTTGTGCCTTACCAAGACTTTTCCTGTCAATCCTGCCATGACTGATGAGAACTGGGTATTATTCAATGAATTTTTTCCTTAAAAAAAATTAAGGGAAATCTTTCCACATGCTAATACTCATATAATTCAGGTCTGTGAGTACTCCACCTCCTCCAAGGCAGCTCTCAGGCACAATGCTGGGGTCCTGAAGAACATCAGTGACTGTAGAAATTTCTTCTACTCACCAAGAAAAGAGGGAAATTCATGCCTGACACCAAACCAGTCTCTTGGAACCCCTCCTTTCCCCTTCTATAAGCTCAGGACAAGAGGCTTTCATGTGGATACGACTTGGCATTTATAAATTTGTCAAAGAACTGTGTGGGCAAAGCCCTCTAGGGGATACACACTGCCCTTCAGAAGTGCAACACAAGGATCCTTTCTTGTTGGGTTAATGACGCCTGGTGGTGATTTTGATGACCTTTGGGATGTCATTTTCATTTCATGTCATCACACACAGTAGCTGACCACCCTTCCCCACATCTTGCCACAAAGAGCCTGTGGATTCTGGTCCCAATGGTGACCCAAAGCCTCGCACTGAATTTCTCCTTTCAAATTTACACTAAAATCATCAAACTACTATAATAAATGGGGAAAGTCTGAAACTTGGAACGAGCGATTTTACAGCACATCTCAAATTTTAGCGTGCACACAAATCACCTAGGAGTCTTGTTAAAATGCAGATTCTGATTCAGTAGGTCTGGGATGGGGCCCAAGAATTTGCGTTTCTAAGAAATTCTCAGGTGATGCTGAAACTACTAGTCCCTGGACCACACCTTAAAGAGCAAGAAATCAGAAGGCAAACATGAACAATTCTCCCAGAACTCAAAGGAAATGGTTAAAGAGATAAAAATGGTGAAAGAAAAGTTGGAGAGCCAAGAGCTGCAATAGAGCTTCTACATATAGAAGAAGAGAACAGAGGAGATAGAGAAAAAAACTGAAGTGGCATATATGTTTCAACTTTAGAAAAATGTATTAGTCTAATTCATCATATCAATATAGCAAAGCAGAAATACCACATAATTTTTTTGATAGGTGACAAAAATCACTTGAGGAAATTCAACATTCCATCATCATCATCATCATCATCCTCATCATCGAGAGAAGAATATTTCCTTAAAGTGACAAATGTACTCTATGTAAAATCAAAGCCAGTGGGGTGCTTAATGAGCCATTCCATTCACATAAGTAACAAGAAGGATATCCACTCCCATCAGTGTTATTAACACTGTTCTGCAAATCCTAAACCAGACAACCAAATACAAAAATGAAATTAGGGGTGATATTAGTGAGGGTATATTCAGTTTCATGTAATCATGGCTTAAACAAAATAGAAGTGTCTTCCACTCTCGCCTAAGTTGGAGGGAGCAGACCAGGCTGGTGTAGCAGCAATTCTAGGACTGCAGAGACCCAGACCTTCTTGTTCTCTGCTCAGTCATCACCAAGGTGGCTCTCATATTGTAGCTCTGCTATAGCTGTCACACATATTTGATGTCTCAGACCTCATGAATATTTAGTGCTTCCTTGGTCCTTCTGTCCTTCCCATCTATGTTCAGCCCATACATGCTTTACTAACTTTATCTATAATATGTTACACAGCTGCTTGTTTCTATTGTTCTCTAAGGCAGAATTTAACATTTTTAATAACATAGCAATACACATTACACAAAATAAATATGTCATTTTAACAAATAAGGCTAAACTAGAATAATAAGTGTATGATAATAACTAGGCATGCTTTAAAATGAGTGATAATATAAACTCATCCTAACAAATATTAAATTGTATCATAAAAGGGCAAGAAATTTAACAGTATGCTAGCAGCTGAAGAAAAGACAGATTAGTGCGGGAAAGAAAGCTCCTAAACAGTCCCAACTATATATAAAAAGTAGTAGATGCTAATGCTATTGTTTCCAAATCATTAGAAAATGATGCCTGGTGGTACAACTTGCTAACCATATGGGAAAACTTAAAATTAGGTGCCTACCTCACACCATTCACAAATTCCAGATGCATTAAAGTTATAAATGAAAAAATGAAACCATGAAACTATACAAGAAAATACAATACATGTTTAAATAATCTTGGGTTGGGAAAATACTTAAACCTGCCAGCAAATATGAAACAAAAATTGAAAATATCAACCAATTTGACTCAATTTTAAAGATCTTTATACATAATTCTTTAAAAAGGCCAAAATGGAACTGGAATAATAAAGTAAGGAGGACCTAGCTAGCCTGGTTCTTTATCTATGAAGATGGTTTGGTAGATCTCACCAAACTCTAACTATAGTTTTGCCTCTATGCTAGCTGAAAGATGATATGCATATATAAATTTTACTTGTTCAAAAAGTATACAGTCAACGTGGATGAACCTCAAAAACATTATGCTAAAATGAAAGCAGTCAGACATGATAGGTCACATGTCATAAAATTCCTTTTTTATGAAAAGTCCAGAATAAGCAAATCCATAGAGACAGAAAGCAGATTAGCAGTTGCTGAGGACTAAGGGGAGAGGGGAATGGCGTGTGACTGCTAATGTATATGGGGTTTCTTTTGGGGTGATGACGTATTCTGGAATTAGTGGTGATGGTTGCATAACTTTGTGAGTATACTAAAAACCACTGAATTGTACACTTTAAAGAGGTAAGTGTTATGGTATGTGAATTATATCTCAAGTTTTTAAAGAAGTGTATACTGCAATTCACACCCGAGAGTGGGTTCAGTTCTCAACTGACCCTGTTGTTGCCTCTATAACATAGTGAGTTAAAAGAATTCCCTTAGGGTATCATTAACACCTGGTGCTTGAATAAGACTCACTATAGGGATGTTTACATCCTGATGGCCAGGGTGGGCTAGCCAGGGAGATGCCTCCTCACTACGGCACTGGCCCCAGAGAAGGCCTCCCGCATTAGGATGAGCCAACCCACACACCCACTACCAGGTTATATCTAGCCATGCATACTCCCAACAACTCAAAAAATTCTTCTTTTAGTTTACAAATTTGAGTAAGTATGTACTGAACTTCCAATGGGTGGGTTTGGCCATCTGTGGTTTCAGAGCATTTCTGAGCTTTTGCTTCCTAAACCATGGCCATGAACTCACAAGGACTGGGACACTCTCCCAGAACTCCACCCGCATCACTTTCCAGTAACTCAGCGTCAGTGGGCTTTTGGTCAACCTGATAACATGTAAGTTACAGACATGGATTATCAGAGCCGGAAGGAACCTTAGAGAGTAATGTCTCACCACCCTAATTCTCGCCTCCCACAATCACTATTTAATAGATGAGGTCCAGAAAGGAGAAGGAGTCATCCCTATATTACCCAACAAATAGAGGAAACTAGAATTAAATTAAATTTCTGTGTCCCAGTCCTGAAAGCACATGTGGTTGTACACCCAATTATTTCTGTTGCACTATTGGCCTTAGCAACTCCACTTCCAATTAAATAGTCTCCCACACAGTGAAAAGAGAATGGAATGGCACGAGACCAGCAACAGGACAAGGTCTTAACCCTTTCAGGATGCTCCTGACAATGTCAGAAATTTGAAAGCCACACTCAGGACAGCTTCCTCAGGCAGACACTGCTGAGGACATGGACCTTCTCCAAGTTTCCTATGACTAAGTAAACTTATCCTTGTCCATAGATGGAATTAGTAGGAGGGACCCAACTATCTGCAGAGCAGATAAAATACTGTAGCAGAAAGGAAGCATCCTTCCTCCTTGTCTCCCCTGTCAATGCAGCAGTTTCTCCTATGATGTCAGGTGCCCTTTAATTCATTCATTCACTCATTCAACCAACAAACACTTCTTAAACATCTACAGTGTGCCTGGCCCTGTGCTGATGTTGAGACATGGAAATGGATCAAGCATATACTCACCTTCAAGAGGCTCCCAGTCTATTGGGAGACGTTCCTATTTGACCAGCCCTGACAGAAGGGGAAGGCTAGAGTCAGAAAGTTTGTGCAGAGCACCGTGGAGACAAAGGCGAGGTCATAATTTGGGTGTCAGGAAGGCTTCACAATGTTGATGCCATTTAAGCTGCATCTTGAAAGCCTTCAAATGGCAGAGGAGGGAGGGGAAGCTTTTCTGACACAAGGAACAGGTGAGCAAAGGCACAAAGTATAAGGGTGCATGGTGTGTTTGGGAAAGGGAAGGAGACCAGGGTTTCTGGAATGTGATAACTGGAGCTGGGTTATGTTGGCCTGTTCCCACTGAGTCTCCATCACTAAAATATGGATTTCTTGGGGTCAAGCTGTGCATTATCCCCTTCTGAATTTCCAGCACCTACTCAGAACTTGGCAAATTTTTTCCAAGTGAATGAGTAAGAGAAAAGAAGAATTAATGTGTATTAGCTACTAACTATGTGGGAGGCACTGTACTGAGTGCTTTACTTATATGCAGTGATGATGATGATAAGGCTCATATAAACCTTATGGATTTGGTATTATCATTATTGTTAATATTATTATTATCCCCCTTTAATAGGAAATGACTAAACACAGAGGTGTGAAATAACTTGCCCAAGATCACACGGCTAGTAAGAGGCGTATCTGGTCTTCAAACCCAGATCTCTATCAGATGAATGTACTCTCCTTCTTCATGTCTTTCTCCCCACTATCCTAGGGGCCAAATCTGTGTCAACTGCCTGTAGTTTGCTCTCTTAAATGCTGTTCTCTCACTGTAGTGAGAATGAATGGTAGGAGAAGGAGGGAGCGGCCAGATGGTAAAGAGCCTTGACTACCAGGCTCTGAATCCTGGACTTGATCTTAGAGATGATGAAGGTTTAACATAGGCCAACAGGCGAATTCCCTAGCAGTCCAGTGGGTAGGACTCGGAAATTTCATTGCGAGGGCCTGGGTTCAATCCCTGGTCAGGAAACTAAGATCCCACAATCTGTGCCATGCGGCCAATAATAATAATAATAATAATAAGCTAGCAGATGTGGTCTGAGTCCTTTCAATACTTAGAATGAGGTTTGCCATGGACTTAGAAGCCAGGAAAAATTTTTTGGGAAGGGGAAAATGGAAATCAAAACTCCTTTGCTCTGTGTCAAGATGGGCACAAGCAGATATCTGAGAAGTGGTGAGTGGGACAAACGCCCTAAAGGGTTAAGGCTTCCTCCACGTGATAGTCTCAAACATCTGGCTCTCTTCTATTCTCTAAATTTGGAACGACTAGCTATCCACTTCCTCCTAATCAAGATAAGGTCAGGGCTGAGAATCCAGGCAATTGTGCTAGGTCATTTAATTGCCTTCCTCTTGAAAACCTTGAGCCAGCCATAGGGAAATTGTCTAGCCAAGGCAAAGAATAAAGGTCAACGAACATGTCGCATCCTGATGCCTTTTACAGATCCGAGGAGCCACAGGAGAAATCAATTCCAGTCAAAGGAGTTGCGAAATTCTTTTAGAAAGAATTTGACCAGCCCTGGAGCCAATATTTTTAAGATTCTCCAGGTCATGGAAAAATATATACTAAGAACATGAAAACAATACCAAGTGTCTCCAACAGTACGAAATTTACTTCTCATTGTTGTCTAAGTAAAACCAGACTAATTCAATCAGGGCTATGTTCCCTAACCCACCGTAAAATCATCTGTTATGAAGTATTAATGGGAAAAATAAGATTACCAGTCATTTCTACTTTCCTGGATGCCCACAATTTTGTTATTAACCACGATCTCTTTTTCAAAGCTTTTTTTTCTGACTATAAAAGTAATACATATTCATTGCTGAAATTTTGGAAAATAAGGAGAAAAATAAAGAAATAAAAATCACTATAACCCACCATTAACAACTCAGTTTTTTTTTTTTTGTAACAAAAATTGAGGTCACACTGTATATAGAATTTTATATTATTTTTTCATTTAGCATTTGTCAGTAGTTTAATCCTATATACATAGTATTCTTCAAATACATCATTTTTATCATTTATATCAGATTGATCAGCATGGATGTGCCATAATTAATTTAACTAGTCATCAGGCTGTGGACACTCAGGCTGTTTCTAGTCTTCTGATTTTATAAATGAATGTGTAAAATGTCTTGATACAAATATCTTTGTCCTACTCTCTAAGGGTCTCTTTTTGAAGTAAAATTACTAAACCAAGAGGTATGAAAAACTTAAGGTTCTTGATAGATATTGCCAAATTGCCTTCTATTTGTTCAACAAATATTAATTTGGTGCCCAGTGCCAAGCATGGTTCTGGCCACTGGAGAGGCCACAGAAAATGAGACAAACTTTCTGCCCTAGGGAGCTATATTCTAACATGGTACCAACTTATCTTCCCACTAGCCATGTATGAGAATGCCTGGCTCCTCCTCCCCTCATCAGCATGATGCTCTTTTAAGAATCAACCTTGGGTAACACAGTAGTCAAAAAGTGTTCTTTCAACTTTTGTTTTAATTTGCTATTTTCTGATTAACATATTTTCCCATGGATGTAGCAATCATCTCCATTTGTGTGCATGAATTGTCCGATCATGGTTTGTTTTTTTTTTTTGTATTAACACATTTGCCTCTTCTTTTTTTTTTTTTTTTTTTGCGGTATGCGGGCCTCTCACTGTTGTGGCCTCCCCCGTTGCGGAGCACAGGCTCCGGACGCGCAGGCTCCGGACGCGCAGGCTCAGCGGCCATGGCTCACGGGCCCAGCCGCTCCGCGGCATATGGGATCCTCCCAGACCGGGGCACGAACCCGTATCCCCTGCATCGGCAGGCGGACTCTCAACCACTTGCGCCACCAGGGAGGCCCTTGCCTCTTCTTATTGGTAAAAGTTTTAATATATTCTAGATGTTAACTTGCTGCCTGCCATATTTTATGAATATTTCTCATTGGCATTCTGAATATCTATGATGCTTTCTAACTTCATTTGGCAAATCTTGAGCACCTCCCAGGCATGGGGGGTGGAGCTGTGGACAGCAACATACATGGTCCCTGGTGGAAGTGGTAGCGTCACAGGGGAGACAGACCTGCTTTATGAGAGAATGAGGCACGGGAGTGAGGGATAGTGTGCGAGGACCCATCTGGTGGCTGAGGGGCGGCTGGTGTCTTAGGGTGGGCTCCTGAAGGGTGGAGGCTGACAGAGGGAAGTATCCAGGGAGTGCTGGACAGGAAAAACCTACAAGGAGTGAGGGAAGCAGAACAAGAGCGAGGAGGTGCTCTCTGGTGAAGTCTAACTGGTTCCTGATCCACAGCTGGCTCGGGAGCATAAATTGCACAGCAAAGTTTCTCTCCTCGAGGTGAGGGTGGGCGGCCTTTTGTGAACCCACCCAGATCATGGTTAGGAGATGCTTGTGGAGGATGGGGGAATGTGACCTCCCTGGTAGGTGGCTCCCGAGAAGAAGCAGCTGTGGTGTCAGCAGTCAGCGCTGCTGCTGCAGCTGAAGAGAGATGCGGGAGACTGGAGAAGGGGTCTGCGTGGGGCACTGACGGTGTGTCCTACACACGTCAGAGAAGCAGAAAGGCCAGGGTCGCAGGAGAGGTGTGGGAAGGGCAGGCAGCACGATCAAGGTTGCAGTTAGCAGACAACTCTTTGGCTTCAGTTGGGAGAATGGACTGCAGGAGTCCAGGAATGACCAAGAAAGTTTGGGGCTTGCAAAATGCTTGATCCCTCACCTTGAAGAGTCACTGTGACCATGATTATCATACCAAAGAGAAATCCTATAACACAGAAACCCGATTAACATTGTTCAAATCCACATTTCCCAAGAAATCGGAGAGGAACAGGTGAGCAGAAAGGACAGCATAACAATATAAAGGGCCAACTCCAGGTGAGAGATAGAGGCCTAGACTATGGGGGTCCAGAACTACAGAGAAGTGGGTATACTGAAAACATATTTAGGAATTAAAAACCACAGTATTTAACTGAAGATTGGATATGGAGCAAGAGAGAGGGAAATATCAAGGACAACTCCTGGATTTCTAATTTGAGCATCTGGATGGTGATGCATCATTCTTGGAGAAGGATTGGGTCAAGTGGAAGGCTGGGGGTGGGGGTGGGGAGAGGACCATGTGTTTGCAAATAACAGTTATCCTTAGACATTGTTAGGTTAATAAATGCCAGCAAAATGTGGAGCCATGAGAAGAGCCCTGGACTAAAGACTTGGGTTTGATCCAGTTCTACCAACAAATAGAGAAGGTCCCTTTACCCCACTGAGCCTCAGTTTCCCCACCTGAAAAATAGAGATAATAAGTCATATTCTAACTACTTCACACCACTGCCATTTTGATCAAATAAGTGGATAGAAATAAAAAAATAGATAAACAGCAAGGACCTACTGTATAGCACAGGGAACTATATTCAATATCTTGTAATAACAAACAATGATAAAGAATATATATATATAATACATATATACATATATAACTGAATCACTTTGCTGTATACCTGAAACTAACACAACATTGTAAATCAACTATACTTCAATCAAAAAAATAAATTTTAAAAAATGTGTGCTAATTTAGAGACTGCAGCCAAACACAAAGGTATTATGGTGATTATCACTAGCAGTCATTAGAGGGTGCCTCAGCCATGACACCCCAAGGAATTAAGTCAGAGCAAGACATGAGGTCAACAGACCCAGAGACATAAATTTAGGTGGTGGCTATGTTATGAAAACAACTATACAGGTTCATTTATAATCATCCTAACAACCTTTTTTTTCAGGCAGGAAAACTTTTTTCTGTCATAAATGTCTCTCCCTCTTTTTCACCTAGTGCTTTCAACCAGGGTCACCCTACCCCCATCGAAACCTGCTCTCAAGAAATCATCCACTGATTGGCATTAAAGAAAAAGTGTCAGTAATGCCTGAAGTGTTTTCTTCCCAGGGCGTGTGCCCCTCCTCAGCAGAGACTCAAATCCTCTGCCAGAGGTGAGGCTTTCTAATGGTGGAACTGGGGTGCAGGGAGCACATGCAGAGAGGGACTGAAAGCAAGCCAGTCACAAAAGGACAAATACTGTAGGATTCCACTTCTGTGACAGAGCTCAAGTGTCAAAGTCACGGAGACAGAAAGCAGAATGGGGGTTGCCAGGGGCTGCGGATAACGGAGAGCTAGCATTTGATGGGTATAGAGTTTCAGTTTTGCAAGATGAGAAGAGTTTTGGAGATGAATAGTGGTGATGTCTGCACAACAATGTGAATAATGCCATTGAACTGCACCCTTAAAAATGGTTAGGATGGTAAATTTTTTTGTGTACTTTACCATAATAATAATAAAGAGGTATTGAGAAGGTACAGGGTCACATCATTATACATTTGTCAAAACCCCTAGAACATACAACACCAAGAGTGAACCCTAGTGTATAAACTATGGACTCTGGGTGATAATGATGTGTCAGGGTACGTTCTTCCATTGCAACAAATATACAGTTGACCCTTGAACAACAGAGGGGTTAGGGGCGCTGACCCTGTGCATATTTGAAAATCCGAGTATAACTTATAGTCAGCCCTCCATATCCAAGGTTCCTCTGTTATCTGTGGTTCCATATCTGGTGATCCTATAGTACTATAGTATGTACTATTGAAAAAAATCCATGCATAAGTAGACCCATGTAGTTCCAGCCCATGTTGTCCAAGGGCCAACTGCATAACTCTGGTGCTGGGTGCTGACAGTGAGGGAGGCTGTGCATGTGTAGGGGCAGAGGGTATATGGGAAATATCTCTGTACCTTCTGCTCAATTATGCTGTGAATCTAAAACTGCTCTAAAAATATTTTTTAAATAATCATAATAATAAAGAGTTATTGAGGAGGTTTGTGGTGTTCGTCCTGGTGCTCAGGCAATCACACCCCACAGATGGAGCCTGCTACCACACACACACACACACACACACACACACACACACGGCCCTGCACAGCCTTCTGCAGTCAGCTAGGCTAGGAGCTGGTCCCAGTCATTTGGGCCCATTTGGAGTTCACTCTGGAGCTTTTAATATTCAAAGGAATCTTTGTTCTCGCTGTGGAACCGTTTCTCATCCCATTTAGCTCTTACATAAGACATACTTTGGATCTGATATATGGGAAAAAAAATACCCATTTTATTCATTTTGAATAAACTAAAAATAACTATCCTCCCCATTTCCTGGAGCCAATAAAGACTGTTTGGAAAGGACAGAGGAAAGAAAGACATGAAATATGAAAAAGAACCTCAGGCTGGGCCTACAGAAGCCTGAGTTTAAAATCCGGCTCTGACTCTCAACTGCTGTGTGACCTTGGGCAAGTCCCTGCCCCTCTCTGGGTCTCAGGCACCTCATCTACCAAATGAGAGGATTGTGTTGGAACATCCGGCCTTTGAGATCCCTTCAAATCTGACATCCTACTTTTCTGAGAGAAGTAAGACAAGGAGTTGAGGCATGCATATTTTGCTAGCCATCCAGGAAATGAATCATTTTTATTATTCAGAAACTTTTCCAAATTGATTTTGATGTGATCCTGTGTGATAAGAAATAGCTAATGTCGCCTCTCTTCCCATTCCTGTTCTAATGTCTAGAAATAGTCATTAAGTCACGGTCTCTACTTCCTCACCTCCTGCTAACTCCCCGGCAGTCTAGTTTCTGACTCCTCAATCCTTTGCAACTGTTTTTGTCAAGGTCACCACAACCTGTGGCGGAATCAATAGACATGTCTCAGACTTTTGCTTCCTTCCTGCACCTCTCAGAAACATTTCAACACAGGGGACCTTCCTATCTTTCTCAAGACACTCTTCTCCCTGGGGCTGAGAGGAAAAATGACTTTGCCCTCCCAGAGACCCAAGTGTCAAGGCCAGGACTGTACCCACAGTGTTGGTGCCAAAGCCTAGTGCCTCAATCCTGCAGGTACCACAGCATCACTTGCAACCATCTGCCTTCCCATTGTCATCATTTTGCCACCAAATTCTAGATTCTCTGGGCGATTCATTCATTCACTCATTCATCAATTATTTATCGAGAGTCAACTATTTACTGGCACTGTATCAGGCAATGGGAATACAGTTGACCACCGCATAGCATGGGTTTGAACTTCGCAGGTCCACTTACAGGCAGATTTTTTTTCTATAAATACTACACAACTACACAATCTATGGTGGGTTGAATCTGAAGATGTGGAACTCCAGAGCTGACTGTAAAGTTTTAGTCTGATGTTCGACCCCAGAGGGAATGGGCTCCCTTAATCGCCCCCTACCTCATGTTCAAGGGTCAACTGTATGGCAAGACCTGCATGACCCCTGCCCTCCTAGAATTTATAATTCAGTGGAAGAGTCAGGCATTAAGCAGGTAAGTACAAGATACCTGTGTAATTACAAATGCGATGAGTTCTCTGAAGAAAAGGACCAGGTGCTGTGAGAGAGGAGAGCGAGGCGGGACCGGCAGGATGTGCATGAATGCCACTTGGAGGGAGTGATGGGTGACGCTAAGATCTGAAAGAGGGGGGAGAGTGCTCCAGACAGAGAAAACGTTGTAGTAGGGGCCTGCTGGGGGGACGGCATCTTGAAAGGGCAACCTGGGGAACGTGGCATGGTCCTGTACCAACAGCACCCTGCTTTTACCTAGATCAAGGAGTTTGGAGTGGCCTTGGAGGAGCAGAGGAAGACTCTGGAGGGGCTACCCCCACCCCTACCCCCAGCCACCCCTTGGCACCACTACTGGGGCCAGGGCCAAAGGAGGTTGCAGCTGGACCACTTAAGGGCCTGAAAGCGGCCAGAGAAAGTGAGAGGGCAGAGCAGTGTGGGCCATATCTGAAGGGCTGGATCCTACAAGACCTGGGAGGATGCCCCAAAGAGTCATCTGATTCTTGCTTTAGAAAAATGGTGTTTTGATCTGCAGAGACTCATGGGTGGGGGCCAGAGGGCAGAAGGGTAACCCATGGAGGCCAGTTCTTTAGAGATGACCCTGCTTATCTTCACCAGGCACAGAATTAGAAATATTCTGCCACGAGGAGAGAATAAAACCCTTTTCCTCAGCTTCCTTATGAAAGGCAGACGCTCCCATCATTATGAAGCCCTCAGGACCCTTCGAGGTGACCTGGTCCCACCTTCCCAATGCACAGATGAGGAAACCAAGGCTGGCAAGGTGCAAGGCCACCCAGGCAGGACCACGAGTGCAGCAAGTGGCACAGGTGGCATTCTGCTGGCCTCCAAAATTCACACCTTGGCCATGCATCGCCCTTGGATGCCACCTGGACCAGCCCATTTTCTTTTACAGGTAAGGAGACTGAGACTCAGAGAGAGAAGGTGGCTTTTCGAGGGCTGTAACCTGATCCCTAGAGGCTCATCTCTGCTCCTTCCCCTGCTCAGAGCTGCTTCCTTGTGGGTAGCAGAAGAGAAAGTGTCCCCTAAATGAATGCCGTTACCACTGGGCTGTGAACAAAACAATGTCCCCATGGCTGGGGACAGCCTGGGGCCATGTGAGGAAGTTGCTTCCTTGGAGCAACTGGTGTGGGAGCTGGAGCATTTGCTGGCCACCCCCTCTCCCAGGAACAGAAAACTCAGGAGCCACGTTGGGCAGGAGCCCGTGGGAACGAGGCCTGCACTCCCCTCTCCAGGGGCCCCTCAGCCACTGATTATTCTCCCAGTGAAAGCCTTGCCGAGCAGAACATCTGTATTGCGCAGGGAACTGGCGCCGGGGCGGCCCAGCTGCCACACGGGCTCGGCGGGAGTCCACCAGTTCTGGGGCTGTCACCTCTGACCCTACGGAGACTGTGTCTCCCAGGGTCCACATTCTGACTCTGGAAATCTGGAGCAAGTTAGGGGAAACTTAGATGTTGCTTTTTCCAGTTTCCTGTGGAAATTAAGTGACACAGGGAGGCATATCATTCAGGGGATGAGATGAAATATGTGAGGAGAACAGAGGAAATAATACATGAGGTGTTTGTTTGCAAATCAGTTGTCTCTTCCTTGCTCAGGGCTTGTCAGAAAGAAGTTGACCTCTCACAAGGCAATAACAGCAAAGCAAGTCCTTCTTTTTCTAGAGAGCCTCAACTCAACCCTCATGGACCAACTCAGACCCCCTGCTTCCCACCTGCCAAGGCAAAGTGGTGGCTGGGTTCACCCATCACCCTGTACACACCTTCACGGTGATCTTGTGACTTGGACTTGGAGGACAATTAGTCATTATATCTGTCTCCACTGCTAGGCTTCGGCAGATACTGTGCCTTAATCATCTCATATCCACAGTGCCAAGTAGAGGGCCTGGTACAGAAGAATAACCCACTAAATGTTGGAGAATTGGATGGGGGGGAGAGAAATGGAAGAAAGGAAGGAAAAAAGTAGAAAGAAAGGGGGAAATATAGGTTTCTTCAGGGTATTTGCAAGTCTCTAACTCTTCCCTATTGATTTGAAGCCAACACCTGCCTCTTAGAATTAACACGCCTCAAGAAAA
The DNA here is from genome assembly GCF_025265405.1 of Mesoplodon densirostris. Taxonomy (NCBI): domain Eukaryota; kingdom Metazoa; phylum Chordata; class Mammalia; order Artiodactyla; family Ziphiidae; genus Mesoplodon; species Mesoplodon densirostris. The sequence goes on along the minus strand of NC_082666.1, from coordinate 25,631,577 downwards.
TTCATTCATCAGGCTGGAATAAGGCTGAGCTGAGCACCACAAATAACAGTGGCTTAAAGAAGATAGGAGTTCATTTCTCACTCACATAAAAGTCGTCCCGAGTCTGAGGAGGCTGCTCTTTGCAGTCATCACAGGCCCAGACACCTTCCGTCTTGTTGCTCTGCCATACCACAGGTGTTATACTCATACTTGTGCTCCAAAATGGCACACCACCAGGTCCACAGCCAGAGGAGGGGGAGAGGGCAAGGAAAGGCACACTCTCCGTTGAAGAGCATGACTGCATTTTGAGTGCATCGCTCCCCTCACCTCCCAGGGCCACACTTAACACAGGGCAGGCCGGGATTTATGGTCTTAAGCTGAGCATCTGTGTGCTGAGGTTCTATTCCTATGAAAGAAAGGGGAAATGGATTTTGGAAACAACCAGAAATCTTTTCCAAAATAACAAGTAACAGAAACTTTAAAAAACATATTTCAGGAACTTCCCTGGTGGCACAGTGGTTAAGAATCTGCCTGCCAATGCAGGGGACATGGCTTTGAGCCCAGGTCTGGGAAGATCCCACATGCTGCAGAGCAACTAAGCCCGTGCACCACAACTACTGAGCCTGCACTCTAGAGCCTGCGAGCCACAACTACTGAGCCCACGTGCCACAGCTACTGAAGCCTGCGCGCCTAGAGCCCATTTTCCAAACAAGAGAAGCCACCGCAATGAGAAGCCCGTGCACCACAACAAAGAGTAGCCCCGGCTCACTGCAACTAGAGAAAGCCCACACGCAGCAACGAAGACCCAACGCAGCCAAAAATAAATAAATAAAGTATAAGTTTATTTTTTAAAATCCCATATTTCAAAGCCCCAGTATTTTCATTACATATTTGACCATCCCAACAAACCTGTGAGGAAACTGAGGCTGGTGGGGGTGTGTTGGGGGGTGGAAACGCCTTTGGGCAAGGGCACTGAGGGCAGTTAAGGAACAGGACAGAAACCTGAGTGTGCGGTCTAACCTGGGATTTCAATTTAGACTCTCCCAAGTGCTAGAAAGAGAGAAAGTGAGACAGGAAGGAAAGGGGCGGGGCACAACCATTAAAAGAATGACACAACCATTAAGAACAGGATACCACAAAAACTGGTTAGAACCTACTTAGCTCCAAGTTGGTGGAAGATTCGACTCCCAGCAGACCTTGAGCCTCACTATGCGCTCATTGTAATACATTAGCATATGTAAATGACATGCCCACAGGCACCATGACAGTTCGGAGGCTGACCACAAAAGGTCAAAAAGTGGGCAGTGCCCCAACTCCTGGAAATCCCTGCCCCTTCTTCAAGATGGTTAGAATATTCCTCCCACTCATTAGCCTATGAAATTACCCAGCTCATAAAAACTAACCACACCCACACCTCAATGCCAGTCTCACCTTTTGAGACACACCGCATTCTGTATATGGAATGTGTATCTCTCAGGGCTGCTCTTGTCTTCTGAGATGACCCACACCCTGAGCATTCAGGGAGTGTGTATCTCCCTGAATAAACCTGCTTTCACTTTACTATGGCTCGCTCTTGAATTCTTTCCTACTCGAAGCCAAGGACCCTCACTTGGTGGCCCACCCCAGGGACTCACTCAAGACCTGGGACGTGACCCTCCGCTCGTGCCCCATTTTTTCCTACAACGAAAGGAAGCTGAGATCACGCAGGTGTTTACGGGAGATCTGGGGGTCTGAGTTGAACCCCAGCTCAGTGTATCTGCTGTTGTATGTCTGTCCCCAGAGTCAGTGTTCAGAACAAATGGGTGAGTGGTCAGCTTTCCCCAGGCTGGTCAGGCTGCACCTGGAATGCTGTGTTCTGGGCACCAGCCCTTAATGGGAACACTGAGAAACAGAGGATGTCTGGGGCCAAGATGGGCTGGGAAGTGTCTGGATGTCCCATCCTATATGGAAAGAACCACAGCTGAACATTGTGGAGAAGGGCAAACTCTGGTAGATGTAATTCCTTATCTTCTCATCTCTGTCACGGGGAGGACTAAGTGACCTCATCTGTGTGACTCTGCAGAGCAGGACAAGGACCAGTGGAAAGAAGTCACTGGGAGGCACAACCTGCTCCAAGAAAAGGCGGTAACCAGAGTGGAATGCAGGTGTGGCAGGTGGTGAGAGCCTGCAGGGCTCTCAACAAGGCTGGAGATGCTACAGAAAGGATTCTTCTAAGGCAGAAGTTTTTACCTGGAGGCTCCTGTGGGCGTGTGCAGTCAGCTGTGATTGTGTGCAGGGCAGCCACATGCACACACACATGCATGCTCTCCTAAAGATGGGGGCCATAGCTTCCTTGAGATTCTCAAAGGTGTCTGTGATCCAAGCAAGATTCAGTGGCCTGGTCACTGGGAACCTCCAGGGTCCCTGCCCACTCTAAGATCCCACGGCCCCAGTGTAGGTGCACAAACATCCCCAGGGATGAGGGATAAGGAAGCTGGATTTTTCCAGCTCTATGCCTCTGTCTACACCTCACTGCTGTTCCGTCCCAGTCCTGAGGTCCAGGGAATGACCTGGAGGGAGACTTAATGACTGTCCAGATTTCAGTGGGCCTGAGAATCACCCAGCGAGGGTATTAACATGCAGATTCTGGTTCGGTAGGTCTGGGCTGGGGCCTGAGAGTCTGCATTTTTAATATACTCCCAGGAAATGCCAGGGCTGCTGGTCCATGGCTCACGCTTCGAGTAGCCAGGGGCTGGTTGGGTGGTAAAGCTGGATGGGTAAGTGAAGAGGGGAAGCCTGGCACCCAGGGTCCTGGGCACAGGTCAGAGATCTGGTTCTATGATGCTGGGCAGCAGGGGCCTGACCTCCCAGCTGCTTTCTCAGACCTTTAAGTTCCACTGGTTTTGTGGGCCTGGCCCATCTGAGCAGTTCTGTGCCACAATCAGCTGACGGTGCCAGGGTGGGATGGCGCCAAGAAGAGGGAAGGAGGCCCCAAAGACCAGCTCTGGCAACCTCAAGCTATCACACCCACTCTGCCCAGGCCACTGGCAGCAGGCTGGGGCCAGGTCATTCTTTATGTGAACTAACTGAGCTTGGGGAGTAGTTAAATACCGTGCCATAGTCAGATTAGCTTTTAGAAAGACAACTCTGCCAAGTGGGAAGGAGAAATTGAGACACTGAGTCTGAAAGGGAGGCCACTCAATGGGTTGTTTATTCCGTGGCTCAGGCAAGAGAGGACATAGGTTTGACCTGAGGCGATAGCAATGGGATGCAGGGAGGAAACTAAAGAGACGGCCCAGGACTGAGCCTTCTTGGATGTGGGGAGTGAATCTAAATGTGAACCCCAGGCTTCTGGCTTATTTGGTTAAGTGCTGCTGCCATTCAGTGAAACAGGTGTAGCAGAACACTTCTGGTTACAATTGGCTGAAAACCTAATCAAACTGACCTTTAAAAAGAGGAAAAGGAAAGTGTACTGGTTCATATGACTGAACAACATGAGGGTAGATCTCAATCATTTCAGGCCCACCTGGATCCAGGGACTCAAACCACATCATCAGTATATTCTCTCTCCATCTCTTGTAACTCAGGTACTCTGTGCTGACTCTGATCTTGACAGCTCCTCCTGCATTGTCACAACATGATCACCAGTCTCATGGTCACAAGGCAGCTGCCAGCCAGCACCTCTCGGAGCTATATCCTTCCAGGTTTAAATCCAACAGAAACAAACGAGAGCTTGTGTCCTAGCATTTGCATGAAAGTTCTGAGATTCACCAGCTTAGGTCACATGCTCACCACGGAACCAATCGCTACGGTTGTGTTAACTGACTTAGATCCATGAGTTTTGCTGGAGTCACACAGACCACAGAGACTAAGAGGGGAAGGGGTGGATCCCGAAGAAATACTGGGGTTCTTGCCAGAGTAAAGGGAAGTAGAGGTCAGGGAGACAAACCACATCTTTCCAGCTTTGTGGACAGCAGGGGAGAAAGAATAGCAGGTTGGGGAAAGAAAAGACGATGAGCCCAGGTTAGAATGTGTTGTTTTTTCAGGGTGGATGGGACAACCAGAGGGAAGTGCTCAGAGGGCAGCAGGTTGGGAGAGACCCAGGCTGGGGGGAGATCTGCGAGTTGCCAGTGTGTACATGGCAAGAGAGAGGCTTAAGAGGGTGAGTAACTCCGTGGGCTTTGGAAACCATTCTGGGCTCCCTGTCTCAGGAACAGCACATCCAGTCTAGTGAACGTCTCTTCCTTCCTTTGCTCCTCAGGATTTGGTGGTGGGACAGCCGCTGCAGCCCTGAGCCAGGCAATGCCCCAGCTTCCATCTTACAGCCTTAGCTCTTTCTTCTTGTCTTAGATGCTTTGCACCTTCCTCTCCCTTAGTTGGTATTGGGACCTGAATATATTTGACAGCTGTCTGAGCTATGGATACAGCAAAGGCAAGAGATCGAAGCCAGGTCTTGGTGCCAGGCCACGATGTGACAGAGCCAGGACCCTTCAGGGCTGATGAGCATGTGCTGGGAACGACACAGGCCAGCACTTCACTAGAGACAGAAGGACAAGCAACTCCAAGTGGGGATGATGTCGATGACCTCTCCCACCTCTGCTGGTAATGTTCTCCCAGGGCCTCGTGCAGTGGGACTTATGACAGCACCAAATAAGGGAGGTTTGTGAGATGTTGCAACAGGAGGAGGGGACTCGGTGGCCACACAGGTCTTGTGGTATATGGCCTGTCTCTGTGTCCTGGTGGCTTCCCAAGGATAATAAATGTCACTAGTATCACTGCCAGCCAGTGTGTCCTCTAACTTCATTATTTTTTACCTGGTAGTTCCTGGGACACAACTATTGAAAAAAGTCCTGCCAAAGTGTCCTACCAGATTTCTGTTCTTCCCTCCTTCCTCACCATCAAAACCTTGAGTTTGTTTAGGATGGCAAAGTGCCAGCCAAAAAGCCCACACTTGTCGGCCTCCTGTTCAATGAAGAGGTGACAGGACACAGGACTGGACGGAGACTGTGTGAATGTGGATATTACTCCACAAACGTGTGCTCTTCTCTGCCACTGGGGATGGAGGGTGAGTACTCACCCACCGATGTTGGACTTAGCGCCATGACTTCCTTTGGAGTGTTCGCAGAAGGAATAAGCAGAAACCTTAAATTTGCTTGCGCAGTTTGGCTTGCTTGCTCTGATGACTCACCATGAGAAGAATCCTCCCCAGCTCATCTCTGCTTGTTCAGCCTGGGTTCCAGAACTAGTGCACTTGGAACCGACCTAGACCAAGACCGGCTGGCCCAAGTCTGGAGTGCTGCCCAGCTGAGCCTGGCTAGCTGAGTTTGGGGGTGGTTGTTACAGAGCGTTGCTGTGGCAATAACTGACTAATACCGAAACAGGACGGGTCTTCTGGGAAAGCTCTTTAATGGGGGACAGACTCAGTTAGCAGGTCTTTTGCTCTTTACCCTTCTCATTCTCCTTGAATGACGACAAGCTAAATGCTTGGTGGGGGGTGGGGGAGCATATTACAACTACAGGGTGACAGGCACATGCTAAGCATGGTTGAATGGGAAGACAGAATGAGCACCATCCCTAAGAGCACCACAAAGCCACCAAATCAACCCTGAAATGCCTAACTCTGGACGTCCTCTTATGTAACAAAAATAAAGCCTTGAATTTGATTAAGCCACTGTTTTTCAGGTTTCTGATACTTGCAGCTGAATACAGTTCCTAACTGACGGACACAGGTAACCATTGGCATTGAAGCCACATCTGTGTTTGAAATCTCTGGGGGAGAACATAAAGGGTGCCCTAGGATCCTGGGGAATGTGGCTCAAGGATGTTGGAAAGGAAGCCCACAGAAGTTTGGGTTGAGTGGAGAACTAAGAGATGTGGTAGCCAGGAGCCTACCTGGAGGGGAGGAGAAAATGCCAGGAGACAGGGGTGGACCAGGCCAAATGCAACGGTGAGATGCAGGAACCTGAGGAAGAAAACTTATCAACGGATTTAGCAAACAAGAGGTCCTGGACCTTGGCAGGGGTGGTTCAGTGCAGCGTTGTGGACAGAAGCCAAACCACAGAATGTGATAGAATCTGCAGCTCTGGGGGATGGACGCTCAAGGGAGGATGATGCAATGGGAGGAAGCTGCCCCTCAGCCAGCTGCAGTCTTGTCCTGACTGCAAAGACCATTTTTCCTTGCTGCCTCCAGGATGACCTCTAAACTCCTCAGCTTGGCATCCAAGCCCCCCACAAGATGTGGACCCTGCCAGGACCTGGCCTCACCTCCCAGCCTCTCTTCCTCACATTCCAGTAACACCGCTGCCCACCATTCCTAGCCAGGCTGCCCTCCTCTTGGACCGCCTTCCCCCTACCTATCCACAGGCTGCTCAGCCTTTCAAGATGGCACAGATATCACCCCTCTCTGAGGAAGACAAGATCAGCCCTTTCTTCAGGCTTTTCCCATCTTTCTGTTTCTACCTTGAATCATAATCTCCTGGGTCCAGGTGGGAACAGGGTCTGTGCTGTCTGGCACTTGTACGGGGCCAGTAGCCTTGGTGAGTGTCATCAGCGGCCAGTGACAGTCTGCCCTCCATGAAGTTCCCAGGTCAGGGAGACCATGCGGGCATCTTCAAGTCCACATCTGTCCCTTCTGCTCCCACAGAGAGGGCTTTCGAGAGCTCAGGAAGGAAGCAGAACAATTAGCAGGGAAGCCTGAGGGCTTTCTTCCTTTCCTTCTCCTCTCTGAAGCCTTCCCAGAGGGCAGCTGCTTCCTCCCTCTCTTTTTAGAACAAGATGACATGATTGTGACCAAATTTAGAAAACAACCAAAAATTACAATAAAATACAACCCATATTTTAAAATCCATTTTGACAGCTCCACCCCGCTAAAAGGAACGTCTCTTCTGAGGGGACAGCAGCTCGAGCAACAGCAAGGCAGGCTGCCACGTCATGGGCTGGAGGCTGGTGGGGGGAAGGGGGCCCTTCTCACCAAAGACAGGCCTATCTTATCAACCAACTTGGAGGATGATGAGACCCCAGGGGAAGGGCAGGGCCAGGCATGGGGCAGAAGGGTCCAAATTCAAGGGAGCATCTTCTTGGCTTCTTGTTTCTGCCAACAGCTAGAAAGGAAGGATGTTCTAGAAGCCATCTCAGAGACCAACCATGGTGGCTGGACCCCTCCTTAGCATGATGCTACTTTTAGCACATTGTTCTGTTTTGTGGGGAACAGAGGGAAACCCAGGTAACCAAACAAACATTGTCACCCACCTCATATAATAATAATAGCAACCAGGTACTGGGTGAGTATTATGTGCCAGGCACTGTGCTAGGAGGGTTTTCTTTTCCTTTTTAATCATTGCTAGGAATTCTACATGAGTCATGCTGCATCAGAGAGATTATCACAAGAGAAAAAAAAAAAAAGATCTTTGTGGGCCAGAATCAAGGAGATAAATTTGTCAGGAACAAATGTAAAGGCGTGATTTGCAAGTCTGGCATTCAAGAGGCAGTTTTAGTAAGGCTGCATTAATAAAGATAAAAAGGCCAGATTAAGGGAGGTGATAATCTCACTGAACTCAATTCCCATCAGTTCAAATGGGACCCATTCTCTCTGAGCCTCAGTTTCTTCCTCTATAAATTGAAGCTAGAAAATACCTCCTTTGTAAGACTGTTGTGAAGATTAAACAATGTATGAAAATATTAGCTCAGTGCCTTTTAAGTAGCACGCTCTTAATAACTGGCAATGACCGTAACTGTTAAAAACCTTGGCATTTAAAATGGAGTTGTGGGGCCTCCCTGGTGGCGCAAGTGGTTGAGAGTCTGCCTGCCGATGCAGGGGATACGGGTTCGTGCCCCGGTCTGGGAGGATCCCATATGCCGCGGAGCGGCTGGGCCCGTGAGCCATGGCCGCTGAGCCTGCGCGTCCGGAGCCTGCGCGTCTGGAGCCTGTGCTCCGCAACGGGGGAGGCCACAACAGTGAGAGGCCCGCATACCGCAAAAAAAAAAAAAAAAAAAAAAAAATGGAGTTGTGGTTTTCTCCCAGAGGAGGGAAGAATCTGGGGGTGCATATTGTTGTCACACATCTACACCCCTGTTATAGGCAGAGGAAGGAGACTAATTCTGCATTTCCCCGAAGGACAGAACCATGTTCATTTGGCAAAAGCTAATATTGAGCCAATTCCAGCCAAATAAAAGGAATTGTAATAATGAAAAAAGACTGGAAGGAAATGCTTCCAAATGGTGCTGTCATTAGATTGTGAGAACTTAAGTGATTTCTTTTATATTCTTGCATAGTTTCCAAATTTTCAGCTGAGCATATATATTTTTTAATAATCTGGAAAAAATAAAGTGTTTTTAAAAAAAAGAAGATGGGACTTCCCTGGTGGTGCAGTGGTTGGGGCTCCACGCTCCCAATGCAGGGGTCCTGGGTTTGATCCCTGGCTGGGGAACTAGATCCCATGCACATGCCGCAACTAAGAGTTTGCATGCCACAACTAAGGAGCCCTTGAGCCACAACTAAGGAGCCTGCCTGCCTCAACTAAGACCCAGCACAACCAAATAAATAAATAAATAAATATTTAAAAATTTTTTTAAAAAAGAGAGAGAGACATGTCAGGAATGCTGTAGTAGAAGTGGGAGACCAGACTTGATTCGAGATTCTGCCAAATGTGAATCTCATTTCCAAGCTTCAGAAACCTGAAATCTGGGACTTCCCCGGCGGTCCAGTGGTTATGACTCCATGCTTCCAATGCAGGGGGCACAGGTTTGATCCCTGGTCGGGGAACTAAGATCCCACGTGCCCTGAGGCATGGCCAAATAAAATAAATAAATAATAGCTGTAATATTTTTTTTAAAAACTACATTAAAAAAACCTGAAATTCATTCCCAATACTGGCAATGCAGTAGGAGGCCATCCTGTCCTCACCCTCAGAGGACAGGGAACAGGCACCTGACAAAGTACCACTTCCAGCTCCAGAAGCACAGGGACCGACTGCTCCAACAGAAGGTGTCACCCAGGGTCTCAGCAGCCCGTGAAGTGGGGAGGGAGCTATCCCCCCAGCATTAGGGTGAGCCTGGTCTCCTCACTGGGCAAGTTACCATGAGAGTGTGGCAGAGTTAAGTCTTCCCTCAACTTTTGATTAAGAAAACAACCTTGGGCTGGATCCTGAAAGGCAGGAGTGAGAGGCAGGGGTAGGTGATGAGACGGATGTTGGCACCGGCAGCAGCAGATGTGGCTTCTGGTCCAGCCTTGTCTCCCCTCCATGTGTGATGCTGGGTAAGCCCCTTCCCTCTCTGGGCCTTGGGGTCCCCATCTGTAGTTTCAAGAGGTTGGACAGAATGAGTTCTAAGCTGTTTTACAGCTCGGAATCAGCAGCTGGAAGCCACAGGCCCTTGGCCATACTTTCTCGAAGTCTCCATGGCCCAATGGACCTCGGAAGTCTTTCAATCCCATTGTTCTACCCTTGACCTTAATGAAGCCACATCTGGAGTATATCTCCTCTGATCCCTGTTTTGCACAGTTCCTCACAGCTGGATCCCCATAAATCAATTTGTTTTGCAGACAAGTTCCCAGAACTGTCCAGAATCCTACCCAGAAAAGGCAGTTTTATTTTGCCTCAGTTTCTGGTTCCAAAAGGAGTGAGCTGAGCCTAGTCTACCTCGGGACAAGCTCCCCCAGTCTTCCAAATCCCGTGGCCCGCTAGGGTTTTTGCAGAGAGGCTGAGGCTATCGCTCCTGTCCCCTACCCGCAGGCACAGAGGATGAACTGGTCTGGTGGCCCCCTTCTTGGCCCCTCTCGAGGAGCAGTGCCCCCACTTCATGGCAAAAAGATTGGACTGAAGTGACCCCCAACCCCCTGCTGCTCTTGGGTTCAAAGTTTTCTCAGAGATGAACTAGTTATGAGAGGAAAAGGGTTAAAAAGCTAATTTCCAGGCTTCCCTGGTGGCGCAGTGGTTGAGAGTCCACCTGCCGATGCAGGGGACACTGGTTCGTGCCCCGGTCCGGGAAGATCCCACATGCCGTGGAGTGGCTGGGCTTGTGAGCCATGGCCGCTGAGCCTGCGCATCCGGAGCCTGTGCTTCGCAACAGGAGAGGCAGCGGCAGTGAGAGGCCCGCGTACCGCAAAAAAAAAAAAAAAAAAGCTAATTTCCTTGAGGATGGAGAGGGAAGGAGGACTAGGAGCCACTAAGGACTCCTGCTTGCTTGTTCTGCCATAAGGCACTGAATCCAGGACTTCTATGAAGAGCAAACATTCTGCGGGTGGGAGTTGAGATATGTGTTTTTTCTGACAGCTGCTCTGGTCCTCGGGATATCTCTGGGATCGAGCAACAGAGAATCTGTGGCCAGGAAATGGTCCCTGAGCCCCTATTCTGCTGGGTGCCCTGAGCCTGCCTCATCTCATTTAATCCTCACAACCCCCTAGAGTTAGGTCCTAGTACTGCCTCTATTTTACAGATGAGGAACTGTGGCTCAGAGAGGTTAAGTAACTTGCCCGAAGTCACAAAGCTGGCAAGTTCACCAGACCAAATTTATATCCAGGTCTGTCCTTCTACATATCCCAACGTCTTTTAAATCTACCCTGCCAAATAAAGCCAAACCTAGGCCCCTAATTGTTTCCCTACTAACAAGACTTTGAGCCCAGACTCCATTTGGGAGAATTTTTAAAGATAATTTTCAACAAATATACTTAGCTTAAGTACATGTACTTAGCTTAAAAAGCCTAATAGTACTCAAGGTTTATAATAAAATCAGCAGTCCCTGTCCCAACCCTACCCAGATCTGGCTCTCAAGAGAGCCCCTCCTCTCAACATTTTCAGCAATTTCTTCCAGTATTTGCCTCAGAACTTCAAATAACACATTAGGCCTGGGTTCTCACGATTTTTCAGTTTTAGACCATTATTACTGACTTCCTATTATAGAAAATGAAGTTTCTCTTATACCATTTCTCTCGCTCTTGCTGTCCCACCCTACAGCCCACTTATGTCGTTTCACTGCCCTCAGAGCATCTGGGGGATCCTGAGCTAGATGAGACTTCTCTGCAGGGATGGGGAATGGAGTCTTGACCTTCGGTGAAATGCAGAAGATTTAATGCAAGCGTCTATCTTTACTCCCTCACAGAACTCCAGTGAAAACCACATTCCATAATGATGTTTTGAGGAAGGGAGGGCTGACAGCCTGGAGGAGAGGAGACTGAGACACATATCCTCTCTCTCCTTGAATCTCTGAGGGCAAGAGAGAGCACACATGCTGGGTGGCCTCCAAGCAGGGGGTCCAGAGCAATAAGGAGGCTACAGAGAGACAGATTTCAGCCTCATAAGAAGCTGTCCAAGAACACAACGGATGACCTGTGAAGGGGGGAGCATCCCCCCCCCCAGCAGTAAGCAAGCTAGGGCTGGCTGGCCACTGCTGGGGACAAGGAGGGACTCCTGCTTAGGGGGGAGTTGAACACGTGACTTGTAAAGCCCCTGCAAATTCTATAACCCAGTAACTTGCTTCCTTTTATAACAGTTGGCAGTCAGCATCCAGTGGTGCTGTGCAATCACTCTTGAGTTAATAACCAGAGCTGCCCAATAGACACACCCATCGGGCAATTTCTTTTTAGGACACTGAAATAACTATCTTAACAGTCTGATGAGCCATCAGTTCCACTGACCCTTGCCTTGTAAAAGAAGGTTCGAGATGATTCACAGAGCAATCATGACATGGCAGATGGGACAGAACTCTCAGTCCCACGGGCTTTAAACCCTCCAAAGACAGCAAAGTGCTGGATGGGGCAACCGCAGGGGATCTGGCCACGGACTGTGGGCCTCCTTGGCTTTGCAGCAAGAATCTCAAAGGGGAAACTGAAGAAACACCCCCCACCCTCTTCTTGAATCCTGCCTTCCTACTCTTGCCTCATTATAAAGAGAAAGAGGGCAGAGTGTGGGTGTGGGCAAAACGGAGCCCACCAGGACAATGGCGCCCGGAGGAGCAGGTCTGCGCCCCCAGCGGCTCTGAGCCTGGAGCTCGATGCCTGGCTCTGCTCCCTGACTTGGCACTTGCCCAGAGACGTGGCTCTGCTGTGACCCCTGTACTCTCCAAGCAGGACAGACTCTCCTTAATTCTCATGCCGTGACCAGCAGTGTGCTGTAACTGGACTAAGAGTGAGAGGAGGGCTGACGCCAGGGTGTAGGAGCTGCCTGACTTGGGCAAGTCGCTTCCCCTCCCCTCCAGGAGGTACCAGGTCCCAGCAGTTACAACTGAGCTCTGGAGTAAGACCCTCTGGGTTCAATTCTAGCACTGCCACTGATTAGCTGTGTGACCTGAGACAAGTTCCCTACACTCTCTGAGCCTCAGTGTCCTCACCTTTAAATTGGGGATGGGGGAAGCTGGGAGGAGGGGAGGGGAGGACCAACACCTACCTCACTGGGCGTTTTCAGCATTACATTAGCTCATTTACATGAAGTGCTTAGAGCAGTGCCCAACTCGTGGTATTATTATTATTATCAGCAGATGTTGATAATAAACAGGAGACAGCAATCCTCGCTCAGTTGACCTTATAGGAGCAAACAAAATAAAACTCTTGAGAACGAAGCTCTAAAGTTGTGTATACGTGTGAGAAACTTGGTGTACAGTGCACTAAATCTCACAAACATCAGGAGACTGTAAGAGGCCAGCATTTCCAACCCCACTTGCTAAATAAACATTGCGGCTATGATACAACAAAGTCTTTTTGGGGGCAAAGTCTTTAGAACTTCTTATCAAGATAGGAAACTAATTTTCCTTTATAATTTAATGTAATACAGCAAGCCAATATTTGAAGATACAATTTTTTAAAAAAGAGTACCAATTTAACACTTTAAGAAAAACACACCCAGGCCAAATTTAGAACACTGATTACTACATAGACTGACAGGTATTGACAAAGAAAACGCTGTCCCTAACTTGCTGTGTGATCTCAGGCAACCCCCTTCCCTCATGGACCTCATTACCACCTCCACCCATCAGCTACACTGGGCAAAGGATGATCTCTGGGTGCCTTCCAGGTCTGCATCCCATGGACCTGAGATTTGGAGGATTTTTTTAGATCAACAGACACGCCTGCAACTAAAGCATTGTGATATTTCCTGAGCTGACAACACCATCTAGTGTGTGTGTGAGAATAGACACCAGTGACCAGGCAACCAGGACCTGCATTCTTATTCTCACTTGAATAATCTGCTACTCAAAATTTGATCCACAGAGCAGCAGCACTGGCATCATCTGCGTGTGTGTGAGAAATGCAGAATCTCAAGGCCTATCCCAGACCTACTGAACCTGAATCTACCTTTTAACAAGATGTCAAGTGATTCCCATGCACATTAAATTGTGAAAAGTACTGCTTTCACAGGAGGAGGAAAGGGAAGCTAGTTAGCACAGGAAATTTCCCTTTAACACATATCCAGAATTGACTCATATAAATAAAACAAATCTTCCCAACTCACGTGTAAGGAGACTGTCATGCAATGAAGGTTCAGGTTCTTGGGAATTTTTACAAGTTTTCAAAAAGGAATCTTCTGGAATGGTAAGTAGGCATCTGATGAGATGGGCATCCCTGAACCAGAGTTTCAAATGCACCTGCATTGTCTTCAGTGTTATTAATGTAATAATCATACTGATGAGTCTTTGTTTCCACAAATTCAACATGAATTTGATCACTCTGAGCTCCCAGAGGCTACCTCAGGTCCCAGCCACATGGCCCATCACAACATGGCAGCTGATTTCTTCAAAGCCAGCAGGAGAATCTCTCAGCAAGCGACCTCTAGAGGCTGAGGTTTGCAGTCCCACAACCTCAAGGAACTGAATTCTGCCAACAGTGGGCTTGGAAGAAGAGCCCAAGTCCCAGATGAGATAGCTGCCCTGGCCAACACCTTGATTTCAGCCAGTGAGATCCAGAGCGGAGAACCCAGCTAAGCCATGTCCAGACTTATGACCTACAGAAACCACTATATTTGCCACTATATTTGAGGCAATCTATTACGCAGCAATAGAAAACTAATACAGATTTTGGTACCTGGGAGTGAGATGACACTGTAAAAAATACCTAAAATGTAGGAGCAGCTTTAGAATTGGGCAGGAGGAGGAAGCTGGAGGAATTCTGCAGCACATAATAGAGAAAGCTTAAATTTCCTTAATTAAACAGACTGTTAGCAGAAATATAAATGTTGAGGATGCTGCTGATGAAGGTTAAGAAGAAACTGAGGAACATGTTATTAGAAAGTGGAGATCCTTATTATATAGTGGTAGAAAGCTTAGCAAAATCGTCTCCAGCAGTTATGTAGAATTTTTAAGGGATGAACCTAGTTATATAGCTAAGGAGATTTCCAAGTCGTGCTGAAGATGCTGCCTGGTTTCTTCTTGCTGCTTATGGTAAAATGAAAGAGGAGACTATTCAGAGGGAAAACTGCTATACAAAAATTAAGTAGGACTGAATTATTTAGAAAATTTTCAGCCTCTCCAGATGGCAAAAGAGGCTAAAAATCAGAATGGCTACTGAAAATGTGGCATAGAGAAAAGACTGAGTGTGTGACTGTACAATCTTTTGTTAAAACCTCAGAAAGATCAAAAGCACAGAACGTTCAGTCACACAAAGGGCCCTTTTAAGAGATGAAGAGTGTGTGCGTGTCATGGATCTTCTTGACTACACCAGGGGCATCCAGGAAGCTTAAGGTCATTTTCACTCAGCCTTCTCAACAGCAGGCCATGAGAGAAAAGGGATTTGTTTGAAAAGATCTAGTGGATGTGGCTCCTGCCTAATGGAGTGAAAAGCAGTGGATCCATGAAATACCATAAAGTTCTTGAGAATTATCTCAGCAGAAATCCTGCCAGCTTGCGGACTTCCCTGGTGGTCCAGTGGCTAAGACTCCATGATCCCAATGCAGCAGGCCCAGGTTTGATCCCTGGTCAGGGAATTAGATCCCGCATGCCACAACTAAGACCCTGCAGAGCCAAATAAATATATAAATAAATAAATATTAAAACAACAAAAAAAGAAAAGAAATGCTGCCAGCTTGGACTAAATGGGACACAGAGGGAGAGAACAAAATGAAAAGAGGAGGTTGGACACCCAAAATTCTACTGGTGGGAAGCAGGCTCACAAAACTACTCAGCTGCAAACGTGTGTTACTTTTCATAAAACAGTAAGGATGACAAGAAGGTGGAACCACGTGCCCAGAGGAAAGAGCCAAAAGCCCCTGATGATTATTCCCAGGTCTTGAAACTGAATCAAGATAAGTCAAACATTTACCTGATTTCAAAACAATTATGGACCCATGACTCCTTTTGACTTTCATTTCCCCCTGTTTGAGCCAGAATATCTATAAACATTATCCTATGCCTTCCTACCACTGTATGTTGGGAGTATTGGGGTGGATAAATGGCCTCTTCAGTGTAACAGATGGAGAGCAATGGTGTCCTAGCAGTTGCATATACTGAAATGATACCCAGGAGCTGCACCTGTACCTGGACCTGATTTAGATTTTGGACTTTTAGCTGATGAGATTTAGATTTAGATGATGAAAATTTAGACCTTGAACTCATGCTGTAATGAGATGAGACTCTTGGGAACGTTGGGAGGGAGTGAATGTATTTTACGTGTAAGGGATGTGAATTATTGGGGATCAAAGGTGCACAGTGATAGGCAGAATTCTAAGATGACCCCCCAAGATTCCTGCCTCCTGGTACACATGCTGAATATAATCCGCTCCCCTTGAGTGTGTGCAGGATCTGTGAATATGATGGCGTATCACTCCAGAGAAGGAATTACCTGGATGTAATTAAGGTCCCTAATCAGTTGACTTCTGAGTTAACAGAAGGAAGATTATCCTGGGTCAACCTGACTAGATCAAGTGAGAACTTGAAAGAGATAAGAGTCAGCAACAGACACTCTCCTACTGGCCTTGAAGAAGAAAACTGTCATGTTGTGTAGAAGGCCATATGGCAGGGAATGGAAAATGGCCTTTTAGAGCTGAGGTCCTCAGTTCTACAGCCTCAAGAAACTGAATTCAGCCAACAATCAGTGAGATCACAGATGAGATCACAGCCATGGTGGACACCTTGACTGAAGCCTTGGGAGACCCTGAGCAGAGAATCCAGTCAAGCCATGTGTAAGGGACTTCCCTGGTGGCACAGCACAGTGGTTAAGAATCTGCCTGCCAATGCAGGGGACATGGGTTCGAGCCCTAGTTCGGGAAGATGCCGCGGAGCAACTAAGCCTGTGTGCCACGACCACTGAGCCTGCGCTCTAGAGCCCATGAGCCACAACTACTGAAGCCCGGGCACCTAGAGCCCATGCTCTGCAACAAGACAAGCCACCGCAATGAGAAGTCTGCGCACCGCAATGAAGAGTAGCCCCTGCTCGCCACGACTAGAGAAAGCCCGCGCGCAGCAACGAAGACCCAACGCAGCCAAAAAAAAAAAAAAAAAAAAAAGCCACGTGCAAACTTTTGACCTACAGGAACTGTAAGATAATATATTTAACGTTTTAAGCTGCTAAGTTACAAAGGCTTCAAAGCAGCTATTAAAAATATATTCAAATAATTAAATAAAACTATAATCAAAGAACTAAAGGAAAATATGCTAACAATGAGTCAATATATAGGAAATCTCAACAGAGAAACAGATACTACCAAAAAGAACCAAATGGATATTCAGAGTTGAAAAAAAATGACTACGAAAAATGACTACTGGAATAAAATGACTACATAGCTCAATAGTTTGATTTGACAGAAGAAATCAGTGAATTTAAAGATAGATCATCAGAAATTATCCAATTTGAAGAACAGAGAAAGGGGCAGAAAAAATATTTGAAGAAATAATGGTTAAAACCTTCCCAAATTGATTTTTAAAACATTAAATTACATTCCAAGCTCAACGAACTCCAAGTACAATAAATACAAACCACATTTACACATATCTTAAACTGCCGAAAGACAAAGAGAACATCTTAAAGGCAGCAACAGAAAAATGATTCATCCCATACAGGTAACAAAATGATTAATGGATGACCTGTCAGTCAAAACAACGGTGACACTATGGTAGTGTAATCCCATATTCACAGTGCTGAAAGAAAAAAAATCCTTGTCAACTAGCATTCTATATCCAGCTAAACTATCTTTCCAAAAACTGAACGTATAATAAAATCAGTCCCAAATAAACAAAAACTGAATTTATTGCTAACATATCTATCCTAGATGAAATACCAAAGAAAGGCCTTATGCTGAAAGAAAATTACACCAGAGGGTTACTCAGATTCACAGGAAGTAATGAAGAGCATGGAAAATGGTACAAAGATGGGTAAATATAAGAGACTGTGTGTATATTATATGTGCATATTTTTTCTTTTTCTCTTACTATTTAAAGCAAGACCTAAACCACTCTGTTACTGAGTTTATAACATATAGATATAACATATATGTCCATAATAGCACAGGAGAGGAGATAGGAGCTATACTGATACAAATTTGCTAAATTTTACTCAAATTAACTCAATACTAAGAATAAAGAAGATTGTAATAAATCCAGGAAACATAATATAATCCCTTAGGGCAACTGCTAAAAAAGTAACTAAAAATATATCTGAGAACTTAACAGAGGACATTCTTATCCATATCATGCACATGAGGAAATGAGTGCTAGCAGGTGAAGCAACCTACCCCAGCAGGGGCTGGCCCCCAGGATCCTGACTCCACACAACAGGACTGGAGGCCAATCCACACCTTCCAGTGGGGCAGGTGGAGACCTACCCAGGCTGAGACTCCTAATCCATTAGTGAAGGGAATATTCCTCAAAATATTGTAAATTGCCTTAGAGTCTGAAAATATCTTCCTGGACACCCTGAATATTTTTATTAGTTCTTCCATACTAAAAATTACCACATAGAAACTGCTGGCGAGAGTAAGAGGGATGACTTCTCAAGCAAAGCTAATTACCAGCAGTGCCCAGTGAATACACCCAAAAATGCTTGTGTAGACGCCCAGCACTCATTATGAATTTGATCAGCATTAATTCTCTGTCTGCCTGAACTGTCTTCCTATACCCTGGGAGGGGCTGACACCCCTTCAATGGAGCTCAGACTGACACTGCAGGAAGGGCGGGAGGAGGGGGCAGGGCAGGACTTCTTACCTCCATTACAGGCCGAGGGGGCATCTCACCTGCTTTATAAGTTACCACAATGGAGGAGGGAAGCTTTGGCCTCACAGCATATTATATTTACAGGAGAACTGAGCTGTGCTGGAAGGAGTTCATATCGTATTCCTGCCTGCTGAGGAGCTATTTAATCCTGTAAAGATATAATAACTAAATTATTTAATATTTATTTTTGAATAAACACCTACTGATGTTTACTGTGCTTCACATTTTATAAAGTGCATTTTTGAAAACAGAAATTTAATGAACCCATACTGTATGCCAGGGACTAAGCTAAGCCCTCACCTGCTCTATGTTATTTAATCCTCACAAGTGCCCCACAAGCTTGGTTTCATTATTCTCAATGCACAGATGAAGAAACTGAAGTTCAGAGTGGTTAAGATGCATCAGGTTGATCCAAGCCAGGTCAACTGGATTTGTTCCTGGCTAATTGTTAAACTGCATCCCTCAAAGGGAAATGTGTAAAAAAGAGCCTGAGACAAAATTTGATGCTTTTTAATCAATTGAAGATGTGTCATCTCTCACATCTGACTGACTGCAAAAACAAAGATTGTCAATGTTCTTGCTTTTTTTAAAAAAAATCACGCATATTGACTTCATCAAGTTGACAAGATCTCAGAAGTAGATCTGGGATCGTTCACAAATCAGAATTATGAAGAGAAACTGCAGCAGCTGCTGCGGCACAAAATCTAACATGGATTGAAATGACCAAATATTATTAATGAACAAATGTGAAAACTGAATTTCACATACAGTTTTACATTTCTCCCTGACACTAATGTGTGATAAAAATTAAAAATGATATAAACATGTTTTAAAGTCATTGTGGTAATTACTAAAA
This sequence comes from Mesoplodon densirostris, assembly GCF_025265405.1. Taxonomy (NCBI): domain Eukaryota; kingdom Metazoa; phylum Chordata; class Mammalia; order Artiodactyla; family Ziphiidae; genus Mesoplodon; species Mesoplodon densirostris. The sequence continues at coordinate 25,612,637 of NC_082666.1, read as the reverse complement.
GTAGCCAGCCATCCCATAGCTAGGCATTGTCAGAAGTCCACTCTGTGCAGTTGAAGTTTATATTAGCCCAGTACATCAAATTGTTCCCTTGAAGTTTCAGCTTTGGTGAGTCCTCTTTGACTAACATAAAGTTTTGACTATGACAGCAACACATAACCAAGTAGCATTCTTTATTAAATAAATCTAGATTATCTCAATGACCTGAAGGAATCAATATAATGTTCCAGTGTCCACCTATCTACAAGGAGAAAAATCTTAACCCAATGTTTGAGGTATTATAAATTTATGCAAAGTACAGTGCATGAGTCTAATTTCCATGCAAACATCTTCATACCTGGGAATCCTTTCAAATACCAAAATAAAATATTTACCTTTTTGCTAAGGGGAATAAAAAGACATGACAGTAGAATATACATCTTGATAGAAAAATAGTTAAAGCTTTTAATTCTCTGAATACCTACAGTTAACATTTTATGACTACCCTTTGAAAACAGGGTATTTGGGAACAATTTTAAAGTTTTCAAAATCAGTACAAAGCTTATTCACATTTTTATTAAAGCCAACATCACTTTCACAAATCACAAAATGATTTCCTTATGAAAAGAAGAGCAGCCAAGTTTTTGGTGTGTCTGTCTCTGTGCTTAGCTAAGTCTGTTAAACACGGAGTCCAGGGGCTCCCCCCATCTCCTCTAGATGGGCTCCGTAGTACAGTGACACTTCATACCATGCGTTCCTTGAAGAACCATTTCTGATGATCTGAGTTGGTACAGTCTCGTAAGAGTGGTACAAAACTGTCGCTCAGTTCCTTCCTCTCAGCCTGAACACATTTCTTGGACTGTACATGAAATAAAGAACCATCCTACAAAAGATAATAGACATTGGGTGTTCAAGATAATTATAAGCAATTCCTCAGAAAGTATCTTTTCCTTAAAATGTGTTGTTAAGTGCTCAGGGTGATTTTTATTATTTCAGAAATATTTATTGAGTAGTGAGTGTCTGCAGGTATGAAGGCAGCCCATGACTGCCTGTGCATAGAGAGGGCCAGGCGTGTAGAAATGTATGTCATGCTTGGCTCTCCCCGGAGCTCTTCGTGGGGTCCTTGACTCTACCATCAGGGCCGATGGTGCCACCTGCTGGCCGTTCTGGGATCGGTCAGACCCTATATCTCACCCTCACTGATGTTCTTTTCCTTCAGGGTAACCAGGACCAAAGATCCTTTATTAATCTCTTCCACTTCTCTTAGGTCAACTAATTCCATCTCTGGTAGTCTCTTTCTCCTATGTATTTAAGTGGAGAATCTGGAAACTTGGCTTTAGTCCCAGCTCAGCCACAGACCAGCTGGGTGAGGGGACAGGTCACCAGAGAGGAAGCAGGTTCTGCAAACAATGCCAATTCCCAAACCCCGAAGGACAATGACCCTCTCTAATGCCTCTCCCATTTCTTTTTTCCCCAACTGTTGCTGAGTTAACTCGGCAAGTCTCTCCCCAAGTTCTGGAGTTTATGTTTTTCCCTCCGTCTCTCTCTGGTGTAAGCTGTACAGCCCCAAGGAACTTCATCATGGTTGAGCAGCAAAAGGGCAGAACAAGGGGTATACCTGTTCCAGGGAAACAGAACCCTTGGAAATTAAATTAGATGCAAAAGAATCTCAATAATATTAATCTGGAAAGCCCTTAAAGGTGCTCATAAGCTGCCTTTAGAATAATGTGAAAGTAAATAATTAAAACTTCCCTCCTCCCACCCTTCTAAAGAAACTTGCTTAAATGGTCACTGAAATTAAAGATTTTTAAGGTAAAATTTTAACAACATTTCAAACCAATTTCATGATTTCTATCTTGCATTACTCTTCTCTGAGGGCTTACAATGGCTTTCAGTTGGAAGAAGGAAGGGAAGGACAAAACTTTTGGGGTTTACAAAAATATTTTTCCCTATTATTTTTTATATCACATAGACAGCACTATGGTGCCTGGCTTTTCCAGGAAACCTGCAAATTTCGTTGCTAATCATAACACTTTCTACAGGAAAGCATATTCCAACTTCTAATTATACTTAGAATTAATCCATTTATAAGTAGTATAGATGAATCTTTCTATCCCTGGGGCCAGGCTGGGAATGAAAGCTTTCCATTGCGATAAAAGTGAACTAATTCTTTCTTTTGAATTATTTTCTTTGGATTTCTTCCCTCAAGTGCTTTTTCAGTGAGTCTTTGGAGATGCCTGATGTATGAGTCCCACCACGGGCTTACTGCAAACATGGTAGAGGTAGTACCTTTCAGACGTGAAATAACACCCAGTTCCAAATCAACAATGGCTCTTCTGATAGAGAACCAACTCCATCAGAGAGGTTTTCTTGGTTATTATACAAGTAACAGTTAATGTCTATAGAGCTTTACAGCTTCCAAAGACTCTTTCTGGCCATACATCTACTCTTCACTAGAGGTAGACAAGGCTGTGATTATTGTCTCCACTTTAGAGCTGGGAAAAATGAGACTTAGACAACGGGAGTGGCTTCTACTCAGATCTAACCTCATGTCCTTACACTTGGCAATTTGTTTCACTCGTTTGAACCCCACATGATCTCTGAACGCATTGGCGACAGCGCCTCTTCCCATTCCAGCCAGTCGCAGCTCGAAGTGTAAGGAGGACAGGAAGACTGAAAGGGAGTGGACAGTGAGGAAAGAAGTGCTATCGATGCTGGATGCCAGAGGATCCCTTGGGGTCACTGTGAAGTTCCTGGTCTCCTGTAGGGGCCACATCCCTGAGACTTGCTAGGGACTCGCTTTACTTCCAGACTCCCCTCTGCAGCCCATGGGACCAGGAGTGACAGCAAGGAAGGCGTGAGACAGCTCCCTTACCTCCTGCAAGATGAACATCTGATCCTCTGGGGTGGCTCCCTCGCAAAGATGCATGATGAGAACATCCATTCCGGCCTCCACCGCCACGCAGCCTTCTGGCTGGTGGGTGTTATAGCGTATTTCATTCTGGGATGTGTACTCGAAAAACTAGAAACAGAGCGGCCAACATGTGCCAGTTACCCTCTGATGTGCAAAGAGGGAAGTCTTTAGAAAGAGGGATGAGAACCTGGGGTCACCAAGGCATGGGTGCTGGGATCCAGCCTTCTCCCCTCACCCACCAACACCAGCCTGTGTCCCCGGAGCACCACGTGCACCTCTGGAGGGGTGCTTAGCAAGCATGAATGGAGGGGCCCTTTCTCATGCCCTTCTCGTTTGCTAGATTGTGAGGGTGGGGCTGGTTCCTGGGTCACCCCACACCTGCTGTGCCTATCCCCAGGCTGTTGCAGAATGGCAGGAAAGAAGATGGACCAGTCCCAGCAGTCAGGGGCTCTCTGTGACCTTGATCAGCCACTTCCTCTCCTTTTCTTCATTCCTTTCCTCCTTCTTCCCCCGAAATATAATGGAGGCAACCATACCTTGGAGACTATAAAAGTTCTGTGCACAAGCAGGCAACAGGACTGCTAACAGGAGGACTTGTTCTTCAGAGCAATGGTTTTCCTACCTTAGTGTGCCTAGGAAAAATGCTGATTCCAGGCCCCACTCCCAAAGAGGGAATGAGGATTCCTTCTGTCTGAGATGGGGCCTAGGAAGCTGCCCTTTTACACTTCTAACAAGACACACAGCCACCCATCCACCCTGATCCATCCCCTTGCTTCCAGGAGATTCTGACATAGGTGACCTGTTCTTAAGGCACATGGAGCACTGCTTCTCCAACAAATCTCCCTGAAAGCTGGTCAAGACAAGAGGTGGGTTGGGGAGCGATGGGATGGGTCTGAGACTCTGCATTTCTAAGCTCTCAGGTGATGCTGATGGTACCAGGTGGGGACACCTTTGAGGAGTGCTATTCTAAAGGGGGTTGAAGAACCTGAAAATTTTAAGGTTGTAGGGGTCCGAATTATGAAAGCTTACTGTTGACCATAATGGTGCATAATATTCAAATGGAATTGGGGTGACTCCAGGTTGGAGGAAAACGTGAATGCCCACCCCTCGTCTCCAGTGTCTGACACCTTACTTAGGACAGCAGGCTTTGAAAGTCCAGAACCAACGCTTTGCTCTCTCCTGCATCCTCCCCTGGGCCCGCCCTGGCGGGTTTGCCTGCTTCCCGGGCCAGGGTCCTGTTATGGTCCTCAGAACTTCCAGGTCTTGCTCCCCTGCCCAGCTTGCAGTTCACCACTTAACCCAGACAGATCAACCTGGGCCCTGACTGATGAAACTGCCCTAAAAACCGCTTTGCAATGTGGCACTACACATCAAATCCTATAATTTCATTTAAGAATTAATTCTGGAGAGACCTTCAAGATGCCGGAGGAGTAAGACGTGGAGATCACCTTCCTCCCCACAAATACATCAGAAATACATCTACACGTGGAACAACTCCTACAGAACACCTACTGAACGCTGGTAGAAGACCTCAGACCCCCCAAAAGGCAAGAAACTCCCCACACACCTGGGTAGGGCAAAAGAAAAAAGAAAAAAACAGAGACAAAAGAATAGGGACGGGACCTGCACCAGTGGGAGGGAGCCGCGAAGGAGGAAAGGTTTCCACACACTAGGAAGCCCCTTCGCGGTCGGAGAAGGGGGGTGGCGGAGCGGGGAAGCTTCGGAGCCGCGGAGGAGAGCGCAGCCACAGGGGTGCGGAGGGCAAAGCGGAGAGATACCCGCACAGAGGATCGGTGCCGACCGGCCCTCACCAGCCCGAGAGGCTTGTCTGCTCACCCACCGGGGCGGGTGGGGCTGGGAGCCGAGGCTCGGGCTTCGGTCGGAGGGCAGGGAGAGGACTGGGGTTGGCGGCGTGAACACAGCCTGCAGGGGGTTAGTGCACCAGGCTAGCCAGGAGGGAGTCCGGGAAAAGGTCTGGACCTGCCGAAGAGGAAAGAGACTTTTTCTTGCCTCTTTATTTCCTGGTGCGCGAGGAGAGGGGATTAAGAGCGCTGCTTAAAGGAGCTCCAGAGACGGGCGCGAGCCGCAGCTATCAGCGCGGACCCCAGAGACGGGCACGGGACGCTAAGGCTGCTACTGCAGCCACCAAGAGGCCCGTGTGTGAGCACAGGTCACTATCCACACCTCCCCTCCCGGGAGCCTGTGCAGCCCGCCACTGCCAGGGTCCCGTGATCCAGGGACAACTTCCCCGGGAGAACGCACGGCGGGCCTCAGGCTGCTGTAACGTCACGCTGGCCTCTGCCGCCGCAGGCTCGCCCCGCATCCGTATCCCTCCCTTCCCCCGGCCTGAGTGAGCCAGAGCCCCTGAATCAGCTGCTCCTTTAGCCCCGTCCTGTCTGCGCGAAGAACAGACACCCTCAGGCGACCTACGCACAGAGGCAGGGCCACATCCAAAGCTGAACCCCCGGAGCTGTGCAAAGAAGAGAAAGGAAAATTCCTCCCAGAAGCCTCAGGAGCAGCGGATTAAATCTCCACAATCAACTTGATGTACCCTGCATCTGTGGAATACCTGAGTACACAATGAATCATCCAAAAACTGAGGGGGTGGACTTTGGGAGCAGCTGTAGACTTGGGGTTTGCTTTCTGCATCTAATTTGTTTCTGGTTTTATGTTTATCTTAGTTTAGTATTTAGAGTTTAGTATCATTGGTAGATTTGTTTATTGATTTGGTTGCTCTCTTCCTTTTTTAAAAAATATATAGATATATATATATTTTTTCCTTTTTCTCTTTTTGTGAGTGTATATGTGTATGCTTCTTTGTGTGATTTTGTCGATATAGCTTTGCTTTTACCATTTGTCCTAAGGTTCTGTCTGTCCGTTTTTTTCTTGGGTTTTTTTTGGTAGAGTTTTTAGCACTTGTTATCATTGGTGGATTTGTTTTTTGGTTTGGTTGCTCTCTTCTTTCTTTCTTTTTTAAAATTACTCCTTAATTTTTTATTTTTAATAATTATTTTTATTTTAATAACTTTTTATTTTATCTTATTTTTTTTTCTTTCTTTCTTTTTTTTTTCCTCCCTTTTCTTCTGAGCCGTGTGGCTGACAGGGTCTTGGTGCTCCGGCCAGGTGTCAGGCCTGTGCCTCTGAGGTGGGAGAGCCGAGTTCAGGACACTGGTCCACAAGAGACCTCCCAGCTCCATGTAATATCAAACGGCGAAAGCTCTCCCAGAGATCTCCATCTCAATGCTAAGACCCAGCTCCACTCAACGACCAGCAAGTGCTGGACACCCTATGCCAAACAACTAGCAAGACAGGAACACAACCCCACCCATTAGCAGAGAGGCTGCCTAAAATCATAATAAGGTCACAGACACCCCAAAACACATCACCGGATGTGGTTCCGCCCACCAGAAAGACAAGATCCAGCCTCATCCTCCAGAACACAGGCACCAGTCCCCTCCACCAGGAAACCTACAGAACCCACTGAACCAACCGTAGCCACTGGGGGCAGACACCAAAAACAACGGGAACTATGGTCCTGCAGCCTACAAAAAGGAGACCCCAAACACAGTAAGTTAAGCAAAATGAGAAGACAAAGAAACACACAGCAGATGAAGAAGCAAGGTAAGCACCACCAGACCAAACAAATGAAGAGGCAACAGGCAGTCTACTTTCCTGAAAAAACTTTCAAGAAGAAAGTTTTTCTACCTGAAAAATAATTCAGAGTAATGATAGTAAAGATGATCCAAAATCGTGGAAACAGAATGGAGAAAATACAAGAAACAAATACTGTATGCTAACACATATATATGAAAAAAAATGGTTCTGTAGAACCTAGGGGCAGGACAGGAATAAAGACACAGACGTAGAGAATGGACTTGAGGACATGGGGAGGGCGAAGGGTAAGCTGGGATGAAGTGAGAGAGTGCTGTGGACCTATATACACTACCAACTGTAAAACAGATAGCTAGTGGGAAGCAGCCACATAACACAGGGAGATCAGCTCGGTGCTTTGTGACCACCTAGAGGGGTGGGATAGGGAGGGTGGGAGGGAGACGCAAGAGGGAGGAGATATGGGGATATATGTACACATATAGCTGATTCACTTTGTTATAAATCAGAAACTAACACACCATTGTAAAGCAATTATACTCCAATAAAGATGTTAAGAAAAAAAGAATTAATTGAGTAAGTCATCTGAAATGCAGATCTGTTGGTGTGTTTTCCCTCTTTTTTTTTTTTTTCTGACCAAAGATGTCAGTGGCAGGGTTACTTATAGTCACAAAAACAGAGAGGGAGGGAATCAGTTACCTCAACAGTAATTAATATAGCCACACAAAGGAATATCAAGGGGCCGTTAGGAATGATATTCTCAAAGGGTGTCTAACAACACAAGTAAAGTATGATTAAGTAATGGAAATAAGAGACTATAAAACATGTAGACATTATAACAACTATTTAAAATACATAATACGAAGGTCACGTATTAAAAGACATGGGGGGATTTCCCTAGTGTTACAGAGGTTAAGAATCCACCTGCCAATGCAGCGGACATGGGTTTGAGCCCTGGTCCAGGAAGATCCCACATGCCGTGGAGCAACTAAGCCCGTGTGCCACAACTACTGAGCCTGCGCGCTAGAGCCCGTGAGCCACAACTACTGAGCCCGTGTGCCACAACTACTGAGCCCGTGCGCCTAGAGCCCGTGCTCCGAACAAGAGAAGCCACTGCAATGAGAAGCCCGCGCACCGCAATGAAGAGTAGCTCCTGCTCACCACAACTAGAGAAAGCCCGCTCACAGCAACGAAGACCCAGCGCAGCCAAAAATAAGTAAATTAATTAAAAAAAAAAGACACGGGAAGTAAATATATCTTAATTATAATGGTGGTCGCTCTGGGTCCTGTCATTTACTACTTGCTTCTACTTTTTATATTTCCCAAATGTTCTGTGATGAGTATATATTACCTTTATAATAAAAAAAAAGTCACGGGCTTCCCTGGTGGCACAGTGGTTGAGAGTCCGCCTGCCGATGCAGGGGACACGGGTTTGTGCCCTGGTCCGGGAAGATCCCACATGCCGCGGAGCAGCTGGGCCCGTGAGCCATGGCCACTGAGCCTACGTGTCCGGAGCCTGTGCTCCACAACGCGAGAGGCCACAACAGTGAGAGGCCCGCGTACCACAAAAAAAAAAAAAAAAAAAAAAAAAAAAAGTCACATACTTAATGCTTTAAAAACCACACAGATTTCCCCTCATCTCTCTCTTTAAAGGCCCACACCAATGATCCCTTGAGCACTGAGCGTCCCATTGTCCATTGTCCCAGAGCTTGAGAATGTCAATCTATTAAAGAAGCAGCACCTACCTGGTTCTGACCCATCCCATGACAGTGGTACAGAATGACCTGATGTCCTGTGATCTGGTGTTCACTGGGAGGGTTATAGTCAAAGCAGTAATCTTTTAGTCCTTTGTTCTGGAGCTAAACAAAACATAAAGGCATTTTAGTCCAGATTCCACCTAAGGCTGTGAGGGCAGGTAAATGGAGTAAGAGGAGTGGCTGCCTCAAGAACTGGACTCATTGCTAAGAGCCCCTGCCATTTCTAGTTTTAAAAGTGTTTTCCCATCCTATACCACAGGCAGGAATCATAAGCTCCATTTTAAGATGATGAACCTGAGGAGCAGAGAGATGAACTCTTTATGGCCTGAGAGCTCATACCACTTCATGTCTCATTAGTGCAGCCTTACTGCTGCACTAGGCCAAACACAGCTGGACTGTCACCTTGCGTATGTACCACGGAGCTCCTGCTATTGCCCATCTGCAAAGGACACCCCAATTGAGAGACCCAGCATTCCACAGATCAGAAGTCCATCACTGTAGATTACAGGAACAGCATAATACAGAGCCAATGATTCACACACAAAGTCACACAACAGGTAAGCGGAGATACCTGAGTCTTGAATCCAGGACCTCAGACTCCAAGTCCAGTACTCTCTCCATCACTCAACATTGCCTAATCTAATGTCATCTCTAAGGTACTTTTGGATCTAAATCCCTTTCATCATTCTAAGAGCAAAAAACCATGGGAGGTTCCATGCTCCCTCCTCCCTTCCACGAGCCTCCAGAGAAAGACTCAAACATCTTGCAAATCTCTTTCTGGAGAGTTTAAAGAACCTCCTTCTGAACCCCACTCTTGCCCTGGCCCTTGTCCACCTTTGACTAGGCTGGTCCTGAGGATAAGACTCAGCCATATAGAAAGAAGAATCCACAATCCACTAGCTCACAAAACACAGAACAGCATGTTCTTGATGTCCCTTTGCTTGTGAAGGAACCTGAGAACAGGAGATGTGAATAATCAGAGCATCTTATATTTAGAAGAACTCAAACATCATTAAGCCAAGTTGTCCCCACTCTTGACCACCAAAGAACCTCAACCTCAAATCAGCTTCCTATGTTCAAAAGATGTGGTCTACCAAAGAAACTACAAGGAAAACTAAAAAAGAAGAAAAAAAAGGAGAAACTCCTAAAGATTAAAACAGATTGATTAAGCTAACTATATCAAGTTGGTGATAGACATAGAGAATGATTTTGAATGACTTTAGAGCATAGTACGTTTGACTACACCTCCTTAGTGAAATATATTTTATAAATAAATAGAGCTGCAAGAAATCTTAAACCTCATTCAGTATCACACTGTCAGTGGGAGGGTGGAGCAGAGAAGAGGGAAAGCAAGAGAGGCAAAATCTTGGTAATTGTAGAATCTCAGGGACAGGGTTCATTACACCACTCTCTCTGCATTTCTGTATGTTTGAACATTTTCATAACACTAGCTGAAATGAACATACCGATACCCTGCTTTGTATTTATCAAGACTTCCAGAATGGAACACAGCTCTTCTGATGAACACAGCACAGCAGAGGAGGCCTCCCTAAGTTGGTGGAGTTTCAAGCAAAAGCCAAAGGTGCTGGACATTTTAGTTGACCTCATCCCAACATTTCTTTTAGTTTTTTTGAAATAACACAAGTGACTCTCCTTCCCTACTACTGGTTTTGTGGATCCCTGAGTTGGGAATTAGTAACTGGTCCAGTTACTGAGACTTGAAGTCATGTGATAGGAGTTAGTATAACAAAATAGGACTTGGGAACACCAAGTTCCCAAGCCTCAGTTTCCACCTGTAAAATAGGAGGCTGTACTCACCAATTCTGAGATGCTTCCTGTGCTGACATTCTGGACCTAAGGCCCAGAGACTCAAGGGGAGAAGGAAGGACAGTGGATGAAAAGGGGGGAGGGGTGTGGGAGAGGCCAGCTGTTGCCATGAAGGGGTCTTTCTTTCACAGCGTTCGTCAATCAGACCTGGAGGCCAGGAGCACCCTGCCCAGCATGGGCCCACCTCACTCACCATCCCGAAGAAGCCAGGCCTGTCCTCAGGCACGTGCAGTTCTGGATACACGGTATTCAAGAACCACTTGAAGTCCTTACACTGGAGCCTTACACGGAGCTGCCTCCTCTCTGTCACATCCCCAAAGGGTTCCTGAGAAAATGACAAAACGGTGAGCCCCTGCAGGCCACGGCGCTTCCTATCAAAGCCCCTCTCTCACTCACTCAGTAAGCTTTTATTGAGCACCTATTGTGTGCGTAGCCTGCACGGGGCACAGAGGATAAGGAACGGCCTCAGACATAGTTGCAGCATCTTAGTAGGAGAGACGGTTGCACAAACAATGACATCCCCAGGTGCTCTCACTGCAGGGAGGTGTGGCCAGGTACAGGAAGGAAGAACACAAAGCACCTGCAGATGGACAGGGAGCTGAATTCTGGGGCTGCACCAGCATCCCTGGCCCCATGTGTCATCCATGAGCGTGTGATCACAGACCAGCAACAAGTCAGTAGCACACGTATGCCATAATGTTCTGATTCACCACTGATACCTGACCACTCACTCCCAAACACAGGTAAGTATTCTAGAGGTAATTATGAATGAAAACCTTATATGCCCAATCTATTGAAGTCTAAATATATTCTTCGGATAGTAAGAGCAAAATGCTGCAATAATAAATACTTGTAGAAGTTTAGTTTTATGGACAAAACCAATGATTAAGAACTTTTGAATAATTAAATAAAGCAAGCATCTATTTAGCACAGCAAATGTGCAACCACAAGAGCAATGCTGAGCACAAAGATATGACGGTCCCTGCGTTATGACGTTAAACTATTAAAATTTGACAAGTTAAACATTTAACAAAATGGTAATGATAGGAAAAACATTTGAATAAAATTTCAAACTTCTCCTTATTTCCCAGAAGTTCATTCTTTGATGAGAGTCGCTATGCCCTCATCTTCAACCAGATATCCATTTCAACACATGGCCACTGGTCATTCAGAAAAAAGGTGCATGCAGTGCCCCTCTTTCTAACATACTACTCTTTGGGAACCATGAGGAAGAGGGATCTGTGGGTTTCAGACTGGGTGACAGGGAAAAGCAGATGTTTCTACCCTGCAGCCTTGGGCAAGAGAGAGGAAACAATGACCCTGGAGCCCAGAGGCAGAGAGAGACCAAAGGGGAGGTCAGGGTGAGGGCCCCGAGGGTTCCGCAGAGCAGAAAGAGATCCACTGGGGTGGACCCAGTTCCACTCGCATCAGCTACGAGCCCTTGGGCAAGTTCCTTAAATCACTCTCTCACTGAGCTTCAGTGTTCTCACCTATAAAATGAAAATTTCAGAGCTACCCTGCTCTGAAAGGGCTGCTATAAGGATTCACAAGAAGAGAGTTTCATCAAGTGGCCAGGAAAGAGGTCTTGGGGCAGAGCTTCTTGTCTTGCCACGTGGCCCCTTAGTTATGTGAACACAGGTAAGTGGGAACCCTGTCCTGGGGTGTGCAGAGGTGGCGTGTCAGAGGCAGTGGGGCTCTTTGCTAAAATGTATTTGTAACCCCCAAATCAATACTTGTGGTGTCTTCACGCTTTCAGTCATTCTAAAACATGACAGTCACCCAACGTGCACGTTCCCAGCTGAGGTCACGTCTCAGCTCTTGTCCTGAAAGCAAGTGTCCTGTTCATGGTCTATTTAGTGTCACGGTTTTCAGATTGTTCTGCACTGTGTTGGTGATTTCGCTGTTTTAAATGGCCCCCAAGCGTAGCGCTGATGTGCTGTCCAGTGTTCCTAGTGCAAGAAGGCTATGATGTGCTGGAGGGAGAAAATTGGTGCATTGTATGAGCTTCACTTGGACGTGAGTTCAATGTAACCAATCAACAGTATATATTAAATAAATTATTTAAACAGAAACATACATGAAACCAAGTTACGTATTGATCGATTGACAAAAATGTCCACCTGCGAGAGGTTTGCAGGAATCTAACCCTGTACTTCCCCCACGAGCAATGGCTCAACAGTTGGTTCCAAATTCAGTGATTGCAGTGCCTGTATGGAGCATTAACTGCTGTTAATAGTGAGAATCAACTGTCTGTTGTTATTGTAAGTGAAGGAATAAAGTTTTCCCATACAAGTGTCATGAGCACCCAATTTCCTCTCTATTTCTGGAACTAGATCTACTACGGTAGGAGGACAGAATTAGCTGCTGCTGTTCGGATGCAGCCAGATGGAGCGTGGGTAGGCCGGGGAACTCACCAAGCGGGCGTGGGGGTTGCGATGGTAGTAGAGCTCTTTAAATTCATCCATCCACACCTCAGCTGCGCGGACACTGTTGACCAGAGCCTTGTTGCGGGAGTAGGGAGCTTGCTTGGGGAAAACGTGGCCAACGTGCGAACACGGGTGCGTCTCCAGGGTCCCCCCGCACTGCCAGATCTGTACATAGAGCGGGGAGGAGGTGTGGGGTGGGGAGTGAGCGGGAAGTCAGTTGCAGGTCCACAAGGCCCAGAGCAAGGAGGCTGGACACACGGAGGTCATGGTGAACACAGCCAAGGCCTCACCCTCCATGGGGCAGGGGGCCACTCCCCCAGCATACTCAGGACACAGGATGCAGTCAAAGAGCAAGAAAGCAGCCCCAAAGACAACTAAGCCATCGGAATCCAGACCCCAAAGTCCATGCACTAAGGCTCATGCACTTGACTCCTAGGAGCACCCACAGTGGACCTCGCTGGGAACTTACTTATTATGTAAAGCACAGGCTGATTACCTGGTCTCCTAGCCACAGAAGATAGAAAAGCAGCAAGTAAGAAGAGAGGTTTGGAAGGGGGACAAGAAGAGCTTCTAGAGGCAGACAGAGCAGCCTGACACCTGGGGAAGAGGTAGAAAGACCATTAAAAGCACACCCCAAAACTCAGCAGGTGGAGTCATCTGGAGCCTTTTCATGCTGGGGCAAATGGCTGTGAATACCCCATTGTCCCCTGGATGTATGACCAAGGATAGCATCTGGTGCTTATAATGGGGCAGTGTGAGTCCTTAGTGGAGAGTCAAAGCCTTGTTTATTAACTCTTAAAGCAGGAAACCATATAAAATATTTGTAAAGTTTAAAATTTTCCATTTAAAAGCACGAACATTGGGCTTCCCTGGTGGCACAGTGGTTGAGAGTCCGCCTGCCGATGCAGGGGACACGGGTTCGTGCCCCGGTCTGGGAGGATCCCACATGCCGCGGAGCGGCTGGGCCCGTGAGCCATGGCCCGTGAGCCATGGCCGTTGATCCTGCGCGTCCAGAGCCTGCGCGTCCGGAGCCTGTGCTCCGCAACAGGAGAGGCCACAACAGTGAGAGGCCCATATACCGCAAAAAAAAAAAAAAAAAAAAGCACGAACATCGACATAAAGTTTTGATACTTAAAATGTAAGATTCAATTAACTAGAAAATCCACCCAAATGCTTGGGCTTTCCCAAAGGGGCATCTGTGGATCACATACAGCAGAATCAATAGATGGGCTCATCACAAAAGGCAGATTCCCAGTCCCTACCGTAAATCTATCAAATCTTATTTTCCAGAGACCATGCCTGTTAATCTGCATTTTTAACAAGTTTCCCTAACAATTCTTCTATGTGTCAAAGTTTGAAAGTCACTGTGCCAAATAAAGAGGCTACTTTATCAAGCAGTCAAGCAAATCAAGGCTCCAAAACATGGGATCAGGAGGCAGGGACCTGTGTTTTAGTCCAGTCTCTGCCATGCACTGTTTGAGTGACCTTCAGCCGGTCACTACCTGCCTCCGGCCTCTGTCCCTCCCCTTTATGGAGTGAGAGTAAAGAACCAGGTGAGACTTGCAAGACCCTTTCCAGCCCCAAATCTATTAAAAGTGTATTTTTTTAAAAGTTTACACAAGAAGACAGGCGTGATTATAGGATATGTGTGCCACCGTCATCTTTGAGGATCGCTGGATAAACTGCCAATATGGAGGAAAAGTCCACCAGGCTCTCCTAGCAAATACATCCTTCCCAGAGAGAACGAGAACAGGTTAAGAATGAGTCCAAACAGAAGACTGGAATACTTACTCGAAAGGAGAATTCGAGGTTTTCTCCGCCCCAAACTTCCATTCCTGTATCATAAGACCCCAGGTATTCAAAATATTTCTTACTCACGGAAAACAGCCCACCAGCCATGGTTGGAGACCTAGAAGTGTGTGAATCATAATTCAAGGTAAGCAGCAGGAAACCATCACAGTTAGTTGAATCCCTTCTCACCACAAGCCTGGAGTCCATTCATCCATATAAGCATACCCTGAGTTCACGCTCTGGGCCTGGTGCTGAACTGGGCTGGAGGCACAGACGTGCCCCATAGCCCCTGCCCTATAGGGAAGCTCACAGACATCTCACCAGGCAAGCACAGAGCAAGGTGTGGGATGGCTAAGGCCAACCTAGGGCCCAGCAGGAACGCAGAAGCAGCCATGAGATGTGGAGGGGGCCGGGTAGGGCTAAGTTTCTCAGAGGAGGCACGGTCTGCAGCACAAAGGGAAGTTAGCCAAGAAGAGGAATGGAATGGTCCTCCGAGAAGACAGGAGCATGAGCAAAGGCCTAAGGGTGAGAGAAACCCTTGTGCTTCTAGGAGCACAGACAACAAGGAGAGATGAGAAGAGAGAGACCAGGTTCTACGAGGGTGGCAGGAGTAAGGGTGTGGTGGCCTTGCTCATGCAGTCACAGTACAGCCCTCACAGATGTCCTTTAGGGGCCAGTAGAGGCCACTCTGGCATCTTGAAGCTCCCCAAGGGCTTGAGCCTCTCCTGCTGGACTGGCCTCCCCTGCGGGACCCACACGGCCAGCTCTGGCCTGCTGCCTCAGCCAGCCCTGTTCTCTCCCTGCCAGGTTCACTTAGGAGACGGCACTGGTTTCAGAAATGGCCCAAGGCTTCCATCCTACCCCACAGAAAGCCATACGGTCAACACAGCAGAGAGGTGCAGAGGAATAAATTTAAAAATGGGGAAATATATAACACGAAGAGCCTAACAGTTCAAAATTTTAAGATCCTCCAGTAGTGCTTCCGGGCCTTGACAAAGTATTGGCTTTTCCTGCACTCCAAGCTCTGGGCCAATGAGAACAGGACAGCAAGACTATGGAAGAGAAGGTTCTAGGCTACAAAGCATTTTCATGTGTGTTCATCCTAAAGGCTAGGAAATAGGTAGGGTGGATATGCTCATACCTGTTTCACAAGTGAGAAATCTGAGGCCCAAGGATATTACGGGAGGGCAAGGATAGCTGGCCACAGTGTCCCTGAGCATGTGCGTGCATGTGTGCATGTGTGCGGGCGTGTGTGTGTGTGTATGGGGGGGCAGTTTGTGTCAGCATCACAGGCTGCATATGTGACCCCTGATACGATCCTTCCTACTTGGTGTCTCAGTTTCCAAACCTGTTAAATGAGGGGTTGGGCAGGATGTGCCCCCTCAGGGCTCCCACAGAAGCCTACATGTCATCCTTGAGTCCTCCTCCCCTCATTCCCATTCAGTTCCTCCCAATTTTCCCACCACAAAGTCTCTGGAGTCCACTATGCCCCTCCATCTTCTCCTGCACCATCATCTCTGAGCTGGAGGACTGCAACGCCTCCCAGTGGTGCCCCTGCCTGCAGCTCCACCCCCTCCAGGCCCCCACTCCCCATCATGTGGCATCCAGCACAGACTTTAAAGAATGCAACAGGCTAAATAAGGTCACTTCCAGCTCAAATCCCTTCAGTGGCTTCTGAACACCCACAGTAAAGTCCAAACCCCTTTCCTTGGCCTTCAAGGCTGGATATGACTTGGCCCCATTCACCTCTCCAGCCCTGTCTCTCAACACCGTCTCCATAGTCATTCCTCTCCAGCCAGCACTGGGTCATGTCAAGGTCTGGACTCAGGTGGAAGGATTCAGAAGGCCAGCTGCCAAACACGGGTGCAGATCTATGACACCACTTCTGGGTCAATACCCCAGTGATAAAGCTGAAGTCCAACCTCCACTGGCCTGACTCCCACATCTGTCTCCCACTTGGTGCTAAACTTGGAAGGAGAGGAAGAAGCCAGACTATGACTTCAACACCTCAAGAATGAGGGCAACCCAGCACCGCTTGAGCCTTCTCTTCTCAGACCCAGGCTCACCCACTGGCCAAAGTTGGCCCCTGTACCCCCAGGTCTACTCATCCCCTGAAGCTCAGAAGGAGCCTGACAGTGTGGCCTCAAAATATTAGCCATGGAATTACCGTAGCAAGTCCAGTCCTAGGTATATACCCCAGAGAACTGAAAACAGTCACTCAAACAGATAATAGTGTACCGCTGTTCACAGCAGCATTATTTACAATAACCAAAAAGTGGAAATAACCCAAGTGTCCATCAACAGACAGATGGATAAATAAAGTGTGGATACATACACAATGGAATATTATTCAGCCATTAAAAGGAATGAAGTTCTAGAAGGACCTTGAAAATACTTTGTTAAGGAAAAGAAGCCAGACACAAAAGGATAAATATTGTGTGATTCTACTTATATGATGTACATAAAATAGGGAAATCCATAGAGATGGAAAGTAGAAGTTACCGGGGGCTGGAGGAGGAGAGGAAAGGGAATTATTGCTTAACAGGTATAGAGTTTCTATTTAGGTTGATGAAAAAGTTCTGGAAATATGTAGAGGTGATGGTTCTACAATATTGTGAATATGCCTGATGCTAGTGAATTGTGCGTTTAAAAAATGGTTAAAATGGTAAACTTTATGTTATACATATTTCACCACAATTTTTAAAATAAATTTTAAAAATATATATATACACCAATATAAAATCCACATATATAGCAATGATTTTTTCTTTTTCTTTTTTTTTTGCGGTACGCGGGCCTCTCACAGTTGTGGCCTCTCCCGTTGCGGAGCACAGGCTCCAGACGCGCAGGGTCAGCGGCCATGGCTCACGGGCTTAGCTGCTCCGTGGCATGTGGGATCTTCCCGGACCGGGGCACGAACCCGTGTCCCCTGCATCGGCAGGCGGACTCTCAATCACTGCGCCACCAGGGAAGCCCAGCAATGATTTTTAATAAAAGTAAACAAATACTCTGGAAAAAGAAAGGAGAGGCAACAGCTAACCATCCCTCCTGTGGGCCTTCACAGACAAGTTGGCCAGATGCATGCTCAGAGAAGGCACGCTCAGAGAAGTCAACCCCTGACCTGATGACATCGATGGGGGACCGCATACGGATCCTCTCCCTCTCGGGAACCACGTGCCACGTGAACCCCAGCCTCCAGTCGAAACCGCCAATCTGGGGCTCCCCAGCGTTCCCCAGGTACTCGAAGGTGTTCCAGTCGATCACATCGATCACAGGGCACACCACTGCCACGTCCTTTTCATGGATCCTGAAAACAGTCAGAACAGCCCGTTGCTCCACAGTGTACAGGCAGCAGGAGGACAACTAGGAAACCTGAGGATTAATTCTCCTTAGCCTTCCACTAGAAGGAGGAACACCTGTCTGAGAAAGGCCTGCTTCTCTTATTCCAGGGGCTCTACAGCCAAGTCAGCCCTGGCAGGTGAGCAAAAGGGGGCTGCTGGGCGGTGCGGGGAGGCAGGGAGCTAGGACTCTGGCCCTGATATGAAAAGTCCCACAGCTTTAATATTCTGATTCCATCTAGGGATATTCTGGTTAAATTTGAATCCCTCTATGAAAGTCATGATGTCAAAATTAAAGCTAAGTTTTAAAACGGAAAGCACATTTTCAGTTTCTCAAGACTGCAAGAGATTTCCTCATTTAATTAAAATGAAACATCTCCAAGTCAAGAAATAATTATCTCCCTATGAATAGAGATGCGCCCAGACCAAAGGGTCCGCTTTGGAGTTAGAAAATAAATTAGAAAATAAGTTTTAATCCTGCCTCTTATTTGCTGTGTAACATTAGCGTTGTCACCTAACCGCTTAGAGCCTGTTGCCTCAGGGGTTACACTGGAAAAATACACCTACTCATAGGTTAATGTGGACTCCCTACGGGAATGTATGTAAAAGGCTGGCAGAGAACCCGGAACTACTACTATATTGTTCTTTTAACCTTTTTTATTATTAAAAGTTACACACAGTGGAAAATGTGATAATTTCCTTTTGCGAGCATCAGCCTGTGCGTAGTCTTCAGCAGTTCTCTCCACAATCATTCTTACAAGCCCAGCCATCCCAGCAGGCTTCCAGACTGTGTTTCTTTGCATTTGGCAGCACACCAGGAAACATGAACTGAGACTGAACCATGTGTGAACACTAGATTTCTCTGGGTTACATTTTGGGGGCAGTTCTCTAAAACTTGAGACCTATAAATCATAAACTTGTGACTTGCAGTCCAGCTGGTTGGAACCACGGGTAGTCTAATTTTTACAAGAAAGGGAAAAACGGGGGGAGCCTGCACTGGAGTAAAGAATTCTAAATCATGGTTAGAGAACGTGCAGGCCCGGTAGCGGTGGTTACTGGGTAGTGTTTCCTGGCATCTTGTGAGCCAGGGACCAGGGATGCCAAACATCCTGCAGCGTGCAGTCCAGCCCTACACAGCAAAGGATGGTTCTGTCCCAGATGTCAACAGCAGCTTATAAAATGCCAGGAGCACTACCCAGTTGATGTGACAACCAAAAACATCTTCCACCCCCAAAAGCCCCTGGAGGAAAGGGGCTACCGTGCCTGGTTGGGACCACCTGAGGGACAGTCTACGCTCCAGTGTCTCAACTGTGGTGCACCCTCAAGTCTTCAGGGAGCTTCTGAAACATCCAGAAGGCCAGGATCCACCCCAGAGATTCAGATCCAAATAGTCCAGGAGTTTTTAAGGTTCCCCAGTTATTTCTAAAGGGTAACCAGGGGAGAATCCCTTTGTCTGCAGGTATGGAGCAAGGACGTGATTATGGGGAATGCTGCCTCGCTCTCTCCAAAGGGTGGGACGGAGTGACATGGAATTCTAGATGGCATTAATGAATCAGTTGAAGGGGAGAAGTGCCCCTACCATGACTTTAGACGGGCCTAGAGGCAGCCCTCTGTATGCACAGTGGGGGAAGGGGGGAAGGGTGAACTCACTAGCCCAGGTTCCAGAGTGAGCACCTAGCTGTCACTATGTTCTAAGTAATCTCAGAGTCCATCACTGGCCTGAGGAACCCTGAGTCCTTTCTGTGGGTGAAGCTCACCAGAGCTGAGGGGGAGAATGAGGCAGCAAAGGACTGGGACAGCAGGAAGTGGCAGAGCAGAGCTCGGTCTCATGCAGGAACAGAGGCGAGGGGGTCCCTAGCTCTTCCAAACAGACCCTGACAACCAAGCACTGGATGCCAAGGGAAAGCAGTTTGCCAAATGCACAGACTCTGATCCTCCAGTCCTTCACCCACTCCACAGGGAGGGGACCAAACAGAGACCCCCCCAGACTTTCCTCTCCCACCTGGAGGAGTTCTGGGCTTGCCAGCTCAGCTCCTGATGCAGAATCAGTAGGATGGAAAGGGAGAGAGAAGAGAAGAGAACAAAAGTAGGCCCAGGGGCAGGTGGGAGGTTAAGTGTAAGAGACTGTGGGACAGCAGGGGAAATATCCTTGAAGACACAGCCATATTTATACTTTCATGACTATAAAAAATATATTAAAACAATATTTTATGACTATATTGGTAAAAAGACAAACAATCCAGGCTAGATTCATTATTATGTATTCATTATTATGATATTCATTTTCCATTCTGATTTTAAAAGAAATTAACATAAATTTTTGGGGGGGTTCTCTTAAAGTTTCATGGGTGGGCCATAGGTATTGTAGGTACTGCATGTAATGAATAAGTCAACCAAGCTTGAAGGAAATACACCAAAATGTATACCCTCCAGGAGTGCAATTCTGTGTGATTGACCATATTTTTTTCTTGGTTGATCATATTAAGTTTTCTACAGTAAACGTGTATAATAAGCAGTAATAAATCATCTAGGACCTCCCACATGCTGGCATGTTCTAAGCACTGTCCGAGTATTAAGTCATTTAACGGCCTCCACAGCCCCAGGAGGTAGGGACTGTTACCACGTCCAGGGACAGAGGCTTTGCCCAAGGAGCATCTGAGCCCAGCGCCCCTGCCTCTCATGTCAGTTTGGTCAGGGCCCCGCCTCCCCCCGCCCCCCACCGATGGTCCACACACCTCTGCAGCAGTGGCTCCAGCCACCCTTCGTGGCACTCGCAGTGGCAGTCCAGGAAGGTCAGCACATCGCCCTTGGCCGCAGAAGCCCCCAGCAGCCGTGCCCGCACCAGGCCCTCCCTCTTGTTGGCGCGGATCAGGCGGACCTTGGGCAGCCTGGCCAGCTCGGAGGCCAGGCGTTCCTTCAGGTGCTCTGGGGAGGCAAGCAGGACACCGAGGGTCACCGCCACACATCCCCAGCCGCGTCCTTGCAGGGCCTCCCTGTCCCCAAAGAAGACTAAGTAGACACGAGCCTCCTTTGCTCTGCACCAGGGACGTCCTCACTGCACCTGGAACCAAGGCTGCAAGCCCCTTGAAGGCCAGGGAGGCTGGGGTGGAGGATTCCAGAACCACCAAACGCTCCCGCTCAAAACACATGCACATTGAACTGTACTCCTGAAATGAGTGAATGTGTCATGTGGATGTATCTCAATAAAGCTATTACCTCCCCAAATTACCTTGACTTGTAAACGTTTAAATAAAAAGCACAAGAACCATCCAACCACGATTTTTCCAAAAAATCGTGTTAATATAAACTTTGTTCATTTATGTTAATTATGCGATACATCATAAAATTTTAATTTATATAATACAATTACGTTAACACAAATTTTCTCAGAAGCACGTTTCAGTTGACACAGTAATAACAATAATAATGGCAGCCAACATGAGAAAGCCTACTGTGCTAATTACAGTCCAAGTGATTCAAATAACTCACATGAGTCTTATAACAACCCTATGAGGTAAGTACTACTACTGTCCCCATTTTATGAATGAGAACATTGATGTCAGAGAGGCTAAGTGACATGCCGAGGTCCCAGACAAGTGAGCTGAGGAGTCAGGATGTGAACCCAGGGACTCTGGCTCGAGTCTACAGGCTTAACGCTGCCTCCAGAGCTTTCTTCTACAGCTGCCCATCCTTGTTAAACAAATCCAAAACTTGTCAGGAGGACATGATTATCCCATTTTGTAAGAGAGGAAATGAGTCCTTAAGAGTTGAAAGGACGTGCCCACAGCTAGAGCTGGCCCCAGGACTCCCAACTCCACACACAGGCTCTGGGACTAGAGACCCCGATTCATGCCTCTCGATGGGTAGGTGGAGGCAGGTGAGAACCAGTCAGGTAAAATAAAAATGAGAGAATCTCCCCACATCAACATGGGCTTCATCTCAAAGTCCCCCTCAATCATCAGTGAAGGGAAAACTTTGTAAAATGTTCTAAGTTGCTTTGTTGTCTGTGAAATGTTTCCCTAAGTACTCTTGATACTCAAACAAGAAACACAAAACATTCATTGGTTGATTTTTTTTCAACCCTAAATATAACTGCATATAAGCTAATGGCAGGAATAAGGGAAGTGACTTCCCAAGCAAAGCTAATTAGTAGCAGGGCCCAGGGAACACACAGGAAAACTGTGGTGCAGCCACCCAGCACTCATGATGGGTTTGGTCTGCATCAGTTTTCTGTCTGCCTGAACTGTCTTCCCCCATCCTGGAAGGCGCTGACATCCCTCATCCGCTCAGACTGACCCTGCAGGAAGGGTGGGAGGAGGGGGCAGGGCAGGACTTCTCACCTCTAATACACGCTGAGAGGGGCATCCTGCTGGCTTTACAAATTACCACGATAGGGAGGGGAAGTCTTGGCCCCCCCCCAGTCTTGGCCTTACATTTATGGGAGCACTGAGCTGTACTGGAAGGGGTTCATACTGTATTCCTGTCTGCTGAGCAGCTGCTTGATCCCATAAAGAGAAAATAATCTGATATTTGCTTCTGAATGAATACATCTCTGAAACGTTCTTGGCACTTTGCAGTTTTTTAAATAGCTCATAAAAGCAGAAGTTATTGTTGAACAAGTGCCAGCAATGGGCCAGGCCCTGACGTAGCAAGCTACCGCCTTCATCTCATTTAATCCTCAACAATGACCCTGAAAGGTAAGAATTACTATTATGCCATTTTACGGGGCGGGAAGGCAAGGTTGAAACTGGTTAAGCTCCTTGCTCAAGGCTATACAGCTGCAAAGTGTTGGAGCTGGGATTCTAGGCTATGCGGTGTGACGCAGAACCAGCATCCACATAGACATATTTAAAACAACCCTGGGAGGAAAGGAAATGGAGATGCATGCCTACTATAAGCTGGCTGCTACGTGGGGTTCTGTCCTACACATGATCTCACTTATTCCTCACCACAAGTCTCTGGTATTAGTGTAGATAAACCCATTTACAGATTAGAAACTAAGGCTCAGAAGACAAGTGACTTGCCCAAGGTGCCATGACGGGTTATGGTAAAGCTCGCCTAAAACCCCTGACCCCAGAATTCAGCACCTTGTAGGCTACACTAGGCCTCAACCCCCAGTCTGGCTTGCCTGCTGCCATGGGGAATGTCAGCTGTCCCCTAAGACTCACTCTCCCCATGCTTTTCAGCTGAGCACATGGCCACCCTCCATAGAGATGACGTTCCTAGCCTCCCTCACAGGTAGGGGTGGCCAGGTGACCCTGTTCTACTCAGTGGGACTGAGGGCAACTTCCAGGTGTAGCTCCCAGTCCCCTTGAAACCCTTCTGCTGACGGGAGTGAGCAGGAGGTGAAGACCCAGCGTTGGGCTATGCAGACAGAGGCAGTGCACCATCCTCGAGAAGAAGGAGACTTAGGGTGGGAGGAGCCTGGGCCCTAATAGCGCGGAGGGGCCACACCTGCCCTAGACTATTACCCCAGATTTGTGATGTGAGCGAGAAATCAATTTTTATCTCATGTAAATCACTGTTATTTTGAGTCTCTGTGAGAACAGCCCGGCACACCCACCAATTAGGACCTATACACCAGGCTCTGAAGTCAGACAGACCAGCCTCAGAGCCTGAAGCAGCAGATGCCCAATAAGCAGTGGCTCTACCCTGATGGGTGGTCCAGGGGTGGTGATTTGGTTTGAAACAGGCTCTAGCAACCAGGCCCACAGCTCTCCCTCCTGCAGGGCCATGACATTTCCCCTCACTTATGCTTAGCTGCCCTCACGTCAGCTAGTGGCCAAAGATGTGCTGGCTGACTACCGCTCCATGGACAGGGCTAACCCCTGCCAGGCAAGACCAGGGCAGCCCCTACGCCCCTCCCCCTTCCATCCGTGTCCGCCCCCAACGTCAGCCTTGCTCCACAGGGCAGCACAGTGAGTCCCCAAGACCTAGCAACGTTCCAGCTCTCCCCATAGCCTTCAGGCGGCTCCCAACAGGCTCCTATTTAAGCTAAACCCCTTAGATTGGCCTCCGAGGCCCCACCTGATCTGGTCCCCCCCGCAGCCTGCAACCTCATCCCCCAGGTCACCCTCCACCAGCCGGTGGTCTGACCTGGAGAATGGCTGCTGTTCCAGCTTCTGCACCTGCTGCTTCTAGCCCAGCCCCTCTCCCCAGACCTTCACTGAGCTGCCTCTGTAGCTTCTGGCTTAAAGGCTACCTCCTCAAAGAGGCCTCCCTGACCTCCACCCGCTACAGGAGGCCTGGTGCCCAAGCCCCACTTACTCTCCTGTTCCCAGTATTCTTTCAGAGCACTTCCTACTCGTGCTATAGTATAGTATCACGTTCCATTATGGTATGCTATGTTATATTGTGTTGTACTACGTGATGCATATATTATGTTATGTTCTTTATATGTTTATTGACCATCTCCACCCACCTCTCTAGAATGTGAGTTTTATGAGAGCAGTGATTTGTCTTGTTTCCCACGGAATCCCCAGAGCCTAGCACACATTCAGCAAACGTTCACTGAATAATAAAGGGCCAGCCTTGGACTGCATGTGAATTGCTGGATCCCAGGTCACTGGTTAGGTCTGTAGGGACAACAACCACCCTTTCAATGGAATGTCTCTCCCTGGCTTCAGTTCTGTCTAGGCTGCCCCTTTTTGATCTCATCCCAAACTCAACATGTTCAAGGCCAAATGCCCCCCTTCCCCTGCCAGACCTGCCCCTCCTGCCCTAAATGGCTTTTCTAGCTCTGGGATCGCATCACGCTTCACCAGGAGACCCAAGCCGGAAGCCCGAGGGTCCGCCTCACACCTCAGCTAGTTTCTGGGCCTGTGGATGCCACCTCCCGGGGATCCCTCCTCCCCCCCGCCTGCCCTGCCCTGCCCTCCCACCCGACTCCAAGCCTCCATCTCCCACCTGGGCCACCTCCACAGCCCCTTGGCCTCCCTGAAGAGCTCCCTAGTACCCCATTCTCCACACTCCAGCCTAGAGGGATTCCCCAAAGGGCAAAACTGGTCTCCTGCTTGAAATTCTGCCTTGGCTCTCCCCGCCCTCAGGACAAAGCCCCAACTCCTCAGCCTCGGGTCAAAGGCCTGAGCCCTCTCCCCTCACCCCACCCCTACTCCTCTCTTGCTACTCACTGCAGCAGCTGGCCCTCCGTCTTTCCTGAACTACTTGCAGATCCTACACAGTCCACACAGCACTGCACCTCTAAGCCTTTCCATATTCTGTGCCCTCCACTTGAAACGCCTCCCTCCACCTTTGCTGTCTGCAAACCCAGCCTTCAAGATTAAGGTCAACCATCCCCTCCTGAGCACCCAGGCGGGGTGAGTCCCATAGCAACGTGTGGTAGAGCCCTCTGCCATCACGTTTGCCTCCCCCCACCTGGCTCTGAACTCCCTGAGGGGAGAGGCCAGGCACAGAGGGGTGCAGGAAGCCTTTCCTTCCAGGCCTGTTCTATATGTCCCACGTCACACTCTCGCCTCCCAGGCACAGCCACAGGAGGGCAGGCTCTTCCAAGAGCCCATGTCAGGGGCTCACCTCGATCGCTGTAGTCATCTACAAGGATAACTTCTTCTAGCAGGGTGTCTGGGGATGTCTCGAGGACGCTGTAAACTGTCCGAAGGAGAGTTGACCAGGCTTCATTATAAAATGTTATGATGACAGATGTCGTGGGCAATTGATCGTAATTGTAGTTCTTCTCTTTGCACCTGCGAACACAACACAACTTCAGGAATCAAGACCCCACTGTTGACTGTAGGTACCAGGCCCAGGCTGGTGCTGGGGATGGAGTGATGAAGGGGACGTAGGTCACGGTCCTGGGGCCTCCCCCTGGGGAATGGCAAATAGCTGCTGGGATTTTCCAGAGTCCCCTGTGTTCCATTAGGAGACCCAGCAGATTCTTTAAAAGGTTTTAAATACTTAACGAGCTTGAACTGCAGATGCTGTTTTTAAGCTTTAAAGCAATTTTCAGATTTGTGCAACATGCAAACTCAGCAGAATCAGAAGGGAGGGGGACTGTCACCTTTCCCCGCCCAACAGCTCTCCCATCTGTCCACGCCTTTCCAATCCCACTGAAGCCTTTGCTCAGACTGCGCCCTTTCCTCCCTTTCCTGCTTGGCACGCTCTCTGTCCTCTTTCAAGAACTCACCCTGCCTTCTCTGGAAAAGCCTGGGGACACCTGTGTGGGGCAGGTGCTTGCCCTTCCTTGCTCCTACAGCACCTTGCCCACGTCTCCGTTTCAGCAGGTGTCACTCTCCGTGCTCCAGAACTCACCACCACTTGAATCTCCCCCTACCTTCTCCCAGCATCTTTCCTACTCTGCATCCCAGCAGGGGCTATGCTTTCAAAGATGATGCACTGAATGCATAAACTGGAACCATGGCTAGGATGTATGAACATTCCAGGAAGGGCTCTGCAGAGAACACTGACTACCCCCCAGCCCTCATACCACTGCTACCACCCACCCTCCCATTCCATTCTGTGGCAGTCTCGTGGTGAGGGGGGCGCTGAGCCCACCCATCTCTCTGGGGTTAGGGCTTGGCTGACAGTGATAAGAACCATTTAGCTCCCTCTTTCTTTGGTAGGGTTTTCTGTACTTTGCACAGAAGGTTCCAGGTTGACACAGAATTCTCTCCTCAGAGTAATGGATGACAAACTCCCAGTGTCATCCCAGGGAGTAGGCAGGCCCTGGAAATTAGGACATGGCTGACAGCAAGATAGGGGAGGAACAGAAACCCACAAGGGACACCAGAAGGACCATGGTTTGAAGGCTGGCCTGGCTAAAGGCCAGACCAAGGGATTGGGTGGAAGTGCGAGAAGAAGATAAATGTTGAAGACTGGCCAGCCTCTGGGGGCAGTTAAGGGAAGGTCTTACAGATAAGCTAAGTGCAAGATCAAAGAGATGGAGAACCAAGCAGGGTGAGGGGTGAAACCAACATCTATTGACTATCTACCACGTGCCAGGCACTGTAGCAGTGGGCCCTGTATCAGTCAGTCACCGATCATTTCCTGATCACCTACTATGTGCCAGATAGGCAAAGCCCCTGCTTCCCAGAGCTTGCAATCAGGGAGACAATAATCAAATAAGCAAACATATCAATAATTTCAGAAAGTTAGGGTGCTATGAAGAAAAGGAGGGGGATGAAAGAGAGAGCAACTACAGAGGGGGGTAGGAAGGGGGAACGGAGGCAACCACAGAACAGGTAATCAGGGAGGGCCCCTCCAGGAGGTGACATTTAGCATGAGGCCTGAATAATGAGGGACCCAGTCCCACAAAGGGCAGAGGAAAAGCCTTTTGTGTACACAACTTATTTCATTTTTTTTCCTTTTATTTTACTATGAAAATTTTCAAACATGCAAAAAGTAGAGAGAACGGTATAAGAAAGTCCTGTGAACCTTTCACCTAACTTCAGTGGTCCTTAACACATGGTCTTGATTCATCTTTGTCTTCACCCACTCCCCCCATCCCAGACTATTTTTAAGCAAAACCCAGCATACCACAGCATCCATAAATATTTCAATATATTTATCTAAGAGATAAAGATTCTTTTCATAATGAACACAATATCATTGTAACAGTTTAAAAGTTAGCAATTCCTTAGTGCTATCATATCTCCAGTCTATAAGCTTTCATCAAAATTAATGGTGTGTCTTCCAACGGTTGGAAGACATACCATTCTCTTATGAACCAATAAGAAAGACAAATGCTACCAATCATAACTGCAGGATGCTCTGATTTTAAGAGACATCCTAATTTCAGAAATGTATAAATATTTTTTTTAAAGTGCCTTAGAGGGCTTCCCTGGTGGTGCAGTGGTTGAGAGTTCGCCTGCCGATGCAGGGGACACGGGTTCGTGCCCCGGTCCGGGAGGATCCCACATGCCACGGAGCGGCTGGGCCCGTGAGCCATGGCCGCTGAGCCTGCGCGTCCGGAGCCTGTGCTCCGCAATGGGAGAGGCCACAACACTGAGAGGCCCGCGTACCGCAAAAAAGAAAAAATAAAGTGCCTTAGAACAGCAGTCCCCAACCTTTTTGGCACCAGGGACCGGTTTCGTGGAAGACAATTCTTCCACGGATGGGGGACGGGGGTGTGTGTGGAGATGGTTCGGGCGGTAATGCAAGCAATGGGGAGCGGCAGATGAAGCACCGCTCACTCCCCTGCCGCTCACCTCCTGCTGTGCGGCCCGGTTCCTAACAGGCCCGGGGTTTGGGGACCCCTGCCTTAGAGGGAATTTCCTGGTGGTCCAGTGGTTAGGACTCTGGACTGTCACTGCCAAGGGCCCAGGTTCAATCCCTGGTCAGGGAACTAAGATCTCACAAGCTGCACCACGTGGCCAAACAAAAGAAAAAAAATGCCTTAGAATCAATGAAATGTAGTACTTTATTTCACTCTCAAAACCTCTTCCTATGTTAGCATTTACTGTTCCTATTTTAAAGACAAGTCTGAGAGGCAGGGTAGCCTGGACAGTTCTCAGAGCGCCTGCAGGTGTGTATGTACTTGGCTGAGCTCCTTGTGTCCCTGTGCGATCTTGTCACAGGGTTCTGGCTCATGCCTTTGACCCTGCGGGAGGCTCAGGTGGGCCATCAGAATCTAAATAAAGATCCCTACATCCCTTCTCCTCAACCAGCCCTCCCTCCTACCAAGAAACAGGCAATTTCTCCTCTCATCCCTCTCAGGGTCTTCTACGTAGCTCCAGGTCCCTTTTCCTAAGTGCCAGGACAGTTTCTGTAGAGGGCTCCGAGGCTACCCAGGCAGCAGCCCAGGCTCTGCCGCCACTGGGGTGGCCTTGCCACATGAATAGGCTTATCTGAGAGTCTCTGAGAGGGGCTGGCTCTTCTCAGCCCCCTTTACATTCTCATGCCTGCTTCATCTGTAGGCTGGAGGCATGACCACGCTGGTGCCCTGAAGCGATAAGGCATTCCCACCAGCCCTAGCCAGCGGGACCTGAATTCTTGGACATGCTGGTCTTCTGAATCACGGAATTGGTTACTTAGCGCTGTGCTCCACAGAGGGGAGTCCAGCCCATACTCAAGGGGAGGAGAATTAGGCTCCTTCTTTTAAAGCGAAGACTATCAAAGAATTTGTAGGTATATTTTAAAACCACCACACATGAACAGAATGCAGCAGGAGTAACGGTATGTGGCTTCTAAGACCAGGTCATAAGACACTGAAGGTTCCTTTTTGTTCCCTCCCATGGACCATCCATTCTGGGGAAAGCCAGCCACTATGTAGTGAGGACACTCAAGTGTCCCATGAAGAGATCTATGTGGAGAGGAACTGAGGCTTCTGACAGCCAGGACAGCCCAGACAGACTTTCCAGCATATTATGGGCCATCCTAAAAGCAGGTCCTCCAGCCTCAACAGCCCCAATCAAACCTTGAGATGACAAAAACCCCAGGTAGCATTTTGACTACAATCTCATGAGAGACTCCCAAGCCAGACCACTCAGATAACGCACTCACAAATCCCTGACCCACAGAAATTATGCGAAATAATAAACGTTTATTGCTGTTTTAAGTCATTAAGTTTTATGGTCACACATACACTGAATAAATTGCAAGGAAACTATCAGACAGGCCTGAATTGACATTTTATAAACCAACAGGCCTGTACTCTTCTAAAAAGCGTGACTGTCCTAAAAGACAATGAGAGTCTGAGGAACCATTTCAGACTAAAGGAGACTAAAGAGGCAGGACAACTAAATGTCCTACTTGATTCTCAATTAGATACCGGGTAAGGAAGAAAAAAGTTGCTCTAAAAGTTGGGACAGCTGGAAACATCTGATATTGTATAAATTTCCTGAATTTGATAACTACCTTCATGGTATCATGAGAGAATGTCCTTGTTTTTAGAAAATACACACTGAAGTAACAAAGGATAAAAGATTATCATATCTGTAACTTATTCTCAAATGTGTATAATAATATAGGATACATATAGAAAGAGAAAAATTAAGTAAATGTGGCAAAATAATGAGTGGGTCTAGGTGAAGGATATAGAGGATTTTGGCTATTCTAGCAAATTTTCTCTAGGTTTGAATTTTTCAAAATTAAAAGTTTAATACAAAAAGAAGAAAAGAAAATTTTTAATGTTGCAAAGGGTGTACCCAAACACCAAGCCAATTCTGACCTACACGTATCTCAATCTTAGTGGCCCTGTCCAAGGCCCTCTCCTTTCTCATTCATTCCCACTTCTACCAAAACAGCTGCCCTCTGAGGATGTGGAGAAAAAGGAACCGTTGTATACTGTTGGTGGGAATGTAAGTTGGTGCAGACTGTGGAAAACAGTATGGGCATTCCTCGAAAAACTAAAAATAGAACTACCATATGACCCAGGAATTCCACTCCTGGGTATATGTCTGAAAAAAGCCAAAAACACTAATTTGAAGATACATGCACCCCAAATATTCATAGCACCATTATTTACAATTGCCAAGATATGGAAGCAACCTAAGGGTCCATTAACAGATGAATAGATAAGAAGATGTGGCAGATATATACAATGAAATACTACTCAGCCATAAAAAAGAACAAAATTTTGCTATTTGCAGCAATGTGGATGGACCTGGAGGGCATTATGCTAAGTGAAATAAAATAAGTCAGAGAAAGACAAATACTATATGATATCACTTATATGTAGAGTCTAAAAAATACAACAAACTAGTGAATATAACAAAAAAGAAGCAGACTCACAGATACAGAGAACAAACCAGTGGTTATCAGTGGTGGGGGGGGTGCAAATTATTGGACGTAAGATAGACTCAAGGATGTATTGTACAAGATGGGAAATATAGCTAACATTTTGTAATCAATCTAAATGTAAAGTAACCTTTAAAATTTGTATAAAAAATCTGAAAATTTTTTAAATTTAAAAAATAGAACAAAATAAAATGAAAAAGCATAAAAAATCAGAGACAAAAATTTTTTTAATTAAAAGAATGTTGATGAAACCAAAAACAAAAAACAGTTGCCTTCCTCCAAATATATGTTAGAGAAAATGGAAAACACACACATATATGTATAAGAATATTAATAATTATGTCTGGATTTAATATTCTCTGAGTACTAGACAGGGTGCATAGAAAAGCCACCATAGCCCACTAGAAGCATCAGAAAGAATTGCTTATACTACATGAAAAAAAAGTGTTTTTGTGAAACTAAAAATAAAGATTTTTTTTATCTTTAAAAACAAGGTAAAGCTAAAATTTAGTTTCACATATGCACCAGCCCAAAGAGAAATGAGTAGAAATAAGGATAATGAGGTTTTCAAACATGAAATTTATTCAATTTAAAGAACTGTCCTTTAGTTTGAAATCACATCCTTACTGTTTTGGATTAAAATTTATTTCTTCTCATGATGGGAGTAAATAGGAGAGCAGGACAAGCTCTGTTTGACCAAATAGAGTTGGGACTGTATGTCAGCCCCTCCTCAGTGTTGTTGTTTATGTGTTTTCACTGCTGTGCAAAATCCAGAAGTTCAAGGACACTGTTCTCAAATGTCCAGGTGGGCTATTTGTGTGCTCTTAGATTACAAGATACCAATTTAGCAATATACACTCAGAGCTTTCATTTTTTTTTTTTTGGCCACGCTGCACTGCATATGGGATCTTAGTTCCCCAACCAGGGCCCTCAGCAGTGAGAGCTTGGAGTCCTAACCACTGGCCCGCCAGGGAATTCCCTACACTCAGAGCTTTAAAATGTTCCTCTTCTCATTCACCTCATATCAATACATCTAAGAATTTCTCACCCAAGTGAATAATCAGAGATACCCTGAAGGAGGCTTGTCGTAAATATTTTTTTTGTAACATTATTTATAATAGTGAAATTCTGTAAACAATTTAAATGTCGGAGGATAAACGTTCATGGTTGCATGAAGAAACACTATATGGCCATCCAAAGCCATGTTTTCAGAGAATATTTAGCAATAAAAAAAGGATGACCACACTCTGACGTTTAATCAGAAAAGCAGGGTACAGATCTATAAACAGCATCATGTCAGTTCTTCGAACAACAAAGTCTGTGTGCATGCGCTCACACATAAACAGTAAACAATAGAAAGAAATATGCCAAGAATGTTAACAATGGTGATCTCTGAGCAGTGGGATTATCACTAATTCCTATTTAATTCTTTATATTTTTCTGCATTCTAAAATTGTTCTATAGGGCTCCCCTGGTGGCGCAGTGGTTAAGAATCCGCCTGCCAATGCAGGGGACATGGGTTTGAGCCCTGGTCCGGGAAGATCCCACATGCCACGGAGCAACTAAGCCCATGCGCCACAACTACTGAGCCTGTGCTCTAGAGCCCGCGTGCCACAACTACTGAAACCCATGCGCCTAGAGCCATGCTCTGCAACAAGAAAAGCCACTGCAACGAGAAGCCCATACACCACAACGAAGAGTAGCCCTGCTCACCACAACCAGAGAAAGCCCATGCGCAGCAACAAAGACCCAACTCAGCCAAAAATAAATAAAAATAAAAATAAATAAATTTATTAAAAAATAATAAAATAAAAAAGTTCTATAATGAACATGCATCATTTTTTTTTTTTTCTTTTTGCGGTATGTGGGCCTCTCACTGTTGTGGCCTCTCCCGTTGCGGAGCACAGGCTCCGGATGCGCAGGCCTAGCGGCCATGGCTCACGGGCCCAGCCGCTCCGCGGCATATGGGATCCTCCCAGACCGGGGCACGAACCCGTATCCCCTGCATGGGCAGGCGGACTCTTAACCACTGCGCCACCAGGGAGGCCCAACATGCATCATTTTTATAATCACAAGAAAGATTTTTAAAAAGCTGAATCATATTTCTTTAGCTTCCCATAGCAAATGTCTTCACTGAGTAATATTTAACATTCTGCCCTCTCCTATTTTGTTGTTGGCATGATACAGTTTCTCCTTTGTTCTTTAAAATATCACTTTACAATAGCCAAGACATGGAAGCAACCTAAATGTCCATCGACAGATGAATGGATAAAGAAGATGTAGTGTATACACACACACACACACACACACACATATATATATAATGGAATACTACACAGACATAAAAAAGCATAAGATAATGCCATTTGCAGCAACATGGGTGGACCTAGAGATTACCATACCAAGTGAAGTGAGTCAGAAAGAGAAAGACAAATACCATATAATATCACTTATATGTGGAATCTAAAATATGACAGAAGTGAACTTATTTACAAAACAGAAACAGACTCACAGATACAGAGAAAAAATTTATGGTTACCGAAGGGGAAAACAGGTGAGGGAAGGATAAATTAGGAGTTTGGGATTAGCAGATATAAACTACTATAAATAAAATAGACAGACAACAAAGTCCTACTGTATAGCACAGGGAACTATATTCAATATCCTGTAATAAACCAAAATGGAAAAGCATATATATATATATATATATATATATATATATATATATATATATATATAAAACTAAATCACTTTGATGTACACCAGAAAGTAACACAGCATTGTAAATCAACTATACTTCAACTGAAGAAAAAAAGAAGATAAAACCTCCTTTAAAAGCATTCTCCGGGCCTCCCTGGTGGCGCAGTGGTTGAGAGTCCGCCTGCCGATGCAGGGGACACGGGTTCGTGCCCCGATCCCGGAGGATCCCACATGCCGCGGAGCGGCTGGGCCCGCGAGCCATGGCCGCGGAGCCTGTGTGTCCGGAGCCTGTGCTCCGCAACGGGAGAGGCCACAGCAGTGAGAGGCCCGCGTACAGCAAAAAAAAAAAAAAAAAAAAAAAAAAAAAAAAAAAAAAAGCATTCTCCTTCATGAAGTTCAATATATCCTTCCTGAATATCTCTAAATTTGCTTCCAGGAAAAACACTTTCCCCTTCTCCTGGGTGATAAAAAGCTGTGCATCCTTCCATTAGGCAAAGGCAGCTATGCATCACTCAGGGTTCCACTTCTGCATAGGAGATAAAAGAGAGCTCAGAACCAAATTCACTGCTAAATCATAGTAAGCCATCCTTTCCTTAACTTTCTGGTATAATCCATGTGCTTTGTAAGGGCAGGGGCTAAAGTGTGTTTTTCTCTGTATTTTCTGCATGCTTTGCACTGTACCTAGTAATAATAGTAACATTTATTAGTGCCTACTACATGATAGGCAGTGTGCTAAGCATTCTACATGCATTATTCCCTTTAGCCTTCATAACAACCCTACTGGGTGCGGACTACCATAATCTCCACCAGTACAATATGTCTATGTATTTTATGGATATGAATGAATGGGTGTGGCAAATACTTCCAGATCTTCTTTTATATTATATTTAGGTTATCACATAAACATCTTTAAAAAAATGAAAATTCATATCCTTTGGAGAACAGGCCAGGGAGGTCATAATACACATAGGTGTGTTTTATTGGCTCAGAATGCTTTCTCCTTTCTTCATCTTACTGCACTTTGCTCTTTCAGGAACCATGCCTCCTGGACTCTCAAGCTGTATGGTTTGTGCAGGGCTGGACACACACACACACACACACACACGCATACATACAATGTGTGTGCACACACTTGTGTATACATACGCACATATACACACCCCTCTGGGAAGGTCACATGCCCCAGGCCTGACCAATCAACATTTTCCTGATGAAATCAGTTGAGTCCCTGTATTCAGGGCCCAGAATAATCTGAACCCAGTTCTAATCCCAGACTTTTCTGTCATAGAAGTCAATATATTTTCTTTTATATTTAAGTCAGTTTGCATTGAGTTTTCAGTCACTTTCAACCAAAGAACCCTAACTAATAGAGAAAATAAGTCTTTTTTTAAAGTGAATATAGGACTTTCACTCAAGGCAGTATGAAAGATTTAAAATATCTGGGAACGCCTCTTGGTACAGGACACCCAAAAAATTCTTGATAAAATACTTTAAAAAAATCTTTCAAATGCGTGGATCAGCTTACAAAAAAGTAAAAGAAGTCCTCGGAGTACAGGAACAACAAGGAAATCTACGAGCCTGGATATTAGAGATATCAGAGCATAAAATAAGTATGCTGACTATGCTTAAATAAATAAAAGAGGACCTCAAATGAATGACAAAGAAACAAGAATGACAGGCAAATTTAACTCAGTATAGACATCTCACAGGAATGAGCAAGCCAGGGGACAGTGGAATACTATCTTCAAATGCCAAACTATCAACCTGGAATAATATACCCAACCAAACAATTTTTTGAGAACAAGAGCAAAATAAAAACATTTTCAGATAAATAAAACTGAGTGTTTACAACAATAACCTTGTCTACAGCAAGAAATACATGATATATTTCAGGAACAAGAAAAGAATCCCAGAAAGATCTGAGATCCAAAGATGACCATTCAGGAAAGAATGATGGGAAGAAGAAATGGTAAATGTGTGGATAAATGTAAACAAATACTGCATTTTAAAAAATGTCTAATGTGTTGGTTTAAAAAGCAAGACAGGGCTTCCCTGGTGGCGCAGTGGTTGAGAGTCCGCCTGCCGATTCAGGGGACACGGGTTCGTGCCCTGGACTGGGAAGATCCCACATGCTGCAGAGCGGCTGGGCCCGTGAGCCATGGCCGCTGAGCCTGAGCGTCTGGAGCCTGTGCTCTGCAACGGGAGAGGCCACAACAGTGACAGGTCCGTGTACCACAAAAAAAAAAAAAAAAAAAAAAAGGCAAGACAGAATTAAAATAGTGGAGTAAAATGATATACAAATTGGGAAAGAAGGTGATCAATGTTAAAGCATTCTAGTATCCATAGTTATGGATTATCTTTAGACTTTTTTCAGTTAAATATATACTTTCAAATTTACCACTAAAGATTGGAAATAGATAACTGCCAAATTAATAGAGAGAGAAAAATGGAACCAGAAGGTTCTATCAATTCAAAAAGCAGTATGGAGGGCCTCCCTGGTGGCGCAGTGGTTGAGAGTCCGCCTGCCGATGCAGGGGATGCGGGTTCGTGCCCCGGTCTGGGAGGATCCCATATGCCGCGGAGCGGCTGGGCCCGTGAGCCATGGCCGCTGAACCTGCGCGTCCGGAGCCTGTGCTCCGCAGCGGGAGAGGCCACAACAGTGAGAGGCCCGCATACCGCAAAAAGAAAAAAAAAAAGCAGTATGGAAAAAAGGGAAAAAACATAGAAAAAGCATAACAAATAGAAAGCATAAGTAGGACGGCATAATCAAACACTAAAGTATCAGTAAGCACAGTAAGTATAAACGGACATAACTATCTAGTTAAAGTCAAAGACTGTCAGTCTGGATTTTTTTTTTAATGACAACACAAAATCCAGCAACATGCTAATTAGAGACATTCCTAAAAGCTAAGGTCACAGAAGAAGTGAAAGTAAAAGGATGGGAGAAGGTATCATGAAAACTCTAATCAAAAGGAACATGTTCTGTAGACTTAAAGTACTGATTCAAAGAAAGGACGTCACTCTGACAACCACAAGATGGGTCTAGTAAAAACTAATAAAATAGCCTCAGTTTACAACCTTGTTGGGGAAGCAAAGAAACATCAGTCTAATCTCCACACCATGTGTGATGTTTCTCCAAAGGTAATGTTAAGCGAACAGACAAGCAGGCTACCTCTCTGCAAAAAGAGAAATCTTAACCAACTCCCTCCTGCCAACCCCAGCAAGACACAAACACTTTCTTCGCTGAATTACCTATTTAGAGCTATTTTGAGACTCTTTGCCATCCTAGCACCCAAGTCCTAGTCCTTAAACTCGGATACACACTCTGCAACTATAGCACTAATACGGCTAAAACCAGAGCAAGCGTTCAGGAAATGCAAACACCTGTGTGTATTATTTATTTACACACTTTTCTA
Source organism: Mesoplodon densirostris (assembly GCF_025265405.1). Lineage (NCBI taxonomy): Eukaryota > Metazoa > Chordata > Mammalia > Artiodactyla > Ziphiidae > Mesoplodon > Mesoplodon densirostris. The sequence goes on along the minus strand of NC_082666.1, from coordinate 25,576,193 downwards.
ACCAGCAGTTCACAACTCCTTGGCAGTGGCAGAGAACAGCTGATGTTCACATGCGTGGCATCCCGTACACGTGCGGTGGAAATGCACAGCCTCAAGGGCGCTGTCAGTCCACCTTCCTCTCCTGCTAAAGAGGTCAGAATGCAAATGAGAATAACAGTATAGGATTATCTCAAGGCTTCCCTTATCTATGAAAACTAAAACTTCCTGTAAGTATTGGTACGTGATTAGCCACCATCCACTTGTGACACACCTTGTAACTGACTGTGATGTCACCACGAGTTTCATCTGCACTTGACCTGTCATCAATCCCCACTTTGTCTAATTCTGGTATTCTCCCACACCCTCAAAAGCACGCACCCTTAATCTTTGGCGTGAGAAGTCCAAAGGCTCTAAGCCAGTAGCTTTCAACACTAGTTGCACATCAGCCTCAGCCTAGGCCCTACCCACCAAAACTCTATTTAATCATTCTGGGGAAGATCCCTCACATAATTTTTCAAAGTTCCCCAAGGCCACAAACCCAGCTATCTGGCTCCCCACTTTGGCCTGCTGCCATCTCACAGTGAAAGTTCCCTGTCCTTGCTAGGCTAAATGAGATGGTATTTGTGAAAGAGTTTTGCAAACCCTATACTTACTATACTACCATGCAAGAATTCCTTGTCATCCTCCTCCTCCTCCTTTTCCTCCTCGATTCAGTGCCGTAACTAATAGAAAAAAAGCGATGCACTAATCTACTGGCATGTGAATTATTAGCCTCACAGAAGGGCCAGGGTCTACACCAAGTCTTGAGGAATTAGAGTCAATACTTCAAAGTGTCTCTATTAGCTACCAAGGCTTGCAGATGCCAGAAGAACCAAGCCAAACAGTCCCTTGCCTATGATAACACATTTATCCCCTGTAGTGCAGACTTTGGTTAAAAACGTGTGTGGGCCTTTGTACATACTCATGTCTGAATATGTTCTCACCCACTTACCCGTGTGTATCTTTTTCAGAATCTATTTCTATACCTGGAAAAGTCTAGAAGGATACACAGCAAAATGTTAATAGTGGTTCTTCCCAGGATGGTAGGTTTATGGATGATCTTTTTTTTTTTTTTTTTGCTTCTCTGTATATGCAAACTTTTCTAGAGTGAACATGTATTGCTCTTATAATTAAAATTAATAGATAAATAATTGCCTCCATCTCAAAAGGGAGGAGGGAATAAAAGATGTGGGTTCTAGATCAGCTCTGCCCCAGATATGTGTGTTACCTTGGGGGCATGGCTTTTCCTCTCTGGTTAGACTGGATGCTCCCTCAGGACATTCCCTCCTATGACATTCAAGGATCCTAACCACACCTCTGCTTATTAATTAGTTCCAACCCTCCCCCTCACCCAGGACCCCGACTGTGAACTCATAATCCGCCATTCTGGTGTGTCAGGCTAAATCTCAAGACCTTATTAGGTCCTCGCGCCCGTATGAACTATAATAAAAGTGAGTCTTTGTGAAAGGCCTCAACACTACTGGCTACATCTAAGTTATACCTCAAGGCCTGGCTGGGCTGCGAGAGACACAGATGGAGCTCCCCTCTCTCTCTAGGCAAGAATGACCCAACAGGCCTTGACGCAGGAATTAAAGCCAGGAGGCATTCACACTCCTTATCACGCTGGGTTTGGATTAACTTCCCAGGGTCATTGCAATAGCAGGATCTATAAGCAAATCCCGATAGGACACAGGGCAGCTGTGTCACCATGGAGATGGGACACCATAAGCCCCACAGGTCACCCACAATGTTTCAAAGAGACTTCACAACCTGGGACAACAGAGGAAGTTGGAACCCGGAAAAGAAAAACTTTATGACCAATCCCTGGATGACTCTTAAAAGCAACCTCCTGAGTGTATTGTTGGCAACAGGGAAGGCAGAAAAAACTAATAAGAACTGAGTACACAGTGTGTTCCCAGGTGTTAGGTGTTTTATTAACTCCTAGGTTGTGTTATTTCTACTCATCCCCTATTTTGCCGATAGGGAAATTGAGACTCAGAGAGGCTAGATAAGTTGGCCGACATCACAGAGCTGATGAGCAAAAGAGCCACGATTTTATTTCACATGAGCTGGGTCTGAACCCTGAGTCTGACCTGAAAGCTTCCCCTAGACCTTGCCTCAGTGAGCACCCTTGGTGTTTCAAGGAGATAAACATATATTCAGCCATTTGGCTGAAGAGGAGGAACTACCACCAACCCCAACAAACAAAGCTCGACTCAAAAAGATAAACAGTGAAAATGCCTAAGGTAAAAGCATAGGCTAGGCATGAGCAGATCCTGAAAAACAGCAGAGACAGTGAGGTGAAAATCCATTCAAACTTTGCCAGTGAGGGCAGAGGTGGGGCCTCCTGCTGCAGACATTCCTGCTCGCTCTGACCAAGGATGCACAGAGCAGTTGCCTAAAATCCTGAAATCAGCACAGTCCCCCAAGGCCAGTTCCACCACTTTCCAGCTGTGGGGCCTTGGGTGAGTCACCTGACCTCTCTGGGCCAATTTCCACACCTGTAAAGCAGGAGGGACAAGGAGCAGGGAGGAGTGGCAGACACCTGGTACATACAGGAGGCTGCCCACTTGGCTCCAGAACCCCCTCTCTGAGCCCTCTTTCCCTCAAAGTCTTTAAGGAGGGGTCTCCATCAGGGACCTGGAAGATCCCTACCAAAAGAGGAAAGGAGATAGAAGGCCAGGAGGGCCAATTTCCACCTGCCAGCTTGTTCCCTTCTTACCTAAGCAGTGGGTACAACCCCTCCAGACAGCAGCTCCAACAGGAATTAGGCCTCTGCCCACACAGGTTCCAGGACTGTGTCACCCACAGGAGTGAGCTCTGCTGGACCACAGCCAGAAGGAGCCCTTCCCAGCAGCCGCTCCTTCCTGACTTCCTCCACTTAAAGGTCAGGAGTCCAACTCCCAGAGAGAGGGCAAGGAGGCTTGCGGCTTCAGACTTGCCCTTTCAGGCACCTTTCATCTCACCTGCCCGGTGGGCCCTCCCTCCTGGTTGATTCAAGGGCCCTGGTGCACATAGGTGCACACAGGTAAGTGAATGAAGCCTGTCTTGAACCCCACAGGTCCTTAGCTTTGCCAAAGCAGGACGTTACAGGAGTAACTGGACTGGGGGTGCCTTTGGACTCAGGAAGGGCACCCAAAGGGTCTCATCTGAAACCTGTCTGTAGATTTGTCAGTTTCTGAGATTTTTCTATTTTCATTTTTTAAAACTTTCTCCCCCACCCCGCAGTATGAACACTTTCACTGCCCACTTCCGAGTGACTCAATAAGACGCGAGATCCCCAGGTCTTTCGAGACCCCGGTTCCACCTTGCCACTTCACAGCTGCAGAAACTGAGGCCCGGGGACTCCGAGGGCGGTGCTTCTCCCGCCACCTGGGGACTCACAGAGGGTTCCAGCGCTCGGGCAGGCGGCGGTGCAGCGAGATGCGGTCGCTGAGGTAGATGTTGATCTGGTAGAGCCGCACGCTCTCCTCCTGCAGCCGCAGCTCTTCGCCCTGCAGCTGCAGCCGCACTGCCTCGCCTCGCGCGCCCAGAGCGTCCTCCCGCACCGGCGGCCGCGGCAGAACCGGGTCTCGCCGCCCAGAGCGCGGGGTGCGTGGGAGTCCTGGCTCGGCCGTCCCGGCCCCGCGCCGCGCCCGCAGCACCGAGCCCAGCCCGGCCAGCGCCACCAACGCCAGCAGTACCAGCAGCGCCTCCCGGCTGCGCCGTAGCCCTCGCGGGCAGCGCCTCCGCGCCGCGCGCCCCCACATGCGCCCGCCAGCTGCGGCCAGCGCCCGGCGCGCCCCGAGGCGGTGGCGCAGCCAGCGACCCGGATCCCGGAACCGGCGCGCCGCCCCGCCCCCGGCCCGCCCCACCTGCGCCCCGCCCCCTTCTCGCCCCGCCTGCCCGCCGAAGGGGCAAACTTTTACAGGGTCCTCAGGAGGGCTCGCTGAGACGTGCACCTTCTTGGTGGGCTGTGTGCTTTATTAAAAAGGTAACGGCCGTAAAGCCCTCAGCTCAGCGCCTGGCAAGTCTTAAGCGCTCCGTAAATGTTGGCCGAATGCGCTGTGCAGGGCGCTATGAATTTCACTGCCATTATCTCATTTGACCCCTACACAGTCCAATAAGAGAGGTACATTTTACAGATGAGGAGACTGGGGCACAGTGAGGCTAATTTACACCGGGCTATGTCATGGAGGCCTGCAGGCATACCGACCTAAGACATACTGCTCGGATCCCTTCAATAACAAACCCTCCTCTGGCTCCCTATTAGTCGGTAATCTGTTTCTTATTCCTCACTTTACAGACGCCTCCAAGAAACTTATCAAAGAAATGAACTATCCTCTCAGAAAAACACACGCAAACACACCCATGATTGCACACACCCCAGGCCATCCCTTCATGTTAAGTAGCCCGGGTCCTGGCTAGAGGTTTCCTTTGGGAGGATTGGGAGGATGAGGAAGCCACAGGGGTGCCAGAAATACTTAATAGGGTCCAGACTAGAGTGAGGCATGAGGCTCTCTCCAAGGCGGAAAATTGAAGTGTGGGCCAAATAAGCCTCAGTAATCAAAATAAACAATATTTTTCAAAATCAAAATGAATGCAAAAAATCCATGACAACAAAATACCAAAATTTTAAAGGCAGAAAATCTGACCCTGTGCTTGCACAGCTCACTTCACTCACCTCACCCTAATCCCAGCCCTGATTGTATATCTTGATTTTAGTGAGGATTATATGGATAAATACATATGTAAAAATTCATCAAGTTCTTCTTTAAAACCCATGCACTTGACTTATGAAAGTTATATCTCAATTTTTAAAAAGCAAAAAATAAATAAAAGAACAAAGAATTAAAAAAGGAGAACCCCTAGCCTCCAGAACAAGTGCTGAAGTCCTCAGCTTGACAGGAGAGAACCCCAGAATGTGACTCCAAATTCTGTAATGCCTATCCCCAACCACTGGGGGATAGGGGAGGCACGGTTTCACTCCAGGCCTTTGCATAGGCTGCTCTCTCTGCTGGAAATGCCCTGCCTCACCTAGCAAACGCTTACCCATCCTTCAAGACCCTGCCAAAAGCCACCTCCTCCATGAAGCCTTCAGCAATTCCATGGTTTTTTAGGTAAGCGTATTTAAAGATCACATCATCCTTTTGTGTATTAGTCAGGGTTCCACAAGAGAAACAAAAGCAGGAAGAGATATATTAAGAGATTTACTACAAGAAATTGGCTTATACAATTGTGGAGACTGGTTAAGCAAGTCCAAAATCTATAGGGCAGGTCATCAGGAAGGACAGGCTGAAACTCTCTGACATAAGCAGAAGCTGCAATCCACAGGCAGAATTTCTTAATTTCTAGGGCAATCTCAGTTCTGCTCTTTAGGATTTTTTTTTTTTTTTTTTTTTTTTTTTTGCGGTATGCGGGCCTCTCACTGCTGTGGCCTCCCCCGTTGCGGAGCACAGGCTCCGGACGCGCAGGCTCCGGACGCGCAGGCTCAGCAGCCATGGCTCATGGGCCCAGCCGCTCCGCGGCACATGGGATCCTCCCAGACCGGGGCACGAACCCGTATCCCCTGCATCGGCAGGCGGACTCTCAACCACTTGCGCCACCAGGGAGGCCCTGCTCTTTAGGATTTTAACTGATTAAATCAGGTCCACCTAAACAATCTCCTTCCTTAAAGTCAGCTGACTGTAAATGTTAACCATATCTACAAAATACCTTCATGGCAACATCTATATTAGTGTCTGATTGAATAACTGAGGATTAAAGCCTAGCCAAGCTGACATATCAAACTGACCATGTCTATTAATTTCCGAGAATTGCCATAACAAAGTACCACAAACTAGGTGGCTAAAAACAACAGAAATTTACTCTCTCACAGTTCTGGAGGCAATAAGTCTTATTAGCAGAGCCACATTCTCCCTGGAGGCTCCAGGGGAGAATCTGTTCCATACCTTTCTCTTAGTTACTTGTGTCGCCAGCAATCCTTGACATTCCTTGACTTGTAGATGCATCACTCCAATCTCTGCCTCCATGGTCATATGACATTCTTCTAGTGCGTTTGTCTCTGTGTCCCTTCTACTCTTCTTCTAAGGGCGCTGGTCATTGGATTTGGGCCACTCTAATGATCTCGTCTTAACTTGATTATATCAACAAAGACCCTATTCCCAAATAAGGTAACATTCATAGGTATCAAGGATTAGGACTTCGACAGATCTTCTGGGGGGACACAATTCAATCCGTATCAACGCCATACTTTGTTACAGCCCTTGCTACATTAGGTGTGTTTAATTCATACCTTGGCCTTGTAAAAAAAAAAAAAAAAAAAGAATGTAAAGGATTAAGAGTATGGGCTGTGGTCACTTTATGATCCCAGAAGTTGGTTCAGTGTCAGACACAGCAAGTGCTCAATTCATGGCTGGCTTTGTGTCTCACACTCACTTAAGTAGGCACCTGTTTGAACTCAGTGGGGAAGTACCTGATGGAGGGCACAGCCTGGTTAAGTGCAGAGAAAAGTTACTCCCAAAAGGTAACAAACATGAATTCTTTAGGTCTTCTTGCCGGAAGGGCCTCAGCAACTCAGTCTGGACATTTTCAGAATCTGCTCCTAGAAATCCCAAGGGAAAACCATCCAGGAAAGTAAAAAGGAGGCTGACTGGACAGGGCTCCAGTTATTCTCCCTGAAACCAGAGCAAGGACACATTTATTTGCTTAATCCTTTGAGCTTCCTTATTAGATTGTCGCAGCCTCGTCTCTAATTACCAGAGGACTTGGTAACCAGGCCAAAGGAAGTATGTTGTCCAGGCCCACAGCTGATCAGTAGCAGAACAGGAAATAGAAGAGAATAAAAAGGTATGGTACAAACTGCTAGATGTCTGCCAATATCCAATCTTCTCTTTTTCCTTCTCTAGAATCCTTTTTTTAAAAATGTGTTTGTTTCTCTGGACCCATTGTCTTCCAAAATAAAGACTATATTTCCCAGCCCTCCTTGCTACTAGGCATGGCCAAGTGACTAAGTGTGCCACCAATGGGCTATAAGTGGTGGTGTCAAATGGGGCTTCTGAGTAATGTCCTTAAAGGAAACTTCCTTACCTTTCCTTCTTGCTGGCTGGATTGTGGCTATGAAGACTGGAGCTCAAGCAACCACCTTGGGTCATGCACTGAGAATGGTGAAACACCATGGCAGAAGGAGTCCAGTTTCCTAACACTGTGGACACTGAACCAGTCCTGCTGGCCTCCTTCCAGGGTTTGTTTAGTGAGAGAGAAATAAACTTCTATCTCATTGAAGCCACTGTTTCTATGGGTTTTCTGTCTTAGGCAGCCAAGTCTAATCCTCACTGATACAGATGATTAACTACAAGAGAATTCTCCCCAAATCTGACTCTGATGGTACGGTGATTTTAAAACCAGGCTGCAAATTCTTTGATACTCCCTTCCCTTGAAACAAGGAAGACTTCTAACTGCTTCAACCAACAGAATATGGTAGAAGTGAAGTTCTGTGACTTCTAAGGCTACGTATAAAAGGCCATGAAGCTTCTACCTTGTTCACGGGACCACTGTTCTCGGAGCCTTGAGCTGCCAGGAAAGAAATCTGATGATCCTGAAGCCATCATGCCAGAGAAGCCACAGGCAGACATACAGTCAACAGGGTCAGCTGAGCCCAACCTTCAGCCACCCTAGACAGCCCAGGCATCAGACAGGTGAGTGAAGAAGCCATCTTGGAAGTGGCTCCGCCCCAGTCATTCAAGTCATCTCAGCTATGGCCCCAGACATCACAGAACAGAGAGGTGCTGTCTTCAAATCCCTGACCCACAGAACCCACGAACATAATAAGATGATTGTTGTTTTACACCATGACGTTTGGGATGGTTTGTAACACAGCAGTAGATAACTGGAACAAATGGATGATTTTAATCAACATATTTCAAGAGGAAATATTACTGAGCATCTAAACATGTACCAGGTACTGTGCTACGGACTAGGCAAACTACAATGAGCAAGTGTCGATGATAAACAAAGGGGGACACTAGTTAAATGGGAAAGAGAGATTTGAATCAGTAACATACCATTTCAATAGGGAAGGAGGTCCAGTATGAACTGATTCAACTTTGATTTGCATAGGGGTAACTGGGAGTTTTAAGTAGAGTTGAGGAAATGAAAAATTACAAAGGATTGGTCAGCATAAATGCTGATTAGCCCAGACAGGTCTGTTGGCTTGCAATCATCGAAGTCAGGATTCTATCCTCCCACTGAGAATGGCAGACAGAGGCCCTATCCTTCCTGACGATCGCATTTTAAAGGAATGACTGGGACTTCCCTGGTGGTGCAGTGGTTAAGAATCCACCTACCAATGCAGGGGGGACACGGGTTCGAGCCCTGGTGCGGGAAGATCCCACATGCCGCAGAGCAGCTAAGCCTGTGAGCCACGACTACTGAGCCTGCGTTCTGGAGCCCGCAAGCCACAACTACTGAAGCCCGCGCGCCTAGAGCCCATACGCCACAAGAGAAGCCACCTCAATGAGAAGCCTGCGCACTGCAACGAAGAGTAGCCTCCGCTCGCCGCAACTAGAGAAAGCCCGGAGTGCAGCAACGAAGACCCAATGCAGCCATAAATAAATAAATAAATAAATAAAGGAATGACTTTCAGGTCCTTGAGAAAGATACTCCTGAACTGTAGGAGATACATACACATCTCAAAGGGACAGAGAAAGGATTCACAATTGTAAGCCCTTTTTAGTAAATGTTCTTAAAAAGGGTGGTCAGGGGCCGATGGTTAGGTGTTGGACAGAGCAAACAGCAAATTCTTTGGGTAGTCTTCAGCTTTCTCAGGTAGGCACTTAAGGGGTGCGAGCGTCACAGTCTTGGAAACTATGTTAGTGTTTAAGTCTTTTAGTGTGAGGGGAGGCGGGTGGATGAATTCATTTGTGTTGAGAGTCTGTAGTTTTTACAGGCCAAGGTTGAGCCCTAGTCAAGATGAAAGCTCAGAGGAACCTGTCTAGAGTTTGGTCAAGGATTGAATCTTTGACAGAAGACAGATACTTCTGACATCATGGTGCTGAGAGTGTAATGGAATGGACAGATAATAAAAAGGTAACTTATTAGAGTTGTGATAAGTATTTTGAAGAAGCATTGCTAAAAGGACTTATACTAGTAGAACCTGGTTTAGTTTAGGAGTTTAGGAAGGTTTCTCTCAAGAAGTTATGTTTACACGGATACCTGGATGTTAAAGTGAGATCAGTGATTTGAAATCATATTTTAGGTTAATCTGGAACTCCCTCTGCTGCTGCCCAGCTCAGGGAAATGAATAGCTTTTTATCTCCTGTAGAAAGATAATGTGTAAACTGGGAAGCTAGTCCAAAGCTTTTTATCAAATATTCTCTATTTTCAAAGGGACCACAGCCCAAAAGTTAAGAAGCATAAGTCTGGTCTGATTCTATCATTTTACAGATGGGGAGCCTGAGACACAGAGTGGGGAGGCGGTCTTGAACAAGTTGGTGGCTCAGGCAGAGTAGGATCTAAATTGCCATCTGCTTCAATTCACAGCCTCTGGTTACTGGCCTCCCTGGAGGATATGGCCCTTCCATGAGCAGCTCCCCCAGGGCTCCAGGAGGGGGATGGGGTTTGAGGTGAACCATGCAAAGCAGCTCCTACCCAGAACTGCTGCTGCTATCAGACTAGTGGGAGGTGACTCCATGCACAAAAGAGTCCACTGGTTGGTGCTGGAAGGCAGGTGTGATAGGAAAGGCTTGGAGCTGTGTCTTTTGGCCTCTGTCCAAACACCCACACATTTAAGATCTGTCAGATTAGAAAACAGACAAGGATTACAACTTGGATCGGCTTCCCAACAGAGGCTCAGTTGCAGAGAAAAGAGTGACGGAATTAGGCCTTACAAGACCTGGGTTCAGGTGCCAGGCAATGGCTACAAGCTGTCACTTGCTGAGCACCTATATGTGTTGTAAACTGCTATCATCTCACTTTACCCCCTGACAATCTTGCAAGGTTTCTTCTCTGAGGAAACTTGGGCTCAGAGAAGTGAGGTGGTTTATCCAAGGTCACACAACAAGGGGCAGAACAAGGATCTGAGCCCAGGTCTCCTGACCCCTAGTTCAGGATTTCCCACCACACACCTCAGTGGCAGGCTGCTGTGAGACCAAAGACCAAAGACAGCTTAGCCTCGTGGGTAAAAACACAGCCTTGCAGCCCACTTGCCTGAGCTCAAACCCCAGCCCCATCACAGATTGCTGTGCAGCCTTAGGCAAGTCACTTAACCTCTTTCAATGCAATGTGCTCATGTATAAAATGGTGGTGATAATAACAGTACCCGAGTAGGGTTTTGGGAAGGACTGAGCGACGTAGTCCACACAGACAGCCTCCCTGGACACAAAGCCGGGTGGAAAGAGCTTCTGCAAGGGCAAATGGAAGATGCCTAGTGCTTTGCTACTCAAAGTGTGGTTCTTAGACCAACAGCATGGGTACCACCTGGGAGCTATTGGAACTACAATAGTTTGTTAACAGAGGTAAAGTAACAAGAGTTACTCTGCTTACCCAGAGTAAGTACTATGTAAATGTTATTAATGATGAGAAGTTGGCATCCATAGAGGGTAAATCCAGCTGGGACCTTAATTCTTTTCATACCTCTTCCCAAATTGACTAACTTGTCCTCTCCTTGGGTTTCTTGTTAGTTTGAGGAGATAATTTGTTCTTTGACCACACCATCTCATCTGCTGCTCAACCAACAAATAGAATTCTGTAGAAGGCACTTTTGATTTGTCATATTAGCTCCCTTCACAGGGGATCATTACATCCCTTTTAGAGCTTAATAAGTTATACGGTAGTGGTACTTCAAACATTAGTAGGGAAAAGATGGCTGATTCAATCAATGATTGCGGCAACTTGATAAACATTTGGAAAAATAAAGTTAAATGCCAACCTCACACCTTACACCAAAATAAGTTCCAAATGATCTAGAAATGTCAAAGTAAAAAAAAGAAAAATAAGAAAATCCAAAGATGAAAGTACTGGATGAAAAAACCCAGAGACCATTATGGAAAAGATTTATAAATTTGACTACATAAAAATTTCTAAATTCTGTAAAGCCCAAATAATATAAACTCAAAAGACAGAAGACAAATCAGAAAGACATATTTGCAGATATTTACCCAGTATGTGAATCAACAGGGAAATAAAAAGAACAAACAGAAATAAAAATGACCAAAGAATCTGAAGACAGCTCCCACAAAAAAGAGATCTAAAATGGTCTATAAATGTATCGAAATATGCTCAACTTCTCTACTTAAAAAGCATGCAAACTAAACTTACTCCAAAATATTTTTTTCACCTATCAGATTGGCAAAGATTAAAAAGGTTATTAATTCCAGTGTTGTCAAGGATGTGAATAAACAGGCACTCTTATCCAGTCAGTAGGAATGCAAACTGGTACCTTTTGGAAAGCAATTAGGCAACATTTATTTGAAATGTTAATGTTCGTATCCTTTTGATTCTGCAATTTCACATCTAGGAATTTATCTAACAGAAATAGATTCATAAGTGCTCAAGAGATAAGCTTACAGGAAGCTTATCGCAGTATTGCAGGGGTCCCCAACCCCCTGCCCCCCACCGCCGTGGGCCGGTACCGGCCCGGTCCTCAGCCTGTTAGGAACCAGGCCTCACAGCAGGAGGTGAGCGACAGGCAGGAGCAAAGCAAAGCAAAGCAAACGAAGCTTCATCTGCCCATTGCTCCCCATCACTCGCATCACTGGCTGAACCATCCTCCTCGCACTCCCCCACCCCAGTCTGTGGAAGAATTGTCTTCCACAAAACCGGTCCCTGGCGTCAAAAAGGTCGGGGCCGCTGCAGTATTGTATATAAAAGCAAAAAGTTGGAAACAACCCAGATATCCATTAATAGTAGATTATAAAATGAAGTACTGCACATCCATACACTAATATACCACAGTGTCATTAGCAAGAATGACATTCATTCTAAGTGCTTAACATATAAATGTGTTTAAGATACATTGTTAAGTCAAGAAAATCAAGTTGTAGAGCTGTATGGATAGTATGATCCTATTTGGGTAAAATACATTAATATATAAAAAGGAAAAACTCTAAAGAAATATTCACCAAACCATTAACCATATTATATTTATTTCTGATTAGTGAGATTCTTTGGCCCTTTCATTTTCATTCCATTTTTTTTTCAACGAATATTTATTGATTACCTACCACTTGGCAGGCAATGTACTAGGTTCAAGGGATATGATGGTAAACACCCAGAGCCACTGATCTTAAGAAGCTTACATTCTATATTTCTACAACATTGGAACTCTTTACAACACATATTATCATCTTATCAGGAAGGTATTTTAAGGTAAATAAATACTCTTTAGAGATGATTTTACTTCCAAACCCTCCTTACCTCCTTTCTAATCCACTGCACCAGTCTCTGATCCCCCTGTCCCTCCTTTCCAACCTGTTTCCTCTCTTTTCCTACAACTACCCAACTCACACCCAGTTTTTCTGCCCAACTTGTGGTCAAGCTCTCCCATGAAGCTGTCAGTGACACCCTCAAACTCTGACACTTTCCTCTGAATTGATAACAAAAGCTCACAGACCACCCTGTTCCACAATCACATGGGATTCCCTGGGGGCCAGGGGCTGTGTCCCTATCATCCAACACACATAATGTCTGGCACACAGGAGGCACTCAATTAATGTTGGTTGAACAGGGATTGTGTCGGTGATGGAGGTACACCACTCAGACGGCCCTTCAAGAGAACCTGCTGCAGGGAGAACAGTTGACTGAGAACCTCTAGCTGCTATGCCTCCGGGTCCTCCGTGATATTTTTGCTGAGGCTACATTTCCTCTGGTTTCTCCCAGTCAGTGACCGAGCATGGGAGGGACACCAGAACCCAGCCATTTCTGTTTGATGCAGGAAGACTTAGCAGACTCCCTTTGCCTGGGGACTCCCCATCAGCCTGGTCGAGTCATTCCCAGAACTGCAGGGCAGTCTGAAGCTCTTCCTACCCAAGCCTCCTCCCTTTCCACTCTCTTTTCCCAGTTGTCAGACCTGCATCTGGGTCTGAAGGCTCTCCTTCCCTTTTCTTCTTCCTTCCACCTTTATCCTATACAAGCATTTCTCCCAGGAAAAAAACATTATGGCATTTGATTCTTAGAGGACCCAAACCAACATAGGGATCAGTGAAAAGATACTGGAAGAGAGTTCATAAATAATAAGACTGTAGATACACTTGCAGAAGAGATTTATGTATAAAGATGTGCTGGATCCATTCTTCCAAACCTTTGTGCACACAAATCACCTGGGAATGGTGTTGAAATGGATTCTGGTTCAATAGGTCTGGGGTGGACCCAAGATGCTGTATTTCTAAGAAGCTCCCAGGATGTACTGATGCTGCTGGTCCAGGGACCAGAGTTTGAGCAGCAAGGTGCTGGAATCTCTACTTGCCTCACTCGGTCTCTCCTCCCTGGGAGGCTGACTGTGAGGGCCACATCAGTAGGCTCTGAACCTCAGGCTAACAGTTATGTTTGGCCAATGAGGAGCACTGGCAAGAGATCAGAGGGCAGGAGGAGGATGAGGTCAGAGGTTTTTATTCCTCTGGGGATTGCTTCCTAATGGGTTGCCGTAGGATGGCTGCATCCCTCTACCAAAGGCCAAACTCCTATCAGGTAGATCTCTCCAGTTTTCTCTCTTGCAGAATTCCAGTAACTGCTCTCTCCCTTTCCCGCTTCAGGCCTGGGGTGGTGATGGCTCCCTCCTGTTGCCAGCCTCTGAGTACTGCATCATCCCTTGGGACTCTTAGTAAATACTGCCCACATGTCTGTAATTAGTTCTTTAGTAAATGGTCCTCACTTCCTCAGCCAAATGTGCCAGCTGTCTCCTGCTGGGAACCTGACTGCTACAAGTTCAGAACAGCATTGACTGCTGTTCAATGCAGAATTTTTTTTTATAATAGCAGAAAACTGGAAACAACCTAATTGTGCATCATTAAAAAATGATTAAATAAATTACGGTACATCTGCTTAATGGTGTTACATGCAACAATTAAAGAGGATGCAGTAGGGACGTCCCTGGTGGTCCAGTGGTTAAGAATCCGCATTGCAATGCAGGGGACTCGGTTCGATCCCTCGTCGGGGAACTAAGATCTCACATGCCGCAGGGCAACTAAGCCCACGTGCCACAACTACTGAGCACTCAGGCCACAACTAGAGCCCGTGTGCTACAACTAGAGAGAAGCCCGCGCCTGGCAACAAGGAGCCTGCACGCCACAACTAAGATCCCTCTAACCATAACTAAGACCCGACACAGCCAAAAAGAAAATAAATATATATTTTTTAAAAAAAGGATGCAGTAGATCTATGTTCATGGAAAGATGCCCAAGCCATTTATTTAAAGAAAAAAGGGCGGGGAAATATTCAGAATAGCATGCATAGTAGGAACCCACTTCTTTAAAAAGTAAAACAGTAAAATATGCATTTGTTAAGGCTTGGATTGCAAGTGACAACAACCCTGCTCAAAACAAACATAACCCCAAAGAATGGGGGTGGGGGGTTCTGATTCCATCTTTTTCTATCACTTGTCTCTGCTCTTCTGTGTGGTGGCTTCACTCTCAGCCAGGTTGTCTGCAAGTGGGGGCAGAGCGAGCCCCAGCCTGGCTTATGACGTCCTGACAGCTGACAACCTTTAACAAAAAATCCTGCACGGAAGGAATTGGAATGAGCTTGGACATACGCTAATCACTGAACCACGTGGACTGAGAGTGGGGGAAGGAGGCTCCCCAAAAGAAAGAGGGTGTCTCTTCCCCAGGTAGGAGAGGCAGGACAGGTGTAAGCAATAGAGATCCACTCTAGAGGGAATATTTGTAGTAGACATTTGTTATCCTTTTTGGCTGCCCAGCATGGGAACCCCCTTCCTATCCTGGAGAGTCTCCTACCTTCTGGGGCACCCACAATGGAGACTACCTCCCATTATACATGCTGAAAATGATAGAAATGCACTTTCCCAACTCCCTTTCTGCCAGGCAAAACACATGACCTGGCCAGGCCATTCAGATGCTCCCATCTCTGCCTTGGACTCTGAAGCTGGTGACACCAAAAAGGGCCTGTGCAGACTCCATCCTGGTATAGGGTGCAGCCTGGCATGATCAGGGACATTGTTCTTGGTTGTGGGGCCTCCGGGGCTGGTTCTCTGGCCCCGTGGGATCTGTGAGCTATGAACAAAACCTCATATTAAATCCTCTTTCTTCTTAAATTATCCAGAAGGTTAATTTCTGCTGCTTGCAATCAAGAACCTTGATTAATGCCTTAAGGTAGGTGTGCATGTTTGAATATGTATGAAATATTTTTGGAAAGATAAAATAAATGTGAATATTGGTTACCTATGGGAAGTAGGACTGGGAAAGTGGAGGAGGAGGGAAAGGGGCTTTTGCTTTATGCCCGTTTATATTGTTGGAATTTTTTTTTCACCATGTATATTACTTTTACAGTGAAACAACTAGTTAGTAAAATATAAGAAAAGACACCTGAATAAATACAATAAGACAAGGAAGCAATTGCTCAGGATTTTCAAGGAACCTAGTCTTCATTAGACATTCAAAAGAAAGTCATCCTCAACTCTGTTGTGATGAACAGAGCCAAATGTGGAAATGAGTGACAGTGTTTGTTTAATTAATTAATTAATTAATTATTTTGGTTGCCCAACTTGCGGGATCTTAGTTCTCTGACCAGGGGTTGAACCTGTGCCCCCTGCAGTGGAAGCTCGTGGAGTCCTAACCACTGGACCACCAGGGAGTTCCCCACACCTTGTTTTATTGTGCTTTCCTTTATCGTGCTTCCCAGATGTGGCATCTTGTAGACTGAAGGTTTGCGGCAACCCTGCATGGAGCATGTCTACCAGCACCATTTTTCCAACAGCATTTACCCACTTTGTGTCACTGTCACATTTTGGTAATTCTTGCAATATTTCAAACTTTTTCATTATTATTATATCTGTTATGGTGATCCATGATCAGTGATTTTTGACGTTACTATTGCAAAAAGATTACAACTCGCTGAGGGCTTAGATGATGCACTCTCTCCAAATGTTAGCATAACTTGACTGCGCAATTCCTTCAGGTCTCTTTGCAAATGTCACATTCTCAGTGATATCTTTTCCACCCAACCTATTATAAAATAACATCCCATCCTCTAACCCATTTACTTGGATTCTGTTATGTTCTATTTATTGTTTTTTGTTGTTGTTGTTGTTTTGTGGTACACGGGCCTCTCACTGTTGTGGCCTCTCCCGCTGTGGAGCGCAGGCTCCGGACGTGCAGGCTCAGCGGCCATGGCTCACGGGCCCAGCCGCTCCACGGCATGTGGGATCTTCCCGGACCGGGGCACGAACCCGTGTCCCCTGCATCGGCAGGCAGACTCTCAACCACTGCGCCACCAGGGAAGCCCGTAAACATAACTTTTACATGCACTGGGAAACCAAAAAGTTGCATAACTCACTTTATTGCAGTGGTCTGGAACCGAACTCGCAATATCTCTGAGATATGCCTGTACCACCTCCCACATGGCCAAAATGATTAGCTCTATCCCTGAATCTCACACACTCAAACACTTTCTTTGACTCTCCATTACTCACAGAATAAATCTCTGGCACTGAAACATTCTGCAGCCTGAACCCTGTGTACTTTCGAGACTTTTCCTCATTTTACACTTCGCCTAGAAGACCTTATCTTCCAGCCCTGCCGGCCCATATCCTAAGGGCATTACCATCTTTGATCTGCCAAAGCCATGACCCTTATTCCTTCCTCATGCCCTCATCAAGTTTTGTTCTGTATTATAATTCTATATACTAGACTTAGTCATTTAACAGTCAAGTTAAATGACCTAGCACCTACCATATGTCTAGCTTTTTGCTAGGCTTTGGGACCATAGCTCACAGTCCGTGGAAACCAATTACCCCAGATCAGAATGTTAAAAGTCTGTTATCGCGATGAGAACGTAGTGTAAAACAATTGGCTGGCAGGGCTGCTCTCGTTAGAATCTTTCTCTTTCCCTCCGCCTGGATTGCACTCTCTCCAAATGTTAGCATAACTTGACTGCTCAATTCCTTCAGGTCTCTTTGCAAATGTCACATTCTCAGTGATATCTTTTCTACCCAACTTATTATAAAATAACATCCCATCCTCTAACCCATTTACTTGGATTCTTTTATGTTCTATTTATTGTTTTTTTTTTTTTTTTTTTTTTTTTTTGCGGTATGCGGGCCTCTCACTGTCGTGGCCTCTCCCGTTGCGGAGCACAGGCTCCGGATGCGCAGGCCCAACGGCCATGGCTCACGGGCCCAGCCGCTCCGCGGCACATGGGATCCTCCCAGATCGGGGCACGAACCCGCATCCCCTGCATCGGCAGGCGGACTCCCAACCACTGCGCCACCAGGGAGGCCCTATTTATTGTTTTAATAACACTCATCACCATCTGACGTACAAGTTACTTACTTGTTTGTGTATTTACAGCCTCTTTCCACTGTCAGGTCCAGGACAGCAGGGATTTTATTTTGCAGCTTCTCCGGGGCCTAAAACAGTGCCTGGCACATAGTAGGCACTCAATAAATACTTGTTGAGAGTAGAAAGAGAATTGGACTAGATGTCAGAAGACCTGGGCCCTAGTCACAGCTCTCCCACACGACAGTCGTGTGGGCTTTAGCAAGACACATCCTCTTTAAGCCTCAGGTGCCTCCTCTGTAAATCGGGGGTGATCATCTCGGCCCTTCCCCGCGGCTGACAGCACTGCTGTTAAGGATCAAACAGTGCGTCTCAAACTTTAACGTGCCTCAGAATCACCTGGAGGGCTTGCTAACATACCGGTGACTGGGCTCCATACTCGGTTTCCTATTCAGTAGGTCTGCGTGGGATGAGAAAATGTGCATTTGTAAAATGTCCCAGATGGTGCTGCTTCAAGAACCACTGACGAAGAGAGATGAAGGTACAGGAGGTGCTTGTAGGCCTAACGCCCGTCCCAGACAAGTATGGCACTGATGGCCCGGCAGGACATTCTGCGAGGACAGAGTGGACGTATCTTTTCCTTAATTCAGTCAACGACCATTTAGGAGGCGCCAGGTTAGTGCCGGGTGCTGGGGGGTCAGCGGCGCGTGCCACAGGCCAGGCCCGTGAGCCCGTGAACTCAGACCCTGGCCCAGTGGTTGGGAGCTCGCAGTGTGAGGAGGGCTGGGGCGGCCGCTCGGACCTCCGCATGCGGCGGGAAGTATCCAGAAGCGGGGAGGGCCGCAAGCGGGCACCGAAAACGCAAAGGCAAACTCTGGAGCTCGGCGGCGGACGCAGCTCGAAACTTCCCGGAACCCGCTGTCCAGCCCCCGCCCCCGACGCCGGCGATTGAGGCGTGCCCTCGCCCTGGGCGCGCGCCCGGCACACAGTAGGCGCGCGGCCCGGCCCTCCGCACGCGGCCGGCACACAGTAGGCGCGCGCGGGGGCGGAAGCGGGTGCCGGCGCGCGGTATCCGGGGGCGGAGCCGGCGGACTGGGCCAGCGGCGCAGACGGACGCGGGCCGCTGGCCGCGATGGGGGAGGGCGGGCTGCCCCCGGCCTTCCAGCTGCTGCTGCGCGCCTGCGATCAGGGCGACACGGAGACGGCGCGGCGGCTGCTGGAGCCGGGGACTGCGGAACCGGCGGAGCGCGGCGCGGAGCCCGAGGCGGGCGCGGAGCCGGCGGGGCCCGAGGCGTCCGGGCCCGGGGCCGGGTCGGCGGCAGGAGCGCCGGTGCCCGTAGATTGCTCGGACGAGGCGGGCAACACGGCGCTGCAGTTCGCCGCGGCCGGGGGCCATGAGCAGCTGGTGCGCTTCCTGCTGCGACGCGGCGCCTCGGTCAACAGCCGCAACCACTACGGCTGGAGCGCGCTCATGCAAGCGGCCAGGTGAGGGGGCCGGGGCGCCGGGGGGTCCGGGGTGGTGTCCAGCGGCCCCCGGGGCGCGGGCGGGCTCAGGCGGCCGGACCTGCCCGGCGCCCCCCCGCAGATGCCCCGGGAGGTAAAGAGTGAAGGACTGGTTCGAGAGAATTGGAATGGTAAACTTTGAGTAGCTTGGGATACGACGAGAAGTGGACGCTGTTTTTAATAAAGTAAAATCCGAATCTTAGAAACATTGGCCTTTCAAAACACAATCTGGAGACCGCAAATAGAATCTTAGAGACTTAGAACCTTAGTGATGTCCATTTATTACTTCTTGCAACAAGGGTTTTTCTAAGAACCTACCTACCAACCCTAGCTTGGCGTTCGGGATGCTGCGGTACCCAGATAAAGTTCCCACTGGAGCAGCTCACATGCCATTGGGTAGGCCAGGTAAAGGAACAGCTTTCACGGGGAAAATTGGGGGAGCTTTTGGAGAGCAGACTCAGTTTCAGGAAGCGGGGGAAGGTTTCTGGTAAGGATGATGTATGTATTCAAGTCGAGACCTAAGGATACCTAAGAATTGACCTGGATGGAAGAAGTGGAAGGTGGGAATGGGGTGATAGGAGGCCTGTGCAAAGGTTTGGAAGCCAAAGTGAAACAGGCATTGGTAGGACTGCTAGAACGATGTTGTGGCTGGGAGAGCCTGGGAGTAGTGGGAGATGCACCGTGGCGAGGCTGCGAAAGGTGAGCTATCCTAAGGACACTGGGAAGTAATGGAAGTTTCTAGGCAGAGCAACTGACAGAATGAGATTTACGTTTGCAAAGATCGCTTTCACTGCACTGTGAGGATGGATTGGAGGGGTGAGCTAGAATCAGAAAGGCTGGTTAGGAGGGGATTGCAGCAATCCAGGAAGAGGTGATGGTGTCCTGGACCAGAGCAGAGATGGCGGTGTGAGAGCAAAGCAATGAGTTTGAGATGTACTCAGGAAGTAGGATGAACCAGACTTGAAACTCTGGTATAAAGAAACTCTGGTATACAGTGAAGTCTCTCACTCCTGTCAGCCAACTACTTAGGTCCCACCCAATTTCTTGGAGAAATTCCCCAAGGAGGGAACAGAAGTCATTTGTAATTTTGATGGATATTGCCAAATTGCTCTCCATACAGGTTTATTAGTTTCCTATGGCTGCTGTAACAACTTACTACAAAGCCAGCAGCAATCACATCACTCCAACCCCTGCTTCATCATCACATCTTCTGCCTCCTTTGCCTCTCTCTTCCATATTTAAAGGACCCTTGTGATTCCACTGAGCCCACCTGGATAATCTCCCCTATCTCAAGGTCAGCTGATTAGCAACCTTAATTCTATCTGCAACCTTAATTTCCCCTTTGCCACGAAACCTAACATACTTACAGGTTCTGGGGATTAGGATTTGGACATCTTTAGGGAGCCCATTAGTCTGTTGACCACAGTAGTATAAACCAGTTTACCCTCCTGGCAGCAGTGTCTGTGAGTGCCTTTTTTGCCTGCAGCCTCTCCAACAGGTATATTATCAAACTTTTGAATTTTTGTGTCTGATGAGTGAAAAATACCTCAGTGTGGCTGTGACTTGCAAACTGAGTGAAATGAACCATCTTTCCATATGTATGAGCCATTTGTTTTTCTAAAAGGTGTTGAAATCACAACATTCTTACCCGTAATCTTCTCACTGTGACCCGATTATATTTTATTTCTGAGTTCATTTCCAAGTGTTACATGGTTCTAGTTTAATTTGTATTTCTGGAAAATTTTTATTCTGCATTATTTTCGTTGTTAAATATATCGTTTTTAACTGCTGTGTGATATTCCATCCATGGGCACTACTGTGGTTTGCTTAACCATTCCTTAGCCCTTGGGTATTTATTTCAGTCTGTAAACACACGTAGGTAACGCATTGCAGTTGTAACACTTGGGCTGCCCATTCACATGGGTAATGCAGTGTTTTATGCACCTATCAGTGTGTTGGGACTCTTTGTCTTAAGACACTTGATTTGTTGCCCGGAGACGTCTGGGGTGCCCATAAAACCTTTTAGGCTACGGACCTTACTTCTGAGGTTCCCTGTCTCTCTTAATGATGGCCCCATCCACTCTTCCAGGCTTTAAAACTCCAGGTAGGTCCTCAACCAAGTACCCATCTGGGCCTTAGCATCTCTCCTTCCCCTCTGCGTTAGTCCAGGCCACACATTTATAAGTGGCCTCCCACTGCTCTCTCTTCTTCCAGGTGTGCCTTCTGTAATCCATCCTCTGCAGAGCTTCCAGATCTTTCTGAAATGTATGTTTGGTTGTGCCTCTCCTGTGATAGCTCCCCTAGTCAGAGCCCTTAGCATGGCATTTGAGGCTCTCACATTCGGACCTCTTCCCAAATCCTCTCTTCTCCGTTCCCCCTGGCTTCCTAAATTCAGGCCAAGATGATATCATCCAGGCCTTCTCTTGTGTCTCCCTGCATGTTCTTTGTTTTTTTAAGTTAACGGTTTTTTTTGTTGTTGTTGTTGCGGTACGTGGGCCTCTCACTGTTGTGGCCTCTCCCGTTGCAGAGCACAGGCTCCGGACGTGCAGGCCCAGCGGCCATGGCTCACGGGCCCAGCCGCTCCGCGGCATGTGGGATATTCCCGGACCGGGGCACGAACCCGTGTCCCCTGCACCGGCAGGCGGACTCTCAACCACTGCGCCACCAGGGAAGCCCTAAGTTAACGTTTATTGAGCATTTACTGTGTGCCAAGAGTTTCCTCTCCACTTTATGAATGAGAATTTGACATTACAAAATCTGCTTATGAGCATTCAGCTAGTCAGCAGATTTGGGGAGTCCAGCCGCAGAGTCCTCACCATAACCATGTACTGGAAACCTCTTCTTCCCCTTCTCCCCTCAGTGAGTGAAGCCCCCCACTTCCTCCCAGCTTAGCTTCTTCTGGGAAGCCTGCCATGATATCCCCCCTGTTCTCTGGTCTCTCAGCCCTGGGCAGGCCTCTGCAGTAGTGCCCACCACTCCCACATTATAGCTGGTCACCTTTGTCAGTGACACCAAACCTGGCTGTACATCAGAATCATTGGGACACTTTTCCAGATCAGATTCCTGAGTTCCCTTTCTGGGATTGTGATTCAGAAGACCCAGGGGAGGGACAGGGACTCTGTGTGACAAGAGGCTTCCCAGCGACGATTCTCCCACATGGTAGGTTTGGGAGCCACTGACACGCACCTAATCTCTGAACTCCCACCTGGAACCGAGGAGCCCTTAGTGAGCCCCGGGGGCCTTGCTGAGTGAGATTTATGTCTGCAGCACCTGGTTTGCTGCAGGGTGTCTCAGAGACCCTGATCACCAATTTTTTGCTGTTAACCAAGTTCTGCAGGATGGTCAAAGTCATCTGATTAATTTCATCTAATGATATTTAACCTTGATGGGACAGGAGACTCAGCAGAATTCAGCTGAAATCTGCTAACTAATAATTTAACATTTTTAGAGGATTTTCCTTCTTCTCTACAAGTTGGTATTGTAAAAAGAGCTGGAATTTGTGGTCCAAGTGTCCTGACTTTGTCACTTGCAAATCGAAGGGCTCTGGACTAATTACGTTCCTCTTTTTTCCTCCATTTATCTTACAGGCGCTATTTTGGAAGCGTTAGCTATGACATACTCTCTAATTTACTATGGTAGAATGGGATAGTCCTATGAGATGATGAGAATTGACTCAACCTTTAGCTGAGCCTAGACAGGGCCTGGGTACTTTAAAATTTATTGTACTTCAGTTTGTGATTCTGACCATCTGGACTGTCTGTGCTGGGTTGTGCTCAAGCATTCGCTTACGTAACCTGCATCAAGAGCTCAGTGTTGAGGAATAATGTGTAGGGAGACTTCCTAGAGGATACACAGTTTGTCTGACCCTTGGGTCAGGACGGCCAAGCACATGGCTGTGTGCTGACACACAGCCTTTCTTGTGCTATTTCACCTTGAAAGTAGATAGGCCTCAGAGATGGTGCTCCTGGCAGCCACCACTTTCAATGAAGTGAGTATCTATTTATCTTCCCAGCTCTCTGTGTTCCAAAGCTCGTCATTGGATCAGGACCATCAGAGGCCCTGTGCCTGGACTGCACTTCGGTCTCTTGTGAGTGTTTTAGCATCAGAGATGGTTTCATTCATGTTTTTTTTTCCTATTCTTAAAATAATAACCTTTGTTGAGCACTTAGTTTGTGTCAAGCACTGTGCTAAGTATTTCAAATGAATTAACTCATTCAGGCCACACAGAATCTGAGGAAGTAGGTACAGTTGCCTTCCCCATTTTACAGATAAAGAATTGAGGCTCAGAGAAGTTAGGTTACTTGCCCAAGGCCACACAGCTAGTAAGAGACAGAGTCAGATTCACACCTAGGCAGGTGCTCCAGAGGCTATGCTCCCAGCCTCTGCTCTCAGCCATGAATCCTGTCACTCACCGTTTTCCTCTTGGTGTTGGCCACAAGGAAGCCACTTGCCAAATTTGCTAAACACTAAAGGGACAGCTTATACGGTGTTTACTTTGGCTCTAATTTCACCCTTGGCTTCCTTACTTTCCTTCTCCTGCCCTTCACTTTTCCGCCTGCTAGCGTGGCAGAGCTGGCCTCTCAGCCCAGGGCTTTGAGAGTGGGAGTGTGTGCCAGGTCTTTCGATACAGGTGTTAATTGCTGAAATTAATTGGTAATCGTAGCAGCTGCTCAGAAAGCCCTGAGCTTCCCTATCTTCAGTAATTACCTATTAGAAGCTTAGCATCCACAAAATTATCTCAGCCTTCATTTTATATTTTCAGCCTAATTGAATGACCTCTTGGGCTACTCGTGAGTTCAGAAAGCATTCCAAGTGTCAGCATTTCTGCTCAAATTCAGCGCTTTTCCTCCTTTGTGAGTTTGTTATACCAGAAAAAGTGGGTTTGGGATTTTAGGGTCTAGGTTCAAGTTTTGACTCCATCACTTCCAAATTGAGAGATTCTGGATTATTGCTTTCCATTGTAATCTTCAGTTTCCTCATCTGTGAAATAGGCATTATCAGTTTATCTCAGGGCTTAGTAAGATCCAATAGATAAAAACAGGATTTTTATCTGTTATCTGCTGTCAGGGATTATGCTAGATTTTATCTCATGCTTGATGACTAAATAGAGAAATCTTTTTATTTTTTAAATTTTTTTGGCTGTGTTGGGTCTTAGTTGTGGCATGCAGGGTTTCTGTTTGCAGCGTGTGGGCTTCTCTCTAGTTGTGGCGTGCGAGTTTTCTCTCACTAGTTGTGGCGTGCGGGGTCCAGAGCTCATGGGCTCTGTAGTTTACGGCACATGAGCTCTCTCATTGAGGCGCAAGAGCTCAGTAGTTGTGGGGCGCAAGCTTAGTTGCCCCGCAGCATGTGGGACCTTAGTTCCCTGACCAGGGATCGAACTTGCGTCCCCTGCCTTGGAAGGCGGATTCTTTACCACTGGACCACCAGGGAAGTCCCTAAATAGTGTAATCTTTTAAAGTTATCTACTCCAACGGAGGATACACCAGTTCTTCAGCCATTTCTGTTGCCTGTCTGGGGACCAGCCTCTGCGTGGTTATGCCAACTGTTCATTCACTCACTCATTCATTTGACAAAATTTACTGAGCTCTGCTGTGGGTCTTGTCCTTGGAGAGTGCACAGTCTAACAGGAAGACACAATTATAGAAGGAGGGCCCAGGTACATCAGTAGGGGTGAGGACAGGGGATTGTGGGTGTTCAAGTGAGGGACCCCTGAACTGATGTGGGGAGATGATCTGGAAGCTGCTCAGAGGAGGTGAGATCTGAGCTGAGTCCTGCAGCAGGATAACGGGTGTGCTTAGACCCGTAGACAAGGACAGGAGGGTACTCTGGTCAGAAAGGCAGGATGGCAGAGGCATGGGAGGAGTATAACTGCTGAGTGCAGGTGAGCATGGCAGTACAGTGCGGGAGGTGGGAGGAAGTAAGGTTGACGAAGTTGGCAGGCCTTTTCGGGCAGTGGGAAGTGGGGGAGTGGCCATGAGATTTAGGTTTGGGGAATGTCATTATGGAGGATGGGCAGGGAGACAGGCTGGGGTTGCAGCTCTCCTCATTTCTGCCAGATTCTGTACACTCTTGGAGAAGAGGCCAGACAGGCCCAGTTCCCCTGCAGCTGGGGAAGCCAGTTCACCAAGCTCTCCCTCCGAGCTCCGCAGGCTGAGTGACCCGGTGCTGTTCAGGTTCACATCCCAGAAGGTATTTATAAGTTCAAAACAGAGTTCAATCTTGGCTCTGCCTCCACAGGGAGGAGGGAGGCCCTGGGTTTAGATGAAGCACAAAACCGCTTCCGTAAAGGAGGGGAACGCCACAAGAGATTCACTGGAAAAGCTGCCTTGCAGATACAGACCTCATGCCGGCATTACGGTCTTGTAAAACCTGGCACCGCCGGCCCCTCTCTTCTTGTTCTTTCCTTTTAGTCCAAGGCTCCTTCCAGCTCTGAGCCCAGAACTATTGCGCCAACCCCAAGCGCTGCAAAACAGAACTCTTCTGCCCTCTGGTGGCAGACGAAGGAAGAGATTTTGCTGGGAAAAGGCATCTGTTTTCCTCTTCCTGGTATCAGAGTTGGTGGGTGCGTGTCTGTCTCCCCAGCGTCCCAGCCAGGCAGTCGCTCAAGCTTCCCTGGAGAGGGTCTGGCCCAGGTCGGATTCTCAGCTGCCAGCAGGGGACATGCCAGCCAGAAGGTGGCAGCAGGCCTCTGGCGAGAGGTGCCCCCGCCCGCCTCCGCTGACCACAGCTACGCCACACTTCTTGGCATGGGGTCCGCTGTCTCATCTTGAAGGACGTTCTGTGCATGTGTGTTTGGGGCTGGGAA
Organism: Mesoplodon densirostris; assembly: GCF_025265405.1. NCBI lineage: Eukaryota > Metazoa > Chordata > Mammalia > Artiodactyla > Ziphiidae > Mesoplodon > Mesoplodon densirostris. Next base: position 25,550,441 of record NC_082666.1, on the reverse strand, counting down.
GGGTAGACGTGAGTCAGACATGGACCCTGCCTGTGGGGAATGAGAACACAGTCAGAGAGGGAGCTTGCCCAGCTCTGAAGCAGAATCACACGAACTCTCTGCGATGTGGGAAGCAGCGGGGTGTAGGGAAAAGCGGGAGGGCAGCAGGATTCAGACAGACCTGGGTTCTGACCCTGTGGCCACCTCTCACCAGCTGGGTGACCTTGGCCTGTTGTGTGATGTAAAATGTTTAAATGATTACAATTATAATAGCTAACATTTTTGTGGTGCTTCCTTTGGCCAAGCACTGTTCTAGGTGCTTTATGTATATTTTATATTTATATATATTAACTCATTTAATCCTCCACAGCCCTTGAAGTAGATATAATCATATCCCCATTTTAGAGATGAGGAAATGAAGGCACGAAGAAGCTAAAATTCTTTCTCCAGGTAATGCAGCTACTGGTTGGCAGAGCTGGATTGGAAACTAGACAGGGCGGTGGCTTGCCTTTGTGATGGTGTGTATGCAGGGCCAGCACAGTGCCTGGCAGCAGAAGAAGGCCTTTGATTATAAGCAGCTATTACAACTTTAATAGTTAATGATTCAATAATTAATAATTAAATGATTACATGAGCTGTCTCCTCATCACTGCCCCATGTTTAGTGTCACTAATTGTCCATCTTCCTGGCAGATTTGGACATGTGAGCGTGGCACACCTCCTTTTGGATCACGGGGCTGATGTCAATGCCCAGAACCGGCTGGGGGCCAGTGTGCTCACCGTGGCCTCTCGGGGTGGCCACCTGGGCGTGGTGAAGCTGCTCCTGGAAGCCGGTGCCTTCGTGGACCATCACAAACCCTCAGGCGAGCAGGCAGGGGACAGCAGGGACGAGCTCCTGGACGTCACAGCCCTGATGGCCGCCATCCAGCACGGACATGAGGCTGTGGTACGTCTGCTGATGGAGTGGGGTGCAGACCCCAACCACGTGGCCCGCACTGTGGGCTGGAGCCCGCTGATGCTGTCGGCACTCCTCGGGAGGCTTGGCACGGCCCAGCAGCTGGTGGAGAAGGGGGCCAACCCGGACCACCTCAGCGTGCTGGAGAAGACCGCCTTCGAGGTCGCACTTGACCGCAAGTACAGGGACCTTGCAGACTACCTGGACCCGCTGACCACTGTCAGACCCAAGACAGGTCAGGTTGCGCCACCGCTAAACTACCCCCTCATCCCGCCGTGGCCTCACAGGGGACCCCAGATTGTGTTTAAACGGCAAACGCCGAGGGGTGCCCAAACAGAAGGGCATGTGGAAATCAGTCCAGCCTGCGGGGTAGTGGGACTTAAGATGTGCCGTGGGGGAGAATCAGGCAGGGGTGCCTGCCACGTGCAGGTTCCTGGCCCACCCTCCCTCCAGAGAGTGATTTGGTAGCTCTCATAGCAGCCTGGAAACCTGCACAGCAAGGCCCCTCCTTCCTAACCAGATGATTCTGGTGCAGGAGGTTCTGGGATCCTTCTAGAATGGGTCAGCAAACTTCTGTAAAGGACCAGATAATAAATATAGTATTTTAGGCTTTGTGGGCCACACAGTCTCTGTCGTAACCACTCAATTCTGCTAGAATGAAAGCAGCCTACGTGATATGTCAAGTAGTGGGCGGGGCTGGTGACCAGGAAAACCATCATTCTAAAAACAGGCACAGGGGTAGTTTTGGCAACCCCTGCTCTAGAACAGTGTGCCTAACCTCAGCTGCCAATGACCAGTCCCCAGAGACTAATTCACATAAAATTTAGCCTACTTTTCTGTTGTGTTTTTTCAACACCTATTAGTGTATCCTGTTTCTTTTTTCTTTTTGCCATCTTTCTGGCACTTAAAGAGATGTCTAAACTTGCCATCTTTCTGGCACTTAAAAGAGATGTCTAAACAATCCTTAGCAAATCTGCTACAGGACATATGTTTCAAAACCTCTAGTTCATCATGTGCAGTAGAATCGTGTAATGCAGAGTCACACAGCCTCAATACCCTCTGTCTGTGATGCTCTGATTTCAGTGGCAGGCCTGAGACAGCCTGGGCTGTAAGGCTGGGCTGCAGCATGTGAGCACGTAGGACTGGAAGGTAAAACTTGGAAGAAAAGGTCGTCAGACAGACAGGCTAAAAAGACTTGAAAGTGTTGAAAGGTTTGAACCATCCAAAGAATATGCAGTAGTCCTGTCAATCACTTTGTAAATCAACTACACTTCAATCAAAAAAAAAAAATTCAAATGGCCAATAAAAAAAAAGTTCCATCAATCAAAAGATGCTGCACATATGGGAAATGCTTATTAGAAATACACTATCGGGTCAAATAACTCTGAAATAAACATGTTGAAAAACCCTGTAACAACAGAGAGATGGCGAAAATGAAGAGAATGCCAAACAGAAAGGAAAAAGAAGTAAAGTTTAGGAAAACCTGTCTGGAGCCAGGAGACCTCTTTTACTTTGTGCAGATTGGACAAGTGAGGTCCAGAGAGGAATAGAGGCTGGTCAAAGGTCACATACCAGTTAGAAGTTGAGTGACTCTCAGAAGGTGAGGGAATCCATGGGAAGAGCGCGGGGATGTGACTCCGCCCAGTTGCAGCACTTGTAGGGCCTCTGGGAGCTGGGCATGCTTGTAACTCTCTGAGCCTTCCTTTGCCTCTTGTGTAAAATGGGGTTAATGACAACTACCAGGTGGTCATGAGCAGAAAATCTGGCCTCGGGGGTGTGAGCCCTTGGGCTAGAATGTAATAGCAGTTCAGTGTTAGGTCCTGGGGAAGAGTTGCAGTCGGAAGGTAGGGCTCCAGCCTCACACAGGGTATTTTCCTTGACGCAAGGCTGCTGCCCTCCTTTAAAGGCTTTGGTTCCGTTTGTCTCTGTAGCCAAGATCGGGAAGGGGACTGCCTTCTCACGTCCCTGCTCTGCCAACAGGCAGACTCTTACCTCACCCCTGCCCCGGGGAGGTTGGCTTCAGCCATGTTGCAGGTGAGGGAGATCAGGCAACTCGCTCAAGGCCTCCACCCTAGAAGTCGACAGTCTGGAACTTGCATCCTGCCTGTAGCCACTGAGCTGTGCCTCTTGTACTACTTATTCTCCTCCTTCCTCAGATTTCCCCCAGCCGGCGTTCTGGGGTCTTAGCTCCCCACGTGCCTCCTTAGGGACTGCCCTGGCACCCTGGGAAGGCGATGCCCTCATCTCCTCAAGGTGCGGTGGGGCAGACACAGTGGTGGGTGTGCCCAAGGTCACCCTCTACCAGGATCCAACCAGCCTTGCCTGTGCTGGCCAAGGGACCTTGGACCAGCTGCCCGCGGTCTCTAAGCTTCTGTTTCGTCATCCATAAGTGGGGGACGGGAGTACCCCCTGCCTCACGGGACTGCTGTGAGGATCAAGTGAGGTCATCCCAGCCCAGAGGGAGCGCGTGAGAGATGCTGGCAGCTGCCTCACCCCTGTTACTGTAGTCATTCTATTTGATGGGACCAGGTCATGGTTATGAGCAGACTTCCCCATCGAGCAGACCAAGGTTTGAGGCTCAGCTCTCCCACTTTGTGGCTGGGCGGCCTTGTTGTGTTCATTGGCCCTCCAGGACTCCAGTGTCCTCTTTCATAAAACAGCCATAATAAATGCACTTACCTTGTGAGGTCCTATGAGCTGTGGTAAGATAATGCCTGTAAAATACATACCCCAGTGCCTGGCACATAAAGAGCAGTGAGTGGAAGCTACCAAAATGGATTTTTATTGACCATTCATTCATTCCGTTACTCTGCAAGTATTTGAGTGCCTACTATGTACCAGGCACTGTTCTAGGCACCAGCAAACAAATCAGACCTAATCCCTGCCCTTGAGGACATTGGCCTCTGTAGGCGAGACAGCCAAGAAACAGGAAATAAGCATATTAAATAAAATAAGTTACATAGTACGGTAGGTGGAAGTACCATGGTGGGGAAGAAAACAAACGGGCGAGGTGGAGGGTGTGGGAGCAGTGGAGTTGGGGCGATACAGGCCACCGTATGAAATAGGGCCATTGGGTGGCCCCCTTGAGGTGAGAGTTCAGCCTACTTGCAGGAGCTGAGGAAGTGCTCCATGCGGCCTCTCAGGGAAGAGCCTCTGGGTAGGACAGCAGCAAGGGCAAAGGCTGTGTTACTATTAATGACAGGTTATTAAATGAAAACATTAGGCCCCAGCTTTTTTTGTGAGATGCCAGGAAATCCACCCCCCACCGGGGCCTTGGAGATCCCCAGCTCTCTCCCTTGCATTAGCTGCAGGACAGGATATCTTTTGAGGCTGTAACTGTCCTAGTGACACCCTCCCCACCCCCACTGTGGTTGTTCCTTGGGCTATGGAAGGGTCCCTGGAGTTGCTCTGATACTGATGCAAAAACTGGAGCCTGGAGTGAGGAAGGGACCAGCCCAGGGTCACTGGGCATCAGGCGCAGCTGCCGCAGCTTCCTGGGGGTGAGACTAGACTGTCAGTGATTCATTTGCACCAGAAGATTGCTTAGCAACCAACACTAGGGCCAGGTGACACACTCTTTTCTGTCAAAGGGTCTTGGCATGAGAAGGCCCTGGCCCACAGCAAACTAGACTCTTAAACACTTAAAGGAACGAGACATATTTTTTGAAACCAAAACACAGAATCATTTCTTAATAGTATTTCAAAGGCAAAATTAGACACTTGGTTCCATGGCCCTGTGTATACTTCCTTATAAGAGCCCTGGAGTTAACTAGTACCTTTTCTGGGGTGGGTGTTGGTCACTAGGAAAGATAACAAAAATTGCTTTTTTTTTAGAATAGAGCCTAAGAATTTCTGAAGCATTTTCCCATCTATATTATCCACCCCTGCAACAACCACATGGTCCCCATGTTAGTGTGTTGTCCCCATATTAATGATGAGACGGATCTCTCTGGAAACATGCATTCAGATTTGGGTACTCTGACTCCAGACTCCGTGCTCCTTGTGCCACGCTGCACCTTCCTCCCAGCTGCCGGAGGGGATGGATCTGGACCAGGGATTTGGCCCAGAGTCACAGGTTTCCTCCTGCAGCTGCTCCATCCCCCCAGAGTTAGTCAAAGGAAGTCTTACATTTGCACACCAGCAAAGAGCCTGGTCATGAGGATGGATGCTTTCTGACAGGAAGGAGCAGGGTACCCGCTAGCTCCAGCTTTGAGGAAGATGACAGAGAGCAGATGAGGGAGGGGCTGGCCCTGGGTGGGCGCAGCAAGGCCCAGCTCAAAGACATCAGTTGGGCAGTCGCCTGCTGGGAGCTGCATCTGCAAGTCTGGGGTAGGGGTGACTTTCAGAATCATTCAGATGGCTGCTTATTTGGGAAGGAAAGCAAATATTAGCATTGGCTCTTCTGGTGGCCATGACCATGAGCTCCTCTGGGATTAGCTGCTCAGTGTCTCAGGGGGTCCTCTGCTCTGGAATTACTTCATGGTTGTACATTTAGTTTTTAGAATAAAAGAATCATTGTTTCTTTTTAAAATCTTCATAGGAATCCAGATTTTTCCAAGACTGTACTTTTCCGTTCTATCTGAGAAAGGCCATCCCAGAGTTTGGAATGCTAAAAATGACTGCTTTATGAGTTGTGGGATCGGGAAATGGGCCGCTCATTCATGTTTTCTTGGCCAGATGACCTCCCACAATCTGTGTCTGAAGCATTTTCAGACACTCTGACAATAGCCCTTCCAGAAGGTCTGCTGGAGTCATCTCAGGTCTCTGATTAGACTGCTTTTGAGAAGCAGATCATTTTTAAAGCTAGGCTGGGTCATTACACCCTTGTGACTTTTTTGTTGTTTCAAACCTTTCCGTGGTTAACTTGTAAAATCTTTGTTTACCCAGATGAGGAGAAAAGGCGACCTGATATTTTCCATGCATTGAAAATGGGTAAGCGCTTTAGAAAATCTTTTTGGATGTTTAAGAATACAGTGCTATTTTTTTCCAACCTAATTAATGCTTACAGTCCTTTTCAAGGCCACCCAGAGTATTTGAGAAAGAAACAGGCATTTTGTTGTTTTCTGACTCTAGTTTCACCCAGGGAGGTTCAGACCCTGGAGTCTGATAGTCATGCTGTTTTACACACAGATTCCAGACTGCTCTCTCAGGCCCCCTGTGCCTCTCCGGCTAAACCCTGTGGCTATGTCCTGGCTTTTACTTACCTCTAAAATGCCTGGCTTCCCACCTACCCACTCCACTCTCTTTGTAATGAAGGGCTGTTTAGCCTAATATTGCCTCTCCTGAAATAGACACCCCACCTCCAGGAAGCTCGCCCTTATCCTCACCTCTCAGGGAGATCTGAGCTCTCCTTCTGCATGCACATTGCCCTTCATCACCATTCTTTTAAGATATCAGTAACGTCTCTCTTTTGGTAAAGCTGTTTGTGTGCTTGCCTCCATCCCTCCTAGACGGAAGGATTTGAGAGTGCGGGCTACCTCTGACTCATCTTTGTAGCCCCTGCGATGCCCAGTAGCCCAGTGCAGAGGCTGGCTTAGCACATCTGTTACATGAAGCCACTGGGTAAATAATTCTGCGGTACCAGGCCCACGGATCACCAGGACTTCTGCTTCTGTTTGCAGGAAACTTCCAGCTGGTCAAAGAGATTGCCGATGAAGACCCCAACCACGTGAACCTGGTTAATGGGGATGGGGCGACCCCACTGATGCTGGCAGCTGTCATGGGGCAGCTGCCTCTGGTGCAGCTACTGGTTGAGAGGCATGCTGACGTGGACAAGCAGGACAGCGTGCATGGCTGGACGGCCCTCATGCAGGCCACCTACCACGGGTCAGTGCCAGCTCCACTCCCTCAGTGGGGAGGCTAAGGTGTCCCGGACTGAAATAGGGTTCCTGATGGATTTCTGGTACCGAGATGCTACAGATAAGCCCCCCAATTATGAAGATGTTGAGGCACTCAAGACTAAAAGCCACGCAGGCTCAGTCTGTCCTGCATTCCTACCCTTTGTGTCCAGATTTCCTGTTGCCTTGGCACACAGTTTCACCTGTGGCCATGAGAAACCATGCAGAAGGAAGGTTTTTTTTTTTTTTGTTGTTGTTGTTGTTGTTACACGGGCCTCTCACTGCTGTGGCCCCTCCCCTTGTGGAGCACAGGCTCCAGACGCACAGGCTCAGCGGCCATGGCTCACGGACCCAGCCGCTCCGCGGCATGTGGGATCCTCCCGGACCGGGGCACGAACTCATGTCCCCTGCATCGGCAGGTGGACTCTAAACCACTGCGCCACCAGGGAAGCCCTAGAAGGAAGGTTTTATACTGAAAGATAAGTTTCAGTTGAGCAAACAGATTAGTTCTTTTGGAATTTCACATTGATGTATATAGCAGCCCCCCTGTTGCCCCTGTTGGGAATGAACATCGGCCATTTGTACCACTGGCTTCTCGTCTGATGGCGAGGCTTGTCCTAGCCCTCGTTTTGCATAGGCGTCAGCGTCGACTAGTGCTTTTGAATCCCTTCTCATCCAGTCATCCCTCTGCCCTCCTGGATGCCTCCTCCTTGGGGTGGGCTTGACCAAGAGGCAGGGATCTGCATGCAGCCTTATACCTGCTCAGTGATCTGATTCCAAATTAGGGGCTCCACCCTTGTCCTGCTTCAGGTGATCAGAGCAGTCTCCTGCGTCCTTTTGAAGTGGTTTCTTTCCTCATTTGATAGGCCGCAGACTTCCGCACCAAACACCCTGGCCTGCGGGAGGCTTCACGTTTCAGCTGCAGGAGTCCTGATTTGGGGCTGGAGGGGCAGGGCCTGCATGTGGTCCTGGGGGCCAGTAGTTTGGGGGCAGAGCCCTTGGTTTTTGTTTTGTCTGTGGAAGGAGCACTCAGGCTTTGATTTCTGTCATGGCTGTCCACAGTGTAGGGAACAAGGGCTGGGAGACACAGCTTTCCAAGCCCTTTTACAGGTGCAGAGATGCTGCTGTGGTTAAAGCCACCACCCATGTTGCCCAGAAGCAAGGCCATGCTCTCCCTTTCAGTGGGTCTCACTCTGGCTTTTTCTTTCTTCCACAGGAACAAGGAGATTGTCAAATATCTGCTAAACCAAGGAGCTGATGTCACTCTTCGTGCAAAAAACGGGTACACGGCCTTTGACCTAGTGATGCTGCTGAGTGATCCTGGTGGGTTGTTTCTGGAAAAGAGTTTTAAGCCTGCCGGGTTCTCTGGCTGGGAATCGAGATAATCACCTGTGATTAAGCACTTGCTTATTCAAGGGGGAAGCCACTCTCAAACTCCCAGAGCTCCCCACACAGCCTCAGGCAAGTCTTCACTCCCTCCAAGGAGGGCGGAGCTGGGACCAGGTAGTCCCTGAGGCCTCTCTCACCTCCAGCCTTCTGGGAGTCTCCAGGAGGGAAGGCCTTGGCAGTCCGCACAAATCCTAGATTGGTATTTGTGCTCCCAGCCGGAAACTGATTGACTCAGGAGGAAACAGGCCCCTCTCACGAGCAGAATTAGACGAAGCAGTGACCCCCCCGTGGCTTAATTGTGTAGGTGGAGGCTCCAGGTCAAGGGTCCTGTGCTGGAGGTGTCGTCATGACTAAGCCCCCAGCTGGCACCTCAGACCCTCCCCCACTTTGACAGGCCTTCCTCTGGGACCTGGGGCTTCCAATTAGCCAGCTCAGGGGGCAGGGTCTGTCTTACCTATTGTCTCTCTTGTGACCCCCGAGTTTCAGCCCAGAGCGGGAGAAGCTGGGAGGCCTTCCTGGCCCACAGGCTCTGAGCCCTGAGCCGGATTCTAAGCAGCTGGCGGTGGAGGGGAGGACTTTGCCTCCTCGGTGTCTGGTGGAGGGACTTCTGCGACCTCCCTTAGCTGTGGAGGTGGCAGGCCGAGTGCCCTTCCTCACCGCCAGCATCACCTCCCTCGCCACCCTCCCCGCCTGCGGGCCCCACGCATCACAGATACGGGCTGGTCCTGTTGTATCCTTGAAGAGCAGTGAGGGCAGCAGAGCTCCTCGTCTGCTTGTAGAGGGGCGGAGCCCGGGGTCTGGGAGGACTTGAGCCCTGCTGGAGAGGTAGCGCCGTCCACCCAAGTGCAGTGATCTCGCTCGTCACCTGCCTAGGGTTCACATCATTCAGAATCAGTCTCCCGGGGACCCTGGGCTCCTCCCACACACGCTTTCCTCTGACAGACCCGTCTCTTTCCCTGTGTCTCTTCCCGCCCCCCACTTCGCCCCCACTCCCTTTCCCAATAAAACAATCTACCCCAATGGATTTTCTTTTTCCTAGTGGGTTTTCAAATGAAGTTTTTGCCTGAAATTTTCGAAGAAACACATGCTTATTATTGAACACTTGGAGAGAAAAAAAGGAAACAGTCACCAAGAGAAAAGCATTATTAATAGTTGGTAGTATTTTTTTCTCAGTCCTGTTGTTTTTTCAATAGCCTAGTTGAGTTAATAATAACTAATACTACTTGACCTTTCTTAAGCACTTACTGTATGTTAGGAATTACCTCAAATCCTCCAGATACCTTTATGTGGCGGTACTAATGTCACCTCTTAATCTACCTGCAGTTACATGGCCAGGGAGGAACAGAGGCAGAATTCAAACCTCGGTCATCTGGCTGTAGAGGCTGTACTTTAAAAAAAAAAAAAAAAAAAAAAACAACAGCTGTTTTATTTTACTTATTATTTGTTTTTAATAAATTTATTTATTTATTTATTTATTTATTTTTGGCTGCGTTGGGTCTTCGTTGCTGTGCGCGGGCTTTCTCTAGTTGCAGCAAGTGGTCTTCGTTGCAGTGCACGGGCTTCTCATTGCGGTGGCTTCTCTTGTTGCGCAGCACAGGCTCTAGGCACGCGGGCTTCAGTAGTTGTGGTGCACGGCTCCGTGACATATGGGGTCTTCCCAGACCAGGGCTCGAACCCATGTCCCCTGCATTGGCAGGCGGATTTTTAACCACCGCGTCACCACGGAAGTCCCGAGCCTGTACTTTTTAAAACCCACCACCCCTCTGCCTTCCTGGTAGGACAAGACTTCTGGCTTTTATTTCTGGTTAAGTGGGTTAAGCCCTGCTCACCTGTTTGCCACCTTTTGAAGAGCCAGTGGAGAGGCAGGGATGCCTTGATCCTGGAGTAACAGGCTCTGGAGCTGTGGGGCTGAGTTCTCAGGCTGATGGGGGTCATCTTGGGCCCCCACCCCATGGCCCAACCGACATATTTGCAGGTAAAATGCTGCCTTTTGTGTCCATAGACACGGAACTTGTTCGACTGCTGGCATCTGTCTGCATGCAGGTGAATAAAGACAAAGGCCGGCCCAGCCACTCACCACCCCCACCCCACTCGAAGGTCCAACAGCCCTGGAGTGTCCCAGTGCTGCCTGATGACAAAGGCGGACTTAAGGTTTGCCTTTTCTTGTCTTAAATGGCGTCAGAGAGCCAGGCCAGAATGGGTGAAGGGGGGAGATGCTTGCCGCTTCCTTGTTACCCAGGGCTGGTGTAGGCTGGGGTGGGGGCCCCAGTAGGGGCAGGAAGTAAGCTGGAGGTGAGCAATAGGGAATGGTGGGGACCAGGGAAAACTGGGGTGATCGTAACCACTTAGTGGCCTTAGTCGCTGCTTTGCAAATATGTGTGTCCATGTTGCCACATGTTCCCATCTTTTTCAGGAGAAGCTAGAAACCCAGATTTTGATGCAGAGACACAATTTATAAATGTAGGGAATTTAAACATTTTTTTTGCATGATGTAGTACTGAGCTGGCCAACCTTGAACACCTCTTCTTCCAGGCTATCTGTCTGTGGCCTGTGCTTTAGTGTGGAAAGTATTTGCTGATTGCACCATTCTAGGATCTCCCTGCGGTCCACAGACCCCCGTCAGCTTCTTCTGGAAACCTCAAAACCAAGCTCCAGTTGCCTATTTCTAAACTGCAAGCTGAATGTTTCTCTTTGAATTTCTTATCCTCCCAGCCCTGCTCTGCTTGTTGGAAATCAAAATTATTTTTTCTCTTGTCCTGGCTGGGGTTCTAGCACCTTCTCAGATCTGCAGACTTAGCATTCTTCTCATGTTCATCGCTCACTCAGGCCCCTGGATTCTTCCTCACAGTGTTGTTTGCATAGTTCTCTTCATTTCTGCCTCACTGCCATCTCTGTAGGCCAGGCCCTCACAGCCTCCCTTTGGCACTGTGCCAATAACCTCTGAGCTATCGTGGGATTATGTAGACACCCTAGGTGTGGCACCTGTCCTCTCTTTAGGTGGGAAGGCATCAGCTACAGGAGCAGATGGTCCAGGCCTTGGTGTGGACACCCTGACACCTCTCACATTGTTACTGGAATAGGGGGAAGGAGGTTATGCAGTAATAGATGTTAACGTGTTTGGTATTGCCTCTGTGTCCATCTGTCTGTCCCTGTTCGACTGTAAGACATTGAGCAAGTTGATATCCCTGGGTCTGTGTTTCTCTATCTGTGCAATAAGGAGATTGATTAGAAGAGGGTTAGCAAATAGGGTTCACTGCCAACTCCAGCCTATTGGAAAGGCCCCCTAAGGGCTGGGTCAGGAAGGATTTAGAAAGAACCATGGCTTTTGGGAAAGGGTGCTATAAGGTTGATTGGTAATGCCCGCAGTGGTCCCAGGAGGGGGGGGGGAAGCACGTGTGGCGTGTGGTCACTGTCCCTGGGCTAGGTGTTCTTGGGGCATGACTTCTGCTCTGCACTTCCTTGGCAGTCCTGGTGGAACCGAATGTCCAATCGGTTCCGGAAGCTCAAACTGATGCAGACACTGCCCCGTGGGCTGTCTAGCAACCAGCCATTGCCTTTCTGTGATGAGCCAGAGCCAGCACTGGACTCCACAATGAGGGCGCCCCCCCCAGACAAGACGAGCCGCTCTGGGCTCCCCGACGTGACCCCCACGACCAAAGACAATGGTAAGAAGAAGTTGCATGTGTGGTAGAATTTCCAGAATGGTCAAACCCTGAACCTTTTTGTCCTCATCCTCTTCCCTTTGTCCCACCTCCTGGGCTGATGCCAGAGGTGAGATGCTGTTGGAATGTGACACTGGGGCAGAGTGGCTGGTCTGGCAAAGAAGGGACATAATTGCTGTCAGTGTGGTAGAATGGGAAAGCTGGTGGCACAGGTCTCAGGCTCCTGTCCCACACGCCCTGTTGAGAGACCACTGGCCAGTCACTGCCTCTCTCTTGCCTTCGATTGGTGATTTTCCCACCTGCCAAATGTGATTGCTCTTGCACCGACAGTGTTTTGAAATAGAGTGAATTACCAGGGTTGGGCTGGGGGTAGTGAGCTCCCCACCACTGGATGTATTCAACAGATTGGATGACTTTGCCAGGGCACTGAAGGAGATTCCCACACTGATTGGGACGTCAATTAGATCAGATCCCTTCTAACAGTCAGACTTCCCACACCCAGACTAGATCCTTTGGCACCACTGTTTGAGACAGACTATTGAGCTGGAGGTGCCACTGTCTGACCCAGCATGACAGTGGTTTATGGAAAAGCTGAAAACACACTCTAAGGTACCTTTTAAGTGCTTTCCTTCTATTCAGATATAGAATACCAATTATTATTAAATATTTAATCACTCAGGAGAGTTGGTTTTCCAGGATGAAGGCTGACCTGGTCACTTGTCCTCATGCCGTGAACTCTTTGTGGGGGGGTCATTTCAGGAAACTTCTATTTGTTTCTCAGGTCCTGGGAGCACAAGAGGAGAAAAGGAAGATGTGTTATTGACAACCATGGTGAGTGTGGGGCTTTTCTAAAAGCATTTCAAGTCTCTACCAATCGTTAGGGGATTGATTTCTAAGGAGGGATGTAGGCGTTTGTCTTTGTGGTGGTTACAGATGGGGTCGATATCAAAATGTGTAACAGTGGGTATATCTCTGGCACCGAGAAATCAGGACAGATACCAGCCCTGAATTGCAGGTAAGGCTGTGCTGGTGCTTAGCAACCAGAGGTAATCCCCGATCGTGTTCTCAGGGAGGCAGTGCTGAGGACAGGGGCCTTGTAGGGATAGGAACTGATGGGTGACATTGAACTCACCCTTTTGGTTATGGAAAGCCAAGGAGAGAGGAGTCAGAGAGGAGGGTATGTCTCCAGCCTGAGAGAGGCCTCAGTTTCCTCATCTATAAATTAGAGATGTATCAGGATTAGGCTCAGCTCTGAGTAACAGAAAATCCCCAAATAACTGGCATAAATGTATGACAGCATCACATTTCTGTCAAGTAAGTGAAGTTCAAGACTAGTTCATTGTTCCATAGAGTTTGGGACCTAGGCTCCTTTTACCTGTTGGTCTCCCAGCCATGGCTACTACTACCAAGGTCACCTTTTGGTCCAAGATGGCTGCCAGAGCTCTGTACATTACTACCTCACTCCAGCTGACAGGAGAGATGAGGGGAGAAGAGGTGACCATAGGCACATGCCAGGTGTCTTTAAAGAAGTTTCCTGAAAACTCACACATCACCTTTGCTTACATTAATTGGGCCAGAATTTAGTCACATGGCCCATTCACACTGCACAGGAGGCTGGGAAATGAAGTCTTTGTTCCGAGTGGTCGTGTGCCCATCTAAATATCAGGTGTGTCTGCTGAGGAAGATATCGAGGATGGACATTAGGTGATAGCTAGCCTTCTCTAACTTAGGGGATGCTATCTCTCATGGTTGTGGTTTTTTAATGAGATCATCCCCAGGAAGTTCTTCACGTAGTGGCTGGCCCAGAATGAGCTCTCATTTATCTACTGTGTGACCTTGGACATGTTACCTCACTTCTCTGGGCTTCATTTCTCTTCTCTGAAGTGAGAGTCTCCTGGTTGGAGTTGGGCTCAAGTCCCTTTAGCTCTGAGGCCCTAATCTGGAGGCTGGCCAGGAGGGGGCAGTATTGGAGAGAAGAAGGGAGCAGAGGGGCCCCCAAAAGACTAAGCTGCCCCGGGACCTGCGGAGCCCTGACCAGGATCTGCCCGCGCTGCCCTGCTGTGTAATAGGCGTGAACTGGTGTCTGCACGCTGACTGTGGGACTTGTACCGCCCAACATTTGATAATGTTATTAAATAGCAATAATTACTTTCAGTATGAAGACAGAAATGCTGTTATTGAAATTTTGGAAGATGCAGTTAAAGTATAAAGAAAAGTAAAATTGCCCTTGATCACACATCCAGATATAATCATGATTGACATTTTGTGGCATATATCTTTTGAGTATTTTTCCTAATCATTTTTTCACATCTGTGAATATGATATCGTGTTATATATAATAAACAAATACTTAACACAGCACTAAGTATGTACCAGCCAAATGCTTATTAACTATTTGCTGCACTTTACATATATTCACTCACTTAATATCCCCAACAACCATGCCAGGTCAGGCACTGTTATCTTCCCCATATCGTGCTGAACCTGGTGTATTAACAGGTTGTCATGACCATCTTTTCTGTGTCAGAAACACTCTTTGGTCCCATCACATCCAATGGCTGCAAGATGAACATTCCCTCATGGGACTGTGCCCTCATCTCTTTATCTAAGACTGACCTTCTGGACTTTGGGTTTCCTAGTTTTTCATTATTTTAACAGCTCTGATGAATACCCTTAGGCAGATGAGGTTGTCGAGGCCCAGAGGGGACAGCCCTTATTCACGGACTCTCAGAAAAGCAGGACAGAGCCAGGGTGGGAACCCAGGATGCCCACCCTCCCATCTTGTTGCTCTCCTGTCCCACCTCCTCATGCCCTCTAGAGGGCACCAGTGTGCCTGCCTGCCCCGTGGCAGATGGAGGATGGCCACGGGTGCTCTGCTGAGTGGGCGTTTGCAGCCATCGTTGCGGAGATGCCCACCTGCCTGGCTCCCGAGGCAGGTTTAGCTGTGGTATGCCCTTCCCTGCAAAGCACCATCTGGCATCAAGTTCACTGTCTTTTCTTAATTAAAGTTAGCTTGGACTGTGTGAAAGCTTTTCCTTGACAATCCGCCAGTCATCATTGTGTGGATTTTATACTGACCCCAAATCACATTTTCAAAACTTAAATTGCAGTTAAAGATGTCAGAAGTGGGAGGTGTGGCTGGAGTAGGAAGGAGGTGGTGGGATGGGGAATGGGAGGGTTGGCTGGGTTCACAGAGAGCCAGCCTGGGCCTTTCAGTACCCTCATCCCCTCCTGAAACCCCCAGCTCTGGTCACACCAGTGTCCTTGCAATTCTGCGCGCTGGTCTTGCTCGTCTTGCCTCCAGGCCTTTCCACATTCTCTTCCCTCGGTCTGCAGTGCCCTTTCCCCCAACCTCTCTGTTGTCCTTTGGGCTCAGCTCAAGTGCCCCCCCACCCACAAGATGCCCTCTCTACCTGCAGGGAGAGGTGGCCCCTCCCCTGTGCTGCCCCATCACAGCACACGTATCACCTCTTGGCTACCCCACGACTCTCCATACTCCCCGCCCCTGTTGTATGTTTCTGCTGTGGACAGACGCAAGAGAACCTGGGAGTTGGAGCAGGGCAGATGTGGGAATCGCTTGGTTGCTGGGAAGAGAGCTGAGGACATCATATGGGTTTCTGGCTTGGGTGGAGGGGTAGGTAGTGCTGCCGTTCTCTGAGAAGCAGGAGAAACCTGGAGTCTTCCTCGCAGAGCTGGGAGCCCTCTTGGAGCTTGCCTAACCCACAGCCTGTCTTTTTCAGCTTCGGAATGGAGCCCCCTTCACCAGACTCCCAAGCGACAAGCTGAAGGCAGTCATCCCCCCTTTCTTACCCCCTTCCAGCTTTGAGCTGTGGAGCTCTGATCGGTCCCGGACATGTCACAACGGGAAGGCAGACCCCATGAAGACTGTGCGGCCCCAGAGAGCCAGCAGGGGGCAACCTGTGGGCGGCGGGAGCACAGACACCGTAAGTTGTCCAGCTGACATGCTTTACACGTCACCACTCACTGACATCGTGATGTGTTGCAGGCAGAAGGGACCTGAGACCCACTAATCCAGGGGGGCTGAAGCTTTTTATTTTCTTTTAAATGAGTGATATTCTTTTGTCTAATGAAACCCTACCAAAGAACTTAATATGTAAGCAGATTAAAATGTTAGAGTGAGTGGAGTGAAAATGGGAGCCCCTCTCCTGGGAACACAGGTTGAAGACCTGATCTAATCCACCCCTCCCTTTAGTAGATGAGGAAACAGCCCAGAGAAGGGAAGTCAGTTGCTGAAGGTCACCCAGCCAAGTTGGGGCGGGGATGCTGGCACCAGAAATTAGGTTCTTGGCCTCTAATCAAGTTCCATACTACATTGCACAGGTCCAGGACCAAGCTCAACACTGGGAGACAGCTATGTGTGCTACTAGTATTTTCTTGCAACCAGAAAGTGTGACTTGTCTCCTTTTGACCACAGTGGTTTCTGACTTGGTGGCCCTCAGTGTGTCTCTGTGATATACTGAGGTAGTCCCTCTCGTTATGGGAGCTGATCTCCATATGTGTAGACTGTAAACAATGTAGATACAGTAAATGGGCAAACCGAGGACAGGGATTTAGGGCCTGACCCTGCCGCTTTGTGTCGAGTGATTGGAGAACCTCAGGGCCCCCGTCTCTGTCTGACCCCCATTGCTTGCTGCTGCCTTCCTGGACTGTCGTAATACCAAATCACTAGTTGGAGACCAAGGGCCTGGTGGCTGGAGGTACTTAAAAATGGACAGAGTGGGTTTACATTAGTCCACCACATGGGAGCAGGTGGGTGACCTGTGGGAAACGATGTCACAGGTGCTCAGCCTGAGTTAATGGTCGGTCAAGTTGTCAGCAGATAGATGGGAACTGCCATCCCTTGGGGGACTCCTAGCAGGATGAGCACCAGTGGGCAAGGACGTGCCAGTGGATGCAAGCACCAGCTGGGATGGGCCAACTGAACTCCAGGTCCCTCACCACTGTGATCTGTGCATCGGAAGGAATGAACAGCAAACCCTAACTGTGATATCCACCTTGTTCTTGCAGACTCCCGTCAGACCAGTTAAATTTCCGTCTCTCTCCAGAAGCCCAGCCTCTCCTGCCAATTCTGGAAACTTCAACCACTCACCTCATTCTTCTGGTGGCTCCAGTGGGGTAGGAGGCATGAGCAGGCACGGTGGGGAGCTGCACAACCGCTCAGGTGGGGACCCAGGCAGGCCACTCTGGGGAGGTGGGAAGATCCCTTGGGGTTGAGGGTGTGAACTGGGGACAGTCCTAGAGACCACTGCATACAACCTGTCTTTCTCGTTGATGTGCCTAAAGGATTTTGCAGTGAATTCACAATTCATAGTTTCTTCTATGCATTTTCTTAGGGCAGGGGAGGGGAAGAAATAGTCTGTAATGCTTTATTTTCTTGGAAAATTTTACAAGAAACTAAGAGAAATACATGGTGTTTTGCGGTATTTAAAATCCTTGAAGATTAAACCTTAGATATCTTCTCATCCTGACCCTTCAATGAACAGATAAGGAAACTGAAGCTCAGAGTGGGTGACAGATTTGCCCAGAGACACACAGCAGATTTGCCCAGAGACAATTAAGACTCAAAGCAAATTGCCCCACAGTTATTTTGGGCTTATTGGCATACTTTCTTTTTCTTTAATTTTAATTTTTTTCACATCATTACATTTGTTTACCATATTCTTTCAGCAAATATTGTTGACCACTTATTAGATGTGAGGCAATGTCTAGGTGATAGAGCATTTAGCAATAAAAAATTCAAAGTCAGTTCTGTAGGAAGTTGTATTCTGGTATAAACAGATAATTTTTAAAAAATCTGATGATAGTAAATACTATAAAAAACAAAACAAAACACCAGAATATGGGAATAGGTAATGAGGCTGGTTACAGGATATTTTCTAGTCCTCCCCGAGGGCATCCAGGATTAACCAAAGCCAGCTTTGCAGGAAGGCACCCTGCTTTATGCCATTACATAAGGAATGCCTGCTTCTTAATGGAAAAGCTTGAAAACCAGATAAAGAAAAAAAAAAAAGTATAATCTCACCCACTAGGGATCATTCTTAACATTTTGGTGTATATCTTCGCAAAGTACTTTAATGCATATTTATGAAAGCATAATAATAATTTATTAAGCACTTAGTGTGTGCCAGGCACAGTGCCCTTTAAATAGATTATCTCCTTCAGTCCTCCAACAACCTGTGAGGTGTCCTCTTCACTTTACAGAGGAGGGCACTGGCGCTCAGGGGAATTCAATAACTCGCCCAGGGTCACACGGCTGCAAAGTAGCAGAGGCAGGACCTGCACGCCAGCAGGCTGGCTTCCCAGTGTAGTCTGCTCTGTAACCTTTTCCCTCTTTGTACCCGTTACCACGTTGTAAACACCTCTTTATGCCAGTACACGTGTAGCTACGGCATCTTTTAAATAACCAAACAGCCTTCCACTCATATGAGGTGTCAGTTTTTGTTTTTTGGGTTTTTTTTGGTGATACGCGGGCCTCTCACTGTTGTGGCCTCTCCTGTTGCGGAGCACAGGCTCTGGAAGCGCAGGCTCAGCGGCCATGGCTCACGGGCCCAGCCGCTCCGCGGCATGCGGGATCCTCCCGGACCGGGGCACGAACCCGTGTCCCCCGCATCGGCAGGCGGACTCTCAACCACTTGCGCCACCAGGGAAGCCCGAGGTGTCAGTTTTAATTCACCAGTTCCCTCTTGTTGAACACCAAGGCTGTTCTAGATTTTTGCTCTTGTAGATCCCACTCTAAGTAATGGCTCCATAGCTCTGCGCTTGCCTGCTTGCTTAGTGATTTGCTTAATGTAAGTGCCTTTGAATCAGGGTGGCCGGGTCAGTGGGTTTGTCTGTTTTTGAAGCTTTACACTTTGCCCTCCAGAATGGCTTTACAGCAGTGCCTGCCACCTAGTAAGTGCTCTATAAATGTCAGTTATCAGTGTTCTCCCTCCAGTGCCCTCCCGTGCTCTGGATATTATCACTTTCCCCTTTTCCTTCATAATAATTCAAGGTTGCTGGTAGGTTTGGGGAAACAGGGAGAGGGAACTTGGCAGTCAGGATTCAGTCAGGGAAGCTAACCCCCTGAGTATTATGGAGTGAGAAAGTTATTGACACAACTGTGGGAGTAGCTGGGGGTGTAGAGATCCAGAAGCGGGGGCTGGATGATGGCAGAGGAGCCCTGGTGTGGCAGCACGTGGAGCTGCTGGCAGGCGCTGCAGCGGGGCTGCCGGGGGAACCCAGGGCAGGGCGTGCTGTCTGTGCCCGCTGGCAGCTGACTGAACCGGCCGTGGCTCGGGGGAAAGCGAAGACAAACTGGAGCCTTGATGGCCGTCCACCTGCCAGTTGTCATGCACAGGCCTCCTGTGGTTAGCCCTGACCCAGAGCCAGGGGCAGGGGTCTGGGAAACGGGGTTCTGGCTCAGCCAGGTCGGCACCTGATGTCCACCTCCCGCACTGCAGTGCTCTGGACCCAGGCAGTCATTCCTATTCCTGTTTCCTCAGGTGGAAGCATAGACAGTGTTCTGTCCCAGATCGCTGCCCAGAGAAAAAAAGCAGCCGGATTATCTGAGCAGAAGCCCAGCCATCGGTCAAGTCCCGTTGGGCCAGCGCCTGGCTCCAGCCCGTCTGAGCTCCTGGTCTCCTCTGCAGGCGGCAGTGCTCCTGGTGGCAAGGTGCTTGTTCTGTTTCCGTCTGCTCCTCTGACGCTCACAGGTCCTGTTCTAGCATGGTCCACGCCTGGGGAGCACAGGCGGTGCCACCGTCGTGGGATAGGACTAAACCTCCCATCTGGCCGCACCTGGGCTTTCTGAGCAGGGTGGTTGCCGAGATCATACCCTGTGCCCTTGGTCTCCTGCACACATGTGTTCACCTCTCGCGTGATCTCCAGGATACCTCCAGGTGGGAGGGGTGCTGAGGTGTGGTGCGATGCTGGGGTGAGCACTAAGTTCTCCAGCCCTGTACTGGTCATCCAGCCTCACACGGCATGTGTTTTCATTCACTGATTTAGAGCAAAAGGGTTCAGAGTGTGGGTTCAGGAGCAACTGCCTGGGTTCTAATCGCAGCCTCACACTTTAGCATTTAGAATGGGGCTGGTACCTGGTATGCCTGTGTAAGTGTCAGCTCTTACTGTTGACAGTCGTAGCAGTAGTATTTGTACTCCTTCCGTATGCATCCACTGTCCACATCTTTGGAGCATCTGCTGTGTGCCTGGCACTTCCAGCAGTGAGGATCCAGCAGTGAACCAGGGGTTTGGTGACCGTTCTCAGGGTGTCACTACAGACACAGCCGTCTCACACTGGTGTGGTAGGGTCTGTCGTGGAGAGGGGAGGATGCTGTGGGGCACAGCTGGGTTTCTGCCGAGGCTTGAGGGCGTCAGTGACATCTAGACAGGGCTCTGAAGGATGAAGTGCCAGATGAAAGGGGCAAGGGTGGGGCAAGGGGGAGACTGTCCCAGGGTGAGGGGTCGGCACGTACAGAGTGCCGGAGATGAGAGTGTGGTGTAGGAAAGGAGCTAAAGGAAGGTTGGTGGGCAGGACAGAGCCAGGGCCTCACCTCCCTGCTCTGGCACCTTTCCTCCATTAGTGCAGCCCCAGAGCAGTCACCACGTTGGCAGCAAACTGTGGGATTTGCAATGCGTGGAAAACCCTACATGCCTCTGGGAGGGGAGGTCTTCCAGTGTCTTCAGAATCTGCCCCCTCCACCTCCTGAGTCCCTCCTCCGGGGCTGATTAATGGAGTGAGCCCCCAGAGTGTGGGTACCTAGTCATGAGCGTGAACTGGCTCCTTTACCAGATGGCTCTCCAGGTGCTCCTGCAGTGGGGGCAGTATAGCCCATTTCCTCCTCTGAGAGGACCCCAAGTCCAGGCACAACCACACTCTTCATCTTATTTTCTAGATGTCTTAAGCTTTCTCCCTGAGAAAAGTTAGATCATCTGAAGGCCTCACCCTTGGACCTTTGCCCAGAAGTGCCTCCAGAGATTGATGTCTTAATGGATGTATGAGAAATAGTCTTTATTTTCTGCCCAACCACTGTTGGTCATACAACTCTTTTTGTATCAAAGTCCCTTACGCAGTTGGACCTGTGTAATTAGTTTCTTTACAATATAACTCCAGAAAAAATTTCTCTCTATACATTAGCATATTTTCTATTATGTTCAAAATTACTTGTGTAATAGGATTTATGTAATTAAGTTCCTTTTAGAATTCACCTCTACGGAAAAAATGTCTCTACTGATACTTCGATACATTTTATTTCATCAGATAATAAGAATTCTATAATTAGCATATTTCACTTTTTGCCTTTGTTGCTAGGAAACTCAGCTACTCATTAAGGTAAATCTGCTACTCTAGAATTTTGATACAGTTTTCCTCTTCTCTGTTGTCTAAAATTTTCTGTTTCTATTTTGATGGTCTTATTAGATGTGTTATATATTGTTAGCTTCCTTTAATTGGTGTTGGAAATAGGTAGGCACCTAAGTTATAAATTATATTAGCTATTACCTCACTTGGATGCACCTATCATTTAATCTATATACAAGTGTGTTCTGATGAAAGGAAATTGTGTCTAAAGATGCATTCAGGAAACAGAAGACTGGGGAAACGATTCAGTTTAATGATCACCTGATATTCTTAACATAAGAATATGCTGTAATCGTGAGGAGCTATTTAAAAATTCAGATTACTGGGTTCCACACTGAATGAAACTCTTAGGGTAGGGTTAGGGGAATTGTCTTTCTCCCCAGAGAGTGTTGCAGCCAGCCCCGCCCAAGTTCTTAGAAACCACTGCCCTAAACCAAGGACACAGGAGTGGGCTTTCTGTCAAAGGCTCCAGCAGCAAAATGGAGACATGAAGTGCTTTTCAAAGACTGCTTTAGGAAGAATTAGAAATTAGTATTCAAAATATGAGCCTCCTGAATCTGGGTTTTGTACTTTGCTTAAAACAAGCACCACTGCGATGGTGGGATATTTGTAAGGCATGGCTTCTCACATGAAGTGTGCCTTAGGAGACACAGAATTGGGGGGAGTGGGATCAGAGTATGCTTCAACACTTCCCAGATCTCAGGAAGCCCAAAGGCCCACTGGGAATATCAGCTTTCTATTCCCACCCGAAAGCACAGTGGTTTAAAACAGAAAGCATTTCTTTTGCTTGCAAATCGGTGGCTGGGCAGTTTAGTCTTGACTTAGCTAGGCAGTTCTTCTGGTCTGAGGGGATCACTTAGATGTTTGGCTTTTGGCTGGGGTGACCAAAAAAACAGGGCCATGTATGCCCACAGCAAGCTTGGGTATGTTCTGATGGCACCAGTCAAAGGCATAAGTTGAAAACCAATCAAGTAACCAAGTCATCACACCCACTGCAGGAGACCACACAGAGTTACATAGCAAAGGGTATTGATCCAGGGAGGGGTGGAGATGATGCCATTACATGATCAATCTGCCACACTGGGGATGAGAGGAATGGTTCAAATATTTCAGAGCATCCCAAATTTTATATTTATCTGCTCCCTCCCCAATAATGCTGCACACAAGGCCTAGAGTATTGTGTTTCTTTGCTCTTGGCTGGGATAGATCTGTTTCTTAGGGTTATACCAATTATCTCCTGCTTAACCAGAAGCTTTATTATGGAATGTCTGTCTTTATAGAAAAAGCAGAAGGAAGAATTCATTAATAATATAGGCAGCTTATTGACAAAGTCTTTTAAAACGTAAGAAAGGGACTTCTTTTTCCACTCTGGGTTGTAGTTAGCTCAAAGCATTAAAGGCCTAGCCAAAGGAAAGGTGTACCCATTTCCAGGCAGGAAAACTATTTGTCATGGTCTCTACTATTCTAAATGAGATGTCCAATTTTTAGCATAAATTATAAGACATACAAAAAGGCAAGAAACAACACACTCCCAAGGAATGAGGCAGTCATCAGAATCTGATGTAGATGTGAAACAGGTGTTGGAATTACGTGACAGGAAATTTAAAAGAACTACAATTAATATGTTAAAGGCTCTAGTGGAAAATTTGAACAGCATGCAAGGTCCTAAGAGTTACAATTTCAGCAGAGAAATGGAAACTATAAGAAAGAATCAAATGGAAATGCTAGAAATAGAAAACACGTAACAGAGATGAGAAATGCTTCTGAGAGGCTCCTCGGTAGACCTGACACAGCCAAGGAAAGAATCAGTGAACCTGAAGATAGGGCAATAGAAATTACCCCAACTGAAACACAAAGTAAAAAAGAAGTTAAAGCAAAAGAAAAACAGCAGAGCACCCAAAAGCTGTGAGATAACATTAAATACTCTCACATACAAGTAATTGGAACCCCTGAAGAAAGAGAGAGAATGGTGGTGCGGAAGGAATGTATATGTATTGTTTAATGACCAAGAACTTCTCCCCAGATTAATGACAGATGCCAAACCACAGGTCCAGGAAGTTAAGAGAACACTAAATAGGATAAATACCCCAAAAAGAACACTTTGTCAGAGTAATTCACCATATTAACAGACTAAAGAATAAAATGCAGAAAAAGCACTTGGCGAAATTCAAACTCCATTCATGATCACAACTTTTGGCAAATTAAGAATTGAAAAGAAATTCCTGGACCTCATATAAGATACCTGTACTTAGCATCATACTTAATGGTGAAAGACTGAGTGCTTTCCGCCTAAGATCAGGAATAAGGATGTTGTCTCTCACATCCAAGTCTCTCAACTTTGTACCAAAAGCTATAGCTAGTGTAATAAGGTAAGAAACAAATAAAAGGTACACAGATTGGAAAGGAAGAAAGAAAACTATCTCTATTTTTAGATGATATGATTGTCTGCTTAGAAAACTCAAAAATATCTACACAAAAGCTCCTAGGACTAAGAATTGAGCTCAGCCGGGTCTCAGGATGTGAGGTCAATATACAAAAGTCCCAATGGTATTTTTACACACTAGCAATGAACAATGCGAATTAGAACAGTTAGACTTTTAAAATACGAAACTTAAAATATCATTTACAATACATTTGAAATGTATTATGTGAAAATGTATTATGAGAATGAAATACTTAAGTATAAATCTAATAAAGTATACACAGAATCTATAGGTTGAGGGCTTCCCTGGTGGCGCAGTGGTTGAGAGTCCGCCTGCCGATGCAGGGGACACGGGTTCGTGCCCCGATCCCGGAAGATCCCACATGCCGCAGAGCGGCTGGGCCCGCGAGCCATGGCCGCGGAGCCTGTGTGTCCGGAGCCTGTGCTCCGCAACGGGAGAGGCCACAGCAGTGAGAGGCCCGCGTACAGCAAAAAAAAAAAAAGAATCTATAGGTTGAAAACCACAAGACATTGGTAAATCAAGTAAGCTTAAATAAATAGATATCAATTTTTTTTTGTAATTTGATCTATAGATTCAATGTAATCCCAATTAAAATCCCAGCTCGCTCTTTTTGTAGAGATCTAGAAAGGGATTCTGAAATTTATATTTAGATGCAAAGAAACTATAATAAGCAAAAGAATTATGAAAAAGAGAATCATACTACCTAGTTTCAAGACTTACTATAAAACTACAGTACGGTATTAGGGAAGGACAGACACATAGGTCCCTGGAACAGAATAGAGAGGCCAAAGAACAGTCAACTGAATTTTTTTTTTTTTTTTACAAAGGTGTAAAGGCAATTCAACAAAGAAAGGGAAGTCTTTTCAACAAATAGTGCTGGAACAATTAAATATGCAAGAAAATGAACCTTCACATATTTCTCACAGCTAATTCAAAGATTAACTCAAAATGGATCATAGACTGAAATACAAAATGAAAAACTGAAATTTCTAGGGGAAAGTCTGTGTGACTTTGGATTTGGCAAGGAAGTTTAAGATATAGTACCAAAAGCATGATCCATAAAAGAAAAAAATGTTAAATTCGACTTTTTGAAAATTCGTATCTTTTGTCTCTAAGAGACAGCATTAAGAGAATGAAAAGACAAGCCACAGACAAGACAGAATATTTGCACATCATGTATCTGATAAAGGTCTTGTATCCAGAATAAAGAACTCTCAAAACTCAATAATGAGAAAACAACCAATAAATTTAAAAATGGGCAAAGTATCTGAATAGATAGTTCATGAAAGACAATATGCAGATGGCACGTAAACATATGAAAAGATGTTCAACATCATTAGGGAATGCTACTTAAAAGCACAATGAGACGGTACTCTACACCTATTATTAGACTGCCTAAAATTAAAAAAAAAAATTAAGTTACAAGTGCTGTGAGAATGTGGAGCTACTGGAATTCTCATTCATTGCTGGTGGGAATGCAAAAATGATACAGCCGCCTTGAAAAAGTTTGTCAGTTTCTTATAAAACTAAACATACATATAGCATGTGACCTGGCTCTCTCACTCCTAGATATTTACCCAAATGAATTTTTTAAAACTTCTGTTTATACAAAAATCAGTTTGTGAATGTTTACAGCAGTTTTTTCATAAACACCCCAAACTAGAAACATCTCATAACAGGTGAATGTGTAAACTAACTGTGGTAACATCCATGCAATGGAATACTACTCAGCAATGGAAAAGAACACACTACTGACACATGCAGTAACTTAAATGAATCTTAGAGGCGTCATGCTGCGTCAGACAAAAGAGTGTACATATCGTTTGATTCCATTTATATGACAGCATACAAAAGACAAAACTATAAGGGTGGAAAACAGATCAGTTATTTCCATGGGTTGGGATGGGGGGAGGGGTTAACTAGAAAGGGACAGCACAAGGGAATATGGGGGATGATGGAATTGTTCCATATGGTACTCTGTTGGTGGATACACAACTCTACGTATTTATCAATACCTGTAGAATTGTACACAACAGTTATTTTTACTGTATGCAAATTTTTGAAAAAATCAACCAGGACCTAAGGATGTACGCAGACTATGACAACAGATCTAGTTTTATTACAAGTGAATGACATAACTGCACTGTAGGAGGTGGGAGAAAACATGTAAATGGATATTGTAAGAGTAAAGTAAAGACAGAAAGAACTGTACAAAAGCATTGTGCTCTAGTTGATTTTTTTTTTAATTGGGGTATAGTTGTTTTACAATGTTGTGTTAGTTTCTACCGTACAGCAAAGTGAAATAGAGTTCCCTGTGCTATACAGCAGGTTCTCATTAGTTATCTATTTTATACATAGTAGTGTATATATGTTAATCCCAATCTCCCAATTCATCCGAGGTTTTTTTTTTCTTGCAGGCGTTATGGTCTAGCAGTTGTGAAGCTACTTTACATATATATACCTTTTGTGTACATATACACTTTATATATATACTAGGGTTGAACAAATAAGTAAATATATTATAGATAATGAGCCCAGTTTTTAACTGTCAAAGATTGAGTCAAAGGGGAAATGCTAGAACTAATCCTGTGAGTATTGGATTGGAGTCAGAGGTATCAGTATGAATCAGTATGAATGTATGCATAAATATACATATATACACAGATTGATAGACATAGGAATATACTTATTGTAGAGATATGTGTGTATGCATTGGTTAGTAGACTTCATATATTTCCTTGCTCTGTTCACTGAGAGGACCTAGAAGCAGTGATATCCCAGTAGCCATGAGCAACCTACTATCCAGATTTTGGTTTCTAAATAGCACCCTCCAATAAAAGGGACCAGGGCATAATAGTAGTATTGGATTATAACCCAGAGAATAAATATCCACAAGCCCATGCTGATACGAATAAATAACTGAATAAATAAATCAGAGGAGAAGGAACAAGTCTCCTGTACAGAAGAATTCCAAGTAATAAATGTGGAAGGAATAAGGGAAATAGCAAAACACCATTAGAACGTCGCAATAGTAATTGCTCCAGAGAAGATGCACCAAAGAATGTTAAAATTAGCAGGCAAAACTTTTAAGAAAAAACAAAATATTTAGCTCAAAATGTCTCCCCAAATATTTATTGGTTATAAAGGGAAAGATAGTAACTTCACAATGGAGAAACCTGACAGACAACACCTTAACTAAGTCATCAAGGCTAGCATCAGTGATAAGGTACTGATACTTTGTATCTCCTGGTGTGATGCACTAAGAATGGCACATCACCTCAGTGGTCATCAACCTCAAAATCCATAAGTAAATCTAATTATGAAGAAATAAGACACACCCAAGTTGAGGGACAGTCTACAAATACCTGACCAGGACTCTTCAAAAGTGTCGAGGTCATGAAAGACAAGGCAAGACCAAGGAGTTTTCACAGATTGGAGAAGACTAAGGAGACCTAACAAGTACATGCAACATGGATCCTGGACCAGAATAAGAATCAGTGTAACAACCAGTGATATTTGAGTACCATCTGTAGTTTAGCTGATACTGTCCCAGCGTTAATTTCTTAGTTTCCATAATTGTAAGTCTAAGAGTACTCACAAACATAGAAAACAAATTTACGATTACCAAAGGGGAGCAGGGAGGGACAAATTAGGAGTATGGGATTAACAGATACAAACTACTATACATAAAATAGATAAGCAACAAGGATTTACTGTATAGTCCCAGGAATCATACCCAGTATCTTGTAATAACCTATAATGGAACATAAACTGCAAAAAAACCCTACCCAAATCACTATGTTGTACACCTGAAACTAGCGCAACATTGTAAATCAACTGTACTTCAATAAAAGTATTTCAAAATAAGAAGGGCTTTTTGTGTGCAACACACACACAAAGGAAAAATAATAAGTGTTCTGTGGTGAAAGGTTAGAAGTGACTGGTTTAGATGAAGAAGCATGAAGAGCGGAATGGGCCTTCGTTTGTAATAAGCCACACTTCCATTTTAGAGCTGGTTAACTGAGAGGTTAGGGGACTCAGCCAAGGACACAATATTGCAGCTGTAGGGGCAGGACTAGGACCCGGGTTTTCTGGCTCCTTATGTGCCACTTTTTCCATCCCATTCCCTGCCTCTCTGCTCCAGGGGAGGATTTTCCTGTAACTGTTTTGATAATACTGTTTCTGCTTTGCATGTTTTCTTAAGTAGATGTCATAGTCCTGGTTAGATATCTTGTTGAGTCAAATATCCCCAGTGTTCCCTGTCGTGGGTGTCTGTTTGAATCATGTCTACCCTCCAGGTGATGGCTTATGTATTTGTCTTCTTCTCTTTTTTTTTTTGACTTTATAATCAAATTTATTAATACCCTCTGGAAATAAGAAAATATTACACATTTACACAATGAAGGATAAAGGCCTTTCTAAACTACAGACACACAGACATACAGAGACAGATAAAGAGGGCTTATAGCTTGGATTCTAAAATTTCAGTCACAGGTCAAGAGTAAATGCAGAAACCCCAAATCTCACCAGTCCTCGTATGAAAGAGTTGTTTTCCCTCCCAATGGGCAAAGGACTCAGTTGATTTGGGCTCAAGATTGTATTTGTCTTATTCTTTTCAGCAGAAACTGGAGACGAGCAAAAGGCCTCCGTCTGGAACTTCTACTACCTCCAAAAGCACCTCCCCCACGCTCACGCCTTCACCTTCTCCCAAAGGGCAGGCAGCCGAGTCCTCCGTGTCCTCCTCCTCATCCCACCGGCAGTCCAAGAGCAGCGGGGGCTCCAGCAGCGGCACCCTCACTGATGAGGGTGAGTCCCCCGGGTCCTGAAAGCCCACCCTTTCCTCTTCACCATGGTAACCTAGCAGGTGCCCTTCTTTGCTATAGCCATCCTAGGTCAGGTGTTTTATTGTTTTTTCAGTCAAACAAAAACACCTGTCTTTCCCCTTCCCTATTCTACCTTATATTTTTGTCTTCACTGAGCTTACATACCTAAAAGATGTATAGTAGTTTTTGAATGTAGGTGAGTTTTGTTTATATATACAAACAAACACCTGTAGAACTGCTTCTCCAACCCCAGTTATGTACCTTTCCCTGAGCCTTGTACAAATCAGAATTCTGTCAGTTGCAAGGGATGGAATCTCCACTCAAACTGATTTAAGCAAAAACAATACCCAAAACTGATAATTTGTTGGCTCATATAATGGAAATATCTAGGGTGTTCTTCAGGCGTGTCTGGATCCAGGTGCTTAGGGAGTGTTTCTCTCCATGTCTCAGGTAAGCTCTCTTCAACTGGTGGCAAGGATACCCCCAGCAGCTTCATGCTTACTTCTTCTTCCTACTAACTTAGCAACCCCAGCAGAAAGAGTGCTACTTTCTTAGTAGGTCCAGCAAAATCCCAGAGGTAAATGTCATTGCCCTGTCTTGGCTATATCTATAACAACTTGGGTTGTTTGCCCATCCTTGACTATCTCTGTGTCCCCAAGGGTGGAGTGTGTCTGCCTTTGGAGCCAGGGTTGGGATCAGGTCTGTGTGGATTGGGAGAGGGAGAGAAGTAGCTCCTCAGAGGAGAATGGAAGTGGATGGAGGGCAAGCAAAAGCAGGAGATGTAACCAGGAGAACACTGGAACTTGCATGAGTGGGGATGATGAGGAAAGGAAAATGGACCGGACAGCCGGGCAGGAGTGGAGGCTGTGCAGTGAGGCCCCAGATAAAGATGTGAAGATATAAAAGATAAAGGAGAGAAGAAGCTCATCCTTTACAACTGCCCTCTGGTGGCTCCTGGGAGCAGGGATGGGGGAGGAGGGAGCAGGGCTTTGATGAGAGATGGGGCCCAGGCAGGTGCAAATCAAGGAGTATAAATCCGAGAGGGGGAGAAAACTCTCATTGTGTGTGTGGTCCTCACAAGTGCATTTGCAGGCATCTTGCTGCAGCTACTGGGAGGGAGTGCAGAGCAGGTTCTGCCCAGCAAGTGATAAGTTGAAATCAACTGCACAGGCTATATGGTCTGTACTGAGTTGATAAATGTACACTGCCATTGGCATCCGCTTTATTTGGGGCTGCTTTTATTGTTTTGTGATATCTAGTGCAATCATTTATAAAAGCTTCAGAGATTCACTAGCAACCCCATTCTTCCCTGTGTTTTCTCTTTTTTATATAATGTTTTTTTCTCTTCTTTTTTTTTGGGGGGGGGCCACACCATGGGGCTTGTGGGATCTTAGTTCCCCAACCAGGGATTGAACCCAGGCCCTTGGCAGTGAGAGCGTCGAGTCCTAACCACTGGACCACCAAGGAATTCCCCCTGTTTTCTGTGTGGAGTCTTAATTTCCCTACCCATGAACTCTCCCACCTCAGAGGCTTTCAGGAATCTAAACTCTTACAGGTTCAGTTTGGGATTTGTACCCCACCTTTTTCCAAGAAAGAGTTGAGACAGTCATCCGAATGCACTATGCAGTCTATGCCCACTTTGTGTCCCTCTCATTTATTATTAAAAAAAGGTTTGCAAAGCCTAGTTGGGATAAAAACAGGAGGACCTGACAGCAAATTCTTTTTAGATTACCTTCTCTGGCTTAGAAAGCCTAGTTTTCCCTCCTGGGGTTCCTGGGTCCCGAGGCAGCCAGACCCTTGTCCTTCAGGCATTAGATTATCACAGACCAGAGCCTGCAATCTATCCCCAAATAGCCATTCTTTATGATATTTCTGTGGGAAATCTGTAGCCTCAGTCAAGGACTGCTTGCAAGCCTTTGCCCTGCTCATCCTCCCACCTGTGTCCGTCTGTTCATTCCTCCTGGAGGAAGTGGTGGGGCGGTGACGACGTGGCCTTCTCAGCCTCACATTCTTTCTATGAAGGTGACTGGGGCAGGCCCTGGGTGCTGTAACCTGTGCCAGTGGCAGCATAACTCATCAGGCTGGGGATTCAGATACATTCCACAGAATAACATTAAATGATTGTAACTGCAGGGTGGGATCAAACGTGTGTTATCAGCAAGGCACGAAGCACCATGGCAGGCTTCACTGAAGAGTGTGGCCCTCGTGCTGGGCCAGGAGGACTGAGAAGAGTGGGGGGCTGGGAGCCGGGAATGGTGGCCCAGAGCCAATTGTTACATGTGTAGGAAACAGTTGAGCTGGCAATTAAACACAACTGTTTAAAGTCAAATTACAACAACAAAAGTATGTGTAAAAAAAGAAGATAGGGACTTCCCCAGCGGTCCAGTGGTTAAGACTCCATGCTTCCAATGCAGGGGGTGTGGGTTTGATCCCTGGTTGGGGAATTAAGATCCCACATACTGCATTGTGCGGCCAAAAAGTTTTAAAAAATAAAACTAAAAACGCTTAAAAAAAAAAAGAAGACAAAAAAAAGTCAAACTGCATGAACTTATAATTAAGCTGATTATGTTACATGTAAAGGTATGTGGCATTTAAAACAGAATATATTATTTACTAATTTTTAGTGCATTTTACTAATACCTGTTCTCTTAAGGTTCTTTATGTCTCTTTTATCTACGTGGTGGGAATACTGTGTATTGATGTGTTACTGCTGTGCATCTTTCCCAGTTCCACTTCCAGGAACATGATGTTGCTAGGTTGAAATTGACCACAATGGGGCATTTACACCACGGAAATCAGCAAATACCCACTAGGGCTTGATTTAATGTTTTAAAGAGCATCTGGATGTCATCTAGACAGTGACAGAGACAGTGTTAATTATACAGGTTAAACTTTAACTGTTTAACCTGTTATTATTGAGAATAACATTAAAAATTGAGAAAATTTTCTTTAAGGTTTTGAAAACCATTATCTGATTCAGCAAAGTTGCTCACATGAAGTTCCAACATATGTCTTCATAATTTCATTTCATCTCTCCTGTTCACATAAACGGAAGCATTAGTGAGCCTTCATGTAGGAGCTACACTCATTGGCTATGTCTTCAAGAGTAAGGCAAAAATCAATGAAGGCATTCAGTGAGACGCCTGAAATGCAGTGAAGGCATTGGCTCTATGGAATTTATAATACAGAGTATTGTGTAGTTTATTATTATATGTAAATTGTGCACACACATCCTTAAATCAGTAAAATCATGTACTTATATTCGTGCGTACATTCCCCCTCCCAGAAATCCAGTTGTTAAACACTTAGCAGCACACAGATGTGGAGAGAGACTCGTGGAGGGAATAACAGCAGCAAAGCGTGATAGGCGTCATGAACCTATAATAGATTATGTGTGGGTTGGGACTTGTTTCATCTCATACATCCTAGCTCATTAGCACCTCTTCTGTGAAGCCTGTCCAGTCCCTTGGGCTGGTCAGCTGTTCTCTTTGTCCCCAGATCCCCTTATTCATGCCCTTCACCATATACTCATCACCAGTGGGAGAAGTGGCAGAGCAGTGTGTGTCGCAGAAGCCTGGTAGCTAAACCACTGTGTTTGAATCCCTGCTGTGCCATGGACTAGTGGTGTGACCTCACCCGAGATATGGTACCCAGCTTTCTGTGCCTTCCTCATCTGTAAATGGGGACAGTAAGAGGGTCTACCTCATGGGGTTGTTAAGAGGAGATGCATCATCCATACAGGGTGCCTGACAGTGAGCATTGTGCATCAGCTGTCATCCTCTTCATTATATCTTCCCAGCTACACTGAGTTCCTTCACAGCATGGACGTTTCCATCCTTGCATTCCCAGCACGTAATAGGCACAGTAGTAGCCACTGTTGAATGATGAATGAGTGAATAAAAGGACCTCTGACCTCCTAACCTCCAGTCCACTCTTTTGTAAGCCGCCCCCACTGCCCCAGGACCTTTGCGCTTGCTGTTCTCACTGCCTGGATGCTGCCTGGTGCTCTTTGCCTTGATATCTGCACAGGTCACTCCTTCATTTACTGCTCAAATATCTCCTTCTGAGAGACCTTCCCTGACCACCCTCTATAAAACAACATTCTCACATCCCCTGTCAACCTCCCCCACCCTGCTCTGTTCTTCCTCATTGCCTTGAGCCTGACAGCCTGCTTATGGTCTGCTTCAGTCCCTATTGAGTCCCCAGTGCCTAGTCTGATAAATCCTTATCGAATGTGTGAATGAATGTTTCTTAAAGCCCCCACAGATGCTGCTTTTGTCTCCTTCTTTATCTTCCCTGCTCTGATAACTTGATACTCAAAACCTTCTGTTTTCCCCCGGTCTGTGCCCATCTGGCTCTGCTGTTCCATTCAGACATGCCCTTCCTTCAGGAAGCCCACAGCCTCCGAATGCTTGAGGCAAACCTTGACTCTGGTCTGAAGCCCACCTACCTGTTCTCTCCAGTTCTTTCTCTGTCTTGCTGAGGACTGCTGCCATTAGTGTTTACTGCAGCTGTAGCTAATAACAGTCAAGAAATCATAATTAAAAATTGTTCTGGGACAGACGGGAGGGTTTTAATCCCAGCAGCTAGAACTCCAAGAACTTGATGGTCCCGCCATTGGAGAGTCAGCCATTGGAGCCTGGCCATGATCTGCCCCCCCATCTTCTGTCTTCATAGCCCAATCTGGGGTTTTGGCAAATGCTGAGAGCCTGCCCTGAGGGAAGAGTATGGTCAACAGGTGGCTCGGGACCCACCTTCAGCTTCATCCCCAGGAACGCAGCTTAGATCTGCTTTCTGTGTTGGGGTTTCTGGTAGAATTTCGAAATAAGATTACCACTGTTTTATGAAAGTTTGAAGATCACTCTTGATACATTTTACCAAATGCTAAAATATCTTATTTTACATTCTTTCCCTCTTGAAGATGAACTGACTGGAATCCTTAAGAAATTATCACTTGAGAAATATCAGCCCATTTTTGAGGAGCAAGAGGTAAGGATGTTCTTTTTTGTTTTTTGTTTTTGTTTGTTTGTTTTGCGGTACGTGGGCCTCTCACTGCTGTGGCCTCTCCTGTTGCGGAGCACAGGCTCCGGACGCACAGGCTCGGCGGCCATGGCCCACGGGCCCAGCCGCTCCGCGGCATGTGGGATCCTCCCAGACCCGGGCACGAACCCGTGTCCCCTGCATCGGCAGGCGGGCTCTCAACCACTGCGCCACCAGGGAAGCCCAGGATGTTCTTTTTGAATGTCAATTTATGTCTTACCATAAAACAGTTGTCTAAATATGTAGGTTGTCATCCTGTAAGCCTAGATTGATCTTTTTCACTGAGATAGCTGAGGAAATAGAATTCTTGTTCAGCACATTTGGTTCAGTTCATAACAGTGAAATCCTGGGGACCTTATGGCTTGTTTTATTATAATAGAATTTTATAATTTTGAGCTCTGCTCTCTCTAGTAAAATTTGTTTCTGTCCTTTTAGTTGAAGGGGACTGCCTGGCAGGTTCTTAGGTTTAAAGCAGGTAAAAAAGCAAATCCTAATGAATCTGTGTTCAGTATCTGGATGTAAATAGTCTGTGTTAGTCTAAGAGAGTTCCTATTTGCTTTAAAGCACTCACAATCACATTTTTAAAAATTACTGTTCTGAGATGTATATGTATAACTGATTCACTTTGTTATAAAGCAGAAACTATCACAAAAAATCACAAAAAACAAAAAACTGAACTAAACTTGAGGGACAGTGATAGGATTCAAGATAGCAGGCTGTCACTTAGGAATCACCACAGGATTATAGTATCTGGATAGGCAAGAAGGAGATGAGACAGGGGGTGGGGGTGGGAAGAGGAAGAGTGGAACACCTAATCTATATTTAAATAAACTTAAAAAAAAAAGATTACTGTTCTGCAGTTTGGCAGTTTCTCAAAATGTTTAGCAGAGTTACCTTATTACCCAGAAATCCCTCTCCCAGGTATATACCCAAGATAACTGAAAGCATGTGTTCACACAGAGTGTTCATAGCAGCACTATTCATAGTAGCCAAAAAGTGGCAACGACCCAAATGCCCATCAATTGATGAATGAATAAATAAGACGTGTTATCTCTATACCATGGAATGTAGCTAGGCCATGAAAAAGAAGGAAATGCTGATGCACACTACGACATGGATGAGCCTTGAAAACACTGTGCTAAGTGGAAGAAGTTAGTCACAAAAGGCCACATATGGTATGACTCCATTTATATACAGTGTCCAGAATAGGCAAATCTATAGAGACAGACAGTAGATTAGTGGTTGCCAGGGACTGTGGGGAGGATAGAAAGGGAGTGATTGCTAATGAGTATGGGTTTTCTTTTTGGGGTGATGAAAATGTTCTAAAATTAAGTGTGGTGACGGTTGCATAACTCTGTACTAAAAATCTTTGAATTGCACACTTTAAATGGGTGAATTGTATGGTAGGTGAATTACGTCTCAATAAGATGTTAACATGTTTACCGTTGGCCAAATGAAACTCCTCAGTGGGCTCATTAGCCACCAGGGTGTAATCACTGGCTCAGAACATTCTGGTGCCCCGTTTAGTACATAACAACTGTCATAGTTATTGTAGCAATCACGAGAGTCACTCATTGTCCCCAACAAGCTTGAGACACAGTTGAGGAGTTTGTTTGTTTGTTTTTTGGGTAATACACAGTATATTGACATTCAAAGTAAATACAACAGATCATGTTTAAATTTAAAAGGGTCTGCCTCAGAATAAAAGCCAAAAGCCGATGTAAAAAAAGGCATTGTGGTTGTGAAGCAAATCCAGTCTCTATAAAAATAACTCAAGCTAAATGATGGCAAGAGAAATGTTCCTCACTGGGCAGATGAACTCAGCCTAGTCAGTTTGATTTAAATATTATTTAACATTTTCTCTGTTATTGAGAAGGCAGAATTATTTGGTCATTAGAATCTTACCTAATTCATAAATTCCAAAATCTGAGGAGTGTGTATTTTTGTTCAAGGAACAGTAAGGGGTGCTGTGGCTTTCTTCCTTGGTTTGCTTTTCTGCCCTATCCAGTCTGGCCTTCCCGCCTCCTTGATGTCTTAAACTTCAGTGGCGATTTTTCTCATCGTCAAAAAAATCTTTGCTGATGGCTGCCTTGCTTTTATTTTATGCATTCCGTGCTTTCTGAGGAGCTGGGTGTGGGGTCTCTGCCACAGGTCTGGGATTGTGGGGGAGGGGAGTATCCAGCAGGGCCAGGGGCAGGGGGTTTCCGTCAAAATCATGTCACCTCTTCCTTGAGCCCGTTAGCGCCTTGTGATCTGTAAAGCCCCCGAGGGATTCAGGGAGCTTATCGTTACCAGAGGGGCCCTCTCTGCATCTCAGGGAGAGCTTGATGTTGGGTAAGGGAGCAGACCCTTCCCCACTAACTCAAACCTGGTTCAAGATTTTTTTTAAAATCCAGGAAAGTAAAGTGACTGTTAAAAGAGATCAAGACAGGGAAGAAATTTCTCCTGGAGCTGAGGCCTAGGCAGCGGTGACAGAAATGTTAGAGTTTCTCTGGTAAAAACCAAGGACTGAACAGCTTTGAGATGCCCGTTTTCTTCTGGTAAAAACCAATGGCCCTTCTTTCCTTTATTGCTTCTGCTTGTTTATTTTCTCACTCTATCTTTCCACAGTCTGCGTCTCTCTTGTCCTTGGGTGGGGAAACATGGTGAGTACTGCCATATACTCATGTTTTCTGTGCAGTATCCGATACTGTTAAAAGTGCAGCAACATTGGAATTAACTTTCTAGTAGCAAGACTTGGACTTTTTACCACTGTAGTCACCCAAAGTACTGTCTCAGAGGCTTCCCTTACTTGTTTCATTTTCAGAGTCTTTCCAGATTGCACCTCTCCTAAAAATCCCAGGCCTGGAGCTGAGGAAAGTTCATTTTTTTGTTTTGTTTTGTTTTTGTTTGTTTGTTTTTTATTTATTTTATTTATTTTTGGCCGCGTTGGGTCTTCATTGCTGCACACAGGCTTTCTCTAGTTGTGGTGAGCAGGGGCTACTCTTTTTTTTTTTTTTCGGTACACGGGCCTCTCACTGCTGTGGCCTCTCCCGTTGCGGAGCACAGGCTCCGGACGCGCAGGCTCAGCGGCCGTGGCTCACGGGCCCAGCCGCTCCGCAGCATGCGTGATCCTCCGGGACCGGGGCACGAACCCGTTTCCCCTGCATCGGCAGGCGGACTCTCAACCACTGCGCCACCAGGGAAGCCCAGCGGGGGCTACTCTTCGTTGTGGTGCGTGGGCTTCTCATTGCGGTGGCTTTTTTTGTTGCAGAGCACAAGCTCTAGGCATGCAGGCTCAGTAGTTGTGGCGCACGGGCTTAGTTGCTCCGCGGCATGTGGGATCTTCCCAGACCAGGGATCGAACCCGTGTCCCCTGCATTGGCAGGCGGATTCTTAACCACTGCGCCACTAGGGAAGTCCTGAGGGTTCGTTTTTAATGATGTTTTCAAATAAACTTTCATCATAAAGCCAGGAATTGGAAGTAGTAAATCATAATTAATTCACTACTAATAAGCACTAATAGCTCGTTATCATGATAGTCTTGTTGTGGTTGGGAAAAAGAGGTGTGGCACCGAGCAGATAGCAAATCCCCCTTTCTCTTCCCAGGTGGATATGGAAGCATTCCTCACGCTCACCGATGGTGACCTGAAGGAGCTGGGTATTAAGACAGATGGATCCAGGCAGCAGATTTTGGCAGCGATTTCTGAACTGAACGCAGGCAAGGTATTGTTCTCAATCTTTTTTTTTTTTTTTTTTTTTCCTGTTTCCAACAGCTGAGAGCTTCACCGGGATCCTCGGCCCCAGTGTTCCAGGGACCTTCATGGTCTGATTTCATCTCTCCCCCACACCTGGTGGAGGCCAGCCCCGCTCATACACCTCTCATGACCGAGGGGTCACTACCTTTGAGTATGCCTGTTCCTTTTCGAGATCTCTCTTCCCATAAGGTGGTTTCTCCTTAGATTTGGCTAAAACATTCCCTCCGGTCATCTCACCCCACCGGGCTGGGTTTTGCCCTCCGGAGCACAATGGAAGTTGATTAAGACAGGCCCCAGAGTCAGGCCGACCTGGGTTTGAATCCCAGCTCCTCCACTTACAGTCACCCTGGGCAAGTCACAGCCTTCTCTGAGCCTCGCTTTCTTGTCTGTAGGGTGGGGGTGATGGGCTCGCTGCCGGGACTAAACTGCTCAGCAGAGCACCTGGCACACAGAGATCTGTCAGTCAGTGTTGGTGGTGTTGTTGGCATCCTGCATTTTTGTCTAATGTTCAACTTCTGTTTCACCAGCTTTAGAGCTAAAGATTAGCCATGCCCCCACCCACCCATCCACCCACCCAAAGGCACATATGTGAAAAACAAACACGCAAACAGAACACAAGAGAAGTGAGGCACCACTCTCTCTGCAGACAGTTGTACAGTCGCTCTTGGGCTATTCACATTCCTTTGCCTTCTGCCTTTTTCCCTAACGTGGGCTGGATTTTTTTGGGTCTCTTATTCAAGCAATAACGTATAAATACTTGCAGACCTGTTGCTCTTTCACACTTAGCCTAACAGCTCCCCACTTGTTGGACAATAGTGACAGGTAAAATCTGGGATTTGACCATCGTAAACAGTACCAGAATGGACATCTCTGCCTTTTTGCTTTTTCTTCTGTTGTTTTGTTCTTCAGGCTGTGTTCCACAATACAAGGTTATGTTAGCGATCGTACCGTTTTCTGGTTCTTTCTCTATGTTGCCAGATAGGCACAGAAATATTGAACAGACCTGTAGTGACAATCTCAAGTAAATACCCACGTCACATCTTATCATTCACAGATCACTGTGCATACCTTCCCTCAGTTAATCCAGGAGGCCGGTACCCTCACACTCTCCTCGTGCAGCCCAGGAGCAGAGTCGGGGGCAGGGAGGGGGTCCTCCTCACTGGTTCCCACACTGTGTGGAAGCAGCTCCTCCAGCCCTGCAGCCTCGCCGGGTTGGGGGCTGGGTCTTCTGCCATCGTGGTCGTCACCGTTTTGCCTGTGTGTAGGCTGTGAGGTCGTCCTTCAAAGTGATGGAGTCAGCATTGCTTCAGGTGTCTGCAAGCGTAAGCATTTTCCTGCAGGGCTTTGCTGTGTGTTCTTTCTCCTCTGCAAGTGGCCTGTTCCTAAACACCGCTCACCTGTCCTGGGCCCCTTGCTGCCTCACTTTACAGATAGGGAAGCAGAGGCTCCGAGAGGGGCAGTGAGCCCCAACTCGGAGACCAGCACCGTTTCTTTTGCCTCAGTTATTCTGTTATTGATTCCTTCTGGTGTATTTTCCGTTTCAGTTATTGTGTTGTTCATCTCTGTTTGTTTTCCTTTAGTTCTTTTAGATCTTTGTTAAATATTTCTTGTATTTTCTCAGTCCGTGCTTCCATTCTATTTCCGAGATTCTGGATCATCTTTACTATCATTACTCTGAATTCTTTTTCAGGTAGACTGCCTATTTCCTCTTCATTTATTTAATCTTGTAGGTTTTTACCTTGCTGCTTCATTTGTGACATGTTTTTTTGCCCTCTCCTTTTTTTTTTTTCTTCATGAGTGGGATTGTATTCCTGTTTTACTGGTTCTTTGGCCTGAGGCTTCAAACACTGGAGTTTGTAGGCTATTGGGTAGAGCTGGATCTTGGTGCTGAGATGGGGACCTCTGTGAGACCTCACTCTGGTGAATATTCCCTAGGGTCTGAGGTTCTCTGTTAGTCCAGTGGTTTGGACTCGGAGCTCCTACCGCAGGAGCTTCCGCCCGACCCCAGGCTCGCAAACCAAGATCCCGCAAGCCACGTGGAGTGGCAAAAAATAAAAGGCGCGGGATGGCGGGAGGCCTTGGCCGTGGAGGGCAGGGCCTAAGCAAGGGCGAGGTTTGGGTGGTGGGTGGGGCCAATACTCAGGACCCACAGGGCTGGAAAAGGCCCTGGGGGCTGTGGGGGGTGGGGCTTAGGCTCAAGGAACAGAAGGGACACAGGTGTGCCCCCCACCCCTGGTCTCAGAGGGCAGCGGACCTCACCTGGGAGCCCAGCAGGCTTCCTGGGCTCGAGTGGGTGGGGCAAACTCCTCCCACCTCTCCTGCTCCTCCGGTCTGGGAGGGCCCCTCTCGCCTGCCTCTCCTGATCTCCCCGGCCTCTCTCCTATGCTCCCAAGGACCTGTTGGCCTGGACGGGGCCTTGGAGGGCAGGGGACCCGCCTGGGAGCTCAGCAGGCTCCCTGGCCCACGTGGGCCAGGCAGTTGCCCTCTGCTCCTCTCATGCTTTTTCTGGAGAGCCCCTCCCACCTGCCTCTCCTGATCTCCCCGGCCTCAGGGGCGCTGATCCTGTCTGGCCTCCACTTCTCCCCCCTCAGTCCCCTACGTCCTACCGGTTCACTCTTGGGTTCCTTCCGTCTCCTTGGGCGTCAGAGTCCCCCACCAGCGACCGGCAGGCACCCTAGTTGTGGGGAGATGCTAACTCCGCATCTTCCCACACTGCCATCTTGACACCGCCTCCTCAAAAATTTTTTTTTAATGGATATTCGCCCCAAACCTGGCTCAGCCATAAAAATATCAGCAAAGCAGTGTGGACCCTCAGCCTGCAAACCATTTGACTTCCAGGTGAGCCTACCCCAATATCCGAGTTGTGATATATACTCAAGTCAGCTTATTAGTCTGTGAGTTTCAGACAAGTTCTATATTGGAGAAGGTTAAACAGAAGTGGTGGCCTGAGTTTCACCTTTATTTGGTCCTAAGCCATTGCTTCTTTCCATTCCCATTTTTTTGTGATTATTCAAAGATGTGCATATTTGTCTTACTAAATTTGCACAGTGCCAAAAAGGCGAAAAAAAAACTTTCAAAGGAGTCACGATCCAACCCCCCAGAGGCCAGCACTGTTCGTACTTGGTAAGATCGCTCTGCAGCGTTTTATGCTGAATGTTTTTCTTTATGTGGCTGAGATAAATTTGGATCTATAATTTTACATTCTCCTTACTTTGTTTAACAGTAAATATATGCAGTTACCCATGTCATTAAGAACTCTTAATATAATAAAATAAATATGCAAGGATGTACTAAGATTATTTTTTTTAAATCCCTACTTGTTGGATATGTAGATATCCAAACTTCCTATAAATAGTGCTACAGTGAGCAACTTCGTGTATAAGGCGTTCTAATTATCTCCTCAGAATAGATGTCTAAAAAAAGTGCAATTATGGAGTCAAAGAGTCTAAGTCAAGGTATATGGTACTTTGTCCTGAAATACCTTCCAGCAGGAGCCAGTGAACACCCCCACCAGCTGTGGTTATAAGTTCCAGTGTCACCCTTGCCAGCATTGGGTACTACCAACTTGCTTTTTAATTTTTATTAATTTGATAGGCCGAGAAGTAAGCCTTGTATTGGTTTGTATTTCTTTAACTACTAGATAGACTGAACATTTTTTCTACTTTTAATGGCCATTTGCCTTTTTTCCTTTTGAGAATTATCAGACAGGTCCTTTGAAACTTGGGGGTTTTTAAAGGGCAGTTATCATTATCATCTTCAATCAGGTGTGGATGCAGGGAGTGATTATGGTTTTCATCATCTGCGGCTCCCTCCTGAGGTTAGGAAGCATAGTGTGCTGGAACCCTGGCTCGCCCTGACCTCATTTCTCAGGCAATTAAGGCTAAGGTGGTGTCTACTAATGACATGGTTGTCATCCCCTCTATTTATTTTTTAGCCCTCTGCAGTTTGCACAGTGTCACCCCGTTCATTATCTCAGGTTGAGCCTCATCACAGCCCCAGCATGTGATACCATCCCCAAATGAAGAAAACAATAGCCAAGACCAATAAAACTAAAAGCTGGTTCTTTGGAAAGATAAACAAAATTGATAAACCCTTGGCCAGAAACTCAGCAGCCTGGGGTCATGCCTGGGACAGAGTGAGTAGCGGAGTAGGGATTCGGGGTCCTCTGACCCCACCTCCCCACCTCCTATGCTCTGTCCTCCTCCCTGCTGCCTTGAGGTGTGTGCTGATGAAATCCTGATGGCACTTTCCCAGCTGTCTTGGAAGAATGACTTGGAAGGACTGTGTGAAGGGAGACTCTTCTGCCCTCCCAAGTGTCCAGGAGGCCTCATCAGCACTAGAGGTCTCTGCTTGGGGATCTGGAAAGGGCAGTCCATGAAATAAAAGAAGAGAAAGTTTAAAGTCTAGGCTCATTCGGTGGAGGTTTTTTTTTTTTTTTTTCCCCACTCTTGGCAGAAAACAATCTGCCAGAGATTATTCCGTTTTAATTTGCTTTACATTTTGACCACATTTATTTCTTAGTTTAAAAAATATATGTTTAATCTACACTGCTGCCCCCTGAGGTCAGGATATGCCGGCCTCCTGCTGCCCACCCGCAGCCCAATGTCAGCAGCAACCATCTGAGGTACAATGATCATCCTCGTTTTATAGATGAGGAAATTAAGGCCCAGAGTGATGAAGAATCTTGCTCAAGGTCACCCAGCTAGTAAATGGGAGGGTCGGGATTTGAACCCAGGCTGTGTGATTCCAGTCTCTGTTCTTCACCTCTATATATCACTGCCTCTCGCCTACGTATTTGGTGAAGATGTTCTTTGGGCTTAAAAAAACATCCACATCCCCCCTCTTTTCCCATCTCAAAATATGTGTGTAAAGGGCGGCAACTAGGAGGGGAGTGGTCTGCAAGGATGGGGTGAGACGTGAATCACTGTGAAGACGAATCTGTCATCTTTTGGACAAGGGGGAGTAAAGGCAGTTCAAACTCTCACTCTGTGTCAGAAAGTTCGGCTCCCTCTGAAGTCCCTGGAGATATGAGGGCTGGAAAGATGCACAGGGCAGGGTAGGAGACGTCCCTTCCGGGCCGAGTGACCCAGGGCGAGTCATTCTTGCTCCCTGGGTTCTGCTGCCCTTCCTCATCTGGGAAATTGGACCCCTGCATCTTGGGGGCCTCTCCAGCCCTGGCATGCTGTGTTTGTGGGTGCTGGGGGAGATTCTGACTCAGGATGTTTTTATTGAACTCAGTACTCTTT
This sequence comes from Mesoplodon densirostris, assembly GCF_025265405.1. Lineage (NCBI taxonomy): Eukaryota > Metazoa > Chordata > Mammalia > Artiodactyla > Ziphiidae > Mesoplodon > Mesoplodon densirostris. The sequence continues at coordinate 25,507,972 of NC_082666.1, read as the reverse complement.
CAATTAGGTAATTTGTTTTCCCCAAGACACCCATGGGTTTTTCAAGTATGAGTTAAACGTCAACAGCACTGTGTCAATTGAATTAATGGTTAAAAGATTTAACAAGACTTTCTGTGTCTGTTTTCAATTTCCTCCACAGGGACGGGAGAGACAAATTTTACAGGAAACCATTCACAACTTCCACTCTTCCTTCGAGAGCAGCGCCAGCAACACCAGGGCCCCTGGAAACAATCCCTGTACGTGACCTTCCTTCCTGTGGTCACCAGCGTGAGCTTTCTGAATCTCAGTACCCCCTTCACATGGCCGGTGCTCCAGCCACCATCAGACCTTCCCCATTCCCTGAAACACACTATGTTTTTGTCACACCGCTGTGCCTTAGTCCCTCTGCCTGGAACACCTGTCTTCCCTTCCCTTCTGTAGTAGTTGGTGATGCTTGTTGCTATAACAAACTCCAACACTGTAGAGACTTACTCTCCCATACAATCCAGTATGGCTGCATCCGCTCGGCAGAAGCACACGGTGATTCAGGGACCCAGCTCCTTTCATTTGTGGCTCTGCCATTCCTGGGGCCTCAGAGGCTTTGTTTCTGGCTGGCAGAGGGGAAGGGGATGGTGAAGGAGGCACAGCCATTTCTTTACTGCTTTGCTCTTAACTGCTCACGTTCCATCGGCCACTCATAGTCACGTGACCCCACGTGTAGTCGTTGTTCAGGTAGTGGCTTCACAGCAACAGCTCTGTACTTAGATGGGGGGGCACATATTTTGGCAGAAGGTTAGCCACTCTTCCACGTCTTCCCTTAGAACTTCTAACTTCTCCCTAATGGTCCAAGTCACCTATCAAATGAAGCCTTTCTCAACTCCCTTACACAGAACTAACTCCTCCAGCCTCTGGGGCCCTTACTGCTCTGTGTGATAACTCTGCTCTAGCACTTCACTGCACCTGCTGCAGACAGCATACAACAGCTGTTCAGGATGTATATGTTGAAGACTTCATTCCTGCAAAGGCAGCCTTTTATGTAGGAAAAATGGCGAGGCCCAAGGTGTGATCTTGAGGGATCCCTTTTCCTTCCTGGCCTTCAGTTTCCTTGTCTGTCGTCAGGCAAGACAATGCTCTGATATTCCACGCTGCTCACCCCATATCACAGTAGGGCTTTTCCACTTTGAGTGGGAGCAGAAGACCCTAATGTATTACATTGTAGAAGGACTTGGGTACTCACATTTTCTAGGCAAAGAAGTGAAGAATTTAGAATTTCTTCTAAGGCTACATTCCTCAGAAGGGAATCAGCCTGTGTAGTTTTCTACCGTGTCATACTCTATGAAAGGAGCTCTGACTTTTGAGTCCAGTAGGTTTCTGAAATGTCTTCAAGTGTGTAATTCATTCAACCAGCACTGCTGGGTGCTGGGGGTGCAGAGATGAGTCGGAGCCAGTTCCTACCCTTGAGGACCTGGACAGCAAGAGAAGAAAGGAATGGTGGTCCCAGCTTCGAGGGGCAGCACGGAAGAGTGGAAAGAGCGTGTGCTCTGGACTCAGGCTCAGGGTTCTGGTTCAGCCCTGCAGCTAGCCATCTGTGTGGCCAGGGATGGGTAAGTTGGCGCTTAGAGCCAGCGTGCGTCAAGCACTTGGTCCGTGGGACATGCGCAGTGGATAGCAGCCTTTGCAGAGTTCTCATCTTTACCGTGAGCTCTGCCTGGCCGCATGCTGGTCTCCTTGGGAGATGTGGCCTCTCATCTCTCCCTCCCCCGGCCATGAGTGCCCATTCACCCTCTGCTGGCTTCTAGAGGGAGTCCTGACCATGTTGCCTGGAGACTCATCGTGTTCTCCCTCTGTCCGTTGATCCAGCGGGTGCTGTTCCTCCTTCATCCTCCCATCTTCCCACCCATAAAAGCCAGCTTCTCACATGACTGGAGAGAAGAGGTTTTGTTTTAGCCATCACTGACAGACACCTTTATAAATGTTCCTCGCATCCCAACCTTCTTTAAGGAGACACAGTCATTGAGCACCTTCTGTGTACAGCAGCTGGAACCTGGTGTCATCTGTCCTCACCAGAAGCCTGGAGGCTGGCATGGTTTAACCTCATCCTCCACGCTGGGGAAATAGACACGGAGGACTGGAGCTGCATGCCAGTTCCCCAGCCCGGAAGGAGTAGAACTGGCTGAGAACCGGATCTAGTGGGCTCTGAGCCCATGCTTCTGCCACCAATTCCTATAGACTCCTGGGGCTAGAGGCACCAGGGATTCTCGCTGTTTTAATGTACTCATATCTTCAGAGGCTATTGATAGGCCTAGGGTTGTTTGCCCCTGAAATACACAGGGGCCCCTGAGTTAGGTGCTGTGAGGTTTTGTGCCCACTCTTTGCTGTCCTCCTGGTCTTTTCATCACCCCTATATTTGTGCAGCTTTCACTTGGGTAAGTTTGATTGAATCCCTATGATTGAATACCTGTGATACACAGGAGCTGTGCTGGGGGTCAGCATTCCACAAATGCACGCCTCCACAATCTCACCTAATGACCCCAGATAGAGCAGGGCTTATTATTCTCATTTTGCAGATGGGAAAAGAGGCTCAGGACAGATGCCTTTTTTGTCTTTTTCACTGGATTCAGTGGTTCTAAGGTTTTTTCTCCCAGGCAGTTTGTGTGCTGGTTGGCGAGAGATCCCCGGCACCCTTTCTGGACCATGATCACCCCCTTCCTGGTGATACTCCAGGAGGCTATTCTGGTCCACAGTGTTTTCCTTGCTTGATGACCATCAGCATTTCCCAAAGTGTGTTCCTTGGAACCCTAGTTCCACAGGATGTTAATAGGTTTTTCATTAAAAAAAAAAGCAGGGAGGAAATGTATACATGACAGTGGAGTGAGGCTCTGTGATCAGTAGGTTTGGCAGACACTGGGTTAAAGCCCAGGTACATGATGCTTGCTGCAAGACACCTCAGAATCCTTATCATGCCACACGTGGGGGCATGTCTCTTCAAGGGGGCCATGTAGATTGTAGCATTTTCCATACATTTGATCACAGAATGCTGTTTCATGGCACTCTTGCAAGACTAAGGTTCATTGGACACCATTAGGGAAGCCCTACTTTGACTCGGCAGTGGCAGTCATGAGGCCTCACAGCACCTGGGAGTGGGCCCAAGGGGCCATCAAGGCCTTCAGCTGGATCAGGGGTCTTTGGTAATTGCTTCTTCTCTTTCCAGCAGCTCTCTGCTTGGCAGTGGGACATCACAGTGAGGGAGTCCCCTGACTGAGAGAACCAGAATCCTACTCATAGGGCTCTGCATCCAGGGCGTCTCCTGCAGGGTCAGGGACATCATTTCCCAGTGTTGGTGCAGTGTGCTGCCTGGCGAGTGCTGGGTGTCTAAGCCCTGTCCCCCAATGGCCAGGAGAAGGTTCCCACCTCCTTGCTTCAGTGCCAGACCATTACATGGAGGCTGCAAGTTTTGCCAGGAAAACATTTACTTTTTCATTCACTACGTATTTACTGAGCATTTACCCTGTGCCCACCCTGTGCTTGTGCTTTGGATCCAGAGATGAAAAACACTCATCTCTGCCCTCAAAGAATCCACAGTATCTTAGAGGAGACAAGCATGTAAGTCAGACGTCGTAGTGCCCGTAAGGATTCTTACAGTAAAGGCGTGTGCTGGGCCCACGGCTCTGAGGACGTCATGGGTGATGGCTCAGGTTCAGCCTGGATGGGCCGCATTGGAAAGACTGGGTCTGAAAGGGTAAGTCAGCACAGCTGGCAGGTGGGGAAGAGAAAGGGCTCCCCAGATGGGGGGACAGTGTGTGAGAAGGCAGGCGGCATATAACATTTCTGGGTTATATATTATCGGGGGTAAATTAGATACCTGTTATTCCAATTTTTGATTCTTTTCTTTGAAATGCATAGCAGCAGTCTGTTACCTGGAAGAGCACTGAATCTATAGTCAGTCCTAGCACTGGGTTTTGGCTCAGCCACTTCTTAATGGGTAACATATTTCTAACATTCGTTGAACCTCAGTTTCCCTTTCAGTTACAAGGGGACAGTGCTCCCCAAGGCGCTGAGGATCAGAGGAAGGTGAAAGCCCTTTTCACACCATGTGGAGCTCTGCAGATGTGAGAAATCTCCACGATGGTTGCCTGTTTGAAATACTCTCTGTTTCTCGCCCGCCCCACCCCGCCTCCCGCTTGCCCTGATGTAGCCAGGGCTGGGTGATCGAGGCCAGAAGCAGCAGCCTCCAGCCAGAGGTGGCAGCAGCTTAGGTGGCTCTGCTGGTATCGGAGCCCCAAGGAAGTGAGGGTTGGTGGTGAATCCCTACCCTCCAGTTGTGTCTGACTCTGGTGTTTGTGTCACTGGGATTCCCAGCAAGGTGGACAGAAAGAAGGGAGGCTTTCCAGCCTGATCACAGGGGCTGATCCAGGGGGCAGAGAGGAAGCAGGAAACCCCTCCAGTTTGCTCTTGCCTCAGAGCTGCCTAAGGACAGTGCCGTGCAGGCCAGGCCCGGGCTAGACAGCTGTGAACATCTGCGCTGACCTTCCAAGAAAGCACCTCTTGAGGGCTTGAGACCCTTCCTGGGAAGATTCTGCAGCCCAGACTGAAGGTGTTGTGAAGCATCATCTGTGCTTTGGTCAGGCAAGGTAATCATGTCTCATTAACCAACAGATCCTGTCCAGCATGTAAGGAGACCTGCTGCTTTCCCTGACAAAGTCGATACCAGATTCTGAAGGACTGGCCAGGGACTGAATCTCCTCCCTGGGGGAGGTGGGTGGTGAGTCCCCTCTTCAGCTTCCTTCCTAAGGTGGGGGCCACCCAGGGCCCCTCCTTCAGGGCCCTCCCTACCCAGTGGGTTGAGCCGGCCCCCATGAGTCTTAGTTCCTGTTGGAGCTGCCTCCCTAGGGCTCATAGACACAGGGCATGGCCATCCTCTTCCGGGAGACCTTGTTCCCACTGTCCAGGTGGCTGGGGTGGGGTTTGGCCTCAGCAGGGCCACTGGATCCTTTGATAAGAGACCAACGTGCTGTTTTGTTTCAGCTCTACTGTGTGTTTCCATGTTCCTTACCATCCAACACTTCTTTTTGTTACTATTGTTTTTCCATACAGGGATTTGATTCTTTGAAGGACTTTTGTTTGCCAAATGTATATTAAATAATGGTGAGTTTGTCTTCTCACTTTGATTTTGCTCATCGAAGGTATAAAATGCTGCTCAGATTTCTTCCAGTGAGAACTGTTATGGATCAAGTGCCTATGGTGTGCTGGGCACTTCCGTTGCCTCAGCTCCTTCATGATAGTCTTTGTGAGGCAGCCTTAAAATCCCCTTTCTACCAACTTGGTGAGTGTGGCACACAGATATTAACCTCGCCAAGGTCACCTTGTAACAGGCGATGGTCGATTAGAATGCAGGCCTCACCTGTCAGTTCTTTCCATGCTTTCTTGCTGCCTTTCAGCACAGAGAGAAATGTTGAATTGGGATAAGGCCAGCCAACACAAAACAAATAAAACCTTGTTAGTCTGTATGGCTTGTTCACAATTTTTTTTTTTTTTTTTTTTGGTGGGGAGGTGTTTATGAAATACTATACATATATGGCTTGGAGATTCTCTTTGTTTCTGCTGAGAGTCTTTACAAGTCGGGGGCTCCGTCATCTCCACCTCTTCTGCTCTCAGTGTCTCATGTTGGCTGTGCTCAGCCCTATAGAGCATTCAGGAAGCAGAAGGTAGCATGGGTCCCAGGCCCAAAACAGGTGGAATGAGGCCAAGGTCTGTGGGGAGCAAAGATGCTGGGGAGACCATGGGAGTAAGGCCAGCATTCCATGAGGAAGAACATTCCAGGGACCAGGCCTACCTAGAAGGGAGAGCATCCCCCAGATGAGCCCCAGAGGCTGGTCAAGCCCAGGGCAGCTGGAGAGGGGAACTCAGACTTTAGATGAAGATTGGACCAGGCAAGTGGTTCCCAAATGACCCAATGGTGGAGGTGATAGGAGAAAAACAAGTACAAGGCAATGAGTTTACCTGACACTAAATATACTCATTTTATGGGGTTGGCCTTGATCCTGACACAAGTCCCTATTACTTTGAGGGGAGAGGATGGTGGTTTTAGTTTCGTGGATGTGTGAAATCCAAACGTCTGAGAAACATTGCTCTAGGTCACTTTTGAGGTCCCTTCCAGCCTCCTGAGCCTGTGACAATCTATAAAAAGAAGGGGGAGTGGTTCCTCAGTAAGTTAAACATCGAACTACCATATGACCCAGCAACTCTACTCCTAGGTAATATACCCAAAAGAATTGAAAATAGGTATTCAAATAAAAACTTGTATGCAGATACTCATAGCAGTACAATTCACAACAGCCACAAGGTGGTAATAATCCAGATGGCCATCAGCAGATGAATGGATAAACAAAATTTGGGATTATCCACACAACGGAATATTGTTCAGCCATGGAAGTAGCGATCCACACTACAACATGGATGAAACTTGAAAACATTGTGCTAAGTGAAAGAAGCCGGACACAAAAGACCACGTATTATGTGATTCCATTTATATGAAATGTACAGGATAGGCCAATCCATAGGGATGGAAAGCTGAGATTTGGGGATTGAGGAAATGGGGAGCCATGCTTAATGGGTAGGCGATTTCCTTTTGGGGTCATGAAAAAGTTCTGGAACTAGATAATAGTGATGGTTGTACAACGTTGTGGATGTGCTTAATGCCAGGCCACACTTTAAAATGGGTAAAATGGTAAGTTTTATATATTTTTTGCTATAATTTTAAAAGAAGGAAGAAAAGGGGAGCTCGACCTGGCTGGTCTTCCACCCTTCTGTCAGTGTTCACCTTCTCCACCTTGTCCTTCAAGGTGAAGGATACATCACCGTTGTAGGGTCTTGCTCTCCCTCCCCCCTCCCCCCGACACGTGTATGTACACACACCTTTCTGTCCCTTTCATCAGAGGGGTCTAGATGGGCTGCTGGTCTCAACCAGAGCCCCACACAGAAAATGCTCAGGAATGAGGTGGGGCCGCCCTTGTCCTGGCTCTGCGGGAGGCAAGCCCCTTAGGAAGGTGGGAACGCTCCCTGAGGCACCACGTGCTCCCGGCCCTCCAGCTACTCCTCTGGCTCTCATTTCCTATCTCCACAGGGCTGGGGGCTTCTCCGCTTCACTTGCTCGCAGCTCTTTGAACAGAATAATTGTCTTCACTTTCCTCACAAAAAGAAACACTCCCTTTGGGTCACAGACGAGGGTTTTCAGAAGCGCTTCCGCGTTGGCCCCGAAACGCCCTCCACCGAGGGGCCCCAGCCCCATCGACGCCCACTTCCGCCCACTTCCACCGCCAGCTCCCGCGCTTCCCGTGAGACGCGGCCCCAGCCTTCCTCCGCCCGGTCCCGCTTTCCTTGCCGCGCCACAGGTGTCCCTCCCGAGACCAGTGCCTAAACAACGTGCTGCAGGCAGTGGCCACGCAGAGTCTGCTCCTGGGGAACCCGGCCTGTGAGCCGGGGCTTTGTAAGTGTAAGGTTGTGCGTGTGTGGAGAGGAACTTCAGCCATAAAGAAGGACCTAGAACTGGAGACTTCACACTAATGTTCCCGCAGGTTCTGTAGCTTGACTTCACCCGTGAGGGGGCCTCAGGGCAAACTGATTTTACTAACTCCTCATGAGGGACAGTGGCCGAGAGCCTGAGTCAGACAGAATCCTCCTAGGGAATGTCCGTCAGACCACCTGGAGCCGCAGGCTCGCGGGGAGTCCGTGTGCATGGTGACAGCTTCCTCAGGTAAGCGAACTCTGTTTCTCGCCGTCGGACGGAACGAGGGTTGACGCACTCATTCAGCAGACAGCCGCTGATGGGGCACTGGGGATGCCCAGAGGGCAAATCAAAGCCCCTGCTTTTGTGGCGCTTATAATCCACTGGGGTGATAACAATCCTGGCTCCCAGGTCAGGACAAATGCGAGTCAAGTGCTCAGCACTGTGCCGGGCACAGGATAAGTGTCTTGGGGCATCAGCCGGTTCTAATTGCTCATTCCCTCTCCCCGTTCCTTGAGGGTCAGGGCCACATGAGCTCTTCCTCACCAGCTGCAATGCAGGGGGACGTTGTACTCTTCTGGGGCTGCGACTCATTAATGTAGCCGCGTTAATGAACACTGAGCTGGTAGCAGTTAGAGGAGCTAGGTTATGGACCTGCGACAGGGCCAGGGATGCACCGGCCAACTGAATTGAAAGAATGACGGAAAATATTTGTTTATTGCATAGCAATGAATTTAACACACGTAACTCAGTTTACAACCCACAATTGTATAAGGAAGAATTTAGAGCAAAGAAAGAATTGGAGAAAAAAGTGCAAGATGCAGACTGTGTTCTTTAGACCTGTGGAATAGCTGTCTCTACTTTGATCCACTTAGCATTCTTAGATTACATTGTTTTTTTTGCTTTTTTTTTTTTTACTTAGAAGTTTTTATTTTTAAACAATTGTACAAGTCACTATCAGTGAGTATAATTTGATATACATAATGTAACACACTGACGTTTTTACATCTCTTGAGCTTCAAGATCAGATATAGCTTTCCCCAGAGTCTCATGGGGGCTCCAGGATGCACAGAGCCTGGGACTGTGACCCTAAGGACCCCTTGCCTGGCAGAAATTTCCCACCCGGAAAAACCCTCCCTGCTGACATTTCCAAGTTTCTTGAACTTTCAACTAAGCTTATAACCGGAGGCCTATGGGCATTGTACTCTGTTTTGTTTGTTTGTTTGTTTGTTTATTTGAAGTATAGTTGATTTACAATATTGTGTTATTTTCTGTGTACAGCAAATTGATTCAGTTATTCTTTTTCATATTCATTTTCTGTTATAGTTTATTACAAGATATTGAATATAGTTCCCTGTGCTATACAGTAGGACCTTGTTGTTTATCTGTTTTATATATAGTAATTTGTATCTGCTAATCCCAAACTCCTAATTTATCCCTCCTTCCCCCTTTGATCTTTGGTAACCATAAGTTTCTGTGTCTGTGAGTCTGTTTTGTAAATAAGTTCATTTGTATCATATTTTAGATTCCACATATAATGAGTATCATATGGTATTTGTCTTTGTCTGGTTTCCTTCACTTAGTATGATAATCTCTAGGCCCATCCATGTTGCTGGAAATGGCATTATTTCATTCTTTTTTATGGCTGTGTAGTATTCCATTGTGTGTGTGTGTATATATATATATATATATATATATATATATATATATATATATATATATATATACCACATTCTTCTTTATCCATTCATCTGTTGATGGACATTTAGGTTGCTTCCATGTCTTGGCTATTGTAAATAGTGCTGCTATGAGCATAGGGATGCATGTATCTTTTGGAATTAGAGTTTTCATCTTTTCTGGATATATGCCCAGGAATAGGATTGATGGATCATGTGGTAGCTCTATTTTTAGTTTTTTAAGGAACCTCCATACTGTTTTCCATAGTGGCTGCACCAATTTACATTACAGTGTCAGAGGGTTCCCTTTTCTCCACATTCTCTCCAGCATTTATTGTTTGTAGACTTTTTAATGATGGCCATTCTCACCAGTGTGAGGTGATACCTCATTGTAGTTTTGATTTGCATTTTTCTAATGATTAGCAATGTCAAGCATCTTTTCATGTGCCTACCAGCCATCTATATGTCTTCTTTGGAGAAATGTCTATTTAGATCTTCTGCTCATTTTTTGATTGGTTTTTTTTTGTTGTTGTTGTTATTCAGTTGTATGAGCTGTTTGTATATTTTGGAAATTAAGCCCTTGTCAGTCATATCATTTGCAAATATTTTCTCCCAGTCCTTAGATTGTCTTTTTGTTTTGTTTATGGTTTCCTTTGCTGTGCAAAAGCTTATAAGTTTGATTAGATCCCATTTGTTTATTTTTGCTTTTATTTCTATTGCCTTGGGAGACTGACGTAAGAAAACATTGCTACGATTTACGTCAGAGAGTGTTTTGCCAGTGTTCTCTTCTGGGATTTTTATGGGGTCATGTCTTATATTTCAGTTTTTAAGCCATTTTGATCTTATTTTTGTGTATGGTGTGAGGGAGTATTCTAACTTCATTGGTTTACATGCGGCGGCCCAGCTTTCCCCCACCAGTTGCTAAAGAGACTGTCTTTTATCCATTGTATATTCTTGTCTCCTTTGTCAGAGTTTAATTGACTGTAGGTGTGTGGGTTTATTTCTGGGCTCTCTGTTCTGTTCCATTGATCCGTATGTCTGTTTTTGTGCCAATACCACACTGTTTTGATTACTGTAGCTTTGTAGTATTGTCTGAAGTCTGGGAGCGTTATGCCTCCAACTTTGTTCTTTTTCCTCAAGATTGCTTTGGCAATTCTGGGTCTTTTATGGTTCCATATAAATTTTAGGATTATTTGTTCTAGTTCTGTAAAAAATGTCATGGGTAATTTGATAGAGATCACATTAAATCTGTAGATTGCTTTGGATAGTAAGGCTATTTTAGCAATATTAATTCTTCCAATCCAAGAGCATGGGATAACTTTCCATTTCTTTGAATTGTCTTCAGTTTCCTTTATCAATGTTTTATAGTTCTCAGCATAAAGGTCTTTTACCTCCTTGGTCAGGTTTATTCCTAAGTATTTTTTAATGCAATTTTAAAAGGGATTGTTTTTTTTTTTTTTACTTTCCCTTTCTGATATTTCATTGTTAGTGTAAAGGAATGCAACAGATTTCTGTATGTTAATCTTGTTTCCTGCTACCTTACTGAATTCGTTTATCAGTTCTAATAGTTTTTGTGTGAAGTCTTTAGGGTTTTCTAAATATAGTATCATGTCATCTGCATATAGGGACAATTTTACTTCTTCCCTACCAATTTGAATACCTTTTATTTCTTTTTCTTGTCTATTTGCTCTGGCTAGGACTTCCAATACTGTGTTGAATAGAAGAGGTAAGAGTGGGAATCCTTGTCTTGTTCCAGATTTTAGCAGAAAATCTTTCAGCTTTTCACCATTGAGTATTTTATTTTATTTTATTAAAAAAATTATTTTTAAAGATTTTTTTTGATGTGGACCATTTTTAAAGTCTTTATTGAATTTGTTACAATATTGCTTCTGTTTTATGTTTTGGTTTTTTGGCTGCGAGGCACATGGGGTCTTAGCTCCCCGATCAGGGATTGAACCTTCAACCCCTGCCCTGGAAGGCAAAGTCATAATCACTGGACTGCCAGGGAAGTCCCACCATTGAATATTATATTGGCTGTGGGTTTGTCATAAATAGCTTTTTTTATGTTGAGATATGTTCTTTCTATAACCACTTTGGTAAGAGTGTTTGTCATGAATGGATGTTGAATTTTATCAAATGCTTTTTCTGCATCTATTGAGATGATCTTGTGGTTTTTGTCTTTTCCTTTGTTGATGCAGTGTATCACATTGATTGATTTGCATATGTTGAACCATCCTTGTTACCCTGGGATGAATCCAACTTGATTGTGGTGTATGTTCTTTTTTATGTGTTGTTGGATTCAGTTTGCTAATATTTTGTTGAGAATTTTGCATCTATATTCACCAAAGATATTGGCCTGTAATTTTCTTTTTTGGAAGCGTTTTTGTCTGGTTTGGGTATCAGGGTGATGGTGGCTTCATAGAATGAATTTGGGAGTGTTCCCTCCTCTTCAGTTTTTTGGAAGAGTTTGAGAAAGATCAATGTGAGTTCTTTGGTATAAGAAGAAAACATATATCCAGGTACAGGAAGCACAGAGATGAAACAAGTGAACCCAAACAGACCTACACCAAGACATATTATAATTAAAATGACAAAAGTTAAAGATAAAGAGAGAATTCTAAAGGCAGCAAGAGAAAAACAAGGAGTTAATTACAAGGGAACCCCCATAAGGCTGTCAGCTGATTTCTCTACAGAAATGTTGCAGGCCAGAAGGGAGTGGCAAGATATATTCAAAGTCCTGAAAGGGAAAAACCTGCAGCCTAGGATACTCTACCCAGCAAGATTATCACTTAGAATAGAAGGAGAGATAAAGAATTTCTCAGACAAGTAAAAACTAAAAGAATACAGCAATACTAAACCTATCCTAAAAGAAATCTTGAAAGGTCTTCTCTAAATAGAAAAGAAGAAAGAATCTATAGGGAAGAAAAAATCACAGTTGGAAAGTAAATCACTTAAATAAACCAGTATATAGATTAAAAATATTTTTTTAATTTGTGAAAATTGATAACTACAATGGACAGCAAAAGGATGAACATGAAGATGTAAAAGAGGACATCAAACTCATAAAATGGGGGGGAGGGCAATATGAAAATGCAGATTTTTTTTTTTTTAGGAATGTGTTTGAGCCTATATGACTACCAGTCTAAAACAAGTAGATATAGTAATGGGTTAACATACTTGAAAAACAGGGTAACCACAAATCAAAAGCACAATAGACTCACAAAAATCAAAAAGAAGAGAACCCAAGCATAATACAAAAGAAAACCATCAATCCACAAAAGGAAAAACAAAAAGAAAAAGAAAGGAACAGAGAAGAAATACAAAATCAAATGAAAAACAAGGTTTAAAATGGCAATAAATGTATATCTATTGGGACTTCTCTGGTGGTCCAGTGGCTAAAACTCTGCACTCCCAATGCAGGGGGCCTGGGCTCGATCCCTGGTCAGGGAACTAGATCCCACATACTGCAACTAAGAGTTTGCGTGCTGCAACTAAAGATCCTACATGCTGCAACTAAAAAAGATCCCACATGCCACAACTAAAGATCCCCCATGCAGCAATGAAGATCCCCCATGCAGCAAGGAAGACCCCACATGCTGCAACTAAGACCCAGTGCAGCCAAATAAATAAATAAATACTTTAAAAAAATAATTTAAAATTTTATATGTATCAATAATTACCTTAAATATCAATGGGCTAAATGCTCCAATCAAAAGACATAGGAATGGCAGATTGGATAATAAAACAAAAGCCTACAATATGCTGCCTACAGGAGACCCACTTTAGGACAAAGGACAACAATAGGTTGAAAGTGAGAAGGTGGAAAAAAATATATCATGCAAATGGAAATGACAAGAAAGTGGGAGTAGCAATACTCACATCACACAAAATAGACTTTTAAACAAAGGCCATAAAGAAAGATAAATAAGGATACTATATAATGATAAAAGGATCAATATGAGAAGATGATTAACACTTATTAACATACATGTGCCCAATATAGGAGCACCTAAATACATAAAACAAATACTAACAGACATAAAGGGAGGAATACAATAATAGTGGGAGACTTTAACACCCCACTGACATCAATGGAAAGATCTTCCAGATAGAAAATCAATAAGGCAACAGAGATTCTAAATGACACAGAACAGTTAGACTTAATTGATATTTTCAGGACATTACATCCAAAAAAGAATACACATTCTTTTCAAGTACACATGGAACATTCTCTAAGATAAACCACATACTAGGACACAAAACAAGCCTCAACAAATTTAGGAGGATAGAAATTATTTCAGGCATCTTTTCTGACCACAACAGCATGAAACTATAAATGAACCACAGAAAGAGAAACGAGGGGGAAATGCTTACATGGAGACTAAACAACACACTATTAAAAAACCAATGAGTCAACAATGAAATCAAAGAGGAAATTTTAAAATACCTTGAGACAAATGACAATGACGGTACAACCTTACAGAATCTATGGGGTGCAGCAAAAGCAGTCCTAAGAGGGAAGTTCATAGTGATACAGGCCTTCCTCAAAAAACAAGAAAAATTTCAAATAAACCTAACCTACCACTTAAAAGAATTGGAAAAAGAAGAACAAACAAAACCTATAATCAGTAGAAGGAAAGAAATAATAAAGATCAGAGAGGAAATAAATAAAATAGAGATTAAAAATAATAGAAAAAAATTAATAAAACCAAGAGCTGTTTTTTTTGAAAGGGTAAACAAAATTGACAAACCTCTGGCCAGGCTCACCAAGAAAAAAAGAGAGAACCCAAACAAACAAAATAAGAAATGAAAGAGGAGAAATAACAGCCGATACTGCAGAAATACAAAAATCCATAAGAGAATGCTATGAACAAGTATATGCCAACAAATTGGACAACTTAGAAGAAATGGACAAGTTTCTAAAAACATACAGCCCACCAAAACTTAATCAAGAAGAAATAGATAATCTGAACAGACCAATCAGTAGAAGTGAAATTGAATCTGTAAACAAAAGTTCAGGACTGGATGGCTTCACTGGGCACTCTGCATTATTGATTGTTAATAACACTTGAATGGTGGTTTCCTTACTATAGCCTTGGTTCTCAAAGAGTGGTCCATGGACCAGGAGCTTTGGCATCCCCTGGGCACTTGTAAGGAATGCCTTCCTGAGCCAAAATCTGCATCTTCACAAGGTCCCCAGCGGATGCATATGCACACTGCAGTGTGAGAGAGGGTCCCTCCAAGGCACCTACCTTCTGTGCACTAGTCTCATCACATGTGACGTCCATATGAGCACCGCGATGCTGTCACCTCTCACACAGAGGGGGAAACAAGAACCAACAAGCAAAATGACCCACCCAAGGTCACAAGATGGTTAAAGTAGAACTGAGACTCACCCAGGCTTGTCAGCAAACATTTACTCTGGTATTACACACATGCTAATTCAATCCTCCCATCCATCTAGAGGCACCACTATTACTACCCATTTTATAGATGAGGAAAGAGGCACAGAGAAGTTAAGCAACTTTCCTAAGGATTTCACACCTTGGTCTAGACCCATATATATGTATGGAATTGACCACTTAGGAATCCTAAGTGAGTAGGTGGTCTGCCAGGCAGGGCACAGTGGAACAGTGGACCCCACGTGAGGCCCAAAGTCATAAAACCTGGGTTTGAGTCCTACTGACACCACTGAGGGCCGAGAGGGCAGATTGCCTCATCTCTGAGGCTTTGGTTTTCCCATCTGTGAAATGGAGGAGATAGCAAATGCTACCTGGCAAGGCTGTGGTGAGGAGTAAATGAGGTACTAAATGCTGGGGTGTGTTGTAAACTGTAAAGTGCTGTGAACCTGCTAGTTAGTGGCTTTATTCTCCAGGGCCCCTGGCACAATGGTGGAAGAGGAAGAAGCTCAGAGAATGGGAAAGTTGCAGTAGGTGGAACTTCGGGGTTGTCATGGGAACCAAAGCTCTGAGGCTGATCAAGGCAGGAAATACCATCTGGTTTTAAACACCAAAAAGCCTCGACTCACACTGGACTTATTTCTGTAAGCAGCAGAATTAACATCATCCTATAGCAGCAACGTCAGCCCAGAGCAATCTGGAGATTGTCTTTCCCCTGATTTCCCTGGTCAGATCTGGACAAGGCACCTCAGGAACTCATTATGCATCAGCTGTCACTTCCCGAAAAATGTGGACAAGTCACTTAGTAAATCTGAGTTTAAATGGAAATATAACATAGCTGGGAGACACCCTCTCACCTCCTCCCAAGCTTTGCAAACACAGAGGGAAAGCTGGAGGTAGTGTCCAGGGACAGCAGGGGGAAGGCTTGGGACCCCAGTCACAGTTGATGCTGGAAGGGCGTTTAGAGAGCATCTTGTCTTTTTTCCTCCAAATTACTGGTGATGAAACAGGCCCAGAATGGGATGGTACCTGCCCAAAGTCACACAGCAAATCAATGACAAAACTGAAATTTGGGGCTTCCCTGGTGGCGCAGTGGTTGAGAGTCCGCCTGCCGATGCAGGGGACACGGGTTCGTGCCCCGGTCCCGGAAGATCCCACGTGCCGCGGAGCGGCTGGGCCCGCGGGCCATGGCCGCGGAGCCTGTGCGTCCAGAGCCTGTGCTCCGCAACGGGAGAGGCCACAGCAGTGAGAGGCCCGCGTACAGCAAAAAAACAAACAAACAAACAAAAAAAAACCTGAAATTTGCATCTAAATCTCTCAATTCAAAGTCACTGTTTTTCCACTTCACCAATTGCATCTTCCTTTGATATTTGTTCCAGCATCATAGTGCCGCTCCCTGGGAAACATTAGGCTTGGGATTTCTCTGGTTCCCCACGGACTCTGTGAGATGATGAGCAGAACGTTTCTTGCGTCCTACACCTCCCAGGGATTCAATACAGGAAGCCATTATTTCTTTGTTATTTTCTTGGGAGAAACAAGGTTTCTGTAAACCACATGAGCCCAAATGAATCAAGACAAAATTTTAAAAACAAGAGGGCTGAAGCTTTGAGTTTTCAAAATCTGTAGGAATATCCCAGTTTCATTGCAGCCCCCAAATCCAGCAAAAGTCTGCTGCAGATGAGGGCTTTTTCATGGGGGCTGCTAGGACACATTTGAGCAGAGAACAGTACTGGGAATGCAGGCCCAGGGTGGCTGCTGCCAGCTGGCTTTCCCTCTCTGAGCCTGTTTTTCCCATGTGCACCATAAAGCAGGTTTGATGTGACTTTCCAGCTCTGACATTCTGTGACTTGATAACCATTTTCTAAGAAGGGAAAGAAGATCCAGTGCTCCTAGAGCTCTGTCACCCTGATGCCTTGTTCATCAGCTGCCAGGTACCTGAGTTGAAAGGCATCAGCACTGGCCCTTCAGCTCCTTTCTGGTTAGGTCCTAGGAATTTCCTGTGAGTGAGGTTTTGAGGGAAACACTCTGTACAGTCTCCAAGGAAGGAGGCTGCCGTCCCCAGTCAAGGCTCCAGGACCTGTAGCCTAACCTGGCAGGTGACACCAAGGGTAGCAATGCCAGAGCACATGCCCATGGTTGTGTTTACCCCCAACTCACCCCTCCACACCCTCAGACACCCAGGCTCTGTCCTGAAATTGCTTGATCCTATGTCCCACCATGGGGTTATGGACAGCTTCATCTCCTGGGAGTGGAGTGGGAGAAGCCTCACTCTTGGGGGATGCCCCTGGCCATTTCTGGGTCCTGTTGTGTTCATTGGAAGCTGCATCTCCTGGGCTTCTCACTCACTTCTGCCCCTTGGGGTAGGTGAGTCTTCTCATCTTTTTTTCCACTTAATTGGAGCCAGAAGAACCACTTCATAGCTGTCTCAAGGGACCCCCCCCCCAAGCCTCAGCAGCTGGGTTTGGGGATCCCTGGGGCTACCAGGGCTGCAAGAGTGCCCAAGCTGGTGGAGGAAAGACATGGACAGCACCATCTGCAATTTGTTTCCAACCTGGTTCCCAGGGCAGGAGGATGGGGACTGTGGCTCTGTCACATTTCCCAGGAATTAGTGTTTCAGTCTGAAAGAACTGGAGCAATACCAAATGCTAGTCTCCACACCAAATAGCTCCACGTTTCCAGTCCACCTAAGGGCAGGGGCAGAGCAATCCTAGCTGTTTGACCCTTGGGGGGTGAATCTCTTTGAACCTCTGAATCTTTCAGTGTTCCCAGCTGTAAAATGGAAATAATAAATTTCCTGTGGTGGTTGTGAGAATTAAATTAGAAAGAGTAACCCCAGTGCCTAGGTGTTTAAAAAAAATCTATAAAAGTTGTAAAGCACCTCCATTCTCTGACTGACACTTCTTAGGAAAGGGATACACAGTAAGTCTCATTTTCCAGGTCAGGCGAAACCACTGCTCAAAGAAGTGTGGTGACTTGTGAAAAATCACAAATCAGCTGCATGTTAGACTGGGGTCTGTTAAACATCTAAGTCCAAAGCTCTTTTTGTCTCACCACGACCATGAAATATATCACTTTCTAAACCCTGTAAAGAAATTGTGGGAGTGAAAATGAACTTGGGACATGTATATTTCCTTGAGACATGACACCTGAGGAAAGTGAGAACTGAGAAACGCCAACTTTCAACTTTTTATTTACTTCCTTTTCTTGCCATTTCCTGAGAGGGACCTGGTTTGGAAACCAGTTTTATTACATGCAACTTTCCTTCATATTCTGCCTTACTATTTCCAACTTTGGTGTTGTTTGTGAAGACAATGTCTAGTTATGTTCTCTGGGAAGTTAACACCCCCAGAAAACAAAACCTTCTTTAGAGGTGAACACTCAGCCTGGGGAACAGAGCAGAGACTCTCCCTGAGGCAATAGCTCAAAATTGGGCCATTCAGGAAATCTGGAGAAAAGACCAAGTTTCTTCTTCTCTCTCTCTCCCTCTCTCTCTCTGCAGTTACAGGCTTATAGAATTGCAGTGTAGAAAACCAAGGGGACATGACCTGCCCAGGGTCAAAGACCTGGTAAGTGGGAACAAACTAAGAAGATACAAAAAGCACAGAGCCCTAATTCGAAAAGATACATGCACCCCAATGTTCATAGCAGCATTACTTAGAATAGCCAAGACATGGAAGCAGTGTAAGTGTTCCTCAGCAGATGAATGGATAAAGCAGATATGGAATACACACACACACACACACGCATACACAACGGAATTCTACTCAGCCATAAAAAGAATGAAATTTTGCCATTTGCAACAACATGGATAGATCTGGAGGGTGTTATGCTAAATGAAATAAGTCAGAGAGAGAAAGATAAATACCGCATGCTATCACACATGTGGAAACTAAAAAAATAAAACAAACTAGTGAATATAACAAAAAAGAAACAGACTCACAGATATAGAGAACAAACCAGTGGTTACCTGGGGAGAGAGAAGAGGGGTGGGGCAAGATAGGGTAGAGAATTAAGAGGTACAAACTACTTTGCATAAAATAAATAAGCTACAAGTATATAACAACACAGGGAATATAGCCAATATTTTATAATAGCTATAAATGAAATATAGCCTTTAAAAATTGTGAATTACTATGTTATACACCTGAAACTTATAATATTGTGCATTAACTATACCTCAGTAAAAAAGGGGAATCAGTAATAATAATAATAATAGATTTGACCAAGTGAAAGATTTCTTTTTAAGTGAAGGTCACAACGTTAACAGATAGGGAGAAAATATTTGTAATATTTAAATCTGACAAGGGATTAATAACTGGCTTATGCAAGAAATATTTGTAAACCAAGAAGAAGCAGTTTCAGAGGCAGAATCATGGATGTTGACAAGTACATGAAGAGATGATCTGCCTCACCAGGAATTGAGAGAAATGCAAATTACCATAGCAAGAGTCCACTTTATACCCATCAATTAAAAAAATTAGAAAGTTGTGTAATGCTTAGTGTTGGCAAGCATGTGGGCTGTGTTAAACTGTCACAGCCATCTGGAGAGCATTCTGGCAGGTTTTAGGGACGCTGGTTATGTGCCTGCTAAGGTGCCAGCCCAGGGCCTGTGTGCCCTGAGATCTGTTTCTTGTCCTTCTCCTTCTCTGCTCTGTATCATGGAGGTCTGGTTCCTGCAGCTTGTGGTTCTGAGGCTCCTCATCAGCTGAATTCCACTGAGAGGCACTGGCAGGAAGCTGGAGGGTGGGAGGAAAGGAGAAGCCAGGGTATCTCTCTTCTCCTCTCTCAATCTCAGGTCTCCCTGGGGTCAGAACAGGTCAGTGATGATTCCAGCTTTACCAGGTAACCCCTCCTCTTTCTGGCCCTCCAGCCAGGGAAGGTAGAAGTTTCCTGCTGTTGCTCATTCCTGATTGCCTCACTGTCCCCATGTAGCTTCTAGCCCTTTCATTCTCTCAGTAACCAATTCCCTGCATTCCAGTCCCCCTCTTTTAAATACCCAAGCAGTTCGGATTTCCTGGTAGGCGATTCACATCCTCGTAATGCGGTAGTCCCCACCCCAGGTATGTACCTTAGAGTGACTGTACTGCAGGTGCCTAAGGAGGGGTGTACAGGGACATTTACAGGTGTACAGGTGGTATTTGGGAAAATGGAGAGGTGGAGGTAGCATGGGCCCCTGTTGCCAGGGGATCAGATGTTTTACAAGGATAGACAGCATAGGATCTGTATCGGGCACATTGGAGGAGTGACCATGTTGGGGTTGGGGGAGGAATGGGGATTGGGAATGAAGGGAAAACAAAGCGGGAGAACACTGCATGGAATCGATGATGAGTGTCTCAAGCCGAGGAGATGGTCAACTCACCGTCTGCAAATGAGGTTTAAAAAAACGTACATTATATCTTGAAAGGATGAGTGAGAAAAGAATATGATAGTCCAGGCAGAGGGAATAACATATGAAAAGGTGCAGAGGCCTAAAAACGGCCCATCCGGGGAACAGCCAGAAGTAGGGTGTGGCTGGGACATGGGTCTGTGGTCAGTACTGTGGCCGGTAGAATCACAGAATGTCAGCTACATGTGAAAGATCTTAAAGACCTGTCCAACCTCTCATGGTATAGATGGGGAAACTGAGGTCCAGAGAGGGGCAGGGACTGGCCCAAAGTCACACTGTGGAAAACCTGTCCAGAGCCCAGGTTTCCAGACTCCTATTTGGGGAATTCCCTCTTCTTTCTTCTCCACTACGTCCTTCACTCTGTGTTGGGCACTGTGCTGCTTCTGGGGACACAGCCTCTGCCCACTTATGGGAGGGGGACAGACACAGAGTCATACAGCCCTGAAGTGTGGTGTAGCGGTCTGTGACACTGGTGGCCCTGATGAACCGTGTGTCCCGGTATCCATGCCATTCTTATGTCCTCCCCCCTTGAACCTGGGCTGGGTCTGTGACTTGCTTTCCAATAGAGTGTGATGGAGGTGACACTGGGCCAGTTCTGGGCCTAAAACTTAAAAGAGGGTCTGGGATTTTGCTCTTGCCCTCTGAGAATCCTTAGCTGCCATATAAAAAGTCTGGCTACCCCGATGGAGACACCATGTGCAGAGGCCACATGGCAAGGGAGTGGCTCCAAGACTAACTGGAGACAGAGAGATTCCCAAATGCCCACCCTCCCTAGCTGAGCCCAACCTCCAGCCGACCTGCCAACTGAACGCAGCCACATGAGTTACCACCGGCAGGACCAGCAGAACTGCCTAGCTGAGCCCAGCCCAGATGACAGTCATAAGCAAACAAAGTGGCTGCTTTTGGTTTTTTTTTTTTTTTTTTGCGGTACGCGGGCCTCTTGCTGTTGCGGCCTCTCCCTTTGCGGAGCACAGGCCCTGGACACGCAGGCTCAGCGGCCATGGCTCACGGGCCCAGCCGCTCCACGGCATGTGGGATCTTCCCGGACCGGGGCACGAACCCGTGTCCCCTGCATCGGCAGGCGGACTCTCAACCACTGCACGACCAGGGAAGCCCGTGGCTGCTTTTTTAAGCCACAGAATCTTGGAGTGGTTTGTCAAGCCAGCAATAGATTACCAAAACATGTGTCATCAAGTGAAGGGTGAAATAAAATTGAGAAGGTTAGAGTAGAGGGAGGGCCAGAAGGAGAATGAATCTGACCCAGAGGAGTTGGAGAGCTGAGCAGGGGAATAGGAAAAATGATAGAAAGTGAAGAAGATGAGTCTTGGGCATCACCAGTGTGTTTCAGCAGATGTCTTTCTGAGGACCACTGCGTGCCAGGCCCTGGGCAGGGATTGAAGAGGAGACAGAGAAGGACAGACACAGCCTAGTGGAGAGGCAGCCTTGAGCACCAGCAGTGATGGTGCAAGGTCGGACGTGCTCAGTGCCTGCAGGAGGTTAAGGGTGAAGGGCAAGTGTTCAGAAGACAGAGGGGTCATCTCCTTGGAGGGAAAAGCCAGGAAGGCTTCACGGAGAAGATGGAATTTAATTTGGACCCTGAAAACTGGGTGCAGAGTTGGAGGGAAAAACTTTCCAGGTGGGGGGTTTTGTGTGCACGAAGGCACAAAATTGGGCTGTTTGGGCTGTTAGGGAGATGAAAGTGGCCAATATGAAAGCAGATCAGATGGTCACAATGAAGATGGTAGTCCCGCGTTCTGTCTTGGGTAAATTCCTCAAACACACGTCTGCAGAAATATTTTAAAATTAAAGCAAATCCTAGTAACACTCTGGTTATGTGAGTTAGGGAGAAAATGAAACCCAAATGAGTGGGGTTTCTCCCAAATTAGTTCACATTATCATCATGGATTGGGAGACAAATAAATGCCTAAGAATAGCCACAGAATGTTAATTTTTCATTGATCATACTATCATTTTCATGAACACTAAAAATGATTTCTTTAGCAAGAAATCATTTTCGCAAAAAGAGAGAAAAGAGGTATTTGGAAGGGTGTGGCATCTCTTTTCATGTCCCTTTGATCTTCTGCGCATCGGTTAGGAACTGTGGTTCTGTTGCATATCATAGTAGGGGGGTGGTAGTGTTTAGGGTAGAAGGCCCTAGAGGCTCTCAGACCAAGATTAGAGTCCCAGCTTTGCCCATTTCTGATTACAAAGTGCTGAGCACAGGGTTAGGAATATGGTAAATGCCCAATATGTTTCTTGTTAAAATTGCTCACGATCATCATTCCCCACATTTTAAAAAGAGAAAGTTGAAGCCAAGGAGCTTTCCAAGTGCCAGCATATTGGGAACAGAATGCAGTTCTCATGTCTCTGTTTCTCCTTTGTGACTCCCATCTCCCTTCCCTGCCTTACCTGCTGTTACACGTCAGGGGTGCTGAAGTGAGAAAGATCGAACTCTGTGACTTCCTTCTGGGTTGTTCCTTGAGAACCTCTGAAGTGACACAAAGTCACATGACCCCTTGGACACTCATACCCAGCATAAGGTGATGTCCAGAGGAGAACATGCAAGCCACAGGGGAGCTTGTCAAAAGAAATGGCAAAGAAAACAATATGAGAAGCTGGAAAATCAACAGTCCACTTAACCTTGAAGCTGTGATATGGCAGGAAAGACCAACTGGTCCCTTAAGTCCAGAATGGCAGCCCACAGTTTGTCACTTTCACTGTGCTACCTTGGGCAAATCATTCAACCTCGCTAAGACTCCAATTTTCTCTTCTGTAAAATGGGCATAAGAATGCTTCACAGAATTGTTAATGAGATAATTAAATGAGGTAATATATGCAAAGGGCATTACACTCTCGGTTATATTGAATAGATATTCGGGGGGTACACCCCTGAAGCTGTGTGTCTGTGCCTTTCCCTGCAGAGGGGATCTGTAGCTCCCGCAGATTTCCTAGAGGATCCCTAACTCCCCCGAAATAAGTTTATTTTTGAGACATAAGGGTTTTATTTTGTTTCTATTGTAAGATAAAATCTAATATTGGGGGGAAAATCAGAGCATAAATAAAAAGGAAATTGAAAAGGGAAGTCAATAGTAAACAATAAAATCCAAAGGTAGTTTTTTTTTTTTTTTTTTGCGGTACGCGGGCCTCTCACTGTTGTGGCCTCTCCCATTGCGGAGCGCAGGCTCTGGACGCGCAGGTTCAGCGGCCATGGCTCATGAGACCAGCCGCTCCGCGGCATGTGGGATCTTCCCGGACCGGGGCACGAAGCCATGTCCCTTGCATCAGCAGGCGGACTCTCAACCACTATGCCACCAGGGAAGCCCCAAAGGTAGTTTTTTAAAAATCATTTTGTTGCTGGATTTTTTAAATGAACTGAGTCATCTTCTGGCTGAATTTCTCAAAATTAAGGTATAACAGGGAGAAAAATAGAACCAAAAGCAATAAAAAAAACAGAGAGCAAAGTGATACAAGAAACTTTTTTTTTAATAAAAGGAATACATGCTCATGGTAAAAAAAAAAATCAAACAGTACAGAAGGATGTAAGGTGAGAAATAGATCTCTTTCACCCCTCCATTACCTCTCACTCCTGGTCCTATTAGCCAAAGGTCGCCACTCCTGACAGTAAGAAACTCTTTATTTGTTGTTTTCACATTACAAGTGATATATCCATCTTTTGAAGGAGAAGATGAAATTTAGAAAATTCCCAGAGGCATTTAATTTGCCAAAAGAGAATTAACTTTGTATAAAAGAATTAAGTGCTTTCCAAGATCCTGACAAAATAAAGATATCAATCAAACTCCCCAAAGGAAGTCCAGATGGCCATGCAGTTGAACTTTATCATGCTTATCGGCCTGGCAGTCTCCACGTCCTTGAAATACCCAGGAAAACCATCCAACAGAAAGCAGCATCTCATACATACAGTGAATTCTTTATCGTACTGACCTAAAACTGGAAAAAATCCTGTAGAATTGTTACCTGGTTCAGGATCCCTGGTGAACACAGGAGCAAACTTCCTTCCAAACCAATCCATTACACATGGTCACAGATCCATCTGAAGTCAGGGGCTCTTAGGCTTACACAGTTGTGCAGGGTGGTGTGATATCAGAAAAAGACAGTATCATTAATCACATTAAGTGGATCATCCCAAAGCATTTGACAATGCACGATATATTTCCAAACTTTAGAAGCAGTTGAAAAATAATAGAATATGCTGGATTTTACTAAAATCACCTATGAAATTTGAGTGGCTGGAATATTAAGAAATGGGCAAAGAGTAACTAGAATATCACTTAAGTTAGATGCCATCTTTTCTCTGTCCTTTGTTATTTAATATAATATAGAGCCGGGTTGGTGGGGCAGAGGGAATAACAGATTTCATTAGGAAAAAGCAAATGAACAGACTCACTGTTGTTATTCACAGAAGAGGCTTGGAACAAGATGGCAGGATAGGAGGTACTGCTTCTGGTCATAGTATGCTCCTGAAAACCGGGCTATAAATCAGATCCTTGAAAAGCAAATCATATTTACCCAATAGGAAGGATGTTATCATTGAAGCTTGCTTTGCTGATCAAGGATTCAGCACTAAATGAATCCTTTGTGACTTTTCCAACCCCAAGCTATGCCAGCCACAGGGAAGCAAGACCTCTGTGACTGACTCCAGCCCTCCCCAACCATCACCTGGCCCTCAGCACCCCTGCAGGAAAGGGTAATCCTCTCCTCCTTGTGAGGAACCTCATTAAGAGCCACACTGAGAGCGCTTCCGCATGCCACCTCCTCTCCCCAATATAAAAATATGTGCAGAAGTCATCCAGGTAATGGTGAATAATGCACACCTATTCATTCAACAAACATAGATGCGTGCTTTGTGTGTGCTTACGGTCTCACACACGGAGAGGGACCCAGAGATGTAGAAAACTAACTATACAATGTAGTGTGATACCACAGAGTCTTTCTAGAATATGCTGAGTTAAAAAATGAAATTCTGTATTTCCTCTAATCCAAGACAACAGTATTTTGTGTATCACCAAGAAAGAAAAGAAATACTGCCAATTATAAAATGCCATCAGTGGCAAGGTGCATCTTTATTCCAGAGATGAATAAAAATGTGTCTTGGGGCTTCCCTGGTGGCGCAGTGGTTGAGAGTCCGCTTGCCGATGCAGGGGACACGGGTTCGTGCCCCGGTCCGGGAAGATCCCACATGCCGCGGAGCGGCTAGGCCCGTGAGCCATGGCCGCTGAGCTTGCGCGTCCGGAGCCTGTGCTCCGCAAAGGGAGAGGCCACAACAGTGAGAGGCCCGCGTACCGCAAAAATAAATAAATACATAAAAAATAATGTGTCTTACAATGGGTGAAATGTGGTAATTAACTTTTAAGGAAGTGATAAGTGATATCTCTCAGCATGAGCCAAGCCTTGCTATGGAAGCTGAGAGAAGGTAGCAGTTATTTCTGCTGGAGTGACTGGAGGAGGTATCACAGGGAGGTGACATTTGATCTGGGTCTTGAAGGATTTTGCCAGTGGGAGAAAGAGTAAGGAGAATATCCTAGGTTGAAGGAATATCATGAGCAAAGGTATCGAGGCAGAAAAGGGCAGGCATGTTTACGGGCCATCTAATTTCTTCTAGCGTTAGAACACAGAAGGTGTGGGGAGGGAGACCTGGTTACTGAAGGAGGAAACATTGAAGCCAGATTGTAAATAGCCCTAATCCCAGTCTTGGGAGTTTGTACCCACAGAGGACAGAGAACCATGGATTGTTTTGAGCTGGAAGAGACTTGATTAGAGCAAGCTCTGGAGAGGTTAGTCTGGCAGGGTAGATGAGGCTTAGGGTGGAGAAGGGTAAGATCAGAGGCAGAGGTACAAGTTAGACTATTGCAGCCAGCCAGGTTGGGGGTGGGTGGAGAGAAAACTGAGGGGCTGCACACAGATCGATGAGAGGAAGTCAGACTGTAAAAGGCTGAGGCAGCCATACAGCCATGAGAATAAAAGATCTACAACCACACGCAGCATTGAGGACGAATCTCACAAACACAACGTTGAGTGAAAGAAGCCAGACACAAAGGAGGACAGACGGTGATTCCATTTATATCAAAACGAAGAAAAGGCAAAAACCAATCTATAATGTTAGCTGTTGGGATGGTGGCTACCCCGAGGGAGGGTAGTGACTGGCAGGGGACCCTAACAGGGGCTTCTGGGTGCTGATAGTGTTCTGGTTCTTGCTGCTGTTTATATGGGTGTGTTCACTTTATGAAAATTAATTGAGCTGTGCACTTAAGATTCTGTATTTTTCTGTATATATGTTGTAGTTCAATACAATTAACCCCCTCCCCACCACACACAGAAATTAGGGCCATGGAGAAAAACATGGAAGTAGTGGCCCGGAATGGAGGAACTTGCTGGAACACGCAGGCACTCAATCTCAAAATGAACTGAGGCTTTGGAAGAACATCACAGACCTCCCTAGAGGCTTCGTAGGGTGCACTTGGAGCAAGCAAGAGAGCATGATGGAGGGAATGCAGAACTGTCTCACCTCGAGCCTTGTGATAGAGACACACTAGACGTTTTGGCAGAGACTGACCAGCAAACAGAAATAGCAGAACGAGCATGGTTAAGAGGGGAATGAGAGATGAGAGAAGACTCTTAGAGGGCACGTAGATGCTTTCAATGAGCCCATGTCTCCAGGTCCAGATGAAGGGCTGGGCATGAAACTGTGGGTGGGAATCAGAGAGAGCATCTAAGGATCTTTGGGGGATGAAGGAAAGGAAGGGTTAGGTTAGGTGATGGGGGATGCAGCAGAGTTTTGATATTCTGAGACTAAAAGGGGGTGACCTCAGCAAAAGGGGATTTGGGTGTTGATCTTCAGCAGAGTTTGAGAAGAACTGATTATACAAATGATGTGTGATCACACAGAGAAGAGGCGGTGGTCCCTAGGAGTAGACGTGGGTTCACCAAAAACCAGCCCAGCCATAATCACCGGTAGTTGTAGAGTTACTAATCTGGCAGGTCAGAGAAATAAGGAGACAGTATGCATCAGGGTTTCAGAAAAAACTTTACCAAGGTTCTCATATTTTGGAGTGCAAGATGGAGAAACATGGGCTGCAGAATTTGGAAGTTGGGAGAATTTTCAGTGGGTTTGGTCTCAGGTCCAGACGGGGCAGAGGCCCCCCGTGTGGATAGTCACAAAGTTCTATCTTCATCATTCTCCTTTTTAACATTTTGATCAATGCTTCAGGTTAAGGAAGAAAATCAGATTGTCCAACAATAATGGCACTAACTGAGAGATGGTGACTATGAAAGAGAACAGTGCTAAGATGCAGGATGTCCTCAACAGGCTGGACTATCAGGACATAATTATGAATGGAATGTTTCAAGCCTGTTCATAGGTCGCTGAATTAAACTGCTGATAAACAGGATCAAAGAAATCTGACTTGCTGTTCATTTGAAACAGCATAGCAACTCCACAGAAATCAAACCTAGGGCTCTTGGAGAATCACAAGCTTCCTATGATCCAAAGGGGTGATATGGCTGTTAGCAAAGTGCAGGTAACTCTGGACTGCAAGGACAGTGGGACAGCAGGCCAGAGTCCCGAGCACAAAAGGATGGCCCTGCTATTCTGTGTGCTTCCTGGCTCACGTGGAGGGTTTGTGGTCACTTCTAGGTATCATCTTTGAAGATAGCCAAGGACAGACTTTAGATTGGTGGCCAGGAAAGACTGAGGAATCTGCGGATATTTCTCCTGGACGACTTGATTTGGATGGGAGTGAGGAGGTACCTGTGAACTGTCTTTGGTCAGGGGCCACCATGGGTGAGCGGGAGTATCATGGACTCCAGCAGCAAAATGGGATCCACAGTGAATGCTATAGAAAGGCTATAGGTGGAGGCTAAGAAATAATGTACAAAACCCCATCATTCAAATAATGGAGTGGGAGCCTCAGGAGGCACTGCTCTTGCCATCTGCGGTGGTATTATTATTATTCTTACTATTAATATTGTTATTAGTTGTTTGCCTAATAAGTGCCTAGTACTATGCATCGTCTTACTTAATAAGGGAGTTAATTATATGTGAAATTCTTGGAAGGGTCCCCGGCATTGTGAGTGCTCAATACATATTAGCTGTTGTTACTGTTTAATCCTTACAACAACCTTGTTGTTGTGAAAGAGGAATCATTTATTCCCACTTTAGAGATGAGGAAACTGAAGTTCAGGAGAGTGAGTGACTTCCCAGAATTGTACCACTAATAACTGGTAAGCCAGAATTTGAACCCATGACTGCCTGACTCCAAACTCACCATTACCCCTAAGGTTTAGTGAGTGGTTGGACCAGACACTTGGTAGGATGCTTCCCCTGTCTAAGGCTCTGTTCCTAAACTGTGCCTCTTATCCATCTATCATCCCCTTTGTAAAGGATCTTAATGTTTTTGAAACCTCTAAATGGGAGGTGGTATCCTTCTGGAGACCTCTCAGTTATGAGCTAAATTTCCCACCTGTGTTCACTTAGGACCTGTCCAGCCGACATGGAGCAAGGTGATTCCACCATCTTCCACTGTTCTCAAACTGTACAAAGAGCAGGGGTGGGAGGAGAGGCTCCAGGCTCTGCTGGTCCACCTCAGGCTTGGCACTGACTCCTGAAAGGTTTAGTCAGACTGTCTCCAGGCCAGGTGCTCTCCCCTGATAAAGGAGAGCCAGCTTCATCTCTACTTCGGTGGGGGATCCTGGCCAAGTCATCTTACCTCTTTCTTATGTTGACCCTCAGCAGCATTCTTTACTTTTTAAAGACTATTTCCTCCTCAGTTATATAAGGGCATCTTCAAGGAGAGGCAAATGCAGGAGTTTGGGGTTGGACAGATTGGGTTTGGGCCCCGTTGCTGCCTCTGCTGAGTATCATTAGGCAAGTCATTTAACCCATCTGGACCTCAGTCACATAGTTTGCAAAACTGGTATCCTAACACCTATTTTTCAGGCAGTCATGAAGATTAAGATGATGCATACCAAGGGGTCTGGCACAGAGTAGGTAGGTGTTTAATAAATGGTAGCTTTATTATTGCTCGAACTGTGTCACCAGACCACATTTGATGCCTGAAACCTAATTTTACAGTTTAAAAAACATGCCTTGTGAAAAAAGAAAAGCAACTTAGATTCATTCAGCTAATCTGTTTTGGATCCATCATTCATAACTTATCCATTAAAAAATGGAAATGAAAACAAACAATGTACTTTAAAAAAAAACAGCCGAGCTACTTGGTTGAAAGAAACATTTCAATGTAACCATGAATAAGAAATACATGGGAGATGATTGCAAAGATGCCTTATATTTTTTTTTAAAGAAAAACTTAAAAGAAGACCTCCCTGTTGTTGGGAGTTAGAATAGAGGCAGGCATGGATGACAGGTCAGACTGGGAACAGGGTGTTGGAAACTGGACCCAGTTCCTGGGAGGAGGCGGCTGCACGGATGCAGATCCGAGCAGCTGGCACCAGAGTGGCAAGGGTTGTCCAGCCTGATATAGAAGGAGGACAGACAGCAGGCGGAGGCCTGGTTAGCCTCCCATTGTCGGGATCCTGCTTAAAGGGATGCGGTGTCCTGCTGACAGGCAGCCAGTGGACCATGCACACTCCCCCCAGATCCCCAGAAAGGGAACAAGCATCATCTTTCCACACAGCCCCAACCTCTAAACTAGGGGTTGGAGACTAGCTACTGGTTCTCGTGTATAGGAAAAGGGCGTGGGAGAAAGGATTGCTAAGGAGGCAGGATTTGGGGAGGAAGATGAGAATTTAAGCCATACAGACCTGGACTGACGTTCATGTTTTATCACTTTCTAGGGGTGCGACCCGGAGCATATCGCTTTCTAAAGTCTCTACTATGTTTCTTGTAAGTTGTTTACCACAGTCCTGGGACTTGGCATCTGCCAATGCATTTTATTCCCATTAATAATAAGAAGAACAATTATTAACCTAGCCACTTCTCCCCACCTCCTCTGCTTGTAGCCTGGTTCTTGTTACCATATGTGGCTTATTGTAATAGCCTCCTCACTGGTCTCTCCGCTTCCTGCCAACGACTCTTTACTTGACAGGCAGATCAGATCACATCACTGACCCACTCAGTTCTCTCCAGTCATCCCCCACTTCGTCATGTGCAAGCCAAAGTCCTCACAATGCCCAGGTCCTACCTGATCTCGTCTGCCTTTGACCTTGGGTACTACTGCTTTTCCCCTTGCTCACTCCACTCCGGCTACACTGGCTTCCTGACAGTTCCTTGAACATGCCAGGCACACTTCTGTCTCAGAGCCTCTGCCCTTGGTGTTCCTCCACCTGGAACACTATTTGCATGTTTTGCTTACTTACCTCCTTTAGGTCTTTGGTAAAAAGTCATCTCAGTATGTCCTTCCGTGACCTCCCTGTTTCAAACCGCAGCCCCACCCTGTCAGTCTCAATCCTCTTTCCTGCTTTATTGTTCTCCATAGCACTTTTCACAAACTGACATACTAAAATATCTTCTTCTTCTTCTTTCTGTTTATGTCTGTCTCCACTAGAATGTCAATTTTATGAGGGCAGGGATTTTAGTTTGGCTTGTTTATTTCTGTATCCTCTGCTCCTAGGACACTGCCCAGCACACAGTAGACACTGCAAAACATTGATTGAAGGAATGAATGATTATTATAAAGCAAGAGGCTGAACTCCAGCTTTAGAAGAACATGGAGTGGAAACTGGTAACCAAGACGGTAACTCAGACCCAAGGAAGAATGCCAGGGATCCAGTTACCCAAACTGGAACACAGGCCAGAATAGGATCTGGGAACCAGAGGGATGCCCAGACATCAGAAATGGGGCATGAGATCACAGCCTGGCCTGGAGCCAGACTGTTGGAGAGTGAGATTGGAGCTCCTTGGGTCAGGGCTGGTCCCAGGCCAGGTCTCTAGGGGCCAGGTCACCCCATAGGTGGAGACAGAGAGGCTGAAAGGTAGTTGCCAGGCAGGGCCTTCAACCACTTAGTAAATGTCAAGCAAAGTTATTCCAGCTTTCAACTTATTCCCAGATGTAGGTGTCAGCGGGTACTCCATATTGGCATGGCTTACAAGGAAAACACAAATGACTAAGGGAAAAAAAAAAAGGAAAAAAGTGAAAATGCTTATTCAGAAACCTGAGCTGAGGAGTTGAGGAATGGTAGATGCTGGAAGCCTATGACTAGGGGATATCTGTCATGTCAAGATGCCAGCTGAGGGAGCATCTGGGGATTACATTGTCCTCTGGACCACTTTTTTTTTTTTTTTTTTGGTGGAGATGCACAAGTGAGCTCTGCCCTTGCAAACCCTCCAGCTTGGAAAAGTTAAGTGGAGCCTGGGAGGTGGTGTCTGCAGAAGCCTAGAAAGAGGAGTTGGACAGGGAGAATTTGGCTTGGTTTCCCCAGAACTGTCCAAGTTACTCTCCAGGAGTTGGGCTCGGCCTCTCCTCTCCATCTTCATGCTTCCTGATAATAACCTGGCATGTGATTCAGGGCTGCCCCTGCCTCACTCCAGAAGAGCGAGTCTGTGGACAACATGTGGTCCACCTCCTTCACTACATGCCCAAGGGAACCAAGGTCCAGAACAATTCAGAGTCAGGGCAGTTAGTTTCCTTCCCACAGGGGAACCTGTTCCCCATCCTGACTTCCACTGCACTGTGTACAGAGCTCTTGCTGGCTCTGGGTTTCAGTCCTCTCTCAGTAGTTCTGTGTTCTTCAATAAGCTATGGAACCTCTCTGTGTATTGGTCTGTAAAGTGAGGATGATGAACACATATTGGTTCCTAGGGCTATTGTGTGTGTTCCATAATAAGGCAGGTAGCAAGTGTTCAGTGAAGGTTAAATTCCCAACCTTGTTAACAAGGTCATCCATATTGCCCACAATGGTTGGTTCAGGCTCAAGGAGGTTTTCTGATTTGATGTCCTATTGTGTCCCCCTTATTAATCACCTCTTGGGATTTTGTATTTTCATGACCACCACGGTTCCTATTCTTCAAGCTTGGAGAGGTACACGGGGCCTGAGGCTCTAGATCAGATTACAGGACTGCTTTGCTTAATTAAGGCTAGCCAGTGCAGCCGGTGCGACCTGTTATAGAGAGGGCCAAGTCGAGGGGAGCATGGATCCGCTCTGGCCTGAGGACTGTACTCCGACCCGGGGAGGCCGGGGTGGGTGGCTGGGAGATTTCTAGGGCGGAGCCCCCTTCGGGAATGGGGACGTGGGGAGGTCAAACGCCTGGAGGGGGCAGTAGCACACGCAAGGTGAAGACCATAGTCTCTTGGGGTTGGCAAAGGGCGGCTCAGTCTGGTGGGGAAGGAGGGGGCTTTCAGCCAAGCCCAAAGGGCTGGACACCTCAGCACCAAGGGGCGTTCGAACGCCGTTGGCATCCTTGGCCGCCCCTTCGGGCTCAGTCAGGGCCCCCTAGACACCGGCGCAGAGCAGGGGAGTGTAGGCTGCAGGTGCTCCTAGGACGCCTCCGTGGCGCGCTCGCAAACCAGACGTTCCCAGCCAAACCTCCAAGAAGCAGTCCCAAATCACCGTGCAGGTGCTACAGGAAGCGCTCGGAGAAGCGGCGGCGGCCACTGCGTGTGCCAGCACGCCATCCTCGTTCCCTCAGCCGTTGTACCCGGGCCCTAAGGTCCCGGGCGGTCGCGGGCAGCCCGCGCGGCGGAAGGCCGGGGGCGCGTGTGTTCGTGTGCTGGGAAGGCGGCCCTCCTCGCGGCCGCCGCAGCGCCAGTGCCTCCCCTCCCCCGGCGCGCAGGGCCCGTCCCTGCCCCCGGAGGCGGCCTGAGCCGCCGCGGAGCAGCCTCGCCTTCGCCTCCCGCGTTTCCTACCGCCCGCCCTCCCCCGGCCGGGCTCTAGAGGCTGCCGCCGAGCGGCTCCCGGCGGGAGAGCGGCTCAGAGCGTGCACGAGGGCGGGCGGAGGCGGCCCGGTTCGGGGCGGCCGCGCTGAAGAGAGGCGCGCGCGAAGACGCCGGCCCCCCTCTCCGCGTTCGCTCGCTCGCTCCCCGCCTCCCGCACTCCGCTCGTTCCCACCCCTTCCCGGCGTGATTGATCCGTCACGGGCGCCGCCGCTGCCGCCGCCGCCGCGGCCGTTCTGAGCCGAGCCGGAGCCCGAGCCGGAGCCGGAGCCGGAGCCGGAGCCGGGGCCGACGCCATTGCGCGGGCGCCGCGGGGAGAGCTTGGCGCGGGGCGGCGGGCCGGGCCAGGCCATGCGGGCCGAGTAAGCCGGCGCCCGCAGCCCGCGGCGCGGCATGGCTTCCCCGCCGAGCTCCGGGCAGCCCGGGCCGCCGCCGCCGCCGCCACCGCCGCCCGCGCGCCTGCTGCTGCTCCTGCTGCTGCCTCTGCTGCTGCCGCTGGCGCCCGGGGCCTGGGGCTGGGCGCGGGGTGTCCCCCGGCCGCCGCCCAGCAGCCCGCCGCTCTCCATCATGGGCCTCATGCCGCTCACCAAGGAGGTGGCCAAGGGCAGCATCGGGCGCGGCGTGCTCCCCGCCGTGGAACTGGCTATCGAGCAGATCCGCAACGAGTCGCTCCTGCGCCCCTACTTCCTCGACCTGCGGCTCTACGACACCGAGGTGAGTGTCGGCCGCCCGTGCCGTCGGGGCTGTGGGGGTGATGGGGGAGGGCGTGTTGGACAGAAGCAAGCTTCGGCCCATGGGCAGAGCCCTGATTGAGACTGCCGAGGGCACCGCGCGGGCTGGGGCTCAGTGCTTACCCTCTGGGTCCCGCCGGGCTTGGCTGGCACAGCCGGTACCAAGATTTGCTGAACATCTTCCTCTTCTGGGATTGTATGTGTGTGTATGCTTGTGGGGTGTGGGGTAGAAGACTAGGGTCTCCTTTGCCCAGAGAAGGAGTGGAGAAGGTGGTAACTGAACGTCCCCAAAAGCCTGCAGTGGTCGCCCCTGCCCAGGTCCCGCTGGTGGGGCTGTGGAGTGCTAGGTGGGAAGAACAGGCGCATTGACTCTAAACTGGGCCATCCGGGGCTAGAGAGGCCACGGGCCTGCTCTCGGCCCCAGGAAAGCCGAGCTGTGCTTTGAGGTCCGGAGGACTCGGAGACCCGAGGGGCTGGAGGGCGCAGCAGGGCTGGACGAGCTCGGAGCCAGTACCACTCAGGCCGGCGTGGGGCCGCCGGCTCTGCAGCGCTGCTGCCTGCATGTACCCGGCTCTGCCTATGGCCCGAGCGGTTTTCTGAGGAGACCCCCTCGGGCTGGTTGATAAAAGAGTGCCCTGATCAGGTCTCGCCCCGGGCGCGCGAGGGTGTGAAGCCGCGCCGCTGCTGGTGGCCGGGCGGCTGCAGGCGCAGTTTCCCCGGGCGCAGACTTGAAGCACGGACTTGGAGCGCAGCACCCGGCTTGCCCTCCCTGCCCCCTTCTCTGAGGGGAGCCGAGAGCTTTCCATCCCAAGCCCCCTCCTCACACCCTCAGCTTGCATTGCGGCTGCAGCAACA
Organism: Mesoplodon densirostris; assembly: GCF_025265405.1. Classification (NCBI taxonomy): domain Eukaryota; kingdom Metazoa; phylum Chordata; class Mammalia; order Artiodactyla; family Ziphiidae; genus Mesoplodon; species Mesoplodon densirostris. Next base: position 25,473,597 of record NC_082666.1, on the reverse strand, counting down.
GTGCACACCTTCACCGCCCGCCCGAGGGCTGGGGTGCGCCGAGGGGGCTCAGAGGAGCGATCGCGGGCCGCGCGAGGTCGGGTTTGCGAGTTTTTCGGGACTGAGGAGCCCTTACGCTCCGGCCGCAGCATCTGAGACGTGGCCTGAAGGGGGCAGTGATTTCCTGTGCAGTACGCTCGGTTGGCGCCTCTTCCACCGCGCCGAAGCCCGGCCGAGGCGCTGGGCTTGATTGACCTGGCTTCCTGGGGCTCCTTGGGCGCTTCTGCTCCAGCCCTGGTGCAAACCCCTTTCTGAGAGGAGGGTCGCGCTGCCGCGTTGATCGTGCAGCCTAGGCTACACTTCCTTCTCTGTGTGGCCCCCCCTTTTTTTGGTCCCCGGAGAAAGAACAGAAATCTGGATTGCATCTTATTCCCCGCCTCTCCCCTTCACTGATGAACCAACCTGCTCTGCGCTGTAAATAAAAGGTGAAGAAACGGGTGGCAGTTGGTGGCGGTGCACGCAGCCTGCTGCAAGCAGAGAAGCTTCCTCTGCCCCGGGAGGATGTAAGCTGGGGAGCTGTGCAGAGCCAACCCGTGTGGAATCATTTCTGAATGACATTCCTGTCTTCTCCAGAACATTTCAAGTTCTCTGGGGTAGTTGCCCGGCACACATAAACGGAGAGGGCAGTGCAATTATACCAAACCATGTCTTCTGGATACTGTTTCTCTGTTGCTCCATCTATATCTATCTATCTATCTATCTATCTATCATCTATTTTTGTTTTGGAAAGGACACGGAGAGCTGGTTCTTTGGAGACAGAACCATTTATGGACAGGGCAGCCCTGCTTGCATCATCACCAAATATTGTCAGCTGCATAATGTTTTCACCATCAATTTATTCCCTTCAGAAAGCTTCCCTGAAAGAGATTTCATATTAGCTTGTTAGTGGCAGCAAAGGGAAGGGTGCTCAACTTCAGGGTGTGGGTTGATGCTTTTATATTTTATTTTTCAAGTGTGTCTTGAAGACTTTCTGAGTGAGAGGGGGCCTAAAGTCAAGAGGATGAGGCAGTCAGAAGGCACTTCAGCTCAGGGGAAGGAGGGCAGAGGGTATAATCTCAGCCTCACGCAAGCAGGGAAGCATATCTCGCCATTTGAAGGGGCACCAAGCATGAGCTTTGGGGTGGCTTTAACCTGGCTTCTGGTCAGAAACCTAGTATCTTCCCTGTGGGTGACCTTGAGCAAGGTATTGATCTCTCTAAGCCTAGATTTCCACTTCTGAAAAACTGGGACTATTTTATGTACTCCCCAGGATGGTATTGTGATGCTTAAGGGAGATAACAGGCTGGAATGGAAAATGCCTTGAGCTGGCAGGTGCAGCGGCCAGTGCTCTGTCTGGCATGCTGTAAGCACTAAATAAATGTTTTCTGCCTTCCTTCATTTTCCTCTGGTGTGGATTCACAAGTAGGACATTGTGACTTCAGATGTGATAAAATGGTCACAACTAAAATATTAAGAGTGCTTATTTGTTTTGCTCACTTCTAAATCTCATGAAGGCTCAGTGAAGTTACCATCAGAAAAAAAAAGAATCTTGGCTTACAATCAAACAAGTATGTATCTCTTGCCATGAAGTGTCACGGTTGGGAGAACACCCAGGTGATATAATACTTAATTTTTTCAAGTGGTCCATCTTTAGAGTACAGGTACTTTCTCTCTAAGCCAAAGTAAAGGATCAGTCTGGGTAATTGCAGCAAAATCCACAGTGATCTAAAGGGTGTTTGGGGCTTGTGTTAGAGTGTGTGGACCCTGTTTTATTCCGATAGGATGTCTTTATGGATTGTGTGTACCCCCTAGTCACTTGCTGGGTGTGTCACTTGTTGTCTGTAGACTTGAATGCAGGATGGATGTGGTGAACACATTTTGGCTGGCTTTGCTAACATTTGCTGTCAGTCAACGGCCAGAGACAGTGGGCAGCCAGGGTGGACCTCTGTCCACACAGTCTTCAAAGAGATGGAGATTTAGCAAGACATGAGTTGATCTGCTCATTGGGACTAGCCTGTCTCAATAAAGGAGCCTCTCGCACACACTTAAGTCAGGTGCCCCTCTCCTGTAATTAGAATAGCAATAAAGCATTCAAAGCCCCACTCAGTGCCATGTGTTTGTAAAAATGAAACATCCCAGCAGAGCATCTGCTAGGCAGGACCTCTCTTCTCTGGTGTACCTCAAATCACATCAGCAGATACTTCTTTATGTATTCCAAGAAAGATTTGAGTATATAAAAACACAAGCAAGACAACTGAAAAAACAGATAAAAGGAAGCATCAGAAACCACATAGAAGCATGCAAGTTACTGAACCCAGAACCTGGACTAAGCTGGTTACTGCATTTTTGTAAATTAAATTTTAGCTCTGAGCCTCCTGGCAGTCAAGGTTAAAAGGTAAACATGGTAGATTACATTACTTACATGTTTGTTTAAAAGACTCTGAGGGACAGTGTCCTTTTTTTCATAAAAGTTTTGCAGGTTCAGAAATGTTCTTCATGTGATTGTTTCTCATTCCTTGGTAGCCACATTAATAAAAGTAAATAATAACCAAGGGATGAGTTAAAAAATAATGTCGGCTTTTCTGATTTGATTAAAGTAATTTTCATTTTGGAAAAATAGAAAATTTGTAGAGAAGCATTGAAAAAAACTGTCTATAATCCACCTACACGAAGGTAATTGCATCTAATAATTAGTGTTATTCCCTTTCAGTTGCTGGTGCTTACTATTTTGTGTGCTTGAAACCTCTATGCACCCTTTTATATTTTGTTTCATTCAGTTAATGTTATAACATGGTTATTTCCCCATGTCCTTAACTCTTCTTTGCAAAGATGAATTTTAGTGGCTATTTACTATTCTATCCTGTGGGTGCCCCATAAGTATTAAATCATTCCCCTACTGTTGGATTTATATGTTTCCCCCTTGTTACTATTTTAAATTATTCTGTAATAAACTTGGGAAAAGTTCAGGGAGCCAAAGGAGCACATTCCAGGTGTGCACCTCTCAGAAGGTCTACCCTGTTGCAGGGATCCAGTGATTGGTGAGCACATCCTTTTCTTGAGTGGTTTTGCCAAATATCTGTTCTCTCATTCATTGTGCTTTAGAGAGGATCTAAACAACTGTTGCATGGAGGCCGAGCTTTTCAGGAGGTCTGAGTACAGCTTAGTAGCCATTGGGCACCTACTGCAGTTGCTGGTACTGCAGAAAGGAGTAAACCCAGCACTGGGCTCAGGAGAGGAGCTGGTGCACAGGGGAGAACAGAGCAAGCACATGCTTGTCGTTTTCAGTGCAAGGTAGAAAGTAATCTGTCTTGATGGTTGCACATTTCTGTGACTAAAAACCACAGGACTGTAGACTTTACAAGAATGAATGTTATGGTACGTGAATTGTATCTCAATATAGCCGTTCTTAGAAATAAAGAGATATAAAATGGGCTCTTTTAGAATCAGGCTCACATCTTTGTGGTTAGACCCCATTGCCTTGCGTGGTACCTCACCCTTAGCAGTTGTATTGCTTAGGAACCTTGTTGCAGGTGACAGAAACCTAATTTTAACTGGTTCATGTGGCTGAAAAATCCTGGAGTGGGCTGTATTCAGGTATGGCTGAATCCAGTCCCTCTCTGTCTCTTGGCTCTGATTTCCTCTGTGTTTGGCTTCACCCTCAGTCAGACTCTCCCCATTTGGCTGTACAGATGGCCCCTAGCAGCTGCAAGTTTACAAACTCCCAGTTTAGAAACTCCAGTAAGAAGAGTGTTTCTTTCCTGATGTTTTCAGCAAAAATTCCAAGCTCAGCTCTCATTGGCTTGAGTTGGGTCATGTGTCTATCCCTGAACAAATAACATGATGCTGACGGGCCTGGGATATCCGCCAGCCTTTCATGGAGGAAGAAGGAGGTGAGGCCAGCCCCACCCAACCACATGAATACAGAGTAGGGAAGAGGTGATTCCTCGAAGTACATCAGAGGCTGTTAAAGGGGGGTGGATGCCAGGTGGGTCTGATCACAGATATCCACTTGGGGAATGCTCAGTTCAAGAAAGAAGCAATAGATGTCAGGGACATTAAGAGAAAGGGAAGCTCACGTCTAGGTCTCCTGGAGGAGAAGAAGTCAAGATGAGTCTGGAAGGGTGAATATAATGTTGACACAGAGAGGTGTGGGCTCAGGGAGATGGAGGTTGGATCCTAGGAAGGATCCCCAGGATCAAAGGATAAAGGCCACAAAGTGTGAAGTGTGTCTGGGGAGCACTGACTTGTTATATTTTCACCTGAGTGCAGGGTTTGTGGAGGGAAAGGCAGCCTGGTGGTGGGTATGAAAGGCCTTGAATGCCGTGTCAAGAAGTTTGGACTTTATTCTGGAGTGGTGAGGAGCTGTGGGAGGTTCTCCAGCATGGATGTGACAAGATTAAGGCCGGTAAGAACGTAGAGGCTGAATGGTAGACAGGAGAGGGTGGAGATAGAAAAGCCAGGAAGCTATCGTAGCAGTTGAAGGGGGAGATACTGGGGCCTGAGCAGAGATGGAGAGCCAGTGTGAGGGGATGGAGGCACTCTGAGGCCTGACGGGGCGGGAGGGGCAGCAGAGGGTGAGCAACGAGAGCGGGGGTATCTGGCAGGCAAGATAGTAACTGAAGTCAGTTGCACTGCAGGGGAACGAGGAGAGGGAGTCCCTGCGGGGATGAGGCTGGGCACAAAACCAGACCCTTCAGCTCCCCTAGCTCCAAGCACCTGTTAGATGAGCTTCTTAGCATGTCAGGGGACCTGGGTTTGTATCCCCACTGGGTACCACGTACCTGCCTGGTGACCTTAGGCAAGCCACTTTGCCTCTATTTCTTCATCTGTAAAATGGGGCTAATATACTAACTGCCTGATAGGGCGTGGGGAACGAATGAGACCATCCGGGTAAAGTAATTCAGTGCTTGGTACACCGTGAATGCTCAGTAAATATTCACTGCTGTTTTGTCACTGTCCTCGTTATTCCTGTACCGTGTGGTGATGATTATGTTGACCTCACAGATCTGTTGTAGGGATAAACATGATGGATGTGGAACCTCAAAACATGATGTAAATGTGAAGCCGTGTTATCTGTAATCTTGCTTTCTAATGCCGTGTTGCTGAGAGCGGTGTCGGAGAGAGAGGATGCGAGCACGAGATCTTTATTCGTGTGTATCTCCCAGCACATCTTACATTTTGCTGTGTGTCATAGCCATCTTTGTCTGTTTCTCCCCCGCTGGACTGTAGCTCTGTGAGGGCAGGGCTGGTCCGATTCCCCGGTGGTTTTACATGCAGTGGGCATCAGTGAATGTTTGCTGAACTGAACTATAAGTGAATAAATTAGAATCTGCCTTCTGAATTAACTTCCCATAGGATGAATGGTTTCTCTGGATCACTTCCTCAGGGTCTTTGCTCCACCTCCCCATCACCATAGGACTTAGGGGACCCCATATATCAGGATCAAGCTGAGCTGCCTTCCGCATGTTCCCGTCAGCAACAACCCCTGAGCTTCCCTGGTATGAGGGAAACACCCTTGGCCATGCCGTGCCTGCCCCCGACCAATTCCTCAGACCTAGCCAGGCACCCAGTAGAAGGTGGGTGGAATAACACACTAGGGCCTGTTTAGAACTAGGTATTGGGCTAAGCGTGTTAGCTCACTACCTTTATCTTTAAAGAGCTCTTGTTCATGTGTTTGGCCTCCCCTCTTGTGGGATCATCAACTTCTTCATGAAGAGATGTGAGATTTCAACAGGGAAATGGACAAGCTGGAAGTGTAAGATAGGGGTGAAAATAGAGGTGCTAAATAAATATATAGAGAGGATATATAGCTTTTGTTAGTCAGGGTGGACTAGGCTATGCTGCATTAGCAAACAAATCCTGAAATCTCTGTTGCTTGATACAGTCAAATTTATATATTGTTCACCCAAATCCAGTGAGGGTCAGAGCCTCCTGGGAGGCTCTCCTCCAAGTGAGAACACAGGGCCCCAGGCTGTTCTTGTGCTGTCACTCTCCCATCTTTTGGCTTCAAGAAGATGGGGAGTCGGAAGGAATCCACAGGGAAGGCACACTAGATTTTGACCATCTTTACTTGGAAGTGACATGTATTATTTCTATTCATATTTCATTGACCAGAAGTAGTCATTAACCAACTTAACTTGAAAGGAGGCTGGGATGTGTAAAGGAGCATGTGGATGTCTTGGACACTTGTCATTTGGGGTCCTTCAAGAAGTACATGCCAAGATGGATTTACAAGTGCCAGAGTTCTTGGGGGAAATACCAGTGAAAGATAAAAGAGGAGGTAGGGAAACCCTCAGACCACAATGCTGTTCTGACACCTGTGAAAGGAGAGGGGAAGGAAGGAGAGTTGGGAGGAAGAGTCTCAGAAAGTCTTGGCCAGCCCATTGGGGTGCTCCAGAGCAAAGATTGCCCATTAGAGCAGTCACATATTAGGGACCAAAGGAGCCAAGCTCTAGAATCCCTGTGCAACTTAGTCACTGGCTGCAGGCTCCCTGGGAAAAATGTGTCCTTGGCTTAATTAAACACTATGACAGATGTTGAAGCTACAGCTGAAGGCTTAGCTGATGGCACTTGTCCTGTAGGTTCTCTATTTAAAGGAGACGTGAGTGGCCCACCTAGATGGCTGCCACAGCCCCACCTATTTCTGCCTCAGTGTCCTAATTCTACACGCGCTGATGGAGAAAATTTTCTGCCAGGCCCTTTTCTAGGCTCTGGGATACAGAGTTGGATGTGACATGGACCCTGCCCTTGAGGATCTCATGTCCCAACCACTGGTCACCTAACCGTGGTAGGTAGGGGTCAGAGGAGGATGCTGGGGAAGGCATACCCCTTCTGGAGGCACCTGTTTGGTCATTCCCCATGTTGTTTGGGAATTAAATATAAGCGGCTTCTTATTGCTGACTTTTTTGGTTATTTATTTTGGTTCTAGGAAGGTGAGAAAATTAAATGGCCTAAGTTGCCCAGTGAGCATTTGCATTCATCTCCTCCTTTATTTTATTCTTATTCTCTCTGCTTATATAATGATGTGCAGTGAGGCTGGTGAGATGTCTTCCTCTCTGTACCTTTCTAGGAACCAGCAGGTGTGCCAGGCTGAAACCATGGAAGTGTGAGCTTCAGATGGGGTCAGCGGTCTGGGTTCTGGTGCTAGGTTAGTTGCTAAGACCTCGGCAGTCTAGGTGCTGGTGCTAGGTTAGTTGCTAAGTCTTTGCTCCTCTGTGAATTGCAGCACCGATTGAGGATCTCTGCTCCATTATAAGCACTGCAAGGGCAGACATGGGGTGTGTCTGGGTCCCTTGTGCACACCTCTGCCCCTCCAGGCAGTATCTCAGGGCCAGGCACAGAGCAGGAGCTCAATAAACATTTATTGAACAAACAAATAGATCTAAAAGCCTGAAACTCAGCTCTCTGATTCTAAGAGGCTTAATGGGTGTAGTTGTAAAAAACTGAGGAAGTGCTTTGTATGCCAAGCCATGTGGGGTGAACTTTCTGCTTGCTCTTTATTCGTACTTTGGTGCTGGGGGGCCCAGTAGTTGTGGAGTGCAGAGGGAAAAGGGTACTTGTTGGATGTTCCAACAGATTTTGTGCATAGCTAATATCAGTCTCTTCTCCCCTGACAAACATACACAGCATCCTCCAAGGTCCTCCAACATCAAAACCTGGGAAAGAAATACTTTCCAGCATCTGACAAGCATTATGGTTTTAGGAGATTAGTTTATTGGAGCAGTATTCGAACTGGCAGTTGGTGGGTATAGGAATCGGGTTCTGATACCCCACTCCCACCTCCAGGGACTGTGAGAGCCACAGAGACTGGACTGGGCTCTCATCCTAGTAGACACTGTAAGAATGGAGCCAAGTCATCAGCATTGGTGAGCCAGGTGATCTAGTGGCAGGTCTGAGTATAGTGAATAAAGAGGTGTCCTGGGATCCCCTGAACAACAAGACATATTCCAGGTGCCCTGCTCCTGGGCTGGAAGCTACTGCTCTTTATCCTTCCATGGTCAGGACTGATTCAGGAACTGGGTAACCTCAGTCTGGAATGACTATTTCTCTGACCTGGTTTTGGTCTGGAGCCCAAATCAGATAACCAAGTTTATTAGAATCACGTGCAAAATTAGAGTAAATTGGTTATGAGCTGATGTTTGAAGGTCTGGGAATTCTTGCTTGAGTAAAGGGCATGAACATTGTGACACCTTTGGGGGCTGATTGGGGTGTTCGTTTTTTGCCAACTTTGTACTTTTTCAGTCTTTTTTGAACAGTCTACATCGCTGGAAGGATGAAGTGTCATTGTCATGTAGAAAATTAGTGGTAGATCCAAAGTACTGAGTAAATGGATTCATCTGTCTTCATCAGTGCCCGTGTCCCACAGCTGCTGACTGAAGCAAACCCCCCCCCACCTTCTCCTGCCATTTGGCAAGGACATCCTCAGTCACCGTTCAGATAAAAGGTAGCCAAAGAAGGACTGTGGAGTGATGCATTATTGCTGCTCTCCTGGCGTGGGGTCAGGAGGTGGCAGAGGGAAAATGATATTTTCTTTCTTTTTTTTTTTTTTTTTTTTTTTTGCGGCATGCGGGCCTCTCACTGTTGTGGCCTCTTCCGTTGCGGAGCACGGGCTCCGGACGCGCAGGCTCAGCGGCCATGGCTCACAGGCCCAGCTGCTCCGCGGCATGTGGGATCTTCCTGGACCAGGGCACGAACCCCTGTCCCCTGCATCGGCAGGCAGACTCTCAACCACTGCGCCACCAGGGAAGCCCAGAAAATGATATTTTCACACGCTGCTCATGAGCCACTTGACTTTTTTTTTTTAAATATAAATTTATTTATTTATTTTTGGCTGCATTGGGTCTTCGTTGCTGCATGTGAGCTCTCTCTAGTTGGCAACGAGCGGGGGCTACCCTTCGTTGCGGTGCGCGGGCTTCCCATTGCGGTGGCTTCTCTTGTTGAGGAGCATGGGCTCTAGGCGCGCAGGCTTCAGTAGTTGCAGCGCACAGGCTCAGTAGTTGTGGCTCGCGGGCTCTAGAGCACAGGCTCAGTAGTTGTGGCGCACGGGCTTAGTTGCTCCGCGGCATGTGGGACCTTCCCAGACCAGGGCTCGAACCTGTGTCCCCTGCATTGGCAGGCAGGTTCTCAACCACTGCGCCACCAGGGAAGCCCGAGCCACTTGACTTTTTTCAGAAGGAACTGATTTTGAAAGCAACATCCATCCTTACAATAATCACTATATTGTCCAAATCGCTTTGGTTCTGGAACTTCCCATTCACTGAAGCCTTTCTGAGAATGCCCAGAATTGTTTCAGGGATTTAACTGGCAGACAGGGACCTGGAAGCCCACTCCAGGGTGTATGATCAGAGCCCATGCAAATGCTCCCACCTAGCCCGGCTCAGAGCGCCTTGCCTTTGATAGAAGAAGAATTGGCTAGCCTGTCACTCCACAGAGTGTCCTCTCAGGGCCAGACTGACCCTTCTGACCTCCTTGCTGGACTCTGAATTCTAGGCATGTTGGGAAGCCTTTGGAGAGCTTCTAATCTTGTCATTTAAAAAAGGAAAAGGTAAAGGAAACATTATTTGCAAGTGTGTAGGTGAAAGAAAAGAGGCTACAACAACGGTAACTCACCTTTATCCTGTGCTTAGCACCTGTCAGTCCCTATGTCAAGTACTTATTTAATTCTCACGCCAATTTGATGCGGTAGGTGCTATTATTGTCTGCATTTTACATACGAGGCTTAGAGAGGTTAAGTGACTTATTTAACATCACAGCCGACCAAGTGGTGCGCTGGGATTTCAATCGCATGGTCTGACTTTGATCTCTGCTGCTTAAATACTAAAGTGAAACAGCATCTTCATATGGGAGTTATCTTCCTCCCATGAAAGCAAGTGGCACGTTTTGTCAGTAGCTGCCGCTTCTCTTTTTTTGGATGAATTTCACCCAGCTGCTTGCCTCTCCCTCTAATTCAGCCTCACCCTCACCCATTTCCCTGTCCGCCCACTCAGACACACAGCGGCGCTGAACTCTCTACTCACTTTCAGTGTGTCTGTCTACACACCTAGCTCACACGGATCCGCTCTCTGCTTCCCTTGCTCCGGCAGAACTTGTCACCTCCTGTAGTGTTTACTCGGGGTGTCAGTGTTTGTCTCTGTATGTGTGTCTCCTGTTAGACTTAGATCATGTCGAGAGCAGCAGTAGTGCTTCCTTTATACATGTAGCTCATACTTGCTAAGCACCTACTTGGTGCCAGGCCCAGGGCTGGTTATAGGGCATGTGGAGGTGAGTCTGAAACAGCAGTGCTTTCAAAGAGAGGCCACCGGGGATTGTTACTATGCAGCATAAGGAGTGTGATGGTGCAGCCTGGGGCAGGTGCAGGGGCCATCACCCAGATGCAGGGGACCTTTAGGACCACTGACCCAGCATGCTGGTCAGGTGGCCTCCCTGCTTGATACCCTGACTCATCATTGTTCTGGGAATGGGAACAAGACTTCTCCCTGTGCCCTTGAAGGCCCCGTAGTCTGCCCTGTTCACTCCCAGCTGCATTGCTGAGCACTCTCCCCTTTCCCTCTAGTCCTAGACATGTGGTCCTTTCAAGTTTCTCTGGTGATTGTGCTCAGAGGGTGTGCAAAGGACCTTTGCACAAGCTGTTTCCACCGTCTGGAATGCTTTTGCCATCTTTCTTCATCTTTTAGATACCAGCTCAAGTGTGCTTTCTCCATCCTCCCTGATTGGGAAAAATCCCCTATTACAATTTCTCTAAGAACCATGAACCTTTGTAGTGCTTATCACAGTTGCAATTTTAAATTGTTGGATTATTTGATCAATGTTGGTCTTCCCCTGTTCTGCCAGGGCACTGTGAACTTAGTCTGTTTTGGCTTACAACAGTGCCTCGCACAGTTTCTGGCACATGGTAGGTGCTCAGTAAATATTTGCAGAATGAATGGATGAGTGCTGAAGGATTGTTTATAATGGGTTCTATGTGTTTTCTGATGCCCGGGCAGTGTGGGGAAGACACCTGGACACTGTGGAAAGACCATCACATATGGAATCAGAAACCTGTGTGTGTGTGCTGTTGGTGCTCACTCCTTGAGCCTCAGTGTCCTCATCTGTGAAATGGGGATGATCCTTGCTCAGAGGCTTATTTTGAAGGCCGACATAGAACATGCATGTAAAACATTAAGTACAGGGGGCCACGTTGAGTAGGCACCCACTAAATTTTATCGTTGTTATTTTGTTATAATGCATATGAAAACATAAAATGCTGTGTAGTCACATAAAAACTGGTTCTTATTTCAGTGGGGGATTGTGTGTTTGAGGCCAGCCAAGAAGTATGAGATCTGTGTCTGAGCTTCACTGAATGGGATTCTAAGTGAAGTGGTTGTTTCTAAGTCCCTGTCCATTTCCACAAGGATCTGAGGTACACTGAGAGCTCAGTGGTGAATCTCCTCTGGGCCTGGGGCTGGGCTGTTGACCCCAGTGGAGTCCTTATAGTTGAGTGTTGTCACTGCTGGCTATTGTCCACCGCCAAGCCTGGCTGTGAGCTGGGCCAGCCCATGGGGACAGGCACGTCATCTGTTTTGCACCTGCCATGTCCCCGAGCCCAGGACACAGTCTGCAGGCCCTTGGCGATATCTGTGAGTGGATGAGTGCCTCCGTGTTCGAGCACCTAGCATGGCCCCTGGCACGTTGTAAGTGCTTAGCAAATGCTTTTTGCATGAGTGTCGCTAAACACAATGTACAACATAACCATTTTGGATAAAATCACAACCGAGCCTCTAAATGGAGCAGAGGGAGAAGACATGATCAGACATCAGAGGAACGGATGACTCCACCTGCATACCAGATTTGAAGGCAAGAGATAAACGTTCTGGTGTTACCGTGTCAGGAGAACATGTTTCCCTTTAGGCTCCAGAGACAAATCTTTTAGCTTACGGGCCAGGTGGTTCAGTGGAAAGGGCTCTGTGCTCTTGCCATGAGTGACCTGTCTCTGGTACTCGTTAGGGGATGACCTTGAAGTAGTTGTTTAACTTGTGTACACCTTAGTTTTATTGTCTATAAAATGGGAATAATAATAATGCCTGCCCTCCTTGTCCATGGAGTTATTGTGGAGATCGTTGAGGAGGGAGGGGGGGAGAGAGAAAGAGAAAGAGAAATAGATAAATGTGAAACGGCTTCAAAAAGTCGTAAAGAGTTGCCGATATCAGATGTGTCTAAAACTAAACAGAAAGAGTAATTAATTCTGGGTTGTCCTCTCAGGGCCTTGGGATATTTCCAATAACATCTTTATCAAAGACACAGAGATGCTGTTCACACAGGTGATTCATTCAACTTTCTATTAAAGAAGGTGGACACAGCATTGGATAACAACACCGTGGAAGCAGTTAGCCAGGGAGCTGAGGTCTTCTGACCCAGCAGGCTGTCTTACAGAAACATCTAGAACCAGAAGTGATTAACATGTCTTCCTCTCATCTGTCAGATGTCTTCAGAGTCCAGCCATTCGTCTTTGGCAGGTGTCAGATCCAAGACCATCCACAAGCCAGCTATTGAACAAGGTCCAGGGCAGGAGTTTGGTGGTGTGGGAGTTAGGGCCGTCTGCTGCAAGCAGCGATTTGGGATCCAAGCCAGCAAATCATGGGGGTTGCTAGGTTTGGGGGCTGGGGCAAAGACTGGCACATCCGATTGAAATATGAAATGCCCAGACTGGGCCAGGAGTGGGAGGCTGGGATGCCCGTGTGCTGAGCTAATAGTATTTATTTTCTCCAGAAAGAGCTTTGGTTCTTGCCAAAAGATGTACAAGTATTTCGTTGAGACCTCAGAGTACTGGGCCAGGCAGTGTGGAGATGACGAGTTTGGTTTGAGAGATTTGGGGACCCCAGTAGTCCCTTCAGCTATGACATCCTCAGAAGAGCACCTGCTGGGCTCCTGTGGATGCTGGTCTTGAGACCATCTGAGTGGCTTTGTTTTGGACACTCTAGATCCTCGGCAGGCTGTGGCCCTAATTCCAGCCTGGTGGCTCCACGGTGGACAAGATGACAGGTCCTTATTGAGCCCCTACTATGCGCCAGGCACTGTGCTAGGTGCACTCACACGTGCATCGGAGAAGGCAAGGCGCAGTAGAAAGAGCTTGGACTTCCGAGTCCGAGAGGCCCAGGTCCGGCTCTCAGCCCTGCTGGGTGACCTTGGGGAGGTCGCTTCGCTTGGGGCCTCCCTTCCCTGATGTATAACATGGAGGTTTGATAGCAGATGACCAGCATTGTTTTGAGGACTAAATAAGATAAAAGCATTTGGATCTGGTGCCCAGTGGGTGTTTAGCAGATGCCACAGAGCACAGTACCCATTGGGGATATGACACACTTCTGTTCTGGTGTGAGGCGGGGGCAGAAAGTTGCAGAACTGGTCTCTGAGAATTGCTGTGAGTTCTGGCTTCTGAGGCTGAGGACTTCGGCTGGGTTTTAGTTTGAGTCACCTGGATGGCTCTTTCACTGCACACATATAAAAAGCCAGGTGCTTCTAGTTTGGGGAGCCAGGGAGGTGGGTGTAACTGGAAGAAGGTCCTGCTCTGGTCTGGCTCTGTATTCAGATGATTCTAGAAGCCCCTCCCTTACTGTTAGGAAGCTTCAAGGTTGCTGGGGTCAGTGGCCCCACTGTCTGAAGAACAGTGGCCCCTGGGAGGGAGAGGAATGAGACTCTGATCCCTCCCTCTGGGGTTTGAAATTGTTAGGACATGTCTGAGGGGTGACATAGCTTTGAGCAGGGTCTGCTGGAGGAAAGGGCAAAAAGAGCTCCGAGGGGAGCTTTGCTTGGAGTGGGGACCCAGGGCATGGGGTGTTGAGGGCGGGCTGGTTTGAAGATGGGAACTGATGCTGGAATGTCCCTCCTCCTCTGTGACACCCTGGGGAGGCTCTAGGGATGGTGACAGTGTATGTAATATAACCTGGAGGTGCTCAGTGTTGAGAACTGGAGCCCTCAGTTTCCATCTTGGTTCTGACACTCCCTTGGCCCAGGGTTGACCCCCTCGGGGGCAAGGCCCTGCCCTGGTTTTAGTGCAGACCACAAGCCTCTGTGGCCAACACGGCAACTGAAGGGAACCAAGGCCGGCAGCTGGGCCTGGCTCAGAGTTTGATCTCAAGGGCACCTCGAGGGGTGCTGGTGAGGTAGACTCGCCAACCTGTCAGCATAGACCACCTGGAGGGCCAGGGCTCACTGTGCTGGGTGCTCCCAGGAGAATGCCTGACCTGCCCTATCCCTCTTGTCTTTGAACATTCAAATAAATATGACCTTATTTGTACCCCAGTCTGGTACAGTGCCAAGTGCAGTTGGTTTCTTGTTTAGTTCTGATAATAACTTTATTTAGTAGATATTATTTCAACAACTAAACAACAAGAATTACAGATTGTGTGTAGTGCTAGAGTTTATTATTTATTCCAAATGCATCACCCAGTAATAACCCGGTAAGAGAGGAATTCTTCCATTAGCCCCATTTATAGATGGGAAAACTGAGGCTCAGAATGATGAGCCCTGGGTGAGATAGTAAGCGGAGACCTACTAAGTCTAAGTCGGCCAGACTCTAAGCCCAGTGCCCTTTGCACCGCCCACAGCTGCCGGGCACACTCTGGCCTAGGCACATGGGTTATGTGGTTCTGCGCTCTGCTCTGGGTTCATGGGGATCCAGCCAGAAGCCGGGAAGCCATCCATCATGGCTGTTCCCGAAGGTCCTTCAAGAGAGGTATGTGTACAGATGCAGTTGGCTTCATGGATGATAAAGTGCTTCCGACTTTATCCTCCTAAGCACCTCAGGAAGGACTGCCGGAGGTGGGCATCCGCAGCAGGTAGATAGACGCTCGGAGCAGCTACAAGGTTGGACCAGTATCCACATGCAGGCCAGTGTCAGCTGGCCACATGGGAGAGGTGGACATTGAGCTCCATTCGGGAACGAGAATGATGCACCTACCTCATGCCAGGCTGTGGGCATCTGAACGTGACTCAGATATGACATGACAGTGTGGGTAACTCATATGTGAGCAACTGACCCTGGTTGAGTGCCTGACTCTTGAGCAGGACTGCCTTGCCATCACTTACCAGCTATGTTAATTTTTGGCAAGCTACTTCATCTCCCGTGCCTCAGTGTTCTCATCTATACAATGGGGTGATAATGACAGTACCTATTTCATAGGATAGTTATAAAAACTAAATCGATTAAAATTTGCTGAAGACTTCGACCAGTGTGCAATACATAGTAAGTGCCATAAAAGTCTTGTCAAGTAAAATAAAAGATAAGAGTCTGATGTGAATAGACTCTTAGGGAGGCACAAGTAAGGGCTATAGGAGCATGAAGGGAGGGCTGATACATTCTCACTGGGTGCAACCTGGGAGGGCTTCTCAGAGCAGGTGACTTTTGAGCTGGGCTTGAGAGAGAGGTGGAGATGTGGGAAGAACCCTGTGGGAGGAGGGAACTGCACTAGCAAAGATAGAGAGGTGGGACTTTGCGAGGATGATGCTGAGCCATTCAGGCGAGGCAGGCACATAGGTGACTGACTGCAAAAGACATTGTGGAGAGAGAGCAAAGATCTGGAAAAACAACCATCTTTGGGCCTTCAGTGTCTGAAAACATAGTTTTAAATCAATCAGTGTTCACTGAGGGCCTCCTGCAAGGTCCTGGCTTCTGGTACTTGCTGTCAGTGCAGAGGCTTCTTGTCGGCTAAAGCTGGAGAATACACTCCCATGTCACCTGGGAGCTGGACAAGGTCATATGCAGGGACATCACAAAGATTAGGGCTCAGGGGAGAGAAGGTAGATCAGGCAGATTTAGTTAAATCTTGGCTTTGTTACTTCCTGAGACTTGTCTTTTGGCAAGCCAGGCCCTCCCTCTCCCACTGAGCCTGTTTTTCCTTCTATACAATTTGGATGTGGGTTCCTGCCTGACAGGGTGGCCGGAAGGCAAGGATGAGAGGAAGTATCCTCTGAGAACGTTGAATGGGAGTAGGACCCAGCCGTGTTTGACACCGATTAGATTCGGAGCGAGCCTGCCATGATACCATTCTAGTTGTAACAATCGAAAAGTGACTCAGGGTCTGAAGAGGGCCCGAGATTTCAAAGCTTACTCCAAGTTGGGTCTGTAGGTGGACGTAATAGGTGTAATCAGCTTTACGTTTCTCTTAATGGCTTTCTTGATGAAGGGAAGCGGAGAGCAGCAGGGATCCGTGCTGGAGTAACCGTTGGGAAACCTCGGCAGCCAAAAGCCAGGTTGGCAGGCCCGGTCCTGCGGTCTGAAGGCAGAAGGCTGGTGCTGACGTCCCCAAGGTTTTCTGTCAGGCTGATGGGCGCCAGGTCTGGCTACAGAGGTTTCCCTTTTTGACATGGGGTGAGCCGTAGACTGCACTGGTCCTCGGGGGCCTGTCTCTGTTTGAGTGTAGCCGGATATCAGGCAAGGATTAGCACCACCCCCTGCCCGCACATTCCCCAACAGGACAGGCTCTGGGTTTGGAGACAGAAAGGCTCCTGGGGGCGGCTGTTGTTTTGGAGTCTAGTGATTGAGCAGAGTATCTTGAGAGGATGGAGTTCTTAGGGCCCAGCTGGGATATAGAGTGGCTTTCCTTTTGAGACCTGCCAGGTTCCAGCCCTTTTCCCATCTGCTGCAGATCACTTCTTCTCTGAGCAGTGACAGGCCATTCCTAAAACCCATTTGGATGGAAGAGATTCTGAACAGAGCCGTAGAGTGGTTTTCTCACAACCGCTGATAAAGAAGTTGATGTATAAAGACTCAACTGGATTTTTACCAAAATGACTCCCTTCTGGGTGTTTAGAGAAAGAGAGTTGTAATGCCTTAGGGGAAACTGAAGGGAATGGAAGGGATGTGTTCAGAATATAGGTGTGGATCTTGGAAGGCTTGACCTCGGGGTCTTTCCATTGGAACTGGGCTCTCTGAGCCTCAGTTTCTTTATCTGTAAAGTGGGGAGGGTACCCTCTCCAGCTACCCTCCCAGGGTGATTTTTTGCTTAAATTGGATAATGGCACTGGAGAGCCCTTGAGAAAAGTCAAGATGGAACTATCTGGGATTGCTAAGTATTTCTGTGAGAGAGCCTTACAGTGGTATTTGTCCAGATACATAAAGAAGGAACTCATGAAAGCTACAGAAAAAGCAGTATTGTGAAAATAATAGGAACTAAAGTAGGTCTCATTTAGGTTTTAGGAAGAAATAGGGCAGTGGATGTAAAGATTGAGCTATCTATTCTTGTTTTTAAGTCAGAATTGACTTTTTAGGGCAGAAAATGGGCAGTGGATTCTTTCATCCTGTATGAGTTAGAAGTCAGAATGTCAGAGGAGATAAAGGGCCCACCAGAACAAACAAGTGAATATATCCTGAAAAGATTTTCTTATGTGGTTTGGATGTGTATAAGAAGCCAGTTAAAAAGTTTTCAGATCTTTGAGTGGTATAAATAATGATCACTGAACTAATAGTGTTAGGAAGAGCATGCTAGTGCCACAGGTCCCTCCCATTCTGACTCCTTTGGAGAAAAGCCAGATTAGGAGACATGTGCAATGCAGAATATTTTAGAGGATGACACTGGCCTCTGTGCTAGCTGCAACTGTTTGCTTTCTCCAGTCCAGCTCTTCTTCTCTGGAGCTGTACAAGATCCTCCAGAAACTGGGGATGTGGGAATTCTGGTTATTGTCTGGGTCCTCTGGGAGCAGGCATGAAATTGCCCAAGTGAAACCATAGCGTCTCTCACCATCAGCACCACCAGCATTGTCAGAGTGAACACATTCCATGGGCTTAGCCTCTGTTCTTTACAGTAGTAAATCGTCTACTTTTCATCAAGGTCCTAGGAGATAAGCACTCTATTGCTCCCGTTTTTCAGATGAGAAAACTGAGGCACAGATAAGTTTAATAATCTGCCTAAATTTACATGGGTAGTAATTGACTAATTTAATCCCAGGCAGTGTGGTTCTAGGGCCCACATCCATAAGCATTAAGCACCTCTGTCTTTGTTTCTGGCTTTCAAAGGGACCTCAAAAGATCAAGTGGTCCAGTTGTCTGCCTTCCCACACATAATCTTATCATTATCCCCATTTTACAGAAGAGAAAGCTGAGGCCCGGTGTCATAGACTGAATGTTTGTGTCATCCCCCTGCCCCACCACCACAATTAATATGTTAAATCCTGACTGCCAGTGTGATGGTATTTGGAGGTGCAGCCTTTGGGAGGTGATTAGGATTAGTGTCCTTTTTAAAAAAGAGACCTCAGAGAACACACTTGCCTTTTCCATCATGGGAGGTTATAGCAAAAGATGGTCATCTGTGAACTGGGAAGCGATTTCTCACCAGACACCGAATCTGCTGGTGCCTCGATCTTAGAGTTCTCAGCCTCCAGAACTGTGAGAAATAAGTTTCTGCTGTTCATAAGCCACCCAGTCCATGGTATCTGTTCTAGCAGCTTGAATGGACTAAGACACCAAGAGAAGAAGGGACCTGACTTGCTAAAGCCACACAGTGAGATTGCAAGCTGGACCCAGATCTTCATTATAGGATTGACCTCCTCCAGAAGTTTCTGCTCTGCCTTTTGGTGTCTTTCCTCTTTCTGAGAGAGTGAGAGCCGTATCAACATGTGGCCCCGATTAGGCTCTTCCTTCTTACCCCTGGCATGCTTTCCACTCTCCTTGAACCAGCAGGTCCTCCTCTTGTTGCTGGGCTCACTCTGGCTGCCAGGACCCTTCCCCAGCGTGCCCCTCCCCACTGTCCACAGAGGCTGCACAAGGGTTATAGGTAGGTTGGCAGGAACCTTCACCAGCTGTGATTCCAAGGTGGGTGCTCAGAGCATGCTCAGAGGGTGGTCTGAACAATTAGAAAAAGAAGAGGGGATCACTCTGAGTTCTCCAACAACATGATGGGCTGCACTGACCTCACTTACTTTGTTGAGAAAGCTACAAACTCATGAGGTTAGGGGAGCTGGGAACCTAGCAAATGTGAACTCCATGGAAGTATTTGACAAAATCTCTTGTAACTTTTCAGCCAGGTAGAGAAGATGGTCCATTGAGAGGCATCTGTTAATTGTTTGAATCTCAAACCCAAAAGGTGTTAATCTGGGAGTAGTCTGGGATGGTTGTCTGCAGGACTCTGTTCTTTGCCTGGGCCTTTGAATTATAGATGGTCTCCAACTTATGGTGGTTCGACTTACGGTTTTTTTTACCTTGTAATGTGCAAAAGCAGTATGTATTCTGAGAAAGCGTACTTCAAATTTTGAATTTTGATCTTTTTGTAGGCTAGTGCCGTACAATACTCTCTCGTGATGCTGGGCAGTGGCCCTGAGCGGCATCTCCTGGTCAGCCACACAGTCACAAAGGTGAAAACCAATATACTTAAAACCATCCTGTACCCAATCATTCTGTTTTTCACTTTCAGTACAGTATTCAATAAATTACTTGACATATTCAATACTTTATTAAGAAATAGGCTTTGTGTTAGATGACTTCGTCCAAATCTGTAGGATAACATAAGTGTTCTGAACATGTTTAAGGTAGGTTAGCCTAAGCTATCATGTTCAGTAGGTTACATGTATTAAATGCATTTTTGACTTAATATTTTCAATTTATGGTGGGTTTATCAGGACTTAACCCCATCGTAAGTTGAGGAAGATCTATCTATCTATCTATCTTTCTATCTATCTACCTGTTTTCTATGTATCTGTCTTTAAAAGAAGATATATATTCTTTCTTTAATCAGTGACTTGAATAAGGTCGTAGAAGTCATACTGGTCAAATTTTGCTGATGATATCAAGCTAAGAGGAGTAACAAATATTTCAGATGACAGAGCCAGAAAACAAATTTCCTCTTACATTCACACCATTGCTCCAGGATTCCAGGAGTTCTTTTTCAGGGTTCACTACCTCAGCTGGCTCTTGGGTCCTGAAAACCAGCTGCTTAAGGACAGGACGAAGTTGATGAGGCTTAAAGGGAGTAGATGTGAAAAGACACTGAGGCCCTAGTTGACCATGACTCATTTTGCTCTCTGGAGGGAGGGAGCAGCTAGGGTCTGCTGTTCAGCGCCTGTGCTGACGTAAATGCAGGCCACTGGTAGTCCCTGAGTCTGCTGAGAATGGGGCCTCTTGCAGGGCATGTGCTGGGAAAGGCAATGCCAGCAAGACCATTGAAGATGTCTACAGATTAGAGAAAAGCTCCCGTTGGTGACCTTGGCTTTGACCTTGGCTTCATCTCACATTACCTTCCCTCCTCTCCTCTCTCCCTCCCTTCTGCAGATGCTTATTAAGTAAGACCTCAGGGTGCCAGGCACCGCAGTGGGCAGTGGTGGGCAGTACCAAACGGGGTTCCTGACCTCATGGAGCTTATGAACCAGTGTCTTTCTACAACATGTATGTAGGTGGTGCCAGGGGTCTATGGGATGGTGCCATCAGACTGGCTCTGGGGGAAATCCAGGCGTCCTGAGGTAGGCAGCCATGCGGTCAGGAGCTGAGGAACACACAGGTGAGGCCAAACAGGGGAGCCTGGAGTGGAATGGCCTTCTGTTCTGCGGAATAGTTCATCCTGCCTTGGGCTAGGCAGTTGGGGAGCGGGTGGTGAGGCAGCAGCTGGCCTTGAGGAAAGCAGAGAATTGCATCCTTAGGGCAGGGGATTCAGGCAGAGGCCATCACACGGACAAAATACAGATCTCTATGGACAGAAGCTTTGGTCTGGGGCGAGGTTTATCTCTACCACAGATACTGTTTTTACTCTGTGTTTTTGAAAAATATTATTGTAGAGTATAGCAAAAGGTATTTGGTTTTGATCTTTTGGGATAGGAACATTATCTTGAAATCACAGGCCCCCTTTGCAGGATGAGGACAAATGTACCGAGGAATAAATAGATATCATTGAGTAGCATGAGCAATTTCTATTTGAGGACTTTAGTCAATATCATGCCAGTGGAGGCCATCTCCACTGTTGGACCTTTTCCAGCTGGGAAGAGAAAGGCATACTTACAAGATCATTTGCATCTTTTGAAAAGCCATCCTAATGACTGACTTTTGTACTTGGAGAGTTTGCATTAAGATTAAAAAAAAAAACCAACCTTGTAGTGTCTTTATCTTATTATAAAAGTAATTTATGTTTATTGAAGACAATTCAGAAAATGCAAATTAAAAGAAGAAAATTAAAATCACTCATAACCCCACTATCTAATATAATCACTTTTGATATCCTGGTATATATTCCCGTACTTTTTAAAAGCAAAATTCAGATTATTTGCTGTTTGTTACCTGCTCTTATTTTCTTTAAAACTCTATATCATGAAGAACTTTCTGGGCCATTTCAGAACCTCTACTCCATATTTTTAAGTGGCTTACCAATATTCCACTAGGCCATATTTTGATAATATTCTCTTGTTGAGATGTGGGTTGTGTGCATTTTTTGTGTGATTCTTAACAATGCTGCAGTATACAGCCTTGAAACAAAGTGTGTGTGCTTCTCTATGATTAGTTCCTTAGACTCTAGCATTGCCTGAGCCAAAGGGTATGCAAAATTTAAATATTTTAAATCTTAGCTATCTCTGCCATTTCTGGAAAGCTTACTGTGGACTAGAGTCAAGTGCTTTTATATGCATCATCTTGCTTAGCTTTTATAACATAAGTAGGCACTATTCTTCTTCTTCTTTTGAGATAAAACATCAGAGTCTTAGAGAGTTTTAGTAGCTTACCCAAGACCTCAGAGCTAAGGCGTAGAGGGAATCAGGCCCATTTACCTGCCTGCAGGACCCACAGTGGAATCCTGTACTACTTATTGCTAAGCTGTCTGTCCTCAGACAGCAATGGATGGGGTGGGCGAGGCCTTGTTCTGGAGCACGTAACTGGGAGATATTGCTAAATAAAAAACAAAAACAAAAGCTCTGCCAATTGGGCAGTTGATAAGCTTTTATTTTGCACTTCTTTGTTTATCAGAAAGGTTGAATGTATTTCACTGTTTAATGAGCTCTGTTTTAGTGAATTGACTTGTCATATCTGTCGACTATTTTCATTAATATGCATAGCTCTTTCCTATTGATTTGTGAAGCTGCTTTTTATGTATTACAGTTATTTACCCACCCCCACCCCCAATGTGTGTAGTAAATATTTTTCCAGTTTTTTCTCTTGCCTTTTAATTTTATCTTATTTTTCAACATGGGTTTTTAAAAAAAAAATCTCATGTAGCTAGATTGATATCTTTATGGTTTCTGCTTTTGATGTTGTGCTTAGAACATCCTGCAAATAATCCATGGTTTTATAAATAGCCCACTTAGATTTTCTTTTGGTTACACTAATGATTTACTTTTTTAAATATTTAACTCTTTAGTACATTTTGTATTTATTTTTTAATAAAGTGAACCTCTAATGATATATATTTTTCCAAACGGTTAATCCAACGTTCCAGCACCATTTGTTGAATAATTTATTTATCCATTTACTTGAAATGACACCTTATATATAGTTGGTCTGTTTCTGAATTTCTAGGTTTCTAGGTTTTATAGGTATGTCTAGGTCAGTGCACTACTATTTAAATCACCTTAGCATTATATTACACTTTAATATCTGATAAGGTGAGTCCTCTCCATAATAGTACTTCTCTTTTCAAGGATTTCCTTAACTATCCTCACCCATTTATCCTCATGCTAGAAGCTTAGAATTATTTTGTTGAGTTCTAAAAATAATAATCATAAAGTTGATATTTTGGTTGGAACTTGGCAAACTCAGAGATTGATTTGGGGAGAATTGAAATCTTTGCATTATTGGGTCATCATATTCAAGGAACAAGGTACATCTTTTCTTTCATTCTTACTTCTTTTATATCCCTCTTGAAGATTTGGTAGTTATTAATTCATCCCACAAATATTTCTTGAGCAGTTCTAGACATTGTAGCCCTTTTCATATGAACCTTACTCGTTTGACTAATTACTCAGTGTTTTATATCTTTGTTACTATTGTGAGCGATATCTTTTTATTTTATAGTGGCTCCCGTTCGTCACTGTATTTTCTAATTATTGCTGTTGTGTAGAAAGCTTTGATTTGTGAATATTTCATAAACAGGCACCTAATTGAGCATTCTCACTGGTCTGACTAGTTTCCCATGGGTCTTCCAGGTAGTCAGTCACCCTTTTTTTGCAAGTGACAATGCTTATACCTCTTCCTTTTCAATTTTTACCTGGTTTCTTTGTCCATGGATTGAATTATCATCAACTGTGAGAGCAGAACTGGGTGGATGCTGTGAGCACAGGCATTCTTGTTTGATGGTGTGACTCTTGTTCACTGTTGCTGGGCGTGCTGGCTCTTGTTTGTGACAGGCTTTGGTGTGTCCTGGAGGTACCTTCTTTCTCATTTACGAAGAGGGGTTGGTTTTATTGTTTTAAATCAGAAATGAGTAAATTTTATTAAATGCTTTTTCAACATCTCCTGTATGAACTGTTTGCATTTCAAAAAGTTATTTTAGCAGGCCCAGTGGGAGACTTCATATCTGCAGCTAGACTGTAAACACTTGTGTGAGTGGGGTCTGTCCTCAGAATCATCTAAAGTCATTCATCCCCAGCTGTATTGAGACCCTATGGAGAAACAACGAGCTAAAACCATCCAATCCCCCGCTCTCCCCCCGCAGTAGGTACTCAGACAATGTGTGTGAGAGTCAGCGATGCACGTTCTGTCACCGGCATGAATTCTAGAAGGATGTTAAATAGAAGCACTCTCAAAATTTAGAGGTGGGAAGGCTGAGGATCCTCACCTTCCCTTCTGCACTAATTAGGAGGCCATCAGTGTAAGGAGGCATTTCATCCAGTTTTCCAGATGAGGTTAGTATCATGTTTGCCTCATCGAGGAACTGAATTACAATGCCATAGACTTAAATTGCGGGCCATAAAGTGTTTGTCAAATACTAATTGTAGCCTTCTTGAGCTCTGGTATTACCAACCTCATGATTATGTCAGTTGTCGGGATGGCAGGCAGCCTTCCCAGCAAAGCACCTTGCAGTAAAGGTGCGGCTGTAATGGGGCGAATTTTGTCTGGGGAATTAGACCTGCTTCCTAAATAAATAAGGGATTCAGGTGCCAGGTGAGGAGCTGAACTGTGGTTGGAAGTGCCCCCAGGATGGTGCCAGTTGATTTGGCCGAAAACAAGTCGTTCTAAAACAATTTGGTTGAAAACAGTATGATCAAGGTGAAAATTAGTTCCAAAACGATGAGTTGGCAACAAATGAATCATTCCCTCTTTGCTGGATTTTCACATATGGGTAGTTTCGGTGCACTATTCATTTATTCAACAAATATTAACCATCTACTATGTGCCAGGTACTGTTGTCAGCAGTGGGGTTTCAGCAGTGGACACAACAAAGACCCTGTCCACAGAGAACTTGCATGCTGATGAAGGAGACAGAGAAATGATGCATAAATTATCATACATCTTAGCTAGTGGGCCATAAACCACGTCAGGTGGTGATAGAGCTAGAAAAGACAAATAAAGCACAGTAAGGGGATGAGTGATGAAGATTTAGAGGCTGCATGAGTTCTATTTGAAATTGGTATCTAGAGAAGGCCTCTGTGGGGTAACATTTGAGCAGAGATTGGATAGAGGGAGACAGACAGCCTGTGGTGTCATGTGATGTCCAGGCCAGTGGAACAGCAGAGGCAGGGGCCCTGAGGCAGTTTCCTTGGGGAATTCAAGACCAGCAAAGAGGCCCTTGGGGCTGGAGCAGAGTGATGAAGTGCTACAGAATCAAGCTGGTGAGGGGGAAGGGCTAGATCCCCTAGGACTTGATAGCCATGGGATGTTCGAGGATTTTGCACAGAGAAATGATGTGATTTGACTCGTGTTTTAGGGCCATTTTCCAAACTCTGTCTTTAGGCATTTTGGGTTCATTTCTGAAATGTTTTTGGCAGAGCAGGCATAATTGGCTGAAAATGAAAGAGATACAGAAAAAGTAGCTAACCACCACCACAAAAACCAGAAAAAAATTCTGAAAAATTGGCACCAATGCTTGAATACCTATAAGATGTTGTAAACCTGTCTCAGATGCCCTCAGGTTATTAATATGGGAAAAGTCAAGGAGTAGGACTCTTCTTTTTGGAACAGATTATTGTCTGGATCAAGCCTTCATCTGTCTGGTCAGTGTAGAGTTTGCCAGACCCCTTCCTTTGGTCAGGAGCTTGGGTCTGGAGGCATACAAGTGGCTCAGACTCATCTTCATGAGCTGAAAATAACCATCACAGATGGCAGGACGTGGGCAATGAATGGTAGTACAGTTGGGCTTAAAGTAATGCAAAGAGCCCTCCTGGCCGTGTGAAATGATTGTTTCATCTTTAGTGCTACCCTTATTGTTTTATTAGGCCTGTAAGGCAGGAGAGGTTGGACTGAGGGCTTAGGTTGAGTGAATGACCATCTGAGGTCCTGGATCCACCATAGAGGCCTCCTGAGCACCTTGGTCACCTCTGTACCATGGCATCTTCTTGTTATAGTGTAAAGATCTGTTTCTGTTTTTGTTTGTCCAGATAAATTGGGACCTTCGTTAGGCAGTGTGTTTGGGTGATAAGTAAGCTGCTGTAACAAAGAGACCCCAAAATATAGTGCCTTAAATCAGTTAAAATTTTATTTCCACATCAACTTACAATCTGACTGGTCCAGGCTGGTAGGGCATCTCTGCTCTACAAATAATTCAGGGATCCAAGTTCCTTAACTCCTGCTGTCCCACCATGCCGATAGGATTTGTCCTCATTGGTGTGATTGGAACAGGGTCACTGCCACATCTGTGTTCCACTGGGGGCAGGGGGAAGAGAAAGTGCAGAAATCCAGAGCAAGCAGCCTGTCTTAAAGCTGAAGACGGTCCAGAAGTTCTGCATATCACTTCTGTTCAGTCTGTTAGAAATTAGTCACATAGTCATGCCCAGCTGCAAGGAAGGATGGTTACATTTGATCTCTAGCTTGATGGTAAATGTGGAGCTTAAATTTAATGAAATTCATTTATATTAGTTTCCTATGTCTGCTATAACACATTACCACAAACTTAGTGGCTTGAAACAACGCAAATTTATTCTCTTACAGTTCTGGAGGTTAGGAATACAAAGTGAGTCTTGCTAAAGTCAAGATGTTGGCAGGGCTGGTTCCTTTGGAGACTGTGACAGAAGAATCCATCTCCTTGCCTTTTTCAGCTTCTAGAGGCTGCCTGCATTTCTTGGCTCATGGCCCTTTCCTTCCTTGCATCAGTCAAACTTCTTGAGTCTATTATCATATCTCCAGTTACTCATTCTAGTTTCCTGCTTCCGTCTTTAAGGACTTCTATGATTACATCATGACGATCCAGGATAATCTCTCCATCTCAAGATTCTTACTTAATCACATCTGCAGAGTCTTTTCTGTTATGTAAGGCAACATGGTCACAAGTGTCTGGGATTAGGACCTGGATATCTTTTGCCGGGGGAGGGTATTATTCTGTCTACCACAGGTGGGAAGTGGTTTTACTACCAAAAGAAGGAAAGGGAGAAAGGATATCAGGGGACAGGTGCTTACTGCCTGACACACAGTAGATGCTCAGTTAATGCTGAATGAAGGAAGATGTGGTTGGGTATTGAGTGCCATTCCTCCATACCACCCTGAAATTCACTCGTTTAACCAGTACCTCTTTATAGAAAAGCAAAGGGTGCCAGGTATCCTGTGCTGATCCTTAAGGATATACTCTAAGTTTGGACAGGAGAAGTTAGGAGGAAGCCCATGGGGCAGATCAGTTGCCCATACCTGTTATTGCCAAGTTCTGTACCCTTGATGGACTCCATCACTTGTCCCCACCTTCAGAATGATGGACATTTGGACCGAGTGCTTTACACAGACACATAGCTCTACAGAGCCAAAACTGAGCCCACCACCTGGGCCCACCAGTGTGGCTCCTTCTCATGGTTTCCCTGTACTGTCCTCCTCCTGGTCACACAGGTTGAGGGCCTTGGCTTCCTCTCTGGCCACTCCCTTTCCTTGACCACCCCCGTCCCCATCAGCCTCTGCATTTTCAGATCTCATGGTATTCGCTCCTAGTCTGTCTTTGTAGCGTTGCTGCTCATAGAACTGGCCCAGACCCTCATCCCTGCGGTTGGCACACTCGCCACACTTCTCCTGGGCCCTTGTTCATCTATCTAGTCCTTCCTCCGTCAGGCCTCTCTGTCCATGGAGGCTCCTGCTTTGGTCTCGCTGACCAGAGAACCTTGCCCTCCCGCTGTGCTCAGAAATCTCCACTGGGATCCCAGTTCCTATCAGGTGAAAACTCATCTGCTCTCAATCCCCATGTGTTTGACCAAGGTGGGAACGTGAAAAGGGCCCTGGAGTCGGAGCCTCCAGCTCAGGTCTCATCCTCGGCCATGGATCTGCTGTGAGGCCGGGGTAAGACATGTCTCTCCTCTGAACCTCAGTTTCCTTCTTCACAAGATGGGGGAGTCTGGCCAGCTGAACTCTCCTTCTAAGATGTGATGATTCCTTTCCAACCTGGTGACCAGGACTCCTGCCAGCCAGAGCCTAGGGAGCCAGAAAGACAAGAGGGTCTGGAGGGAGCTGAGGCTGGCTTCACCACTGCCCACTGCAGAGCATGCCCACAAGTGGCTCCTGGTTGCCTCCCTGGCCTGGGAACTCTCCGGCTCAGGGGCTCCCCAGGTCTCCTGTGCGCTCCTGAAGGCAGGCTGGGCTGCTGACTCTGTGTCTGAGGCCCTGCTCGGGGCTGGCACCCCAGGGCCCCACCAGCCCTGGGGTGCCTGCAGGGCTGGTATTTGACAGTTTGAGGGTTTGGCAGTCTGGCTCTCCGGCCTGCACCACTGCCCCATCACCTCTCTTCTTGTCTCGCCTGTCATCGGCTCTCCAGTGGAGGTGTCTCCTCCCCTTCATCCAACTTGAGCAATGAGCCTGTACTCGGGCGAGTGACATGCCAGAGTCTGCGCTGCTAGGCTGGGTTCCCTGGTGTAGGATCTGGTTCATTTCCGCTTCCTGCCAGGCCCCCAATCCCATCCCACCCCATCCCACTGGCCCTCAGGACCCCTGAACCAGGAACGAGCAGGAGGGTGCAGGATCCTATGATCCCCCAGACGTTAATGTGGCTTCTATGGCTTTCACAAGTGGGCATGCTCTTTCCCCTCAGAAGGTTGTTGAGGAAATACCTGTGATTTCTGGGCTGTGTTGATGGGTTTATCCAGCTTGTCAGAACCGGTGAGGTCACTGAATCTGGACCTGGAAATCCAGGGGAGGACTGGCTCTACATTTCATTCAGCAGCAAATCTTTTTGTTTTCTGGGCACTGTCCTGGGCACCAGAGGGAACTGCTAAGCAGAGTTTATAAAGCCTTTCTGTCCCCTCCGTAGAGGATGATAGAGACCAAAATGACCAACCGTCGTGAGCCACGCAAGGCTTCAGGCTGGGCCCGTGGTGCCTGAAGGATGGAGGGCCTGACGGTTAAGCAAAGTTTATAAACCTTTGCTCCTTCCCAGAAGATTGATGCGGGGTGTGTGGATGGCATTGGCAGTGACTTGTGGGCCCCAAACAGGCTTCCTTGCTACAGAAACCATTACCATTTATCTCCTTCTCAGCAGGCTGCTTTGTGACCTTCAGAGAGAGTGGCTGAAGAATTAGCACTGAGTGTAGGTCAGACAGGGGCTTGTTTGTTGAGCAGTGCTTTACAGCAAAACCAAAGTGGTGCTGGCGATTATGCAAGGTTCCCATGTTCAGTTATGCCTCATATATTCAGGATCTTCAGGACATGAATTGAACCAAGGCACTTATTTTCAGGGAACTAAGGTTTCCATATTTAAACACCAGAAACTGTTTTCTTTGAAAATATTGGACATTTTGTATTTCTTTCTAAAATACATATTTGTTTTTAATTTAAAAAATCTTAAATTTTGGGCTTCCCTGGTGGCGCAGTGGTTGAGAGTCCGCCTGCCGATGCAGGGGACGCAGGTTCGTGCCCCAGTCCGGGAAGATCCCACATGCCGCGGAGCAGCTGGGCCCGTGAGCCGTGGCCGCTGAGCCTGCGCGTCCGGAGCCTGTGCTCTGCAACGGGAGAGGCCACAACAGTGAGAGGCCCGCGTACCGGAAAAAAAAAAAAAAAAAAAAAATCTTAAATTTTAAAATTATCGTTGATTTACAATATTGTTCTAAAATTTTTTTTGTTTTTTTTAAAACATACAATTTTTTCATGTGTATGTTTATTGTAGCAAAAACCAAGAAAATACTTTTAAGGAAAAACAACTTTTCCTTAATCTGCTCCTCTCAGAGGTAAGTACCATTAACATCCCACCTTCTGAGAAGTGGTACTGTTAATTTAATCTTTTATTGATGATTCAGTACCTTCATCTCAATCTCCAGTTGTCTTCTACTTTTACTCTGGGGAGTTACATGATGGATGTAGGGTTTTGTGGTTTTTTTGCCCCTGCACTGTGATTCTTGAGTATAAAGAGTGCTGTGTGTGCCTATTTTGTTGTTTTCTCATTCTCTTGGTGCCTGCTGGCACTTTCTGCTGCTGTATGTAAAGCTTCCTTGTATTCCTTTGCTTTCTCTCCATGCACCATACCTTCTTGATTCTAAGATGCACTTCTTCCCTTAACATTTTCATGTTGCTGAAACTGGGACGTGTCTTGCCAGCAGGCCAAGGAGTAAGTTCTAATGAAGATTCTCATTGTCTGTGTCTAGATGGGCTTTCATCTATTTCCATCTCAGTTGCTGTGGTCACTTATTTTGTTGGAGATCTTACACTCACTTGAATTTTAACTTTCATTTGAATTCCTAAATGATTGCTCATTATGTGTTCTAAAAGATTACACCATAATGAAGTAATAAAATTATTGTGAATGCAGAAAATTGTCTGTCACATGCCAGGCAAAATGACTAAAGCCACCAGAAACTGCCAAATCTCTCAGAATAGATCTTAGTATTTTCAGAATTAAGGGAGGTAAATGTGGCCAAATTTGTGTGATGGAGGAATATCAAGTGCTCCAAATTATTAAAAGCTTGGGACTGTTTTTAAGAGAAACTATCTAGTTTCCACCAATAGATAATTAAGGAAAAATGGACCTGCAAATAACCAAATAGGAAAGTCAGATCAAAGCCTCCTATCCTTTGGATTGCCTAAGAATTATTCTTGCTATTGAAAGATGCCTAAGGGGTCAAGATCATGAAGGTTAGGTCATGAACAGCAGGGTGTCAGCACAATGCTATCTATGTACGTCTGGCCAAGGCAAGCACTGACTTTGAAGAACCTTGAGAAATCTGAATCTGAAGAAGACTTAGATTAAAACTTAGTGTATTTTGAATAAGAAAGTGGTTTGGATAAAACTGTCCTTTTTTTGGTCAGTAAAAATATACTTTTGTGTTTTCACTTAAAAAAGGAAGGTAGGGCTTCCCTGGTGGCGCAGTGGTTGAGAGTCCGCCTGCCGATGCAGGGGATACAGGTTCGTGCCCCGGTCCAGGAGGATCCCACATGCCGCGGAGCAGCTGGGCCCGTGAGCCATGGCCGCTGAGCCTGTGTGTCCGGAGCCTGTGCTCCGCAATGGGAGAGGCCATAACAGTGAGAGGCCCGCTTACCGGGGGGGAAAAAAAAAAAAAAAAAAAGGAAGGTAACCTGACACATACTACAACATGGATGGATCTTGAGGACATTGTGTTACGTGAAATAAGCCAGTCACAAAAAGACAAATACTGTGTCATTCCACTTATATGAGGTATCTAGAGTATCAAATTCATAGAGACAGAAAGTAGAATGGTGGTTGCCATTGAATGGAGAGTTATTGTTTAATGGGTATAGAGTTTCAGTTTTGCATGATGAAAACGTTTTGGAGATTGATTGCACAACAATATGAATATAGTTAACATTACTGAACTACACACTTTAAAATGGTTAAGATAGTAAATTTTATGTTATGTGTATTTTATCACAATTTATAAAATATTTCTGTGTTCTCTTGGTGGGAGTACCATCATCCACCCAGTTCTATAAACTGGAAACCTTTGACCCCCCTCCCTTGTGCCTCATCCAGTGATCTCTAGACCTTGTAGATTTTATATCCTATTTCTCCAACTGTCCCCTATTTACCATCTCGTCCATCACAATCCAAGCTATCATCATCTTCCCCAGACCGCTGCAATGGCCTCTTCACCATCATCTCATGGCCTACTTTCTGTCCTCAGATCATTTCTCTGGAGTGAACTGTTAAAAAATCTGATTGTATCAGGCCCTCTGTTAAAAGCCTTTAGTGATTAGGAAAATGCAAATGAAAACCACAGTGAGATGCCACTTTACATCCACTAGGATGACTACAATCATAAAGTCAGATAATAACAAGTGTTAGTGAGGACGTGCAGAAATTGGAACTCTCATACATTGATGATGGGAATGTAAAATGGTACAGCCACTTTGGAAAATGGTCTGGCAGTTCCTTAAATTATTAAGTGTAGAGTTACCACATGAGCCAGCAATTCCACTCCTAGATATACACCCAAGAGAAATGAAAGCATATGTCTACACAAAAACTTGTACATGAATGTTCATAACAGCATTATTTATCATAGCCAAAAAGTGGAAACAACCCAAATGTCCATCAACTGATAAATGGATAAACAAAATGTGGTATATCCACAAAACAGAATATTATTTGTCCATCAGAAGATCAGATGAACAAATAGCTCCTAGACACAGGTGGTTATTTAATTTGAATTTAATTAAATAAAGTAAAAAAGGTAGTATTTCAGTAGCACCAGCCACATTTCAAGTATCCAATAGTTATTTGTGGCCGGTGGCTGCCATGTTAGACTACACAGATATAGAACATTTCCATCATTGCAAAAACTCTATAGATAGTGCTGCCGTAAGATCTTGTCATGACAGTAACTCAGTTTCAAGCAGTATGCTTCCAGACTATATAACCATCTTATATAGTTTCAGCTCACTTCTTTAAAAAAAGAAAAAAAAAAGGGGGGGAATGATATAGTGATACATGCTACAACATGGGTGAACCTTGAAAATACTATGAGTGAAATAAGAAGCTAGTCATAAAAGACCACATAATATGTGATTTCATTCATATGAAATGTCCAGGATAGGTAGATCTATAGAAAGTAGATTAGTGGTTGCTTAAAGCTGGAGAAGTTGGGGGTGGGTGGTTTCCAAAGGGTACTGGGTTTCTTTTTGAGATGATGAAAGTGTTTTAAAATTGACTACGAAGATGGTTGCACATATGTGTGAATATACTAAAAACCATTGAATTGTACACTTTGAATGGATGACCCGTACAGTATGTGAATTATATTTCCATAAGGCCGTTTTTTTTTTTTTTTTTTTTTAAGCCTTAGATGATCTCCTACTGCTCTTGGGAAAAAGTCCAGAATCCTTCAGTTGGCCCTTGGGGTCTTGCCTGCCTGGCCCTCCTTCCCTAGTCCCATTTTAGCTAGAGACTACACACAGAGCATGCTGCCCTTTGCCTGCAGTGCCTCCCCTCCCACCTCCATGCGGTCACCTGCTTAGTTCTTCCAGATGAGTTCTCCTGCTTCTACCTAGTTGAGATCCCTGCTCAAACATCACCTCTTCAGGGAGGCCTTTCCTGACTCCTTGTAAGAGGTTCCCCATGATATGCACGTCTGTGCTTAATTGTGTGTGCCAGTCCCCTGTCCCCGGTCTGTTTTATATGTCTTATATTCTCAGGTCCTAGCAATAATGCTCCATAAGTATTTGTGAAATGATGAATCAGTTACATTGTTGATATTAAGATTTATGGTATTAATATTCTGCCTTCTTCCTAAAGTGATTCAAGGCAGCTTAAAACAAAACGAAGTAGCAGCTAATAGTATGACTTACCAAGCTATATTGATTAGAAAGGTATGTTCTATAACCAAAAAGAGCTGGACTGATCAGAGGAACAGAACAGAAACTCCAGGAACATGCGCAAATAAATACAATCATTTCATATATAAAAAAAGTAAAATAATTGAGAAAAGCTGAGTTATTCCACAAAGGGTATTGAGGATGACTGGTTAATCACATTTAAAAAGTTAAAATATTAAAACAACCCAATTCAAAAATGGGCAACCAGTTTTGGGAAAGACTGATAGATTTGGATACAAAATTTAAAAATGTCTGAAAATCAAAACCACTGTATATTGAGTTGGGCTCCCAGGACAGGGACTCTTAGATGTGCATGCCACAGCTTTACTTGGGAGAGTTGAGAGTTTAGAGAGAGGATGGCAGGAGGGGCCCAGGAAGAAGCCTACCGGCATAGTGGTTCGAGGGATGCCTCATTTGACCCCCTGGGGGGCCCTGGAGCTGTGGTGGCCGTTTAGGGCTGTCCCAAATTGAGGCACTGGGCCTGGGTCTTTGTTTCCCTGCATTACCCAGTCACTGGTTGTGGGCTGCCCACTGGGATGAGGCAGTAGTTCCCTGAGGCTGAGGGCAGATTCCAGTAAGGGACTCAGTTGTGAGCCATCGGCAGTAGACATTCCCAGAAGCTGGGGGATGGGCTTTGGACCCAACAAAGGGGACCTGGGTGGAGCCCCACAGGATCCACTACAGCCATAAACCACAGCCAGGGTAAATATTTACCCTGCATGCAGAGATCTGCATGCAGGTGGTTTACACCACAGGGGTATCCTTTGGAACAGCACCTGTAAGGGAGGGAGGGAGGCAGGATGGGGCTGGTGGAGAGGTTGAACTTCCAGGCAGCTGCATCAGAGGCCTCAGCTGATGCTACAGGGAACTCTGAAGCTAGGACAGCCCTCCCAGGTTTGTCCTGCATCAAGGCAAGGGTGCCAGGCCTTTATAGCTCGCATGGAACAATTACTGGGTAAGGGTTATCCCTGGGGAGGGGTCGTAAACGTGAGTGAGGCGGCTCACTTTGGCCAAGGGCTGCCCTGGAGAGGGTTCATGTGAGGTCAGCAGCCAACACTTCCCGCGGCTGGGGTGGATGGGTGTCTGGGTCCTAAAGGGGAAGGTCTGGGAGGTGCATCCCAGCATCCACCCCTTCCAGTGCTTCTGCCATCTACATTCACTTTCTTTGACTATAAGTTCAACCATCTGGAGTGTCTTCTCCAAAATTCTGTGGTCTCTTTTCCTCAGAGACTTCTAAGAGGAAGTTAGTGGGACAGGCTGCAGCCCCCACCACTACAGCTGGTCTTGGCGGACACCTGATACTCATCATCTCTCTCCTTTGCTGTCTCTTCTGGATACCCCAGCATCTCTGCTGATGTAGCTGGCTTACTAGGTGGGGTGATCCTGAGGGCTCTGGACCCTTGGCCACCATGTTCTTCTGAAGCCATAAGTGCTACACTGTCCACTGTCCATTTATTGTCAAAATTAGGCAAAGGGCTACTAAGAGATATCTCAGTGAATCATCTGGAGACATAACCACTGAGTGGGTCTGTGGATCTAGTGGACTCATTATGACGTGGACCTGGGCCAGAACTCCATTTATTGGCTATCCCCCATATAATTCCATTCTAACAGGGGTACCATGACGATCCTTTGGGTCCCCAGATATTCATATCAACTCAGATCCTGTGTTTAATGATCTTCAAAATGCCTGGGTCTTTCTCTTTCCTAAGTTTATGATTATAGGGAATAAATTCTGTAGGTCCCTCTGGGGTAAGACTGGGGGAATCATTATTGTATATCCTTGTTTTGGTGTTATAGGTTCCTTCCTCATGAGAATCCCTAGCCTCTCCTTCAGACAGGTTTTCAGGTCTGAAAAATATCTCAGGTGCATAAACTGGGGAAGGGATTATGATTAGTTTAGTTAGATAGCTGCCTTCTGCCTCCTGATTGTCCATTCTAGATATTTTTTTTGGTTCTATAAATTAAGCAGTATTCTTGTTGGCTGCCCATCTGTCTTTCCCCCTAGGAACACTGTGTTCTGTTACCCATCTCCCTAGATCTCTGGGGAGCAGGCCCCTATGACTGCCACTCTGACCCCACCGCTCATTATGATAATTGCACCCACCTTGCTTCTGACAGTTAAGTGCTGCTGTACAGCCTCTTATCATTTGGGACCCTGTTTTCCCCATTGCTGTCAGGCAGTCCAGTCTGTAGCAGCATTTCCTGCCATCCGCTCTGGCCCACAGAGAAGAACCACTGCTGAGCATCTCCACCATGCTGATGCCCTCCACCAGGGTCCATCCCCCCAGCAGAACATGGTCTGCTGGTGGGTTTCCCAGCCTTGGTAGTATATTCAATCTAGTATGCTCACTTTTCTAAGCTTTTTGATCCCTTCTTCCACTGTCTTCATGAGAGTTATGGCATTTCTGCTTCACTTGGTGTAGACCAGGCTTCTAAGAGCCATTGTGTTTATACCTCTTAGGATACTTGCCAAGGTCTTATATCGTGTATCATGGGAGGGTCCTCCCATATTGATAAACTTGCCTTTAACTAGCTTCCTGTTCCATCCCCCTTGACTCACACCATCAGAATCCAGGTCCATACATAACCTTCTTGTTCCTGTGGCACATGTTGGCTGGTCCTGTAGGTCATGCTTAGCAGGCCCAGGACATCCCTGTATGGGCTGTGTTGTGATTTGACTCTAGTTTTTGGTCTGGTGGTCAGGGAAGGAGATGGGGGATGAGTCTCGAGGAGTGAGCATATGTCGTATTGTCTCTGCATCATCTTCAAGCAAGGAGACAGCACTAGCCCATCATAGGGACCAGTGGGTCACGACTGCAGGCCCAGAGGCTCAGGAGAACGTGAGGATTCAAGTTTTCGAGTGCAATGACCAGGTGTCTCCCTTCCAAGTCCGATGGTCCCATTCCCCAGAGTCCTGGGTCTGACCCTCAGCCTTTTGTGTCCTTCACTTACAGGAGATGCGTCTCTTTGTATAATACCAAGGAGGATGTCTGATTTTCACACTTCACTTAAATTGGTGATTAATCCTTCTTAGCCCCAAGCACAATGATTGTACCCAGCAACGGTCGTCTGACTCCAAGTTCCTTATAATTACGACTCCCCTCATACCTCTCAAATGCCTGTGATATTGCCTCTACCAGTGCCTCATTCCCGTTCACCATGGTGGAAGTTTAACGGTTCCACTGCTTCAGCATGCCATGGACTGTGAGTGCTCCACCTGTCACCAGTCATGGGGTTCTCAGTGCCAGCTCCAAAATCTCCTATTAGCGTCTGCTTGCTAGAACTACTTCTGAAGTCAGCTCCTTAGATTGGGATCCCTGGGAAACTAAGACTTTGAAATTTGCATCCAAGAATTTTTTTTGGCAAGTGCTCTCAGGAACACTGCCTGTAAGAGAGTGAAGGAGGCAGGACTGGGCAGAGGGGGAAGTGGAATTGCAATGCAGTTGCAGAGAAGCCTCCATCAGTTCCCCCAGGGAGCTCTGGAGCTGTCCTGAATCAAGGCAAGGGCAGGCTTTGGTACTGCCATGCTGGATGCAGGCTGCTCCTGGGGAGGGGGCACAACCTAGGGCAGAATAGTAACTTTCAGCCCAGGGCAATTTCTGGAGAGAGACATCTGTGAGTCAGCAGGAGCCAGCCCTCCTAGCAGCTGGGCAAATGAGTGTTTTGGTCCTGAAGGGGAGATCTGGGCAACGCACCATAGCATCCATCATCACAGTCAAAATATCTTAATGTGCAAAAGGAAAAATAGGAAAGATGAACACTCCAAGGAACAATGGTCAAAAGACCCACCATGTAGGCTTAATAATGGCCCCTGAAAGGTGTTGACATCCTAATTCCTGGGACCTGTGAATGTTACCACTTATGGCAAAAGGAACTTTGAAGATGTAATTAGTTAAGAATCTCGAGATGGGGAGATCATCCTGGATTATCCAGGTGGGCCTGATGTAATCACAAAAATCCTTGTAAGAAAAAGGCAGGAGACCAGAGTGAGTAATAGGAGATGTGACAATGGAATCAAGAAGTTTGAGTGCTGCAAGGAAGGGGTAATGAACCAAAGAATGCAGGAATCCTCTAGAAGCTGAAAAAGGCAAGGAAACTGATTCTCTCCTCAGAACCTCCAGAAGGAACCAGCCGTACCGACATCTTGACTTTAGTCCCGTAAGATTTTGCACGTCTCCAGAACTATAGAGAAAAAATTTGTGTTGCTTTTGGCCACTAAGTTTGTGGTGATTTGTTATGGCAGCAATAAGAAACGAATTCAGACCTGAACAGGAAATTCACCAAAGAACAAATACAATACAAATGCAGTTAAAAATACATACCCTGGGCTTCCCTGGTGGCGCAGTGGTTGAGAATCTGCCTGCTGATGCAGGGGACATGGGTTCGTGCCCCGGTCCGGGAGGATCCCACATGCCGCGGAGCGGCTGGGCCCGTGAGCCATGGCCGCTGAGCCTGAGCGTCCGGAGCCTGTGCTCCGCAACGGGAGAGGCTACAACAGTGAGAGGCCTGTGTACCGCAAAAAAAAAACAAAAAACAAAAAACAAAAAAAAACAAAAACATACCCTAGTTACATTTATATCCACTAGCTATCAGTGAAGTTCAAGTTAAAGCAATAAGATACTACATTTATATCCACTAGCTATCAGTGAAGTTCAAGTTAAAGCAATAAGATACCACTTTTACATATCATATTGGCAAAAATTAAAATGGTCATTTTCATTGTTGGGGAGGATTAAGGAAATATTTATTCTCACAGTGCTGGTGGGAGTGTTCTGTAAACTGGTATAACTTTTCTGGAGGGTTATATGAGAATATTTATCAAATGACTTTAAAATATGTATCTTCCTTGATCTAGAAATTCCATTTCTAGGACTTTATCCTAAGGTAGTGGTTGGAGTATAATCTAAAATAGTGAAAAATGGGAAACTCCTCAATATTCAAAAAGTGAGGATTGGTTGAATAAATGTTGACCTATCTATACAATACCTTCTGTATCCAGTTTTGACATAGAAAAATATTGACTTATTTTTAAATGAAAAAGACGGGTCACAAAATAATATGTGTAATATAATCCAGATTTTATTAAAACATGCATATAAAAATATCTTAAAGGGGGCTTCCCTGGTGGCGCAGTGGTTGAGAGTCCGCCTGCCGATGCAGGGGACATGGGTTCATGCCCTGGTCCGGGAAGATCCCACATGCCGCGGAGCGGCTGGACCCGTGAGCCATGGCTGCTGAGCCTGCGCGTCTGGAGCCTGTGCTCTGCAACGGGAGAGGCCACAGCGGTGAGAGGCCCGCGTACTGCAAAAAAAAAAAAAAAAAAAAATCTTAAAGAATATGTACCGTAATTTAAATAGTGGTAATTTCTGGTAAGTTATAGTTTTTATATTTTAATATAGTTTTAATCTGTATCAGAAGTCAGCAAACTATTGAACCTGTTTTTTTTTAAGCTTGCAAGCTAAGAATGGTTTTTACATTTTTAAAGCATTGTTAAAAAAAAAAAGAATATGTGACAGAGACGATATGGTCTGCAAATACTAAAATATTTACTATCTGGAACTTAACAGAAGGAGTTGGCTGATCCCTGATCTGTATAACTTCTAGTTCTCTGCAGTAAAGAAAACAATGTTAAAAATGTAAAACAAACAAAAAAGATTTGTAAAAATTTCTAT
Source organism: Mesoplodon densirostris (assembly GCF_025265405.1). Taxonomy (NCBI): domain Eukaryota; kingdom Metazoa; phylum Chordata; class Mammalia; order Artiodactyla; family Ziphiidae; genus Mesoplodon; species Mesoplodon densirostris. Next base: position 25,435,083 of record NC_082666.1, on the reverse strand, counting down.
AGTGTAGTAGTTTAAAGTAGATAGATCAATTGGAGAATTCAAAAAAATACTAAAGGGGATCATAAAATGAAGAGAGGAATAAAGTGAGTACAGAGACATGTATGCAAAAAATCTTGCACATTTGCTAAAACTGAATCAGAAATTTGGCCCTGTGCTTCCTAGTGGCCAAAACAAGTATATGTACATGATCCATAATATCTAAAACACCCCAGCTGCTGAAGAGAAGATGAATAGTTTTTCTCGGCTGAGATAATACCACCTCTGAAACTCTATAATGTGCATTTTTGATGTGATCAGATTGAGAGTGTTTTGTCCAGAGGGAGAATAAATTGGCTTTGGATCCATGAAAGAACAATTCTCATGAAGGAAAGTCTTCAATTTCAGGGCATGACATCCCTTGTGCTGCCTCAGACCCCTTATCCTTCTTTTCTGTTTCTTGTTGGTTTCAGATATGGGTCTTCTGGGTGAGTTGGGGTCAGACAGCTTGTATGTATGTGTCTTGTGATCACTATAAGCCACACTGTTACTGTGTGGCATTCGTGAGATCACGTGTTACCTTCCTCCATCCCCAAGCCAGGGCTTTTTCCTTTCTGCATTACTTGAGCAAAGCGCTCTGCACACATAGCCCTGTAGGATACTGTCACTGGTTTTTTGGAAGAGACATTTTTTAGGATGCCATGTTGAAGGAAGAATGGCTCTGCAATAGTAGCTGACTCTACTTTTGGAGGGTTGACAGAGTGAGGGACTGGAACAAGCATTTGTCTGTCCGTGGAGGGGCTGCTGTGGGGCAGGTCCTGGTGACACCATCTAATGGAAAAGTTAGCCCATTTTATTTGTGTTGGCCAGTTCACTTCAGCATTCATTCATTCAACAATGAGGCATAAGGCAATGGTTCTCCACTGAGGCTGTGCATACAGAGCACCTGGGGAGATTTGTAAATAAATAGTGATGCCCAGACTCCGCCCAGACTTGGTGAGTCAGAATCTTCTGGAGGTGGAGCTGCAGGCATATGTATTTCTACACACATCTCCCTTGGTGATTTTTTTTTCAATTTTATTTAATTTATTTTTTATACAGCATGTTCTTATTAGTTATCCATTTTATACATATTAGTGTATATATGTCTATCCCAATCTCCCAATCCCTTGGTGATTCTGATGTGCATCTCCAGTGAAAAAACCACTGGTGGTGGACCTTGGGTTTGGAGTTTGAATATTGATTTCCTTGCTTATTAGTCACATGACTGTGGGTGAATGAGTTAACCTTTCTGAGTCTTAGATTTCTCATCTGTGAAATGGGTTAAAAGGAATATATGTAAAGTACGTAGCATGCTTAGCAAACAAAATGGGCTTAGTAAAGGCTGTTGTGACTGTCATGGTCAGAATCATCATTATCATTGAGTTGGCTGAGTTGGCCTTTTTCCTGGAGCCTGTTTCTAATAACTGAATGTTAGTCTTTTTTTGTGTCTTTTTCATATCCCTTTCCCCTTAAACTGGGACCCTTCCTTGTATCTGAATCCCAGGCCCGGGGCCTCAGTGCCTTCCTCAGTGCCTTGAGAGGTTGCAAATTCAAGAGCATACAGGGGTCAACAGGGGTAGGAAGGTAATAAATGAGTGAAGAGAACAGGGGTAAGAGTAATTGATGCAGACACACTTCATGTATTACCTTTGTCAGAATAGTTTTTAATTCCATTAAGAAATACACTCTCTCCATTTTTCTTGGAAATGTACCGTCTCTGTTTGTTTTGTTTTCTCACTTTTAATCAAGACATAGGTACAGAAAAATATTTCTTCACCATAAGAAAAACAACATTGCAAGTGCAATGATAAATGTCAGCTGACACTTACTGTTGGGTAAAGATTGGGGCGCTCTGGGGACGTGGTGGATGGGAGAGCCCTGCCCACCTGAAGGGGCAGTGGCTACTCAGCTTCAGCTGATCATTACCACATGGGAATGTGGCCAAATTGGACAAATCTACTGATTTTTCAAGGGAAGCAAGAAATTTAGATTTTTTAAAGTGTTGGTTTAGTTTTTAAAAATAGCACTATGTGGAGCAAACAAAACATATTTTAAGGTTGAATATGGCCGAAGAACTACCAGTTTGCAACCTCTGATCCCGGATCAAAGACCTGGTTACTCTTGCCAATACTCCCGACAGCAGAACTCCCAACTGTTGACTGATTCTTTTCTGGATCTCCCCCTATTTCATGTTTCTATAATCATTTCCCAATGCTCTGCCCTCTTGCCGGGACACCCTCATTCCTAAATATTCTTGGGAAATGCGTCTGTCCTCTGATAGGTTTTCTTAAAATAGATGAAATGAGTTAAGGCATAACTGGTAATTGGCTCACTGTTCTCTGGCAATGGAGAAATATTCCTTGCCAATAATTTCTCTCAACACTTTTTCAGGCAAAGAAACATATGGGGTAATTATTTTTAGATCAGAAATAATTTGGGTGTTATGTCAGTGTACGTAAACCTGGTAAGATTATAGGAAGGTTTTAAAATGAGTTTTGAAACTAGTGACATATTAATTAAATGTTGAAGTACTTGCCCACTTATTACTCAAAATATTAGCTCGACTGTTTTTTTTCTCCTCTTCGTAATAAGACAGCAACGCAGGCTGGGCTTAGCCCAGTGATGGAGCCTGTCGGATGTGAATGCAGCATCTTGGCTTCTGCTCCCTGGTCCTGCATTTCCTTCAGAGTTCTCCCTCCCAGTATATGGCCCCACCATCCATAGATTTCTGCAAGCTGGAGGCTAGGGGGCATCCTCTACAGCCCTTCTGCCTCTCCAACCATATCCATCCTAAATATCTCCTAGATCCATTTATTTCTCCTCATCTCTGCAGCTATCCTGCTCCAGGCTACCATCATCCGGCTCTTTGGCAGCTGCGCTGGCCTTCTAACTGTCTCCCTGTATCCACTGTCACCCTCTCTTAGTTCATTCCTAACGCTGCAGCCAGATAGGATTTTCAGAACTGAAATCTTATATATCACCCCTTGCTTGGGACCCACCCAGTGGCTTGAATTGCCCTTTGGATAAAGAGTAAAATCCTTAACATCATTTTAAGGTCCTGTATGGACCAACCCCACCTATGTCTCTGCTGTTGTCTCTTGCTTTCTGGCTCCAGCCTCTGCACCTGTTTCATGTCTTCGTACGTGCTGTGTAGTTCTGTCTTCACGGAGCACTCCCCACATCCCACTGCCCCTTATCTAGTGAATCCTCACCCCATCCTTCCGAGCTCACCTCTGACCCCACTTCCTCAAGGAGTCTCCCTTGAGCCCTCAGATCAGGTCCTCCTCTTTTTGCTCCGTATTCGCTAACATCCTGTGTTTTTCCATAGCATTTCTCAGCTTGTGATTATACACATATTTCTGTAACTCTTAGACTAATATTCATTTTTATCACTGGTTTGTGAGCTCCATGTCAGCACCCTGTTGAGTCCCCACTGTCTGGCACATAGAAAGAACTCAACAAAGATTTGTTGAGTGAATGAATGGTGGTGAAGAGAATACTTCTTCTTTCCCATCATGGGCCCTCAAAGGAGCCTACGCACGAGACAGATATTTAAACAGACAGTTATACTGGGGGTGAGATGGGCTGTGATGTAGCTGTGTACCAGCTGCAGAGGGACCCAGAATGAGGCTTAGCTCTGTTTCCATGGTGCCCAATGAAGAGTGGGCACTAAGAATTGCTTGTGATAGTCATGAGTACCCCTACCAGGGCTGCACAGGTGACTGCAGTTCTGTGGCTGTGCACATTTTGTGTGGGCATGTGAGAGGGATGGTTGTGGCTGTAAGATGGAAAGACCATTGAATTTAGAGCCTAAAAAGCAGAATATAGGTCCCAAGACAGTCACTGATGAACTTTGTGACCTTGAGCCAGTCACTTAATCTCTCCGAGCCTTAGTTTCCTCGTGAGTGAAGTGGGACCACGGGGCACACGTAAAGTGCTCAGCGAGTACCTGGCACACCATATGCATTCCATAATGTTAGAACTAGTTTCTCTGTGAACTAAAGCATCCAGTGTGTGTGGATCCCCCTCCCTCTGATTAGAAAAAAAAGATTCTTTTAAGTATTTATGATGCCAAAGACCAGTGTTTTCCATGGCCTCACCCCAGTGATTGAGACAAATGGAGATTTGAGTGTGTGTGTGTGTGTGTGTGTGTGTGCGTGTGCATGTGAACACACGCCTCTACACTGAATAACCTCTGCGGAGGCCCTTTAGGCGTGGGAGAGAGAGGCTGTGCTAACAGCCGCCAAGAACAGAGAGATGTTAGCATATCCTGGTGGCTTTTGAATTCATATCCAGAAGGAGAAGTTAGACGTTTCTCCTTTTAAAGCTGGCATATACAAAGAGGAGACGGTTGAAGATACTTAATTCTTCCTAGGAAGCTCAGAGGTTGCATTTCTTGAAACCTTGCTCCAATTTAATTGATCTTTTCAACCAGTGTGTACTGTGCATTCTATTTATTTGTCAATGTTTATACCAATATTAATTTTTTTCAGCCACTTATTTTTTAAAAAAATAGTCCCATTTTGTAGGTCAAGAAGGCTAACTGGTTAAAGAAAAGGATCCTCTTGTCTCTGAGCCTGTGTCAGAAACCCTGGCTGTACTTTGGAACAGCTGAAGAGTTTTAAAAAACATGCTGCCTGGGGCCACCCACACCAATTAGGTCAATATCTCTGGAGGTGGGGGACCTGGCATTGGTGCTTTTAATGTGCAACCAGAGTTGAGAGCCACCACTCCTGGGAACCGGGCCTGGAAAGCCCGGCTGTTCAGACCTCAGAGCCACCTGGTGGCCACCTGGTAAGGTCACCTTGTGGCAGCTCTTCTAACCTGCAGTGACTGGGAGAGGACCAACAGCCTCAAAATGTATACCTGGAAAAGGAGAGTGAGAATTGCCACTCACCTGGGAAACACTGGGCAGAGGCTTTAGCTTGACTGAGGAAGACTGATAGGAAGTGGGCCCCAGGCTCTCTCTGAAGGAGAGCAGGGAAGAGGTGGGTGTGTGAAAAGGAAGGAGAAAAGAGGCTGCTGGGAGAGGGGAGAAGAGGACAGGTCTGTGACCACGGATCCAGGTTTACGTCCTGATTCTGCAGCTTGTTGGTAAGAGCAAGTCACCAACTCTCGGGTACTCAGGTCCTCATCTCTCAAATGAGGTTAATTCTGCTGAAAAGAGCTCTACAAAAGAGCTCTGAGGTTGTTCACTCCTTTAATATCTTAGATGGATGAGCAGTAGGAAGAGTCCATGTCGGAGCTGAGAGTGCAGGGGTGACGTCAGAGGGAAGATCCATGGCTTTCCATACTCCTTAGGTCTTGGGACTGAAATGACCTGGAATTCACCAGACAAAACTGAAAAGTAATGATAGACCGGCTGTGGTGTGCCAGGAATCATTCTAGACCATTGAGAATAGAGATAAACACATAATGTAACAGCCCTTTCACTAATGATAATAAACTGTTTGACCTTATTTGATGATAGAAACTTACATACCTACAGTAGACAGACTAGTGTAAGGAACCCCCATGTGCTCATCAGCCAGCTTCAACGGTTATTAACTCATGGCCAGTTTTGTTTTATGATTATCCCCATTCACTTCTTCCCCTCCCTTATTATTTTGAAGCTAACCTCACATATTAAAGCATGTCATTTGTAAATATTTTCATTTGTATCTCTAAAAGATCAGGACTCAAAATTATGATCACACCTTTAAAAAAATCAGCATTAATTCTTTCATGTCATAAAATATCCAGTCAGTGATCAAATTTCCAATTGTCTCATAAATGTCATACTTTTTTTTTTTTTTTTTTTTATTGCGGTACGCGGGCCTCTCACTGTTGTGGCCTCTCCCGTTGCGGAGCCCAGGCTCCGGACGCGCAGGCTCAGCGGCCATGGCTCACGGGCCCAGCCGCTCCGCGGCATATGGGATCCTCCCAGACCGGGGCACGAACCCGTGTCCCCTGCATCGGCAGGCGGACTCTCAACCGCTGCGCCACCAGGGAAGCCCAAATGTCATACATTTTTTAGTTTATTCTGAATCAGGTCCACACATTGTTATTGGTTGATATACCTCTTAAGCATCTTTTAAAACACGATATGGTAAAATGTACATGATGTTAATTTTACCATTTTAACCATTTTCAAGTATATGGTTCAGGGGGATTAAGTACATCCCCATTGTTGTGCTACCATCACTGCCATCCGTCTCTAGAACGTTTTCACCATCCCAAACTGGAACTTTATACCCATCAAACAGTCACTCCTCCTTCCTCCCTCCCTCCAGCCTCTGGGAACCACCATTCTACTTTCTGTCTTTATTAATTTGACTACTCCAGTTACCTCATGTAAGTGGAATCATACACTATTTGTCTTTTTGTGGAATCATACACTATTTGTCTTTTTGCGATGGGCTTATTTCACTTAGCATAATGTCTTTAAGGTTTATCCATGTTGTAGCATGTGTCAGAATTTAATTTCTTTTTAAGGCTGAATAATATTCTATTGTATGTGTATACCACATCTCATTTATCCATTCAACTATGGATGGACACTTCAGTTGCCGACACCTTTTGGCTATTTTGGCTATTGTGAATAACACTGCTATGAACATGGGTGTAAAAATCTCTCTTAAGCATCTTCTAATCTGCAGGTTCCCCCTTCATCTCCCTCCTTCTTTTCTCACTCTCTCTCTCTCTCTCTCTCTCTCTCTCTTTTCTCCTTGCAGTTTATTTGTTGATAAAACTGGGTCATTTGTCCTGTAGTGTTCCCTACTATCTGGGATTTTGTTAATGAACTTTTGGGCTGGTGAAGTATTTTACATTTTGTCATTTATACTGAACTTATTCTATGCCAGGCACAATTCTAAGTACTTAAAAATATATAAACTGAGTTAACCTTATGAGTTAAGTACTATTCTTTGAACCTCCATTTTAAAGATAGGGACACAGGTTAAACAGATTAAACGACTCACCCTCGATTACCCAGTTATCAAGTGCAGAGGAGGATTCTGTCTCAGCCTATCTAGTTGGATTATGCTATACTGCTCTTCAAGCTGGGGGGTTAGTCAGTTAAAAAGAGGTCATGATTTTGATTCCTGGGGAGACAGGACCTAAACATGTGCAAAAAAATTTAAAACACACATGATGAAAAATAGAGATGGAAATTCAAGTTAACAGAGGGAAGTTACCGGACCACGCCTAATTATCTTCCAAATGAGTAAGGTATACTATGAATGTCAGTGGCAAGGAATGGAGGAGATATCTCTTCATAGCTCTCAGAAGTCAGTGTTAACACATGAACTACCTCAGTGTATTTTTTTAACATATCTGTGAATGCTTATTGTTGGAGAACAAATCCAAAATAGACAGTCACGGTACTTAGCAGAAATAAAGCAAGGTAAATGGCTACCTGTCTTCCTGAGAGCCCTTGGATACCCCCTTTTCAAAGAGCTTCATATGTTTTTGTGGTTATAAAGTTTATACTTATTTTTGAAACAACACAACACCTTTCTGGAAAATGGGGAAAATCATTAATCCCACCACTCCATCAGATCTGTTTTTCTCAGTCTATTTTTTTCTGGTAAGCATAAATATATATATATATATATATTTTAGTTGTTGCAGTGCTTTAGAAGTGTCTGAAACCTTAGTCTCTGGGCTTGTGAATTGAGAGGAAAGCATTTTCTTTCTTTTGCTGCTGTTTGTATCCCACTGTTCCAGTTAGCTTTGGTTAAAAGAAGACCCAGGCATCGTTGCGGGTTCTTTTGTAGCCATGGGATCCCTGGGAAGGACTGTGAAGTAAGTTGGAGGCAGGGGCTGTGGTGGAAAACACACTGCCCAAGGGTCTGGAGCACCGTTCTCCTCCACCCCGCCACAGGTTCTCAGTGGGACCTCGGAAGGTCGCTACCTCTTTGGGGCCTTACCGGGTCAAACTGGTTGACCGCTGGGCCTTTCCAGCTTTGAAAGGATGCTTGGATGCTAAGAAAATCACAATTTTTTTTAAACAAAAAAGAAAGCTACATTTGTCTCTGAGCTGTAAAGGAGGCTTTAAGGTTATATTTCTGAAAAAAAGAACACATCTTTTGTAGGAGAAAAATCGGTCAAATTGAGTCCTCCTGAATGGAGAGTCAAATCAGTTAGATTTAAATCAAATCCACCCAGCCTTGCCCTGTCGTCACTGAGAAATGAATCAGGAGAAATCTACCTTTGAAACTGACCTGGATTCTGAGACATCCATCACTTTTTAATGGACCTTTTAGGATGTGGGCATTCTTTGGGCGCTGTGTTTTCTGTGGATGCCTGTGAATGAAGAAAAATTATAGCCAGCACAACCCATTTAAACAGTCATATTTAGGAAAATGGAAAATAACTCAGACACCTAGAGGAATGTTTAAGATTATTATCAGGTATTAGTTCTCTGGGGTCATCCAGAAGTTAGAATATTAGCCTTGGTAGGAAAGTAGAGATTGTCTAGTCCAGCTGGTCTGTGGCTGGATGCCAGACTGGCTGCATCTGAGTGCCCTGGGAGGTGGGGGGGTGGGGGGAAATCTTGCTGAAAATTCAGATTCCTAGGCCCCACTCTCAAGAGGTTCATTCTGTGGATAGAGGTGAGTTCTGGGAATCTGGATATTTAAAAGCTCCTCCATTGATTATGATGCTAACTAAGCTGGGTTTGGTAACCACTGATCTAGTCCAAACTCATCCTTTTACAGAGAAGGAAATGGAGACACAGAGAGGGGACTGGGGAGGAGTTACCTAGTGGCAGAACTGGGTCTGGAGAGCTGCTCTCAGATACTTACCATTTCATACCCTGCTAAAGTAGCAAATATGAAGGTGATGTTAATACATGGAGGTGATTTTTTTAAATGCTCTTAAATGGTAGAAGTATATCCTGCATGATTATGAACATGTGCATAAGGATAGAATGGGGAAGGGGACTTGGAGAAACAGTTCTCTATTTGGGTACCATGACTGTTGGCTATCTTCTTTCCTATTGTTGTGAACTTGCTTAGAAAAAAACCCAAGCAAACATTTAAATGAACATTTAAAAAATAATTAGAATTTCAAATGAACATCATTCTTACATAGGGAAGTTGTATTTGAATAACTGGAAACTCCTTCCCAATGACTAGCCCCCATACTATGGCCAGCACTCAAGGTAATGAGGTGGAATATTTTAACATCATTTGGGTAAGAACTTTTACATTTATTTAACTTGTGAACAAAAGGTGGGATTAGAGACCTTATTACCCTCTTGTATTTCTTCTCAATGTAATTAACCTAATTCTTCCTACTGTTGATAGACTGAAGAAGGGAAAGTAGGTGGCCTATTCATAAAACTGGCACATCCAGCACTCTAGGCATCAAGGAGGGTAGGGCACAATTTTATTACCCTCCTGCCGGGAAACAGGCACGGGGCCAGGTGCGGATTTCATGCCATCTCCCGGGCCCCTGTTACGCCCAGCTGAGGAAGCAGAGAGTCAGAGGGCTTACAGCACTTGCCAGAATCCCAGAATTAGTGTGGGATAGAGCTGAGAGCAAACTTGGGGCCCTCTGTTTCCAAAGCCCCCTACATCTTCTGTGCTGGTGGCCTGCACATTTCCTGGACTGGGTTTTCTCTGGAGGAGAATGGTTGAGCAGAGAGGAAGAGTTGGAGAAAGAGTATAGCAGGCCTGAGAGATGCTTGTCTGGCATTATCAGGCAAAGTAACATAAAAATTATTTTGATAACATGAATTGCCAAATCCCAGTGTCAGGTGGTAGAAGGCATGGATTCCAAACAGGCAGCCTCCTGGCCTCTATTTGAGCATTCCTAGCAACAAGGAGCTCAGTCCCTTAAATAAAGCCTTCCCTAGATGCAAGCTCCTTAGGACAGGGACTGTGTCTGATTCTTCTCGTCTCCCCAGCACATTACCTATGTTTGCTCAATGTATTTGGGGGCATCCCCTATTACAGGAAGGGTATGATTCCTTAAACTGCAACAAAATGTTCTCCCTGCCCCTTCTAATCATTGGGCCTGGGATAGATCATGAGTGATCCCTGGATGGAAAGTCAAGAGACAGAGGTTCTTGTCCTCAAGAACATCACACAGCCATTCAGAGCCTCAGTTTCCCCATAGGTTAAGCAACATTGCTGGTATTACTGATGGCTGAGGACTTATCTCGGATGCCCCATGAAACCAGGATGGGTGTGGGAGGCCCCTCTTGGAGATAGTACTCTGAGATCCCTGCCAGCCTTGGGACCCTGTGCCAGCCCAGTGCTGGACAACCCACTTTAAGACAACTTGTAATACCAGAGAGATAGTCTTATGTAACATATAAGTAGATACCTGAGAAAAATGTCACCCAGAAGCAGCTGGGCCAAGACTTCTATGATGTTCTTACAGATTAGCCTTAGGGATTTTGAGGATATATCAGTTCTCCAAGACTACCTCTAGGTTCAGTGACTTACTAGGAGGACTCACAGGACTCAAAGAGAGTCATACTCACAGATATGACTTATTACAATGAAAGAATATAAAGCAAAATCAGCAAAGGGCAAAGGCTCTTGGGGCAAAGGCCAGGGAAACCAGGTGCAAGCTTCCCAGAGCCTCTCCCAGTGGAGTCACATAGATGCACTTAATTCTCCAGCAATGAATTGTGACAACATGTGTGACATGCCATCTACCATGGAAGCTCACTAGACACTCAGTGCCCAGGGTTTTTACTGGGAGCCAGTTGCCTTGGCACCCTCTGCTGAGCACATACCAAAATTTCTAGACTCTCTGAAGAAAAGTAGGTGTTTAGCATAAACCATATTTGCACAAACAACTTAGGCACACTGAGCTACTCTTACCAGGGAATGGTGGGAACCTTCCCCAAATCCAAGCTCCCAGATGCCAGCCAAGGGCCACCGTCACGAGCAGGCCTTTCTAAGGATGCAGTCTCAGGCCTGCTCCACTAACCCTTTTCTGCACAGAGGAAGTATTGCACAGTGGTCCTCACTGGGGACCCTGGAGCCAGGCTGCCTGGGTTCCCATCCTGGCCTGCCACCTGCTGTGTAGGTAATCTTGGGCAAGTTATTTAACCTTTCTGTGCCTCTATTTCCTCATCTGTAAAATGAGAATAGTACCCGCCTCACAGAATTGGTTGAGGGTCCAATGAGTTAGTCTATGTAAAGCACTTCAACAGTGCCTGGCACATAGAAAGCACTAAGTAACACTTACTAGCTTAACTGGTACTGTTATTACTATTGTGGATGTAATTTGAGGTTCTGTAGTGTTAAATATACATGCTTGGTTGCAGTGAAGAAGCTTTCCGAGGAACCATACTAGAAATGCCCTACCCAGGCCGTGTCTGATTTGAGGCAGGTCTGGGAATCAGGGCTTTCACGCACCCAGGGGCATTTAGAGCCTTAGGGTGAGGTGGGGACTCCGTTACTGCTGGTCTCCTGAGCATGAGGGATCCATACTGGAGAAAATTCTCAGGAGGAGCTTGATGGTGGTGGGAAAGGCTGAAGGCACAGGGTAGCCCTCCAGCAGTCCGACAACAGTGACGGGGTGAACTAGACCCCTTCGTCCCGCTTCTCCCTATGCGGCGGGAAGAGACCAGACCAGCTTCTAGTTCTAGCGATGTCACCAGCTTGCTCAGAGACCTCGGGCCAGCCCCTGCCACTCCTTGGGGCTGGACAAGGTGTTCCTAAGTGCCCCAGCTCTGACAAACTGTGCTTCTAGGGGCCTCCCTGGAGCTGAATCTGGATTAATATGCCGGCAAGTTCCGAGGTCTCCGTGTTAGAACCCAGGGGTTCTAACTGACCCAGGCAACCCAGACATGCTTCAATTCCTGGCCTCCTTTTCCTTCTTCACTGTCTTGTCCTTTCTGCTCTTTGCTGCCCACATCTGTGTCTGTAACTGTCCACTACATCTGTTTTGGAGGTCATGGTTACGACTGGGTCAATGACCATGTGTCTTTGTCTGCCAGCGGCCAGGAACTGCAGTGCAAAAGGAAATGTGTTTGGGTGGCATCCCCACCCCTGCTCTCTCTCTAGATCCCTGCCTATCCTGACTGAGTGCCACATGTAGTGTCCAGATGGGTCAGGTGCTCTTTTCTCCAGGTGACAGCGCAGGTGAGGCTGTATTGGATGAGAGTTGGGGTCACAAGTGACAGAAACTCAGTTCAAGCTGACTTCAGGGGAAAGAAGGAATCGACTGGGTGGGAACGGAATCATTCCACAAACGGAATCATTCCCGGAACGGAATCACACCAGGACTTGCTTCCTCTCTCCCCTCCCTTTTTGATTCTGTGTTGGCTGCATTCTCTTGTAGCTTTTGTCCTCTTTTCTTGGTGGGAAGATGGCAGCCAGCAGCTCTCAGCAACACCAGGAAAAAAGTGATTCTTTTTGCTAACAGAGCAAACAGAAGTCCCCAGATTGAGCCTCAGTGGATGTGTTGGGGTCAGTGTCCATCTCTGCCGCTGTCACTGTCACCACAGGGATACAGTTGGCTCACATGGACTGAGAACAGAGGAAGGCTGTTCCCCAAGGAAAATATGGGCTCTGTTTCTAGGAAGAAGAGAGCGTGCGTATAAAGCTAATTCTTTCCCTCTCCTTAAGGAGCGCAGAGTCTTGCTGGGGGAAGCAGACACAGAAACAGACATAGAGACATGAAGAGGGGCTCCAACTAAAATAAAGGCAGAATAGCATTTTTACTCTAATTTTACTCTATTAAAATCTTTGTATCAGTGAATTTCAGGAACAGAGATAGAGGGAGGAAAGTCCACTACACAAGTGGAACTATGATGCCTGTGTGTGTGTGTGTGCGTGTGTGTGTGTGTGTGTGTAGGATGGGCAGAGCCTAAGGGTGGATTTCCTGTAGGAAATGAACTATTTATCAGTGCATGAAACTTTCATTAATGTTATTCCGGTCTGCGAGCCTGGAAATGTCATAAAGAACTTGTTGACTGGTCAAGCAGCTTGTACTTAATGCGCCCAGGAAGCAGAACTGTTCCCAGGGCTGTCGTCAGTGGGAGGTAGCCGTGCTGGAGCAGCCTTGCTTCTTGATGGATTTCATTCCTACGACTCCTTTCAGTGCCCCTCTTCTCCCCTTGCGTGAGGCCCTCCGGTTCCCCCCCAGCCCTTCGACCTACTTACTGCAGGATTCATATGGAGCCAGGCTGGAGGGCAGTGGGGTGGTGCTGCATTCTTGCCTTTCATTCACAGAACACTTACCTGGCCAGGGACCCACTGGATGTTGAGAAGGCTAATTTGGTCCCTCCCCTTAAGGGGCTCATGGTCTTGTTGGGGGACCAGACAGGAAAACACATAGGAACATAGGAAAGTGGCTCCAACTGAAGTGAAGGCAGAATGGAGTGTCTGCCTTATTAAAACTGGTGCAAAGATCTTCAGGAACAAAGACAGAGGAAGGAAGGGGAACTAACTTTCTGAGCACCAATGATATGCAAGTGCATACTAGTTGCTTCATTTACATTGGATGATCTGTCTTACAATAACTCGGTGTTTTATGGATCTGTGGACACCCCTCCTATCAAAATTACCTGTATGTGTAGGAGTGCGGTATGTGTGCATGGTGTGTGGTGTGTGTGGGTAGTGTGTGTGTGTGTAAGTGTGGTATCTGTGGTATATGTGTGTGTGGTATGTGTGTATGTATGTTACAACACAGTTCTTTGGGTCTCGTCCAGACCTACTGATTCACATTCTCTAAGTGTTTGTGTGGAGGTGGAGGGGAGAGGTGGGAAGCCCAGGAATCTGCATTTTAATAAAGCCTCCAGGCTATTCTTATGTGTACTAAGGTATGAGAATCTCAGTGGAGGTAGACTTTATTTATCCCATTTTACACATGAGGAAACTGAGGCTCCAAAAGTTTTAGGAACTCAGCCAAGCTCAATCTGTTAGTGTCTTACTCCAAATCCCATATATGAGACTTACTGATCTGCTAGTGGTTCCCTCAGGCACCCTGCCCCATCTCAGAGCCTCTAAGCTTCCCACCTGCATAGCCTGCATGTCACTTACTCTGCTTAGATGGACCCTCCTTCAGGAAGTCTTCCAGGATGCCCTCCTGCTCTCCCTCTTCTCCAGAGGGTTAGACTTCTCCCTTCTCTGGGCTCCCAAAGCACCATTTGCCCAAAGTCTAGGCTGATCCTTGTCTGTTTGTGGCCCCCACCCCCACCAAACATCTCTCACACTTCCTGTATCTGGACCATATCTGGAACATGGTAGGACTGATGTCTGTGGTCCCTCAGCATCGCTCAAGGAGTGACAGATTCTGACTGGTTGCAGAGAGGACATCAGGGTGATTTCATGGAGGTGGGGGAGGTATTTGAGCTGCGCCTTGCAGGATGAGGAGAAAACTAGGGCAACCTGCCCCTTCATGCTGTTGGCAGGTTTACTGAGTGTTAGGTCGTTAGCAGCTAAGTGTAGGCAGCAGGGCAAGCTGCAGAGTGTCCATGACTAGGCTCAGATGAGTTTAGGGGGTTAAATTCAGCTCAGCACTCATTATTTGGGCACCCCCTGGGTGCTGGAGGTGCAGCAGGCTCAAAGGTGATTTAGGTCCTGGTTCTGCTCTTAGCAAGAGACTCCTAGCTGCTTGGAGGAAATTACTATCAAGTTGTTTAACTGTTTTGTACGTCTTTGGTTGTATTTTCAAAGGTTCAAAACTTTAAAAATTATTTAAGTAAAATGGAAGTCTTAAATGCTGAAATTGGTAGAATTTAACCAAGACTCCCTTTTTAATGCGACTGATCACGAGGAAAAGAGGTAAGAATTGAGAGAGCCTCAGAGCCAATTCCAGGTGATGGAAGAGGCCTGTCCTGGCTGCCACCACAGTGTCGCTTTTTCTGGCTAGGAGGGAGGACCTGCATGGCCAGAAGCACGTGGTTTTTCCCCAGGCGGATGGGGGCGGGGAGTCCCACATCAGCAGGGTGCCTCCTGTTACAGGAAGGCTGTTAATAAAGGAACCACTGGAACCTTCAGAGGGAGCAGCTAGCAGTGGAGAGGCTGGCACTGAAAGTGGTCAGCTGGATCTCCAGAACGGGCCCCTGGGTCTGGGGAGAGGGCAAGTGGGCGGCTCTCCCTGAAGCAGAGTATGGGAAACTAGTATTTTCTTGACCCATCATAAATGGGTCTTGTATTTGAAACTTTTTCCTCTGCATGTGCCTGTGTGAGAGGGATGGTTGATGACTAGATATGAGGCTGAAATTTATGCCAGGTTAATTAAGTTGTATTTGTAGGAAAATGGTGTCACCTCAAGGCATGCTGTTTCTTTTCTTCCGGAGGCTGGGGTGGGGGGTTAGGGGGTGGCACTGGGTCCCATCCATCCCAAGGCAATGCCAGTCTCCTGGCAGCTGCCATTTTCATGGGTGTGGTGGTCCAGGTCACCCCAAAGGTGCAAGGCAGTGACAGGTATCCGCACACACAGTGGATACTTTGGGTGAATATGGCCTGTTTCTGTCATGATTGCTGGATGTCTAGGAGCAAAAGCCCCTGCCGGGGAGGACAGTGTCTTGAGACATCTTAGGCATAGGGCTCCCAGCAGTCTCCATCACACTCACCTTAGCTGCCCATGGGCCATCACAGAGTCTTCTGGAAGGAAGAAAGGAAGTACAGGGCAAGGGGAGAGGAGGAACCAGCCCTGGATGGGGAATGGGGCTCTGTTCCAGCCCCATCCCTGACAGCTTCTCTGTTCTCCTGGACAAGTCACTTCCCTCTCTAGGTCTCCTTCTCCAACTTTAACCTAGAGGGTTTGAACTAGATGATCTCCAAGTGCGTGCATAGCTTGGACATTTTGAGTCTGTGATTAGAATTGGACTGTAAGCATTTCTCATTAATCTAGAACACCCTTTGGGTAACTGTAGAGTTATTATGTATTTTATTCTGGGTCTCTTTCCAGGTCTTTTCATCTCTTTGTTCCCATTTTGTACCCTTATTTTTAGCTGCTCTTTTTTCCTCACTTTCTTCAAAAAGGATTTGGGAGACAGGCAGACCGGGGTTTGAATCCAGGCTGCACCACTTCTGTCTGTGTGAGCCGTGGCAGATTATTTATAGCTTATCAAAGCCTCAGTTTACTCATATGTCAAACAGGGATAGTAATAATATCTATCCTTTGGTTGTTAATTATTAAATGAGATACTCAGGTGTACCATCTAATATTATCTAGCATATAATAAGTGTATTAGACTTCTGTTGCTGCTGTCATAAATGACCACAAATTTAGTGGCTCATTACAACACAGATTTACTTACCACAAATTTAGTGGCTTATTACAACACAGATTTACTTACCACAAATTTAGTGGCTTATTACAACACAGATTTACTATCTCACAGGTCAGAGGTCCAACATGGTTCTCAGTGGGATAAAGTCAAGGTGTTGTCAGCATGGCTGCATTCAGGAGGATAAAGGGGAGAATCTTGTGGAGGCTGCCAGCATTCCTTGGCTCGTGGTCCCCTTTGATCTCCTAAGGCAGTGATGGGCACTTGAGTCTCACACTGCATCATTCTGGCATTCACTTCTCTGCCTTCCTCTCCCACTTTTTTTTTTTTTTAAGAAGTTGTTGTGGGTAGGAGTTTATTAATTAATTTATTTATTTTTGCTGTGTTGCGTCTTTGTTTCTGTGCGAGGGCTTTCTCTAGTTGTGGCAAGCAGGGGCCACTCTTCATTGCGGTGCGTGGGCCTCTCACTATCACGGCCTCTCTTGTTGCGGAGCACAGGCTCCAGACGCGCAGGTTCAGTAGTTGTGGCTCACGGGCCTATTTGCTTCGCGGCATGTGGGATCCTCCCAGACCAGGGCTCGAACCCGTGTTCCCTGCATTAGCAGGCAGATTCTCAACCACTGCGCCACCAGGGAAGCCCTCCTCTCCCACTTTTAAGGACCCTTGTAATTACAGTGGGGCCACCCAGATAATCCAGGATAATCTCCCTAGTTCAAGGTCAGCTGATTAGCAACCTGAATTTTGTCTGTGGCCTGGTTCTCCTTTGTCATGTAACCTAACATATTCACAGATTCTGGATATTACGATGAGGACACACTTGGGGGACCATTATTTCTGCTGACCACAGTAAGCCTACAATAAATAGTCATGTTCATGAATGTCATTACTTTCACCTTTCGCTTGGGAAGTAGGAGTGAGGGGACACCAGAAATATGGGGGGTGGGGTGTAAAGGTTCTCAAAGCAGCCAGATGCACCTCCTCTTTCCACAGTCATTGTATGCAGAGCCACTAGGTCATTCCTGTCTGTGGATTTCATCTTTCTACCAGGCTGCCTGCAGCATAGGGATTGGACTTACTCTGAGTCAGTGCAGAGACCTGAGCTTAGAGGACTTGTCACTGGAGGAAATTTTCAGTTCCGTGATGTCTGATGGAAGTTTTTAATGGTCACAGCTCTTCAAAGTTGGGATGGGTCACCCTTGAAGGGAAGGAGCTCCCTGTCCATGGAGGTGTGTAAGCAGAAGCCAGGCTAGCTAGATCAGTGTTTCCAAATGTCCCGTACCACCAGATTCCTGGGCCTCACCCCAGACCCACTGGACCAGAGCCTCCAGTGGAGGTCCTAGGACTCTGACTCCAAGGAGATGCTTCTACCCCTGAGATGCTTTGCTCCTGAAATTCTTTTTTGCTTTTCAAAAATGAAATGAGGGACTTCCCTGGTGGCGCCGTGGATAAGACTCCACGCTCCCAATGCGGGGGGCCTGGGTTCGATCCCTGGTCAGGGAACTAGATCCCACATGCATGCCGCAACTAAGAGTTCGCATGCCACAACTAAGGAGCCCACATGCCACAACTAAGGAGCTGGAGAGCTACAGCTAAGACCAGGTGCACCAAATAAATAAATAATTAATTTAAAAAAGATGAAATGAAATGTCTGTTTAAATCCCTGTCACTCCTTTGTGAGGGACTGACTTCTCTCCAAGGGTGTGCTTCAGTTTCCTGAGAGATCTTGAGGCTGAACCCTGTGCTCACCCTGAAACAATCTGAGGGCCTCCCTTTGCAAGTTACAGGAGACTCTGAGGGTTGGGGAGAGAGCTGGGCAGCCCCACAATTCATTGCTCTGCCCACAGAGGTAATTTCTGATAAGTTCTTGGCCTTTCGTTTTTGCCCAGTACCTTGATGGAGAATTGAAATTGGTTTTCTTTCCCCAGTGCATCTTTTCACATGAACTTAAATTGCTAGTATTTCTGGCGTAACCTAATATGTTGTCATGCCACCCAAGTCGTTTTTCATAATGAAGAAAGGTGGGGAGCATAGGACTGCTTCCTTGACGAGGTTTGCCATCTTCTGCCTTGGAATCATTGCTGGAGCATATTTATGTTGCAGAAACCCAGGCTCTGCAACACATGGAATCAGAACGGGGGGCATGGTGAGATGCATAAGGGAGTTGGGGTGCTAGGGGCATGGTGCGGCGAGGCTGTGGTCTGCATGTTAAGCACACTGCGCAGGTGATTTCTAACGCACGCTGAAGTTTAAGAACCACCATAGATGCTCAGTTTCATGGGAAAAAACAGCTAAAGAGAGGAAACCTTTACCCAGTCTATGAAGACCATCTTTTACTTCACCTTCTATTTTCATGTCTTCCTCTTGCAAATACACGTGTACCCACTCTGCTCCAGCCACACTAGGTTTGTCTGCGTTCCCTGAATATGGCCTGAAGGTCCACATCGCCTTGCCTTTGCTTAGGCAATTCCTGGTGCCTGGTCTGTCCCTTTTATTTTGATTGTCACATCTGACCTAAAGGCTCAAACTACAGATGCCTCCTTCTGGAAGCCTGCCCTGATTCCACCTCAAGAGGTAGTCATACCTCTTGCCTCTGTGTGCCTTTCCCTTTGTTTGAGCTAGAGTATGACAGTTAATTGAGTTGTGTTGAGAGTTCCAGGTAGTATCTCTGGCTCTGTCTCCCACACCATTGTTCTGGGAGTTAACTGGAGGGCAGTTACTCTCGTTCTCTCCCTCTACAGCCTCTCTGCCCTCACCTCGGCCTCCTTATCTCTACCAACCCCAGGCTCTGGCACCTAAGCTCACTCTCTAGACGTGTGTGGAATGCAGGGACCACTCTGCCATTTCTCACCTCCTAAACTTTGCCTGGTGTGCCCTCCCAGCTTCAGTGGCTGTCCCAAAATGCCCTGTGGTTGCTAGAAGCTCTGAATGTGCCAGTTCTGTGAATCCCTGATGAAAATAGAGACAGAGCAGTATGCTAATCAGGGAAAGATTGTCTTTATAGAGTACAGCTGATAAGATAATTTGCATATTCTGGTTCATTGTTGTATTTCCAGTAAGTTACATTATTCCTTAAAGGAACTGGGGTCCTTAAAGGAACTGGGGCCCGGTAGCCTACAGGAAGATTTAGCAGGAAATGCACCGTCAAAAGCAGGCTGGTCCCAGAGAACGAAGTTAGGCTGAAAGCTGGGGGATCACAGGGATGCAGATACTTTAGGTCAGTATTAGAAAGGGCTTTGACTGTCAAAGCTGCCAGAAATGAAGAGGCTTCCTCTTGAGGTGGTAAGTTCCCCATCATTGGAGATGTTCAAGCAGAAGCTGAATGAGCTCTTGCCCAGAGGTTTGATAAAGGGTGAGAGGCATGGCTGTCATGCATTCCAGTGTCAAGAGTCACTGATTCTCTGGCACAACCAGATTCTCTGAAGTAGTGGGAATGATGTTACTATCCAGGGCCCACATTCAGGGGAACCCAGCTGGGAGGTGAGCTGAGGCTTTTTGCCCATCCCCTGAGCACCCCTGAGGTCATCTGTTATCTCCTGCACGCTGATGAGGTTCCCCCTAAAAGCCCGCTGCCCTTCTCTGGGTCCCTGTCTCTAGGCCACTCGGCTCCATGTGGCAGCTATGAAAATGCACCTTTGCCATCCCCACGAGTGGCAAGCGTAATTGACCACAGCTCCAGCTGCTGCCTTCTAAAATCTGTCACCACTGTTGTGCTGAGGCCAGGCTTCCCATGGACTGCTCCCAGCCAGCACTGAGCTGAGCGGGGACACTAGAACAAGCCCAGTCGTGGGAGACATGTGTCTCCCCTGATGACACCTTGGATTCAAGGACCACCCCCATCGACCTTGCTGAGCACCCCTAAAACGGCACTGCAGTCCAAAACTCTTCCATCTCCTTCCCTAAGAGGAGATGTGTCTAAGAGTTTTGGTGCCATGTTTTTAAATGGCCACACATTTATTGAGCACCTACTATGTGCCAGATGCTGTATATACATCATCTCTATTTCTTCACAACTGCCTTGAAGGTATTGTTATTATTTCCATTTTGCAGATAAAGAAACAGGTTCAGAGAGGTAAAAGAGCTTGCCTAAAGTCACACAACCATAAATCATTGTGACCCTTCTGCTAGGACTTACTTAGTTCATTTGTGGAGTGTGCTGTGACTTTTGTCAGGCTGGGGGTGACAAGGATAAATAAGACCCAGCCTTGCTTCAGAGAACACAAAACAAGCTCAGTCTGGCATATACGCATCCCCGGAGCATCTTAGCATCCAGCCAACAACTATGGTTGGGTATGAGCACTCGCTTCACCGTACCTAAAAGTCAGTCAAGGCCACGTGTAAAGAAAGTGCTGAGTAATTGCTCTTGTCCAGGCTAATTCAGCTTCATAACCTCAAGTCTGAAGTCAGTAGTGTGGAGTACTTTAAATTAGCAGTAAAATTTCAATCCAATTGCTAAACTGCCTAAATTATCAAGTTTGCTCATTGCTAGTTGAATGCATGCATAATTAATTTTTTCTAAAGTCTGGACTAAAAGCTGCTGAAATCAGATCTTTTTCTTGAATTAGATTCAGATGTCACAGGGAAGTCTTTGGTTTTATGACGTAACCCAAAGCAGCACACAAGTTTAAAGAATTTTTAGTTGAGATCTGTATTGGGGAGGGAGATAAGTTAGAGGGCCCAATATTATTAAAATTGAAATTACATTCTTACTGATTGAGAGATGAGTCTCCATGAATGACAAATACGAATCAGAATATTGCCATAACTTTTATTATCAGGATTGATAGCTCACATTTGCTAAAACCTTTTAGAATGTTAGTTCCATGGGACAAGGATATCTGTCTTCTGTTACCTATTTATCCCCAGTGTGTAGGATAAATAGTTACCGGCACATAGTAGACACTTAATAAATATTTGTTGAATTAATATATTAGCTAATGTGATCATAGCAGTACCCCTGTAAGATAGAAACTATTATTATTCTCATTTTACAAATGAGGAGGCTGAGGCTTAGAAAGGTAAGTTGTCTTTTCCAGGGTCACACAGCCAGGAAGTGAGAGTTAAGGCTTGAATCCAAATTTTTGGACTCCTTGCCCTGTATTTCTTTTTTCTTACGAACTTCTCACAGAAGTTCGTGAGATATTTGTGAATTGTGAATCCACTTAATTATGATTTTATGGCTATTTTATG
This sequence comes from Mesoplodon densirostris, assembly GCF_025265405.1. NCBI lineage: Eukaryota > Metazoa > Chordata > Mammalia > Artiodactyla > Ziphiidae > Mesoplodon > Mesoplodon densirostris. Next base: position 25,413,689 of record NC_082666.1, on the reverse strand, counting down.
GCTATAAAATATTAACATAGTATTTAACAGTGGTTTATGTACTCCATAGCAGTGCTGTACAATAGAACTTTTTGTGATGATGGAACTGTTGTATATCTGCAGTATCTAAAATGGTAGTCACTAACCATATATGGGTAGTGAGTACTTGAAAAAGAAGTGAGTACTTCCTCTTTTTTTTTACAAAAAAAGACTTGAGGCCCAAGAGAAAAAAGGACTTCCCAGGGGCTTGCTGTGAATTAAGACTAGACGTGGGCCAGCACCACAAGGTCCTACTTCCTTCACTGGCTCTTTCCCTTTATTGTGTGGTTCTTGCTGACTTGAAAATTTAGTTTCCCAATTCCCAATAGTCTCCTAACCTCCCAAACAAATTCCCTTTGATTTTCTTTTATCCTTCTACTGTCTCTGTTTTGATCATTTCTCTGACCCTGTTGCTGCTGAGTTAAAGAAATAAAACACGAAAGGAATTGGAAATTGAGTCAATCCTACCCTGGCCAGTCACTGAGCCTCTCCTAAAACTCCTGCAAACCCCAAATGCTTGTGCCTGTTACCTGTTGCCCGATTTCCACAGCTAAGCCTTGGTCATGATGAAAGCAGGTTTCTCATAGTAAGCACCAGTGTGCTGTGAACACCACCTCCACGGCCCCACATATTTCATTGAGTGATTTTGTCTGTTAGGTGGGGATGTCCCCATTTTACAGGTGCAAAAATTGAGACCCAGAAAGATTACTGTTATGGGGATTTAAGCCAATGTGTGATTTCAGATTTGGGCCCATGTGCCTCCTTTTGGTGCCGCTCATCTGGCCATCCTTCATGTCCATTGTTCCAGGATGTCTGGATGCTCTTGGCTGCCAGTAATAGAAAAACCACTCAGAGTGGCATAAACCATAAGGAAGTCCATAGGCTCACAATGAGAAGTCCAGAGTAGGGTGGGTATTCGGGGTCAACTCAGTCCTGTAACAGAGCCATCTTATCTGTAAGATACAGTAGGCACAATGTCCAGGGCCCATGGTACTTTTAAAAAGCCACAAAAATGCTTTGATTTTTTTTTTTAATAAGAAAGAACTTTGAAGTTAGAGAAAATGCGTTGATATGTGATATTAATAATTCATCTTGGGACTTCCCTGGTGGTCCAATTATAAAGAATCCACCTTCCAATGCAGGGGACGCAGATGCCATCCCTGGGCAGGGAACTAAGATCCCACATGCTGCCGGGTGACTAAGCCCGTGCGCCACAACTACTGAGCCCGTACACCTCAACTAGAGAGCCCGTGTGCCACAAACTACAGAGTCCACGCAATCTGGAGCCCATGTGCCACGAGGAAGAGCCTGCACGCCGCGACAAAAGACCCCACATGCTGCAACTTAGACCCGATGCAGCCAAAATAAATAAATAGATAAAAAGTTACCTGGGACTTCCCTAGTGGTCCAGTGGTAAAGAATCCGCCTTCTAATGCAGGGGACAAGGGTTCGATCTCTGGTCAGGGAACTAAGATTCCACATGCCGCGGGGCAACGAAGCTCGCACCCCACAACTATTGAGCTTGCGCGCTTCAACGAGAGAGCCCACATGCCGCAAACTATAGAGCCCACGCGCCCTGGAGCCTGCACGCCACAACTAGAGAGAGGAAACCCTCATGCCACAACTAGAGAGAAGCCCGAGTGCCTCAATGAAGAGACCACGCTCTGTAATGAAAGATCCCACATGCCTCAATGAAGATCCCGTGTGCCACAGCTAAGACCTGACGCAGCCAAAAAAATAAGGAAAATAAATTTTTTAAAAAGTTACCTGAAAAAAAATTCATCTTTATACCAGTGTAGTGGCAAAATGTAATTTTTAGTACACACACATTCACATTTATTTGTTTGTTTATGGAGAAAGGGGCCTAGAAAAGCAAAAATACCTAGGCCCACCCAAGTCATAATGGGGTTTTGTCCTGTAACTACAGGGAACTTTTCATCATAGTTCACCGGCCCAAATTTTCCAAGCACATTCCTTCAGGGAATTGTGTGTTCTAATTGGCTTACAGCTGCATCCATCGTGATCAAGGAAAAGGGGCTGAACCACAATTTGTTTAGAAGCATGGGCCAGGATCCCGCACAGATCATGGCTGTTATATGGGGTGGTGGGGGGAGCCCAAATGAAAATCAGGGTCTGTCAGGGAAAGAAAGATGAATGCTACATAGGAAACCACCAATGTCTACTATATCCACTTAAAAAATTGGTGGGCACAATGTTCACTGCAGCACTATTTACAGTAGCCAGGACGTGGAAGCAACCTAAGTGTCCATCGACAGATGAATGGATAAAGAAGACGTGGCACATACATGCAATGGACTATTACTCAGCCATAAAAAGAAACGAAATGGAGTTATTTATAGTGAGGTGGATGGACCTAGAGTCTGTCATACAGAGTGAAGTAAGTCAGAAAGAGAAAAAACAAATACCGTATGCTAACGCATATATATGGAATCTAAAAAAAAAAAATGGATATGAAGAACCCAGGGGCAGGACAGGAATAAAGATGCAGACGTAGAGAATGGACTTGAGGACACAGGGAGGGAGAAGGGTAAGCTGGGACGAAGTGAGAGAGTGGCATGGACATATATACACTACCAAATGTAAAATCGATAGCTAGTGGAAAGCAGCCGCATAGCACAGGGAGATCAGCTCGGTGCTTTGTGATCACCTAGAGGGGTGGGATAGGGAGGGTGGGAGGGAGACGCAAGAGGGAGAAGGTATGGGGATACATGTATACATATAGCTGATTCACTTTGTTATACAGCAGAAACTAACACACCATTGTAAAGCAATTATACTCCAATAAAGAGGTTAAAAAAAAATTGGTGGGCAGAGGATGTTGAAGCTGTTAGGGGTATGAGAAAAATAATGGCCACTGCTTTCAGGTTTGGTTTATATGATCTAGTCTTGAGGAGAAGAAAATTGCCTGTGATTTAAGGAGCTCCTCTCAATAAATGTGCTTGCTCAGCTTAATGATTAGAATCCGCTTGGGTATGAATAAGAACAAGCAGAAATTCTAAGCTCATCATGTGATCACTTCTAATCTGTTCTGTGAAAATTACAGCTCTTTATTAAATAATAGCATAAACCTGAATGCTCTCTATTTTCTCTTTATAAGTAAAGGCGCACATCATTTTGGAGCACATCTGAAAAAGTGTAAATTCAAGAACAAATGAATTGCCTCAGTCATCAACCTCAATTCAGTCCCTGCTTAGATGAACTCTAGTGTTCGGTACCAGGTGTGTATAGGAATGATCCCTTTCCTTACCCAGAATTGGGGACTTACTCTTGGTTTTGACTTCGTTTCAAATTTGGCAACCAGTTTAACTGTGCTCGGAGGGGAGAGGGGCTCAGCCCCACTCTTACAAGGTGTGTGTGTTCTCCTAAGCTGCACAGGAGGAGGCCGGGAGAGCTGCAGGTGAGAGAAGCTGGCTGGTGGGGAGCTCACACTGTGTCACGTGGCAAACCCTTGCCCTTTCCTCTCAGGGAAAATGTCATAAGGAGTAGTTGGCAGGAGGTGTTGGAGGCAGGACCGTGTGCGAAGGCAGGTTCCACTTTCAGGGTGGTTTCGGTCACACAGAGCAGAGAGCGAGGTGGGACTGCTCAGAGAAAAAGGCAAGTACAATGGTGTAGCTAATAGAAAAGCTTTGAAATTGCATGTACTTTTTACATAAAGGAGAGAGAAGGAAAGGTGTTACCACTTAAAGTGGGCAATTTCACAGCAAGCTCAAGTGTTTCGCAGCCAAGAGGTGCCCTGGAGCTGCTCAAACCCCAACAAATGCCCGGAGAAGGCTCCGGCCTCAGCAAGTGGCAATTCAGGGGGAGTCATAGCCAGTAGGCAGCCCAGATAATTAGCTCCCCTTCTTTTGAAAATTTGTGTATCTCTTTTATAACATGTGGCTTTAGGACACCTGGGTGGTAGCAAAAGTCCTAGGTTTGAAGTCAGCCTAGGCTTCTAGTTCTTTCTTCTCTCAAGCTTTCCTGGTCTTCAACCTCCTCATCTGTAAAGTCGGGCTAAAATTAAAGGTTTATTCTTGGATTCAAGTGGGGTCATTTTAAACACATGTAAGTCATTATTCTTGTATCTCACATCTTGTAACTTTTCAAAGCATCTCTTCTGATTGCTGTTTGTTAATGGTGCTAAGGGAAAGGTACGTTTTTCTAAAATTCTCTTTGTTTGAGAAACATCCCTATCTGATTAAAAGCCATTTTGGCTATGATTCACGGAAACAAAAAGTCTTGAAAGTTTTTCAGCAGAAAAGTCAGGCTGCCAATGCCCAACTTCAGGCCCAATTGAACAGGCCAATTTAAGACTTCAGGCTCTGCCTGAAGAGCTGTGTGACCTTGGGCAAGTTAACTTCACATCTGTAAAATCAGTTTTTTCCTTGGTAAAATAGAGGGGCTGAACCAGATGGTCTCTGAGGTCCCTTCCAGCTTATTCGGTTTGTGATTTTCATGGTTGACTGAGCTTCAGGTTGTGGTACTGCTGAGAGTCTCAGAAACCAAGGAGAAGGACCTTGGGAATTCACAGATCGTCAGCAGACATCTTTATCCCCTTCAAAACACCCGTGATGGGTGCTCACCTGTCATCTGCCCCATGTGGATGCTTCCCTGTGACAGGGAGGATACTGCTTCATGAAACAGCTTTCCCCTATTCAGCTGCTCCAGTTGTTAATCAGGTATTCATAATGAGACTACCAGACCTGCAGGTGGGCACAGCTTACAGAGGCCTCTGGAATGCAGTATTCCACATGATTCTTCTAGATGATTCCTGCATTAGCCAGAACAGTGGACAAGAGATTGGGGAATAACTTATCCCAACTCTATCTCATTCACAGCACCTAAACCCTTGACATGGCGGCCTGTTTCTTGGGTGCTTTGTGACTGTTCTTCCCAGTCTCCCTATCTGGGCCCCAGAGGCTGGCTTCAGGTGGTCCAGGCATCCTTCCTGGGGAGAGGGTGAGGCTGCCAAGGGAGATGATGCAGCCAGTCACAGCTTGTTGGCTGCTTGGCCTCCAATCTCCAATAGTTTATTCAAAGAGGAAGCCCAGGAATCGACGTGAGCTCAGAGCATCATGGGGACATCTGAAGTCGGGGCCACTCTGACAAACTGGCCTATCAGGGGCTGAGGCTAACCCACCTGAAGGCAGAGCCCACATCCTTTTGGCTCAGCTGCCTCATCTCATTCAAGAAAGGGGATTTCAGACCGAGGAGTGTTCGTGTACCAGGTCCTCCTTATTCCCAAGGCAAGATGATCTCAGTGGTATCTTAAAAGTCACTTCCTTGTAACTTCTCTACTGGCTCAGCTGTCCAGGGGAATCCAGAAAAGTTCCAGCCAGAGGCAAAAATGAATGTTTGTTGACTAAATGCTTCTCTTCCTCCAAAGGGAAAGCATTTTAGGTCACTTCATGATGGATGGAACAGAGTAGGCAACTTTATACAAACAACATGCAAACTGGACTAAAGGCCCTCATGCTTGGTGTTTCTTCAGGTAACAAAAATAGCAACAAGTAATTGTCTAGAAATTATAATGAGTGAGGCCTTTTTTAATACAGGTATTTACATTATTTAAACTCAAACCTCATAATCCGTTATACAGCTAGGGAAACGGAGACACAGAGAGGTTAAGTGACTTGTCCAAGATCACTCAGGTAGCAAGTAGAGGAGGATTTGAACCCAGGCTCTTAACTACCTCACTAAGATTTCACCTTGAGCTAAACCAGAGGTCAGACTAATTTCCATATCCTTCTTAAAAATAATAGCTTTATTGAGATATAATTCACACACCATGTAATTCACCCATTTAAAGCATATAATTCAGTGATTATTGGCATATTCACAGGGTTGAGCAACCATTACTATAATCAATTTAAGAACATTTTCATTATCCCAAAAAGAAACCCTGTACCCATTAGTAGTCACCCCCTATTTTCCCCCCACCCCCAACCCCCCTAGCCTCGGTCAACCACTAGTCTGCTTTTCGTCTGTATGGATTTGCCTGTTCTGGACATTTCCTGTAAATGGAGTTACCCTATATGTGGTGTGTTGTAACTGGCTCTTTTACTTAGGATTACATGTTCTGGGTTCATTTCCAGAGCTTGGCCGGAAATGGCCTGCCTTCAGTGGCCCTGACCTGGTTGGCAGGGACAATCTCTCCACTGTCCTCCCTGAGCTCTGGCTTCGCTGGTTATGGCGCACCCCTGCTCAGGCGTGGGAGGAAGGTGCACTCGGTGTGAATGCCAAGCACTACACATTGTGTGCTCCTTGGCAAGCCACTGAAACCTCTCTGAGTGCAGTTTCTTCATCTGTGAACTGGGCATAAACCAGTCTCTGCTTCTTGAGCTTACTGTGAGGATCAAAGGAGATAGTTGCATACATGCATTCCTCCAGACTGTGATGGGCCTTGGGGCCAGTAGTATATAGATTCGATTGGTCTTGGGCCTGTCTTAGAAATTCAGAGGCTCTGAGCCCGTAACTATGCGTGAGTTGGTGAAGAAGAGTGATCCTAACCGTCACTGCCTCTGTGTAGAGCCTTCCAGTGTGTGGGACAGTCACCCTGTTTTCTCATTGGACTTTGTCAGCAACCTGGTGAGGGGGGCATCCTGGCCACCCGCAGAGAAGGGCGCAGGATCTTCCCCAAGACCCCGGGAGGAAGTAGCAGAGGTGGCTCCTTGCCGAGCCTGCCTTTTCTCTGCCTCATAGTTTCCCAGCACGGTTCCTTGGGGCCTAGGCTACGTGGGGTCTGAGCACAGGAAGCCATTGGCAGGAGGAGGAGGAACCATAGGTGGTGGTGTGGGCATTGGGGGGAGTATCTCCCCGACACTCTGGGAGCCCTGAGCTGGGCGTTGACGATCTGGGGTTCCTTTGCCTGAGTAGGTGAGTGGAGATGAATGTGGAGGTGTGGGGAGAGGTGGTGCTTGGAGAGAGCACAGGCATCCTTTTGGCAGTGGGTATGCAGTGTGGCAACTGGAGTACAGGCTAGATTTCAGCCCCCTCTGCAGGGACCTCAGCTGGGGCCTTTGCGTGCAGCACAGCAGTGTGTGCTGGCCCAGATACAGGTTCCCGACTGTGTCCTGCTTCTACCAAGGGTGGTGCTTCCTGGGTGGGGAGACAGCCAGCAAAGCCCCAGGGGCTGGGAGGAGGGCTTCTGGGGCTACACCAGCCGGATGACGAGGGAGAGCTTGGGTGTTGCAGAAAACCTGGCAGAATATCAGGCTGATCCCTCCTCTCTCATAAACCCCAGTACACATGGGGAAACTGAGGCCCAGAGGGAGAACCACCCTTGTCAAGGTCCTACCATAAATCAGCACACGAGCTGCCTTCCTGTCTACCCTTGACGTGGGCGTCTAGTCTGGCTGGCTGTTCGCCTCTGTACATTTGCTAGGGCCCACCTGCCCCCGGCCGCCTAGGCATTCCTGCTGTCCACCGTCATCCTGCGCTGCCCAGCAGCTCCTCACTGCCTCCTCTCCCTTCCCCCACCCAGCGGCTCTCTCACTCCCCACCCGGCCTCCGGCCCTAACTCTCTCTGTCTTTGTTGCAAGCACCCACCCACTTTTTGTTTAATATCTCATTTCTTTTCTCCTAGAAGACAGTATTTGAACAATTAGGATAATTTAAGTTTTTCTCTTGCACAATTCTGACCAAAACGTATCAAGCTTTCATGGAACTGGGGCAGGACACCAGTGTCTCAGTGGGGGTAAAGTTCAAGTTCCCTTTGGACCACCACAGGCTGAGACAGTCAAGGTCAAGGTGTCTTTTACTTCCCTTGCTCTGTCTTCACCCTTGTGGTGAGCGCATGTCTGCTGAGACCTGTAGGCACTCACCTTGCTGCTGCCAGCCTGTCCTTCACACACACCTGTGCTGTTTGCAGGTGAGGCCACACCCTACTGGGGCTCCCCATTGCCCTTGGGAGAAAGTCTAGCTCCTTCTCAGTTCACAGGGCTTCTGCCATATCACTTGCCCTGCTGCGCCTGCTTTAGTTCTTGCTATTTCCCCATCAGCCTTGGCTCTCCAGCCACGTGGAATTACTTGCAGATCTGTGCACCAGCTGAGCTATCTCACTGAGTGGAGGGAGGGCATGGCCTCTGCAGTCAGACTGTGCCTTTGACCCTGGCTCAGCCACCTTTCCTGTGAGGCCTGGGAAGTTCCAGAACCAGTCAGAGCCTCAGGGTCCCCATCTGAAAACTGCATAAGAAGAGGACTGTGGGGGCTTCCCTGGTGGCGCAGCAGTTAAGAATCCGCCTGCCAATGCAGGGGACACGGGTTCGAGCCCTGGTCCGGGAAGATCCCACATGCTGCGGAGCAACTAAGCCCACGAGCCACAACTACTGAGCCCGTGCACCTAGAGCCCACAAGCCACAACTACTGAGCCCGCGTGCCACAACTACTGAAGCCCATGCACCTAGAGCCCACGCTTCACAACAAGAGAAGCTACCACAGTGAAGAGTAGCCCCCACTTGCCGCAACTAGAGAAAGCCCACACGCAGCAATGAAGATCCAGCACAGCCAAAAATAAATTAATTAATTTTAAAAAAAAGAGGACCATGGTAGGCAGAGTCATGGCCCCTCAAGATGTCCACGTCCTAATCTCAGACCTGTGAATATGTCACCTTACATGGCGAAAGGGACTTGGCAGATGTGAGTAAATTGATGATCCGGAGATGAGGACATTATCTTGGATTATTTGGGTGGGTTCAACATCATCACAAGGGTCCTTATAAGGGAGAAAGGAGAATTCAAGTAGAGAAGGAGATGTGACAACAGAAGTGGGAGAGTCAGAGAGAGATTTGAAGATGCTGCACTGCTGGCTTTGATGATGGAGGGAGGGGCTGTGATCAGGCAGCCTGTAGAAGAGGAAAAGGCAAGGGAATAGATTCCCCCCTTAGAGAGCCTCCAGAAGGAAAGCAGCCCTGCCAACACCTTGATTTTAGCCCAGTGAGACTCATTTTGGACTTCTGACCTCCAGAACAGCAAGATAATCATTGTGTTGTTTTAAGCCACTAAATTTGTGGTAATTTGTTACAGCAGCAATAGGAAACTAATTCAAGCACCTGCCTAATAGGCTGTGCAGATTCATCGAGTCAAGACAGGTGCTTAGAAGAGTGCCTGGCACATAAGTGCTCAGGAAACATCAGTAGTTGTTATTATGATTGTTAGTGTCATTGTCAGGTCTCTTTTAGAATGCTGCTGTCCCACCTGGAATAGCCCCGTCTGCTCTCCCCCTCCCACCCAGCCCTCGCACTTGACTATTCTGTCCGCCCTTCCTGACGCTGCTCAGATGTTGCCATTTCCAGGAAGCCACCTCTGACCCTTTCCTCGGCACGTTGGAGCCAGACCACTGCCTGCTCCTTATCCCCGCAGCCGCCTGTGCCATGCCCTGCCGCCCCCCTCACCTTGTGTTGTAGTTTTAAGTTCTTGTGTCCATCTTCCCCTGTACTGAACAATTCATTCATTCAATGAGTGTTTATTAAGTGCTTATTATATGCTAGGCGCCATTCTCAGTATGGGGGATATATCATTTCACAAAACTCACAAAAATTGCTGCCCTCATCTACTTTAGTGAGGAGAGACAGACAAGCAGATCAGTAAATTATACAGTCAGATAGAAGGTAAGTAACATGGAAGAAAAGAAAGCAGGTAAATGGGATGGAGAGTGTTGGGGTGGTGGAGGTGTTGCAGCTTTGCATAGTGTGATCAGGAAGGTCTCACCGAGAAGGCTATATTTCAGTGAAGGCTTGGAGGAGACAAAGGAGTGAACCCTGTGGCCACCTGGGGGAAGAGCCTTCAACACAGAGAGAATAGCAAGTGCAAAGGCCCTGGGGCTTGGTATGTGTTGTGGGTTGAATTATGTCCCCCCAAAAGATATGTTGAAGTCCTCATCCCCAGTATCTGTGAATGTGACCTTATTTGGAAGTAGGGTTGTTGCAGATGTAATTAGTTAAGATGGCATCATACTAGAGTAGGGTGTGCCCTTAATCCAATATGACTGGTGTCCTTATAAGAAGAGAAGATAAGACACAGAGAGACAGACATACAGAGGGAGAGGGGACGCCATGTGATGACAGAGGCAGAGATTGAAATGATGCATCTACAGGCCAAGGCATGCCAAGAATTGCCAGCTGTCACCAGAAGCAAGAGAATGGCATTGAACAGATTCTCCCTGGAGCCTTCTGAAAGAACATGACCCTGATGATAGCTTGATTTTGGACTTCTGTCTTCTAGAACTGTGAGAGAATCAATTTCTTAACCCCCTCAATTGTGGGTAATTTGTTACAGCAGCCCTGGGAAGTGTGTTAGGAGCAGTGAAGAGGCCAGCATGGCTGAAGAGTAAAGGAGGTGGCATTAGGGCGTACCTAGCTAGAAGCAGGTCACAGGAGGTGGCGGGCACTACAGGGGCTTTGACTGAGATGGGGTGCCATGGGAAGATTTTGGGCCGAAGAGTGCCGTGGTCTGACGTACGACCCGACTCTGAGTATCCTTTTTTCTCTAGCAACTTGCACAGACTGTGGCATGTAGCCGGCACCTAACAAACTTTATTCCTTCCTTCCTGTCAAAGCCAGGGGATCTGGTTTGGTGGTTATAAAATATATGTGCTATAGATGGGGTGAAGGAAGAGTGACTAGGTTCTTGGAATATGGAGGATGCTCTGATAATTATAATATTTAGGTTGGTAAAAGGATACATTTTTTTACTTGGGATGCTTGCAGGCATTTTCTTAATGGCAAGACAGTTTTTGTCTTAAAATCTTAGAGTCAGTTGTTTTGTATTTTGATTAAGAGTTGTGCATTTTTAATGTAAGCCCATAAGGTATTGATTTTCAGAGTCTTATTTTGGCTGATGTATCCTATAGATAAGCCTCCATTCCTTCTCCATGAGGCTTTCTGCACCGGATCTTTTGTAGGCATGTTATTATGGGGAGGCATTGATATTTGCCTAGTACCATATGCCTTCTCTTTGAGGAAATGAAAAAATCATGACAAATGGAAAGCCATTTTTCAAAGTGACTTTGTTTCTTGGAGTTTATGATTCAAAAATAAGGCCTGAGAGAAGGGACCCTAATTTTCTGTGCTAATTATTTGGCTCCACATGTAAAGGAGTGCATTTCTAAGGAAGGAGCCCTTAGTAGGCCCACAGAGTCTGATGGTAACGATGGTCACTTTCGTTCTCTAAAACCCTCTGCAGTTCACAGCGTGATTCCCTGCTTTGCATTTCAGACCACTAGCAACCCGCTGGAGCAGCGGGTTCACATCCATCCCACAGATGGGGGGACAGAGGCTCAGAGAAGCAGAGTCGCTTTCCTGTGGTCACACAGTAGGATGCAAATTGTGTCCAGATTTGACTGGACATTCAGAGGACTGAAATTCAACAAGATGAATGCTCTGAAGGCAGAAATGGATTGAGAGCCACATGATGCTGATGCCATGGTAACAGAACAGGAGCTCAGAACTAGAGGGCAGGATGGGGGTGGGGCCCTTCTGAGTCCTGGTTCCCTCTGTAACCAGCTGGGTAACCTCAGCCAACCCATTCAACCTCTCTGAGCCTCCAGGTTTCTTCTCTGAAGTGGGGAGAATTGTCCCCATGCTGCCGCTTCACCAGACTGCATTCCAGGAGATAATAGAGAAAGCACTTTATAAATTGTGAAGGGCTCTTCATAAGCCAAAGGTAATTGCTGTGCAGATAAGAGCTCTGATTGTAGAGTCCATAATTTCTGAACATTAATAACTATAATAGCTCTTTTTTCTTTTACTGAGCCATTACTGTGTGCCTGCCACTGTGCCTAATGCTTCACATGCATTATGATCTTTAATTCTAATTATGGTACTATGGAGTGGGCACTAATGTTAGCATACCTATTTTGCAGATGAGGAAACTGAGGCTCAGAGACATAAGATAATTTGAGGCTAATGCTGAGGGTCACACTGCTAGTGAAGGAGAATTTAAACTGGGCTGTGGACGACTTCAAAAGCTTGTGAGCCTCAGCTCCCTCTTTTAGAGGGAAAATGGGTCCTGAGAGGAACTAGTGCAAGCCCTCGACTACAGATGATGAAAACATATGTAAGAAGGAAGCCTCAGGCTCAAGGTCATCCAGAGCCAGTGGCTCAGACAGAATTTGAACTCAATTCTTGCCTCTTCTGCTATTAAATTATCATCTGCTCTTTTGCCCCTGCTTGCCCTGAAGAATATTTCTTTTCTCATACCATTTAAAAATCAAGGGGCAGATTGGCGAAGAGAAATTGACAACCAAGTGTAATGTGTGATTTTTTTTTTTAATTTTTTTATTTTTTGTGGTACGCGGGCCTCTCACTGCTGTGGCCTCTCCCGTTGGCGGAGCACAGGCTCCGGCTGCGCAGGCTCAGCGGCCATGGCTCACGGGCCCAGCCGCTCCACGGCACGAGGGATTCCCCCGGACTGGGGCACAAACCCACGTCCCCTGCATCGGCAGGCAGACTCCCAACCACCGTGCCACCAGGGAAGCCCTGATTTTTTTCAAGTTTAATTTAATTTTATATTGGAGTACAGTTGATTAACAATGTTGTGTTAGTTTCAGATGTACAGCAGAGTGATTCAGTTATACATATACTTGTATCTATTCTTTTTCAAATTCTTTCCACATTTAGGTTGTTATAGAATATTGAGCAGAATTTGGAATTAAAGAAAATCATAAAAGACATTTTGAGGACAATTAGGAAGTTTGAAATACAGATTTTATTTTAAATAGCATAGGTATATAGTAGGAATGCTGTTATGTGGGAGAGGGTCCTCATTTTTCTGAGATACATTCCAAAGTATTAGGGGTAAAGTGTTTTTATGTTTGCAACATACACTCACATAATTCAGGGGGAAAAGAACAGAGAAAGAGAGAAGCAAATGTGGGAAAATATTAACGATTGGTGAATAGATGAAAACATATTAATGTGTTAATTGTATTATTCTTTCAACTTTTCTGTAGGTTTGAAAATTTTTAAATAAAATGTAGCAGTGGAGAGAAGATAATTCAAGGGGTTGAGGCAGGATCGTCATTTGCTGAATGCCTTTTGTGGGCCAGGCACTGGCATGAGCTATCTCGTTTGTTTCTCAACAGCCTCTCTGTAAAGTAGGTGTTGTTATCCCCATTTTGCAAACAACCCAGCAAAGCTCAGAGAGGTTAAGTGACCTTCCGAAGGTCACACAGCAGGTGAATAGTGAGCTGCAGGTCTGCGTGAAGCCTTGGAAGCATTTAGCTAGATTCCAAATGAACCCTCCACCTTCCCCCACTCTTTGACTCTTCCTCTTCTGGCTTTTTCATGATGGGTGTGCATACAGAAATTACTTTTCATATTCCAACAGGAACCTAAGGCTCAGTAAAACACCCTACAGTATTAAGCAGGGTCCTCAATCAGAAGCAAGAAAATAGGAACTCCAAGTATCAAAAGCTTCGTTCGCTGACCAGAGTCCCCACAGGAAAGAGAGTTCCGGAAAAATAAATGTTGACATTTGACACCACAGGAGCACCAATTTAAAAAGGCACTTTAAACCAAAATTGACTTCACAAAAATCAATATTGAAAAATCAGACTTGGATTCCGATGAAATATCAGTCTCTTGATGTTTATTGACTTGGGTAAATGTTGGCATTTTACAGCCCAGAATTAAAATACTGGAATTTTAGAGCTAGACAAGAGCTCTGAGATCATCCTGTTATCTGCTAATATCTCTTTCTGGACTCTGCTTAGCTGGATAATGTTCTTATTATGTTTAATTATCCCATCTTAAACTGTGTTTAATTTTATAAATCTCTCCCAAATCTTGGTCCCATGGGCACAAGTTCTAATAAATATTTTATTTTCCAGGAGAAGAGCCAGGGTAGGCTTAAACTGAAGATGTCACTACATAGAGGAGGAATCTGGCCTGGGAGTGACTGGCGTGAGGTCAAAGCTGGGACTAGAGCTGGGGTTAGAAGGCTGGGCACTCACCACTACACCACACTTCCTCTTCCATTCCTTTCTCTTCTGGATTCCATCAGTCAGGTCACACGTAAAGGAGCGAGGAGTGGTTAGCAATGGCTTATTCACCAGAACATAGTGGGGAAGTGGGAACCAAGTTAACTGGATTTCAACTGGGGAAAGGGGAGGGGGTAGAAAAAGAGAGAGAGGGAGAGGGCGAGACCGAAAGAGAGAGAGAGGAATAGGAAGAAAAGATGTTCTTTTTCTTTGAATGGAAGCATCTTTTGTCATGGTTTTAGGGTAAGATGCAGAACAGGCCATTAAATTAGAGATACTATTGTTTCATTCTAACATGCTTTCATCTGCCTAATTAAATACTGCATACAACCCCCAACTATTGTGATTAAACAATCCCCACAAAGTCAAGATTACAAAGAGGGCACAAGAACAGTAATTATGTTGAGTCTGGCTCCCCTTCGGAGGGCCCCTATTATTAAGCCATTTAGAAGGATCTTGTGGAGTAAGGGTGGATGCCTTTCTCAAGGTCTGAGACCAGAAAACTGGGGTCGCAGGATCAGTTCACCCCAAGGCCTGACTGCAGTGGGGACACAGGCCTCTGACATGGCTAAAAGACACATTTCTGAATGATGGCAAGAACCTTGGGGGAGCACTTTCTGTGTCCCAGGCACTGGGCTAATTAAGCTTTTTATGTACCTTTTTTTCCTTTTAGTCCTCGTAGACAACCCAGTGGGATAGATATCGTCCCATTTTATAGGTGAGGAAACCAAGGCTCAAACCACTCAAGGTCATACAGTCTGTAGGTAGTGGAGCCAAACTCGACACAAGTCTCTCTGGCTGTAAGTCCAGGTCTCACAGGGAGATCCAGGCTTCAGGGAGATGGTCCCAGCACCGCACAGCCTCGCCCCCTTCCATTCCTGCCCTTGGCCTGAGGGCTCACGGTTTGCCAAGTGTGTGCAGCCCCTTAATGCCTTCCTGCCCTCGAGGGGCTGGTCCCTCAGCCTGGACTCCTAACCAACCCCTCACCCAGCAGCCCACTCAAGGATGCCCGTGAATGACGCTGCTCCCCTGCTGAGCCTATCCCCATTGCGACGTTGGCGCTCAGTTTCCTTGGGTAACAGATGATCTGCGTCTCCCATACTCACCAGAGGAGAAGTAAGGATTTCGGAGTGATCTAGTCAGAGAATGGAGGCCAAAGAAATCCATTTAGGAGCCCGGGTTATCTGATCGTGCACATAAACCAGAAAATCCCATCTCCCTTGTCGCTCCTCCTGCTGAATGTTGGTATTTTGTATGAACCACAGCAGGGTGTCTGATGTACATGCTTTCATCACGAGTTCAACAAACACAGGGATGTAACTACCAAAGCAGAGATCTTAGAGGCCTTTGGTGCCACAAAGCAAGCTGTGTCCCCACCTCTCCCCAAGCTACATTTGCACCCCCTCCTCCAGGCATCCTTGGCTCCTTCTTGACTCTCATAGAACTTCTCACACTGCCTTTTGCTTCCCTGTGCCCTGCTTCACCTCACCCTCTGGACCCTCACCTCCTTAAGGGTGCAGCCTGGGTCTCACTTACTTTGGTTCCCCCAGGGCCCAGCCCAGAGCCATGGCCCCGCACGTGCTTGGTTTTCAGCATAATTTAGTATTCAGAGACACACACACACACACACACACACCTGACAGAAACTTGCAGTCAACCGTCATGAAGGGGGTTTACGGTGCTGAGCTGGGAAGTTGTTTAAATGCCACACGGCACCTCCTGATGATTCTAGGTCTTGGTGGTACCTGGGGGAGCCCGAAATGCCAGTGTGTGAAGTGAAACACCCTGGCAGAGGGACTGTGATGGGCGGCTCTGCCTTATGAGAGCAGGGAAACTTAAAAGTGCCTAAATAGAAACTTTAGTTTAAAAATATGGGAACATATTCATACATCCATACCTCACTTATCCAGAGGGCATGGGCCCAGCACCTCAGCTATCCAGAACCCAGCCTGGAACCTGCAGGTCTCTGAACAGCTGGAAAAGAAGACTTTTATTAGACTCACTCAGTTTATGAATGGGAGCTCTTCTTAGGGCTTCACTCCGTGCCTACTTACACTTGTTTTGTGCACTGTTCTCACCAGCAAGTTATATTTGGTTTCCAGTCTACCGCAAGTCAATCTATTGGGAGTGGATGTCAGGTTGATGGAGGTGGAGTGCCGGCAGCAAGAAGTGACATCTTACCACCTGACTCAGAGGGTGAGAGAGGGGAAAAAATATCAGAGAAGGACCTATGGACTAAAAAAACATTGGGGGAAATGAAGTCATAGGGCAGAGTTACAATCCACCTCCTGTGCTTTCTCGGGGGGAGGCTAGGATGCAGCTTCATGCGCCCCTGGCAGGTCCACGCTTGATTTCATAATCTCTGTTGGATTTGGTAAGTCATCTAACCTTTCTGAGCCTTGGTTTCCTTATCTGTAAAATGGAAATAGTCACTTATTGGGTTCCTATGTGTTCTTCACTCTTTACCTGTGTCAGTTTATTCAGTCCTCACATCTGATTACGAAGCGTGCACTATTTATTAGCATTAAGAAACGGAAACGTAGAACAGATGTAAGGCTGCCCAAGCCCACAGGGCTTGTAAATGGCAGAACCGGATTCCAAGCCAGGCAGCCAGGCTCCTGTGTCACATTCGTGCCCAGGCTGTTACTCTGGGAGCAATAATCATCCCTCCCTCACAGAGCTGTTTAGAGGGTTAGCTTAAACCTGTGTGAAGGTGCCTAGTGCTTCGGGCACACGCTGAGTGGTGTGAACGAAGGGACTCAGGCTGTGTACCACACCACTTGTTTAGGAGAGCAGGGGGTCGACAGTGATTATTCCTGGAGGGAGAGGTGGGAGAGAAGGGGAGTGGGCAGGAGCTCGCATTTCCTACTTGATACATTCCTGTATTGTTGGAACTTTCTAGAAGCATGTGTTACCTTAGCAATTTAAAACATGTTCATGGGGGGGAAGAGAATGAGTTGTGAGCAATAAGAACATGTGTAAAACCTGCAGGTGAGTCTAAATGTGTATACATTTTAAAAATGAATCTATCAAAAAATACTTGAAAGTTTGGAAATTTAAAGATACATACTCGAATTATCTAGAAATTCACACCTGTGGAAGAATCAGTGCTGCTTCATGGTCCCACTGTGGACATTGCCTGTTGCTGCACTGTGGGCTTGTAGTCGCTCCTTGTTTCTCAGAATTCTCACGCCCAGAGAAGCTCTCTGTGCCTCTGAGGGCTGTCACTGTCATCCTGTTCATCTGCAGGGACAGGAGTGGTGCACTCTGCTGTGTCTGTGCCTGCTGGGAGCTGGTGACCCAGAGGTGAATGGAACAACGTCTCGGCCTCAGGAGCCCATCAAGTGAGGGCGACAGAGGTGGACCAGCCAGGCTCGGGCTGAACTGAGGGCCAAGCCTGGGGGTATGATTCCTTCTGTGGAGGGATCAGGAAAAAGGTGTCTGTTGAGCCCAGAAGTAGAGGATTTTGACCGAAAAGGCTGCAGGGCAGAGAAGCTGTTCAGGGCTAAGAGAGCAACAGAGGCTGAGAAGCAGGTTTATTTACCCTGAAAGTCTTTTTCTTGGTGATAAAATAACTGAGAGCTGTATTAAAAAAGAGCCAGCCCGGGCTTCCCTGGTGGCGCAGTGGTTGAGAGTCCGCCTGCCGATGCAGGGGACACGGGTTTGTGCCCTGGTCCGGGAAGATCCCACATGCCGCGGAGCGGCTGGGCCCGTGAGCCATGGCCGCTGGGCCTGCGCGTCCGGAGCCTGTGCTCCGCAACGGGAGAGGCCACAGCAGTGAGAGTCCCGCGTACCGCAAAAAAAAAAAAAAAAAAAAAAAAAAAAAAGAGCCAGCCCCTGGATGAATTGAGTTTACAGCCTCAATTTCTGGTCAGGTTCTAGGGCTGATCTTCCTTCCTTCCTCCCTCCCTCCCTTCCTTCCTTTCTTTTTTCCTCCCTTCCTTTTCTTGTTTTTAGGGTACTGGGGATTTGTTTTAACCAGATATAATCAGACATGCAGACATGGAAATGACTGTCGTGAAGTTAATACTTGCAGCCCCCAAGAAACAGGAAGCACAGCACTTCCTACAGAGGGAAGCACCATGGTTGGTCAGGAGGCAAAGGGAGCGGGGAGGGGGCGAAAACATGGGCAAGAGCCTTTATTGTGGTTTCCACCGGAAGGAATAGGCCAGGCAGGGTAAGCAGCTTAGGATTGGCTAGTTTGAATAACTTCAGTGGGCTCTGGGGCTTAGGGCTGTCCCTAGCTGTCTAGTACCTGTTCTTGGGGTGATTAGGGCAGGGGGACAGTGCCCAGAGCCCAGGAAAGTGGTTGGGTGTATGGGCTCTGGATTGGTTTGTATGCTAAAGGCTCACAGGCTAGTTGTTGACTATCTCTAGGAGCTGGCACACCCTGGGAGGGGCAGTCCCTCCAGGGTCAGTGAGGCCCCAGATGTCAAAGCATCAGAGTATGGAACATAAAAGAGATTAGTTAATCCTCCTTCTTTTCCTCTCTCCCTTCTTTTCTTCCTTAGTTCTCTCCTCCTTTCTTCCAACTTTAAAATATATCACAAAATATTTGAAACATACGGGAAAAAATATATATAGCTACAGTATAGCTTATACCTACAATTCAGATTTGGAAATGTGCATATTTTCCCTCCAGATCTCATTTTCAAGAACTAAAGCATTGCAAACACAGCCAAAACCACCTCTTTACCCTCCCCCATTCCCACTTCCCTCCCTTCTTCCTTCCACAGAAATAACAACTGTCTGGAAGTTGGTTGTATTTTTCCCGTCTCTATTTTTATATTTTACTACAGTACATGTCCATAAACAATATATAGTATTTTTAAAGCTTTATACAAACATCATACTGTAAATAACATTTTGTATCCCATTTTGTTATACTCATTTTAGTTTGTCTTTTAATAGGTGGTTTTAATTGGTTTATATTTATTGTGATTGCTGCCATATTTCTACCAACTTATTTTGGGTGTTTCTTCTGCCATCCCCTTCTTTCCCTCTGCTGACGTGGTTATACCCTTAACATTTTAGCATACATTCTGAATTATATTTCTTCTTTTTCCTAAAATCTAAAGTTAGTCAGTATCTTTCTCCTCCACTGAATTGGACAAGAATTGTAAAAATGTCTAACAAACCCACTAACACCTGCTCTATATTTCTTATTGTTTCCCAGAATGTTGGTTCCACTAATTAAAAAAATTTTTTTTAGTTATTATTTTTGTTTTTTAGTTAATAATTTAATTTGCCTACACATTTTACCAATGTCTTTGCTCACCATTGTTTTTGTTTTTGTTTTGCATCCCATTCCCTCTCCTGGGTTCACGTTTCTTCTTGCTGAGTTCATTCTTAAGTTGTAGTCAGGACATGTGATGGGGGTCAAGGGTGGTCGACTTTCTTAACACTTGGATGTCTTAAAATGTCTCTGTTTCCTGTCACTCTTTTTTTTTTTTTTTTTGGTGGTATGTGGGCTTCTCACTGTTGTGGCCTCTCCCGTTGCGGAGCACAGCCTCCGGACGCACAGGCTCAGCAGCCATGGCTCACGGGCCCAGCCGCTCTGCAGCATGTGGGATCTTCCCGGACCGGGGCATGAACCCGTGTCCCCAGCATCAGCAGGCAGACTCTCAACCACTGCGCCACCAGGGAAACCCTCCCGTCACTCTTGAGTAATAGTTTAGCAGGGTACAGAATACTAGGCAGACCAGTATTTACCTTTAGAAGTTTGTCATTTGGATCTCTTGTGGTTGATGAGAAGTCTGCTGTTCATCTGGTTATTGATTATAAATGGTCTTTTCCTGGTAGCTCTTGAGGCCTATGCCTAGAACCAGCTTACTGTCACTTCCATTGTATTCTATTGGCCAAATCAAGACACAAAGCCAGCCCAAATTCAGGAGGTGGAAAAGTAAATTCCATCTTTTGATGGGAGGAACTGCAAAGTCATTTTACGAAGGCCATGGGTACAGGAATGACTGAATAATTATGGCCATTTTTGCATTCAATCCATCACTTGTTTCTGCTTCTTTGTCTTGCCACCCCGAGCATCCAACTTCATGTGGCCTGCAGTGCCAGGCAGTAGTAGAACTTTGTTTCAGCTTTTCTCATGAATAGAGGAGGCTGTCTCCTACCTGCTTTGCTTCAAATAGTGAGCTTGACTCTGGTCCCCCTTTGCATTGACTGTGGCTCTGCCTCTACCTTTTCTGGGGATGCTGTGAGTCTCTGTTTTCCTGGAGAATTCACACTGCCAGGTACCTTTGGCCGTTTCACACTAAGAGCCCATAAAGCTTACAGCTTCATCTCCACCTACCATGCTGTGGTCTTTTTTTTTTTTTTTTTCCTGCTTGAGAATTTTATCTTATCTTTGAGTAATGTCACATCTTTAAATTTTCTGTTTTTGTATTTCAGCTATCATTGCTCCGTGTCTGGTATGGTGGGGAGGAGGGAACCTCAAAATACGAATTTAATTTGTGATACACCTTGGCTGGGATTCCTCTGTTTACTTTCTTCATAAAACGATGCTTGTCACTTCCTCCAGGAAACAGATGAGGATGTGACAGCCATATTAGAATGTACATAAGTATGAAAGTGAGAACAAGAGCTCAGACTTTCAAGGTTATAAGGAACGTTCTAGTGCTTTAATCCCTCTAATGCCTGTGCCACAAGTGGCGATCTAGTACCTGGACACCTCCAGGGAAGACTGGTCTGCCACCTCTTTGTCCTGTCTCTGAATAGCCTTGGTCTTTAAAAAGTTATTCTTCTTCAGCTGATATTTGCCTCCTTATAGCTTGTCTGGCCCTGCCCCTCCCCACCATTCCAGTTCTGTTTTTCCCCTCTGAAATCAAATAGACCACATTTGTGTGCTGTGCTTTTGAGAACCCATCAGAGTGTGGAGGCTATGACTGGGCCCCTTCTTCTCCAGACTGAACAGCTCCAGGTTCTGCAGCCTGAACTCATGGGATATGATGACTCATCCTCTCCCCACGTGGCTGCCACCATGGACACTCTGCACATTTCCCCCTCTCTCTTATAGGCAGGGTCTGGATAGAGCCTCAAAGGTGGGTTTAGATGGATCAGCCAGGAACCAAGCAAGTCTGTTCCCCCACCTCCATGATCTGGGACCTTTTCTCCTATATGTGCATCCGTGAGCTACCTAATGAGATGGACTCCCATGGCTCCTTGGTCAACCATTATCCATTCATTCACTCATTCCTTGGGTGCACCAGGGATGCAGTGGTGAACAAGACTGCTGTGAAACTTGGGGTCTGGTGTGGGAGACAGATGTAGTGTGATCACGGCCACAGGGGCTAGGTACATGGTGATAGAAGACTTAACCAGGTTTGGGGAGGTTTTCCATAAGGAAGTGATGTCCTCATTTTCTTAACATTTCCAAATTCAGATTCTCAAGAGAGGAAATCTCTGCCTTGCCAGCTCATTGCTCCATGACCTCCAAGGTTAAAGGTCAGTGGCTAGTTTATGGGTTGGGATTGCATACCTTGTCCAATCAGCTATGCCTGGGATGTTCAGAATCTTTGCAGATCATTCCTTCATTCATTTATTCATCTACCCATCCATTGATCCATTCCTTGAGTACACTCAGGATATTACAAAGGAATTCATGGCAATCTGCATTGCTTGGGAAGCCCAAATAGGAATTATATAGGTTAGGGATGGGGTAAGGGGTAATAGGATATGTGGTGGCCTTGTGGCTGGAGGGAACATGGCACATAAGAGGGACTGTGGCTGGAGCCTTGGGCATGAGGGGGCAAGCATGTGGCAAGGTAGCAGAGGTGATGGCAGTGGCCAGACCATGCAGGATCTTGTAGGCTGTGGGCAGGATTTTGATCTTGATTGCAATCTTTTTAAAAAAATTAATTTATTAATTTATTTACTTAGTTTTGGCTGCAGTGGGTCTTCGTTGCTACGCACGAGCTTTTTCCAGTTGCCGTGAGCTAGGGCTACTCTTCATTGCGGTGCGCAGGCTTCTCATTGCGGTGGCTTCTCTTGTTGCAGAGCACGGGCTCTAGGCAGGTGGGCTTCAGTAGTTGTGGCATGCAGGCTCAGTAGTTGTGGCTCGCAGGCTCTAGAGCACAGTCTCAGTAGTTGTGGCGCACGGGCTTGGTTGCTCCGCGGCATGTGGGATGTTCTCGGACCAGGAATTGAACCTGTGTCCCCTGCATTGGCAGGTGGATTCTTAACCACTGCGCCACCAGGGAAGTCCCTTGGTTGTAATCTTTAACCTGGATTAGTGTGGGAGGGGCATGAGAAAGATCAGTGTGGCCACTGGTTAGAAAGTAGATGGGGGTGGGAATAGCCTCGTAGGGAGCAGGTGGGACCGTGTTGATGTTGGAGAAGATGGAGAGGAATGGCTGGATTTCAGGGAGACTGGAGAAAGGAGGGGAAGGCGTGAGAGAGGCTTATGTCAAGGATGCACCTGCATTCGTTTCCTGGGGCTGCTGTACAAATCAGCGGCTTAAGACAACAGACTCTCTTCTTTCACGGTTTTGGAAGCCAGAAGACCAAAATCGAGGTGTCAGTGGGGCCATGCTGTCTGAAAATTCTAGGGGAGAGTCAAGTCTTCCTTTCCTCGTCCAACTCCTGGGGACTTGGCGTTCCTTGACCCACATCTGCGTCACTCCAGTCTCTGCCTGTGAGGTCACATTGTCTCCTCTTCTTTTTGTCTCATCTCCCTCTGCCTCATTCCTGGATATTCCAGGATAAGCATCTCTTCTCAAAATCCTTAACTTTATCACATCTCTTGCCTTATAAGGTAATATTCACTCCTTTACCACGTAAGGTAACATTCACAGGTTCTAGGACTTAGGACGTCTTTTTGTGGGCTACCATGCAACCCACTATAGTGCTTAAAGATAATGCCTATTTAAGCGAGCACTTATGTAGTGCTGACTGTGGGCCAGGTGCTGTGGCCTAATTGCTTCAGATGTACCAGCTCATTTAGGCCACACAGCAGCCCTATAATAAGTACTGTTGTCATCCCCTCTTTATGGATAAGGAAACTGAGGCTCAGAGAGGTCAGACTTGCCCGATGTCACGTCACCATGAAGCTTTGGAGCTGGGATTTGAACTCATGCAGTCTGGTTCAGAGCCCTTGCTCCTAACCAGTAGGCTGTACTGCCTCCCTATGCTGGATGGGTGGTGGAAGGATAGGGCTGCCCACTGAGATGACACACCAAAGAGAGTCTCGGGGTGGAGGAGAGGACAGGAGTTTGGTTTGGGACATGAAGAGCCATAGCCCCTGATGTCTGCACCCCTCTGTCTCCTCCTGGGATGGCCAGCCTTCTTCAGAGCCACCGGCCCCATTGTCCAGGCACCTGACCCTGAGGACTGGCTCCAAGGCCCTTGGTGCCCATGCAGACAGCAGGCAGCTGGGAGGACATCACGTGGTGTTGAGGACTGAAGGGCCCTGCTAGTGGTACCCATGGAGACTGGAGCCCAGGTTGTCCCAGGCCACTCTCAGTAGCCCCACCCTCCTGAGGGGGTGGATCCAGGAGGCTTCCGCCCACCTGCCCTGGCACCTTGCCCCAGACCACACTCTCCTCACTGCCAAACACCCGCCTTGGAGCTTTGTCCTTCAACCCTGGTCTTGCTCCCTCCCTGCTTAGGGCTTAGGGCTCAGCCCATTCGGTTGGATTATGGCTGGGAGCGGGTATGTGCTCTGCTTTGTGGGGAAATCACCCCACTAAAAGTTGGGAGACCTCGCACCCCACTTTCACTTGAAACATGGGCAGGCTTCAGATTACATGGATGGAAGGGAATGGGCATTCCAGGTGCAAGAAATTGGGGGCAAGGTGGGGATCAAAGACACAGAGGTGGGAACAGCTGGGTTATGTTTGGGAAATGACAGTTGCAAGATGACTGTGATGGAGGGTGCCTGGAATGGGTGGCAGAGGGGATGGAGGGGGTCAAATTCCAGGGTGTCTGGGACGTGTGAAGGGGCAGAACAGTGGTTTTATAAGAAATGATTCTGTTTCAATCACAGAGATTCTCTACTGGTGCGTGTGTTTTTGCACTTTTTTTTAATGGAACGTAGTAATAAAAGAAAAATAAGGGTAGCAGGCACAGTGCTTAGGCAGTTTATATGTATTTACTCATTTGATCCTCACACTAACTCTAGGAGGATAATTCCCTTTCCCCATCTACAGGTGAGGAAATGTGTGCTGTGAGGTTAACTGATGTGCCCGGGGCTCAGGGCTAGTTAACTGTCACATGGTTTGAAGCCCAAGTTAAAGGAATATTTGAAAGCGGGTTTCCTTGAGACACCCCTCACCCGAGCCCCAGATGGCCGTCTCTAGACCCCTGGAAGATCAATTAAGAAAAGCAGAAGACTTTTGGCCCCCTAAGGCAGCATGGCGATTACTGACCCTCAGGCTGGGCTTGTGAGTTTCCTGATCATGTTCGTGTGGGCATCCCAACAGCTCTGTAAGGCAGGTAACTACAACCCTGGCAGGTGAGGCAGGACCCCAAAGCCCTGAAGAGAGGAGGCCCAGCACGGTGACTGGGGTGCTGCAGATCTGTGGTGAGGCCCTGGAGAAGTTCAGCTTGCACTGGGCCCCTTTGCCCTCCCTTTCTGGACAGTGCCCCTGTTCATGCCAAGAGCTGTGCTTCCCCTGGCCTCCCTGTTCTGGGGCTCACAGCACCTGAGGCTGGCAGGTGGCGCATTTAGATGCAACTTAGGAACTGGGCCATCCCCAGCACCCCCAGTGTGATGAATGGCATGCAGTGGGTGTTCAGTATTTCTTATTGGATCAGGAAAGAATGATTGACTCCTGGGAGCCAGGAGGTCTGGATTGAGCACCATTCCTGTAACCAACTAGCTGTAGGTCCTCAGGAAAGTCACTTAACCTCTCTGAGCCTCCGTTTTCCATTTGTAAGGTGGGTATGATCATGTTTGTCCTGGCAGTGTTGCAGGTGACTGTAAGAGTCAGAGGGAAAGTGTGACACATCTTTTGTAAGCTGGAAAGGGCTTTGTATCAGGAATAGTATCACTAGCATCTTTATTACTATTGTTATTGTTAGTACTGGTATTCAGTTAGCATTCAATAAATGCATAGTCAAGGAATGGCCTTCCAGTGCAGGATTCCAATCCATGAAGGTGTTTCCAAGTGGTGGGTAGTCAACAAGCAATTTCTCACGACCTGTCCCATGTGCAGCCTTCTGCACATTGCAGATGGAAGAATGAAGCTTTGAAAACACAGTCTTCTGTAACAAAAAGAAACAGTAGGAGCCTAACGTGGACTGGTGGCCATTGCAGCAAGGGTAAGGAGAACAGTGGACTACGGACCCAAACCCTGAGAACTTTGGAGAGTCTGTCATCTTCAGATCCCACAGAACCCCAGATGTCCTGTGCAGAAATAGTTACTCAGTAAAATCCAAAGAATAAATGTGTATGGGGTGGGGAGGAGCTCGGGGGGACGGAGGGTGGGAAGAAAAATGAGTTGGCATCTCAGATGTTAGTGTGCATCCAGATCATCAGGGATGCTAATTAAAAACAGACCAGCCCTAGAGATTCCTGTTTGATGGTCTGGAATAGAACTTGGGAAGTGGCATTTTAATGAGCCCCCCAGCTGGTTCTGATGCAATTGTCCACTGCCCTGTGCCTGGAGCGGGCCTCCGTGCCCCAGCTTCCAGTTGTCAAACCCCAGCCAAACAGAGCTCCTTAAAAACGCACAGAACACAGTGGGAGAGAACAAATCTGAATGCGAGGTGATATTTTCAAACAGAACAGGACGTTATTTTGGTATGTGTTGGTGGGAAGGTTCTTGGGGTTTAGTGAACTTGAGTTGATTCTGTTGCTCCGTGCTGCTCTAATTATGGTCCTTGAAGCTCTCCGTGGGAAATAAAAACCAGAATATTCTTTCTGAAGATCTTGTGTGCTACCCTGGAAGGTCTGTTTTGCAAAATTAATCAGCTTTGGGCCAGTTTCTTAACCTGAGCCGTTTGGGATTTCTGAGCTGCAGTTAGAGAAAGCACGGGTAGGGGAAATAATTTCTTCTTCTGGTCTTTGTTCCCAGTGCATGGGCATAGCTCCACCGGTGTGCCAAGGACGGGGCTGGGATCCAAAACTCGCAGACGTGATCTTTCCCCTTGAGGGAGGACCAAAAAAACAAACACACAGCTGGAATGTGAAGAGGAAAAGAAGTATAGTTGGAAGGCTTAGTAAGGGTCTTGAGAGAATAATACCAACCAAGGGGAAACGGGATGAAAAATCAATTATGAAATTTCCAGGAGTAAACTACTCCCTAAAAAGTAGTTAGAAATATTAAATTCCTCCTCTCTCCTGCATGAATGAATGTTGGCTGTTGAGGAAACACAGTGGAAAAGTTGTTCCAGACCAAAGTCTGCTTGAGAAGGTCCACTCGGGTCTTGGTTGCAGCAGGCAAGGAGGAAGTTGCTATAAGAATTATTTATAGCCTTCAGGGATCTTATTTATCTCCCTGAAACAAGGAATGCCTTGGCAAGTGAAATGAGGTGCGTTGTCTGAGAAAGGCCAGAGAGAGCGGGCTATTTATTTACATGCGACTCATTTCTTTCTTGGTCTATCTACACTTGTTAGCAGTTTTATTAGCAACAACAATAACAATAATTCTGGCAACAGTCCCATACATTTGCTCAGTCCTGGAGTTTCCACAGCCTGTTGTCCAGTGTTTTGGCTGTCCCTCCCTACAGCTTTCTACAACAGGTAGAGAAGGAATCACTGCACTTTATAGGTGATGATGCTGAGTCCCAGAGAGGCCACCCAGCTGTACCCAGGACCGTGCCTGCTCTGACTGTGGAGCCCTGGGCTCTCCACTACAGATTGTGGCCCCCCTACTTTGTGGAAGCCAGTGGCTCTTTGGGCGTGTTTAAGGAAGGTAGAAACTGCAGCAGGTACAAGGTAGTTTGCTAAAAAAGGAAAGAAACCATGCCTCTGTATGAGCGATTCAGTTCCCTTTCCTCCATGTTTTCCCTCTCCCACTGAATTAATTAACAATTGAGAATTGTTCCCAAGTGCCTGGGTGGGTTTGTTTGTATTTCATTATTATCGCCAGGACTGTTTCCAGAGTGATACTAGAAAGGGCAGTTGATTAGTAAAACCTTTCTTTTTTTTTTTTTTTTTTTTTTTATGCGGTACACGGGCCTCTCACTGTTGTGGCCTCTCCCGTTGCGGAGCACAGGCTCCGGACGCGCAGGCTCAGCAGCCATGGCTCACGGGCCCAGCCGCTCCGCGGCACGTAGGATCTTCCCGGACCGGGGCACGAACCCGCCTCCCCTGCATCGGCAGGCGGACTCTCAACTACTGCGCCACCAGGGAAGCCCCAGTAAAACCTTTCCAAAACCAACTCGGCAGCCCAGCCAGGGGCCGTCTCTGTCGCTGAATGGGTCTGTGATGGTGCGTTACTGGAGATCCCATTCCCAAGCTGCGGGGGAGTGGGGAGACCTTAACTCCCACTGCCCTGGGCAGCCACGCCTGCGTGTTTGTCCATCCGTGAACACACTGAGCATCTCCTGGCCCAGCCTCACCCTCGGGGGGCTCACAATCCCCAAGGGAGATGTGGACCCCCAGGAAATGCTCACATTGACCAGCCCTTGACCCATACTGGCCTTGACAGAGCTTTCGCAGACATGGAAACTTGAGAAAAATAAGGATGAGCTAATGTTATTTGAAAGACCGTTCTTTACTTTGAGATGGTGCTCTTCCTTTTCTCCTCCTTCCTTCCTTGTTATCATGTCCTTTAAAAAATTAAATCATGGTGATAGATGTTAGGATTTGTTTGCTCATTTTGTTTTGTTCTTTAATGTCCTCACTTGAGAAAATAAAATTTGACAACCTACATTGGCATTCTGATTTCGAGGGGCAGAGGGATTTTGTGTTTTATGGTAAACCAGGAGTCTGGGCACTGCCGGTATAGAAGTATGGGAGGTCCGTGGGGCACAGGGAGGAAGTGGTCAGTCCTGGTTGCTGGGATCAGGGAGGATTGGGGGAAGAAATGGACATCTGAGCTGCACCTTAGAAGGCAAGGTGAGAGGGTACTCACCAGGGAAGGGGTGTTCCAGGAGGAGGGGCTGGTGAGCAAAGGCAGGCAGAGCTGAGGCCAGCTGGGCATCTGGGGGTGCCGATCTGGAAGGCCACGTGTGGCAGGTGAAGGAGCTTGAACTAAGTGCCTTTGGCCGTGGAGGGCCGTGAAATCCTTTGAGCAGAGAGCGAAATGAGAAGCTTGTCATTTAGTGAGAACACTCTGGAGGGAAGGTGAACAGCAGAGGGGAGGGAGCAGGCCTGAGAGCAGAGGGGCCTGCCTGCGGTCCAGGGGAAAGATGATGAGGCTGGACAGGAACCCATGGCAGTGGAGGCAGAGAGGCTGGCACGGCGCCGCAGATGCTCAACCAGTAACCCTTCAGGACTTGAGGCTGGCCGGACCTGCAGAGGGGAGAATTAATGCTCATTCTGACAGAAATATCAACAACAATAATAGTTACTGAGCTCTTCCACGCACTGAGCACCTGCTGAGTGCCGTCCCTACACGGAAGACTTCCAGAGAAAAAGCAGTTTTCTCAGGCTCTGAATCTATAACCTGTCTCTTACCTGTCACATCTGCATCCTGCCTTCTGGGACATTGGCTGGGTTTGAGGGGAAGGTGGTGAGTGCAGGTTTGGGCCTGTGGGTCACCCAGGTGGAGACCAGGTCAGTCAGGGGCTGAGGGCAGACAACAAGAATGGAGGTCGGGATTTGGGGTCATCACCTGCAGGAGGTGGCTGATGCAGTAGGAGGGGTAAAATCACCTGGCAGAGAGAAGTAGGGGCTATCCTGCCTTTCCAGCCCTCCATGCCTCTCTCCCTAGCTGTGATTTGGGCATTTGATTGTGTATTTCCTGCAGGAGTCCCTGGGATCATTGAAGTGAGGAAAGGGGAGATTTCAGGTTCTGCTTGGCCCTTTCTTTTCCTTTTGTTTTTTCTTCAGCTTTTTTTAAATCATGAATGAGTTCACAAATATAGCGGTAGAAAGAGTAGGATAAACAACCTCTGTGACACCATCACCCAGCTTCAGCAATTAGCAAGCATGTACCTGCTTTCCCGGTCATTCTCCTAGAGTTCATGCCCCAGCATTCAAGCGTTCTCCACGTTGGGCCCTTGGCTCTGTCCATCTCTCTTATGGTCTGCTTTAGCCAGACTGAGCTGTCGGATCCTCATCATGCCTCTGCCCACTCCCATCTCTCCCTTACTTTCCTGCCTCATCTTCTAATCCAGAACACTCTCCTGTCCCCCTTCTTCCTCCCTTCGGAAAATCTTCCTGGTGCTGACCTGGGGTGGAGTCACAAGGATTGGTGTGTGTCCTGCATTTACATCTGAGCCTCCTTGGGCCGATCACAGCATGTCTGTGTAGCCTGCACGGAGCCCATCAGCACCCACTATATACTGTGTGTAAGGGGTCTGTGGCCACATGCTCTATAGGACAGAGGCAGTGCCCATCATCCTGGCATTCAAGGTGCTATGGACTGAATATTTGTGTCCCCTCCAAGATTCATATGTTGAAACCTAATCCCCAGTGTGATGGTATTTGGGGGTGGACCTTTAGGCGGTGATTATGTCATGAGGATGGAGCCCTCACGATGGGATTAGTGCCCTTATAAAAGAGACTCTGTAGCTCCCTCGCCCCTTTAGCCATGGGAGGACACAGTGAGAAGGCCATTGTCTATGAACCAGGAAGCAGGCTTTCACCAGATACCAAAACTGCTGGTACCTTGATCTTGGACTTCCTAGCCTCCAGAACTGTGAGAAATAAATAGAACTAAATTTAGTGTTGTTTAAGCCACCCAGTCAGTGGTATTTGTTATCGCAGCCAGAACGGACTATGACACAGGCCATTTGTAATTCAACCCCAATCAGGTTGAGAGAAAACCCCGACCGCCTCACTCAGTGTTGAAACTCCAGTATTGCACTTGTTTCATGGGAGGTTTTTTTTTTTTTTTTTTGCTATTTTTTTTAAATTTTTTTGTTTTTTTTATTGTCCATTTGGCCAGAGTGTCTGGATCTCTTTTAAGGCATAGCTTTCTCTGTCACAGGAACCTAGAGCACCAACTGCAGGTGCTCCTGGGTGTAGGACCCAGGTTGAGGGGCAGAGTCACTGTTGTGGTGGCAGACCACCTGGTCTGCTCTAGTCACCTGGCTTCCACTGTTGCTGAGCTACAGAACCCTGTGTTCAAACAACATTTTCTAGATGCCCAATGTATAAAAATCAATCGGCAGAAGGGAACTCTCCTGGTTAAATGGCAGTGGGAACCCGGAGCCTGCCCAGTGGGGTCACGCCAAGTCAGTGCTCTGAGGGGCCTCCCGAGGAACTGAGTTTGAAATCCCTAGGTTAGAGTCCTCACCCTCAAGGCCACCAAAGACCCCACCTAGGAGTGAGACCCTCCACATCTCTCACCACTGATCTGGCAACTGAGGGTACCCATCCTGTGTCATGTTCAGTTTGGCAGCATGGCACAGAGCTCTAGTTCAGTACCAGCCCCAAGAGACATGGTTCTAGCCTTTGGGTATGCCCACTCCCAGGGGCAGCAGAGCCAGCTTATGGCAACAACAGGCTTTTAAATGAAAGACAGAGTGAAACCCACAGAGGACACGGCGGGTGTGCTGTGACTGAACAGAAAATCCTGTCCACCCCACATGGCCTGGGGGCGGGCTCTGAGGCTGAAGAAGTGTGTGTGCATCCATGAGCACTGGATGAGTTTTAGGTCCATGCCTTTCCAGCTATGGAATAACATGCAAGGCACTTGGTGAGCATCAGCTGTGTCCACGCCCCTGGCTGGGCCCTGCCATGACAGCTGAGCTACAGAACCCTGTGTTCAGACAACATTTCACCTACAGTCCACCTCAGCTACACCATGGTACACCTCACCTACACCACGGTAGATCCATTACACAGAGACTCATGATGCACAGGTTTGGAGATTTTTTTTTTTCCTTGCACATGTGAAGTTTTAGTTTTTCAGCAAACAGTAGTTAAAACTCATGTACACAAAGAAGACAACAATGCCACGTTTTACTTTATTTATTTCAGCTGACTGCGTCAGCCAGCCTCCTAGTGAGATTCCTTCGTTGTCTTCTATTACGCACTGTGTTAACAATACAGCTCCCTGTGGAATTTTACATTCATTCTGTTTCTAGAGAATGTGGAGAGTTTAGTGTGAGTGTGGTGTCAGGGTGGAATACTGCATACTTCGTACTGCAAAGTAGGTGATGCGTTCCTGAGCTGTGGAAAATTCAGACAGGCCTGTCTTCCTTCCAGTTTGAAAGCCTCCTCCTCCAAGAAACCTCTTCTAGTCTCTTTAGACCTGATCACTGACCACCACCACCTCCCATCCCCACCTGAGAAACCCTTAAGCAAGGTGGACAGATGGTATAATCAAAGTGCCTAGTTCAGTGCCTGGCTCTTGGAACTATTTATAAATGTGTACTCCTTCCTACTCTCCCCCAGCCATGTGCCCTTCCCCTCTTCCCCTTGCCCGATTCATTCTTCTTCACTTCTCTGAGCATTTTGCTGGAAGTTTCCTTGTCTGTGCCATCACCCCAGGTGGCTCAGAGTTGCTTGCTGTCACTTCTCCCTTGGTGCCCCCTCACTCCCAACCCCGGCCTCATGACGTCGTGGGTAACTGCAGAGACAGGCTGGCCCCAGGCCAAGCTCCTCTTCTGCTTTGTGTCCTTGAGTTGGTTATTTAAACTCTCTGAGCTTCTGTTTCCAACTCTGTAAAACAGGCGTGCTGTGAACATTCAGTTACTTGAGATGATGTTTATGAAGAGTTTAGGATTTTACCTGGCATGTAGTGAGCCTCAGGAGTTGAGAGCTCTTATTATTATTTCTTTCGTTGTTATTGCCACCCTGTGGGGCACTCAGTCCGTGTGTCTTGTCCTTGGTGTGTTGTTTATGGTGGCAAAGTTCCCCATTTAAAATTAAAATTCAGTATGCTCTGTTGTTATGCAGGAGAATCTAGCACATTCTTTTGTCCATTTTAGAGCAATGTGAACAGGATCTTGGTGGGGTGCAGGGAATCCTGGGCCAGCAGGGGTGGTGGGGGAGTCTTTGTCATCTCTGACAAGCCGTACGCCTCGGATTCCCCAACAGTAGAATGCAGAGCTCAGCTCAGAGGACCTCCTGGCACTCTTCCTGACCTGACATTTCCTAAAGTACGAGTATCTGGAGACTGAGCACCTCATGGGGTGGGTCCCCATCAGCTCGTGGTTGAGGAAGGTGAGTCAGTCCTGGGGTTTCCTGGAAAGCTTCGAGATGGGGGCCACCCCTCCCTCGGTGCCTCCTTCAGCCCCACTTTTGGGCTTTAGGGAGCAGAGCTGCCAGTTCCATGCCCATCACGAGCAGGGATGCCTGGCATGACGTCCCAAATCTGCTGCCGTTTGGGGGAAAGGACTTGACAGAATCTGTGAAAACGTCCCTCCAACCAGCAAAGCCGCTGGTGGAGGATGTGCCTGGCAGAACACAAGGATGGAGACTGGGCGTCAGGGTCAGGAAGCCTGGTTGTCATGTCAACAGATTGGCCCAAAATAGAGAGGGGCCGGTCCCCCTATGGTGCCTGTCATGACCACACCACCTGCTCCTTCAATGGTGGGGCTGGGGCTGGACCAGGCTTGTAGAGGAGTAAAAGTGGGGGGTCTTGTGAGGGACCAGATGGGGCGGACACTGTCCTGGGGTCTCCGTTGCTGTTTAATGTGAAGCTTGAGAAGGAAACTCACAAGCCAGTGCCTTCCTCCAAGGCTGCCGTGACTCCTCTCATTGCCCGGTGTGGGTCAGCAAACGTCCCCAGAGCTCCTGTGTATGCCATGCATGCTGGGGCCGGAAGGGCTCCTGAGGAGAGTACACCGAATAGCTCACGTTTATCAGGCATTCACTAGGTACCAGGCACTCTTCCAATGGCTTTGAATGAACCAATTTAACCCTCACAACAACTGTATGCAGTAGGCACTGTTGTTATCCTTGTTTATGGGGGAGGAAACGGATGCACAGAAAGACTAAAGAATTGGTCCAAGGTCAGTAGGCTGTTAATTGGGGGATTTGAACCTGGGCACGTGGTTCCAGAGGTGGACCCTTGACCATTATGCTGCAAAGGTACAGGAGATAGCCCCACCCTTAGAAAGCCATGCTTCAGGAGCTGCCCTGGGCCATTCCACCCCAGAGGGTGCTGGGTTAGCCCACAGAAAGGGCATCTCACCCAGTGAAGGCTTCCAGGAGGAAGCAAGATGCTCTGGGCTTGGCCAGGCACAGAAAGCGTGGACATAGCTATTGTGGCAGAAGCCACATGCAGTCTGAGGAGTTGGGGCCTGCTGATGGGTGAGGGGAGCATGGGGTCCGGGCAGGAGGGTCTGCCCCAGCTCGCCCAGCAGCTTGATGTGGGCCCTGGGCAACTTCCTTCGCTCCGTTCCACTTCCCTCACAAATAGAAGGCAGAGGGAAGCTGGGCATGGAGGCCTGCAGGCTCCTGAGAGCACACGAGTCTGCCCTCCAGACGCGAGGCCATTTTCTACTTCTTTGCATTCATTATTTAGTTTCATTTTGACTTCTCTTTAGTTTCTTGGTAAAGTGTCATTTAAAAAAGGCATGGCTTCTTTCTCTTTACTGAGGTTCAGAGAGTAGGGAGGTGTGGATTTCTCTTCCATTTTACAGATTAGGAAACTGAGGCCCAGGGAAGCCATGAGACCTGTCCTGGGGAAGGTATTGTTTACCTTCCTGCTTGGTTTTTTGTTTTTACCAACAAATTATGGTAAAAATATACATAACATCAAGTTTACCATTTTAAGTGTTTTTCAGGTGTCCAGTTCAGTGGCGTTAAGTACATTCACATTGTTGTGCTACCATCACCGCTATCTGCCTCCAGAACTTCTCCATCTTCCCAAACTGAAACTCCATATTCATTTAACAGTAACTCCCTGTTCCTCCCTCCCGTAGCCCCAGAAAACCATGATTCTACTTTCTCTTGCTATGAATTTGACTACTCTAGGTACCTCATCTAAGTGAATCATGTAATATTTGTCCTCTTTTGTCTGCCTTATTTCTCTTCCTGCTTGTTTTTTTAAAAATCTTGAGAAAAACTACATTCAGATAATTTTTCAAGGCTCAGGAAGGATCTGTTAAACCTAAAAAGAAAACAAAGTACCAATTTCACAGCAAGGCTGCTACTCTGGGAAAAACAATCATAATTTTTTCTGCATGAAAATGGATTAACCCTGAAAAATCCTCCTATTCTGTTTGAAGAATTTATGAAGGTAATTTTTCTTTGCCCTCTACCTGGGAAAGGGCCCAGGAGGCTCTGACAGGTGTATATGAAGCAGAGTCCTGGGGAGGGGCGGTGTGGAGGCCACAGGCAGCCTTACTTTACCCTGCATCTGGGTGGGGTCCCGTCATGGTTAGAACTGGGCCCAGTTTTGGGGACTGGTTCTGGCAGGGCTCACTCTAGAGGCACCAGACTCATGTAGGAAACCTCACAGAACCTTGGAGCTCAGAGAGCCCAGAGGCTGTCCTGGGACGAGGATCTTGAAGCCAAGAGACAGGAGGAACCCAGCCCAAGGTCACCCAGCAAATGAC
Organism: Mesoplodon densirostris; assembly: GCF_025265405.1. Taxonomy (NCBI): domain Eukaryota; kingdom Metazoa; phylum Chordata; class Mammalia; order Artiodactyla; family Ziphiidae; genus Mesoplodon; species Mesoplodon densirostris. The sequence goes on along the minus strand of NC_082666.1, from coordinate 25,379,116 downwards.
AAACAAATGAGAGCCCAGTCTTCAGTCTGGGGCAGGCTCTGCCCTCGGGTCTGGGCGTGAGTAGCAACGAGGGTCTTTCAAAGTGCATGTACTTCCAGGACCCACAAATGCTGTCCAGCCTGATCTGGCCTTGGCCGCGTGAGGGAGGGAAGCTCACTAGACCTGTTTTGTAAGAAGCGCAGGAGGGTCAACACCTGCCCAGCGATCCTCACCTAAGAGTTGGAGGGTGGGGGTGGGCCGTGACTCCTGGTCCAGCCAGAGGCACTGCTTCCAGTACCCTGCGTCGTCCAGCTCAGCCCTTCTCCCACCTGTGTCCCATCACCTCTGTGCTATTCTGCACCTGGCAGGTCACACCGGTCTGGGGTGAGGCCATCTAGGGGCTTCTCAACCCCTCACATTCTCAGATTCTGAGTGGCTGTTTTCATCGGCAAGGCTTGGATGCCTCTGAAGTTTGGAGAGGAGTTTTTCCCAAATCATTACAGTTCTTAGTTGCTTTGACCTTCAGTAGTACATTAGGGACGGTAGCCAATGGCGGTGGTTTAATGATAATCATGATTTCTATTACTGATTCCCCATGGTGCTCTCCAGGGTCGCCTTTCCACTGTCTCCTCCCTGACAGCTGCCCTCCCAGGCGTCCCTCACACTCCTGTACAGCCTCTCCATTCTCTGGCTCCCGTGCCCTGTTCTGGGTGTCAATCATTGCCGAAAGCTCCTGGTTCACTACCTTCCCGCCACCACCCCGCGCAGCCTTTCCCCCACTTCAGTTTTCCTTTTAGCACCCATCACATACAACACATTTTACTCATCACTTTACTTTCTAACGTTTACTAACATTTTACGTACCCTACTCATTTCTTCTCTCCTTCCCACACTGGAATGGAAGCTCTCCATGGGTGGGGCTTTTGCTCACTGCTGTGTCCCTACCACCTATCACCATGCCTGACACATAGTAGGTACTCAAATAATTTCTGTAGAATGAATGAATGAATGAATGAATGCTCTTCTCACTGTAGGCCACTCTCCTCTACCCTCTCCATCTAGCTAATTTCTCCTTATGCATAGAGGCTCAGCATAAGTGCCTCCTCCTGCACAAAGCCTACTGCTGGTGCTGGCTTCAGTGGCCTTTTCTGGGGCTCACCCTGTCTGCTGCCCCTTTCCTGGTATGCTTCCCCAGCCCATGCTCATTGGCTCCTCTCTCGTCCCCACTAGCCAGTGAGCTCATTGAGGATGTGCTCTAACTGGTTTCCTCTGTTTGCCCAGCGCCTGGCACAAAGCTTGGTTCGTGGGAGGTGCTCAGCAAATGCCTGCTGCATCGAACTGAATCAGTGCAGCATTAATAGCAGGGCTCTCAGGCATTTGCCCCACTTAGCACGGTAAGGGCCCTAGGGTTAGGCCTTCCCAGCATTGCTTCCCTGTTTCACAGAGAAGGGAGGTGAAGGGTTGTGAGGGTTGGGCCTGGCTGCCCTCTGAGGGTCTGCACCTCCCCTTGGCCTTCCAGAGGCTGCTGCTCTTAGAGTTTTGCCAGCCCTCTGGACAAGGGCTCCTGTGAAGGGGCTTCCTCGGAGGGGATCATACTTCTAAGTGCACCGCTCTTAGCTGCCCCAAGAGCCACAGGAGCCTCCCCTAAGCAGCCTCCTCCTGGAGCCTCCCTGCTCCCCTCTCAGCACTCAGTGGCATCGTTCTTGGGTCGTCTCTCTAGCTAGACTTCAGGTGAAACCCCTCTGCCCTTTTCTAGGCAGGTGGCGCTTCCCATCCCTTGGGATCCAGGACATTCCTATGCAGTGCCGTCTGGGTGGGCAGTGCCGTGATGGGCTTAGGGACCACTTAGCAGGAGCTCAACCATGGGGTGGGTGCAGGCAAGCATTGGGTTCTGGGGATAGAGACCTGGGAAGTTTCATTAGGGCTTCAGACTCGGAGGAGCTGGGTGTGAGAACAGGGTGTCGGGATGGGCACACAGCTAGGACCAAGGTTGCCTGTGCAATGAGGCCCCCGGAAGTTAACTTCCAAGTGAGGTCAGCCTGGGTCTAGGATCAGGTGGCAGTGGGGATGGGAGCTGGGGAAGCAGGCCTGAGTGTTGGGGTGTTGGAAAAATCACCTCTCAAAAAGGCCTCTGAAGACAGGTGCCCACAGCAGCCCATGCGGTGGAGGGGTAGAAGGATTTGTGACAGGACTAAGGAATTGGACGTTCCCTTGAGAAGAATCCCCTGGTTGTGGTGATGTGTGACAGAGACCCAGCCCTCATCCATCAGACGGGGGAGTGACCACCATGTCCCCAGCTGGAGGACAAGAGAGGCACATAATTAACTCCAGCTGAGCTGCAGCTGACACAGGCGGGCCGCCTTGAGTAATGAGTGTGACTGCTGGTGATGGGACGATGATCCCATCCCACCTGCAGTCACCCTTCATCCCCAAGCAGGCACCCAGTGAGTGTTTGAGTGCAGGCAGGATCTGTGTTGGGCCGCAGACCTCTGAGGAGCCAGGAGGACAGTTCTGGCCCCTGTCCCAGGAAGGACTGTTAAGTTTGGGGATGTGCCTCCCCAGGGAAAGTTGGTGGAGCAGGCAGCCAGCCAGTGCCTCACCTGTGTCCAGTCCAGCGACTCTGGCGTCTTCAGGGCCCCAGGTACCCTCCTGGCTCCTCCATCTCAGTTTTTGGTGGCCTAGGACTCACAGGGCCCCTGAAGGAAGCTAGGACTCCCCTCTCCCTCTGTGGTTTCCCTTCCTCTAGTTCCAAATCTGACCACCTCCCTCTGCCAGTCTTGCTGCCCTGTCTTTGGCTCCTGCCATCTCCCGCCTGGATCCCTGCGCTGGTCTTATTACCCATCCCCTCGTCCAGCCTCTCTTCCCTCTAAAGACGTCCTTCAAGTGGCAGCCAGGGCTGCCCATCTCAGCCTGAGGGTTTCGTCACCATCTCAGCTCTGAAGATGTCATTATCAGGTTTAAGCCCTTTTAAGAACTTCCCAGGGTTGGGCTTCCCTGGTGGCGCAGTGGTTGAGAGTCCGCCTGCCGATGCAGGGGACACGGGTTCATGCCCCGGTCTGGGAAGATCCCACATGCCGCGGAGCGGCTGGGCCCGTGAGCCATGGCCGCTGAGCCTGCGCGTCCGGAGCCTGTGCTCCGCAATGGGAGAGGCCACAACAGTGAGAGGCCCACATACCACACACACAAAAAAAAAAAAAAAAAAAAAAAAAAAAAAAACTTCCCAGGGTTTAATAAGTACAGTTTTTCTGTTTGGGATGATGAAAAAGTTCAGGAAATAGGTTATGGTTATACAGCAGAGTGAGTGCACCTTATGCCACTGAATTGTACACTTGAAAATGGTTAAAATGATTAAAAATAATAACCAAACCAAACAAAAACTCCCCAGGGCCCCCGGAATAGGGTATGACCCCTTATACTGGTGCTCAATTCCCACCAAGGCTACCCCAATCTCCCTTTCCAATCCCACCTCTCATTTCTTCATTCATCTACGGAGTGCTCCAACTCTGAATGCCATTTGCTGTTCCCAAGACTTACCCCTACTTTTCCTGTTTCCTTGCCTCTCCTCATGGAAATTCAGGATTAGGGTCTATTCCTTTGCTTGGTGAAATAATCCTTTCTACAACAGTCTCCGGCATGCTTCTGCCAGAATGCCCGCAGTGACAGGCAGCCCACTGCTTTACAAAACATTTTACTCCATCTCTGGACAGCTCTGATTGTAAGAGACAAGAGTTAGGGTTTGGAGTGTGATGCTCTGGATTTGAGTCCTGGTTTCATGATTTACTAGTAATGTGACCTTGAGCTTGTCAGTTAAAATCCCTGAACCTCTGTTTTCTCCTCTGTTAATTGAGGGATAATGCAGGCAAACCTTGGAGATATTGCAGGTTTGGTTCAAGGCCACCACAGTAAAGTGAATGTCACAATAAGGCAAGTCACATGAATTTTTTTGTTTCCCAGTGTGTATAAAAGTCATGTTTACACTATACTGGAGTCCATTAAGTGTGCAATAGCATTATGTCTAAAAAAACAATGTACATACCTTAATTTAAATATACTTTATTGCTAAAAAATGGTAACCATCATCTGAACTTTCAGTGAGTCAAATCTTTTTGCTGGTAGAGGGTTTGAAATATCGTAAGAATTAGCAAAATATGACACAGATACATGAAGTGAGCAAATGCTGTTGGAAAAATGGCGCTGATAGACTTTCTCAACACAGGGCTGCCACCAACCTTCAGTTTGTAAAAACGTAACATTTGCGAAGCGTAATCAATCAAAGCTCAATAAAATAAGGTATGTCTGTAATGGTATCCATCTCATAGAGGCATTGTGAATACTAAATGAGATACATTATGAATAGCAAATGAGATAATGCATGTAAAGTATCTAGCATAGTGCCCAACAAACACATAGGTCAGTATTAAAGAAATGTTAGCTTGATACATTGAACCAAAATCTGGCGCACAAACCAAAATGCAGACAGTTAGGGCAGGAAGGGGTCTGAGAGATCAACTGTGGCAGACATTTGTAGTTCCCTGACCCCTAGTTCCCCTCTTCTGCTGGCCAAGTTGTGCCTTGTGTCCCTGGTACTTGGATGGTGCCAATTCTGGCCAGTGAGTTCCATTTAATTGCTGGTTGACCCTCTCCAGAGTTTCTTTTTCCTTCTCTCTTGGCAAAGCGGCAGCATTCAAGATGGCGGTTTTTCCGTCAGCTTGGGCCCCTGAGTGACTAGGATGTGTCAGGACACCCCCTTGCTGAGAGAGAAATCAACGTTTTCTGGGGTGCTCCATTGAGATTTGGGGGTGTTTGTTGCTACAGCAGAGCCTAGCCTCTGACTGATGAACCCACTAACTCAACCTTCTTGTTTTATAAGTGAAGCCCAAGTGAAGAGGAGGTCACAGGGGCCTGGGGCCCTCATCCAGTGCCTGACATAGCTGGCTTTATTCTCTCTTTGATATCTTTCCTCACTGGTCTTCCCCATCACTGAGCCTCCCATTAAGGAGGCTATTGAGGTGACCCATCTGACTGAGTCCCATTGACATCACATGCTGGTCAAACCCAAGCCTCCGAGTCCCTTAGTTAATGGACCTCTGAGAGGTGAGCTCCACTGTGCACATACATCCTTCCTGGAGTGCTGGGCCAGGTTGACCATCAAGCCTTACACCTGAACCATTGCTCCCACTTCCCAGCTGGTCGCCTTCTTCCCTGTCAGGGCTTCCTCCTCTACACCAGCTGCCAGAGGCATCTGCGTACAGCACAGCCTCCATCCTGACAGTCTCCTGATTAAAGTTCTGCAGTGACTCCTGCTGCCTAGAGAAAAGAAACCGCACCCTGCCTGATGGTCACGGTTCCCCAGGGACCAGCCAGTCTGATCCCACCCATCCGTCTCCTGCCACCTCCCTTCTCCACCCTGTGCTTCTGCCCCAGAAGCAGATACTTCACTTCTCCTGTATGCACTTTCCCCCTTCGAGACTTTGCTTATGCTGGCATCTCCATCTGGGGTGCCCTCCTACCACCTCACTCTCTTCTTCATCTTCCAAAGCTCAGCTCGAATGCCACCTCCTCCAAGAAGTCTTGGCAGAATATCTCAGTGAGATTCGACCATTCCTTTCTTTTTGCATGACTTGTGTCTCCACCAGAGTTCCCACTTTTATCTTGCCTTGTGTTATGGCTTTTTGTTTCAATCTTCTCTCCCCACGGAAGTGAGAGCTCCCTCATGGCCAAGACTGTATGTAACCTTTCCTGTGTCCCCAGCACCTCCCACAGGATTTGGCTCTAAATGATCATCCCATGAGTATTAATGGAACGAACGAGTGTTCTAAACCTCCATTAACTTCCTACTACATTTTACGAAATTATTTCTGTACCTCCTCTAGATTATAAGTCCCCTGAGGGCAGGGTCCATGTCTTACCCTGTATCTAGCCCAGGCCCTCAGCAAATGTTGGACCAGTGCACCCCTCGGAAGAGCACGCTGCAGAGGCATGTGTGGGGTGGAAAGGAATGGAGATGGCTTGGTGGAACATAGCTGGAGTGAGGTCCCTCCTCAGCAGGTGACCTGGCCCCCATCCCCAGGGGAAGGGCTGACAACTTGTGATATTTGTGCAAACCTGCAGAAGGGAGCACCCCAACCCTCCTGACAAGCAGCCCGCATACGTTTTGTGTTCGTGACCCTGACTTTTAAAAATGTCACACCTGCATATGAGGAGGAACTTATTGACAGGTAATTAGGAAACAGAGTTTGTATCTACCAGTCTTTGAAAAACATTTTGTAAATTGGATAATTGGCTTTCCCAGCACAGAGGAGAGATGTGTGCTACGGCTCCATCATCCTCAAATAACATAGTCTGCAGCCGGCCAAGAATTCAGAGTGACAGCTTTAGGGAGAATACAGAAATGCCAGTTTTTCTCAGCATCCAAGATGGGCAGTCTGGCTCTCTGGAGACTTACAGAAGCAGATGGTCTGTCCATCAGCCTGGGGAAGGAGTGTGAAAAACTCAAGATGGCTGGAGTTAATAAGCTCTTTGGGACAGAGCTACAGCTACGGTTACTTTTATTTCAGGCTGAATCCACCAGCAGGGATTGTATGCAGCAGTCATTTCGTCCAGCCAATATGTACTGAACACCTGTTTGGAGCCAGGCCCTTTGTGGGCACAGGGGAACAGAGGGGATGAAGACCACCCAGTGCAGCAAATCTGAGTTATATCTGGTCATGTCTCTTGAATTTTGGTTTGACGTCAGTGTCCTGAATGATAGGGGAACACATTTTAAATGTACAGCATAATTTCTTTCTACCTTTTCCCCTAATCTTTTTTTGTCTCTCTTCAAACTCTTTTCACCTTTCTGTAATAGTTTCCCAGGTGTGTTGATTTTCTTGTATTTCAGGCTTCTTATAGCAGATGGTTAAGAGTGTTACTGGTCAATGCAGTCTAATTACAGTAACAAACACCCTTATATTCCAGTGGTTCAAAGTATTAAGATGATTTCTTGCTCATGTCATAGTCAAATGCAGGTCAGAGGGTGTGTTGGTTGGGTCCTCTGAGAAGCAGATCCCCAGAGCTAGATGTGCATTGGGAGCAATGCTCACGAAAGAAAGAGGGGAGAGAGCAGAGAACAACGGCAGGGCAAGTCTTCAGAGTGTGGGCAGGTCTGCCACCTGTGAAAGGAGAGGGGGAAGGAAGGGGAGGTGAGTAGGAAGAGACTCGGGCAGTGGTGCAGCTCTGATGAAGTCTCAGCCAGACCAAAGGGGCTCAAGATTGTCCATAGCTGAGTCTTGTGCTGACCACAAATGGTAAGCATCTGTTTGGCTGCTGTGCTCAGTTAAGTGTTGGGATTGCCTGCAAAGAACAAGACATTATACTGAAGGCATTGCTCCCGGAGTCTGTCACCTTGGGAGGCTGTCCTCCTTGGGACAGTTTCTCTGGCAGTCGCGGTGCCCCTCCATGACGGGCATAAGGATTTGGGGTTGGCGGAGGTTCTAGGTCCTTGGAGTCTTACCCACTGACACTGTGGATGGGAAGAGAGCATGCAGAACCCATGAGAAGACTTCATAGGCCAGTCCTGGGCATAGCGCCCATCACCTTTGCTCACATTGCATTGCCCAAAACTCAGTGGTCACACCTAGTCGCAAGGAAGGCTGGGGAGTTAGAGTGTCACTGTGTGCCCGGGGAGAACAGAATCCCAAGTCTTCCTGTTACTCACTGTATAAAGCTTTGGACAAATTACTCACCTCTCTGACCCTCAGCTTCTTCATCTATTAAAATATGGATAATAATAGGACATGCTTCATAGTGTTGTTATGAGGATTGAGTTAATAAATACTAAAAAATTAGTAGTAGTGCCTGGCATAAATAAATGTTATATAGGGATTGCTGTGCTATTATTACCATTCTTATCTCCAAGTTAAATATGTCAGTAAACATTTTTTCAGTAACTACTCTGTTGAAGGAATTATATGTCACAGGGACTTAACTTGTTTCTCTCAGCACTTAGTGGATGCTCAGAAAATGTTTGAATGAATCAATTTCAATGAAAAAACAATATAGTTGGTTGAATTCAGTTGGCCGTGGTGCTGGGCTAATTTTTAACATGATTTTAGCAATAATAAATGTTAAGTCCTGTGCTTTTGGCTCAGAAAGTCAATCACAGAAGAACAGAAAGAGATGAACTTAAATGAGTGAGAAAGCATCTTGAGTGTGAAAAGCCTACCAGTTTAAAAATGAGTTTCTGTCTTTATAAAAGTAATATGTGCTTTAGGAAATTCAAGTAAAACAAATAAGTACAGAGAAGAGAGTTTTTAAAAAATCACTCAAAATCTCTCGATCTTTAACATGAGATGACTCCCATTCCAGACGTCTCTCCATGCAGATGTTATAAGTAGAGGGGTGGACAGAAAGAATTTTATAAAAAGGTCATTATTACATGCTATTTAAAATTAATGTGAAATTTTATTTTTCTGAATGTAACAAGAAAATAAGGAAGAGTAAAGCAGAAGGAATTGCTTAACATTAAACAGTTTTGCCTTCGCTACAGAAAATATTTGGTTTTAAAATGTCTAAGAGTAATAAAAGATTAGGAAGAGCAGTGAGGTTAGAGCCCCAGCTTTTAAACTCCAGTTTTCCACTTTCGATGGTATCCATTAAAGTCCTTGTATGGAAGGAGAGGAAATTAGCAGTCTCACAACTCCTTTTTCCTCCTCCGCCTTCTGAATTTTATGTTACGTTATTATCTTTACATTGCTGATTGTTTCATGTTCAATGGGTCCAGCTCTTGCAATCATTCCTTTTTATCACAGGCCCTCCTTTCTTGAGATCTATACTTTGATTCATCTGTGCTTGGCTGGATTTTATCATCAAGTAGTCTCCCTCCCTCCCTCCCTCCCTCCCTCCCTTCCTTCCTTCCTTTCTTTCTTTTTTCTTTCCAAGAAAGGTTCATAGGTGTTTTGTTACCAAGATTACACATGCTGATTTACTTATTTTTGCTGACAGCAAACTCTGCATGAAGTAGGGACCAAATAGAAGGACTGTCGTCTGAGGCTGCATTAATGGAAGTCTATGCTCAGAATGCGAGTGGTGATCATTTCGTCCATTTTAGCATTGTGGCTAGGGATGGTCTGAACAAATCAATAAGAAAAAGACAAACGATCCAACAGAAAAGAAGGCAAAGTCACCAGTCCAAAAGAGGAAGTAGAAACACATACAAACATGTGAAAAAGTGGCTTATCCTCTTTAATAATCAGGAACATACAAATTAAAATGACATATCCGATACCCACAAGATTGGCAAAAAATAAAGTTGATGAGGATGTGGAGTAATGAGATATCTCAAACACTGCTGGTGGGAGTGTAAATGGATAAAACCACTTTGACAAAATGTGGGAAATCCTATGATTCAGTGATTCCATTTCTAGGTTTATACCCTAGAGAAGCTCTACATATGTGTGCCAGGAGACATGTATAGAAACATTCAGCTGTCTTGCTTACAGCAGCAACTAAATGAAACACTGGAAACAACCCAAGTGTCCATCAGGGGGAATTAACAAATAAACCATGGCCTGTTCACACAGTGGAATACTACACAGCTATCAAAATGAATGAGCTATCGCTTTGTTCAGCAACAAAAATCTCACAAACATAATGTGAAGCCATAAAAGCAAGTTTCAGACATGATTCCACTTATATATACATTCAAAACAAGTAAAATTAAATGATACAGTGTTTAGGAAACATACATACGGTAAACAATAAAGAAAAGCAAGGAAGGATAAACACAAAATTCAGACTAGGGGTTCTTCCTGGTGAAGGAGGGATATGGGCAGGGTGGGCACACAGGGGCTTCAGCATAAACTGGGTGTTGGGTATACTGTATGTTCACATTACTATTTTTCATACTTTATATGTTATATGTATATATATATATTCTATTCTACAAGTGAAATATTTCATAATAACAAATTCTTATTTAAAATAAAACAGCGCTCTGAAGTGACACTGCCTGAGATGGAATCCTTACCATTTATGTGACTTGGGGCAAGTTTTTTAACTTCTCTGAACCTCAGTTTCCCTTTCTGTGAGATGAAGATAATAACAGTACCTACCTTCCATAACACTGCGAGGAATGAATAGAATAATTTATATGAAGTTCTTATTACCATGCTTGACACATAGTGAGTGTACAACACACGTTAGCTTGTGTTACTTTTCTGTGCAGGGCAGATGGAGGTATTTGGGGTGCATCCAGGAAATATCTGTCCTCTGAAACCACTCCCGAGGATGCCCACGAACGAGAAGGGTGTGAAACTGTATCATACAGGGATGATTAGAAGAGCTAAGGGTCGTTTGGCCTGAAAGCGTCTTGTGGAGGCAGGCTGGCTGAGTTTAGGTATCTGAAGGGCTCTCATGGGGATGGAGGACTGTACGTGTTCTGTGAGGTTCTAGAGCAGGGGTGGGCGAACTACAGCCAGTGGTCCAAATCCAACTACTGCCTGTTTTGTAAATAATTTTATGGGATTGCAGCCATGTTCCTTCATTTATGTATTGTCTGTAGCTGCTTTTGTGCTCCAAAGGGTTGAGAAGTTGCAACAGAGACAATGTGGCCCACAGAGCTTAAAATATTTATTGCCTGGCCCTTTACGGGAAAAGTTTGCTGACCTTTGCTGTAGAATGAGAAGTTGGAACAGGGGATGCAAAAGCAGGGTGATTTCACGACCAACATAAGAACTTTCTAAGAAGCACCAATGGCAAAGTAGCTCCCTGGTGAGGGAGTGAGACCCCTGCCACTGGAGGGATGTAAGCAGATGCTGACCACTCCTGGAACAGGATGCACAGAGGAGGACTGTATCCGGGGCATAAGTTGGACATGTTAGCTTTTACATTCTCCTTCAGTTCTGAAATTCTGTGCAGAGTATTTCCCAGTTTCAAATTGGTCGTTATTAACTCTGACATTTTCTTGGCATTTTTACATTTTAACTCTCAGCAACATTTTCTTTGAAATTTTTCAGTCAAAAAAGTATTTTAATTCTTTAAAAATGAGATTTAAATGAAAATGATTTTATTCTAGAGTTCTGCTTTTTCATTAAAAATGATTTTTGTGGCTTTTGGCTCTGTTCCCATTTATAGGTGCTGAATTTTAAGAGCCTGTATGTGTCCATTATGATTTCTTTGTGACAAGTCCATCTTGGCAGGGAAGGAGAAGAAGCCTTTGGAAGTGAAACAGGGGAAGGGCGTTTGGAGAAAGTGACCATGAGCTACTGGAGATGTGAGGTCAATGAAAGGCAAGGGGGAAAAATCCTGGAGAGAAGAGGGAGGGGGAGGGCAAGAGTTAGTGAGGCCCTACTGTGTGCCAGCCCATGTCCAGGTGGCAGGACTGCAGATCAGAGGCTGTAGCTGGTCATTTAGCCTTGAACTATTGCAGGAGAATGTGAACCACGATGGAATTAGCTCCCTGTCTGCCGTTCAGGTGTGGCTGTACCCTCCAGAAGGGAGTGGGGGGAGTTCCTAGTGGGGGAGGTGGGGAAAGTAGGGGAACATGATAAAGCCTGTAGCTTTCTTCCAGGACAGAAGAACCCCCTTATCCGGGCTCTGAGAGCAATTCATCAAAAAGCCAAATCGCTCAAAGACAGCATGTCATAAATACTTTCTCAGAATGATGGTTTTGCCCAGTGACCAGCTCACTAAAAGCCATCTGACAGACACCTTAAATGGGGAATAGAAAAGCTTCAACATTTCCCTGGCTCATGAGGGGCAGGTCCGGAGCCCACAAGAAGAGGAAAGTAATAAACAAGCATTAGGGGAACATCTCCAAGCGCAGCATTTAGGAAGGAGTGAAATGTGAAATACAGTTGAAATTGACTTCACTTGAGCGGCAAGAACAAATCCTTGTGAAATAGCCATGTGAAGTGTCTGCAAGGAACCCCTTGGAAAACTCAAACTTAGAGAAACTCCCCCGTGGTTTGTTGAATTGATCATCAGGCAAACTGATGTGCAGTGGATGAACTTTCAGCGAGCAGCTTGTAGTGTGCGCTCACGTGACTGGCTCATCCAGCCTCGCCTGCGGGACACCCACCTGCACTTCCCTAGGCCAGAGACAAAAGTCATACACAGGCAAGGACCTCTGGGGTCATCTCCTTTGTGGTTTTCAAACCTTTTTTTGTGACTATACATGAAATCCTCTTTTCAAATTAAGTATTATCTGGCCCCTTGAAGCTGTATATAGAACAGGTAAAGGAGAACTGCAGGTGGAAATGAAGGTCAGGAACCCAGAGCTCCTCTCACTGGATCCCAAACATCTTTGCTGGGTCATAGGGCCCTGCTGGACTGAGTGTAAAAACCTCCATGCTGGTCCAGCCACAAAAATTAAGCTTAGGTCAACTGGAGAGCCTACCTATTGGGGACACTAACCATGTCAGCTAAGAAGAGACAGTATTAGAAATGAGGATGAGGGACAGTAGCATCTCAAATGGGACAGGTACATCCATGTGATTTTTACTTTGTTATTCGCTGCAAACGTGCTCTCTAGGGGAGCTGGGGAAGCACCCTTCTTCTGTCCTTCTGACTTCCCATCTTCCCTTTTCTCTTTTTCTTTCTTACTTGGTGCCCAGTAGGTTGTTTCTCCTGCCTCAGATCAAGAGTGCTAATCAGGAAGAGGCCTGGGCTTGCAGCACTACCCTGGGGGAGAATGGTCCTTTCTAGAATGCTGCTGACTTTTCCCTTCCCTTCGCCTGTTGAGCTGAGTTCTCTAGACTGTTGAGAAAGCTCTGAACTGGGGATACCGAAATCCCTCCCCTAATCCTGAAAGGACAGTGGATAAGTCCCTTCACCTCTCTAGTCATCATTGACTGCATCTGAAAATGAGGGTGCCAGGCTGGCTGGGTTAGCAATGCTCACACATTTGGCTCTTACACACCAGGAAAGGCTAAAGAGACGGGGCTCCAGGGGACATGGAACAGAAATGTACGTAGGGTAGAAAACATTTTATTTTGCTGCGTTAGGGTATTAAAAACAAAACCCTGCTACTATCTGCAATTTTATAACAGAAAAACGTTTCAACACCGTACAAACCACGAAGGATCTTATCTTTAAATTAAGGATAGTTCTCTAAATGGAATACATTTAACGTTAAGGAAAATCTCACTGTATTATTCTAATTTTTCTCATTTTACTTCACCACATTACTTTTCTATTGATGCTGTAACAAATGACCACAAATTTAGTGGCTTAAACCACAACTGTGCATTGTCTCACCATTCGTGGGTCAGAAGTCCAGACCTGCATGACTCTGCCGAGCCCTCTGCTCAGGGCTTTCGAAGGCCAAAATCAAGGAGTCAGCTGGGCTAGGTTCTTATCTGGAGGCCCAACTATTCAGGATGTTGGCAGAATTCAGTTTTTTGCGATTGTAGGACTGAGGTCCCCCTTCAACTTCAAACCAACAATGGCACATCAAATACATCTCATGCTTTGAATCTCTGATTTCCCCACTGCTGTCAGCCAAAAAAAATTCCCTGCTTTTCAGGGCTTGTGTGAATACACTGGGCCACCTGGATAACACTTTAAGGTCAGCTGATCGTTAACCTTAACTACATCTGCAAAGTCCCATTTGCCGTGTAACATAACATATGCATGAGAGTAAGACCAAGGGGGTCATGGGAGCCAGAATTCTGCCTTCCACACGGTTTGGTGAAAACTGAGTGAGATAAACTTTGCAGCTCAAATACCAGTGGTCAAATATACTCAGATTTTTGAGTTGACATTCAGAAGGTACATATTTGTGAGAAGCCAGGGCATCATTATTAATGAAGAATCTTACAAGGACTAGGTACTGGAGAAACGTTTGCTGAGCAAACAGGTATTAATAAGTTCATTGTTGCTAATATTATTTTAATGCAGCTTTGATTATAAATCTTGTGGTACTGTATCATCATTGTCATTAGTACAGATTACAAAGCAAGCTAAAATCATTACAGGAATGTATTTAAATGGAAAATGATTCAGTAAATCATGTTAGAAACAATTAAAACATGAACTACTGTGTTATATCCACTTGGGCTCCACTGAGGGTGGGAAGTGTTCCTTTCAATCAAGAAACAGGAGCAGTTAATAGAGGGCCCCAAGAAGCAATAAGAATTTTCATCTTTCTTCCCCCCGACCTTCCTCCTTCCTTCTTTCTTCCTTCCTTTCCATCTTTCTTTCCTTCTGTCTTTCTTGGCAAGAAAATTAACTTGGCCAATTTTTAAATTAAATTAAAATTTTAAAATTGAATCATTTCCTGAATCTCTCCAGGGTACTATCCAAACTCTCTTGGCTGGCGTTCAGAGCGCTCCTTAGCCTGAGCACAGGCCACTTTGCCCTCATCCTCAGTCTTAACGCACCCCTGACCCCAGAGCCCTCCCTGGTGCTTCCCCATGGTGCCTCTGCCCCAGCACTGAGCCCTGTCCATCACATGCTGGGGCCACCCGTGCCCCTATCTCACTGGGCAGTGAGCTCTCTGAGGCCAGGCACTGAGTCAGACTCGTGTTTCTATCCCTCTTGACGCCCACCGTGGATCTCAGTCCAGAGTCTCTCAAATAGACAAGGAGAGAGCAACAAATGTTAACCCACCCTGATCCCACATCATGGTCACTTGAGGGGAAGGGGCGGGGAGACAAAGTAAGACAAAAATAAGGAGAGACACATGGAAGTTGAAAGAGAGGGGAGAACGAGATGCAGGGAGGTCAGAGGGCCCCCTCAGGCATCCAGCAGATCCTTACTGAGGCTCCTGTATAAGCTCTGGGGAGACAGAAGTGGAAACAATGACCAAAAAGCCTTGTCCTCAGAGGGCTTACATTTTAATTAAAAGGACAGTCAATATGCAGACAAACAAAAATAGACAAGGTGATTTCAGATAAGTTTAGGAGCTGTATTAGGGCATTAACTAAGGTGGCATCTTAGAGAGTGACGGGTGGGGGGGGTGAGGACCATTTTGGGTAGGGCAACAGTGATGAATTCCCTAAGGAGGCAACGGCTAAGCTGAGACTTGAATGATGAGGAGTGAGTCATGCTGAGAACCGAGTGAATATCATTCCCAGCAAAGAAAACAGCAAGTGCAAAGGCCCCGAGGCAGGAAGGAAATTGCTCTTCCTTTCAAGGATCAAAAAGGAGGCTGGTAAGGCTGTACTTGGTGAGCAAGGAAGAGAGTGGAGGGAAATCAGGTCAGAGTGGGAGGCAGGGCTGGATCTTGTGGCTTCCTGCATCCATTGTGGTAAGGATGGTGAAGAATATCATACCAAACTTGTAAACAATATAAAAGAGTTATTATAGAACCAGTCAGCCTAACACTTAGAGTGTTTTCTAACGGCCCTTCCTTAGGGTCATCTGACTGGGGGAAGTTAAGGCATCTTACAATTCTCTAAAATTGATAAGATGGGCTGGTTTTCAATGATTTCTTTTTCTGTCCCCAAAGGTGATGGTTTTATTGCCCTATAGGACACTAACCAGTTTTGTATCTAACTTAGCAATCTTATTTCTTATTTTGCATTCACTATAAAAATCCCTGTTTCCCAAATTTTCTTTTGAATCGACCTTGTCATCCTGCAGATGCCCTTTATTAGTTAAATAAAAGGTTGACCTGTACCCACTATTGATTTTCATGAGAATTATGTTTTTAACCTTTTGAGAATTATATTCTGATAGGAGTTTGGGTTTTAAGTGCACAGAAAGCAGCAGAGTAAAAAGGGGACTAATTTATGTTTTACAAAGGGGCCTCAGACTGCTAGGTGATGACTGGGCTTGACTGGGTCTCAGGAGGAGCAAGACGCCCAGTTTGCAGCCAATGGCTCTGTCCAGGGGAGAGCCGGCCACACGGCTTGATGAGAGTGATGGAAGTGGAGAAGAGGGAGGTGAGCCGTAACTGACTCCCAACATCTGCGGACATTTGTCCTTGTTCATTTCCAGAGCGGGTCACCAGGATCTGTTTTCCTCTCATGCGAGCTCCTTGGCAGGGCTGTGTCCAATTTCTCTGTTTCCTCAGCATCCAGCCCTGGGCTGAACACAGAGTGGTGCTTGGCAAGTGTCTGCTGAACAGATTCTTCCCTTTAGATTCACCTCATTCTCCTCCTCCTCCTCCTCCTTTTTTATTGTGATAAAATGTATATAACATAAAATGTGCCACTTTATTTTTAGGTGTACAGTTCAGTGACATTAAGTACATTCACACTGCTGTGCAACCGTCACCTCCATCCATTTCCGGAATGTTACCATCACTGAAAGTGTACCCATTAAACACTAACTCCCCGCTTCCCCCTCCTCCAGCCCCTGGTAACCACTATCCTACTTTCTATCTTTATGAATTTGACTATTCTAGGTACCTCACCTAAGTGAAATCATACAACATTTGTCCTTTTGTGTCTGGCTTATTTCACTTAGCATAATGTCTTCAGGTTTCATCCGTGTTATAGCATGTGTCAGAATTCCCTTCCTTTTTAAGGCAGAAAAATACTCCATTGTATGTATAAACCACAGTTTGTTCAACCATTCATCTCTTGATGGATATTTGGGTTGTTTACACTTTTTGGCTACTGTGAATAATGCTGCTATGAACATGGGTGTACAGATATCTCTTTGAGTCCCTGCTTTCTGTTCTTGGAGGTATATACCCAGAAGCGGAATTCTGGATCATATAATAATTCTGTTTAATTCTGTTTTGAGGAACTGTAGTACTGTTTTCTATTGCAGCTGCACCACTTTATATCCCTAGCAGCAATGCACAAAGATTCCACTTTCTCCACACCCTTGCCAATACTTGTTGTTTTCTACTTTTTTGATAATAGCCATCCTAATGGGTGTGGATTTATCTTCTTTTAAAATATAGATGACCATGATGGGAGAGGCCCAGGGTGAGGAATTTGGGGGCCCATTCCTCAGTGTGCTCTGAAGGGAGATAGCTGGGGAGCCTAAAGTCCTAGATTTGGAGGGCACTCAGAGGGAGGAGAGCTGGGAAGAGAGGTACCAAGACCACACCTCACTGAGCTCACAGCATGGGCTCAGGACTGGCTTAAAGAGAGGCCTCACGATGAGAGAACTGAAACCCAGGTTTCCCATGAGGAAGTTTTGTTTGTGTGAATCCACTGTTGGGCTGTTGTCCCTGGGGAAAGCTGTTTCTAATTTGGGCTTCTCTTTCTTTGTGTTGCTCCCCAGTGTGATAATGCAAAAGGGTTGAAAGCCTTCTACGACGCAATAAAATATGGGCCGAACCACTTGATGGTGTTTGGAGGAGTCTGTCCATCTGTTACGTCCATCATCGCAGAGTCCCTCCAAGGCTGGAATCTGGTACAGGTAAGGTCCGGGCCACCTTTGGTTGGGGAACTGTCTTTGGCCACCAGTCTTTCTCAGAAATGGTTCCTTGCCCAACATGGTTCCTAAGTTGCTCAGTTCACACCTCCCATACTCTTTCCTGAATGATTACACAGCCTCCCACTGCCCCTACCTCCTGGCTTGATCCTCCGGCCTGTCCTGGCTGACACAGTGGGGCTCTAAAGGGTAGCCCTGACGCCATCACTGTATGTTTGAAATATTTCAGTGACTCCCTAGCCCGACTTTCAGGACTGCCAACATCCAGCCAGTCTTCCTGTCCAGTCTCATTTCCTATCCCTGCCACTCACTCCATGCCTCAGCCCCTCTAAACAACCCACCTTTCCCCAAGTACACCCTAGACCTTCAGGCCTCAGAGACCTGCTCTCACCATTTCTTTAACTAGATGATCCAAACCTTCCGCCCTCACTGAAATTATTTTGTCCACTAAGACTGCCTTTCTCCTTGGTTAAGCCTTTTCTGGGGCTCTTGGCTGTTATTCACTCTTTACACTGGCAAATGTTATATGCTGTTGTATGTTCCATCAGTGAATGTATGGTCTGATATAGGTGAAACTCACCAGTGCTAGCTGTTATTTAGAATGTGAGAGAGAAGTGTAGAAAGATGAGACCCAACGATGAGTTGTGGCCCAGGAACATCTTTTACTTCTTTGCTTCATCCATCCATCCCTCGTCCATTCATCCATCCATTCATCATCCATCATCCATCATTCATCGATCCAATAAATATAACGCAACTTACTGTGTGCCTGGAATTTGGGTAGACACTGGGGATATAGTGCTGAACGGGACAGACCTGGTCCCTACCTGTCCAGAGCTTACCTTCTAGGAGGGAGGCAGGCAATAAGCAAATAAACAATTAAGTAATAATACTAAGAACAATACTTGTATAGTATGTATGTCAGGCTCACAACATACCAGACACTGTTCTGAGCACGTATTTTCATTAACTCATGTACTCCTTACAACTGTTGGTATTATGCTGTTGGTATTATCATCATCCCATTTTATAGATAAGGAGACCAAGGCACACAGAGGCTAAGTAACTTGCCCAAGGACCCTCAGCTCATAGGTAAGAGCCAGGATTTAAACTCAGGCAGTTTGGCCCTTGAGATAAGATTGCGGTAAGGAAATGGCTAGGGTAGAGGTAAACAGGGTGATGGGATAAATAGTGGCTGCCTCGAGGCAGTCAGGAAAGGCCTCTTAGAGGAGGTGACAATTGAACTCAGACCTGAAGGGTGAGAGGGAGTTGGTTGGATGAAGGGTATTCCACGTCAGGATGGAATAGCAAATGCAGACAGCCTGTGATGGGAACAAACTTGGCTTGTTCGGGGAACGGAAAAGAGGGCAGTGGGGCTGGAGCATGGTGGGTGGGGAGTCAGGGGGGTGAGAATGAGAATGAAGGGGTGGGCAGGAGCCAGACCACAGGGGGATCTGGTTTCATTCTGCTCACATTGACTGACATACTTTCTGAGTCCAGCCCTGCGTATATGGGGCGCTGGGGGTAGAGCCCCGAGCTCGTGCCCCAGAGGGGAGGTGGGAAGCAGCCATAGCAGAGCTGTGATAAGGGAAGAGTGGGGCCCCAGGGGAGCCACCCACCCACTCAGCCCTGGGTTCAGGAAGGCTTCTCAGGGGAGGTGATGGGGAGCTGGCTGCGAAGGAGGAGAGGGCGTTGGACAGCTGGAGACGTGGAGGAGAGCGCTGCTGGCAGAGGAAACTGGGCATGCAAAAGCAGGAGGTGGGAAGGAGTGTGGGCTTGGAGAGCAGTGAGTCACTCTCTGTGGCCGGAGCAGGCCATGCTGAGGGTGGGCGGATGCAACAGTGGATGAGGCCAGAAAAGCAGCTCAGCGTGCTTTGGTGCAAACCTAACCATGTAGCTGGGAACCAGCACGGCTCAATGTGCCGGGGGAGCCTGGCTTCCAACCCTGCGGTGCCCACAAACAGCCGTGAGACCTTGGTGGAGTCATGCACCTTCTCTGCCCTTGAGTTCTCTCTCCTGAGTACTGAGGAGCATGCCAGACTCCTGCTGGTCAGGGCCAGGCGCTGCCTCTCTGAGCCTCAGCCTCCCATCTGTAAAAGCAAGGTAATAAGAGGACTGACCTCATAGGGCTGCTGTGTGGGCTAAATTATTAAACAGGGATTAGAACTGTGCCCTGGCATGTCCTAAGCACTAAGTGTTTCTTGTTTTATCGTTGTTGACACCCCTGCCCCGTCTCCTGCTATTCCCTGAGTTGAATACCCCAACTACTTAGCATTCCTTGTCTTTCCTGAAACACTGTTCCCACCACTTGAAACATCCCCTTCTCCCCATGACCTGTATGCCAAGTCCTACCCGTTCTCAGAGACCCAGCTTAAATGCTGCCTCTTCCAGGAAGCCTTTTCTTATTGCACTATCTAAAGTAGCCCTCTAGAAATTCTTTCTCTCACTTCCCCCTGTTTACTTCTAGCAGAGCATGTACACAGCCCACCCCCTCAAGCCTGTCTGCCTTTCCCCCTCTTAGGGCTTTGCAGATGTGGGGATGTATTTAGTTGAGCTATGGATTCCTTGAGAACAGAAACGAGGCCTGAGTTACTCCTGTTTTTCCTGGTGCCTAACACTTCACAGACCTTATTAGATGCTGAATGGTCAGAGGGAGGGAGGGAGGGAAGGGTCTGCAGCTGGATATTTTGCCCAGACGTGAGAGAGCAAGCTCCCTGTAAAATCCCCACCCAGAGGAATCCAGGGAGCTTCCTGACCTTCTCTGAGCCTCACTTAGAACTGTCTGCCCCTGAGAATTCTCTAGGAGCTGTAGGAGCAAGCACAGTGTTTCAAACTTCTGGCTTGGCAGCTAGAGCTCCCCAGCCTCAGCATGCAAAAGAGGGCCTCCAGCCTAGAGGATCTGACAAGACAGAAACTTGGGTTATGAGATGTGGGGTGTATTATTTATTGCTGTGTAACAAATCACCTTAAAATCTAGTGGCTTAAAACAACAATAATCATTTATTATTCCATTACTTCTGGGGGTCAGGAATTCAGACCCACAGAATGGCTTGCGACTGCTCCAAGATGTTTGAGGTCCAGCTGGCAGATTTGGAGGCTGGGGGCTGGCATCATCTGAAGGCTTGCTTGGGGCTGGAGGGTCTGCTCCCAGCATGGTCCCCTCACATGGCTGGCAAATTGGGGCTTCCCCGTGGGGGCCTCTCCATAATGCTGCTAGAGGGTCCTCATGGCATGGCAGCTGGCTTCCCCCAAAACGAGTCATCTAGGAGACCAAAGTAGAGACTGTAGAAGTTTTTAGGATCTAGCTTCAGAGTTTGCATATCATTATTTCTGCCGTATTCTATTGATCACAAATTTAGCTCTGATTTATGAGGGAGAGGACTATACAAGCTATAGCAGGAGGCGAAGATCACTAGGGACCATCTTGGAGGCTGGCTTCCACAGGAAGGAGGAATTCTGGGAGGAAAGCAAGAGCTCAGGTTGCCCAGCAAGGGAGGCTAGATGCTGAGTCCCTTCTCTGTTTTGCTGAACTCCTGCTCATCCTTCAAAACCCTGGATAGGTACTGCTTCCTCTGTGATGCCTCTCCTGATCTCTTTCCTTCTGTGCCTCCCATCCCTAAGTGAATTAATTGTTCCCTCCTAAACAACGCCTTCTCAGTGGGGGGGTCATCTGCCTCAAGGGGGTGAAAATTCATTCTTGTGGGAAGAGGGCAAAAAGTCTCACTCTTTTTATGTATAATGCACAGGTACACATATGGCGCATAAACGGATATATAGTATATCTGTGGTATTACAATTTCATGAGTGGGGTGGGATTAGGAAAAAATGCTTAAAGGTTTCTTAGGAGAGTGATAGTGAAAAGAAGATTGAGGAACGTGCGTGGTTCTACATCACTTCTATATTGCATACGGTGTTCCATTATTAAATGAATTACATTCTGTGGAGAATAGTTTATTCTATATCTGGGTGTTCCCTACTAGACTGTAAGCTTCTTGGGGGCAGGGACTCTTGTTTTCTTCACCTCTTAGTTGCCAGAGCCTCGCACAGGGCCTAGTACCCCAGTAGGTCCTCACTGAGTGCTAAACTGAACTAAGTGCAGGGGATAGACTGGGAGCCTGAAACCCTCCATGGCAGAGTTTCTCACAATGTGGACTTGACCATGGGGAGGCCGAGGACTTGGGAGAAAAATGCAGATCCTCAGCCTCCACCTCAGCAGAATCCCTATGTGTTGCCGACAGGCTCTTGTGGGTGATTCTCGTGCTCAGTCCACCACTGCCCTAGGCATCTGCTACCAGACACCTGGGCAGATCCAGGGCTCCGGCTGTGCATAGATGAGGGACACTGAGGGGCTAAGAATTAGACGGTACCCAGCAGTTTGGAGAGTTCTGGGGACCTGCATCACAGGGTGAGCCAAGGAGAACAGACTTCTCCCAGCCTGAGAAGTCAAGCAGGGGGATGTAGGAACAAAGATGTGGGTCCTGATGGAGAGTAGCCCTGGAAGATTTCTCCCTCCCCCCACTCTCGGGGAACACAGCCCCATTTGCTAACACAGGACCAGGTTCCAGGGACCTCCCGCCCACTCCCCACCTCCTGGAGGCTGAGCTTGTTTGTTTTTATTTATTTATTTTTTATTTTTTTGCTTTATAACAAATTTAATCAGTTATACATATACGTATGTTCCCATATCCCCTCCCTTTTGCGTCTCCCTCCCACCCTCCCTATCCCACCCCTCCAGGCGGTCACGAAGCACCGAGCTGATCTCCCTGTGCTATGCGGCTGCTTCCCGCTAGCTATCTACCTTACGTTTGGTAGTGTATATATGTCCATGCTGCTCTTTCACTTTGTCACAGCTTACCCTTCCCTCTCCCCATATCCTCAAGTCCATTCTCTAGTAGGTCTGTGTCTTTATTCCTGTCTTACCCCTATGTTCTTCATGACATTTTTTTTCTTAAATTCCATATATATGTGTCAGCATACAGTATTTGTCTTTCTCTTTCTGACTTACTTCACTCTGTATGACAGGCTCTAGGTCCATCCACCTCATTACAAATAGCTCAATTTCGTTTCTTTTCATGGCTGAGTAATATTCCATTGTATATATGTGCCACATCTTCTTTACCCATTCATCCGATGATGGACACTTAGGTTGTTTCCATCTCCGGGCTATTGTAAATAGGGCTGCTATGAACATTTTGGTACATGTCTCTTTTTGAATTATGGTTTTCTCAGGGTATATGCCCAGTAGTGGGATTGCTGGGTCATATGGTAGTTCTATTTGTAGTTTTTTAAGGAACCTCCATACCGTTCTCCATAGTGGCTGTACCAATTCACATTCCCAGCTGAGCTTGTTTGAAGAGATGGTAGAGGACTGGGGTGAGTGGGTCTGCTGTCGCCCAAGGGATTTGATCCATCCCTTAACTTATTCAAAACCGGGCTCCGAAACAGAGTTTCACAAATGGGAAAATGCATGTAATTTGTGTAATTGAAAAGGAGCACCGACTGCCTTTTGGGGGAACAATGCTTTCTGGACAGAGACAGCCTGGAATGCGTAATCAATTGTTTCTGTTTCCTGGTACTACAAAAATAGGGATTTGCGCCACAAAGGGGTGAAATTTTACCCTGGTGCTAAAATCAGTTAAATTTAACTTTTGCTTTTCGCTGGGCTTCTTGATTCATGGTTGCTGTGTCGAGAGGCTAATATTGTTTAAGTCGTGATGTGAGTCACCGGGAACGTCAGCTCCTCCAACTAGAGGCGAGGACCTTCGTGGAGTCCAGGGCGTGCAGTGCAGGCTCTGTCCCTGTCCTCCTGGTCAGACCCCACCATCTGAGCCTCACACTGGGAGAGACCCACCAGGGCATAGCCTGGGAGGCATCTGGGGAGGGTCAGGTTCTGGCTGTTGGAGGGCTGAGCATGTTCAGACTGGAGAAGATGCAGGGCGCTGGGGAGGAGGGAGAAATCTTAGCCTCCAGAACTGCATGGCTCTTTGAGAGATTTTGCTGGGTCTCTGAGATGTAGGTGGGGAGATGCAGGAGCAAGGCTGAAGTTAGAGGGGAGCAGGGTCCTCCTCTCCCTGCAAGCAAGCCTTTGCCGCTGGAGGCATCCAGCGTGGAGCAGACTGCCTGGCTGTGAAGTAGTGAGGTCCTGTTGCCAGAGGTTCCCTGAACACTCTAGTCTCATCCAGTCCCACTGTTGCTGAGATTTAATCCATAGAGTAGGCATACCCCAGGTTGCTGGCTCTCACACTATATGGTGAGAGTCATTTATGGGGGCCAAGGATGTGCTTGTGTTAATGCAGATTCCCGAGCTCCATTCTGAGCAGGTCCAGATTAAGGGATTCCTCAAATCCTTAAAGGACTGTGGACCCCACTTCTCACCCCCGCTGCCATTTCAGAACCAGCAGTTCAGGTGACGTGGATGCAGTTGGTTCCTGGGAACTTGCTTAGGCCAGGTGACCTCTAAGCCCCGCTCATCTCCCAGACATCAGGACTCTGACAAGTGCTCCTGGTCCACAGAATTTCAATTTACACAGCCCCTGTGGGAAAGAGGACATGGAGGAGACAGCAGGGGACGCTGCTGGGGCAAACATCCCCGGGACAAAGCCCGCAGCCTGTGGTGTGGCAAAAGGTGCTCCTCTCTTTGCCACCCACCCGCTCCTTCATGTGCCACCATCCACGTACAAGCTGTTCCCTCTGCCCGTGGTCTCTCTACCCGGCGGGTGCAGTTTGGCTGCCCCTTCCTCTGTGGAGCTTCCCGTTCCTTCCCCTGTGCTCCTTTACCTGCAGAGCCCTCGCATGGTGTTTGCTGCCCTGTGTCTGCACCCGCCCGGCCTCGAGCTGCCCTAGGGCAGGGCCTGGTGCAGTCCTGACTTAGATGCTGAGGGGTACCTGGGCACGTTTGCCGACCGAGGGCTGGATGCCTGCCTTCTAGACCTCAGGCTCATCCCTAACGATGAGGGCAGATCATCAGAGCCTGCCAGACCTAGAGGAACCCAAGGGCTTTCTACCTGCAGCCCCTTGGTAAAAAAGGACATAAAGGGCACCTGAAATGATCTCTGGCATGGCCTCAGCTCACATCTCCCATCTCTGGCCCTGATGCTTTTGAACGAATACGCTTCCTTTGGAAATGTTTTCAGACTCCCTTAGAATTCTTTCCTCGGAGATCTGAAGGGGGCTTGCTTCTGACCCTGCCTTGCACATTTTTGGAGAAGTTCTACAAAGCTCCCACCAACGTAGTCTGTCCTTCTGAAAGCACGGAGCCTGGGGAGCAGGAGGATTTGGTGCTGGGTGGGGAAGATGGAGGCAAAGCCAGCAAAGGTACAAGAGGTGTGGCCAGCGGGAGTTCACACCCTAAGAGCAGGACAAAACTCCTTCCTTCTTGGGAGTGAGATGATAGTTGCCTCAGCTTGCAGAGAGAAATAGCCTTGCTGATGAAAGTAAAGTCAGATTCCTGAAGGGATAAAGGGCTGCTCGCAGGAAGTTGCAAACACTATTTCATCAAGAACCGTATCCCGCAGAGCCTGTCCTTTAAAAAGGCAGCTGCAGCAGATTATTAAATTGTAGATGCATTTCTCCTGGCACCATCCCAAGCCTCCCCTCAGCAGCCCACCCTGCCTCCTGGCCTGCCTTGGCACTCCCTCGAGGACCTTCCTGGGCAGGAACATTTCAGTTTGTGTGATGGGGTTGTCTCCTCGGCCAAGCTCATTTGAGGGAGTGGAAGTGAGGAGGGCATGTGGACAGGAGAACCTCGACTCTGTGTAACTGTTGGCACGTCTAGGACTTGATTTCTGAAAAAACTAAGTCATGCTTGGTTTTGACATTTAAGGAACCAAATCTGTGAAAACCCTCAAATCAAGCCCTTTGCTATTTACTGAGTTCCAACATAGCTCTAAACTATCGGTCGATGCCATTTCCTTTATAGGAACAGAAACTTTGTCATCTGACTTGATTTTCTCATGTGATTATCTTATTAAAGCTGTAGGTTGCCTGAGAAATCAAAAGATTGTTTCTTACTTAGCTGTGGTTTGTGGAATTTGAGGTAGATTCATAGAAGGACATAAGGTCTTAGCAATCATTGGGTCCAGTCTCCCTGTTGCACAGACTGGGAAGCAGAGGCCCAAAGTGGGTAGGATCTTACCCAAGTTCTCACAGTAACAGCAAAGCTGGGTCCCATGGCTCACTCTCCAGTGCTTGGTAATTACACCATGGTCTTATTTTATCTTTCTCAGCCTCACTTTTCTCTTATGTAAAATGGGAATAGCAAATTAGCCTAATATGTTTTGTGCAGTTGTGAGAATCAGTGAAGGCTTTTCCTCTTAGGTGAAAGCACCTTTATAGATACAAAACAGTAGCTGCTGGTACAATGTTATGATGTAATAATGTTACAATGACAGGGACTCCTCCCCAGGAGCAGACCTCCGATTATAGCCCCTGTTTTGCATCAACAGCAAAGGTTATTTACTCTGGCACTGCAGACCCTGAAACTTAAGGCATTGGGGGCAAGATAGGGGTTCTTCAGCAAGACACTCAAGGTGCACATAACGTCTGCTTCTCAGCCCCCAAGAGTCAAAATCCAGCAGGCCAGAACTCCACCACTGCCCAGCCCATGTGGCTGCCACACCCTTGCCGTGGAGTGACAGAGACTGTGGACCTGATTGAAAACCACTCAGGAGCCACGGTGTGATTAGCCACAGTTGGAAACTTCGCTGCCGCTGCTGCTGCTGTGCTACTCTCTAAGAAAGAGAATGGAGGCCAATAATCCAGCGCGGGTTGGAGCCATTTCTTGGCGCTGGTCTCTTGAGGGGCCATTTAGCACATTAATAACCTATGAGGTGCTTCCACCTTCTGGATTCATTAAAAAAAAAAAAGGTGGGGGAGGAAAAAGAGAAGAAATATTAAAGGCATGCATTATGGGCCAAGTAGAGGGGGAGGGAGAGACCCTGAGGACTGGAGAGTATGGATAGGCCTTCCTGGCCATGACATTGGATGCCAGTAAAGTAAGGTTCTGGGAGCAGGTGGAGTGTCATACATGAGGGGAGGGAAGGTTGCTAGCTATTGGTTTGCATACAAATGGGTGGGAGGAAGCATGAGCCCTCAACAGGGCTCCAGCAGAACCCACTGATCTTCTGTGGGGAAGGGGAAGCGTTCTGTTCTCATTCATTCATGCTCGTATTTGTTTATTCATTCCTTTATTCAACAAGTGCAGGGCCTCCCTGGTGGCGCAAGTGGTTGAGAGTCCGCCTGCCGATGCAGGGGATACGGGTTCGTGCCCCGGTCTGGGAGGATCCCATATGCCGCGGAGCGGCTGGGCCCGTGAGCCATGGCCGCTGAGCCTGCGCGTCCGGAGCCTGCGCGTCCGGAGCCTGTGCTCCGCAACGGGGGAGGCCACAACAGTGAGAGGCCCGCATACCGCAAAAAAAAACAAGTGCAGTGCCTGCTGTGTACTCTCCCAGGCCAGTGCAAATTCCACTGCCCAGCGCTGCCACCCCAGGACAGGTGGATATGGCAGAAGAGCAGTTGGGCATAGTAGCCAGAACTGAGGCCTAAAATCTAGAAGCTCTGGGTAATTGTCCCTCCTATGTCTGTCACTGACAGCAGCCTTGGGCAAATCGGCAAGCCTCCTGGAGCCTCACTGAACTCATCTCTGAAATGGGCTAACTAAATCTGCCCTTCTTCTGGGGCCATTGAGAGCATCAGATAGGACAGGGAAGGTGGAGCAGGTGGTAGCCCTTTTCAGACTGGTGCTCCTTACAGATTAAGGATCATATTACCATACTGATGCTGTTGGCATCTGAGCTGCCAGCCAGACCCTGGACAGGGAACTCCTTGAAAAATTGTGTCTCCATTTGTCTCTAGATTAAAAGTTTTGTGGATGAAATGAACTATCACAGACCACGAAGGTGATTCAGAACAGTAAAATTAAAACAAAGAACCTGCAGGAGAGGCCAAATAAGCCCAAGGCATATGTGAAAGGTGCACATGCTCTTTTCTGATTGAGTTTTCACAGAAGCAGAGGAAAAAAGGGCACAGTGCTACCAAGTGCATGGCAGTTCCCAGTCTATTCCTGCCAAGGACCCAAGCTGTATCTTTCCTGTCCATCTGGTAAAAGATTCAATTCAAGGTTCTGTCCCCCATTTTTAATTCAAGACCATGGTATCTAAAGTAATATCAATTCCCAGTGTGCAACTCCAATGGCCCCATTGTTGATGAGTCTTTCACTGCCTGGAAGTATGCTGGGTATAAATAATTCATTCTAAATAAATAAATTACTCGCACTGCTTACGGTATGGCTGATGCTGCTAGGAAGCAGCACAACCACAGATTATGTTGAATCAAGTCTGGAATTACAAGTTGAATCTGGAAAGAACTGGAAAGGTAATCAGAAAAGTAAGTCTCTCTAGGAGGACAAATGTGTATAATGGGTATAATACCAACCTAATGGGGTAGTAATAATACATGTGGAGCAGGAAACGTGGACAGGAAAGGCTCATGCAAATGGGGACGAACTGGTCACCTTCACCAGGCCCTGTCCTATTTCTAGCAGCCTGGTCTCTGAGTCCTTTTTTAGTGCTCCAGGTGATTCTGATCACAGCAGTGGGTGAGAACCCCTGCCTTAGCGTGACGGGCCACCCTCAGGTGGAGACTGGATGGCTCCTGGTGGGGATGCTCAGCGGGCATTCAGGCACCAGATGAGGGGGTTGGACTAGGCAGTGTTTCTCAAGTGTATCTGATGGTAGGACTCATCAGGTGAGGCAGAGTGGGGGCCGGGTGCTGGTTTACTGGTTAAAAATCAGATTTCCAGCTTCCCTGATCAGCATGTCCAGGGAAGAAGCCTGGGAAGCTGATTTTAAACAAATGCCTTGGCTAGTTCTTATCATCAAGGAAATACTGGTCTAGAGGTTCTCTGAAGCAGTGTGGTCCACGGACCAGCAGCAGCACCTGGGAGCATGTTAGAAATGCAGACTCCCAGGCCCCACCCCAGCCCTACTCACCCTGACTCTGAATTTTAACAACATCCTAGGTGTTTCTTGCCAATCGAAGGTACCTGTCACCCAGGATTACCTGGAGTTTCTGAAGGACAGCCAGGTGTGTCAGCTGAGTGGGAAAGGGTTTTGAGGCTAAGTGTTCAGACTCCAGTTGGCTTAGGGGAGAGATCTACTGATTCAGCCCCAGGATCCACTTTTGGAATGTCAGAGTGAAAATGCAGGTGCAGTCAGTGTTCTCAACACCTCTGGACGTCCCTGCGGTCAGCATCATGGACCACAGGGGCTCTTGTCAAACTGTGGTGCTCGAGCCTCAGTGTGACAGGCTGACCTGGGAGTCTCTTTCAGCCAGAAAGGCCCCTGATCCCATAGTGGCCAGGAGTGCAGAGAGAACTTGTGGCTCCAAATAAGGAACAAAGGAAAGGGCACTGGCTCAACATGAGAATATGTGGCTTCCCATCCTGGCCCTGCCATCTTCAGCTGGGTAGCCTTACACAAACCACTTCCCCTTACTGGAGCCTGAGCATCATATCCATACCTGTCTGCTTTCCTCCCAGGACTGTGCTAACACTGGCGCTAGGCAGGGCCCGGGGTGCTTGGTGGCTGCTGGGCAGGTGCTCTGGGACAAAAGTACAGGGCTTGTGTCATGGTATGACATTGACTGCCCCATCCTTGTCCTGTTTGATAAAGTGGTCTTGTGCCTATTTGTACAGACGAGGAAACGGAGGCCCAGAGGGGCTAACATGCTTGGTCAACTTGTAATACTGATGATACCCTGTTTTTCTTGGGCTTGTGGTCAGATGGGCTGGGGTTCCCATACAGGCTCTGGCACTTACTAGCTGATGGCCTTGGGCAGATGACGCTCCCACTCTCAGCCTTTCATCTGTGATGTGGCAGTGGCATCGTACTAACCCTAGCTGGTTGTGAGATGACCTGAGATGATGCCCACAGTTTCCCGCCCCATGCTCACACTCCTTCAAGGACCAGGGCACCCATGTGGCCTCCTGATCTACCTCCTGGGATCTGGGGCCAGCTCCCTGAGGCTACCTGTGTAGCCTCTGTACATCCCTCCCTGGGCCTCACATTGTAAAGGGAGAGGGTTGGGCCAGCTGATGGGCCAGATAACCTTGATAATGTCACATCCCGATTCCCTGTATCCCCTGTGGCTCAAAGCCATCAGCACCTGCCTTCACCCTGTTAGCTTCCCTCTTGGGCCCTGCATGCGATTCCCTCCCCTAGGGGCTCACGGGTTGGGGCCTGGTTCCCCTTCCATTCCTAAGCCACTTACCACTTAGGCATGCAGTCTCCCCAAGAGCTCTCCAGGCAGAGAACCCTCCATTCTAAGGTGAAGGAAGTGACCCCAGAGAGGTGACACATCCTGCATAAGGCCATTCCGTGAGTGGCGGCAGAGCTGTGATACCAGCATTCTGTTCAGTCCCCCTCTAGTCCATTCCCCGCGTGCTAAGGGATAGAACCTGCTCTCTGCAGCTCTGGGGGCTTTGCCTATGCTGTGCCCACTGCCCGATGCCCTCTCTGTTACCCCTCTGCACCTGGCGGAGTCCTCTGCATTTCTGATATTTAGTTCAAGTGCCACCTCTTTGAAGCCTCCCTAATCTTCCACAACCCTGCTCCCCAGCTGCAGGAGGTCCCTGCCCCCTCCCTCTGCCTCTTCATCACTTATTTCATCTCTGCCCTTTCTTCAGTATATTGCAGTTTTCTGATGAGGGTTCAGTGTTACCCACCACACTGTGAACTCCTTCAGGACAGTCTTTGCCAGTCTGAGCCTTGGCTGTACCCCAAGGGCCTTGCACAGAACCTGGCACTGAGTAGGTGCTCAAAAAGCATGAATGAACACATCTGGGTGGCACGTTACAAAACCAGTTTGTAGTACTACTAGCTACATTTCAGTGGCCTTGGCTGTGGGGCAGGCATGATTCTAAACACTGTGCATAAATGAACTCATTTCCTCTACACACCAACCCTGTGAGCTGGACACTACTCTCCTCATTTCACAGATGAAGAAACGGAAGCACAGAAAGGTTGGGTGTCTCGCAAGGGCTTGCCAGGATGAAGTGGTTCTGGAGTCCATGCTGGCATCCACTAAGCGCACTGCCACACATAACCTCATCCAGTCCTCAGGGCAGCACTGTGGGGAAGGAAGAACAGGTATCATCTTAGTGAGGCAGAATGAGGAAAGTGAGATGCAAAGAGCAAGACTTGCCCTGCTTCCTGCTGTGAGCAGACCTCAGGGTGCAGAAGTGGGGGCTGCAGAGGCTCCCTCCAAGTCTCTGGGGCCCCTCCCCAGCCCACCTTGCCTGTCAGCAGACGATGACACAGCCTGGCGTGAGCCTGTCTGTGCAGACCTGTGTTCTCCCTGTAAATCATTTATGACACAAACACACACACACACGCACACACACACTTTTTTTTTTTTTTTTTTTTTTTGTGGTACGCGGGCCTCTCACTGCTGTGGCCTCTCCCGTTGCGGAGCACAGGCTCTGGACGCGCAGGCTCAGCGGCCATGGCTCACGCACCCAGCCGCTCCGTGGCATGTGGTATCTTCCCGGACCGGGGCACGCACCCACACCCCCTGCATCTGCAGGCGGACTCTCAACCACTGCGCCACCAGGGAAGCACCCCCCCACACTTTTAAACTTATTACTCATCCAGTAACTTGTTGTATGTAAAAAATGAATGTTTTTTTTCAACTCAGAAAATAGATGGACTGGTTGTCATGAAAATCAATAACATGCTAAATATTTCAAGCATATGGTACTTAGAGTTCTACTCTAGGTGGTTTTGTAATGAATGGCTTGATTTTTTTTAATAGAGCATAGCCTACTTTCATTTTGAATTATACAGAAGGCTTTTGCTTTGAATCTGTTTACTAAGAAGATTAAATAATTGATTATTTCCATGATGCCGAGATAGAGCATTATACAGTAGGAAGCGCTCGACTTGAGGAAAACAATCTGAGGTCAGATGACTATTCAGACATTATGTCCGAATGCGGATATAAGCGTAATTTTCTCAAAGTTCCCCCAAGTTCCCACACAAGCTGTTGCATGGCACTGTCCTGGTTACTTCTAAGATGGCATGTTGGCTTTGCGTGACCAGAAAATGGCTCCCTTCTAGTTCTGGGTGTCTTCTGAAACTCCAGGCCCCTTGCTATAGTAATGGGTATGTAGATGCTCAGCACAGCAAAGCAGCTCCGCCTCAACCCAGCACCCATACTAGCAAGAAGGGATCTTTGCTCAGTTCTCAGTTTCAACACCACTTCTCTGGGAAGCCTTTCCAGCCAGATCACTGCCTCTGCTAGAGACATCCGTGGCACCTGTCTCTCCCTGCCCTGCAGCATCCTTGCAGGTTCAGTTCCCAGTTCAGTGTCCAGCTTGCCTGAGAGTTGTCAGCTCCCTCCATAGGGTGAGATCACATCTCCTTTGCTGGCAGCTAGAATCCCAGAGCCACGCATGTGGCCTGGAATATAGGAGGACCTACAGGAATTCTTGTTTTGTTTTTGTTTTGGGGTTCCTTCTTTCTCAATCTCTCACTTTTAGATAAGTAACATTGTGAATTCATGGATAAAGTATATTAAATGGATTGTATTCCAATCAGTTGCAGACATTTTTAAATGCAGACATTAAAGCAGTTTTTGCTGCTCTACTTATGTTTCTGCCTTTCCTCCAAATTTTCTTCCAGTCTTTTATTTTGAAAAATTTCAAACCCACCAAAAAAGGTAAAAGTACAATGAGCATCATATACCCTTTACCTAGATTCACCAGTTGTTGGCGTTTTGCCATGTATGCATTTCCCTCTCCCTCTCTCTCCCCTACCTGACCCCGCCAGAACACGCACTTATTTTTTGTTAAAGCACTTGACAATACTTTGCAGATGCAATGACATTTCATACCTAAATATGTCAGCATGAATCTCCTAAGAATAATTAAATTCTCTTACATAACCATAGTATAATTATCACATCTAAAAAACTAACAGTGATACAATAATATTACCTAATATATGGTCCATATTCACATTTCCCCAGTTGTCCCCAAAATGTCCCTTTTGCCATTTATTTGTAGGGGTGGGTGGGAGGGGATCAAGGGTCCAACCGGGAGCATGCATTATATTTGTCATCATGTGCTTAGTCTTCTTTAACCTAGAATATCCCTCCTACTTTTTTTGGGGGGGGGTGCTTTCAGGATATTGACCTTCTTAAAAATCTCAAGCTAGTTGTTTTACAAAATGTCCCCAAAATCCAGAATCTGGATTTGTTTGTTTGTTTCTTCACAATTAGATTCAGGTTAAACAGTTTTGGCAAGATTAAGCTACATTTTTTTTACATCATCTTCTCAGTGCATTGCATCAGGAGGCCCACGTTTGAAATATTATCAATGATGCTAAATTTGATCACTTGGTTACAGTGGTATCTGCTAGATTTATTGTGAAGATACCTTTTTCCCTTAATAATTTTTTTTTTTTTTTTTTCTTTTTGCGGTATGTGGGCCTCTCACTGTTGTGGCCTCTCCCACCGCGGAGCACAGGCTCCGGACGCGCAGGCCCAGCAGCCATGGCTCACGGGCCCAGCCGCTCCGCGGCATATGGGATCCTCCCAGACCGGGGCACGAACCCGTATCCCCTGCATCGGCAGGCGGACTCCCAACCACTGCGCCACCAGGGAGGCCCTCCCTTAATAATTATTATGTAATCTGTGGTGTGAGACTTTGAGACCATGTGAATATCCTGTCCCCCACGATCTTTCCCCCGATGGTTTTAGCATCTATTGATGGTCCTTGCCTGAATCACTGTAAATTACATTGGAGTTGCAAACTGGTCATTTTCTAATTCTCTTCTTCCTTCCACATTTAAGCTGATGTTCTTCTCTACAAAAGAGTGTTCCCTTTTGACCCTTTCTTTCCTCCTCCTGCCCCATTCTCTCCCTTCCTCCTTTCTCTGCTGTCAGTTTGGGTGCTTAATATTTTACCTGCCTTAGACTTGGAGTCAGCCATTTCTCCAAGGATCCCTGATTCTTTCTGGTGAATCATATTTAGAAACCACAATCTGCATGCTAGGTATGCTCATTGCTACTGGGGTTCACTGCTTCTAGATTTTTGCAGTGAACTAAGGTCAAAAATATAATTTTTAATGTTTTAAACAAAAAATGTTTAAATTTGAATCTGAGTATCAGGAGATAATCACACAAATGTAGGACATCCTGCAAGTCTCCTGGCCTGGATTCTTCAAAAAAGTTAATGTTGCAGAAAACAAGAGCAACAGCAGAAGGGCAGAGGACTGTTCTAGATGAAAAGAGACTAAAAAAATATAACAATCAAATGCAAGCCTCGTGTGTTGATTGGATTCTGAATTCTTAAAATGTAAAGGGCATATTAGGGAAATCAAAGAAATTTGAATGTGGACTATAGATTAGATGATACTGAACTACTACTCATTTTTGTAAGTGTGATAATGATGCTGTAATGATACCAGAGAATGTCATTATTAGGAGATGCATTGTGAACTATTTAGGAGTAAAGTGTCAAAATGTTTACAAGTTAATTTCAAATGTGTTGAAAACAAAAACGCATGCGTGTGTGTGTGTGTACATATATGTATGTCTCTCTGTGTGTATGTATACTTATATGTGTGTATATATTTATAGAGAGAGGAAAGCAGATGTGGGAAATGGCGAAGGGTGAAAGGTATATGGTGTTCATTGTACTGTTCTTTCAACTTTTTTGTAGGTTTGAATATTCTCACAGTAAAAAGCTATGAATGTGTGTGGGGTTGGGGATGGGGAAGGGACTATATCCCTCCTTATTTGGACAATAAAGATGTGTCCAGAAGTCCCCTTATAGATTTTTCTCCATGTGATTACATTAGCAACTTGATATATTCTTTTTTTAAATTATTTTTTAATATACTCTTAAGTGCCTTTGTTTTCAGTTTTCAGGGATTGATTTTTTTATTGTTAATTAAATTAATTTTTAAAACATATATAACTTTTTAAATTAAATTTTAAGAAAATTTAATTTAAATTTTAATTAAATTAATTTCCCTCTGATTGACGTTTTCCCACTAGCTGCACTCCAAACTAGCCTATCTAGAGTTACTGTTTCCCAGATCCTCTCTTACTAGGCTAAATGATTGCAAAACGTGGTTTAAGTCATTTTAAAATATTTGTTTCTCTTCTTTATCTGAGTAATTATACTGTTTCAGCTTATTCTGCAATGGCTTTGTACATATCCAGTTGGATGAGTTCGATTATGATTTATTGAATTGCTTCAAAGCAGGTAGATCTGTGTTTAAGGGTCTTATTTTTGGTGTTATATTTTTAACTGATTGTATGACCTCTGGGGAAGCATTCAAAGTAGAGAATTCTTGTCTCCGATCCAACTTCCCTCTCTCTGTTCCATGCCACCTCTGTAGATAACCATTTTTATTAGTTTTAAATGTATTCTTCCAGTGTTTCTTGTTGCAGATATGCACAAACGTGTGTGTGTTTATTTTTCTTTCTCCTAATGCAAAAGCTAGCATACTATATGTGCTATTTGGCACGTTGCTTTTTTCAATTTATTTTCCTGGAGCTTACTGTTTTATCACTATGTAAAGACATTCTTTATTCTTTTTACAACTGCATAGCACTTCTTTGTGTGGATATACTATAATTTGTACAGCCAGTCTGCTATCAATAGACATTTGGGTTGTTTCCAATCTGTTGGAATAACCTTGGCCATATGTCATATTTGTGCCAGTGTAAGTTGGGGGTGAATTCCTAGAAGTGGGATTTCTGGGTCAAAGGGAAAATGCATCTATAATTTTTCTAGAAAATACAGCTTTACTGAATGAAAGAGAATACTAATGAATAAACTTGATTAAGAAGAACAGAAAGTAAAAGGCTGATATCTAAATGGAGACATAAAACAATTAGACTAAATAATTCTCTTTGTGAGAGAGGCTGGTTTAAAACCCTTTTGGCAATGTTGTCTCTAATCCAGCGATTTTCATTTTCTCGCCTAAAGAGAGAATTTGCCTTGGTTTGTAAATTAAACATAGAATTACAAGATCATGAAATTTTAGAGCTGAAATAAAAATCCACCTGGTGCAGTCTCCTTATTTTAGCAGTAAGGAACCTCAGGCCCAAAAAGAGGAGGGAAGAACAGAAAGATAAAGAAGAAATCACAGATTTAGTTCATTCCATCCAGTTCAATGAATGGTAGGTAAAATATCTGCCTTGTAATAAAGCAAGAGTCAAATGTAAAATTGTGCTACTGAGCACCCTCAAGATATTACATGAAGAGCACGGCAGTTCAGACCCTTGAGTGCTTTCTGTTGCAACGATCTCTCCTTCAACAGAACTCTCTTGGGGTAAATGGATTTTGTTTCACATCTTTTATGTTACTCTAAGGCATTCAAATGTAGTCATGATGATAAGTTGGATCAGGTAGAGGGATTGACTGGCCGTGTGCATTCTGGCTGATGACGTGGGTCGTCATGCTTGCCGAGGGTAGTCTGAAATTACATAATCATGGCGTTGGTAGCATTCTGTTTTGATTCCAAGTAGGCAGCATGGAGCAGCAAATGAGTTTAGCTCAGCCCAGCTGTGGACATGTGCTGTGAGCCTGGGCAAGTCCCTTGTCTTCCCTGGTCCTCATTGTGTAAAATGAGGAGTTGGACAAGCCCAGGATGGCAGATAAATGAATGCATTGGTGCCATTACTTTCCCCCTCCTGTGCTAATTGCAGACATAACATAGTTGATCACCACACTCTCTTCACTGACTTAACCCACTTCTCTTGGCAGCCACTGTCAGCCTGTTGATGATATAACATAGACTCAAGCCTATTTACCACCTCCGGCTTGGATGGTTACTTAGAGTTACCAGGTAGAATACAGGGTGCCTAGTTAAATTTGAATTTCAGATAAATAAAGAATAAGTTTTTAGTATAATTATGTCCCCAATATTTCTAAATATGGCAACCCTCTTAGGCCCCTTCTACTTCTACAGTTATTTCTCTTTTTTTTCTATGTAATTAATTTCTTTCATTTGAGAGATCCACCCTCTTTTTGGTACTCCTGATAGTGCCTGTTCTCCCTTGCCTAGCTAAGAGTCTAGCTCATTCTACATCATTTGAATTTATATTATGGTTTAATTTAGTGGAAAGTGATGGAAATTTGAGTAGATTTTTATTTCTGAGGGTCATACATTCTTTAAGACTCCTTAACACACCTGCAGTCCCATGTTTCCCAGACATCATTTGCATATCACTTTCTTGATTTTACCAGATCTGTATAACACTTGTATTATTAATTTATTTAGTATTTTCCTTTAAATCAACTCATCCTTTTATTTAAATACCATGAATGGAAAATCAGCATCATTTACTAAGAAGAAGTGTAAGAGAAAATAAAGAGAAAACATACCTATTAAGATATAAAATATTAGACTGGGGCTCACCTGAAGTCACTGGGTGTGCCACCAGCAGTGCACATAAAACACAACACGGAAAAATACAAACTCCTTGCCGGTTTTGGAACCCCTTTCGTGACCCTGGTGGACAACCCTTGAGCGTCTCCTTGAGTACCTTCAGTGATGGGGAATTCAGTGCTTTGCAAGGTTTTGATTCATTCTTGAATACCTTATTATTAAATACTTCTTCTTCTTCTTCTTCTTTTTTTTTTTTTTTTTGCGGTACGCGGGCCTCTCACTGTTGTGGCCTCTCCCGTTGCGGAGGCACAGGCTCCGGACGCGCAGGCCCAGCGGCCATGGCTCACGAGCCCAGCCGCTCCACGGCACGTGGGATCTTCCCGGACCGGGCACAAACCCATGTCCCCTGCATCGGCAGGCGGACTCTGAACCACTGCGCCACCAGGGAAGCCCTAAATATTTCTTCTTTTATTGGTTCATGTTAGCCTCCCTGAAATAGTCATACATTGATCTGAGTTTTCCTATTTATTTGAGAAATATTTGAGTGCTTCTTACGTGACAGCTTGAGTGCTTGTTATCTTACATTCTTATGGAGGGAAGTAAGGATGCAATTACAGTACAGTGTGATAGATCTGATGGGGCTGGGGTGGGGAGGTGCACTTGGCCTAGACTGGAGGTGTTCAGGAAGGCTTCTTCATGGGGGAATGAGAGAGAGCCTTGTATGCTTTGGGAAGTAGAAGGCTGGAGTGAGAGGGTGAGAAAGGAGCCTGGAGCAGTAGAAAAGGTGAGGGATGAGCTGACCAGGTGGGTGTTGTAACCCTCACCTTCTATTAGCATAGGACTTAACTTCCTATAGAACATTTTCACAACCAAGTTCTCATTTGAAAAAAAAAAGGAGCCCTGGAGAGTTAGGATAGGACTTATTCTCTCCATTTCACGGGTGGGGAGACTGAGGCCTAATGGATTGCTAGTGAAAGTGCAGCTGATACATGGAGGAGTTGGGTCTTGATGTTCCATAACCACATACCCGTGCTCCTTTCCTTGTGCCCCCAGCCCCAGCCTCACTGGTCCAGGATGACCTTCTCTGTCCCACTGAAGAAGACTTCACATTCTTGGAAAGCGCCTTTGAATCTTTTATCTTGATTTAACTTAATTTCCCCAGGACTGATCATGAAGCAAATCTCAGCGGTCTGGAGTCCAGCATTCTGCTCTCCTTTCCTTGGTTATGGGAGGTGTTGGCTCACAGGGGTAAATGAAACCTACAATGACCCCTTCTTTTAGAGCCCAGTTGTCCGGGCTGTGAGATGCCTGGCGACCTCCACCCTCCTGACCTTTCTATGTGCTCTCTCTCTGTGTGTCAGTGGGCAGGTGGCTCACAGCCCCCCTCAGGAGTCTTGGCCTGTCCTGGTTGAGTGACTTCTGGGTAGAGTACTGCTACCCAGAGCTTTGCCCGGACTCCCTTTAGATGCTCCAAGGTGACAGGCCCAGCTAAAACCCTGTCTTTCTCAGCCACACAAACCAGTGCCTGCCTTCCTGTTCAGCCCCATTCTATATGAAAACCATCGTGAGCTCTTGTCTGGAAGGCAAGCATGGAGGCATTTTGTGCTCCCACTGTCTCCCTTGCCCCTCCTCTTCTCTCTCTTCTCCCATAGCTACAGAGAGGATTGGAGACAGCCCGAAAAATGCTCACAGACCAGTCAGTGAAATGGGCCTGGCTATCAATTACTTCTCAGCATTCCACAGCAAGGGCAGGAAACAGTGTTGGAAGAACTGAGGGATGGCAGGGAAGGCTACATGGAGGAGGTGGCTGTGAGCAGGCCTGGACAGATGAATAGGAGCTGGCCCTGAAGAGAAGGGAGAATCCAGCAGATGGAAATGCTGCATCCTCTCCCACTGCAAGCATCACGCTGGGCCCCAGCACACCTTTCCCCTCCATAGATGTGATGTCAACCTATTGACTAATTAGAGGTGCTAAATTGACATGAGGAGACATGATTTTTGCAGTGTGGTAATTAAAAAGCAGTTGGCTTCACAGCTGTGATCACATAAGAGTGCTTCTTACCCCTGAAGACATCAGCTGAAAGCAAAATGCAAAGGAGTTGAGGAAACCAAAGAGTCTTCTAATGTGACTTGTTAATTTCCTGTATTTGTCACCTACACAGCTATAAGGGAGAAATGAATGAAGCGTCTTATCAGAAGTTTAAGAGAAAATCAAAGACATATGTTCTAATTGTACACAATTAAACAAGCAATATAATCATTATTATATTTAATTAACAAGACATTTTAAAATTGCCAGGTTAGTATTTAGAAGGCCCAATTTAGAATTATTTCTCAGCCTGGTAGTAGCCACGTCACTGTGAGCAAACCCTTCCATTCTCTGAGGTCTCTCATCTGTAAAATGGGTAAACTCTTCTCCACTCTGCCCTCCGCAGGGTTGCGGTGTTATTGAAGGAAAGGGCTTTGTAAGTTAAAAGTCTTTTCATAATTGTAAGAAATACCATCCAATTCTCATAACTTGTAAGTCTAGAAGCTGTGATCTAACATTAACAGTCATTAGTTGGGCGCCTGTGTTATTCTGATCCTTAGAATAGCACTAAGGTTGGGGGGGGAGTGGCTTGTCACCCTGGTTTATAGAGGGGACAGATCCCAAAAGGTGAAGTAATGTTCCTGAAGTTGCATAGTGAGTGGTGGAGCTGGCATTCAGACTCAGCCTGTCCAAGCTGAAACTCCAAATTCTGACACCTATGGGCCATACTGGTTTCTCAGCACCAGCTTAGTTTGGCTCTTTCTCTATTTTACTCCTGTTTTTTACTTATAAAGGGGAAAAGAAGGATTTGAGGAAGTAATATTTATTTTACAACCTTCTTTACATAAAACAATGATAGAAATGTTGTAGAGGGGAGTGAAGAAGGAAATAAAAATCACAGAATGCCACATGGAAAAAATTGTATCTTAAAGAGCAAAAAATTAAGCTACTTTGCAATTTAATATTTACACATAAATAAAAGCTATTTCTCTTAAACCGGTGATGGACAGTTGGGTTTTGATTTTATTATTACTCTTTGAACTGAACATATATATTTTACACACTTATATATGTAGTTTATATTTCCTAATAAAAGTTTAAAAAAGAAAAATGCGAAGAATTTTATCTTCAGTAAAAAATCAAATATACATATGAGTTTTGTTTCACGTAATTGAATTGGAACATCTTAGACAATCGAAGCATAATAAGCCACGGATTCAGTATTGTTTTTTCTTTTAAGCAAATCTTCTTTTTTTTTCTTCTCTCTTCTTTTAAATGGACCCAGTTGCTTTCTCATCTTGTACCTGGGTGCCTCCCTAAGAAGCAGCCTTGTCACTGGAGAGATGAACCACGTTTCAAGAACAAAAGTCCCAAGTTTGAGCCCTGGCCTTGCCATTTGCTAACATGGGACTCTGAGCAAGTCACTTATCTCTCTGAGCTTCAGATTCCTCATCTATAAAATGAGGGCAATAAAGTCTACTCTATCTGTATCATGGGTTTTTGTGAAGATCAAAGTTAGACTAAAGCAGTAAACGAGTTTTGGAAATTGTTAATCACAGAGAAGAAGCATAGCAGTCTGTGGAATGAGTAAAGCCTGTGATGTTAGTCTCCCTGCTCTGCCAGTCTCTTGCTGTGTGACCACATGCAAGTGACTTAACCTCTCTGAGCCTCAGTCTCCTCATCTGAAAACTGCAGATCAAAATAGTGTCTACCTCATAAGGTGGTTTTGCACACTCAATGACAAAGTGAACCCTTCACACCAAGCCCTCCACACAATGCTTGCCCCACGGCAGGTGCTCGCTAGGCAGTACCTTGAAGGAGTCAAAATATCTGAGTTCAAATCCCACTTTGCCCCTTGCTGGCCATGGGGGCCTTGGGCACGGCACTGTGCCTTTCTGAGCCTCGGTTTCTCCATGAGGAACAAAGACAATTATGCCTTCCCAACCTCCCTCACGAATTGTTGCATGTCCTCAGTAAGGATACGGCGATGGACGTGGGTGGTAAAAATGGAACTGCTGTGCATCTCTGAGTGATTAAAACTAAAATTCATCAGCAGGAAGGAGAGGTGATTGTCCCCAGGAGGTTCCAGAAGAGGTTTCAAGCCTCAGAGCAAGCCTACGCATGCTGCCCAGCAGGCCTTGGTTGGAGTGGGGCCCCAAGAACTCGCCCAAATGCCAGACTTTCATTTTCCCTCCTTAACTCGGGAAATGTTTTGCGGCCACCCCACATCACGTTAATCTCACGGGCATCTATATTGAAGCACTTTGTGTCCAAACAGTTTTTTGCCAGGGCTTGGGTGCAGCAGTGACCTGGCGCAGATCTGAAGTGGAGCCCAGTTCCCAACGCACACAGCCCGGTGCCTTTGTATATGTCCTGGCACTGGCCACAAACAGGGTTTTGTCAGAAGCTTCCTGAGAAAGTTGCGTTCCATTCATCTTGGCTGAAAGGAACCCTAGATGACAAATACCTCCCTCATTTAATTACAGAAACAGTCAGCAAACCCATGGAAGAAGATTAAACCGAATGGAGAAAAGAGCAAGCCTCAATCATCTTCTCCCCGCTGGCATCTGGCCCACACTTCTCACCTAGGATTTAGCAACTAGGGGCGCTCTTGGTTATACTTTCCACCTGAAAAATGGTTTATTTCTGCAGAAAGTTTAAACTCTGAGACCCCAAACCAGGTAAAGAAGGAATTGCATTTAGAGAAGAATTCATCAGTGGCTGAGAATTTAATAAAGATCCTGAAATTGGGAGGTGTATTCACATTTTTCATCTAGACTTGAATCTACAAAGAGAAGTGAAATACAATGTCAGATCAAACGAAACACACACCCCCACAAAACTAACAAACTCCTTAATCATTTTCCTCAGTTGCTGGAGAGAGAAGTATAGAGGTGTGTGGTTGCAAAGAACCTTTGAAATCTTTGCTTTTAGAGATGAGAAAAACAGACACCCACAGAGGGGAAATACTCTGCCTTGTTCTCAAAGCCATAGAGACAGGGGTAAGCCCGGTTTCCCAGCTCCCTAAAGTGTCATTGTAGTTGTCTTCACTCTCCTATTCTCTCTGCATGTGGGTCCTTAATGTGAAGGAGACTCACAGTTCAACAGGCAGACCCTAAACTTTCACAGAATATTCCATGGCAAGCCGGAGCTCAGAGAGAGACGCTGATGGCTGTCTTCCCATCCCACTTTGCTGGTTAAGGGTGTGTCCCCCCAGAATCTCCCAGGACCAGCCATGCCCACCATGGACACTTGCTATGTTTGAGAGACTCTGGAAGCCTTGAAATAAGCTGTCTCTTCCCTGTGCTAGCAGGTCTCAGTAGAAAGACCAAGCCCTGGATCGTTGCCCCGTCTCACCTGGGACTGATGGGTCAGAGCTGGTTGAAGAAAGAGAACTAAATATGAAGTCAAAAGACCAATTCCATATTTCCTGTACTGACCTTGCATGGCTTATGTCACCTTTCTGGGCCACGGTTTCTTTAGTTGTGAAATGGATAGTAAATCCTACTTCAAAGAACTAAGGGACTCTAAGACTCACTGACAGCCTAGATGTTTGGAAGCTTCACGATGATAAAGTAGATGGGACAGTATTGAAAAAATCCTACCAAATTTTGCCTCTTGGCACTTGGAACCTTGCCTCATAAAATTACAACTGCCCTGAAAAATAATAGACATACTTTTCCCTCTCTCCTCCACAGTCTGTTAGGGCTTCTACCAATCAGAAAATTGGACAGCTATGCCTCTAGTCACAGTTGCTGTTCTTTGAGGCAACCAAGATGCTTTTTTCTAAATTCAAAGAGAGCTATAAATTCCTAGAAAAAGCTAGATAAGGAGTGGACAGGAGGGCACAAGAAACCTCTCAAGTAAAGCTTTATAGAAAAGAAAATCTATAGAAAAGAAAATCCCTGGCAGCAATGCATGACAAGAATTTAATGTATTGTGCTGATCCACAGTATCAGAAAATTAGCTGCTCATTAATACAGAACTGTGTAAGGTGGGAGCATACTAGACACCAAAATCTGTGCTTGAATATTTTTTCTCCAGTTTTCTGAGAAAAAAATACTCAATTATAATGTAAACAGACAGAAATGTATTGTGCTGATCCACAGTATCAGGGCCAAGGGCAATCCATATATTGTCTTTTGATAGGCCACCTCTGAAAATACCTGCCTTGCTTTTGAGGATGAGTACACTGAAAACACTTAACATTCAGCCTTTGAAAAAGTACCACAA
Organism: Mesoplodon densirostris; assembly: GCF_025265405.1. Lineage (NCBI taxonomy): Eukaryota > Metazoa > Chordata > Mammalia > Artiodactyla > Ziphiidae > Mesoplodon > Mesoplodon densirostris. The sequence continues at coordinate 25,336,156 of NC_082666.1, read as the reverse complement.
AAATAATAAAAGGTGCACAATACCCAGAAGTAGAGGAAGAGTCCAGCTCTGAAGATGAGCTGTTCTAAGATAAAGAAAAAAACTTTAGAAAGACTTTTGGCACCCTCAATCATATGCAGAAAAGACATGGTCTCCATGAAGCATGAGATAAGAGGATGGGACAAAAAGGGTTATGACCATAAAAAATTACTAGGAAATGGAAGAAGTCAATAACAATAAAAGTATGTCAAGGACAGTAACACTAATACTGAGATTGTTGAAAAGCAAATCAGCAAACCCACCAAACAGAGAACTTAAGTGGCTAACGTGTCTGTACAGCTACTCAACCACATCGCAGTCAAAGGGCTGCAAAATCAATTATAATGAAGTGCTACCTTATCCCTGAAAGTTGAGCAAAAATGTAGAAAGTCAGATAATACCAAATATTGGTCAATATGTGAAGAAATGAGAACCCTGGTACTCTGCCACTATGATTGTGGATGATACAGCCATTTTACCAGAAATTAATGAAACTGAATATGCACATACCCTGTAATAGAAGAGATAGAATAAAATAAGATGGTCTTCCAGAATGCAGAGGACAAGGACCAAGAGATGAAATCATGGAAAAAAATATGACAGATATGGATTTGGGAAATGAAAGACAACACATAGATAATCAGGTATTCCAGTGGTGAGGCAAGAATATATATGAATATTAATGTAATATAAATATAATAAATGCCTAGTATTATATTTTATATATAAATGTTATATTTATATAGTATATTTATACTTATGTGTATATATATGTGTGTGTGTGTATATATATATATATATATATTTTTTTTTTTTAGTTAAAAGACTTGAAGGTATAGATTGAAGGACTCCCTGTGTTCCAGATAAAATCAAGAGTGCCACACCCACATCTATTTAGGCAAATTTTTTGAATTATAAGAATAAAGAAAAAAAATCCTTCAGGCATCCAGAGAAAATCAGATACCTACAAATGAACAAGAATCAAAATATCCCTGGATTTCTCCTCTGCATCACTTTGTAGTTTCAAAGGGAAAAAATGGTAGCCCAAGAATTTTATATCCAGATAAATTCTACCATATGTCAAAGCAACAGAGGGTCATCCTAAGCAAATTTTCAACCCTTTACCCTTCTTCACAATATGAAAAGATGTTCTAGCAGGTTAAGACAAGAAGCAAGATTAATATATTCAGAATAGAGAAGTCTGAATACCAAAAGGAACAAAAGGAAACATTTTTTTAAAAAAAGAATAAGACTGCCAACAGGATGGTGAAAGCAAGACCAAGTATTTATTGCAGCAATAAGCATATATTTTAAAATCCATTCATGTGCTCATTTCAAGAAATATACTTAAAAACAATCTTAATGGAATACAAGTAAAAGGAGAATCAGAGCTATGGCAGGCAAATGCAAGCAAAAAATGAAGGTTTCAATATTAATATCAAGCGAGATACTAATTCAGTATTAATATTGAGCAAGATATTATATGAAACAAACAGCAATAAAATGACAAACAGGGTTATTTTACCTTGATAAATATTTTAATTCTCAGTTCATTCAATGATTATCTATTAAGTACCTGCTGTTTGCACTAAGGAAGTGTATACATTGCTGAAAAATAAAGATGTAATGAACACTTATCCTCAAAACAACATAAAATCAAAGCATATAAAGCAAAAAATGTGAATAACATGGAGAAATTGTCAGAGACAATAGAGAAAAACTTAACATACCTCTCAGTCTTTGATAGGTCAAGTAAGCAAAAATACAAAGTATGTGTTAATAATGTAATTGGTTAGCTGGATTATATCTTTTATACATCAGAAGTCTGATAAAGAATTTTATAGCTTACAACTAGAGACTGCATCTGCTTTTCTGGCCAACATTGGACTTTCACAAAAATTGATTGTATAATAGGCCACCAAAAAAAGCCTCAATAAATTCCAAAAGCAGACACTGTACACACCAAATTCTCAAAACAATGCAATAAAACTAGAAATGATAACAAAATTGTAAAATAAAAAGTACTCTCTGAAATAAATAATCCTTGGTTAGGGATTAGCTTGAAGCCTCAATCACAGTCTGTTTAGAAATGAACTTGGTTGTGTGAAATAAGGCAGGAGAGCCCAGAAAGATTGGGTCTTCGAGTTAGGGCGCTGATGCTAACAGGGCTGTTGTTGCAGATGCTGGGTAACTGTGCTGGGGGAGGAAGGTCTGGCAAGCTCATAGGATGCAGGGGACAGCCATCAGAGGGAGAGAGAGCACTGGTCCTAGAGTCCTTTAGGCCTGGATTCCAGTTCTGCTTTTACCTCTTATTGACTTTGGTGGGTATCTCAATAGCTTTCCATTTCTGGGCCTTGGTCTGCATATTCAATACTAGGGCTGTTGAGCTGTATCAGTGGTTCTCAACCTTCACTGGGCATTGTAATCACCTTGGGAAGTTTTTAAATTATACTGATGCCTGGGCTCTATGCCCAGAGATTCTGATTCACTTGGTTTGGAGTGGGACCAAGTCATCAATATTTTTAAAAATATCCCCATGTGATTCCAATGTGTAGCCAGAGTAGAGAGCTCCAGAGCTAGATGATTTCTCAGGTTTCTCCAGTTCTGAAGTTCAGCAGTGCTACCTGGCACCTGCAGTCTTTGCCCAGTGGAAGAAAGGTTTAGGAGGCTAAAGCTAGAGGAACAGTGATGCAAAGCAATCTAATCAAAGTGTGCATTATCTCAAATGGTGCAGAAAATGTCAGTGCCAGTTAATATTTTGCACCCAACATGATTTAGACCCGGGGCATATATGGTACTCCAAGCCCATTGTAAACACAATGGGCCATTTATTCACTGAACAGTAACCACTCTAATTACCTAGAGGGCAAACATATGAGGTTGTTCAAGCAACAATTAATTGTGGACCTGGAACTAATGGGACAATAACAGCAAAGTATCAACCAGAGTGTGATTCAGAAATCACATCAGAAAACCATAATTTTCCAGATTGTATCAGATAAGCATTTTGGGGGATGCAATTGCATATATACCAATCCCAGGTCCTGAAATAGTTGCTGCCTGATTTTTCTAATAGCTCCTTCTTACACTGACCATAGGAAGCTGGAAGTGTTATTTTAATCTTGAGAGAAGAATGAGATGCTAGGTTTGAGCAGACTGTAGAAAGCTTCTATTTCTTACACTCGCTATGCGACCTAAGTATCACCTTCAGGCAGGGGTGCTGACCTTGTTTGGTTCTAGGATTCTCTTTGTGAATCTGATGGAAGCCATGGATCCTCTTTTCAGAAAAATGTGTGTGTCTGTATGCACATACATGCCCACACAAGCTTTTCCATACAGTTTTCAAGGAGTTCTCAGACACTTTGCAGCCCCTCTGCGTTCTTGCTAGGCCATAGCCTCCGTTTGCACGCCTCCAGACACAGGGATCTCGCTACTTCCAACAGCAGGCCTTCCCTTGCTGGGCAGCTCTGGATTTGAGTGTCCTCAATATGTCCAGCTGGGATTTTCCTCCCTCATTGGGCCTTATTCTACCCAGAATTTTTTTTTAACAGTTGATCTATCCTTGACCTTTACCAGTCTTGGGATGATGTCCTGTCTCTGTGGGGATCTTAGAAATTGGTTCCTATAGGTGCTCTCTAGCTCTAGGTGACAGCTGATGGGTTGTTGTATGTTCAGCTCCAACAGACAGGACCTGCTGAGACTGCTGAGTGGATGCTGGAGATCCAGGGATCCTAGGTAGTGGCCATCTACCATCTGAGACAGATCAGGGAAAGGGACAAGATCTCCACTGCCCTGCTCTGCTAAAGTTTTGGGGGGAAAAGAAGTGCTTCCTCAGGTGACAGGAGGAGCAGTAAAGCAACTTCAGCTGGGGCCTGAGGGTGCCAGGATGTTACTTCCCTGGATGTTAAAGTTGGACTCTGAGATGTATTGGATCTAGAGCTGCTGAGACAGCAAGGGTGGGGAAGGAAGGCCGGTAGCAGCAAAGAGTGATCTTGCTCAGCTGTGCCCTCTCTGGATCAAAGATTTAAATGAAACAAGAGAAGGAAGGAAATACTATTTTTAAAAAATAGTATTGGAAATTCCCTGGCGGTCCAGTGGTAAGGACTCTGAGCTTTCACTACTGAGGCCACGGGTTCAATCCCTGGTCAGGGAACTAAGATCCCGCAAGCTGTGCAGTGCGGCCAAAAATAAAATAAAATTGTATTTATGTATTTTGAGCACAAAGTTTGGTGAATGAAGCATACTGCATAAGGTTAGATAAAGTAGCATTAACTAGTGATGCACAGACATAACCACAACAGTGGTCACAAAATTCTGGAGCTATCAGTACCCAACAACAACAAGATTACTATACAAGAGTTTATTAAATACTTGCTAGACACATGAAAAACAAAACAATTTGTCAGGGACCACAGGATCTTATAAAGCCTAACAGCCAACCAAGTCAGCCTGTTCTTGAACCTGTGCTGGAAGGTGCTCATCACATGTCGGTACTGGGTCTCCTCCGTCCTCTCACACCAGGTGACAAACCCGTGAGGATAGACAGGGGAGGATGATAGACTAGAAGGAACCATGGAGGAATTCTTTTATAATCTCAGAGTGGGAAAGACCTTTCTAAATATGGCATAAAACCCGAAGACAGAAAGAAAAAAAATTAATAAATTCAGCCACATTAAAAAAATACTTCTATACAGCAAAAGACACCATGAGAAACAGCAAAAGAAAAAGTACAAACTGGGGGAGAATTAGCAACTTATATCACAAAGGGTTAATCTCCCTACTATAAAAGATCACTGATCAATAAGTGATTACTACTAATCAATAAGAAAAAGACTCAGAGTACAATTGGAGAACAAGCAAAGGATGTGAACACTTTCCAGAAAGAAACTGCAAATTGCTCTTAAACATAAGAGAGATACTCAACCTCACTCATAATAAGGTAAATGCAAATCAGAACTACAAGAAGATACCATTCTTCTACCATCACACTGCAAAGATCAAAAAATTTGATAACCGCCTTCTGTGGATGAGGCTGAGGGAAAGAGAAAGCAGAGATCAGAGGAAATGTTATAGAAGAGGTGACATTTAAGCTGTGCCCTGTAGGACAGATAATTAAAATCCAATTTAGCAACTCACTGGCACTTAAAAAAAGAAGGACTAATAAAGGGAAAGATGGACGGATTTGACTACTGAGTGTAAATTAAACTATACACACACAAAATGTAAAAGCAAACAAACTGGGATATTTGCAGCAACTGTAATAGCCTGAGTTTGAATGCTGTACGTATAATAGTCTTCATTAAATTCAATAAGAAAAGCATTAGAATACCACTCAAAAAATAAGAGACATAAAAAAGCAGTTTCTAAAATAGGACATACAGCTAGTTATCGGCCACATGGAAAAATGTTCAACCTTATGTATAACCAATGAATGCAATATGATTCCAGTTTTTCAGTGATAAATCATTAATAAATTAGATGGAAAGATGTTTTATTTCCGTCCGTTGATAAGAGTGTGGTGAGATTGGCCCTCTAATTATAACTGTCTAGTGGGTGTGTTAATTGATGCAATCCTTTTTGGAAATAAATATCAAGTCTTTAAAAGCTCACATCCTTTATCTGGGAAATTTCACATCCTAGACTCTATCCTACAGAAATAGCCTGAAATATAGGGGGAAAGTGCCAAGCACAAAGACGCTTGTAGAATAATATGACAATAATGACAAATTAGAAACAGTCTAAATGCCCCCAAATTAAACATGATTCAGTAAATTATGCTGTGTTCATATGCTAGAATATTACGCTGCTATTAAAAAGTTTACATGTTAAAATGTTTACAAGAAGTTTTAACAGGACGGTTAAATGCTTGTGGGATAATGTTAAGTGAGGGAATAAACAGTTCAAATGTGTATGTAGAATGATCTCAAGAATCTTTTTTTAAAACATTGTCGTGCATGGAAAAAGGATCAGAAGGAGCTAGACTACAACATTAATGATGGTTCTTTCTCCATATTTTGCATTTTTAAAAACCTTTCCTTCAATTATAACTTGTTCCTTTTGCACTAAGAAGGTTTAAAAATATTTTGCCCGTGTGTTTGTACCTCGAGTGAGAACTAAAGACCTCTGTTCCCTTAGGAAAGATCCTGGGCCCACAGCTCTGAGGTCCCCCCAGTAAAAGTGCTATCTCTTGTGTTTTCAGCTCTCTTTTGCTGCCACCACGCCTGTTCTAGCAGATAAGAAAAAATACCCCTACTTCTTTCGGACGGTCCCATCAGATAATGCAGTGAATCCAGCCATCCTGAAGTTGCTGAAGCACTACCAGTGGAAGCGAGTGGGCACACTGACCCAGGACGTGCAGCGCTTCTCTGAGGTACGCTCTGCCGAGAGGCACGATCTCACCTACCTCTGGGCAAGGGGCAAGACGACTTAATCAGGGGTGGGCTCTGACACGGGGCCTTTAAGCTGTTCAGGAATTCGATTGTGCGCAGGCCAAGTGAAGGCCTCCAACCTGCACAGCTCAGGAGTGGAACCTTCTTTTCCGTTGTGCCTTTTGGCTAAGTCGCGTGGTCTGTTCCCTCACTGCCCCTGTAGGGTATTGTCCTTGCTGCTGACCTATAGTGGCCGTCTAAAATCACGAGGTGCCGCCAAGAGCCTTTCTCCTGTGAGGAGGGTTTGGGGAGGAGCTGGCTTGGAATGAAGTTTCCAAAGTCACTGTGGATTGGGTGGTTTTTCTGGTTTTGTTTGTTTGTTTTAATGACTTACACGTATACATCAATACTTGGTGTTCTGGGGTTTATTGTTACAACAATAACAGCAACAAAAAAGCCAAATTATATATAGTAAAAAAAGAAAAGGGCTGCTTTACCCAATCCCTCTAAAATCCACTTTCTTTTCCAAGTGAAGTCCTGCTTTCCGTGTAGTGTTCATCTGCCTGGACCTTTTTCAATATATTTAAACCCAAATGTCCTCATACTAGATAGTTCGCATTTTCCACTTTACAACAGATCGTAGAGATCTTGATTGACTTCGTTCTTATTAATGGGCCACGGTGTTGTGTCCCATGGATAGATGGTAATTTATTGAATGTTTACAGCTTTTTGATATCACAGCCAACACCTTCCCACCTAGGTGTGCATCTTCATAATAGATTTCTAGAAGTGGAATTATTGGGTCCTCTAAAATGTTGAGACAAACTGACCTCCAGAAAGGCTGTTCCAATTTCTAGTCCCTCCAACATTTGAAAATTCCCATTTCCGCATATCTTTACTATTAGCAAATCTTTAAGAAGTTTTCTCCACTCAACTGAGTGCAGAATGGTTTCTTGTTTTTCTTCCTAGTCTCTTTATAGTTCCTACTTTCCTATCTTCTCCTATGTGTGCTCTTGATACATGGAGCCTCCCAACAAGGTAAGACATTCCAGGTGTGCTTAGCAGCCCCAGAGAAAGAAAACAACAGTGAGCCGATTTGTGGGGAAATGTATGAGGCGGGTGTCCAGGCAGACCTCAGTGAGAGGAGTCAGGGAGGACACGCCCCTTCTGCCAGTCGGGGGCGGGGCATGGGCGGGGAGAGCAGAGCAGGGCTGGGAGTCACAGACCTGGTTTCCACTCCAGCTCTGCACTTACCTTTCTGAAGCTCTGCCCCGTTTCTCCTCTGGGAAGGAGAGGCCACTCCATGCTTTGGCTGTGCTACCTTGGAGAAGTCACCTCACGTCTCTGAGCTGTGGTTTCCTCCCCTAGAAGATGGGGACCATAACCCTTCCCATGCCTATTCCAGCAGAGTTGTTGCCAAAATCAGATGAGTCATGAATTTTAAAGAGCTTTGTAAACTGTAAAGTTTATGCACAGAGAGGGATGTGTTCAGAGGCGCTTGAAAAGCAGACGTGTTAGGCCCCACCATCTGCGGTCATCCAGACAAGGCCAGCTTTTCCCTGACAAGATGGTCCTGATCTTCCCACCTGTGTTTCCCAGTCCCTAGGGAGGGGCACAAGGGGAACTTCACCTCCAGTGGGACTGACTCACCGCCAAACACTGAAGAGGCTTTTGCTGGAAGCCTGCCCTTTATACAGCAACCACAAATGTTCTGAAATGAGTGTGAAACAGTTCAACGGGGAGGGTGGGGAGGGCCAGCCCTGTGGTCTCATTAACATGAGACTCCGCTGAGATTTGGAGGGACCTGCTTTTTTTCAGGGGAGTCTTTGTCTGACAGAGCCTGAGGGGCCCTTAGCGACAGCTCCCCCAACCTCCTCATTGTATAGAAGGGGAAAACCGAGGCCCAGAGAGGAGAAGGAACAAAGTTCAGGGTTTCAAAGCGCCTCCGAAGCCATGAAAGATTGTTCGCAGAGAAGTTAGGACTGAATCCTGGAGTCTGGATGCCTGGTCCAGACCTCCCATTGCTCCTTCTTTCCATCTGTAACTTCCTGCAGTCACATGGGAACTACCTGTGTGTAGCCTTGGAGGTACGAAAAACCCCAAATCTTTGGTATAAAGAGGATAAATGATCAGCCCCAATTTGGTTGAGTGTTTTATAGATTTCCAAACGCTCTCACAGCTGGTTGCCCTGTAGGGAGGGGTTATGGTTCCCATTTTACAGATGAGGAAACTGAGGTCATGGAGGGTGGGTGCCTTCTTGCCCCAGGGCACTTGCTGGTAAAGAGCCCAGCCCAGGCTGGAAGCCTGACAGACTATTGGTCAGTGTTTTCTCCATTACTCTGTCCTCACTGGGGTCAGGTGTTGGCAGTTTGGTACCACATCTCTGTCCCTGCACAGCTGTGTTAGAGCCCTCAGCCGGGTTTCAGGGCATCTCAGCGGGAAGCCTCTTTTCTAAGGACAGGATGTTGCTTGGTGGTATTGCTGGCAAGAACCCCTCTCAATTTAAATCTCTCAGCCCAGCTGACTCCTCTCTGTGCCCAAGGGCTTTGGCATCCCTCTCCCGATGTCTGGGCTGCATCGCTGGAGTGCAGGCCCTGGAAACTTGCCAGGGGCTAACAGCTTTTTGTGAGTGCAAAGGAAACTGGATTCCTTTTTATGAAACTGGTCGATCAGTAGCATCAAGCACTTCTGTTCTGGACTGGTGCACTGGAAGGAATGTCAAATGAAAGCAATCCTGAAGTTGGAGGGGACCGGGGGTAGTGAGAGGCCAGGGTGCTGTGGCATCCATATGGGCGGTGCAGGCACAGGATGGAGGCAAGGATGAGGTGGAGATGAAGGCAGTGAGTAGGGGTGCCTGTGAGGACCAGCAGAGACAGCAAGAGGGCTATTTGAGCCTCTTCTCCCAGCTCCGGGTTCTGTGCTCTACTAAGCCATCTTCACTGAGTTATTCTTTGGGTTCCTGATTCCATGATGCAACTAACCAGCTGATAACTGTTGGACACATCACTCAGTCTCTCTAGGCCTAAGTTTTCCCTTCTGTAAGATAAGGGAGTTGGCTCAGTTGACCTCTAAGTTCTCTCCTAGCTCAAGGAATCTGTGGTGAGGGTTGAGGGAGATCTGGTCATTGACCCTGATCCTGCCACTCCCAGAGGTGTGACCATGAGAATTACTGAGCTTCGTTGTACCTCAGTTTCTTCCTCTTAAAAATGGGGATGATAATGGTTAACTCTAAGGGTGGTTGTGAGGATTACATATGTTCAGAAAGTTAAAGTGCTAAGAGGAGTGCCTGACTCATAATAAGCACCATGCAAGGGGTGGCTGTTGTTTTTATTGTCATCTAGAGTCTGGTTTCTTAACCCATGGCTGGCTGCCATTCAGGAGCCCAGCTGTGTGGTGGGGTGTGGTGCCTGCCACGAGCACGGCTCCCCTTTCCTCCCCTCCTTCCAAGCCGGCTCAGAGACTCCCTGCCCAGTCACTGGTCCTCAGTGATCTCTGAGGGCACTTCTGGGGCTGACCTTTCCACACCAGAGTCTCCCTCCAGAGTTGGGACCCACCGAAGCCTTTGATCTGTACAAGACCAAAAGGGCACCATCTGCAGAGCTTCCTCCTCAAAGCGCCTGCTCCTTCGGCCCTCAGCAGCTCTTTGAAGCCTTCTCTGCTTGCCAGGTTGCCATCTGCCCCACCAAAGGGGTTTCTGGTCACCTCCTCTCAAGTTGCCACTTATACAGCTTGGGGGATATGCCCAAAGATGAGGGCAGGGGACCCTGTGCTTGCTTCTAATCAAGGAGTCAAACTCAGTAGAATCGTCAGCCCTTCACTGCTGCCCTGAGCAGGGAAGAGCTCCTTGAGGTGGCCGCAGAGACCCTTCACATCCCCTGAGGCCTCCTCCTCTGTCTCATCTCAGGCAATTCCCCCTTTGGTCCAGCCTCTTCTCTGTGCTGGCTCCTCTCTGTGAGGCGTCCTCCCCCACACCTGGCTCTGCCTTCCTCCCCAGGCTGGGACAGGTGTGCCGCCTCTGTGCTTCTCTCCCCTTGGGCTTCACTCTGTACCAGCTCCTTGCACAGGGCAGAGAAATACCCCATCTGCTTCCTCATCGGTCACCTGCTGCCACTGGACTGGAAGGCCCCAGTGGACAAGAGCCTTTCTGTCCCCTCACCCTGCATGCTGCCTGGCGTGTCTGGGTTCACTAAGGATTTCAGGAAATCAGTCTCTATCCATTAGGCCAGATTCTTAGGGGTGAATACAGTGATTTCCTTTCTGTGGCCCATAGTCTGACTGCAGCTAGGATGGTAAGATGGGGGTGAGAGGGGTGCAGAGAAGTCTCAGTCCCTGTCATGAGTCGCTGGGGCCATGGGGAAGAAGGGAGGCACTGGCAAAGTTGGGAAGTCACATTCCCACAGAACTCAGCTCAGGTCATTCTGTCATCTATTAACTGAGGCTTGTTTTGGATGTGACATTGTTTGTTGTTGGAGGATTCTTCTAGAGATCTCAGTGGAAAGTTCTGGGCTGGCCACTGGAACCAGCAGTGACCTGGGTCCTGCCATGTGGTTCTTCTGGGTGGCGTCAGTGTTGGGCATTGGGAATGAGCACACTGTGTCTGAGTTATGTGTTTCTGCTCCCTGGGATGTTCATTCTGAGTTGTTGTCACTTCAGAATCCTCTCTTACCAGGATCGGGTAATCCCATCCTCTAAAGCAGTTCTTGCAGGATGGTCCTGGACCAGCAGTATCAGCAATATCAACACCTGGGAACTTGTTTGTAGCAAATTTGAGGGCTCCACTCCAGGCCCCCTGAATCAGACCCTCTGGGGTTTGAGAATCCCTGCATTGGAGGAATGGGAAGCCTTCAACTGAGGCCACTGTGCTCCTAGGCCCACTTTATTAGAGAAGAGGGCCAGGCACACTGAGCCACCTGACCTCTGTCCTTGGCTTTCCTCTAGGCTGCAGGATCACCTGGGCCACCCACATACCTGCAGATCTTCTATCATTAGGAAGCAGGAGGGGACTCCTGACAGATCAGATTCTAATCCTGATGGTCCTAGTGCCCCACCCTGTGCCTCAGCTTCTATTTGAAAAACTTGCTGATGCTTTTAGGTGATTGGCTGTCGGCCCCCAAGCGAGAAACGTCCTCTCCTTCTTAATGCTTTTACCTCCTGCTCTGTGAGAGACCTGTGGGCCAGCCAGCAGGGACTGCTCCATATTCATTTTGCCCTCTCCCAGGTAGCCATTTGTGCAGCCTTTTTGGCGCTGAGGGGAGGGCTCCATTACTTCCCAGGGTGGTATGTATATGTGATACGATTTTTGTGCAATTTTAATAGTTGTGTATTTATGTTATTATATACCAGGGGGGAAATTCCTAGCCCATCAAAACTGAACTTCAATGATGTTCTTGTTTAGAATGAAATCTTCATTTAAAAAATGAGTCTGTTTAGAGGAAAATACTAAGCTAGCAAACACATAGGTGGTGCATGTACACAGTGAAATTGCCTCTACGAGGGTACAGGAGGGACTGAAGTGTGAGGACCACTGAGATGGATGAAGCCATTTGGCTGCCTGTTCATTTAATAGATGGGGCTGGATGAGGGGTAGGGGGTAGTACCGGCAATAGACTTTTCCTTGAAGCCCTGGTCCAGTGCAGATAGTCAATGGGAAAAACTCCAGGTCAAGGTCAAGAACTGGCCCTGCAGACCTTCAGGCTTCTGAGGCTGCGATTCCATGGGCCAGACTCTGAGGGTCAAGCAGCACTTGTTCCTTCGTGCGCCTGCCCCCAGGTGGACGTGCGGGCAACTAGCAGGTGCTCTGCCCACGCATCCCTGCAGAGTGGGAAGACCCCACCTTGGTGAGAACCACCCTCCGTCAGGGCCTGCGGTTTCCAGTCCTTCTGCCATCCTGGTGGCAGCGTGTACACATTTGGGGGCACATCCAGGGTTTCTTGTCCAGGGGTGGCTGCAGTGGCTGAGCTTTCTGAGGAAAAGGCAGGCTAAATGCCTTGGTCTGGCTCAGAGCTCTGCCCTTGGAGAGATGGCCCACTCCACTCCACCCTCCACTCTAGAACAGGGAGGAGATGGCGGACGCATCCTCTCTAACCCTCCACAGCAGGTCTTCAGAGCCAAGCACCCACCCACCTCACACACCCCAACTCTTAAAAGAAAGGAGCTGCCCTGGACCCTGCTCAGAGAGGATGGGGTGCTTGGCTGGGGTCTGTGGTGCTAGCCCCAGGGCTCATGCTGGGCCTGGGTGAGCGCCACACTCACTGCTCACCAGGGCTGTGACATAAGATATATCTCCACCCAGGCTGCGTGGACCCCGGAACACAGGGGTGAGTGAGGGCCCAGAAGGAGATCCTGGAGGTCTCTGGTGGGGGGGTTCCTGGCCATCCACCTCAAAGCCCTCACCAGGGACACTTCCTGGGGCCTCCTGCACAGTCCCTGGGCCAGGTTCCCAGAGCACGAGGTGATCCCCATGAAGCAGCTGTTGCACCAGGAACACTGGGTAGGAAAATGTAATTATGACATCATCTACTGCCATTTATGGGGCACCTACTGTGTGCAGGCGATGACATTCAGTCGCCCAGCATGGTCTGTCTCCATTTGGAAGAACAGACTCACTCAGGAAGGATTAAGTCACTTTGCCAAGGCTTCACCAAGCGGTGGCAGGTATAGGTGTGAACCCAGGTTTGTACCTCCCCTTGTGGAGAGAAGGAGGCCGCGGGCCTGGGCCAGTATCCTCCATCCATCCTGCCCAACACTCACGACAGGAGCAAGGAGGTAGGTATCTGGTCCAAGCAACCCATGTCTCAAGCAGAGCTCCTCACAGTCCCCCGGAGGTTTTGCTATGGGATTCTGCATTTAAGTCCTATGATCTTCCCAGATCCCAAATCTCAGAGCCCAGCACTGTCCCTCCACACCTGCTCCTACCAAGGTGTCCCAGGGGACTTTGTTTCAGCCTTGGCTGAGCTTGGCTAACAAGGCGGCGCATCTTGTCATGTGTGGGTCCCCAGAGCTATTCTGGTAATTCTGGCTGCGGTTTCTCCCCAAGGCCCATCTGCCAGGCTTGGGTAATGCCAGGGCTATGTGAGCAAAGGAGTAGAGTTGGAAGGTATGTGGAACCTTCAGGAAATTGTAAGTCGTTGGGGCTGGACAGTTTGGTGTGTAGGGCGAGAAGGGGAGAATGTGTTGGGGGAAGGAATGGTGAAGGCCCCACATGCCTCCATGTTTGGACTTCATCTGTCAGCAGTAGGAAGCAGGGAGCCACAGAAGGTTTCAAATCGGCGGTGAGAGATGGTAGCAATCTTGAAGGCTGATTGGGACGAGCAGACTAGAGTCTGGGAAACCAGCCAGAAGGTTACTGCAGGAATTCAAAAGAAAAATAATAAGATTGTAGTTCATTTCTTACATAAAAAGTTTAAGTTCTCTTTGTTATTATTTTTTACTTCTTTGTTTTAAAATACTCATTATTGTTTTCTAACCATACTATTGATATATATTCAATGCAGGAAACTTGGAAAACACAGAACAAAAAGGAAAATTAAAAATTGGCCATAACTACCCAGTGAAAGGTCAACGTTAACATCTATAGGCATATGTCTTTACAGTTTTTTCAATACATATGAGTGAACTTGCATAAATGAATACATGCTCTTACTATAGAAACGGCTTCTTTAATTTAGCAACCCAGTGGGAATGTTTTCCCCGGCCAGCAGATATTCTCCACCACCGTGACTCATAACGGCCCCTCGACTCTGGGCCTGGTGACCCCATGAACTGTCCCTGCCTTTGCCACAGCCTGATGTGTTTGGGGTTGCTTTTCTCCAGTCTTCTTTATCCCTGTGATCTGTTCCCTTCCTTTCTGTCTTCCAGTATAGTTCTGCAGATAGTCTGTCCATTGATGGTCTTAATCATTTTCCAGAACTTTAGAGATTTTTTTTTTGTTTTTAATCTTTGACATTTTGAGGGATCTGGGATGGTACAGGAGGTATTCTCTGTTGCTGTTTTTTTCCAATAGCTGTTGAAAACTAAATATGGAGATAGTTGCAAATTTTTCCTGATTACAAACAACAATGTAGTAAGTCCATACTTGTATTTTTGTGTGAACATCTCTGATTATATTTCGAGGATAAATTCCTAGAAATAATGTGTGCACATTTCAGAACCTTTTGTACATGTTGCCAAAATGTCCTCCAGAAAGATCATACCAATTTAGAGTTTCTTAGCAGTATATGAGAGTACTTATTGCCAACACTGTATATTATTCTTTTTTGATCCTTGGCAATTGCTATTTTAATTTGCATTTCTTTGATTACTACTAAGATTGAATTTCTTTTTTACTAGGAATCGTTCTTATTTCTGTTTCTCCTTTCATAAATTGGCTGTTCATGTTATTGGCACATGTTCCTGGTGGAGTTTTTCTTACTGATTTATAAGAGCTCTTTATAAAGTAAGGATATCTGCTCTTTGTCACAATTATTGCAAGTATCTCCCCATGTTTCATGTGACATTCAATTTTGTTTTTTATGTTATTTGATAATATTGAAAATTTTAATACCTAATATAGTCAAGTTTAAGAAGACCATTTTTTTTTCACTTTTAAGTTTAGCTTGGCATTCTCTTCCCATCCCAAGAATTTCTGTAAATTCATCACATTTTCTTCTAGTACTTTTATTACTTCATTTTTTAATTTAACCAGAATTTCAGCATGTGGCCTGAGATATCATACCTTTCTTTCTTCTGTCCTCATAATCATTCAGTAATTCTTCTGGCATTTAATGAATGCATCTTTTCCTGACCCATTTAAAATGCCTATGCTAAATTTTATCTTTAGAAAATAACATACTGCTTTTTTTTAATATATACTTTCCAGTTCTGTGTAATAGAAATATAATATAAGCCACAAATGTGATTTTAAATTTTCTAGTAGCCACATTTTAAAAAGAAAAAAGAGATAGGGAAAATTAATTTTAATAATACATTTTATTTAATGCAGTATACCCAAAACATTATCATTTCAACATCATTTCAAATGCAGAGGAACCACATGTGGATAATGGCTGTTATATTAGACTGTTCCTGCATTTTTAAAGTTTTATTCCATTGATCTAACTATCTATTCTGAAATTGGCATCCCAGTGTTTTGAATATTCTTTCTTTCTAATATAATTTTATGTGCAGTCCTGCCTTCTTTTTTCACAATTGTCTCTATGTTCACCCATTAATTTTTGTAAGGTTCCAAAAATGCCACTGGTGTTTTTATTTGAATTTCAGTAACTCCAGAATTAATTTAGGGGACATTTGACATCTTTATAATACTAAGTCTATCCATTCATGAACAAACATCTCTCCATTCAAAATATCTTGGGTGCTTAGTAAAGCTTTGTCATTTTCCTCATGTTGATCCTTTCCATTTTATATTAGGTTTATTTTCAAGTATTCTACGTTTATTATTACTTTTGGGAATGGGACCTAATTTCCTTGACATTTTTTAAGTGGTTATTGCTAGAATATAGGAAAGCTATTGATCAGTGTATTTACATTTTTTGACTGGCCATGTTGAACTTTTATTCTGGTAGTTTTTCCTCTCTTAATTCCCTCGAGTGTTCTAGATAGACAACAATACCATCTGGAGCAAGAACAAATTTGCTGTTTTCCACAGTTACACCATCTTTATCTTCATAATTTTTCATTGAGGAGGTACTGCAGAGTGGTTAGAACAGAAAAACTTCCTGGATTCCAGTTCTAACTCAGCTACTTACCAGCTAGGCGACCTTGGGCAAATCATTTAATTTTTCCATGTCCCTGATAATGGGAACGTACTCATATTACCTCAGATGTTGTACGTATTAAAATAAATTAATACATATAAAGCACTTAGGTCTTAGAACAATGCCCAAAAGAGCACCTGATATATTAGCTATTATTACTGTTATTATTATTGCCTCATTTACTAAACATCCTACAGTTATATATATATATATATATATATATATATATATATATATAATTTATTTATTTATTTTTGGCTGTGTTGGGTCTTTGTTGCTATGCACGTGCTTTCTCTAGTTGCAGCGACCGGGGGCTTCTCTTCATTGTGGTGCGCAGGCTGTGCGCAGGCTTCTGGTCGCGGTGGCTTCTCTTGTTGTGGAGCACGGGCTCTAGGCGCGCGGGTTTCACTAGTTGTGTGGAGGCTCAGTAGTTTCGGCTCTGAGGCTCTAGAGCACAGGCTCCGTAGTTGTAGTGCATGGGCTTAGTTGCTCCGCGGCACGTGGGATCTTCCCAGACCAGGGCTCGAACCCTTGTCCCCTGCATTGGCAGGCGGATTCTTAACCACTGTGCCACCAGGGAAGTCCATAGAGTTATATTTTAAAATAGTGATAATAGTGAATATTCTTGTCGTGTTCTTGCTTTAATGAGAATGCTGTTTGTAAGGTATGATGTCTGTTAGAAGAACAGATATTCCTCATCATGTTAAGGGACATTCTATTTTTATTTATTAGGTGTTTGAACCAGATATGCACGATGAAAAATCAGATGTCTTTTTAGAATCTATATCAAAAGTTATGTGGTTTTTTCTTTGCTCTATTAGTGTGACAGTTTCCTCGTGTTCATTCTATAATGCATCATTCATTTAACACCTCTTCATTGAGTACCTAGCACACATCAGGCACTGTTTTGGGCACGGTGAACACATTGGTGAAAGCTCAAAGAGCTTGCATTCTAGAGGGGGAGACACATGATAAGAAAAAAACAATTAAGCAAATAAATGTATAATATATCAGATAATGGTAAGTGCTAGGGAGAAAAGTGAAGTAGGGTAAGGGGAGTAGGATATGCCATGGGGGTGGGGTGCGGTCAAGGACAGCTTCAAAGTTAAGGTGATATCTGAGTATATGCGTGCAGGCAGTGAGGGGCAAGTCATAGGATATCTGGTTGAACAGTGTTCCAGACAAAGAGAACAGCATGTGCAGAGGTCCTGATATGGGAGTGAGTCTGGTGGTGCTGGAACCACATCAGGGAGGCTATTATGGCTGGAACAGAATGGGTGAGGGGGAAGTGGAGCAGTTTTTTGTGGGGTTTGGGGGGATTTCTGGCCCTTACAAGACATTAGTGAGGACTTTGGCTTATACTTTGAGTCAGTTGAGAAGCTACTGGAGAGTATTTTGGGGTTTGTTTTTATTGAGAAGCAATTCACATAACATAAAATCAACCATTTTATCCATTTTATATTTTACAAGTAAATAGTTTTGGCATGTATACAATGATGTGCAACCATAACTACTATCTAATTCCAGGACATTTTCGTCACTCCAAAAAGAAATCTTATTTCCATTAGCAGTCACTCATTTCCCCCTCCCTCCAGCCCCTGACAACCACAGATCTACTTTCTATATCTATGGATTTGCCTATAATAGACTTTTCATATAAATGGCACCATAGGGATGGGAGGTAGGGGAAATGGGTGAAAGCGGTCAAAAGGTATAAACTTCCAGTTATAAAATAAATGAGTTCTGGGGATGTAATATACAGCATGGTGGCTGTAGTTAACAATACTGTTTTGTATGTTTGAAAGTTACTAAGGAGAGTAGATCTTAAAAGTTCTCATCACAAGAAAAAAAATTAACTGTGTGACATGATGGATGTTAACTAAACTTACTGTGGTAATCATCTTGCAATATATACATATATCAAATTATTATATTGTATACCTTAAATTTGTACCATGTGATATGTCAATTATATCTCAAAACTAGGAAAAAAAAGTGTGGTAAAATATGTGGTATTTGTGTCTGGCATATTTGTGTATCTTCTTTGGAGAAATGCCTATTCAAATCCTTTGTCCAGTTTTTAATTGGGTTATTTGTCTTTTAGCTATTCAGTGTTGAGTTCTTTGTATATTCTGGATACTAGACCTTTATCAGATATATGGTTTGCAAATATTTTCTCCCATTCTGTAGGTTGTCTTTGTACTTTCTTAATGGTGTCTTTGCACAAAAGCCTTTAATTTGGTGAAGTCCATTTTATCGGTTTGGTTTTTTTTGGTTGTTGTTGTTGTTTGTGCTTTTGGTGTTGTGTTTAAGAAAACATTGTCTAATCCAAGGTCGTGAAGACTTAAACCTGTGTTTCCTCAAAAGAGCTTTATAGGGCTTCCCTGGTGGCGCAGTGGTTGAGAGTCCGCCTGCCGATGCAGGGGACACGGGTTCGTGCCCCGGTCCGGGAAGATCCCACGTGGCGTGGAGCAGCTGGGCCCGTGAGCCATGGCCGCTGAGCCTGTGCGTCCGGAGCCTGTGCTCCGCAAAGGGAGAGGCCACAGCAGTGAGAGGCCCGCGTACTGCAAAAAAAAAAAAAAAAAAAGAGCTTTATAGTTTAAGCTCTTACATTTAGGTCTTTTTGCATTTTCAGTTGATTTTTGTATTCAGTGTGAGGTAAGTGTCTTTTGTATGAAAAGCTATCCATTTGTCCTTGCACAGTTTGTTGAAAAGACTGTTATTTCTCCATTAAATGGTCTTGGCATCCTTGTTGAAAATCAATTGGCCATAGTGGTATGGATTTATTTCTGGACTACTTGAGAGCTTTTTTAAAAGAAGGGTATGATCTGACTTACATTTTAAAAGGATCACCCTAGCTGCTGAGTGGAAGGTGGTAACTTGGACTAGATAATGAAAACCAGCTGGATTCCGGATATTTTTTTACAGTAGAGCTGACAAAGTAGATTTCTTGATGGAATGTATGTGCAATGTGAAAAAGAATGAGTCATCAAGGATGGGGCCAAAGTTTTTGATCTGAGCAACTGGAAAGAATAAGTTACTACTTATTAACTTGAGGAAGGATGCAAAGGAGCAACTTTTAGAGAAGGAAATCAACAGTTTAAATATGCTTATTGGATATCCAGATGGAGAGGTTGACTAGGCAGTTGGATAAATGGATCTGGAATTCACATTTACATTAAACCATATGAGCATTCCTAAAATAGACCTTTCTTTGTTATGCTGCATTATTCTTTAATCAGTTTAATTATCTAGTTTTTTCTATAAACACACGTGCTAATAGTTATGTTTTACTCTGATTATACCACCTTCAGTCAGGTTTAGTTGTCAGAGTTATTCTAGTTTTACAACATGAATCAGAAAGCTGTACGTCTTTTTAGGTGCTCTGGAACAGCTTATAGAATATACAGATTAGCTGCTCTTTGAATATCAAACAGTAAGTCTATGAAACCATCCAGGATTTTGCGTCCCCCATCCCACCCTTGATACAAGTTATCTTTTTGGCTTCTTCCATGCTTCTTGATCACTTTAGATTTATATTTCTTATGTGGATTTTAGAATTTATGTTTTCCAGAGAACAGTAAACTTGCTTAAGATTTGCAAATTTATTAGTCTATATTTCAGTACAATTTAAAAAAAATTTTTGTCTTTTGTTCTATGCTCTCTCATTACACGTTTCCCCACTTTTTTCCTTGATTAAGCCAGCTAGTTTGCTTCTTTACTGATGCAACTGGTATCAACATCTTAAATTCAGTGTGCAAAATATAGTCATGTTTGTTATTTTTTCAAATTAAATTAAGCCTGGATCACGCACTCCACCTGCCAGATTTACTGGGCTCAGTACCTCTCTCTCGAAGCGTCACCCTCTTCCAAAATAGGCAACAACCTCTCACCCAGCTGGGGGAGCCTGCATTCTGAAGCCTCTTAGGGATGCTGTTGACTCTGGTTGGACTGGTGACCTCCACTGATCGAGGTCCCTAGACACACTTCCAGGCATCCTCAGGCTCCTCACTAAGTTCCTTTTGGAGCCACTCCCAGGATGCAGGAACATTTTGTCAGAAGTGATTTGGTCATTTTCCTCCCATGGATCCAGAACCTCTGTTGGTTTTTTCTTCTCTGATATCCATACCCCCCAAGAATCAGAGAGGGTTTCTTTTAGAAACCTACCCCTAAATGGTCCTATTCCATTTTGCTGCTCATACGCTTTAAAGCAGACACCTTTGTTGCTTCTGGGGGTCCACTTGCTTCCCCTTTAAAGATTATCCCCCTCCCAGAGATAAACAAGTTTTTCAGACATTTCCTTTATTGAAGACCATATAGCAAAACACAAGTTAAATTTTCTGTGAAACATCCCATTATCTTTTTTTTTAACCCAGAGAACCAGCACTTGGCTTTTTATTGGCTTTGCTTCTATTTGCCTACTTTCTAATTTATTTTCTTCTGCTTTTATCTTTATTAATACCATCCTTCTTCATTTATGTTTGTTTTGCCATTCTTTTTCTAACTACTTGATTTGCATATATATTTTTTACTCTTTTTTAGTTGCTATCAAATGTATTTAAGCCAATAAATTTGCCTTTGATTACAGCTTTAGCCAAATCCTATACTTTCAGCTAAATAATATAGCATCCTCATTATAATAAGACTATTCTATAATTGCATTTTCAGTTTAAAATGTGAGGCATCTACTTCTCTAAGTACCAATATAAAATTGCAATATCTATTGTTAGCTACAGAAATTAGCACGTTTATTTACTGTCCATCCCTCACTGCCTCTAATTTTGAATTGTTATAATTTGAGTTTTTATTTGACTTTGTTCTTTTTTTATTGAAGTATCATTGATTTACAGTGTTGTGATAGTTTCTGCTGTACAGCAAAGTGACTCGGTTATATATATACATATTTTCTTTTTCATATTTTTTCCATTATGGTTTATTACAGGATATTAATATAGTTCCCTGTGCTAAACAATAGGACCTTGTTGTTTATCCATTCTATATGTAGTAGTTTTCATCTGCTGTTCCCAAACTCCCAATCCAACCCTCCCCCACCCCCTCCCCCTTAGCAGCTATAAGTCTATTCTCTATCTTGACCTTGTTCTTTACATTGTGGATATTCTTTTTCAATTCTTAATTGAAATATGGATTTTATTTTAAAACTATATTATAATAACTATGATTTTTAAGATTCAGATCCATATTTATATGGCTTCAATTTCTATTGACATATCTTTCATGAGTTATGTCTTTTGATTTATCTCTCTGTGGCATGCATACATCTTTCGGTAATATTTTTCAGGAAGGGTATATGGTTTTTCTATCTACCATGCTGTTACATAGACTGCAGTCTCTCTCTGTTGCTTCTCCTATGAAGTATAAATTTCTATGATCATAATATTCTTCCTCAAACTTCTTTAGACATTACATCAATGTTGTAATGAAGTCTGATACAATCTGATTTGATCTCTTTGTAGGTGTCTTTTTTTTTTTCCTCTGCTGGATGCTTGTGGGTTTCTTTCTTAATCTTTGGAATTAAAAAAGAAAATATGGCTCATGTCAGATGTTTGTCTATTTTGTTTAAAATATGATTACTGTTTTTTATTTGAAGAATCAGTGTTTAGATTGCAGAATTTTTCTTGTAATATATCTTTAATTATATTAGACTCTTTTGTTCTGGTATTTTTTTTAGAAGTATCAGTAATTTATGAGTGTGTCTCTGTTGTTTATTCTCCATGTTATTATTTTCTCTCTGGTCATTTTTATCTTAATCCTTGTTCTGTATGTTCTGAGAAAACATCTCACCATTGTATTCCACAGCATCCATTGGTTTTCTACAATTAAATTCTGTCCTTTACTGCTTCTAATGCCTCTCAAAATTCTCATAGTATTATTCATTTCCTGTCACTATCATCTTAGCTCTACTGGCTTTCTTTTAGTTTCATCTCTTCTATTGCATATTCCATTTCTTACATCTTAGAGGCCAGGTTTTCTTTACCTTTCTTGAAGTACAAAACAGACAATACATTTTTCTTCTGGTTCCTATAGTGAATCTTTTTAGAGGTGATGTTCTTCCTCTGTGTGCGTTCCTTGTTTGTCTCCTTTGTGTTTCAGAAGATTTTCTTAGGTTACATGTGCATTTTAGGTCTTCCCTGACCTGGTATTTGCTTACTTCTCCTGGGGCCCCCTCATTGCTTTATCTGGATGCTATGAGATTTTTCACCTCGGATATTAATCTGGAAGACTGGGTGATGAAAGTTCACATTACCAGCCAGGGACAAGCAGCCTGGGGGGTTGGGAGTCATTTTGTGCTGTGGGCATTTCTTCTCTACTTTGTGCACAGCTGTTCCCGATATGTCCTATCGCTCCTGGTCTCTTCCTTGTTCTCCTGCCCTCTGTGTCTGGGAGACATCCAGGCCTATCATGGCAGAACCAGGCTTGGGTAAGCTTTGTTTGTCCTTGGATCTAATGGCCCAGCCACTCCTGAAGGCTCTTGGGCTGCACCGTGAGAGATGGGCTCCCCATGGTGGGCTCTGTACTTGTCCTGTGGCTCCAGCACTCATTCAGTCACCAGCAAAGGCTGTGAGATGGGTCCTGTGGGCATGTCCACCCTCCTTGCAGCACCATGCTGCTTTCCCAGGAAGGAGAGCTGTGAGTCAGCCTTCAATCTGGTTCCACTGGCACTGTACCCAGCAGAAATTCCTCAAAGTTGGTGGCATATTGATGGCATTCTTTCCTATTTTCCAATGCTGAAGCAGATCTCCCCTATTTTTGTACTCTCTTGGTCCTTTCTGTCACTTTCAGAAGGAGGTAGCTTAGGTGGGAGTTGGACATCTGTGCTCAGCTTTACCATCTTTCCCAAAAGTTTCATAGTTAACAATGTTACCCATACTTTATACTTTGGAATACAGATACATGACAGTTCCTGAGCATTTCCTTTTCTGTGGCCCCCTTTTCAAATTCCTTATATATACCGGCCCTCACCATATCTGGTTTTATATTTTTCCTGGATACTTTTCCTCTCCCTCTCAAATTTCAGTTTAGCATCCTCTTGATCAGATGGATAAATTCTCCCAGCAAACATGGTGTTGCCAGTCTTGGAGCAGTGAGTGCCATCCCTTTCCAGGGGCTCACCATCTGGCATCATAAGCCATAGCCTGGACTCCAGCAATATTGATGGATTTTCCCCACATCCTCCTTTCTGTGCCAAAGTTATGACCTTCAAAAAGGAACAGAGAAGGAACTGTCCTCCTGCCTCCAAGTCCTCAGTCTTCTTCCAAAGCCTTGTGTTGCACTAGAGCCATTTTGGATTCCTTCTGGCACACCCAGGCCCTCCCGCATGAATCAGCAGACGTGGGCAGCAGGCAGTGGGGGAGGGGGTGACAGGCCCCCATCACTGCTTGGCTGGCCGCCCCAGGAAGACAGCACATCACACAATTTGCCATATCAAGTCTGGGAACAGCTGCCTGCCTACCCTTGTCGGGGAGTCACCAAGCACTACACATCTGCTCCTTCCGGGGACAGTACAAAGATTCCTCCCACCATGGGTGCCTGTGAATTCCCTTTGGGGTTTCACGGGGCGCAGAATAACATTCTCCTGCAGAAAGTCCAAAGTAACCAGCCTTCGTGAGAAGATGCACCCATCAGGGGTTAGTTCCAGTGGCACCAGCAGCCCTTCCCTCCCTTCTCCCAACCTCAGTATCACCTTGATACTAAACATTGCCATTGACTGAACCTCAGCCATGGTAGACACAGCATGTATCAGCTTATTTTAACCTTTGTAACAACCTTAAGTGTTCCCTTGCTGGCCCGAGGTAGCCCAGCGTGGGGCAGAGCCAGCATTCTAGTCTGCAACCGCCTGATTTCAGTTTGTACTCTTTCCTCTCTCCCACTGCCTTCCTAGAGGGGAAAAAAGAACCACAGGCTCTCTGTTGTGGGTTCAGAGCTGAGGTCTGCCACTGTGGGCCAGTGGGCCAAATCCAGACCCCTGCTTTGTAAATAAAGGTTTATTGGAACACAGCCATGACCATTCACTTGCTCATGCAATGTTAAGGCAGAGTTGAGTAGTTGTGACAGAGATTGTATGGCCTGCAAAGCCTAAAATATGTATTATCTGGCCCTTTCCAGAAAATATTTGCTGACCATAGTTTACAACAGGGCTGGGGAAAGAGATAGACTGAAGTTAAATCAGAGGCTTATTACTTCCCAGCTGTGTGACCTTGGGCAACTGACTGAACATCTGTGAGTCTCATTTTACTTACCCATAAACTGATCATAATTTTACCTTTTGGGCTTATTCCAGTGGTCAGGAGGAGTGAGATGACATGTATGAGGGACTCTGCATGTGATGGGCACTCAGTAAACATGAGCTGTCCTTGTTACCTTTCTCACTTATCACAGATGTGCAGCCTTTTCCACTTTTGCTCTGTGGCTTCCTTTCTAGAGCATTCTGATATTTCTGCCTAAGAACCCTTCAACTTCTCTAATACCCTACAGCACAAATGAAGCACAGATGCTTCCTGAGCCTTCTTCTCAGAACACTGGGCAGCAGGCATAAGTGATGCTCACCATAGGCAGATGAATGGAGTGTCCTGTTGGCCTCATTCATTCATTCAGCCAGTGGAGACTGAGCCAGACCATTATGCTGGAATCTATCAGGGACTCAGACAGAGCCTCACACCCTATAGGAACTCTCAGCCCAGGGGCAGCTGGACGGGTTAATAGCCATGACAATAACTGTAACCACAGTGCATCCGGATTCTGGTCCCCTTTGGAAAATTCCCCTCCGCAGAGTGGATACCTGTTCCCCGGAATCTGGATACTGCCCTAGGAAGGTATATTATAAAAACTGCTTAGCTAAGCACAGCTTCAAGCCCCACTCCTGGGCTGCTGGCCTGCTCAGCACTTTGATGCAGTGTCCACCCCTGGACATGGTCGGCTCACCTGACCCGCCAGCTCCCTCCCAGGACACATACTCAGCACCTCTCCAGGCTGGGGCTGGCTCCTCGGGCTCCAGGCCAGGGGAAGGGCAGACTGTCTTTCCTGACCTTGGAGGAGCTGTTGACAGCTTAGCTTCTCTCCATCAGTCCCTGAGACCGTGGCGTTCTCCCCTAGCTGCCTCACTAAGGCCAAGGACACATCGTGCTGTGTGCTCTTGTGGGGGTGTGGATGACCTGAGGAACTTCCCAGTTCCTCCAGAACAGGGCCAAGAAAGTGTGGGCCTGGGAGGGAGGAGCAGAGAATGCAGGCATTCAGAGGGGTGAGCACAGCTTATTGGAAAATCCAGAAGGACTTCATGCGGGAGAGGCTATTTGCAATGGGTTTAAATAGTGAGGAAGTACTTTGGACAGGACCAGGGGAGTCAACCATGGCAAATGCAGCACTGGGGACTAGCAACAGTGGGAGTCAGGACCACCCATGTGCCCTGGAGGACAAGGGGAGGGAGCAGTGTTGCTGGAGCTGGGAGGAGGGGCTGCTTGACAAGGGCTGTAACTAAGCCAGGGAGCAGGTGCAGAGAAATACCCTGAGCTCTTTCTCTTCCTACCCTCTGACCCTTGCCAGGGCCTCCCACTGGCCTTCTGAACCCCGCCAGGACCTCCCATTAGCCCTCTGACTCCTACCAGGGCCTCCTATTGGCCAAGCCTACCTGGAAGTCACAGGACAAGAGAGCTCAAGTGATGCCATACATAAAAGTCAAATTCCAGAAGTACAGTAGCAGAGGGAAGGCTAGAGGATGTGGGTGATGGCAGCCAACACAAGAAATTATACTAGTTGGGTTAGTGTATTGGGAATATGGGTAATTGTATCACTTTCCCCCTTTTCTCAGACTTTCAGTGAAGTTTAGAAATTACTTGGACAAGTTTAAAGTCTTTGAGTCAAAAGGATGCAACTTGTCTGAGCTGATACGAGGTCCTACACAGAAGAACCCCAAAGCAAGCAGCTGTCCGTGAGATCTCAGCACAGGAGGTGTCTTCATCTAAGGACAGAGGGGCAAACCACTGGTTTGGGCTGAGCCAAGGCACACATGGGTGAGCCTGGCCTAGGTCAGTCTCCCCAGAAAGGTATGCTGAGACTTGTGGGAGGTTTATTGGGGAATGCTCACAGCAGGGAGTAAGGTGGAAGAAGAAGTTCAGAGGCCTCAGCCAAGGCTGTGGGGAGCTCTGGAGCTGGGCTGGCCCTTCAGAGATGTCCCAAATCAAGGCAAGAGGCTGGGCTGGTGATTGGGTGCGGGCTGCTCTGGGGAGGGTGTGTGACCTTGGACAAGGCTGCCCCCTTTAGTCAAGGGCAAATCCCAGGGAGACACACAACTGTGAGTTGTCAGTAGCCACCACTTCCGGCAGCTGGGAGAATGGAAGTTTCCAGGCGTGCACCTTAGTATCCATCACAGGGCCCTTGGGAATAAGGGAGTTTAGACTAAAGGGCCTGTCAGACCAGGGGAGCTAAAAGGGCATCATTGGTCCCCAATTTGGCTGTGTAACCAAGACCCCAGGGTGCGCTATATAAACACAGATTCCTGGCCTCCCTCCCCCTCCTCTCATACCAGAGTCGGAATCGCTCTCTTGGGTGCAACCCAGGAATCTGTATTTCTGCAAAGCTCCCAGGGAGATGCCAGGCACAGCAGGCTTGGGAGCCACTGCTCTTAAAACCTCTGCCCCCAAGGGTGGTTGATGTGCAGGGTCTGCGAAGCAGCTGCTCTGTGCCAGGCCCTGTGCTGGGTGCTGGACACCGAGGAACGGGGCTAGGCAGTGCCCTCAAGCAGCTCCTCTCTTGTAGGGATTTGGGAAGGGGTCCTGGAGGGCTGCAGCTGGTGGCTTTTTGCAGGGTTACTGTTCTGTTGCTGCTGTTAAAGACACGGCTTTGGGCAATATTTAGGAGGCAGGAAACTGTGTTTGAATCCAGCTCTGCCCCTAGACAGCTGTGTGATTTGGGCAAGTCCCTACCCCTCCCAGGACCTCAGTTTCCCCCACTGTCCAATGAGGGCTGGTGGGTTGGTGTAGCAGCTGGGCCCGTTCTGAGCTCGACCGCTCTCTCAGAGGGGTGGGGAGTGGGCCTGAGGGTGGCAGTGCCAACTCTGCCCACTGGACACAAGGCTCCCTTTGCAGTGACCTTGGGGCTGGAGCTGAAGTGCATCTTGGGCATCTGCCCATCTCATTGTTTTCACCTTCTGATCTTGACACACCACTCCCTGGATGTGCCCAGCTCTGCCCTCTTCTCTCTCCCGAATATTCTGGTTGCTTGATTTATGTCCCATATGGGCACATGAAGAGGCCCCAACATAGTTTCAACCCTCCAGGTCTCCCAGTCTTCGGGGAGACACTCAAGTAACCAAGCCCTTCTTGGGTCCCGTCACCGTGGGTCCCAGCGCTGTGCGGTCGGTGCTGCCCCCCAGCCCCTCCTCTCTTCTCCCTCCGCCCAACCCTCCTGGATTCTGGAGGCAGAGAAACACAAGTTTGAATCTCAGCCCCCTGGCTTACTAATTGTAAGGCCTTGGGTAAGTCACTTAACCTTTCAGGACCCTCATCTGTTTGGGTTTTTTTTTTACATTCTTTTTTTAATATTCTTTTCTATTATAGTTTATCACAGGATATTGACTATAGTTCCCTGTGCTATACATTAGGACCTTGTTGTTTATACATTCTAAATGTAATAGTGAGAGGATGAAATTCACTCCAGGGTGATCCTGCCATACCCCCTACAGCCTGCTTGCTCCCTGAAGGCTTTGAGTGAGGGGTGGGAGGAAGGGCCGAGGAAGAGTGGAGGGAAGAGAGGCAGGCTCTGGGGAGCTGTTTGCACCTATGTCTTCACTTCCTCCCCCCACCTACACCCCAAACCTGCAGTCCTGGAGGAAGAAGGGAGTTCGGGTAGGCAAAGAAGGAGGGCTTCAAATGCTAGGCTGTAGGTAGGATGTCCAGGCAGAACACTGGAGTGGAGGACAAAGAGCCTACTTTGGAATATAGAACTGCAGAGAAAGCTGCGCATGAAAAAGGCAGTGACGCCCCAGGGTCTCTGAGAGGAGTCCTTTAAGCTCTACCATGAAGTGAGAGGGTGGACGCTTGGATCCTGTTGCTTATCTAGCTTATGGAGCTGCCTGAAATGGTCTTGTTCCTGCAGGGGTGAACATGTGCCTCCTGGGCTGACCTCAGCAAATGTCCCTCCTAACTGGGGTACAGGCTTGAGGATCCCAGACCTTCCTCGGGGATCCAGCAGTCTCTTCTGCCCCTCCATCTGATGCCTGAATCCCTTCCATAGCAGCCCCACCTCTGCTTGCACACCTGCAGTGGCACAGAGCTCACTCCAGTGTGGGGGAGGCCCTTCCATCCTTGCCTTGCTTCCCTCTCTGGTCCTGACCCTTCCCTGGAGGCCCGGATGCCACGCTGTTCCCCTAGACTCAGTGACAGCTCCTTGGGATGTGCAGGTGGGGTGTCCCACAGACCTGGACTTCCTGTCCACCTGGTTCCCTCCCGTCCCCCCATACCTTGAGTGACAGGGAGCAGGGATGGGGCTCAGGAAACAGAAGGATTCTGCGTTCTACATTCTTTAGTGCTCACAGGTGTGAGTTCTCTAATATCCCTCCTCTATTTTGGTGTCAGAGGCACACTTTGCATCTCATTGATTTCCTATAGAGGTTTGTATTCATCATCTTAACTGGATAATATTCCTGTTTTATTAATATCCAAACCTTTCTGTAAATATTGGTTTGGTCTCAAGAGTCTGCTGCAATTAAAGCCATAGGCACTTTGTCACAGGAAAGCAACAAGGTTCTGAAGACTAATTTCATTCCCCAACAACTCCATGTGGCCTGACTTCACTGACCCCCCACAGAGTGGTGAGCTCCTTGAAATTGCCAGCAGAGGGAAGACTGCTGGCTGGGGAGTCCAAAGTGGGGTGTTGTGCGTTATCCAAGCAGAGGGCCTGGGCCTGGTCCCCTTTCCTCAGGCAGCCCTGTGCTGGGCTCCAGGGTCTCAGATGGAGGGTATGTAGACTCTCAGGACAGTCTCTGTTTTAGCCATGGAGAGTGTCCTTGAGCACAGGACTGTGGAATTTAGAGGGGGGTCACCACTAGCTTGGGAAGGAGGGAAAGTTTTCTGTGTGAGGGGGTGTTTGAGGATGTGCAGGATCTCAAGGCCAAAGCTTATTATGTGAGTTTTCTATTCTGTTGGAACATATCGTCACAAACTTTGTGGCTTAAAATAGCACATTTGTTATCTTATACTAGAGCTCAGAAGTTTAGAATCTGTCTCTCTGAGCCAAAATCAAGGTGTCAGCAGGACTGGTTCCTTCTGGAGACTATGGGAGAATCTGTTTCCTTGCCTTTTCCAGCTTCTAGAAACCTCCTGCTTTTCTTGGCTCTTGGCCCTGTCCTCCATCTTCAAAGCCAGAAGTGTGGTTTCTTCAAACAAATCTCTGTCATCATTCTTTCTTGGACTCTGACTCGCCTGCCTCCTTCTTTCCCTTATAAAAATGCCTCTGGTCACCTTGGGCCCTCCTAGATAATCCAGGATGGTTTTCTTATCTCAAGGTCCTTCACTTAAACTCGTCTGCAAAGTCCCCTTTGCCAGGTAAGGTAGTGCATTCCAGGGATAAGGAGGTGGACATCTTGCAGGGTGGCGGGGCGGGGGGTGGGGGGGCGTAGATTATTCTGTTCATCACACTTAAGATTCTTCGGAATTTCTAAAATTGTGAAAGGCTGGCTGATGGGAACAGGGATTTGAGAGCCAGAGAACCCTAGTTCCACTGAGTCATCTGACCCACCCCATGCAGTTGGATCCAGGGTGTGTACCTGCCCCATAGCATGTAGCTCTGGAAGATGGGCCCCTGAGCAGCAAATGGTGGGCAAGGGAGGAGGGGCCTGTGGCCCATGGGATTTCCACCCCCCTCCCTTTGAAGGACTGCCATATAGGGTGATGGCGGTGAGGGCTGCAAAGGAGGAGGCAGCTGTCTTGGGTGGGTCCTGGGTGTGGGGGCCTGTTGCTCAGGCCAACTCTGCCTGTCGGAATCTCTGTTTCCAGCCACCGTGGCTCTTCGTACACCTACCAGCAGGTGGGAGCTGTTGTAAGGGCTTGATGTGAGTACCTGGGCAGAGCTCAGGTCACAGGTCCCCACAGCCCTGTGCCTAAGTAACGGCGGGACGGAAACAGTCCCAGGGAACGCTATCTGCTCTCAGGCCCCACGGGTCCCCCCCAGGAGAGCACCACAGCACCATGCCCAGGGCTGGTCCCCATGTCAGCCGGCTGTGTCTTCAGGCAGAGGCGTGCGGTCCAGCCCCTGTGCATTTGCCTCATCCCTGCAAGACTGTCTCAAGACATAGCATAAACTCCCGGGCTCAGAATATCTACATGATAGCCTAGGTGGACGCGGTGTGCATTCACTCTTTCTCTCGTTCATCTCATAGCTTTGAGCACCTACTGCATGCCAGGCACGATGCTGGACTCTGGAACTAAAACAAAG
The DNA here is from genome assembly GCF_025265405.1 of Mesoplodon densirostris. Classification (NCBI taxonomy): domain Eukaryota; kingdom Metazoa; phylum Chordata; class Mammalia; order Artiodactyla; family Ziphiidae; genus Mesoplodon; species Mesoplodon densirostris. The sequence continues at coordinate 25,305,570 of NC_082666.1, read as the reverse complement.
CCCCCCCCCTTTCAGGACTGCCGCATTAGTTAGGGAGGGGATGTGATAGCCCTGGTGCTTGTGGTCAGCTCTGCGAACCAGCACAAAGTCAGCGACCTGGACTCCTGAGCCCTCCACTGAGGCTCACGAGGCTGGCGGCCCCCCACGGGGCCGTGTCTCATGACACTGCCACTCATGGTCCCCTACTTGTTTCTTTTAATTTATTTTTATTTATTTAGTTTTGGCTGCACTGGGTCTTCGTTGCTGCACGCGGGCTTTCTCTAGTTGCGGCGAGCGGGGGCTACTCTTCACTGCAGTGTGTGGGCTTCTCATTGCGGTGGCTTCTCTCGTTGCAGACCGGGGGCTCTAGGCATGCGGGCTTCAGTAGTTGTGGCACATGGGCTCAGGAGTTGTGGCTTGCGGGCTTAGTTGCTCCACGGCATGTGGGATCCTCCCGGACCAGGGCTCGAACCCGTGTCCCCTGCATTGGCAGGCGGATTCTTAACCACTGCCCAACCAGGAACCACCCCCAACCCCCCTCCCCCCCCCCCACACACACACACTTGTTTTTCTGCTCTTGGTAACTCTGGGGAAGTGAGAAAAACCATTTTTCTTTGGGACAGACAAGTGGCCATTGAGTAGAGGGAAACCGGATTCCCTTCGGGAAAACTTAGCCTGTGATGTGAGGGTGTAAACAGGACAGTAAGCCTGGGCTTAACCATGGGAATGTGGTATGAACCAACAACTTGCCAGGTCTCAGGAGGCCCGAGATGTGTTAGTTTCCTGGGGCTGCCGTAACAAGGCACCACAAACTGTGGCTGAAAGCAGTGGAATTCATTCTCTTACAGTTCTGGAGGCCAGAGTTCTGAAATCAGGGTATCAGCGAGGCCACACTCTCACTGAAAGGCTCTAAGGAGAGAATCCTTCCTTACCTCTTCCAGCTTCTGGTGGGTCCAGGGTTCCTTGGCTTGTAGCGACACCACTCCTGTCTCTGCCTTTGTCTTCACATTGCCTTCTCCCTTATGCCTCTGTGTCCCAAATCTCCCTCTGCCTTTCTCTTATAAGGACACTTATCATTGGATTTAGGGCCCATCCAGGTAATCCAGGATGATCCTTAAATTAATTACATCTACAAAGACCCTTTGTCTAAATAAGGTCACATCCATAGGTTCTGATGGTTAGGACTTGGACATACCTTTTTGGCGGTCACCATCTAACCCACTGGCTCTGCAGTGTGAACATGCAAATGTTACAGTGCCTGTGCAAGTATCACATATGAGCAGTAGATCTAATACATGTTCACTTATGTATTTACCCTTTTTTAAAAGTTTCAGTTATACTCAACTCCAACTATAGGTTAAAATTATTTGTAGAAATCTGAAAATTAGATGGCTCCATTTTTCAAAAGGAACCATTTTTTCCACGAGTGCTCATCAGGTTTAGAAAGGTAGAAATATAACCACATGGGTATGTTTCTCTGGGACTCAAAGTGCATGCCTCATATCTTTGAAAAACTTCAGAGCTGCAGAGAACTGCTTTAGCAACTCTAAAATTCAAAAAGGCAAAAAGTGGGGGCAAGTGGGATTTTGAAACTTACTCTCCTAGAACCACAAACACTGGCGGTGGAAGAAAAATCCCCTCTCCAGCATCCCGACCAGCTTCTACTTGCACACCTCTGATGACAGGGAGCTCATTACCAAATTTGCCTACCCCATCGCTAGAAAGTTCATTTTGGCTTTAAGCCAAAATCTGCTTTCCTGACCCATCTACCTGTTGGCCCCACCTCCAACACAGGGGTGCCCAGAACCAGGTGCCCTCCGTTCCACATGACAGCCCTTCAGTGTTTGAAGTCGGCCATCACTTCCTGCCTTGGTCTACTCTTCTCCAGGCTAATTTTTTAATTAGCTTAAATTAATGGTGGTTCCTGGGGAGCTCCAGCCCCAGTAAAAGTGACCTGAATTATTCAAAGATCTGAGTGTTTTAAATGCCTGTTTATCCTAATTAGCATCTTAACTACAGCAGTGCCCTCTGCCTCTAATGAGCCACATTTTAACATGTTCCATATTTTAATAGATTTTCCTTGAATGAACCGTTTAATCAAGTGAAGACACATTTCATGAATGAATAGAAGTAAATCTATAATTATACTCTTTAGTCAGGTAAGAGGAGTGACATTTCAGCACAATCTAGGGCTATATATAGCAAGTGTATTTGAATGACAAAGTAGGTTACCTCGGCTTCCGTAGGAGAGCTGGGAATTCGCTTTGCTCTCAAGTTCGTTTAGTAACCTAATTAGAATTTTCAAAGAGTTGTAAAGTGCATGTGGTGCAGACCTGGTTCTCCCCATCTTTACCTGGATCTCCGCCTTTCTGGATGATTCCTCAGCTGGCGCCGTGGCCTCCTTAGGGAAGGTGTCTGGGGAACTACTGGCCACAGAAGCCAAGTGTCCTGGGGTCTCTGATAGTCCCCACGGCCTCGCCTCCACTTTGCATTTCACTTGCTCCATCAGAGCCTTCCCCACCTGGGCCATGTGGTCCGAATGGGAGAACTTACAGCTGTAATAATCCTCTGTTCCTCCTTTTCTTACTGTCTGTCTCTCCGTCATTCCCTTCTCCTTGCTTTCCTTCTCACCATTCTCCCTTCTGACATGGTCAGGATCTGCTCGTGGTGCTGGGGGCCAGGAGTAGAAGGATCTGGGGATTAAAGATGAGACATAACTGTTGAGTGGGGTAGGAGAGAAGTCCCAGCTGTAAAGGAAGATGGTGCCCAGAACCTGGAGAAGGTAGGAGTAGGTGACTTGGGGGGGCTTTTAGGAGGCTGGCAACCTAGCTGTGAGCCTGGCAGCTCTGTGGCTTTTACCCCTTCATTTGTGGTTCTCAACTTTAGCTACATGTTGGAATCACCTGGAGACCTCTAAAAGTGCTGATGCCTGGGTCCTATCTCAGGGACTGTAATTGGCTTAGGATGCAGCCAAGGCATCAGTAGTTTTTAAAGACTCCCAGGTGATTCTAACATGCAGCCGCAGTCAACATCTTGAAAATACCTCATGAAAGACCCTGACCATAGCACCCAGCTAAGCCACTCCCACAGTCCTGGTCCATGGAAACTGTGTGAGATAATAACCGTTTCTTGTTTTAAGCCACTAAGTTGTGGGATAATTTGTTACACAGCAATAGATGACTAATACAGATTATTAGTTGCCCCAAATATATCCCCAGGTGGGTCAGTTCATGTCACCTCCACCACCATCTCCTCATCCAGCCTCCAGAATCTCTCATGTGGATGGTTCTGTAGCTGCCTCAATGGCCTTCCTGTTCCCTCATGCACCTGCCCTCATTGGTCCCATAGCAGCCTGAGTCTTGGTTTTAAAACACAGTTCTAGGGCTTCCCTGGTGGCGCAGTGGTTGAGAGTCCGCCTGCCGATGCAGGGGACACGAGTTCGTGCCCCAGTCCGGGAAGATCCCACATGCCGCGGAGCGGCTGGGCCCATGCGCCATGGCCGCTGAGCCTGCGCGTCCGGAGCCTGTGCTCCACAACGGGAGAGGCCACAACAGTGAGAGGCCCGCATACCGCAAAAAAACAAACAAACGAACAAAAAAACAGTTCTAATCATGCAACCCTCTTCCTGGAACCTTGTGAAGGCTTCCCACTGTTCTTAGGCTCGAGACCAGAATCTTTCCTGTGAATTATGAGGCTCTCATGGTCTTCTCCTGTCCACCTCTTCTTTCTCATTTCATTCCAACAGCTTTCCCCCAGCCCCTGCCCATGCTGTGCTTCAGACCAGCGCAGCTCTCTTAGTTTTCCTACCAGCTGTCTCCCGCTGTAGGACCTTTGCAGTGTGTTGCTCCTCATCCTGGGATCCTTCTCTGCCCTACCTTCTGGCCTAGATCTGACTTCTCTATGTTAGCCTCTCCTGGATGCATGCCCCTGAACTTGAGCACCTTGTCTTGTAGGTACCAGGGTAATTATCTGATTAATGTCTCTCACCCCCTCTAGATAGAGACCCAAGAATGGATTTGCTGTCCATCAGAACCCTGGTATTATTTCACATGGTGCCTGGAACAGAAGAGATGTCAATATTATGAATGAATAAATGAATGAATGAATGAATGAGAGAGACTGGGAAGAACAAACAGGGCCCCATTCTGGAATGACCAGGCACTATAGGTAGCAGTGCAAAAAGGGACTCAAGCCCAGAGGCCAGGAAGTGACTGGACAAGAGACAGAATTCCAGCCCCAGGAATGAAGCAGGAGCCCTGATTGAAAGCTTGAGGTCTAAGAAGGCCCCTTTCCAGGCTGGCAGGGGGCTGAAACCCCTGGCCTCCTGACCTCAGGCTCCTTACATTACCTTGCTGGAGAAAGGGGAGTTCCAAGGCTGAGGTGGGGGATCTCACCTCAGGGAGAGAGTTAATTGGCTGTAGGGGCAGGGAGTTAATTGGCCGTACCTGTGGGCAGCAGAAAGTTGCAGGGGGACAGGAACCTGGCAGGGCATGCAGATGTGGTCCTGGGACCCTGAAGCAGGGACAGCATGGGCGGAAAGAACAGCCTGACCCACATGGCAGTTATTCAGGGTGGGACACATAATGCTGTTATTTCATAAGCCCAATCACTGGGTGATTTCCGGAGAGGGAGAATCATCTGGGCATCTGGGGTGTGTGAGTGGAGAGGTGCAGCCTTCAGAGCAGGGAGGAGGCCTGCAGGTGGAGTGGCACTGTGACCTGCTCAGAGGTGGTGACAAGCCTCCCTGGTAGAACAGGGTGGACCCACATTATGCTTAAAATGGGTCACATGGACTCAGTTATGCTAAGCCAGAAAATTCTCCCGAATAGTCTGTTCACCTATACTCTTTTCCTAATTCCATTAGCTTCGTGTCTTTTCCTCTGATCCTCTTTTCCTTCTCCAGCCTGTCCGCTCCTCCCCCTACATCTCGCAGGACCAGCTGTGTATCCCCAATGCCAAGCCTGTGGATGGGGGCTGTGTGCTCAGTTGGAGGAGCGAGGCCATTGTGATGCCTTCACTGGAGTGTCAAGTCCCTGTCACCCCTTCTCCTACAGCCCGTGAACCAGCTGGGAGGGAAGGTCGTGTATAGACCCACTGGGCCCACAGTTTAGACAGCTGATCTGACCTGACAGCATTTTCTGCCACTCAGCCTGAGTAGGACGGTCCTCCCAGCTCCGAACTTTCCCCCAAAGCCACTGATTCTGCCTGGCTCTTGACGTCTTTCAAGACGTTGGACTTCCCTAGAGCTTGGAGTCTTAAGTGTTAAAATTCTTGGATTTGGATCTTTGATTCCCAAGGCGGCACTGGGAATTGGTGTCACCAGTTGGTGTCACTCCTCACCACTCCTGAGGAGTCCTTGGTGTCACCCCTTGTGACCTTTTACTCCCAACACCCCCGCCACCATGTCCATGGTCTTCTAAAGGGTTCTTGGTCCCTGTCATAGCCACACCTCTCTCCTCTGAGCCTGAGCCACTTTGTCACAATCCCTGATAAATGCACCCAGAACTGAGCCCAACACTCCAGGTGTGCTGTGAGGTGGGCAGACCAGAGGGTGATGGTCCCCTCCACATTCTAGATGTGATAACCTCTTTAAATGTGAATCCCAGTCCTGCTAACCCTTTTGGTAATTGCCTTACTCAGGTCAACACATTGTGGTCTCCTAATCAAGCAGAAAATATCCAAGCATTTTTTCATACCATATCAATGGTTTGCTTAAAACTTGTCCTGCCTTCTTTAGGACAGTGGTCCTCAAACTTGAACATATATCAGAATCACCTGGAGGGCTGACTAAAACACAGATTGCTGGACCCCACCCCAGAGTGTCTGACCCAGTAGGTCTGAGGTGGGCCCGAGAATTTGCATTTCTAACAAGTTCCCTCAGGTGATGCTGGTGTTACTGGTCCAGGGGCCACACCTTGAGAACCACTGCTTTAGGGACACGCTTTGACTTCGCATCCACAGGCCATACCAGTTCTTGGGGGAAAAAATCAACAGCTGTTGCCTCCAAGCCTATTTTCGATTATTTATGCCTAGAGCTCCGACCCACTGGTTCTCCCTGGTGCCTAGTGAGTTGTGCTCCTTTCAGATTTGCTCCGATGGCCAGGGCTGGGATTCATTGCTCCAGAAGCAGGGAGAGTTCTTCCCTTAGGCAATCTTAGCCCTGTGAGCTGGCCCCGAGGACCCAGCTTTTAGGGACCCAACCCTTCCTAATCTCCCTTCTAGCAGCACTCAGGGCCCCGCTCATGGTCTTCCTCACTCCACTGGCAGCCCTGACCCTCCCTTCTAGGTGATGGGACAACCTTCTTCTCTGTCCCTTCCCTGCCCATCAGCACCCATCTCTCCCCCTTCTCCCAGGATGGCCAGGGCCTTTCAGCAAATCAGACTCCTGATGGCTGCCTCCCTGGGCCCCATATGCAGATTAGGCCCCAGTGGGACTCTGGCTGTACTTGAGTGTGTGTGTATGTGTGAATGTATTTTATTTTCTTGAGAACTAAGTGTCACTCCTTTCCAGGAAGAACATATTTCTGCTTTTATAGTAGAGGTGAATAAAAAATAGGATTCAGTTTGCTGAAATGTGGTTTTTAGCAAGCTGATAAAAGATATTGGCCCTGTAAAACAGGAGATACCTGCAGTACCAGAATGAAAAAAAAAAAAAAAGCTGTCTTTTTTCTAACTTACTTAATAATCTTTAACCAGTGCAATGAATGATCCTTCTAGCCACACGTGAGAGTGTGGATTTTTTTCCTTGTGAGGTAGATCAATTGCATTATTTCTTTAACATGCTTTGGTTATTTAAAACTATCATTTATTACTGTTTTTTTCCATTTGCTTTCCCTAATAAAGTCCATTAGAATAAATGCTCAAGCTGAGCAGACTTCTTTGTGCTGGAATTATGGTCAGTGAGTGCCTAATGTCACCAACCATCTGTTCTGACCCATTCTGGCTCATAAGCCTTAGGAACTGTCCACATCTGGCAGGATCCAGCAGAACCAGCCTGGGACCATTCAGAGAGCACTGGCCTGGGAGTCACACCTCCGTTTCCTCATTTGTGAAATTAGGGGCAGAATGAGGTGACCTCTAGGGTGTTTTGGTTTTGTTTGTTTCGAGTTCTGACTGCCTATAAAATATTTTTTCTGCCATTAATTACATACAGCTCTCATGCACACACTTACTCATAGATAGATACTCCAAGCCACTGACAGCCTTGATGCTGCGTCTTATGCCTGGAAATGATCATTCCAGCTTTTAAGCAGCGTAAAGAACTTTAGAATTTCCAAAGCCATTCCGCATCCTCAGTGTTTTTGCTGGGCCCTGTAAGTTACATGCTGTACTGCCCTCATTTTATAGGTGAAAAGATGAGACTCAAGAGAGTTCGAGTAGTTTCCCTAGCTTTGGGTGGCATGGACGTGGAGAGCCGCGGCTCGACTGTGCATACCTTGGTAGTCTGTGCATTGGCTGTGTTGCCTTCCAGTAGGGCCGAGTTTGCACATTTTCTGTGTTTAATAATTGTTGTTGCTCCACAGCACCCTCAGCTCCACAGCACCCTCATGACACACAAAACTAATAATGGAACCCCACCTGCATCCAAAAAGGATTTGAGGGACTTCCCTGGTGGCGCAGTGGTTGGGAACCCGCCTGCCAATGCAGGGGACACGGCTTTGAGCCCTGGTCCAGGAAGATCCCATATGCCGCGGAGCAGTTAAGCCCGTGCGCCACAGCTGCTGAGACTGCGCTCTAGAGCCCACGAGCCACAACTACTGAGCCCGTGCACCACAACTACTGAAGCCCGCATGCCTGGAGCCCGTGCTCCGCAACAAGAGAAGCCACCGCAGTGAGAGGCCTGTGCACTGCAATGAAGAGTAGCCCCTGCTCACCGCAACTAGAGAAAACCCGCATGTAGCAACGAAGACCCAATGCAACCAAAAATAAATAAATAAAATTTATTTTTTTAAAAAAGCAAAAAGGATTTGACACAGCAGAAATGAACTGTAATGGCAAAGTCAACTTGTTTTTCAAGCAACTAGCTCCCAATCTTCCATCAAAATAGAGGTAAAAACTAAGGATGGGCAAGGTTCACCCTGACTGCGGCAGTGTCATTCTTTTTACAAAACGTTTATTGCAAAGTATTTCGAGCATTCAGAAAAGCACAGAACACCAAACACCCATGGACTAGCCACCCAGAATTAATGTGTTCACATTTTGCTCTATTTGCGTCATATTTCTTTTAAAGAAATGAAATACAGCAGTTCCCACTGAAACCCCCTTTGTTCCCCTTCTATGGTGGTGGCTTCCCAGTGACCATCCTGTGACATTCAGGGCCAAATTATTCAAAACATTTTGATACATACATTGGGAGGATCCACCACTTGTTGAAACAAGAAGTGCTTTTTTTTTTTATCATGGTAAAATGTACATAACATCAAATTTACCATTTTAACCATTTTTAAATTTACAGTGCAGAGGCATTAAGTGCCTTCATATTGTTGTGCAAGAGGCACCACCAGCCATCTCCAGAACTTTCCATTATCCCAAACAGATACTCTGTACCCATAACTCTTCATTCCCCCAGCCCCCAGCCCCTAGGAGCTACTGTTCTCCTATGTCTCTTATGTCTCTATGAATTTGACTACTCTAGGTACCTCATCTAGGTGGAATCTTACAATATTTGTCCTTCTGCATCTGACTTATTTCATTTAGCATAATGTCTTCAAGGTTCATCCATGTTGTAGCATGTATCAAAATTTCATTCCTTTTTAAGGCGGAATAACATTCCATTGTATGTATAAACCACAACTTGTTTATCCATTCATCTGTTGATGGACATTTGGGTTGCTTCCACCTTTTGCTCTTGTGAATAATGCTGCTATGCACATGAGTGTCCAAATATCTCTTTGAGTCCCTGCTTTCAATTCTTTTGGGTATATACCCAGAAGTAGAATTGCTGGATCATATTACCATATGATGGGTAATTTTAACAGTGCACAAAGGTTCCAATTTATCCCCATCCTCATCAACACTTGCTGGGTTTTGGTTTTTGATAATAACCATCTTAATGGGTATGAACAAGAAGGGCTCTTAAAGATCATCTTCTCCTGAAGAGGAGGAGACTGAAGCCCTAAGAGGGAAAGGCTCACACAGAGAGGTCGAAGTCACAAGCAACTCAGTGCCAGAGCAAGACCTGGAACTTGGGTCCCAAAACTCCCACCTGGTTCTTTCTACTAAAACACACAGTCTCATTTCCATGGCTTTATGTCAGAGGGTATATAGTCATGGACATGGGCCAGATACAGATTCCAGATTTATTTGTTTTGGTCCTAACTTTGTTTTTTAAAAAAATTGAAAATAATATCAACATTTTAAAATGTGGGAGATCCTGTATTTTAAAAATCTAGAGACTTCCCTGGCTGTCCAGTGGTTAAGATTCTGTGCTTCCACTGCAGGGGGCACAGGTTCGAGCCATGGTTGGGGAACTAAGATCCTGCATACTGTGCAGCGTGGCCAAAAAATAAATAAAAATAAAAATCTGGATTTCTGATTTCACTCCCCCAAAATCAGAAGGTCTGGTGACTCTGGACCAACATTCTGGCATAGCATGTTTGGAGCTGAGCAGCAAGTGCCATCTTTAGGTGAGGCATATAGTCACCAGTTTGCCACAGTCCCCACCACTCCCTAGTATCCTTCCACACAGGCTGCTTCACACATTGGCTAGTCGGTGTGAACACTGGAGTTTGCAGCTCTCTGCTTTCCAAGCACATAGATGTTAGTCATTCTGTGTGTCAGCAGACACATAGTTATGTTTAACATCTCAGGCTGATTCCATACCCCCTTAGTCTCTCCTCTGTTTTACTTTGTCTATATGAATACCTCAGCTATTTCTTCACCCTAGAAATGAAGTAATATTGCAAATAAATAATGTAAAATATAAATAAAGAAGTATTTGAATAGTCTGATTTGGAGACAGCGTGATGTACTTAACTAATCTGATTTGGAGATAGTATGAAACACCAGCATGAAACTCCAGAGACTTGGATGCTTGTCTTAATGCTTCCAGGAAATTCCTGGGCAACTTTAGTAAGCCCGTTCCCTGTCTGGCCTCCTTATGCCTATGTGTCAAGTGTGGAGTGGGACTGGGAGATCTCCAAGGCCCCAGGGGGCACTCTAGTTTTTAATGAAGATAAAACCCACTCCTTTTGTGCGTCGATGGAGAAAATCACCTTGCCCATTTGAGCCACTTCCCAGGACAACCCCTCTGAACTGGCCCTTCCTGTGGCCGCCAGCACACCCACCCTCTGCTTTCTCTTTGCTGGCAGGTGAGGAACGACCTGACCGGGGTTCTGTATGGTGAGGACATCGAGATTTCAGACACTGAGAGCTTCTCCAATGATCCCTGCACCAGTGTCAAAAAGCTTAAGGTAGGTGCAGCTGGCCACAGCCCAGAGGACAGACGGACCGCATGCTCCTGGGGTTCCCCAAATCCCCTGACTTTGAAGGAGTCTCGAATTCAGGCTGTCTCACGTCATCCTTGGCATCTGACATATGAGGAGAAGCTCTCAGAAGCTGGCTTCCCTTGGCCGTCCCTAGTGCTAGTTGTCCAGCACTGGCCAGAGGTCTGATTGCCAGGTGTACAGCCATGTGGAGCTTTCTGGGTGATTCTGTATCTCTCAACCCAGCCTGAGGGGCAACCAGGGCACAGTTATTATCATGTCTGTTGTGAAGAGGCTCAGAGAGAGTAACTCTCTTGCCCAAACCCACAGCAAGGAAGTACTGTTGTTGGGACTGAAAGCTCAGGCTCCTGACCCCCTCCAGTGACGCTCACTCCAGGGACAGGTGGGTCAACTAGATGTTTGCCCAGTTGTAAGTAGTTCCTGCCTGTCATCTGTCCATTCATTACCCAAACTCTCTCAAACACCGTGTCTGTGCCAGACACTCTCCTGGGCTCACAGACACCGTCAGGCCTGCCAGTGGCCTCAGGTCACTCAGTGCTGGTAAGGAAAGCAGATACCTCTCAGGGGAACCAGGAACCGAGGGGCTGGGGAACAAAGGGAGGAAGTGACTCATCCCTCCCCGGGGAGGGTTCAGACAAGGCTCCGCCACGAGCCACGGAGGATGGGCAGGAATGAGACCCGCAGGGTGAATATCAAAGGGCAGGACAGCCATGCTCACTGTGCACTTGGGATCAGCAGGAATTCCCAGAGGCTGGGCTATCGGGATGGGGCTGTGGGAAAGAGCTGAGGCCGAAAACAGAATTTGGAGCCAGTTTCCATGAGCCTTGGATGTTGAGCTAAGAAGTTTGGTCTTTTATCCTGAGGGCAGTGGGGAGCTGCTGGGGGATTATAAGCAGGTACAGACATAGTTAGAGCTGTCACCTTACTCTTCCATTCGTCATGCCCACATTGAAAGTCTCCTGAGGCCCCAGATGCCAACTGCTGACATGTCCCTTCTCTCTTGGGCTGGTCCCAGGTTATACCAGTCAGAGCAGGTGGCAGTTTAGAGCTCATGAAGCCCTCAGTTCACATATGGGGAGACTGAGACCCAGAGATGGGGAGCAAGGGAGCAGAGTGCCAGTTGTCTGTCACCTGCTTGGGAGCAGGTACCACATCTGCGTTGACGTTTCAGCCCTGGGAGCCTCTGCAGATGAGGAAACCGCAGCTAGGGAGGGCCTGCTAGCAGCCTAGGTGTCTGGGGCTGGATCTGCCCAGCTCTTGCCCCACAGACGATGTGGTCTGAGGGTGGAGTCGGGCTGTGCAGCGGCCCGGAGGATCCAGAGGAGCGGAGTGCCTGCTCTGCAGGGACCACTTGGGGTGGGGCTGGGGTGGACGGGGCTCTGGTGCTGCCCTGACATTCTCCTGCCACACGCAGTGTCTCCCCAGGGTGGACACTGGAAATAGCTTCCTGCACCTCAGAGACCCGGCGGAATTCTGTGGGCTTTAAACTTTAAAGAGCCTTTATGTGTAGAGCAGACGCATTAGTTGAAAGTCTACACGAAACTGGGGATGGATGGACCTGGTTGCTCTGCTCATCAGCCAACCAATTCCAACAGAAGCAGGAGTGATATGAACGCTGAGGAAAACAGCAACCGGCCTTTCCAGGGCATTGAGCAAGGGCCAGGCCCCCCTGCAGAGCCCTGGACCTTCACTTGCCCATTCAGCCCTCCCCAGAGCCCTGGGACAGAGAGAATGTTTGTATCCCCGTTTCACAGATGGGGAGCTTGAGCCTCAACAAGGTTAAGAACTCACCCCTAGTCACCCAGCTGGAAAGTGGTGCGTTGGAATTCAAACTCAGATCTGGGCAACGCCATGGTCCAGCTTCTCCACTGCCCCACACAGCTGCGGTTCTGAGAAAGGAGTCCAGCATCACGTGAGCCCGGGAGAGCAGAATCAAGGACAGCACGCTCAGGCTGTTGGCAAGGGATCCCCTCTGTGTGGAGCGCTCTTCCCCCAGAACCCGCATGGCTCCTGTTTGCATCTTCTTCTAGTCTTTTCTCAGTTGTCCCCTTTTCCCAGAGGCTTTATTTAAAATTTAAATCCCTGCCCCTCGCACTCCCACCCCTGCTTTCTGCTAATTTTCTCCATTTCACTGATGGACATCTGTTATCAGTCTCCTGGGGCTGCCATAACAAAGCACCACAAACTAGGTGGCTTAAAACAACAGAAGTTTATTCTTTCACACCTTGAAGCCAGAAGCCCAAGGTCAAGATGTCGGCAAGGCTATGCTCTCTAGCAGCCTTGGGGACTCTTCCGTACCTTTCTCTAAGCTTCTAGTATCACTGGCAATCCTTGATGTTCCTTGGCTTGCGGCTATGTAACTCCAGTCTTTGCCTTCACTGACATTTCCCCCTTTTCTCTTCACATCATCTTAGGGCACTAGTCATGTGGGATTAAGAGCCTGCCCTACTCCAATATGACCTTATCTTAACTAATTTCATCTACAAAGACCCTGTTTTCAAATGAGGTCACATTCTGAGGTATTAGGAGTTAGGATTTCTACATATCTTTGGGAGATACAGATCAACCCACGATAATATGTGACCTATTCATTTTACCCAGTTGTTTTGTCATCTGTCTCCTCCCACTAGGATGTAAGCGCTAGGAGGCAGCAGTTTCTGTCTGTCTTGGTCACCGTTTTATTCCGCAGCACCTGGAACCAAACCTTATTTGCTCAACACATTTGCTGAGTGTGTGTAAACAAAATACCAAGTCTGGACAGACAAAGCTAACAGAGAACACAAGGATAAAATACTCAGGAACAAAGAAAAGTAACTTCTGGAACGCTTAGAGAACAAGCAGATCTCTGGTTTCCTGTGGGATAAGATAGAGAAGGAAGGACAGAGGACAAGGAAGAAAACTAAATAGCAACTAGCAGAATTAAAATCTGCATTGGAGGTAGTAGAGAGCAGAGTTAATGCCAAGGAAACTAAAAATCTTGAATTGCTTTGCTAGAATTCAGAGGAAATGGGCAAAGAGATCAGTCTAATGCGAGGAAAGATAAGTTATGGACACTGGAGAAGGGAGATCCTAAGGGAAAACTGGGACAAATGAAACAGAACCAAAATCAAAAACAAAACAGGAATCTCAGTATCAACAAGCACAACTACCACCCAGATCTTGGTTTCTAATGCCATTCTCCGTGAAAAGGAACCAGGGCTCCTTGGCGAAATGCCTGACTCTAGGACTGGGACAGGAAACATACAGGATGATCCTGGAGCATCTTGTAGTGCCAGAAAGTTAAGGACGTGTTCAAACCACATCAACAACACACACTGATGGAGGTGTGTCAGAAGAGTACAGCAGCCAACTGAAAGAGCCACTGAAAGAGCTCCCAATGGCCAAAGCTGGGACATTTGAGCAATAAAATAAAAGTGGTATTGGATTATAACCCAAAGTATAAAACAGATACCCATGATTGAGTAAGTAAATGGGAGAGAATAGACAAATCTCCTATGCCAAAGAATTCCAGATAATTTATGTAGATATCTCAGGCCCAAGGAGGTAGAGCAGAACTACCCACTTGTTAAGTGACTTCCTTCCAAAGAGCACAGGATGAAAAGGGGGGAAAAGAAGAGTAACCTTAGAGTGGAAGAATCTGACAACTACCTCAACCAGGTGACCAAGGTCAGCATCAACAGTGATAAGTCATGTTGATAGTATGTACATTTGATATGATGTGGCGAGAAGGGCACTTCACCTCTGTGTTCTTCCTCCCCAAAACCTATAACTCCAGTCTAACCATGAGAAAAACATTAGGTAAATTCTAGTTGCAGGCCATCCTGCAAAATACCTAACCAATGCTCCTCAAAACTGTCTAGGTCTTCAAATCTAAGGAATGTCTAAGCCAAAAGTAGCCTACAGAAACATGACCATGATATATAATGTGGTATCCTGAATGGGAGCCAGGCATAGAAAAAGGACACTAGAGAAAAGAACTAAGGGTATCTGAATAAAGTATGAGCTTTAGTTAATAATGAATTGATATCGATTCATTATTTATAACAAATGTACTATATTAACGTAAGATGTTAATAATAGGGGAAACTGGGTGAGGACATATGGGAACTCTATATACTCTCTTTGTGATTTTTCCATAAATCTAAAACTATTCTCAAATAAGAAGTTTACTTAAAAAAAAATAGGTGACAAACTTAAGTGGGCTCAAGAGAGATCTACTAGATTGGACCATACAAAATTGCCGATATTCAACCATTTTGAAATTACAAAGTCAACAGTTTCATAAGGAAATGCGCAGACTGTATGTGCAGTCTAGCTGGCCTTTCTGCATTCTAGCAGAATTGGTGAATAGAGAGTAATACCCAGACACATTTTGTCAGAAGTTTTGAAATACAAACAGAAAGGGGAAAATCTACAAGTATCTAGCCCAGAAAAAAACAAATTTCTCACAAAGGTGCAAAACCAGGCCACCTCAACTCCCTTGCAACATTCAATCCCAGAGATAATGGAGCAGCTGGGAGACATTCTCCGATGTGTGAGACTCACATGATGTACTACTAGCCAGTGCCCTTCTTGCAGTTAATCTTTGAAGTCCTTTATCAGACTGCCGAGAATGATAGCAAACTTTATAGCTGAGGTCATGACAGAAGCAGGTGAGCAGGGATCACAAAAGCCCGTGGAGAGAGAGCTAAGTAGTCGTTATAAAAAGTTGTTATAAAAGTGTATGCAGGGCTTCCCTGGTGGCACAGTGGTTGAGAGTCCGCCTGCCGATGCAGGGGACAGGGGTTCGTGCCCCGGTCCGGGAAGATCCCACATGCCGCGGAGCGGCTGGGCCCGTGAGCCATGGCCGCTGAGCCTGCGCGTCCAGAGCCTGTGCTCCACAGCGGGAGAGGCCACAACAGTGAGAGGCCCGCGTACCACAAAAAAAAAAAAAAAAAAAAAAAAAAGTGTATGCAGATGCAGAAATTCATTTTGAAGGCAAACGTGCATATACATGCAATGCAAATAGATACTGTAATAACAGTAATTGAAATATAAAAACCCAAATTCCATTAACAGAGCCAAAGAAGTGAGTAAAAAAAAAATTGGGTGCTAAACTCCTGGTCTTAAGTAGGAAAGGGACTCAAAAGAGACTATTTTGCTTATGAGTTTCATAATTAGAAAAATATAAGTTAAAAAAGGCTTTGAATAACTTAACGGTAAGTATGCTGTAATACAAACAGAGCCTGAAGCTCCTGAAACATGGAAGATAAAAGCAAAGAAAATCTAGTCCACATATCATAAAACAGAAAGCAAATGTGAAAACCAGAAAGTATAAACTAAAACTGCAGACCAAATATAGTCATTCTGACCATAAATTCAAATAGGTCATACTCCCTATGAAGAGGCAAAGACTTTCAGATTGTGTTTTGAAGAACTAACTATAGTTATATTTACAACACAGTGACACAGAAAGGTCAAAGGTAAAAGTCAGGCAAAAGTATATCAAGCAAACCAAACTGCAGCAAGGATCCAGTGTTCACATTAGAATAAAGAGAATTCAAGGTACAGGTGTTAAACAAGATTAAGGAAGTCATTTTCTATAGATAAGGGTACAATTCTCCCTGAGAATAGCACACTCATGGACCATTATTGCTATAAATTACATCTCACTGAAATATATAAAGAAAATCCTGTTCAAATACAAAGGAGAATTGACACAAACACAATAGTATTGGGAGCCACAGCGTCTCTCTCGCAGTCTTGGACAGATCAGCCAGGCAAAAATAAGCAAGAACATAGAGGAACTGAATAATGGAATTAATCAGGCTGATTTAGCAGATATGTATCAAAGTTTGTCTAAAAGAAAGTCAGGAATAGAACCATCTCTGTGTGATGAAGACCCCAGGCCTTTAAGCTCACTCTGGGCCTGTTTCAGTCAGGGACCTTTAATGTTAACTGTTGCCAGTCTGGGCTGGGAGGCCATCCTTCGAAGAGCCCTGGGTATTCGCATGGTGCCCACACTGAAGCACCAGGCTTTATGGGGGTGAGCGCCAGGCTCCAGATGTGCACCTCTGTTCATTTTGAAACCACAGAATGCATTCCAGGCCTTAGTAGAGCATAGGTTCTTCTGTCTAGGCATAGAATTCAACAAGAGGCAGAATGACAGGTAAGGAAAGAGCTTATTAGTATAGAGCGCTGTGAGATACAAACAGGAAGGGAAGCGAGTGCCATGCCAAGAACTTAGTAGCCAAGGTTTTATAGTCAAAGGAAAAGTGGAGAGGTGAAGAAGGCCCCCATCTTCCTCGTTCTTGAGTAGACGTCAAGCTTCCATCATCAGTTTCTCCTCCACGTCAGGTAAGCGAGTTTTCTTGTCCTACATGGTCAAACTGGGACTGTCGTGGTGCTGTTAAAATGAGCAAAAAGGCGGTAAAATATACTACACTATGGTAGATTATCTCAGGTTTCAGTATAATGTCATCTTTTCCCTATATTTAACATTTTTATTGGAGTATAATTGCTTTACAATGGTGTGTTAGTTTCTGCTTTATAACAGAGTGAATCAGCTATACATACATCCCCATATCTCCTCCCTCTTGCATCTCCCTCCCACCCTCCCAATCCCACCCCTCTAGGTGGTCGCAAAGCACCGAGCTGATCTCCCTGTGCTATGTGGCTGCTTCCCATTAGCTATCAGTTTTACATTTGGCAGTGTATATATGTCCATGCCACTCTCTCACTTTGTCACAGCTCCCCGTGTCCTCAAGTCCATTTTCTACCTCTGCATCTTTATTCCTGTCCTGCTCCTAGGTTCTTCAGAACCTTTTTTTTTTTTCAGATTCCATATATATGTGTTGCCATACACTATTCATTTTTCCCTTTCTGAATTACTTCACTCTGTATGACAGTCTCTAGGTCCATTCACCTCACTACAAATAACTCAATTTCATTTCTTTTTATGGCTGAGTAATATTCCATTGTATATATGTGCCACATCTTCTTTATCCATTCATCTGTCAATAGACACTTAGGTTGCTTCCATGTCCTGGCTATTGTAAATAGTGCTGCAGTGAACATTGTGGTACATGTCTCTTTTTGAATTATGGTTTTCTCAGGATATATGCCCAGTAGTGGGATTGCTGGGTCATATGGTAGTTCTATTTTTAGTTTTTTAAGGAACCTTCATACTGTCTCCATAGTGGCTGTATCAATTTACATTCCCACCAACAGTGCAAGAGGGTTCCCTTTTCTCCACACCCTCTCCAGCATTTATTGTTTGTAGATTTTTTGATGATGACCATTCTGACTGGTGTGAGGTGATACCTCATTGTAGTTTTGATTTGTATTTCTCTAATGATTAGTGATGTTGAGCATCCTTTCATGTGTTTGTTGGCAATCTGTTTATCTTCTTTGGAGAAATATCTATTTAGGTCTTCTGCCCATTTTTGGATTGGGTTGTTTGTTTTTTTGATATTGAGCTGCATGAACTGCTTGCATATTTTGGAGATTAATCCTTTGTCAGTTGCTTCATTTGCAAATATTTCCTCCCATTCTGAGGGTTGTCTTTTCGTCTTGTTTATGTTTTCCTGTGCTGTGCAAAAGCTTTTAAGTTTCATTAGGTCCCATACATTTATTTTTGTTATTATTTCCATTTCTCTAGAAGGTGGGTCAAAAAGGATCTTGCTGTGATTTATGTCATAGAGTGTTCTGCCTATGTTTTCATCCAAGAGTTTTATACTGTCTGGCCTTACATTTAGGTCTTTAATCCATTTTGAGTTTATTTTTGTGTATGGTGTTAGGGAGTGTTCTAATTTCATTCTTTTACATGTAGCTGTCCAGTTTTCCCAGCACAGCTTATTGAAGAGGCTGTCTTTTCTCCATTGTATATTCTTGCCTCCTTTATCAAAAATAAGGTGACCATATGTGCATGGGTTTATCTGTGGGCTTTCTATCCTGTTCCATAGATCTATATTTCTGTTTTTGTGCCAGTACCATACTGTCTTGATTACTGTAGCTTTGTAGTATAGTCTGAAGTCCAGGAGCCTGATTCCTCTAGCTCTGTTTTTCTTTCTCAAGATTGCTTTGGCTATTCGGGGTCTTTTGTGTTTCCATACAAATTGTGAAATTTTTTATTCTAGTTCTGAGAAAAATGCCATTGGTAGTTTCATAGGGATTGCATTGAATCTGTAGATTGCTTTGGGTAGCAGAGTCATTTTCACAATGTTGATTCTTCCAATCCAAGAACATGATATATCTCTCCATCTGTTTGTATCATCTTTAATTTCATTCATCAGTGTCTTTTTTTTTTTTTTTTTTTTTTCTTTTTGCGGTATGTGGGCCTCTCACTGTTGTGGCCTCTCCCGTTGCGGAGCACAGGCTCCGGATGCGCAGGCCCAGCGGCCATGGCTCACGGGCCCAGCCGCTCCGCGGCATATGGGATCCTCCCAGACCGGGGCACGAACCCGTATCCCCTGCATCGGCAGGCGGACTCTTAACCACTTGCGCCACCAGGGAGGCCCCATCAGTGTCTTATAGTTTACTGCATCCAGGTCTTTTGTCTCCTTAGGTAGGTTTATTCCTAGGTATTTTATTCTTTTTATTGCAATGGTAAATGGAAGTGTTTCCTTAATTTCTCATTCAGATTTTTCATCATTAGTATATAGGAATGCAAGAGATTTCTGTGCATTAATTTTGTATCCTGCTACTTTGCCAAATTCATTGATTAGCTCTAGTAGTTTTCTGGTAGCATGTTTAGGATTCTCTATGTATAGAATCATGTCATCTGCAAACAGTGACAGCTTTACTTCTTCTTTTCCAATTTGGATTCCTTTTCCTTCTTTTTCTTCTCTGATTGCTGAGGCTAAAACTTCCAAAACTATGTTGAATAATAGTGGTGAGAGTAGACCACCTTGTCTTGTTCCTGATCTTAGAGGAAATGGTTTCAGTTTTTCACCATTGAGAACGATGTTGGCTCTGGGTTTGTCATATATGGCCTTTACTATGTTCAGGTAAGTTCCTTCTATGCCTACTTTCTGGAGGGTTTTTATCATAAATAGGTGTTGAATTTTATTGAAAGCTTTTTCTTCATCTATTGAGATGATCATATGGTTTTTCTCCTTTAATTTGTTACTATGGTGTATCACACTGATTGATTTGCATATATTGAAGAATCCTTGCATTCCTGGGATAAACCCCACTTAGTCATGGTGTATGATCCTTTTAATGTGCTATTGGATTCTGTTTGCTAGTATTTTGTTGAGGATCTTTGCATCTGTGTTCATCAGTGATATTGGCCTGTAGTTTTCTTTCTTTGTGATCTTTGTATGGTTTTGTATCAGGGCGACGGTGGCCTCATAGCATGAGTTTGGGAGTGTTCCTCCCTCTGCTATATTTTGGAAGAGTTTGAGAAGGGTAAGGGTTAGCTCTTCTCTAAATGTTTGATAGAATTCACCTGTGAAGCCATCTGGTCCTGGGCTTTTGTTTGTTGGAAGATTTTTAATCACAGTTTCAATTTCAGGGCTTATGATTTGTCTGTTTATATTTTCTATTTCTTCCTGGTTCAGTCTCAGAAGGTTGTGCTTTTCTAAGAATTTGTCCATTTCTTTCAGGTTGTCCATTTTTTTGGCATATAGTTGCTTGCAGTAATCTCTCACGATCCTTTTTGTTTCTGCAGTGTCAGTTGTTACTTCTCCTTTTTCATTTCTAATTCTATAGATTTGAGTCTTCTCCCTTTTTTTCTTGATGAATCTGCCTAGCGGTTTATCAATTTTTTTTATCTTCTCAAAGAACCAGCTTTTAGTTTTACTGATCTTAGCTATTGTTTCCTTCATTTCTTTTTCATTTATTTCTGATCTGATCTTTATGCTTTCTTTCCTTCTGCTAACTTTGGGGGTTTTTTTGTTCTTCTTTCTGTAATTGTTTTAGGTGTAAGGTTAGGTTGTTTATTTGAGATGTTTCTTGTTTCCTGAGGTAGGGTTGTATTGCTATAAACTTCCCTGTTAGAACTGCTTTTGCTGCATCCCATAGGTTTTGGGTCATCGTGTTTTCATTGTCATTTGTTTCTAGGTATTTTTTGATTTCTTCAGTGGTCTCTTGGTTATTTAGTAGTGTATTGTTTAGCCTCCATGTGTTTGTATTTTTTACAGATTTTTTCCTGTAATTGATATCTAGCCTCATAGTGTTGTGGTTGGAAAAGATATGTGATACGATTTCAATTTTCTTAAATTTACCAAGGCTTGATTTGTGACCCAAGATATGATCTATCCTGGAGAATGTTCCATGAGCACTTGAGAAAAATGTGTATTCTGTTGTTTTTGGATGGAATGTCCTATAAATATCAATTAAGTCCATCTTGTTTAATGTATCATTTAAAGCTTGTGTTTCCTTATTTATTTTCATTTTGGTTGATCTGCCCATTGGTGAAAGTGGGGTGTTAACGTCCCCTACTGTGATTGTGTTACTGTCGATTTCCTCTTTTATGGCTGTTAGCATTTGCTTTATGTATTAGGTGCTCCTATGTTGGATGCCTAAATATTTACAATTGTTATCTTCTTGGATTGAACCCTTGATCATTATGTAGTGTCCTTCTTTGTCTCTGGTAATCGTCTTTATTTTTAAAGTCTATTTTGTCTGATATGAGAATTGCTACTCCAGTATTGTTCTGACTTCCATTTGCATGGAAGATCTTTTTCCATCCCCTCACTTTCAGTCTGTATGTGTCCCTAGGTCTGAAGTGGGTCTCTTGTAGGCAGCATAAATACAGGTCTTGTTTTTGTATCCATTCCGCCAGTCTTTGTCTTTTGGTTGGATCATTTAATCCATTTACATTTAAGGTAGTTATTGATATGTATGTTCCTATTACCATTTTCTTAATTGTTTTGGGTTTGTTATTGTAGGTCTTTTCCTTCTCCTGTGTTTCCTGCCTAGAGAATTTCCTTTAGCATTTGTAAAGCTGGCTTGGTGGTACTGAATTCTCCTAGCTTTTGCTTGTCTGTAAAGGTTTTAATTTCTCTGTTGAATCTGAATGAGATCCTTGCTGGGTAGAGTAATCTTGGTTGTAGATCTTTCCCCTTCATCACTTTAAATATGGCCTGCCACTCCTGTCTGGCTTGCAGAGTTTCTGCTGAAAGATCAGCTTTTCACCTTATGGGGATTCCCTTGTATGTTATTTGTTGCTTTTCCCTGGCTGCTTTTAATATTTTTTCTTTGTATTTAATTTTTGATAGTTTGATTAATATGTGTGTTGGCATGTTTCTCCTTGTTTTATCCTGTATGGGACTCTCTGTGCTTCCTGGACTTGACTATTTCCTTTCTCATATTAGGGAAGTTTTCAAGTATAATGTCTTCAAATATTTTCTCAGTCCCTTTCTTTTTCTCTTCTTCTTCTGGGACCCCTATACTTCTAATGTTGGTGTGTTTAATGTTGTCCCAGAGGTCTCTGAAACTGTCCTCAATTCTTTTCATTCTTTTTTCTTTATTCTGGTCTGCAGTAGTTATTTCCACTATTTTATCTTCCACCTCACTTATCCGTTCTTCTGCCTCAGTTATTCTGCTATTGATTCCTTCTAGAGAATTTTTAATTTCATTTATTGTGTTGTTCATCATTGTTTGTTTGCTCTTTAGTTCTTCTAGGTCCTTGTTAAACGTTTCTTGTATTTTCTCCATTCTATTTCCACAATTTTGGATCATCTTTACTATCATTACTCTGAATTCTTTTTCAGATACATTGCCTATTTCCTCTTCATTTGTTTGGTCTTGTGGGTTTTTGTCTTGCTCCTTCATCTGCTGTGTGTTTCTCTGTCTTCTCATTTTGCTTAACTTACTGTGTTTGGGGTCTCCTTTTCACTGGCTTCAGGTTTGTAGTTCCCTTTGTTTTTGGTGTCTGCCCCCAGTGGCTAAGGTTGGTTCAGTGGGTTGTGTAGGCTTTCTGGTGTAGGGGACTGGTGCCTGTGTTGAGGTGGATGAGGCTGGGTCTTGTCTTTCTGGTGGGCATGACCGTGTCCGGTTGTGTGTTTTGGGGTGTCTGTGACCTTATTATGATTTTAGGCAGCCTCTCTGCTAATGGGTGTTGTTGTGTTCCTGTCTTGATAGTTGTTTGGCATAGGGTGTCCAGCACTGTAGCTTGCTGGTTGTTGAGTGAAGCTGGGTGTTGGTGTTGAGATGGAGATCTCTGGGAGAGCTTTCGCCGTTTGATATTATGTGGAGCCGGGAGGTCTCTGGTGGACCAGTGTCCTAAACTCAGCTCTCCCACCTCAGAGGCACAGGCCTGACACCCGTCTGGAGCACCAAGGCCCTGTTAGCCACACGGCTGTGCCAAGCCAGACTCTCGTCCAACGTTGCCTATATTTTTGTTTTTAGTGTGCACAGAGGAGCATGTCCTAGGAGTCATTAACTTACTGACCTCCCTGGGCAGGATGTGGGTCTCATTCCACCATTGTCTTATTGTTTTGGGGCATGTCTCATGCTTCTATTACACGGTTTTGTTGCTAGGCAAGCCTGCTTCCTTGAGTGATTATTCACTTACAGGGGTCTACCATACTTTTTTCTTTGACTTGTGATCCCTTCGTGGGATTAACTATTTAATCATTTGCTTTGTCCCTTTACTCTGTCCCTATCAATTTCAGTTGCTTTATTGGCCTTCCGTGGAGCAGCCCCCAAGCCATCATTCAGGATTCAGACTCCAGGAAAATCTCCCTATTTTATAAGTCAGCTGATTAGCAACCTTAATTCCATCTGCAATGTTAATTCCCCCTTGCCATGTCACACAGCGTATTCACAGGTTCCAGGGATTAGAACATGGACATCTTTGGGGAGCCATTATTCTGATACAGGAAGACCACAAAGATAGGTCTTGAGGGGGACTGTTCCCCACTTTGCTTCATGGGAAAGTCCTAGTGGGAATTACCCGCCCCCCACCACGGGCCAGGAATCCAGCCTGACTGCCTGAACCTGAGGTTCATACCAGCACCCCGAGGGGATGCAAAGCTACAGAATAAATGTAGTGCATCTTCCCAGCAGGCCAGTTTTGTTCAGAGACATGGAAAGAAAAAGCATCATTTTTATCTTAAGATAAACATAGATATTTTATTGGAAGGCTAAATATACATGAATTTTCAAGATAAAATAATAAACTTTAAAGAAATGCCATGCTTTGCCAGTGGGCTGCTATGGGCTGTACTCTTTTTCTCTCCCGTCCTTAAGAGTATATGTCTCCTGCTTCTCTGCTTTTAGGGACACTTATGGAGAAGAAAAAAAAAAAGTCTAAGACTAATTTTAGCTAAATAAAAGAGAATACTCATTCTGGGTGTGGAATCAGTCTGTCAGAGCCAAGAGGGACTTTGGAAAACATCTATGCTAACCCTCTCAGGCTTACCCCAGGTCTCACGACCGAAGTGGGGGAGTAGGAGCAGGCCTGGGCTTCTCCCCACTTCACCAGTGCCCACTGCTCCAGGTCAGGGGCACCTCCCAGCCTGCATCATGGCCGGCCTCTAATAGCGCAGCCACCTTTGGGCTCATTGCACCTTACCCCTTTCTACAACGTTGATCATGGTTTCATTTGATTTTTCAGCAGCCCAGTGGGGTAGTGGGGTAGTGTGCATCTGTAGGAAACCAGGAAGCTGTTAAACGTAGGCTGAGACAGATGCAGAGATGGCAGGAGGTCAGTGTCAGGGTCAACCTTGATCTTCCAGCAGGACCCCACACTGCTGTCACAGGGAAGCAAGATGGGTTGCCTTCTGCTTTCCTGCTCTTTTAAATGCACATTAGCTGTCTTAATGTCTCAGGGTTACATTTGCTGCTCAGGTCCTTTGACTTCAGAATCCATAGGACTTTTCTCCATGAGTCATTGCTGCAGACTCGGTACTGTGCCCCAGCAGCCCAGGCCTGGTGGGGTTGGCCTTCTCAGCGTGGGAGGTAATATATAGGAGTGAGTGGTCAAATGCTTGGGCTCTGGGGCCAGACCCACATTGGGTCGAGGCCAGAGTCACCACTTCTTATCCCTGTGACCCGGTGTCTTAGGTTGAACTCCCTAGAAACAGAGCCTGGGATTCTTGTGAAAGAGATTTATTGAGAGTGGGCTCAGGAGAAGGGGAGAGAAGCAGGATAAGGCAAGAGGGGAGCTAGGCCAGAATACCTTTTGGCTGGAGATGGGTTTAACCTGGCCTCACCGGATCTCTGGAGCACAGTCTGCACCACAGAGTTGGTCCCACCTTTCAGCAAGGGGGCTGGAGTTTTCTACCCATGTGAGTCAGTCACTGGCTGCTATGGGATATGGGGCACAACATGGCCTTCTAGGACCAGGAAGCTCCCCTTGGCTGAGGGAAGTTCTCCAGAGAAGGGAGGGAGCTGGTGGCAGCCCATCATTGCTGTAGCTGGGTTGGGTGCGCTAGCCCCGAGGAGGGGATCCAGCAGGACCAACAGCGTCTGCTGTGCCTAGGAAAGTTGCTTAAGTCTTTGGGCCTCAGTTTGCTCATGAAACTGTCCAGAGTGGGCATAATTATAGCCCCGACCTCCTAGGGCAGTGGCTAGAAAGAGGCTGTCATTAATTTTGACTCTGCTAGGATCCCCTGTAAAGTGGGGGTTATACACTAGTGCTTTGAATTGAGTCATCCTTCTTAAGTGTCATTTTTTGTATGTGAGATTTTAGCTCCCTTTAAGGGCCCCAGAGACAAAGAGGTCCTAGACAACAGATGAGAGGGGCCAGGGAAGAGGAAGGGAAATCCACCCAGGGTTTGGACTGAGCATCCCTCCCTGGGCCTCGTGCCCCATGGCTGTTCCCTTCCATGTTTACCCCCCATGGGTGTGGCCTGTTGAGGGTGTGAACATAGGTCTCTGCTACCATCCATTACCTTAGATCTAGCCCTCTAAGAAGAAGCTGTCATTTGTCTGATCTCGGGACACCTACTTTCACTCCAGGCAGCCCCCTGCAGAGCCAAGAGTCCATGGCAGGGAGTTTTTGAGACCCTGCCCTCTGCCACGTTCCAGCTCTAACATCACAGCACCATTCTGCAGTGTCATCCTCAGAGGTGGTCATGGCTGTCCTCCCCTACCCCTGGCACTCCTTCAACGGCCCCCAAGCCCTTTCAGCCATAGAGGAGAGTGCACTGATACCCCTGGTAGGGAGGTGGGCGGGCTTGGCCAGAAGCAGGGTCCACTGCCAACACAAAATCTCTTTCCTCTCTCTGGATTTTAAGGAAAACATACAAGTTATGCAACATTGAAAAGCGTGATTCTGGAACTTTTGTGAGAGTGTGGGTGTGTGAAAAACTTTTAAGATTCCCCCGATCCAAAATGTTTCCCTTCACCCCTGAATCTTCCAATAAATTGCTACTCCAGAAAAAAGAACCAGGTATATCCACACTTTTCGTACTCTCAGGAGAACTCCTCTGCCCTGGGAGTACACACAGCTCATTTTGAGAAGCACCTTAAACTCTTTATGCTGCTCTCAAGGGCCCCCTAAGGATCCCAGTCCAGTCATATTCCCCATTACCCTCTCCCTACCCTGGGATCCAGGCTCCATCTGCACTGAGGGCTGGCTTGTCCTCTTTTCTCCCAGGCTTTGCAGCATCTTGCCCCTCTTACTCACTGTCTAGAGTCAGAGTGGGTGTGAATAGCTTCCTGCATCAGGCACAACCTGGCCCCGGATAGGCTCTTTCTCCAGGACCCTCTGATGGTCAGGGCACACCAAGGCAAGATTGCTGGTTTTGGGGTGCTGTGCTGGATTTGGGAAAGATTTTTGCCTCTCTGGGAAGGGGTTAACTAGATCAGCGATCCCTTGGGCCCCCATCCAGTCCTAAAAGTTTGGGAGCATAGAACCAGGCAGTCAATGCAACTTGGTTGTCATGGCAACAGAGACACTAAATGGCCCACAAGTGGCAGAGCTGTTTATTTATCTGTTAGCAGGTGGTCAACCATGAAGATGCGGGTCCCTTGGTCCATTCAAGAAATGAACATGGGGAACCCAACCAGTACCTAGGCCCTAGGCTAGCAGGATATTAGTGCAGTCGATGATAATAACCAGCAGATATTGAATAACCAATGTGGGCCAGGCCTTGTGCTTGTGCTTTCACACAGCATTCATTCACTTAATCACACATTTAATACCTATTTATTGATATATGTGTCATGCCTTGTTCTGGGAGCTGGAGACCCAGAGATGAATCAAGTTATCCTCAGTCCAATGGGGAAAACAAACAAGTAGACTCAGGCTATGACAGAGGGAAGCACAGAGTGAGTGCTCTGGACCCACAGAGGAGCAAATGACCACCAAGCCTAATGGGACAGAGATGGTTTCTCAGAGTAGGAATGCCTGAGCTAAGGCAGGAAGGGGGAGTAGCAGCTCTCCAGGCAGAGCGTGTAGGGCGGGAGGGAATGGCGTTCTGGATGAATGACTTGTAGAAAGAAAGGAAGGGGACAGAGTGAGAAAGTGAATGAATGAAGGAGTGAATGAATGAAGGAGTGAATGGCAGACCATTTAAGAGAACTGCAGGTCGTTCCTTCTCCCTGCTGTGGAGGAGTAGCAAAACATGTGATTAGGGAAATGAGCAGGAGTGAGTTGGTAAAGAATTTGGAATGTTCTGAGGAGCTCAGAGTTTGATCTGTAAAGCTCCAGGAGCCATGGAAAGATTTTACGTAATCAGATTTGAATCTTGGAATGATCCCCTTGTGGGCTTTCTGGAGACTGGGTGGATGGAGCAGGACTAAAGGCAGGGATCCAGCTGGCAGGCTGTAGTGGTTCACCACGTAGGAAGTGATGGTGGCTAAACCCAGGGCAATGGGGCTGGAGACATGGGGCGATTCGGGAAGCTAGTGAGCGGACAGAACCAACAGGCCATGGTTATGGCTAAGATGAGGAGAGGAGTGAATCTAGAATGGCTCCCAAGTTTATGGTCTTAGGGAGTAGGAGGTTGACAACACCATTCTAGAGGTGGACAGTACAGGAGGAGGAAGTAGGCATGTTGGGAATGATGATGAGTTCAACTTGGGGTATGTTGAGAGAATCCAAGTGGAGGTGTCCAGGGGGCAACTGGAGAAAAGTCTGGGCTGGGGAGAGAGACTTGGGAGTCCACAGTGCTCAGAGGGGAGTTGTGGCTGGGGTCATGAATGAGATTGCCCAGGGAGAGCAATGAGGGCAGAACTGTATGGAACGCCAGCATTCGAGATGGGCAGAAAGACGAGGAGCTGATTGAGAGTCTGAGCAGGAATGACCAGGAGGCAGGAGGGAGCCAGGAGAGAGCACCATGGAAGCCAGCGGGTGGGTTTCATTATCATGAATCCTACAACCACCGGGTCAGGCAGGGAATATTATCCCCATTTCAGAGATGAGGAAATTGAGGCTCCAGGACATTAAGACCCAGGGTCATGTAGCTGGTCAGTGCTGGAGCTGGGATGTGAACCAAGGTCTCTCTGACTCCAAAATCCAATAAGCTGTTTCTACTATACCGTGTTTAGCAACACAGGGCTTGGCACAAAATAGATGCTCCATAAATGTTTGCTGGCTGGCTGGCTGGCTGGCTGGATATGGATATGGATATGGATATGGATATGGATATGGATAGGTGAATACTGTTAGCTGCAAGAAATGCTATAAAAAATTCAACAAACAAGCGGAAAGACCCTGGAGTGTGCCCGGGAGTATGGCCACAGAACAGAAGCAGCTTAGAACTTTCTATAGCATTGCAGCCATGGTGATGACAAAGGCTTGCCTTCCTTCAACTGCTCTGTTAATGATCTTTTAAAGGCCTTTCAGAGGAAAAAATTTTTTTCTTCTTTCCATTCTTGCTTGCAAACGAAGGGTGATTTTAGAATCCAAGTCTTTTTTATTTTGCTAAAGTACATGATGAGTAAAATGGCCTCCCAGTCAGCACTTTCCAATTTTGAAAGATGCTAAAAACTGATCTTTAAAGGGATGTTTCTCTCCTTTATGCATCAAAGAGCCTTGAGGCTTGTTGGAAAGGACGGGGTAAATGGCAGGAAGGTAGCACCACCTGCAGGGCTGAGTGTCAGTGCGGAGGGCAGGACTGGGATGGAGCAAGCGTGTGGGCCAGGGCCTGGCTGGTCTCCTGGAGGCTACCTGTACATCCTCCTTCTGCCTGTTCTATATGGGGGCAGGGCAGGGTCCCTTCCCCTAGAAAGCAACCGAGAACCCCTTACCCTGACCCAGGAGGGAGCCTCAGGCAGACACCCAGTAAATGTTTGTTGAATGAATAAATGAGTCATAGGACCCCTGGTACAATATATACCTATTAACCATATTGAGATATTAAGATAATAAGTAACCATTTATAGAGCTTTTGAATATAGATTTTCTTTTGAAATAAAGGGAGAAGAATAGGTTGGGAGAAGGTTATAAAACACTAATTCTAGCTGGGTGTTTACTCTGTGTCAGGAACTGTGTTAAGCACTCTGAGGATTATCTCATTTAGTTCTCTCAGCAGCCCTCTAAGTACTGCCATTATCTGCATTTTGCAGATGAGGAAATTGAGGCTAAGATGGGAAAAGGAGCCGCCTGAGGCTACCCAAGTGGAGCTGAGATTTGAACAAAGCTGAGAACTCAAAGAGACTCTGAAACTTCTTAATTGGGAAGCTCTGTGGACTCCAGAAAGGTGGAAAAAGTCTAGAATACTAGAGGGGGAGGGGGTGTTGGCTGGGAACTTGTTTCTGCTGCCAACTCCCCTGGGGACCTTAGACGTTGCTTTCTCTCCTCTGGCCTCAGTTTCCCTATGTGTAGAGTGAGGACGGAGAATAGACGCTGTCTCAGTTCCCCCGGAGCGTTTGCCTGCCCTTGTTGGAGAAGAGCAGGGGAGACAGTGAGGCCCCTCAGAGCCTTTAGCCTCCAGCCCCAGGGTTTACCCACGAGACCAGGCAGGGCCAACAGCAGTAGCTGAGGGAAAGCTGGGCCCAGAGAGAGCCATAGATCCAGGCTGGGCTGGGCTGGGGGGTGAGGTTTTGCCCTGCCCACCCCCTCAGGCAGAGCTCTTGCTGGGGAGCCTGGGGCATGTGAATGATCCCTGCCCGCTGCCTCAAACCCTCTGGGCTATGCCGATCACGCGCTCACCTTCACATCCGTGTCCTTCTGTCCACAGGGCAACGACGTGCGGATCATCCTTGGCCAGTTTGACCAGAATATGGCAGCAAAAGTGTTCTGTTGTGTAAGTAACACTTTGGTTATGTCATGGATGTCTTTGGGGAGGGTCACAAAGCGTTTTCTTGCACTCAGTGTCACTGCCTGGTCCTTGAGTGGACCGGAGTCTGGGGTGTTGGAAGCAGAAGTGTTATTTTCACTGCTCTTTCGTCTTTCCGGGGAGCTAAAACCCCAGGACTCAGAACAGTGCAGTTGTAGGAGGAACCGGGAACCTCAGTTTACCAAACCCACTGTCTTACCATTGCTTCAGCACTGCCAGCTAGTTTTAAGTCTCCTCCACCCAGCCTTGCTTAATGGAGCAGTGCTGTATGCACCACACAGAGGGAGACACCAGATTCCAGGGAGAGACCGGGAGGCCTCAGACCCCTTCCTGCCCTGTAAGCAGGGCTCAGAGTCTCAGGTTTAGCACAGACCGTCAGCTGTTCAGTATCTACCACTGAATCCTTTTAATTGTCTGGCGTGTGATAGGTGACAAAGTACATTCTTAAACCTTATCTCACTTAATCTTTCCAATAACCGTGTGAAGCTACTATTGTCACCCTTGCTTTACAGATGAGGAGCTAGAAGCCCAGAGAGGTGGAGAAGCTTGTCCAAGGGATGTTTTATGGCAGAACCGGGGCTCCATCCCCATTCACCTGATTCCCAATCAAATCCTCTTTTCTCCACATGATATTCTAACCTGAGCATATGTAAGAGTTCTAGCACAGGGACTATGTCTTTCCATTTGGGTGGCCTGGCTCACCCTCCTCCACCTCAGGGTCAGGAGAGAAATCAACAGAATGAGAGCCTAGTTACATGAATTGTCTACCCAATAAGCTCCTCCTCTTAGACTGAGGTTATTCTAGGTGCGGTCTCTAGTGATGGGCCACAGGCCTCTGTTTTCTTTGACCTTCTTCTAGTAACTTGGATGAGATTATAAAGATAGGCTTATAGGAATTTTAGAAGTTGTGAAATATGTTGGAAGATAGCCAAGGTGCAAAGAACCTTAACAAGCTGGAATGTTTGATTAAATCCAGGAAGACTAAATCTAATAGTCCTAATATAAGGTTATATTAGAACAAATTGGGCTGCCTATGTCCAAGATGATAGAGGCATAGCTGAGGAGTACTGTGCGTTTAGAACAAAAGAGACTTTGGAGTCTCAGTTGACCTCAAGGTTACCGTGAGTAACCAGTGTGAGCATAGCTTCCAGGGAGCCGAGGTGACCTCAGGCTGCACGTCCACAACTAGGGCGGGTCATCCCTCTGCTCTACGCTGAAGAGACCCCACCTGGGGTGTCCTGCTCAGCTCCTGGTGTCCCATTTCAGGAGAGATGCAGAAACTGAAAAGAGGCCAGGAGTAAGGAGAGAGCAGCGACTGGAAACCATAGTCACCCAGGGATATTTTCCTCATGAAGGCTCAGGAGCAAGGTGGCAACTGCCTGATCACCTTTCAAAATAGCAGGGAGGAAGGAGAAGCCATAGGCTGACATTTCAGTGGACCCTGAGTGAAGCTTAGTGCTCAGGAGTCAGTCTGCTTGGGCTTGAACTACTGGTCTGCAGCTTAGTAACTGAATTTGGGCTTGTTGACACTTTCTGAACCTCAGTTTTCTCATCTGTAAAGTGAGGATAATAATAACACCTGTCTCATAGGATTGGTGTGGAGCTTAAATGAGCAAAGACACCTTGCATAGTGCCTGACGTACAGTGAGCCCTCAGCAAATTTCAGCAACGTTTTTTTATTTGTTTATGTAAGGTCTCTGAGGATGGAATGGACCACCATTGGGCTGACGAATTTACTAACTGATGGACTTTCCTAGATTGTGTTAAGCATCCTGTGTCTCAGTTAAGGGTAATTAAGGAGTATTTCCATATGAAAATCTAAGAAGGAACATGAGAAAAAATGAAAAAAATGGAGCAAATTGATTTAATACATTTTATTTCAGAGCTCATAATACTTTTCATGTTACCATCTAAGGTCCAGAAATGGCCCATTTAGAAAAGGAAAATAATGCTCCAATTAGAAGACATAACTTTTTAGAGAAGAAGCTGGGTTTTTTTTTTTTTTAAACCCCACATTTGTTTATTTATTTATTTTTGGCTGTGGCGGGTCTTTGTTTCTGTGCGAGGGCTTTCTCTAGTTGTGGCAAGCGGGGGCCACTCTTCATCGCGGTGCGTGGGCCTCTCACTGTCGCGGCCTCTATTGTTGCAGAGCACAGGCTCCAGACGCACAGGCTCAGTAGTTGTGGCTCACGGGCCTAGTTGCTCCGCGGCATGTGGGATCTTCCCAGACCAGGGCTCGAACCCGTGTCCCCTGCATTAGCAGGCAGATTCTCCACCACTGCGCCACCAGGGAAGCCCCCTACATATCCCCAAGGCCTTGCAAATAGCTGGCACATGGTGGGTGATTGTCAATCAATTGAGGAAAAGTAAATTAATAAAAATGATCTGTGAAGTTGCCACACTGAGCACTGGCCATCTCCTGTTTGCACAAAATGCAGACAGACCTCCTATTTTTTTCATTTGTTTTTAGTATTTATTTCTTTATTTATCTTGGCTTCACTGGGTCTTAGTTGCAGCATGCAGGATCTTTTAGTTGCAGCAGGAGGGATCTTCTTTTAGTTGCAGCATGCAGGCTCTTAGTTGTGGCATATGGACTTCTTAGGTGCGGCATGCATTCGGGATCTAGTTCCCCGACCAGTGATCGAACCTGGGCCCCCTGCATTGGGAGCACAGAGTCTTACCCACTGGACCACCAGGGAAGTCCCCTCCTGTTCTGATTTGAGCCAAACCCTAAGCCGAGGCGTGGCTGTGATTTCCCTCCATGCTGTGCACTGTGGTTATTTTCTGAGTGGCATTTCCAGCAGCGTGGTTTCCATTTCAGAACAGACGGCATGGCTGTCTTCCTCTTGACCCAAAGCCCCAGGCTGCTTGCCTTCCACACAGCACGGGACATCATCCCACCTCCTCATCCCACTTTCTTCTTCCTCTTGGACTTTGGGTATCTTCAGATGGACTTTTTCTTAGAGTCTTTGCTGGCTGCTTTCTTCACTGAGTGGTTTCTCAGAAGTTTTTGGTTGGGGGTTTATTCCGTGTGTCAGACCGTCCGATGGATCTGGCTGTCAGGACTGTCAGTCTTATCTGGTTAGGAATGAGTTCTTCTGGCAGGCCTGGAAGGTCCTGAGGAGAGTCTTCTCAGTGTCCTCACACTGAATCAAAACTCTGGCGTGTGACGGAGGGAGGGGCTGCTCGGAGCAGAAACCCTGGGAGAGAACCTCTCCGCCCATGTCAGGGTCAGAGCACAGTGGGATGGAGACAACTGCGTCTTTGCCATCCAAATGCTGCAGTGCAAACTTTGCAGCGTGTTGCTGCATGTTCTTGAGATTGGACCTGCCACCCAAGGGGAGAGTAGTCTCTAGCAAATGCAAGGACTATTTATAGCCCTGTGGCAAAATGTTCATTTCGGTTCCAGCAAAGGATGAGCATGGCCTGTCGCTTTTGTCTTCTCCCTCCTTGGTGGTCTATTCTAAATTCTCAAGCACTCTGACCTGGGTTCTGGCTTTAGTTCTGCCAGCTGTGTGACTTCAAGCAGGCCACTTTACAACTCCAGCCCCCGGCTGCCTCACCTCTAAAATGGAAGCGGCGACCCCTGTCTTATTTGCCTCATAAGATTGTCGAGAGGCTTAAACAAGGCCACCGAAGGGTGACTGTCATCCCAACTGTTAACTGCTTTACTGATGTGAGGATTTATTACTATTATGGTTATGAAATGCCTATAAAAGGGAAATATCCTTCTTGCCTGAGGAAGTGAGGAGGCAAAAGGAATCAATAAAAAGAGGAAATTGGATTTTTAAATTACATCCTGGCTACCTGTCTGCAGCTAATGAGAACAGAGTCGTTCATGGGACTGAAGAATATGAGCTCAAGATTGCCCAACATCACCTGTAGGGCCCACTTGGTGGCCACAGGTCCTGAGACCACATTCCTACTAGAGACAAAAACAATGAAAACCAAGGTGACCAAGTAAACTGAAAATGTGTTCAGTCAGTCACTCTACAACCATTTATTGGGTGCCCTCTGTACACAGGGCACTGTGCTAAGCACTGGGGATCCTGAAAAGAGCAGACACCACCCTCCAGGAACTCCCTATTTGGCAAAAGAGACAGACAAAGGTATCAGCAGCGGGCTTCCCTGGTGGCGCAGTGGTTGAGAGTCCGCCTGCTGGTGCAGGGCACACGGGTTCGTGCCCCGGTCCGGGAAGATCCCACATGCCGCAGAGCAGCTGGGCCCGCGAGCCATGGCCGTTGAGCCTGCGCGTCCAGAGCCTGTGCTCCGCAACGGGAGAGGCCACAACAGTGAGAGGCCCGCGTACCGCCAAAAAAAAAAAAAAAAGATACCAGCAGCTTCTTAAGGCTCACGTGTCCAGCAATCTCAGCCCTTCTCAACGTGGGAATACCAGAATGGAGGCCCAGAGGCCTCTCTGCAGTTGCTTTAGACACTGTATGCTATATTTAAGCCCAGTCTACCTCCCTTGTAGGAGAGACTTTTAGACCCTCACTCAAAGCCTGTGCTGTGTACTTTTTTCTGCACATATATTTAACACTCCCTGCTTTCCATAGCAGTTTAAAAGCAGCAAATTCAGAGTGAGGAGAGGGATTTAATGACAGTGAAAGTGACAGCCTAGACCTGACAGCTAGAAAGGAGACAAAGCCATCAAAAGTAGATCAGAGGGCTTCCCTGGTGGCGCAGTGGTTGAGAGTCCGCCTGCCAATGCAGGGGACACCCCAGGTTCGTGCCCCGGTCCGGGAAGATCCCACATGCCGCAGAGCGGCTGGGCCCGTGAGCCATGGCCGCTGAGCCTGCATGTCCGGAGCCTGTGCTCCACAAAGGGAGAGGTCGCAACAGTGAGAGGCCCGCGTACCACCAAAAAAAAATAAAAATAAACAAGTAGATCAGAAACTCCAAGAACAATAGTCTGGGGCCACTTGGTGTTTGGGCCAGTCTGGGGCCATTTAGTGTTTGGGCCATGCCCAAAAGTATCACTGTGCGTGGCCCATAGGAGTGGCTAATTTTCAGAATAAAGCCATGAGTTATGGAAAAGAGAATGGCATGAGAAGGAACAGCCAAAATGTTCCCGCACATAGTGTTGGCCAGGCATGGTACACATATTACCTCATTTATTATTTCTTTTTTATTGAAGTATAGTTGATTTACAATGTTGTGTTACTGTCTGGTGTACAGGAAAGTGATTCAGATATATACTCTTTTTCATATTCTTTTCCATTGGATAGTGGATATATTGGATATTGAATATAGTTCCCTGTGCTATACAGTGGGATCTTGTTGTTTATATATTTTATATATAGTAATTGATATCTGCTAATCCCTAACTCCTAATTTATCCCTTTCCCCGTTGGTAACCATAAGTTTATTTTCTATGTCTGTGAGTCTGTTTCTGTTTTGTAAATAAGTTCATTTGTGTCATGTTT
Organism: Mesoplodon densirostris; assembly: GCF_025265405.1. NCBI lineage: Eukaryota > Metazoa > Chordata > Mammalia > Artiodactyla > Ziphiidae > Mesoplodon > Mesoplodon densirostris. The sequence continues at coordinate 25,270,560 of NC_082666.1, read as the reverse complement.
CAGATTCCACATATAAATGATATCATAGTATTTGTCTTTGACTTATTTCGCTTAGTATGATAATCTCTAGGTCATCCATGTTGCTGCAAATGGCATTATTTCATTCTTTTTTATGGCTGAGCAGTATTCCACTGTATATATGTATCACATCTTCTTTATCCATTCATCTGTCGATGGACATTTAGGTTGCTTCCATGTCTTGGCTATTGTAAATAGTGCTGCTGTGAACATAGGGATGCATGTATCTTTTCGAATTAGATTTTTCTCCAGATATATGCCCAGGAGTGGGATTGCAGGATCATATGGCAACTCTAGTTTTAGTTTCTTAAGGAACCTCCATACTGTTTTCCATAGTGGCTGCACCAATTTACATTCCCACCAACAGTGTAGGAGGGTTCCATTTTCTCCACACCCTCTCCAGCATTTATTATTTCTAGACTTTTAATGATGGCCATTCTAACCAGTGTGAGGTGATATCTCACTGTAATTTTGATCTTCATTTCTCTAATAATTAACGATGTTGAGCATCTTTTCATGTGTCTATTGGCCATCTGTATGTCTTCTTTGCAGAAATGTCTATTGAGATCTTCTGCCCATTTTTTGATTAGGTTTTTTTTTGTTCATATATTACCTCATTTAATTCCTACACCAACCCAGTGAGATGGGCTCTGCTTTCCACAGGCTATAGATGAGAAAAGCAAGGTCCAAGGAGTTGTGTGCCAGAGTTACCCAGCTGGTATGTGGCAGAGAATCTAGTGCTACTTGACTACAGTCTTTTTTCTTTTTTTTTTTTTCAAAAGATCAGTAGAAAAAATTTTATCTTCATCAAAATTAACTAATATTCTAAACAAAATGTGTTGTCATTCAAATGGACTGAGCTTCTGTTTTCTGGAAAATTCACTCACAAGGAACACCTAACAGAACAATGGCAGGTCAGACAGCTATCACAGCAGATCCCTGGGAGGCTCCTGACTTCCTGCTCCACGCTGCCTCTAAATTATCACACAGTCTTTGGTCTCAGAGAATAATGCAAATCTGCCTTTGCATCTGATCAGAAGACCTCCTCAGGTCCTCACTCTGTATCTGTTGATGCTTACTTACCATCCATTCGTAATAAGTGACGCTATCTTGCCTCAACCTTTTAAGACTGAGAAAGCTTCCAGAAAGTTTTACTTTGTTTGTTTTGCTAAGAAAAGAGAGAAACTTTAAAAAACAGACTTTGAATCTTGTCCCCTTGACTTAGCTGAATGTGTTTGGGCAAATTCCTCAATCTCTGAGCCTCAATGTCTTCATCTGTAAGGTAGAGATAATAGCACATACCTCATAGGGTTGTTGTGAGAATAAAATAAGATAATGTATATAAATGGCCTAGCACATAATAGGGGCTCAATAAATGTGAGTTCCTCCTTGCCAGTGAAAGATGAGAGTCGTGAAGTCTCACAGGTTCTGCCATTGATTAAATGACCTGAGGTCATTGGGATGACCCTTTTGTTCAAAGGTCTAGCCCCCAGCCAGGGTCTGGGATTATCTTTTCTTAAAAAAAAAAAAAAAAAAAAAAAAAAAAAGTTTCTGTGGGCTAAACCCCATTTATTAGAGGGAAGCCCAGAAAACTGCCTTCTTTTGTTGAACTGGGGTTTTGTTATATAATTGTAATATTAGGACTCTCTGTGTTTTTTCTACAACAGTTTTGATTGGGGCAACATTACAATGTAGTTGCTGGAAAAAATGACTATGATCTGAGGCTGCATTATGAGAAATACAGTGTCTAGAATGAGGGAGGTGAAAGTCCCATATCATTAGAGGAGTCTAGAGAGGAGGTGATGTGATCATTACCTTGAGATAGTTGAAAGGCTCTCTTATGAAACAATTTGTTTAATCTCTGGAGGCTTCACTGAATCAATGGACAGAGGCCATAGAGATGGAATCTGAGCTTAAGCTAAGGAACAAATATTCTAATTCACACTTACCCCAGTGAGATGCTCCACACTGCAGGCTGGGCTTTTTCAGGTGTTGAGAGAGTTTTAGAAGAGTTGCCTTCTCAGATGTAGGAATGAAGGGAACACACCTCCAACTCTTAGACTCAACAGTAACTATTCTCTAATATACACAAATATAAAGGGCTCTGGCCCACCCTTTCTGGGCAGACCGTCAATTAGCATGCTGGAGCCTAAGTGGAGGGCAGCCAAAATCTCCCTGGCATCCAGAGCAATCTTGCAGGCTTCTTTCTCCACACCCTCCTGGCCTCTATGCTGTCTCTGTTCTAAGCCAAGGAACATAAAGGGGTGTGACATGAATTGTTTCCCAACATGTCCTCCTAACATAGGTGGCTCCCTGGGAACAAATTGCTGGATCATTTAAGGTTCACATTTTTTAATGTATACAGTTCATCACAGTGCGCAGAGAGCATTTACATACACCACTGCTCACTGTAGTCGCTTCTGGGTGTTTTGATTACTGATAGGAATGTGAGCTCCATTCCATTCTGGACCCAACTTTGATGGAATGTGACATACCTACAAATTGGGATTTTCTGGGTGCATCTAAGCTATCAAAAAGCATGCTTTTCCAGATAAAAAAATTATCACAGTAAGAATTAAAGCCAAATGGGGGTATATTAGAACAGTCTGACAACTTTTTGTTTAAATGGGAGGCAGGCAGTGTGGCTTTGCAGCGTAAGAGTAGGCAGACCTAGATTCCAGACTGTGGACCTTGGAAAAGTGACTTTCCCTCTCTGGTTTCCAGTTTCCTCATCTCTAAAATGAGGATAATAAACTCTGCCTAGACCATCTCAAAGGGTGGACATGAATGACAAGTAAGATGCTTGTAAAGTATATAAATATAAGGGACTTCCTTTTTAGAATCTGGATTTATGTACACCATGCTTTGGGTAAAGATTTAGAGAGATGTTCAGTTTGCCAAGTGACATCTTATATAAGTTGCATGCTTACATTAAATTTTCTTGGCCCCTTGCAAAATTGCTCCGCCCTGGGTTATATTTTAAGGTTATGATCTCAGCTTTTAGTAAAGATCTATATAAGAATAGCCTTATGAAATCTGTCTGTTGTAGGGATGGTGTTGATACCATGCTAGCTAATTTGACAGTGACCTCCATATGAGGCATTTTGTTTAGGGATTAAAGCCTAGAAAACATTTTGTGCCCCTGAAGAACTGGTATGTTTTCTCCTTACTGAAAATAAGAGCATGCAATTAATATTGTTGCCCTTTTCTCTTGGGCTGCCAGGAAGTTCACGGTGAAATATGTAGCTTATATCTATAGTGTTGGAACCTTTGGTGGACTTGTCTATGTTCTGTTCCCTTTATCTCCAATAAGCATATTATAATCTATGTTTTCCCAGGCACCTATATTTTTATTTTATTCAGTGTTTTATTATTTGAATATACATGTTTCCTATAAACTACCTTGTATCCCTTGAGAGATAATGAAGAGGAGACCAAGCAAGTAATAGAAAAATTAACAAATCCTCTGGTACGAGGAACCCTGAGTCCCCTCCACCTTTCCCACAGGGTACAAAGCTTTGAACAAATGTTTGTCTCTTGGTGCCTTCATGGTCAACCCGTCTGTTGCAGGCATATGAGGAGAATATGTATGGTAGCAAATACCAGTGGATCATCCCGGGCTGGTATGAGCCTTCCTGGTGGGAGCAGGTGCACACAGAAGCCAACTCATCCCGTTGTCTCCGGAAGAATCTGCTTGCTGCCATGGAGGGCTACATCGGCGTGGACTTCGAGCCCCTGAGCTCCAAGCAGATCAAGACCATCTCAGGAAAGGTCGGTGCCTTGGCCAGCTCATTTCAGCCCCCAAGCCCATCTCCCTTAATCATGCTGTCCAATGATGTTGGCAAAAAGCACCTAGATCTTGTTCTGGCCTTTGCTGTGTGATTTTGAGCAAAGCATGTGACCTCTCTGAGCCTCGCTTATCTGTTAAATGAGGATATCCAGCTCTCTACTGCATGGCCTTCTAGGGAATTGTGGGAATCAAATGAGGTAAGGGTGCTTTATAAGCACATAACATAGTGTATGCATAAGGGGTGGAGTCGTGACTAGTATAGCACCAACTGCAGGCATTGACTTTCAGACGAGGCCACCATTTCATCCTGTGCCCCTCTGACCTGGAATGTCATTTCTCAGTCTCACTGATGCTCCTGTCAGCCTGGAGGAGACGAACGACCCCACAAGTAGACTTGGGGAAACATGTACTAAAGACCAGAAAGATTGGTCCAAACCCCAGTTTTGCCACTTACCAGCTGTGTGACCTTGAGCTTGAGTTCTCTGAGCCGCTGTTTCTTCACCTATAGAGTGGTGGTGAAAATATCCTCCTCCGGGGTCAAAAGGTGGACTGAATGGCAGATTGTGCAATGTGGCTGGCATGGCACCTGGCATCTTGTGCTGTCATAACTAGGAGGAGGACCTTGGCAGGGTGCTTAAGTCCTCAGGCCTCTACTAGGGATGTTTCCACTAGGGATGACTAACCCCTGGCCTGCTTATCTCATAGGGCTGTGAAAGAACAGGTAGCATGGTGCATGTAAAAGTATTTCCAAAGTACACTATTCTCTATCAGTGAAAGCATTATCAGGAATCAGGTGGTGACAGTCCCAGTGAAGATGGCAACATCCATCTCTCAATTCTAACCACCAGCCAGAGTTCAGTACAGCAGGGCACATGATTCTTTTCTGTCTCCTCTGATCTCAGATTTTTAAATTCTCTACCAACCTTCAATTTCATTTAAAGAATCAGCTTCATAGTAAAGTAAAAAATATATATATTATTTTTATCCATTATTTAATCTCAGTCAGAGCCAACACTACAAGAATGACATTGATTCATCCAAAAAGGGCAAATCATTAGGATACATTTTATAAGCAGCTCTATAGATCACGTGGCACCGGAGAGATGCTGGAAAAACACTTTGGGTAGAAAATGTTGAAAGAAATATTTTCATACCAAAATCAATGACAATATGAAGTTTTTGGAGATGCTGACTAATGAGAAGAAACAGCTCATTTTTATTTCAGTAGGTGTTATTTTTAAAGTTGTTGAAGTTTACAGTTTATTAGAAGATACTTGGGTCCAGGGATACCCTATACTTTAAAAAGAGTATAAAATTTGAGGAAAATACAAAAACTAAAATTCCATACAGGCAGATAGTATAATAATTAAAATGAGAGACTTAAGGAAGACCAAAGATGTAAATGATTACACATGAGATCTGTGAAGCTAAGTGGGGGTAAGGGCCATGAGACGCCCCAAGGGCCTCAAATGTCATTCCAAGGAGCGTGAATGTTCCCCAGGGTGGGCGAGCCATGCACAGATGTGAGCAAGTGCACAGGAATGCATTTTGGGAAGATCATTTTTTGCGGTGTTTTTTCAGAGTAAATGTTTTGACTTGATAACATCTCCCAGGTCACTGACTTTCCTTTTTAATTTAAAATTTTTAAATTTGGGCCTGGTGAGGAGGCTGACCTCACCCCCATATCACTGTGCCCATGAATGGAAACCTTGGGGCTATTCCTGGGGCTGTTCATTTCATCTCACAGTGTGGGCCACCCACTCCTGGGCCTCCCAGGATGGAGCAGTGCCGTCAGAGCAGAGCCAGGCAGACGCCCAGCTTGGGGCAGCTTCTGAAATTCCAGGCGACCTAGTCCCTGTCCCACAGTGTTTGAGACAAGAGGCAGCATTTCTTACATTATCTCAAGGTCAAGAGATAATTGAAGTTACACGGGGAAATCTGAAGACTCTTTGCCTGTTGGACTCAGAGGGTTTAGGGCTCTCCTAGAGGTCACGTAGACCAGCCTCTCTCATCAGACTCTCAGATCCTTCCAGTAGCACAGGAATCACTACTCGTCCCCTAATTTTCCCCACTGGTCCCCATCCCTTGTCCCTATAGGGCCCATCCCTCCAGTTGTAACTTAACAGTTCCAGGGCCAGGACTAAGGGCAAAATTTAAGGGGGTGCCAAAGACCTCAATGGAAAAATCCATGATGAACAAAATATCAAAATTTTAAATAAAGACAAGATCCACAGACCAAGATTAGGGTGAATTGATTTGAGTCACATAATTACAAGAACACATCTTGTCTTTATTTAAAATTTTGCTCATCGTGGATTCTTTTTTGCGTTAGTTTTGATTTTTTAATCTTGATTACTGAGGGTTTTGGCTCCTTCTTCCGTTCTGCCCCTGAAGGGAGGGCCTCACTCACCTCCCCCGGTCCTTGCCCTGCACAGGTTGTGTTCATCAAGCCCCTTCCCACGCTCAGCCCACGCTCTGCGCTTGCTCTGGTTGAATGCTCTCTCCCCAGGGTGTAGGGCCCAGAGTTGATAAGGCATTCGTATTTGTGGTCTGACCACAAGCCAACTTCCTCAACCAATCTTCAAGAATATATGGCTAAAGGAAGTTCTAGAAAGTCATGAAGTAGTTCTTGAATTTGATTTTGCAGTGTATATGACTGCTGGGGACCGTGATTAGCATGGCACAGGCTGCTGGGTCAATGCCTGTATTCTGGGGTCCATCAGTATCCATGAAGACAAGCAAACACGTATAGAAGCAAGTCAGTGGACTCTTGCCCTCTTCACTGTTTACACATAGGAAAGCTGAAGAGCAGAAAGCGGAAGGGCATACCCAGGATCCTTGTAGTGGGTTGAAAAGTGGCTCCTAAAAAGATATGTCCAGGTCCTAACACTTAGAACCTGTGAATGTGACCTTATTTGGAAAAAGGGTCTTTGTGGATGTAACTAATTTAAGAATCTTGAGATTATCCTGGACTACCTGGGTAAACCCTAAATCCAATGACAAGTGTCCTTGTAAGAAAAAGACAGAGGGAGTTTTGCCACTTGGGGAAGATCATGTGAAGATGGAGGCAGAGATTGGAGTGATGCGTCTACAAGACAAGGCATGCCAAGGATTGCTGGCAGCCACCAGAAGCTAGAAGAAAGGCACGGTAACAGATTCCCCTTGGAGCTTACAGAGGGAACCAACCCTGCCAGCACCTTAGTTTTGGTCTTCTGGCCTCCAGAACTGGGAGCAAATAAATTTCTGTTGTTTTAAACCACCCAGTTTATGGAAATTTGTTATGGCCACCCCAGGAAACTGATACAATCACCCAGCAGGTCAGGGACAGATCCAGGAGTGGAAGCCAGGACTGCTAAGTCCCCACTCACTGCCCCTTCCCCTCTACCATGCTCTCCCTCTAGACTTGTGACCTGCTTAGGAGCAAGCAGAGCACATCCAAATCAGCCCTTTCTGTGATTTCTTAGCGGGCCCGTTGGTAAGTGGCAGAACAGGACAGTATGGGTCTGGTAATCAGGAGGTCTAGCACAAATCCTGGCACTGTCACCAATTAATCTGCCACCTCAGCTAGACACTCACCATCCCTGGGCCTCAGTTTCCTCAACTGAAAATGAGAGATTTGGACCATGTAACTCCTGGCGTCCTTTCACAGCAAAATTCTCTGTAAGTATGGTATTGAGTTATTACAGCAAGCTGTGTGATATGGTTATAATGTTAAACCCTGGAACCCCCAGGATAAAGGTAACTCTTGATAAAGTCACATAATCAGGTGGAACAGTGGCCCCTCTTGAAATGCATTCTCCGTGGTTGCCTCTTCCATATGCCTGTCTCTGGTGCCAAGCTGTCCCCAGCTTGCTCATTGGCACCCAGGAAATTTCTGGTAGGAGGAATAACAAGGTCATGGTCTCCCTCCCAAGCACGTTCATCAGTACCTTCCCGTTGGAATTTCCAGCGATGGGACAAGTGCAGACCTTTGGGCTTCCCCGAGTACATTCAGAGCTCAGTCTTTCAGAACCTCACGTAAACAGCCTCTGGATACTTGCTTTGGCCCTAAAGGCTCTTTCTCCTTGTTAAAGTTCCCCATCACCACTCTATTTCCCCAAAGTGACTCTGTTGACATTGGTGATTTCCAGTGTCAGCTTTCACTTTTCAGCGTCCCCCTGGGTTTGTTTCCACTGTGAGCATTTACAATTCTGGTGTAAAATTCCAGTGATGGCTCAGCCTCTCTAATAAGGACGTTCTTCCCTGTTACCATTCTCCTGCTGAGACACACAGAGTTGGGCCAAGGCACCAGATGGAAAAGTTCACAGAACCGTGGAATCAGTGGGAATCTCAGAAGTGGGCCCCAACCCTCCATCAAAGGCACAGGCTCATTCTTTGGAAGGGTTTTGTAATGTTTTCCGGCAAGAAGCTTCTGTGACCACCCACAACCGTTTATCCAACACAGCAGAGCAAGAGGAAACAGAAATCTAGCGAGTCCTCAACTTAGAGCAATGACCTGGGAAAAGCTGCACCCATCGCATTGTCACTGCCATCAGAGCGCCATAACAAAGAACCTGGGGCTTTTAGGGAAGCTCTGGGCTCTAGAGGGGAGGAAGGGAAGGTGCCATGGAAAAGTAGAGGTGCTCCCCAGGTGGTCAAGCTCTACAGCGCTACTGCCTCTGCCCTCACCTGCCCCACAAAGCTCCTGTTCCCTTCTGCTTCCCTAGGTATCCACATCCCTGGGAGACAGGCGGTGTGGCAAAGGAATATGGGCTCTGGAGGAAGGGTGTGGTGGCCTTTTGGCACTGGTTAGATATGAATCTTGGCCCCACCATTTCCCAACTGAGTGACTCTGGAAGACAGATAGTTGTTGATGCAACATCCATAGCCCCTCTTCCCCCTCAGTAACATAACTCTTGTTTTTAACTGGGTATGTTGCCACCCATCTGAAAATGTACATTTCCCAGCCTCCCATGTAGCTAGATACAGCCAGGATTCTAAGTCTAGCCAATGAGATTTAAGTAGAAGTATTATACAAGACTTCTAAAATCTCCTTTAAGGGGAGAGCTTGCCTTTCTTTTTCCTTCTCCTTTGTGTTGGCTGGAATATGGATGGGATGGCTGGAGTTACAGCAACTATTTTGGATCAAGAGGTGACCTTGAGAAGGAAACTTTATTCTAAGATAGCAGAGCATAAAGATAAGAGCCTGGGGGCCTCCCTGGTGGCACAGTGGTTGAGAGTCCGCCTGCCGATGCAGGGGATACGGGTTCGTGCCCCGGTCTGGGAGGATCCCATATGCCGCGGAGCGGCTGGGCCCGTGAGCCATGACCGCTGAGCCTGCGTGTCCGGAGCCTGTGCTCCGCAACGGGAGAGGCCACAACAGTGAGAGGCCCGCATACCGAAAAAAAAAAAAAAAAAAAGATAAGAGCCTGGGTCCCTGGTTACACTGTGGAGTTGCCATAGCAACCCTGCACCACCTACCCATGAACATCTTTTACGTGAGAAAGAAATAAACTATCTCATTTAAGTCAGTGATAATTTTTTTTCTGTTATATACAACTGAACCTAATCAATAGTGACGCAGTGACATTGGGCTAGTCATTTGGCCTTTCTGAAATTGTTTGTCATTATACTGGAGTAATAATATCTCTTTTACAGATTTAGAAGGATTAAATGAGGTAATACAGAGGAAAATATCTTGCTGAGGGCCAAGCACACAATAGATGCTCAACAAATTGTAGTTCTCTTCCTCCATCAGAGCAGCAGCCTTGTGGGCAGGAGAAAGGAGTAGTGAGTCAGTTTATACACACAAATCTGTTCTGGTTTGTTGTTGGGATTTTACTGAATCTATAGACTGATTTAGGAAACACTGACGTCTTTGTAATATAGAGTCTTCCCATCCATTCAATTTCTCTCAGAAATGTTTTGTAATTTTTTGTGTGGAACTCTTGCTTGTATTTTATTTGATTTATTTATAGGTATTTGATGTATTTCAGTGAATATATGCGCACATTACTATTGGGTGCATGCTTGGGGTGGAATTTCTGAGTCATAGGGAATACATATGTTCAGCTTTAGTAGACACTACCAGATTTCCAAAGTGGTTATACCAATTTACACACCCACCGGCAGTGATTGAGAGTTCCAATTGGTTCACATGCTCACCAGCATTTGGCATTATTAGCTTTTTAATTTTAGCCAATATAGTGGGCGAGTAGTGGTAGCTCATTTTTGTTTTAATTTACATTTCGTTGATGACTAATGAAGTTGTCGATCTTTTCATATCGTTATTGACCATTTTGATACCCTCTTTTATAAACTGCCTATTCAAGTCTTTTGCCCATTTTCCACTTGGATTCTCTGCCTGTTTCTCATTGATTTGTAGAAGTTCTTTTTGTATTCTGGATATGAATTCTTAGACAGTTATATGTATTACTTATATCATTTGTGTCCTGTTTAAGCATCTTTCCCACCCAAGCTCATGAAGATATTTTTCTATCCTGTCTTTTAGAAGTTTGTTTTACCTTTCACTTTTAGATATAGAATTCACGTGAAATTGATTTTATGTAAGGTCTAAGGTAAGATCAAGATTAATTTTTTTCCGTATGGATAATCAATTGATTCAGAACCATTTATTGAAAATCCTCCTTACCTCCCCATGCTATAGTATCATCTTTATCATAAATTAAATGAGTATATATAGTGTGGATCTGTTTCTGGACTTTCTGTTCTCTTCAATTGTTCTATTTACCTACTCTTTAACCAATACCACACTGCCTTAATAATTGAAGTTTTATAAGACCTGATGGGTGGTAGTGTTAAGTCCCTCTTCTTCTATGAGATTTTCTTGGGTGTCCTTGAACCTGATGTCATGTTCCATTTTAGATCTACTCACATATTTACACTTCCCATTACTTTTCATTCCTCCCTTCATTTCTGTTTTGTTTATGATCACTTTCCTTCTGCCTGAAGAACTCCTCATGGTCTTTCTTTTACTGCGGGTTTGCTGGAGACATATTCTCTCAGTTTCTGATTGTCTAAAATTTTCTTTCATCTTTAAGATGGAGAGATATATTAACTAGGTGTAGAATTCTAGATGGTTTGTTATTTTCTTTTAGCACTTTGAGATGTCATTTCATTGTCTTCTGGCGTCCATTGTTTCTGTTAAATCAGCCATCAGACTTATTGTTGCTATTTTGAAGGTAATGCATCCTTTTTTTTTTCCTCTAACTGCTTTTTTTTTTTTTTTTTTTTTTTTTTTGGCGGTACACGGGCCTCTCACTGCTGTGGCCTCTCCCTGCTGTGGCCTCTCCCGTTGCAGAGCACAGGCTCCGGACACGCAGGCTTAGCGACCATGGCTCACGGGCCTAGCCGCTCCGCGACATGTGGGATCTTCCCGGACCGGGGCACGAACCCGTGTCCCCTGCATCGGCAGGTGGACTCTCAACCACTGTGCCACCAGGGAAGCCCTCTAACTGCTTTTAAGATTTTGTCTTTGCTTGAGTCTTCAGCAGTTTTACTAAGCTGTTCTGAAGTGAGGTTTTCTTTGGGTTTATCTTGATTGGAGTTTAAGCTATATGGAACTTCATGAATCAGTGGATTGATATGTATTTGGGGAAATTCTAGGAAAATATCTCTTAAATATTGCTTCTACCTATCCTCTCTTTCCTCACATTTTAGGACACCAGTTATACATGTGCTATACCTTTTCAACACATTCCATATATCTCTTATGTTCATTTCCTATTTTCTATCCTTTTTTCTTCCCTGTGCCTCAGTCTGAATATCTACTACTAACCTTTCTTCCAGTTCACTAACCTACTTTCTGCTGTGTCTAATATGCTGCTTCATCCATCTGTTGAGTTCTTAGTTTCATTTGTTGTCGTATTTTTAAATTTTTTTAGGATTTTCATTTTATTCTTTTTTTCTTTCATTGCTTCCAGTTTTCTGGTGATATTCTATATCTTTTATCTATTTTCTTGAACATATAAACCTGCTATGTTAAAGTCCATGTCTAATAACTTCAAGATATGGATCACCTGTGGGTCTGCTTCTATTGCCTATATTTCTTCTTTCCTTCCTTTCTTTCTTCCTTCTTTTTTTCTTGTTTTTTTTTTAATTTGATCCTACCACCTGGCGTACCTAGTAAGTTTAATTCATTAAATTGGTTATGAAAAATTAAAGAAGCTACAGATGGCATTACTTTCTCCAGAGAAGATTTATTTCTCTTCAAGCAAGCTGTTAGAATAGGGGCAGATCACTTTATCCAATAAAGAATTGAGATGATTCCAAGCTTGGTTTTAGTTTTCACAAGGCCTGGTCTGTTTTGGTTTGCCCTTACTCCTATCTGTCCTTCAGCATTCTAAAATCCTGAGGTGTTTACTGGATTGGCCCTGGATTCCAATTTTTGTCTGCCTAATGCCATGAAACTCCAAACACATCTGCTTATTTTCTTAACCCCTTAGCCACCACTTTTTCCTTGGCTTCTCACCCTCTTGCTTTATGCAGCTTAGTTATCACCAAATATTTCAAGTGCAAATGTCAGTCTGCATACTGGTATTCTGTAGTTCCTCTTCCTCTGAGACCTTGGCCTATAAGTCTTGCTACCCTTATAACCCTGAACTATAGTTTTTTGTCTTCCCATCTCTGAGGGACTGCTGAAAACTCTGATCCAGTGTTTTCTATTCCTACAACTAACCTTCCCACTTACAAATCAGCAAATGCTTCCAGAGGAAACAACAAAGAATGTTGGACTCTTCTCAAAACACTTCTCTTCTCTCCAGAATCTTGGTTCCTCAAGTCCTAGATGTCCTGGTTGCTTTCGGATACCTTTGGATAGCTATTTTTATATTTTATGCTGCTTTCCCTAATGTTCTTCATCAGAGCTTTTGTCTGACATAACCTATTTCATCATAGTCAGAGTAGAAGTCTGACCTGAGACTCTTTTGCTTAAAAGGTGAAGAATAACATATTGGGGACAGGGTAAGCATGTCACTGACTTCAGCAATTTGAGGTGCTGTTGTGGATAAGAGGGAGCAGACATGTTCATTTTGGCTCCACAGGAAGACATAGCAAGTTACAGGGAGATAGGTGTAAACTCTGTATCCGGAAGACTAGTCTCATAGACGTCAGGCATCCCTTAAGTGGAAGACTCTTCCTGAAGACATAGTGACCTTCCCAACGCTGGAGGAGTCTCAGAAAAGGCTCAACAAATACCTGGAAGTTGCTATTGAGAAAATCCAAGAATCAGATTGTAAGAGGGACTTAATCAGTGGTAACCAATTTATGTATTTTGAAATCTTAAAGGATTTTTTAAAATACAGATGCCCAAGTTATCTCACAGACACAGTAAACAAAATGTAGGGCCCTGGCATCTGCATTTTTAACAAGCTCCCTGGGTGACCTACAAAATGGAGTAAAAGAACCACTAGACTGTCCCCTAGTGTACCTTCCAAATGAGGCTGTGGTTCCAGCATCCCACAAAGGATGCTAGAGAGAGACTCTGCCAGTTTTTCCACTCTAGGGGGTGGCAATTGGAGATGTGGAAGGAGATGTTTCCCCTTTCTCCTCTCTTCTGTCCATGAGCCTCACCTCTCCTAGAAAGCAGGACTCGACTTGGTTCTGTTGGAATGACAGACCCATAAAGTTTAGTCATACTGTGGGGTAGCAAGCTTATGTGGGCTAGCCTGGGAACCTAACCACTATTTATAACATAGTTTCTGTATGAAACTATGTTCCAAGTTCCAACAACTGCCTTTCAAAAACATGTGGAACACAATGTGTCAGTAATTGGGACTCTCTATATAAAGTTATTTTCTCAGAAACTTTTAGCCTCTCATGATAAACTTGACCTCAGAGAATGAGTAATCAATCAGTTTTCAGTGTCTGCTTTACAGTGGAAGAAATTCTTCTGCCCTGAATAATTGAAGACCTGCTTTAAGAACAACTATTACTTTTGCTCAGACAATTGTGAGAGTGTTTCTTCCTGCTGTCATTGTTTTGCCTGAGGGAGATCAGTGCCATCTTCACCTGGGGACAGTGATGAATGGTCTGGGATATAGTGTGGTAGCAATGACTTCAACGTGGTGCTTGCAAAGGCAGTGAGAATGAGGTCACCTTTCAGAGCTAAGCTACACTGGTGTCCCACGCCAAGGACTCTACCCACAGAAGTGAGGTAAACAGCCACATTGCCAGGGTCCACCACCCCCCTTTCCCCTGGATGAAGAACAGTTTTATGAGATAGAAAAGATAGGGATTTACAAGTGGTACATATTAAAAAATATATAGGGGCTTGTGTCGGCCCCAATGTCAAATTGAATAAACAGTCTGATCTTGATCCCCTTTACTGTCTACACATGAAAAACATCACCAATAAACTATATCAAAGAAGTTAAAAAACCACACTCATTTACCTCCTGATGAGACCATACTGTGTCTGTTCCCCTCAGGTCTGACTCCCGCCTCCAACTTTAAGAGGGTCACAGAAACCTTTAAGGATGCCCCCGTGGCATGTCCTGGATAGGGAAGAAGTCTGGAAATGTCATCTGAATGTAATCATCAGGTTGAACAAACAGGACTCAAAGAGACACCACCAGCCCTTGGATGCCTTTGCCTGCATCAGAGAAAGACTCATAGCAGCAAAATCTGGGAGAGGAGAGGTCAAAGGGGCCTCATTCCTTTTATGCTTAAACAATTAATTAGATAAATAGACATTCAAGTAAATTTTTAATACTTTAAAAATAGCCAGGGCTTCCTTGGTGGCGCAGTGGTTGAGAGTCCGCCTGCCGATGCAGGGGACACAGGTTCATGCCCTGGTCCAGGAAGATCCCACATGCCGTAGAGCGGCTGGGCCCGTGAGCCATGGCCGCTGAGCCTGCGCGTCCGGAGCCTGTGCTCCGCAACGGGAGAGGCTACAACAGTGAGAGGCCCGCGTACCGCAAAAAAAAAAAAAAAAAAGCCAATAGCTGAATTAATAGCCTGAAATAGACCTAAATTGCCTTTTAAAATAAAGAAAAATATAGCCAAATAGTGAAAGATGGAAAAATAACAAGGATGCATTGAAACAAAGCATCCTTAAAAGTTGTGACTCTCACCATAACAAGAAGAGGAAACGCACCTTGGAAGTGAAAGTTGCCCATCAGTATGTGAAAGGAGCTCACTCTTCATCATTAATCAGAGAAATGCAAATTAAAATGAGATGTACTTTTTTTTCTTAACCTAAGAAACTGACAATGATTTTAAAAATTGAAATACCTATTTTGGTCCAGGATGCAAGGAAATGGGTACTTTCATACAGAGTGGAATTTTAGCTTTTCATATTTGGGGAGGATAATTTGGCCCTTTATATGTGTGAATAGCGTTTAAGGTTTTTGTACCTTTTGCCTCAGCAATTACCCAGCTGGGAATTTCTTCTGAAAAAATAATTACCAGTGTGTGTTCAGAAAATTTAGATACAAGGATGCTTTTTTGCAGTTCTGTAATTTGAAACAATTAGAAAAAGCCTAAATGTCCAATAATTGGAAATTAGCTAAGGAAGTAAAGGTAGGACATCCATGCACTGGAGGGCTGTTAACCCCTATCAGCACAGGCATAGTCTTGGGCCTTCAGGGTGTCCTGGGTGAGCAGCTGTGCCAGGTGACCAGGTGAACAACCACCTGTACTATTAATAGTAGTGGCTGGCATTTGTGGAGCACCTACCATGTCCTGGACACAGGACTGACGCTCTGCACACTTCATCTCATGGAACCCTCATGGCCACCCAGCAAGAGAGGATGCAGAGACCTGGAGGAGATAGGATCCGGCCCCAGGTCACAATTAGTAAACCACAGAGCTGGGGCCAGAGGACAGGTTGGCCTGCTTCCAAATCCTGTGTTCTTACCACTGTGCCAGGCTCCCGCCTCGATAGCTAAGAGGAAGCTTCTAGGTCACCTAGTCCAACCTCCTTGCTTTTCAGATGGAGTAACTGATTCTTAGAAAAGGTCTCTGCCGGTATTGTTTTGGGTTCTGTGGTCAAAATAGATAACATCCCTGACCCCACAGAGCTTAATTCTGTGGGTAGGTAAATTGCAGGAAGTGAAAAGTGCAATAAAGAAGATAAAACCCGTGGATAGAGAATGCCTGGGTGGGAGGAGGTTTTGGAAAGTGTTGGTCAGGGAAGCCATCCCTGAGAACTGATACATGTTGAAATTTGTGTGCCGAGAATATCACATGAGAGCTGCGGAAGAAGCTTTCTGGCAGAGGAAGCATCTAGTGCAACAGCCCCAAGCTGCAAACAGACTTGGTGTGATCCAAGGACGCAAAAGGTTTAGGGAAGAGAGAGTTTCATAATGGACTGTTTCATGCTCCCTGATGAGGAGTGAGACGGCGAAGGATGATGGGTGGAGGGGTGCAGTTTTTTGTGAGGAGGGGCCCAAGGAGCTGGGCTGGGCTAGAGACGGTGCTGTCTCCTTGAAGAACCCTTGGAATTGAAGAGCTTCTGCCGGGTGTTTTGAGTGATGAACAGAATAGTGATGGCTGGATGTGATGCATTTCCAAAGGAAGTTATAAATGGATAAAACCTGAGCCATCCAACAGGAGCCAAATAATTTAAAAAAAAAAAGGCAGTGGATTTGTTGCTGGGACACCAATCACATTTGGTCAGGCAGATTCCCGATTTGGTCGCCTGCAGGTTCCACCTTTTGGAGGGGCTTGGCTGTACCCAGGCTCTGCTAAACCTTGAGCCAAGGGCAAGGGACTCGAGCTCCAGCCACGGAACAACCCAGCCTTCGACGGGTCAACTTCACCACCCTCCCTGGACACTAGACCTGGCCCCAAACAACCTGGGGTGGAAGGCAGTTATGACCTCAAAAGTCAAACATGAGAGAAGCAGCAAAGCTGGAATAGGACCAGTGGGGAGAGAGAGAGAGAGAGAGAGAGAGACAGACAGACAGACAGACAGACACTGTGTGACCTTGGCCAAATCTCTAGACCTCTCTGTGTCTCCAGCTGCAGGTTGAGGGGGCGTGTGTGACCAACGCTAAGGGCCTTTTCTGGTATAAACTGACAGTGAGTTGATGGTTTCTATGTGTGATTTGTGCCCAAGGAAGGTTTTTCCAAAGACTAAGCTGTGGGCTCTGATGACATTTCTGGCAGGGAAGTTTAGAAGTGATTTGAGAAAAAGCCCACAGAAGGGCTGAGGGTAGTGGGTTCCCCTGGAGCGGCATTCATTTGGATCTATAAGCCTCAGGGACTAGAGTAAAAAGGCAGTTTCATTACTTTGTGGTCTCAATCAGAATGTTAATATTACCAATGAAATTCTTTTATGAAATTCAGCTCAATGGGAGAAAAAAATTCTTTTTTTTAAATGCTAAGTTATTCACAGACCCTACTATATTATGGAAGATGAAAGGGAAGGGTACAATGTAGAGGTCAGAACAGACCTTACACGTGGGCAGCTAGGACCTGCCCTGGGCCCCATGCTCTAAGCGGACCTCACTCAGGCCCCATGAGGTTCAGAATTCACAAGGCCATGGGGCCCTGCCCACCTGGAGCCTCCCCCCTGCTAAGGCCATGCCTTGAATTCCATGCCCAAATGCCTGGAGCCACATCTAGGGTCCAAAGAGCCTCTGTAGGGAGGACTGAGCTTCTGGGGTGGTCAAGGGGCTACTGATGCTGGAAGGGGGAGGAAGTGTGGACTGAGCTTGGCTGGCCTGTGGGGTGGAGCCAGGTGGGAAGAGAAGAGGGTGGGTGGACCACAGAGCAAGGTCAGCCCCCTTGTGCTGCTGTGCCCAGACTAACGCTCTGAGGGGCCCCAGACTTCTGAATTCAAACTTGGCCTTCCAGATGCTAAGGAAGGTATATTTACCTTCCTTTAACCCGTTATGATGGAAAGATAGAAAATATTTTACTGAACAATTGGTTTGCTTGCCTGTAACTTAATATTTAGACATATGGTATGTGGGCCTTCACTGATGCTCTAGCTCCAGGCCCTGCAAATGTCAGGGGGAGGCCTGGTTAGAGTGCATTTTTCCTTCAGCCTAGTCTTGGCAGACAGCCAGGGTTCAGATGCCAGCCCCGCCACTCACTTGGGCCTAGGCAAGTTGACTTTCCTGAGTCAATTTTCTCATCTGTAAGTAAATGGAGATAAGAATAGTACCACCATACAGGGTTGTTGTGGGGATTAGATGAGATAATGGACATTTAAGAGCCTAGCACCATGCCTGGCTCACAGTAAGCTTTGGGGAGTGTCAGCTTTCAGCACCGTGTGCCTGATGTCCCTGCTGGCTATAACCTGGTGTCCCCTGGTCTCCTTGTTTTCCAGACGCCACAGCAGTATGAGAGAGAGTACAACAACAAGCGGTCAGGCGTGGGGCCCAGCAAGTTCCATGGGTACGCCTACGATGGCATCTGGGTCATTGCCAAGACGCTGCAGAGGGCCATGGAGACGCTGCACGCCAGCAGCCGGCACCAGCGGATCCAGGACTTCAACTACACGGACCACACACTGGGCAGGATCATCCTCAACGCCATGAACGAGACCAACTTCTTCGGGGTCACGGTCAGTCCCAGGCCCCCGGGCTCTGCTTTCCTTAGTGTCCCTTAGAGACATACAAGGCAAGAGGGGCTGTGTCACAGGCCCTCTGATATACAGTCCATTTCCTCAATTGTTGAAATAACTTCCTGTGGGCTTTACGATTGCAGGGCTGCTGAAACGGGCACATGTGGTAACGCTCTCTGACATGTTGAGAAACTGCTTCTCTATAACTCATGGATTAGAAAGGCCATAGTGAGTTGACCGCACACAGAGCAGGTGGAATCCACCAGCTGGAGGGGTGGGGTGGGCCAGCAGAAGCTCTAGACCCAAAGTCAGGTTCAAATCCTGAGCCTTCACTTTCAAGTTTCCATCTTCAGACCATGGAGTTTTCATCCCCAAAATGGGAATAATACCTACCTGGCAAAGTAGTCATAAAGATTAGCTGTTACAAATTAAAAACTGCTAGTGTTTGTTGAGCAAGCTACTTGCTCTGAGCTTCAAGATTCTCAGCTGGGAAATGGGGATAATAATATCTGTCTTGCACAGAAATCAGGAAAATTAGCAGTGATAAGAATCACTATTTTTTCTTGAATGCTTATTATGTGCTAGATATGTGCTAAGCCCCCTCCATGTCCCTCTCCACAGCCCCTGAGACCCCTCCCTCAAAAAAGGCTCCACAGAGCACCAAATACCCAAGAAGTCCTTTTTGTCCATGGTGCAAATTCACAGACTGAGCCTTAGAGCGGGATGAGATTTGCCAGGGGTCCCACCAGTAGCATTGAGGCAAAGCTGTCTCAAAACGTGGGTACACTTTATGTAGATTAGCTCGATGATGTATGCCTAATGTTAGGCCCGTGTAAGCACTCAGTAAATGCTGGTGGTGGTTGTAGTTAATAATGGTCTCGCTGCATCCATATGCCATCTGTAGGAAGTAGGTGCTATTATCATCCCATAAATGTGAGGGGCCTGAAGCTCAGAGCATTTAAGTACCACAGCTAATCAGAGGTAGAGCTGGGATTTGAACCTGGGTCTAGCTCTTAATTGCTGCATCACACTTCCTTCTGGTAATGGCCATAAATGGTAGTTATTCATGTCTCATGATGATGTATTTGTCACTGACTCTGCTCCCAGAAAATAAGGAAAATGTGCTTAAATAGGTTGAAATGGACTCTAAAGTGCTGTCCTTTGTTCTAATTTGAAGAGTCATTTAGAGAATCAGTCTCTCTTGGGAGTAAATAAGATGAGATGATTTATGTATTTCTTACATGTTCGTGTTCTTTTGTGCGTACGCTCAGGCTTGCTTTGTTGGTCTGACAGGCCAGGGCTTGTGCAGGTGCTGAATGTAGACTGTGGTGTGGACGCCAAGGTAGTAAAATGGGCTCCTTGTCCTGGAGCCTGTGGTCCAGATACAGGGTTGAGGCCTGGACTCAAATGACAGGAAGAGGTTAAAAGTGCTCAGCACCATAGGAGAGACTGTGTGAGCCCAGAGGGATTTCTGTGACCTTTGATGAAATAGTCATGGAAGGCTTTTTGGAAGTGGCAGCATTTGAGCTGTGCCTTAGACATGCAGAGAGGGGCTGGTGGTCCGGCCAGATGGAACATGGTGAGCATGGGAAAGATGCATGCGTGCAGCAGGGACAGTTACTTTGTCGGGAATATTGGATGGGAGGATGATGAAGCTGGGAAGGTAAGTTGGGGCCCAGTTCTGTAGGGAAAAGCTAAGGAGGCTGGCTTTTATCTTAAAGGCCAGTGATATTCTCCAAGTGCACCTTGACCAGTAGTACCAGCATCTCCTGGGAGCTGGTTAGAAATGCAAATTCCTGAGCCTAACCCCAGACTCACTGGATCAGAATCTCCAGGGTTGGGGCCCAGCCATCTGTGGTTTAACAGACCCTCCAGGTGATTCTAATGCACACTAGAGTTTGAGAACCACTGCTCTGGGTGTTGGGGAGCATTGAGGTTTGCTATAAGAAGGATATTTCCACATTCCTGAGTAGAGCTTCTCTTGACCTGAGACCTGGGCATCTCCTCCACAGTTTAGAAGTAAAGGCTCTAATTAGTCATCAGCAAAAGACATGTCTAGACTAGACTCAGACTAGAAGCTTTAACAACTTTCCTTGGCCCAGTGGTTTCAAAAATTCTTTTTTTATCCTCAGAACATTTTGTTATAAAATTTTACCTAGTGCCTGGTGTATAAGATAAATTAAAGAGGAGATTCCCAGGTGAATGGAAGAGCCCAAAGCCCTGCCTGATCAGCCCCCTCCACGTCCCGCCCCACAGCCCCTGAGACCCCTCCCTCAGAAAGGCTCCACAGAGCACCAAATACCTCGGAAGTCCTTTCTGTCCATGGTACAAATTCACAGACTGAGCCTTAGAGAGGGGTGGGATTCGCCAGAGGTCCCACCGGTAGCATTGTGGTAAAGCTGTCTCAAAACGTGGCTACACTCTTTCAGGTCATCGTCACACTTTGTTTCTTATTTTATAGAATGAATTCTTAGTATCCCAAGTTGAAATGGCTGGATAGAGAGCTACAGAATCTAGGAAGCCTCTCATAATCCTAGAACTCGGCATATTGTCTAGATGCCTGATGTACCTTAGGTGGAAACCATTTATAACTACTCCTAAGTGCTGTCAAATAATACATAACCCCTACTTGATGAGCAATTAGATGAGGCTGCCTGAAATGCTTTACCCAGCTTGAAGATGAGTTTCTTTTTAATGGGAAATTCCTTGACACATATTTTTGCCGGCTCTGGTCTGTGACTCTGATCTGTGACTCTGTGGTCTGGTCTGTGATAATTCAGCGAATGTCAGAACTGAAAGCGATCTTAGAGATCCTCAGATTTAGCCCCTTTGGGTTGTGGATGAGTATCTGAGGTACAGAGGGGGAGTTTCAAAGTCACACGGAAAGAAGGTTTGATTCAGGCAGGATGGTGGTTCAGATGGGCCTGCCCCGACCATACTCCGTGCCCTCTCCCTCCTCTTTGTACAAGTCCTCCATTAGTTGAGAAAGAGATTGCAATAGTGGAACATTTCTTCAGGTTTTTTTCCCCTTCCTCCTTATCCCCTTTGTCACATATTAATATGTGCTTGTCACTGGGCTGTAAAATTGTCTTCTGATCAGAGAAAAAAGGCCATCTTCTGACAAAATAAAAAGTGTCCCTGTGATCCAAGGAGACCACGGAAGGCCAAGTTCAGCCATAAATAAAGAGTTAGGAAAGGAACAGGAGGTAGAAATAAATTGAAGCGTTTTCTGTTTGCTGAAGGGTTTTCATTATACAGCACACACGGTATCCATTTTTCCACTCTCAGGCAGACACTTTATTCTGGGTCACCCTCATTCAGCATGTTTACTATACGGAAAATCGTTTAAACACATTAAATTAATTATATCCATGACTCAATTTCAATTGATTCAGTATGCACTCTCGCCTGGGAGCTGGGCCTGTGGCTGCCGGTTGGCGTGTTGAAGAAGAGATTTCTTCCAGGCATCCCAGATCAGGAATCTGGCTTAGCTTGGGGCCCAGCTCTCTTTTATTTTCTAAGGAGCTCTCCTCCCAGCTACCCTCCTCCGAGAACACTGGAGAACATGTCCCCACCTACGCACTGATGGCCTAGGGGTCCTGCCACCTCTGATTCCCTGAGTACACAGTTCTGAGTTCTGGCCCTGTCATTACCTCTCTCTGGTCTGCAGATTTCAGAATGCTTTCTCACCTGGAAACCCTTCTTCTGCCAAACATGTGACAGAAACTCAGGCTCTAATTGGCTGTTAGGTCTCAAAAGCCCAGAGCATTCTGAGAATCCCAGCTCAGCAGCGTTCATCTAGGGCAAGGATTCCTAAACTTCTCTATATATGAGAATCTCCCAGGAGCTTCGTTAAAAATTCAGATTTCCTAGCCCTGCGTCAGAACTTCTGATCCGGTGGCTTTGCTGTAGCGCCAGAACATCCCCATTATTAACAAGCAGTCCCAGTGAGTCTCAAGTAACAACCTTGAGAATTGCTTGGAGCTCTGTTGGATGTTTACGTGCATGCACGCGCGCGCGCGCGCGCGCGCGCACACACACACACACACACACACTTTTTGATTTTAAACCTGTCAGAGATGTATTCGTTCCTCCATTCATTCGCTCCTTAGCAGACCCTGTGCTGGGAGCTGGGAGCACAGAGAGGAATAACATGGTCTGTCCCTCAAGGGCTCCCTGCCCAGTCAGGGAGAGACAGTAAATGAACAATTGCTGGGCACTGTTCAAGGTCAACCCAACACCCTTGGAGGGAGGGCTTCATTCTGCTTATGGGAGTAAAGACCAAGGAGCTGTCCTCGATTTTCACAGTTCAGTGAGCAAAATTCCATGTGTGGGTAACTGCAAGGTGCCTATGCTATAGGTTCTCCCTGTGCCGTGTGCTGAGGAGCAAGGGTTCAGTGCCAGGCTCCCCCACTACCCAGCACTCAGGGCCATGTACTGTGGCTTAATAGACTCCTCCAAGTAGGCTTTTCTACCAGAGAGGCACTAAATTCAACACAAGCTTATATCCATAACCCTTCAAAGCTGGCTTCAGAACATGTGCTAAGTTTCCAGGTGAAAAAATCAAAGCTTAAATTTTCTTTAGGTGATCATTTTTTAATTCCTCCCAGTTTCCAGTCTCTTTTTTTTTTTTTTTTTTTTTTTTGCGGTACGCGGGCCTCTCACTGTTGTGGCCTCTCCCGTTGCGGAGCACAGGCTCCGGATGCACAGGCTCAGCGGCCATGGCTTACGGGACCAGCCGCTCCGCGGCATGTGGGATCTTCCCGGACCGGGGCACGAACCCATGTCCCCTGCACCGGCAGGCGGACTCTCAACCACTGCGCCACCAGGGAAGCCCTCCAGTCTCTTTTTAAAAAGGTGATGTACCAGATCTCAAAATGGACACATCCTTTGAGTATGTCAGACCAAGATACAATGGCTCTAACCAGCAGTATTCCCCCTTTAGTAAATGTTTCTTCTGGTTTGTCTTTTAAAACGACACCATATTAACTTTGTGGTGTGAATGACAGAGGCTAAATTAATAGAATCTCATTATACCCTATTGTGAAGGTGTAATGTGTGTAATAGTTTCTCTGGGAAGTCACTGGGAGTATGCACCCCAGGTTTGGCTGGGGGCTGTGAGGCTTCCAAGAGCACCTGGCCATAGAGAAATTGAAAAGGCTGCTGGTAATATCTTTGTGAAAAGAGGGCCCATTCTTGCTAAACTAGTTCCTGTGATCACCTCCTCACTCCCTATGGGTGGACCTCATATAGAAGCAATCACAGCTGCAAAGAGGGTGACCCATGTGTTCCTCCAAATAATAGACCCTATCTTCATCCTCTGCCCAGCCTCTCTCAACCAGCTGTGTCTGGACATCTCAATTTAACATCTGTCAGGAGAGGCCGGCAGCCTTAGGTTCAGGCAGTCACCTCTGAAAGCTGTTATCGCTAATTGATCTCACCAAGAAGGTGATGAAGACAGCAGGTGGCAATTTCCAGAGTTTATTGATCTATTTGTGTTTGTTGCTGAAGAGCGGGAATCCAGCCTTTGCCAGTGTGTCCCTTAAACTTCAAGTTTTTATGCAAGATTTTTAAAAAATTATCTCTCCTAAGACTCAAATACTGCCCCCCTCCTCCCCCGCTAACATTTTACCTGAAAAGAGGACATCCTAGAGTGAGCTCAGTTTGGTTGGGATTTGCAATCACTAAGTTCTTGGAACCAGGTGGTTAGAGGAAGCCAACCAGCTCCTCATCCCAGGGAGATCGTGTGTTGGCTGAAGCACCATTTATTTCACAACCACTGTTGCCTGGCCTTACTGTGACCCTGAAGTTGTGCAGTTGATTTTTTATCAAATAGGAAGTACACTACTCACATGCACGCACACACGCACACACACACACACGAGTGAGTTAAACATCATCTTGTTCAAGTCGGCCCATCTCTCCTGCCTCTCTGATCTTTTGGGGTCCTGGTTTTATTCTCCAATACAGACGCTTCCCACCAGCCACCCATTCGTGCCTTATATTTGATATCATCATTTAGCCTATAGATTATTTTTTTAGGTTGAATTTGAGTGAGACAAGAAAAAGAGCGCTAGGAGCTCCATCCAGAGGTAGAGAAAACCCTACCAATTTAGGATTTGACCCCTTTGGGGGCTGGTCGTTCAACCAGTCATGACTCCGTCCCCTGGACTCTCATGATTCCACCTGTTTCGATTTTATCCTTGACACAGTCACTAGAGAGCTTGTCAGAAGCTCTGCCGTGGTCCGAGTGTGATGTGCCAACTGCATGTCCTAGAAAGTGGGACTTGTCCCAGTGACCTCGTGCTAGCTCCCAACACTACTCAGGGTTTTATGTTCTAAGAGACCCTCTTTCATGAGCCTTTCTTGGCCGTTGCCCAAGATTAACAGCAAACTCTTCCAGAACTTCCTCTGCACCCCACTTGTCTCCACCCCATCCCAGACCCAGGGAGTTCCACTGGAATTGCATTATACACAAAGTTAACGTAGGAGCTAGTTTGGAAACCTAATCTCTCAACCTTTATTCCCTGGCTAAGCAGCCCACCCGCAAACTCAGATAAAATGCACATTTCCCAGGGCATGGCCAGTGAAAACTGTAAGAGGAAATGCAGATTTGAAAAGTCAGGCAAAAAGAGGCCACAGTCCAGTCCAGCACTTTCCCTGTGTGACCTCAGGGAAATTGTTTACCTTTCTGCGCCTCAGGTTCCTCATCTATGCAGGGAAATATAATCTACTTCGTAGGGTTGATATGAGAAATAACGACTGTGTTTAGCACCCTATAACTGCATCATCATCATTACTATTATTATTACTACCACTGCTATTACAATAGTGATCTTTCAAAGCACAGTTTATGTGGGTCTTAATCAAGGAAAGTTCATAATCAAGTCCAACAATCATTCTATACCTCCTAAGTGCCAGTCTGTTTCACATACATTATCTCATTTAATTCTCAACAATAAACAAATCTATGAACTTGTATTAAGTTTGCAGGAACACTTTCGAGTTCTCTAACTGCTGCTGCCATTCACTCTGGGGATTCGATAGTCACCTTAAAAGTGGAAGGCATCTGCTCACAGACTTCCCTCTGTTCCTCCCTTTAGTCTAGCTCCATGCCACTCAAAGCCCCATGGCCCTAAGAATTATACACAATACATACACAATATACACAATACATGTATACAGCATCATACACAAAAACTAACGGCAGCAGATGCTGTTGGTGCCCAGCCAGACCTTCTGGGATCCCTTTTAGGGGTTTGGTGAGGTTTGCCCATCCCCCAGCTGTGCAGGTACCCCTGCTAATATCCCACACCTTGGGCGATTGGAGCCTCCTGGACTGGAGGTGCCTGGGATTCACACCCCACCCCCCCAGCAGCCTGCAGCGATGACTGGCTGGTGTGGTGGTACGACACCAGCGCGATTCGCCTCCAGGTCTCCCTGGACGATTAGGCTGAGGCTTGCCTCGCCTGAAAACACATCAGAGCTTGGCCTCTTCCCTTTTCCTCTCCCTTACAGTTTTCTCCTGAGAACATGTCTTTAATCAATCGCTTGCACACAATTCCCTGTCCTAGGCTCTACTTCTAGGGGTCCCAATCTAAGACACCTATGTGTCTTTATAGAAAATTTAAACATTTTCAAGAGGGAATTTTTACTGTAAGCTAATTGTTATCTCTGCGTTAAGTTTAGCACCAATCCCCCCATCACATCCCCCCACACCAGGTAGAGGGTTCCAGACTCATCTCCCTTATACGCCATTGCACTCTGCTCCTACCCCTGCCTCTTGCAGTCAGCCTGTGGGAGAGCCATATTCATATCCTCCAATGAATTAGCAGCTCCCAGATTTGTAGCGACCACAGTTTTTCACCCCTCTGGTCCCCACAGTACTTCGTCTACTGCTTTACACCTGGAAGATGCTCAGCAAACACTGGTAACCTTGAGTTAACTTTGTGGGGTTGAACCTGTACATGATTGAGAAATTCAGTCACACTCTCCTACTCTGCTGCCTTCCAGGATTCTATAAACTATAAAGACTTTTTCTACCCAATAAATGATCAGAACTGACAACAGAAGTATTAACAGGGTCTATAGTTCTCGAATCAGCTGATAGCAGTGCCCAGATTATTGCTGTGATAATTTAAGCTGGTGTTACTGTTTCACGCAGGTTGTGGAAATCTCCCTGACATGTGTGTGTGTGTTGGGGTAGGGATGGGGGGCTCTTGCTGGGATGGGATGAGAAACCCATCCTTTACCCCCTCCCCAGTCTCTCCCATCAGCATCTCTCTAGGGCTCAAGTCCCAGAGCCCTCTGTGACTTCAGACTGTCAGGAGCATTTCCTAGAGGTAATTAATTGCTAGTAATAAACAACAACTATAAAAATAATCCTCGATGTGACTGCCCTGTGCTCAGGGTACACTTATGGTCTCTATCTCCTTCATTCCTCAATGCAATACATTTATTAACATCATGCGAGCTCCTACTATATCCCAGGCAGCATCCTGAGCACTGTACACGTTCTTGAATGTTATGCTCAGAACAGCCACCCAGCAGGGGATGTGTAATTTTGAGCGCCAGGAGCTCCTCCCAATGAGCTGCATCTGGCTCTTTAACCGATGTCTCATCTTTGTCCACATGTTGCTTTCGCAGTGGCCTCCCTGGCACCCTATTTAAAATTGCAGTCTCACCCCTTTCGTTCTTCTTCACAATAGTTACCCCACTTGACGTGTGCCCTATTTTACTTATGCACTGTCTGTTTTGTTTTCTGCTGTATCTCTAAGACTTAGAACTGAGTGCCTGGGATATAGTAGGTGCCTAATAAATATTTGTAAGTGAGTTGATTATTTAGATAATTAGCGACCATATCATTATTAAAAAAACAAATGAACAAAAACAGGCTGAGCAGATAAATGATTTACCCAGCATCCTATAGGTAGCCAGTGACAGAGTTTATTCAAAGCTGCCCAATCTGGCTGACTCAAAAGCCCATGTTCTTAACCATTTAGGTGTCAGGTCTATTCATTCAGCTAGCATTCCCAGCACCCCCTATCTGCCAGGCCTGGGCCAGGCAGGAGGAGTAAAACTGTCCAAACAACCATAGGAGATGCAGGGGAGGGAGAGCAGGAACCACTCTCCCCATGTTAATAGTGGAGGATATTATGGCCCCCTCTCTGCACTGGGTTATATGTGTGTCCATCTGCCCTTTCCCACTGGACAGTGAGCCTTTGAGCCCCTTGCCTGGGACTGGGGCCTGTAATCCTCCTTGTACCCCTGGTGCCTTATATCATACTGGCTCTTAGTCTATGAAACACATGTTTGTTGACTGAATGAATGAGGAAATTGTAGTTCAGCAAGGCAAAGTAGCTGTGCTTGGGTCCCATGGTGCATAGCTGGTGAGCCTTGTTCAGATCTACGTCCTAGGTCTTCTGATTCTAAATGCAAGTGTCTCCAAACCTTGTGTTCTTGGGTGCTGCTTGGCTGCTCTCCCCCCATTTATTTAAACACAATTACAAATGACTGTAGATAATGTACAGCACGGGGAAGAAACCTACTCCTTCTGCTGTTAGATAAATTTGAAAGATCAAAATAATGTGGTTTAGCAATTTGTTTGAATTGATGCCTAGCCTTCCAAAGGTTTGCAAGTGTGATTTCCTCAAGTCAGGGAAAAAATAGCTGTTTCCTTATGAGAAGCAGTGTGGGGGAGTATATCATCTTATGAGAGCTTCAGCAGAGCCCTGTGTACAGCTTCTGTCCGGGTCCCTGAGAGAAACAGACAAAGCGAGGGTTCAATGACATGGTAGTTGTAGTAACATTACTGCAATGACAAATGTCATGATAATAGGAATAGCTAACAGTGTTGAGTGCTCACTCTATGGTGGGTACTCTGCTAGGTATTTAATACATTTAAGATGTATTATCTCATTTAGTTCTCATAATAACCCCTGTTATGAGTTGAATTGTGTCCCCCCCCAGAATCCATATGTTGAACTCCTAATGCAAAGTATCTCAGAATGTGACCTTATTTGGAAATAGGGTCATTATAGATGTAATTAGTCAAGATGAGGCCATACTGGAGTAGGATAATCCAATACAACTAGTGTCCATATAAAAAGGGGAAATTTGGAGACAGACATGCACACAGGGAGAACCCCATGCGAAGATGAAGCCAGAGATGGAACAACGCCTCTATAAGCCAAGGAATGCTGACGATTGCCAGCAAACTACCAACAGCTGGGGAACAGATTCTCCCTCACAGCCCCCAGAAGGAACCAACCCTGCTGACACCTGGATCTTGGACCTCTAGCTCCTGGAACTGTGAGACAAGAAATTTCTTTTTAAGTCACCCAGTCTGTGGTATTTCGTTAACGGCAGCCCTGCTAAACTAATATAACCCCACACAGTGGAGACTGTTATTATCACCATTTTGCAGGCAAGAAAACTGAGAGGTTAAATAGTTTACTCAACGTCACAGAGCTCGTGAGAGAAGAGCTGGGATTTGGACACAGGTGTTCTAACTTAGACCCTCACTTGTAACTGTCATCCTGCGCCTATACAAGCTCTCCTCCATTAGGGGGCAAAAGAATCAGCCAGAGGTGAACAGAGCTGAAATGAACCAATGAGACCATCACCCCCACCACCTCACTTTGCAGGCGGGGAGATCGTGGCCCTTGAGGACCTGCTGAATAATAATAAGGCTGAAGGGCCTCCCTGGTGGCGCAGTGGTTGAGAGTCCGCCTGCCGATGCAGGGGATACGGGTTCGTGCCCCGGTCTGGGAGGATCCCATATGCCGTGGAGCGGCTGGGCCCGTGAGCCATGGCCGCTGGGCCTGCGCATCCGGAGCCTGTGCTCCGCAACGGGAGAGGCCACAACAGTGAGAGGCCCGCATACCGCAAAAAGAAAAAAAAAATAATA
The DNA here is from genome assembly GCF_025265405.1 of Mesoplodon densirostris. Classification (NCBI taxonomy): domain Eukaryota; kingdom Metazoa; phylum Chordata; class Mammalia; order Artiodactyla; family Ziphiidae; genus Mesoplodon; species Mesoplodon densirostris. The sequence goes on along the minus strand of NC_082666.1, from coordinate 25,241,328 downwards.
ATAATAATAAGGCTGAAGCCAGGACCCTGGCCCCTCATTTCTAGGCGGGGACCCTCCTTGATGCCCAGCTGCTGCCATCTAGAGGAATGTTCTACACATCTCAGTTTAGCCAGATTATCCTGGAAGCAGTAGGCAGTACCTTACATTTTACTCACTCTTCCCTAACTGGGGAGAGGGAGGGTATTTTTACGACCCTCTTATTCATGTGTGTATATAGATACACACACACATATTTCTTTTTCTGATTACTAAAATAATAACACGTTCATTATAGAAAATGTAAAAAGCACAAGACAAGCACCAAAAAGAAAATCAAATCACCCATAACTTCATCATTCAGACAGGCCTGTGGGGTACTGTAAGCACTTACACTTCACACTCAGATGTGCTCTTTAAAAAAAAAAAAGTTTCCCTTCCAACCATCTGTTTTGATCCCTCACATTATAAAGCTTCTTCTGTGGCAATGGTTCTCACTCTTTTAACCCCATCTTTCCTTTTTTTAAAATTATGATCAAATATACATGACATAAAATTTACCATTTTAACCATTTGTGAGTATACAATTCAGTGACCTTAAACATATTCTCACTGTTGTGACACCATCAAGACGTCCGTCTCCGGAATGTTTTCCTCTTTCGCAAACAGAAACTCTGTCCTCATTGAACAGTAACTCCCCATTAGTTGTGATCATGTTAAAGCTATTATTTATTATGAGAATAGTTATTCATTATTTTCAGAAGTGTTTGTAAAGATATCATAAGTAATTTGCTAACTAATTTTATAGGGAAACTGTAGTATTTGCAAGCTATCTCTAACCAAATAGTTATTAGCCCAGCAAAAGTTTGGTTGCCCTTTCATACAGAGACCTAAGAATGTACATTTTTATTTTTAATTTTTATTTTTTTTGTGGTACGTGGGCCTCTCACTGTTGTGGCCTCTCCCGTTGCGGAGCACAGGCTCCGGACGCGCAGGCCCAGCGGCCATGGCTCACGGGCCCAGCTGCTCCACGGCATGTGGGATCCTCCCAGACCGGGGCACGAACCCGTGTCCCCTGCATCGGCAGGCGGACTCTCAACCACTGCGCCACCAGGGAAGCCCAGAATGTACATTTTTAAATGTTGAGAGTATAAATAGTGAGCAAACATTTTAAAGTAAGTAATATAGTTAAACAGTAGTGATATTCCCACTGTTGAGGGAAATCCTTAGATAAAGATATACCCAGATCCTGTATGGAAAACATCCGAAGAGGTCCATAATACATCCCATGCATTTCTCTCTGCTTTAGGCCGGAATACCCCCTCAGTGCGTGTCAAGGTATGTTAGCCTGTGAGCTTGCTAAGCAGGAGGGAAGTTTTCTATGATCAGGGGAGGACAGCTGACATAAATTTCAGCTGACAAGTTGCACAGCTTTGAACACTGATGGATGCCAGCTCTGCCTGTGTGTGCTCGAGCAGAGGTTACTCAGACACACTTGGATGTGACCCCCTGCGCCTGCCTGGCTAATGGCCAGCCCTGAGCAAGGCGGGTGGAAGAAGCTGAAAAAAATCCATATTCTCATGGAATTGCAACACCCCCTCACCCCCTTTCTTCTTTCTCAATGGAATTCAATCTTCCTAGAATTCTTGCTTAAAGCAGTATTTGGTAACGTTAAACTAAAACAAAGCAGCCAGTTATTTAACCAGCAAAATGGGTTTATACGGGAAAAGCAAAGAATTGCAATTCAGGACACGCAACTAAGGCAAACCACTTACAAGTCCAGTTCAGCAAGGGAGAGGAAACTCTTTTATAGAGGAGAAGGGGAAGTTGGGAGGGGCTGTTATAAACAGAAATCGATTGGCGGAAACTGAAAGTTGGAAGTATAGTGGCTTTTTATTGGCTGAGTTGTGACAGTCTCTCATTGACTGAGCTGTTGCCAGTCAAGGAGAAATCTTCATTCCTCCTGCTGGTGGTATTAAAGTAGGGTCACTTCCTGCCAGAGATGCAAGGCATGTCTCTTCCTGTTGGGATGTATATTGACAGAGTGAATATAATGAGTGAGTGATTTGTGTGTGAGAGCTCCCCCTTCTGGCCTCCCGAGGACAATTTAGTGAAATTGTATTAATTTTCACAACGAGTAGAGACCTGGAGTCTAGAGAGAGCAGTGTAAATTCTGGAGGGGGAGCTGGGTGTGGGGGTAAGGTGGGGAAAGGACTTGGAGGGGGAGGTGCCCACTTTTGTCTTCCTAGGAGACAATAGCATGAAATACTTAGGAGCACAGTCTCTGGAGACAGACTTCCTAGGTTCACATCTATAAAATGGGATAACACCTTAGATTGGGGTCCCTGTAAAGAGACTCAGGGACAGAGTCTTACATGCAGAAGGTTTGTGGGAAAATGAGCTTAGGAAATATACTGTAAGGAAGTGAGGATGGCAGGATTGGGCAGAGCAAGAAGTTGATCTGAAGTTTGCAACTGAGGCCGCAGCTGATCCTAGAGTTCTGGAGCTGGGATGGCCCTCAGAGTTGTCCAAATGGAGGCACGGGGCCTTTGGATATTCTCACTAGCCAGTCACTGGCCATGGATGGGCCCAGGAGGGGTGTGTCCTTGGGCAAGGCAGCTCCCCATGGTAGAGGGATAGCTGGGACCCTCAGTATCCAATATTCCCAGGAGTTGGGGGATGGTGCTTCAGCCAGAAAGAGGGAATCTGAGCAGATTCAGATCCCTGACAGATAACAACAGGGTGTACCTTAAAGGGTTGTGGGGATCAAAGAGGTTTAGGCATGGAGAGTGCCTGGGACATCCTTGCTAAATTAGTGCGAGGATGATGGGGAAGGATGTATTTGGATACCAGTTGCACACAGTCCTCTAGACCCCCAAACACCTATAATTAATTTTCCAGGAGATATTGGGGTTCGTGGATCCCCATATCACTGCTTCAGTTGCATTCTTGCAGCTCTTGCCGTCTTTGGTAATTCACATTCTCACATTCATAGGCACAGTAGCAAACGTACACGCACGCACACGCGCACACACACACACACACACACACACCTAAATGTGTGATTTATGGGTATTCGTGTTCGTTGTGTGTATAGCAATTTATCAATCTATTCCACTGGTTTTCAAACTTGTTTTTCAAAAGAGATTTTACGGGCTTTACACGTAAGCCCAATATCATTGTCCCTCATTTAATATTTATATTAAAATTACATTTAATGTTACTTTTTTTAAAAATTTGCTCCTTGGAAGACTTCGTTAACCCTCCCTTTTTACTTAAAAATCAGCAAGCAAATTTCTGCAGGAAAAAAGATGAAGCAAAGGCTTAATGGAGAACCTGACCCAAACCATCATTTCAGCTCACCCTGGTCAGGCCTCTGAGAAGGGCCTGAGGATGGCGGCCAGGGTGGCAGGTCCCCTCACAGTGCCTCAGAGGCAGGAGAGGGGATGATCTTAGCTGGCACCCAGACCTACATTCTTTTTTTAAACAAATAAAGTATAGTTGATTTACAGTATTAGTTTCAGGTATACAATATAGTGATTCAATATTTTTATAGGTTATACTCCATTTAAAGTTATTATAAAATAATGGCTATATTTCCCTGTATTGTACAATATATCCCTGTTGCTTCTTTATTTTATACATAGTAGTTTCTACCTCTTAATCCCCTACCCCTATCATGCCCCTCCCCACTTCCCTCTCCCCACTGGTAACCACTTGTTGGTTCTCTATGTCTGTTAGTCTGTTTCTCTTTGGTTATATTCATTCATTTGTTTTATTTTCTAGATTCCACATATAAGTAATAACATCAGTATTTGTCTTTCTCTGTCTGACTTATTTCACTAAGCATAATACCCTCTAGATCCCTCCATGTTGTTGCAAATGGCGGGATTTCTTTTTTTTAATGGATGAGTAATAATATTCCATTGTATGTGTATGTGTGTGTATGTATATATATACACATATATATTTGTATATATATGTATATATCACACTTTCTTTATCCATTCAGCTGTTGATGGATACTTAGGTTGGTTGCTTCCATATCTTGGCTATTGTAAATAATGCTGCTATGTACATTGGGGTGCATGTATCTTTTTTGTGTGTGTTACATCTAAGTTTTATTTATTTTTTTTAACATCTTCATTGGAGTACAGTTGCTTTACAACAGTGTGTTGGTTTGTGCTTTATAACAAAGTGAATCAGCTATACATATATCCCTGTATCTCCTCCCTCTTGCATCTCCCTCCCACCCTCCCTATCCCACCCCTTTAGGTGGTCACAAAGCACCGAGCTGATCTCCCTGTGCTATGTGGCTGCTTCCCACTAGCTATCTATTTTATGTTTGGTAGTGTATATATATCCATGCCATTCTCTCACTTCGTCCCAGCTTACCCTTCCCCCTCCCTGTGTCCTCAAGTCCGTTCTCTACATCTGCGTCTTTATCCCTGTCCTGCCCCTAGGTTCTTCAGAACCTTTTTTTTTAGCTTCCATATATATGTGTTAACATACGGTATTTGTTTTTCTCTTTCTGACTTACTTCACTCTGTATGACAGACTCTAGGTCCATCCACCTCACTACAAATAAATCAATTTTGTTTCTTTTTATGCTGAGTAATAGTCCATTTTATATATGTGCCACATCTTCTTTACCCATTCATCTGTTGATGGACACTTAGGTTGCTTCCATGTCCTGGCTATTGTAAATAGAGCTGCAGTGATCATTGTGATACATGACTCTTTTTGAATTATGATTTTCTCAAGGTATATGCCCAGTAGTGGGATTGCTGGGTCATATGGTAGTTCTATTTGTAGTTTTTTAAGGAACCTCCATACTGTTCTCCATAGTGGCTGTATCAATTTACATTCCCACCAACAGTTCAAGAGGGTTCCCTTTTCTCCACATCCTCTCCAGCATTTATTGTTTCTAGATTTTTTGATGATAGCCATTCTGACCAGTGTGAGGTGATACCTCATTGTACTTTTGATTTGCATTTCTCTAATGATTAGTGATGTTGAGCATCCTTTCATGTGTTTGTTGGCAATCTGTATATCTTCTTTGGAGAAATATCTATTTAGGTCTTCTGCCCATTTTTGGATTGGGTTGTTTGGTTTTTTGATATTGAACTGCATGAGCTGCTTGCATATTTTGGAGATTAATCCTTTGTCAGTTGCTTCGTTTGCAAATATTTCCTCCCATTCTGAGGGTTGTCTTTTCATCTTGTTTATTGTTTCCTTTGTTATGAAAAAGCTTTTAAGTTTCATTAGGTCCCATTTGTTCATTTTTGTTTTTATTTCCATTTCTCTAGGAGGTGGGTCAAAAAGGATCTTGCTGTGATTTATGTCATAGAGTGTTTGCCTATGTTTTCCTCCAAGAGTTTTATAGTGTCTAGCCTTACATTTAGGTCTTTAATCCATTCTGAGTTTATTTTTGTGTATGGTGTTAGGGAGTGTTCTAATTTCATTCTTTTACATGTAGCTGTCCAGTTTTCCCAGCACAGCTTATTGAAGAGGCTGTCTTTTCTCCATTGTATATTCTTGCCTCCTTTATCAAAAATAAGGTGACCATATGTGCATGGGTTTATCTCTGGGCTTTCTATCCTGTTCCATTGATCTATATTTCTGTTTTTGTGCCAGTACCATACTGTCTTGATTACTGTAGCTTTGTAGTATAGTCTGAAGTCTAGGAGCCTGATTCCTCCAGCTCCGTTTCTCTTCCTCAAGATTGCTTTGGCTATTTGGGGTCTTTTGTGTTTCCATACAAATTGTGAAATTTTTTGTTCCAGTTCTGTGAAAAATGCCATTGGTAGTTTCATAGGGATTGCATTGAATCTGTAGATTGCTTTGGGTAGCAGAGTCATTTTCACAATGTTGATTCTTCTAATCCAAGAACATGGCATATCTCTCCATCTGTTTGTATCATCTTTAATTTCTTTCATCAGTGTCTTATACTTTTCTGCATACAGGTCTTTTGTCTCCTTAGGTAGGTTTATTCCTAGGTATTTTATTCATTTTGTTGCAATGCTAAATGGGAGTGTTTCCTTAATTTCTCATTCAGATTTTTCATCATTAGTGTATAGGAATGCAAGAGATTTCTGTGCATTAATTTTGTATCCTGCTATTTTACCAAATTCATTGATTAGCTCTAGTAGTTTTCTGGTAGCATGTTTAGGATTCTCTGTGTATAGTATCATATCATCTGCAAACAGTGACAGCTTTACTTCTTCTTTTCCAATTTGGATTCCTTTTCTTTCTTTTTCTTCTCTGATTGCTGTGGCTAAAACTTCCAAAACTATGCTGAATAATAGTGATGAGAGTGGACAACCTTGTTTTGTTCCTGATCTTAGAGGAAATGGTTTCACTTTTTCACCATTGAGAACAATGTTGGCTCTGGGTTTGTCATATATGACCTTTACTATGTTGAGGTAACTTCCCTCTATGCCTACTTTCTGGAGGGTTTTTATCATAAATGGGTGTTGCATTTTGTTGAAAACTTTTTCTGCATCGATTGAGATTATCATATGGTTTTTATCCTTCAGTTTGTTAATACGGTGTATCACATTGATTGATTTGCATATATTGAAGAATCCTTGCATTCCTGGAATAAACCCCACTTGATCATGGTGTATGATCCTTTTAATGTGCTGTTGGATTCTGTATGCTAGTAATTTGTTGAGGTTCTTTGCATCTATGTTCATCAGTGATATTGGCCTGTAGTTTTCTTTCTTTGTGATCTTTGTCTGGTTTTGGTATCAGGGTGATGGTGGCCTCGTAGAATGAGTTTGGGAGTGTTCCTCGCTCTGCTATATTTTGGAAGAGTTTGAGAAGGATAGGTGTTAGCTCTTCCCTAAATGTTTGATAGAATTCACCTGTGAAGCCATCTGGTCCTGGGCTTTTGTTTGTTGGAAGATTTCTAATCACAGGCTCAATTTCATTGCTCGTGATTGGTCTGTTTATATTTTTTTATTTCTTCCTGGTTCAGTCTCAGAAGGTTGTGCTTTTCTAAGAATTTGTCCATTTCTTCCAGGTTGTCCATTTTATTGGCATATAGTTGCTTGTAGTAATCTCTTATGATCCTTTGTATTTCTGCAGTGTCAGTTGTTACTTCTCCTTTTTCATTTCTAATTCTATTCATTTGAGTCTTCTTTTTTATCATGATGAGTCTGCCTAATGTTTTATCAATTTTGTTTATCTTCTCAAAGAACCAGCTTTTAGTTTTATTGATCTTTGCTATTGTTTCCTTCATTTCTTTTTCACTTATTTCTGATCTGATCTTTATGATTTCTTTCCTTCTGCTAACTTTGGGGGTTTTTTGTTCTTCTTTCTCTAATTGCTTTAGGTGTAAGGTTAGGTTGTTTATTTGAGATGTTTCTTGTTTCTTGAGGTAGGATTGTATTGCTATAAACATCCCCGTTAGAACTGCTTTTGCTGCATCCCATAGGTTTTGGGTCGTCGTGTTTTCATTGTCATTTGTTTCTAGGTATTTTTTAGTTTCCTCTTTGATTTCTTCAGTGATCTCTTGGTTATTTAGTAGCATATTGTTTAGTCTCCATGTGTTTGTGTTTTTTACAGAGTTTTTCCTGTAAATGATATCTAGTCTCACAGCGTTGTGTTTGGTAAAGATACTTGATACGATTTCAATATTCTTAAATTTACCAAGGCTTGATTTGTGACCCAAGATATGATCTATCCTGGAGACTGTTCCACGAGCACTTGAGAAGAAAGTGTATTCTGTTGTTTTTGGATGGAATGTCCTATAAATATCAATTAAGTCCATCTTGTTTAGTGTGTCATTTAAAGTTTGTGTTTCCTTATTTATTTTCATTTTGGTTGATCTGTCCATTGGTGAAAGTGGGGTGTTAACGTCCCCTACTGTGATTGTGTTACTGTCGATTTCCTCTTTTATGGCTGTTAGCATTTGCCTTATGTATTGAGGTGCTCCTATGTTGCGTGCATAAATATTTACAATTGTTATGTCTTCTTCTTGGATCGATCCCTTGATCATTATGTAGTGTCCTCTTTGTCTCTTGTAATAGTCTTTATTTTAAAGTCTATTTTGTCTGATATGAGAATTGCTACTCCAGCATTGTTTTGATTTCCATTTGCATGGAATATCTTTTTCCATCCCCTCACTTTCAGTCTTTATGTGTCCCTAGGTCTGAAGTGGGTCTCTTGTAGGCAGCATAAATACAGGTTTTGTTTTTGTATCCATTCCGCCAGTCTTTGTCTTTTGGTTGGATCATTTAATCCATTTACATTTAAGGTAGTTATTGATATGTATGTTCCTATTACCATTTTCTTAATTGTTTTGGGTTTGTTATTGTAGGTCTTTTCCTTCTCCTGTGTTTCCTGCCTAGAGAATTTCCTTTAGCATTTGTAAAGCTGGCTTGGTGGTGCTGAATTCTCTTAGCTTTTGCTTGTCTGTAAAGGTTTTAATTTCTCTGTTGAATCTGAATGAGATCCTTGCTGGGTAGAGTAATCTTGGTTGTAGATCTTTCCCCTTCATCACTTTAAATATGGTCTGCCACTCCTGTCTGGCTTGCAGAGTTTCTGCTGAAAGATCAGCTTTTCACCTTATGGGGATTCCCTTGTATGTTATTTGTTGCTTTTCCCTTGCTGCTTTTAATATTTTTTCTTTGTATTTAATTTTTGATAGTTTGATTAATATGTGTGTTGGCATGTTTCTCCTTGTTTTATCCTGTATGGGACTCTCTGTGCTTCCTGGACTTGACTATTTCCTTTCTCATATTAGGGAAGTTTTCAAGTATAATGTCTTCAAATATTTTCTCAGTCCCTTTCTTTTTCTCTTCTTCTTCTGGGACCCCTATACTTCTAATGTTGGTGTGTTTAATGTTGTCCCAGAGGTCTCTGAAACTGTCCTCAATTCTTTTCATTCTTTTTTCTTTGTTCAGCTCTGCGGTAGTTATTTACACTATTTTATCTTCCAGGTCACTTATCCGTTCTTCTGCCTCAGTTATTCTGCTATTGATTCTTTCTAGAGAATTTTTAATATCATTTATTGTGTTGTTCATCATTGTTTGTTTGCTCTTTAGTTCTTCTAGGTCCTTGTTAAACGTTTCTTGTATTTTCTGCATTCTATTTCCACAGTTTTGGATCATCTTTACTATCATTACTCTGAATTCTTTTTCAGGTAGGCTGCCTATTGCATCTTCATTTGTTTGGTCTTGTGGGGTTTTGCCTTGCTCCTTCATCTGCTGTGTATTTCTGTGTCTTCTCATTTTGCTTAACTTACTGTGTTTGGGGTCTCCTTTTCACTGGCTTCAGGTTCGTAGTTCCCTTTGTTTTTGGTGTCTGCCCCCAGTGGCTAAGGTTGGTTCAGTGGGTTGTGTAGGCTTCCTGGTGTAGGGGACTAGTGCCTTTGTTCTGGTGGATGAGGCTGGATCTTGTCTTTCTGGTGGGCAGGACCACGTCCAGTCGTGTGTTTTGGGGAGTCTGTGACCTTATTATGATTTTAGGCAGCCTCTCTGCTAATGGGTGTTGTTGTGTTCCTGTCTTGCTAGTTGTTCGGCATAGGGTGTCCAGCACTGTAGCCTGCTGGTCGTTGAGTAGAGCTGGATCTTAACATTGAGATAGAGATCTCTGGGAGAGCTTTCACCATTTGATATTATGTGGAGCCGGTAGGTCTCTGATGGACCAGTGTCCTGAACTCGGCGCTCTCACCTCGGAGGCACAGGCCTGACACCTGGCTGGAGCACCAAGACCCTGTCAGCCCTACGGCTCAGAAGAAAAGGGAGAAAACAAAGAAAGAGAGAGAGAGAGAGAGAGAGAGAGAGAGAGAGGGAGGGAGGGAGACACAGAGAGAGATAAAGGAGGGAAGGAAGGAAGAATAAAATAAAATAATAAAAAGTTATTAAAAATATATTAAAGGGGCCTCCCTGGTGGCGCAAGTGGTTAAGAGTCCGCCTGCCGATGCAGGGGATACGGGTTCGTGCCCCAGTCTGGGAGGATCCCATATGCCGCGGAGCGGCTGGGCCCGTGAGCCATGGCCGCTGGGCCTGCGCATCCAGAGCCTGTGCTCCGCAACGGGAGAGGCCACAACAGTGAGAGGCCCACATACCGCAAAAAGAAAAAAAAAAAAATATATATATATATATATATACACATTAAAAATAGAAAAAAATTTAAAAGTAATTAAAAACAAAGACAGGAAAAAGAAGAGAGCAACCAAACCAAATCCATCAATTATAGCAAGCAGTAAAAACTATACTAAAAACAAACAAAAAAACAATGGACAGACAGAACCCTAGGACAAATGGTAAAAGCAAAGCTATACAGACAACATCACACAAAGAAGCATACACATACACACTCACAAAAAGAGAAAAAGGAAAAAATATGTATCTATATATAAGAAAAAAAAAGGAAGAGAGCAACCAAATCAATAAACAAATCTACCAATGATAATAAACTCTAAATACTAAGCTAAGATAAACATAAAACCAGAAACAAATTAGATGCAGAAAGCAAACCCCAAGTCTACAGTTGCTCCCAAAGTCCACCGCCTCAATTTTGGGAGGATTCGTTGTCTATTCAGGTATTCCACAGATGCAGCGTACATCACGTTGATTGTGGAGGTTTAATCTGCTGCTCCTGAGGCTGCTGGAAGGAATTTCCCTTTCTCTTCTTTGCTTGCAGAGCTCCTGGGGTTCAGCTTTGGATTTGGCCCCGCCTCTGCATGTAGGTCACCTGAGGGCGTCTGTTCTTTGCTCAGACAGGACAGGGTTAAAGGAGCAGCTGATTAGGGGGCTCTGGCTCACTCAGGCTGGGGGGAGGGAGGGGTATGGAATGTGGGGTGAGCCCACGGCCGCAGAGGCCAGCATGACATTGCAACAGCCTGTGGTGTGCTGTGTGTTCTCCCGGGGAAGTTGTCCCTGGGATCTCGGGACCCTGGCAGTGGCAGGCTGCACAGGCTCCCGGGAGGGGAGTTGTGGATAGTGACCTGTGCTTGCACACAGGCTTCCTCATGTCTGTAGCAGCAGCCTTAGTGTTTCATGCCTGTCTCTGGGGTTCGCACTGATAGCTGCAGCTCGCGCCCATCTCTGGAGCTCATTTAGGTGGTGCTCTGAATCCCCTCTCCTCGCTAGGTGCATGTATCTTTTCAGTTTACTGTTTTCATTTTCTTCTGGTATATACCCAGCTGTGGAATTGCTCAATCATATGGTAATTCTATTTTTAGTTTTTTGAGGACCTACACTCTTTATTTTAATAGCTGTGCTTGATTTTAAGATGTACTATAAAAATATAACTAGCATTTAAAATAGCGAGATGTTTTCTTTTTTAGTTTTTTTTTAAAGAGGCAGATATTTAATAAAAGCACAGATGGCTACAAAAATCGTGAAGGTGTCACACGTATTATGGAGGTTTCAGAAACAGTGACCTCCTTATTACTTTATATTTACGTTATCTTGAAAAGCACTGTGGCTTTCCTCCAAAAAGGTTAAGAAATGAGTCATAAAAGAATGGGAAAGAGAATGAGAGAGAGACAACAAATGAGCGATTGACCAACAGCAGAACTTTGTTTTCCTTTCCCAGCTTGTATAGTTACCAAAGCAGCAAACAGTACTGTACTTTTACACATGAGTTTTTGATGGTAGGGTTAATAGCCTTTTTGTTTAATGCCCTTTCACCACATTCGTGTGGTGTTAGTAATAAAATGTGTTTGGCCAGGCGGTGAGTGTCCATTAAACAAGACAAGAGCCAAGCTGCTTTGGGTGAAACCGCCTGTGGTGGCCACTGAAACATGGTCCTTGAACCCAAGCCGCATGATGTGGAGATCCTTGCATTAGTCCCTACTGTGCCATCATTTTGATTCCCAGGTAGTTGGCTAGCTTTACAACAGAGGCTTCTACTACCCACTCGTTGAGAGCGGTGTCTACCTGAGATTCACCTCTCTGTTCTCAGGTCCTAGCTCACAGTCTGGCCTATATTCGAGTTCCAGCTGATGGTAAAGGAACAAATACGTCAGAAATATTTTTATGACCACCCCTGTCTCCAACCTCTTCAACATCTCCTCAGGGCTTTATGCATAGCAGATATACAGGAAAGATTTACCAGCCAGTTGAATGGGTGAGAGGATGAGTGGAGGGCTGGCAGATGAGTAGATAGTTGGATGGCTGAGTGGATGAGTGAATGGATAGATGGATACGTGGGTAGGTGAATGGATGTAGATGAATGGATGATGGAGAGAGAGATGAGTAGATAGATTAATGAATGAGTGTGTAGGTGAATGGATGGATAGATGTGTGGGTAGGTGGATGGATGGATTGATAAATAGGTAGTGATAGGTAGGTAGATGAGCAGGTGGGTAGATAGACAAAGATGAACGTGTGGATAAGTTGGTAGGTGGATAAGAGGGTGAGAAGGAGTGAGTGAGTGAACAGCAGGCTTAGAAGAGGTAATTGCAATTCACATGTGTCTGCTTCATTCTAATCAAAGCACATTTTTTTTCCCGGACAGTCTTCAGAGGTGATGGTTCTGATGGCTTGACTCCTTTTCTGTACGAGTCCTGACCTCTAGAAAGTGTTTGCCACGTTTTCTGATGTAAGCCCCCATCTTGTCATCAGGCTCACAGAAATACATGCTGCATCTCATGCCTTTATTCTTCCTTCACGCTTCACCCTTTCAGGGATTGTGCCTCATTAAAATCTGTCCTCGACCTGGTTATTCTCTGAGAAAGTTCCTTGTTAGGGCATTTCTGATGTGAAATGTATCACACCAAACCCATGTGAGTAGCAATCTGAATGCTAAAGACTGTTATTAGCAGACTTAGCCTAGAGATGTTTCAGAGTTGTCAGTTCTGATGTTCATAGGATTATATTTTCAAACATCATCACACATCCTCTGTGACAGACTTGATTACTGTGATGAACTAGTTTTCTCCCTTTGAGAGATGTTTTAGTTACAAAAATGATTCTGAAAGCATTTGAGAAAAATGCCAGGCAAAACTGAAGTGACACTCTTTCATTTGGGTGCTTGTTTAGCTTGCTGGGAGAGGAAGCTCGGTCTGGCAAAACAAGCACTGGACATGGAGTCCACGGAGCTGGGTTTGCACACTGTCCCCTCCACCCTGGCAGTGGTGACCTCGGGGAAGTCTCTAATCTTTGCATTCTCTTCTGCAAAGTGAGACCAGTGAACAAGGGCCCCTCGCCAGGTTGCTCTGGAGATGAATTAAGGAAAGTGCATTACAAACTGTAAAGTACTCCATATGATTGAGGGGTGCCTGGTAGAAGAAGAAAGAAAGCCATATCTCATATGTATCACATTATTTCTTTTTTTCTTTCTTTTTGGCGAACTTAACAGGAGAAATCAGGTATTTCAGTGAAAAAAAATTCACTATATGTCCAAGAACCAATAAAACACCTTTTTGGACCATGGAATTTTTATTATCAGTGATGGGACCATAGTGTAAAAACCTGGCACAACTGCAGAGAAGTAACTAATTCCCTTTTCTCATTTCTTCTACAAATATTTAATAGCACCTACAGTATGGGAAGCAGGGGAGGAGGGTGCTATGGATACAGCATTGAGCAAGACAAATGTGGTCCTTGTACCCAGGAGGAAGCAGACAATAAACAGATAATCACCTGAATAACTATTAAGTATAAATTGTGGAAAGTGCTCTGAAAGACAGTTATGGGGTGTGTGTGGAGAGTGTATAACGTGGAGGCCTGGCCACGGCTGTGGATCACAAAAGACTTGCCTGAGGAGGTGACTTTGTGTTGAGATTGGAGAATGAATAGGAACTAATAGGAGCTAATACCCTTCCTTTAGGATGGAAGGGAATTCCTGGAAAAGGGAAGAGCAAATGCAAAGGCCCTGGGGTGAGGGCACCTTTGAGAAAACAACAGAAAGCCCATGTGGCTGGAGCTGAGAGGGTGGGATGGGATGAGCCTGGGTGTGGGGGAGACCGGTTGGTGGAGGCCAGATCATGTCGTGCCTGTTATCCCAAGACCAGCGGACCCTGACTGCATGCTTAAGAAGCTTCCCCTGGCTTCAGTGGGAGAGAATAGATGAGAAGGAAGCAAGAGCAACTGCAGGGATGAGGTACCAACCATGGCAGTGAGTGGACAGAGAGGCAGGTGGATTCAAGGCACATGTCAGGAGAAAAATCACAGGGCTTGGTTATTGACCAGTTATGGCAGAAAAGAGGGGATGATCAAGTGCGTACTCCTAATGCAATTACTTCCTATTTTGAACTAAAGAGTTCTCGAATTATATACATTGTGAACATTACTACAGTAAATTAAAGAGATTCATCTATAGACTCTATGGTATTCTGTACAATTTAACACTGGATAATTTGAAAATTTGCATGGTGGCCCAGGGAAAACTGGATGGTGCAGTCACCTCTCCTAATCCTGCAGAATAAAATTCTGTCCATGAGAAGCAAGAATCAGGTCCAGAAAGATGTTTGGCAAACGCTCATTATAAACAGAGAATGTGAAGGTTTAGGCTGGGTTGCATTTATGGGCAAGGAATGCAAAAGGGGAGGGTCCAATTAGGGGCCATGCAGAGAGTTCACTGGCTCAAAGATGGGGAGAGATTCATTGGTCAGAGGTTAAGCTTCACTCTTTTGTAAATCAGGCATTTATGGGAAGTCAGTCTCTCAGTCTTCAAGTTTCATTGTTCTGAGAGCACAAGTGTGAGATTCTCCATTCCATATCTTTCAATTCCATTTTAGATTAAAATCCTTTTACAGTTTTATCCACATCAGGCTGGAGGGACGTATGGGGGTAGCCAAGGGAGGATGTAAAATAGACATTTGGATACATCAGTTTACAGCTCAGGAGGAAAGTATAAAACTGGGAAAATAAATAAATAAATAAACAGAGAATACAAGTGTGCAGGACAAAGCTGATCTGAGCCTTTAGGCCTTCACACCTGTGGGGAGGCAGACATGATAGAAAACCCACTCTAGCCTGTCTACAAAGGAGGTTACATCACCATTAAGGAGACCTCCCTGGTGTGGTGCCCCTACCTGCAGAAGAGCGTGACCTCAAGTCCCACTCCACCGCCCACAGTTCCCCCAACCGTCCCTCTGTGTCCCTGGATCTCATTGTCCTCACACATGGTCCTCACTTGGCCCAGTGCCCCGGCCTCCTGGTGACATCCAGTGCCCACAAGCCACTGGTGAAAGCCTCTCACCACCCTATCGCCAGATCTTCGTTCCCCAGTCCCCCCAAATGATGGGCCCCTGCAGGGCTCTACCAGCTTCAGTCATCACTGGGGAAGAAGGCCACTCTGCCCCTTGCTTGTCACACTTGCTCAGCTGGGCCCAGTGCTGTCCTGGGGCTGACTTGTATCAGCTCATCAGAGCCGACTGTCCGCAAGTCTTCCTAACTCCCTGTTGTGTGATGTCACCATCTCAGTCGTGTGAAATTGGCCATGGTAGGAGTATTTACACCACAGTAATCAAACACTAACAAATCAGAGCTCTCTCCTTATCCACCTCAGAGAACTGGTTGTTAAACACTCCCAGCACCCTACTGTGCCTGGGCCCAAAGCCCGGCTCCTCTGCCCTGAGCCCCAAGGTTCCCTGTGGACACAGCCCCTTTAGCTTCCATCTGCCCCTGTCTCCACAGGGGTCAGACCTGGTGCCTGTGCACGTTGACCTGCCAGCCCCCGCCCCCACACAGACTCACCCAGGCATTGACACGTTAAAACATCTCAGTGTCTGGGAGCTGCGGCCCCAAGGATCATCAGGCCGGGGTGAGCTCTGCGTCCTGGTTTAGGTGCATCCAGGCCCCCTGGTGTTACACAGCTGTGTGTTGGATAGGACTGGATCAATCCATGGGGGACATTAAGAAGGAACATTTCAGGGTTCTAGGGAGTCAGAGCAGAGAGAATCACTTCCTGCTGGAGCTGGGATGAGACCGTCCGAAGGAGGGGCTATTGTTCTCTCAGTGGTTCACTCACTCATGCCAGGCCCTGTGTTCATAAGAATATAGGAGGGAGTAAGACACATTCTGCAACTGCACGGCTCAGCGTGGTCACCTGTAGCCCCATTCAAGAGTACTTAAAATGGGGCTGGTCCATCCGTGTAAAGTACACACTGGATTTCAGAGACTTAGTACCAAAAAATATAAAATATCTCATTAATAATTTTTATATTGATAAAAATTGAAATGATATTACTCTAGATATATTGGGTTAGATAAAATCTATCATTAACATTTATTTCACCTGTTTTTCTTACCTTTTTTTTTTTTTTTTTTTTTCGGTACGCGGGCCTTACACTGTTGTTACGGAGCACAGGCTCCAGACGCGCAGGCTCAGCAGCCATGGCTCACGAGTCCAGCCGCTCCACGGCATGTGGTATCTTCCTGGACCGGGGCACGAACCTGTGTCCCCTGCATCGGCAGGCGGACTCTCAACCACTGCGCCACCAGGGAAGCCCCTGTTTTTCTTAGCTTTTAAAATAAGGTTACTAGATTATTTTAAATGATATACGTGGCTCATATCCTATTGGTTTAAACTTTGAAGGAGTCCATGGGCCAGTGGCATAGACTTTCAGTCTAGACAATTGGGCTTGACTGCAAAGGACAGGTAGGGTTTGGAAAATCAGAGGTAATTGGAGCAAGGAGGAAAATGTTTTCTAGAAATAAGCATGCAGACTTTCCCACACCCCGTGTGAGGAGTATTATATCCCCTGAGACCTAAAAAATTACTTCTAGGATATTTTCCTCAGGAAGCAACTGTGATACGGGCAAAGACAGGGCCAATTAGAGTGTTCATGACAACATGGTTTGTCATGGTGAGGGCAGAGGAAAAACTGGAAATAACCTAAATGCCCAGTGGTCGGGCTTAGCTAAATAAATTTTGATGCATCTTTACAGTGGAATTGTTGGCAGCCACTAAAACTAGTTGTTATGGAAAAATATGTAATGACATAGAAGATTGTTTATAATATATTGCTTGGGGGATTTTTTGGCGGTCCAGTGGTTAGGACTCGGAGCCTTCATTGCCGTGGCCTATGTTCAGTCCTTGGTCAGGGAACTAAAATTCTGTTAAGATGTGTGGCACGGCCAAAAAAAAAAAAAAGTTTGGTGAAAAAAAAATGGCAGGTTATAAAAATTTGTGTGATAAATCCCCACTTTTGATAAAAAATTACAAATACATAAAGGCTAGTAGAATGCATTCCAAGATGCTAACAGTGGTTGTCTCTGGATGGAAGTCTTTCTCTTTGCTTATTTCTTCCTTTCCAAATTTTCTGCAGTGACTACACATTACTTTAGGTCTCAGTTTTTTTTTTTTTCAAAAAAGGAAGACTTTTAAAAAAAATCTTAATTTCAGAAGTCCTGGACTTTAATCTAGTCTTGGCCCTTACTAGCCAAAGGACTTTAGCTATTAAGCCCTTGGCCCCAGTTTTCCCATCTGTACAATAGGATATATTAATACCTGTTTCACAGAGTTGTTATGACACATTCCTATCTGGCATTCCTGGCACATGTGGACTGTCAGCCAATATTAATTTTTTCCCCTTTCTTTCCCATTCTGACTTAAGTGAACCCTGTTTCTCATTTTGAAAAGAATGGGGCAGGGAGGGGAGAAAAGGTGGAAGTAGATGCCAGAGAGGCCTTCAGTGTGTCCTGTCCTCATGTGAGCCTCAGTTGTCTGGGCCTGGAGGAACTGACTCCATCTTCTTTCTCCTTAGTACCAAACTCTACTGAGTTGGATCCCCACTGATTGGAGTCCAGTTAACTGAGAGCATGTTATGCAATTTAATCTTGAATACATAGAATAAAAATTACATATGGTGTTGCCTAACGCAGGGTATAGGACAGCTTGAAAAAGCTTTTTGGAGGGCTAATGAGGTTTGGAGGGCTTAGGGTGTATACAGTTAATTACTATCATGATTGATCAGCTCTGGTAGACTCTTGTAAATGGATGAAGAGTGCAGGACTTTGTATATGTGTATGTATGTATTATAGACATGCATGTACACATACATATGTATTTTTACAGGTCCACAGTATGTGATAAAACAGTGACCTAGATTCTCTCTTCAGCACACAGGATCTTTAGTAAGCCATATGTAGTGAGAGCTAATCCCCATAACCACTGTCAATTCCCTCTCAGTAATTTGGCAGGGTCCCTGCAGTGTGTGCACGCTCCACAGTGCTTCCTGAAATGTACCCAAAAATTCCCTGTTTGTCCTCAAATCTAGTAATTCTATCAACTAGCTTATGAAGAGTTGCCTCAGTAATCCATGTTTAATGGCCTTAGCCACTGGACAGCTGTCTTGGGAATTAAAGTCTCTTGTGAACAGAGTATCCTGGGATTCTAAACCCCAGTGTAGTGGAAGTGAGTCCTCTTTCCCCCACCCACCCCCACAGAAGTGGGATTTGGAGCAGATGTCCAGCTTGGCATCTACTCCTTGGGCTCTTGCTTCCTACCCCAACTTGTATGAGTAGCAGCAACCATAACAGGCAGTGGGGTTTATCAGACATCTCCTCCATTGGACAGTCAGTGGACCTCAGCTAGGGATGAGTTCTGTGCTTCAGTTCATCTGTGGCGGGGTGGGGTGGGGGGATATTGCCTGGCGTGGTCAGAGAAGGGGCTCTCAGATCTCTCAGGCCTCTTGTAACTCTGGGATAGTGAAAGAGAAAAGGTTTACAAGTTGGAAACCAACATTTACTAAGCCCCCGAGGTACTGAATTTCCAGGGAGCAAGCCCTGCCTGTGAGGAAGATGTGATTAGTACTGTTTTATAGAAGAGGAAACCAAAGCTCAAAGAGCCTGTTTAGCCTGCCCAAGTTCACACGGTGGGAAGGGTGAACGGTGCCCAAATTCACAAGGTGGGAAGTGTGGGTCCAGGTTTCAGGCCTGATGTCAGCCACCTCTATTGCCCAGGTTCTTTTTACACCCCTGCCCACCTCCCTCAGTGGAATCCTTTGGAACCTGAGTTTGCACTATTATACCAGCCATGTTTCTACAGAGAAATCTATACAGGTATCAACTCCACTTCTCCCTCCACTTACCAAGCTCTGCTGACTCTGAAATCCCAAGTACCGCCTCTCTTCTCTCTCCCATTTGCCACTCACTTATTCTGGCTCTCACTTTTACACTCACCACATTATTCTTCCTAAAAAAAAACCTATGACTCTGTTAATCCTTATGAAAAGCCTCCGTGGCTCCCCACTGCCTACAGGATACAGCCTGGCATTTTAGGAGTTCTACCCCCTAGGCTCTAACCTGCATTTCCAGCTGTTTCTCCTCATGCTGCTCTTCACACGGAAGGGATACTAGCTACTCTCCCACACACGCATCATAATTTCCAAGCTTCATAACTGTGCTCATGGGGTTTTTTTCTATCATCTTTTCAATCATTTATTCATTCAGTGAATAATTTTTGAGAACTTACGATGGGCCAACTACTGTATTGGGAGCTAGTGATACAGCAGTGAACCAAGCAAACAGAAATCCTTCAGAGTTTTAATCTAGTGCAAGGAGGCAGTCAATAGTCAACATACTAAGCAGGTAAATTATATAGTATGTTAGAAGGCATGGTTACTATTCAGAAAGAAAAAAAAAAGAAATGTGCTGGAGGAAGGAGGATTGGAAAACCACCCCGTGGAGGGGGAGCAGGGATTTAAACAGGGTGGCCAGAGGAGGCCTCATTGGGAAGGTAACGTATGAGAAAAGACTTGAAGAAGGTGAGAGAGTGAGCCATGTGATGACCGGGGTAAGAGTGATCCAGGCAGTGGGCAGCCAGTGCAGAAGTCTAGGGTGAGAGTGTCTGGAGCACTTGGGTGGGGAGAGCTTCTACTTCTGGCCAAGATGGAAGAGTAATATCCAGGGATTGGATATACCCTCCTGCCTTAAGCACCTAAAATAAAAACAGCCAAATTAGGTGAAACAACAGTTTTCTGACATTGGACTATAGACAACAGAGGAGAGTGACCCCTGAGAGAAGGGACACAAAGGGCATGAGCCTTATGATTGCCCAGCCTACTGCCTGGAGAGTTTCCAGGCCGCAGCACAGGAAGGGGGAGCCCAAACGGAGCCTGGCAGTCTCACCAAGCTGATGAGACAGAGTTGAAAATTTGCATTTAGAGAGACCAAGGAGGCTAGAATTTGCAGGCAGAGCAGTGGAGGGGAGAGAGCCGCACGGAGAGGGGAGAGCAGTGGAGATCTACATGCTTTGTTTGCTTGTTTGATTAAAATTAATAATTGAGTGCCACCTACTTAAAGAGAGTTTGAAGCAACTTTCAGTAACAGGCATACATACATAAAGGCCACTGAAAAAGAAGTCAAAAATCTAAAACCGTACAATGTAAGGACTAAATATACACCAAAGACCTAGGCTAGTGTAGTGAAGTTAATAATGAATTTATTTATTTTTATTTTTTTAAATAACTTTGTTTATTTATTTTTGGCTGTGTTGGGTCTTCATTGCTGTACACGGGCTTTCTCTAGTTGCGGTGAGCGGGGGCTACTCTTCGTTGCGGTACGCACGCTTCTCATTGCAGTGGCTTCTCTTGTTGTGGAGCACAGGCTCTAGGGGCGTGGACTTCAGTAGTTGTGGCTCGTGGGCTCTAGAGTGCAGGCTCAGTAGTTGTGGAGCACGGGCTTAGTTGCTCTACAGCATGTAGGATCTTCCCGGACCAGGGCTTGAACCCTTGTCCCCTGCATTGGCAGGCGGATTCTTAACCACTGTGCCACCAGGGTAGTCCTGCGTTAATAATGAATTTAAATGAACTGGTTGCCAAGGGATAAAGAGAACTGAACCTCAGTTTCTTCATCTATAAAAGGGAATTAATAATCTCTGCCCAGCCTACCCCAGAGAGCTGCCACGAAGATCGTCAAAGCTGTGGGTTAGAATCTTTCATTCAGGACTCTTCTGGTGCAAGTAATTGAAAACCGTACTTAACCAGAGATAACCATGAGATCCAGGATGAAGCTTCTCCATCTCTCCATCCCTGGCTCTGCTTTCTCCTATGCCAGCTCCATCCTCAGTCTCTGCACAGTTGCTTCTCCTTCCCATAATCACAGCACCAAGTCTGGGGGGGGCGGGAAAGGAGCCCATTTCCCCAAAAGCGCCAACAAAAATCCCTGGAGATCCCTCTTAGCCTCGATTGACTAACTTGGGTCATGTGCCCATCCCTGAACCAATCACTGTAGCTAGAGGATAGGTTGCACTGATTGGCTTAGTGTAAGTCATGTGATCCAGCCTTACATAAAGTCAGCTACACAGAACTTCAAGGCTGAGAGTGGAGCCTAGAAGATCCCTCTGTTGGTTTTTCTCTCTTCTTCTCTTCTCCCACAGACCTATTTTCTACCATTCTCTGTGCCCTTAGAGATTGATCCCGTAGATGACATCACCCAGGATCCCTTGTCATTGGGCTTCTGGTTGAGTTTGGTCAGTGGAAAACATAGGCAGGAGATTGGAGGGCATGGGAGAGAGAGGTCAGAGTGCAGCCCCCTTCACCACTTTGGTGCTGCATCTCCTGAAATAGCTGTGCCCCTACCTCCATGGCTAAGTCTTCTCCTCTGTGTCTCCCACTCTTATGAAGCTCCAGGGACACTCTAACTTCCTTTGCCCCCAAGTAACAGCTCCTGCCATTGCTAACCTATGGGCACATCACCTTCCCTATTCTGCTCCCTTAATCTGCCCCCCACCCCCGCTCTGTAAGTAGTCCTTAATAAAGTCTCTTCTTTTGAACCATCCAGGGTGAATTGTTTCCTCCTGTGACCCTATATTTATTATCTATTACTTCATAACAGATTATCCCAAAATGTAGTTGCCTGAAGCAACAATAAACTTTTATTATCTCACATAGTTTCTGTGAGTCAGGAATTCAGCATTGACTTAGCTAACAGGTCCTGGCTTGGGTCTTTTCTGCCTCCTTCTTGAAGCCTTCCCAGCCCTTCTTGAGTGAGTAAGCTAAGACAGCTGAGGCCAGGATTACAGCCTACCTCTGGTAGAACTGTGTTGCTTCCTCCTCTTCTGCTGCGGCTGGAAGGAAAGCAAGGGGCTTCAGTTCTGCAGACCTGAGCTCAGAGCCCAGCTCTGCCTTTCACAGCTGTGACCCAGGGCATGTGACTCACCTGTCTGAGCCTTGTTTGCCTCAACCAAGAAATTGGAAGGTGGCAACATCCCTAGGCCTGTGGACCACCTGGTTGGATCCCAAGCTTGGATCCATTTAACACCAGAGCAGACCTATTAGGTACTTAGCCTTACAGTGAGACCAGAGCCCAAGAATATCTGTTTGTTCACCGCGTTGTCCCTAGAGCCCAGCACAGTGCCTGGCCCAAAGGAGAAAGATCCCCAAAATGTGATGAATGAATGAGTACATAAATGACTGACTGAGCAACATACAAATGAACAGAGCATAGACCCCCTTGACTCCAGTTGGCTTCCACTGCCCTTAAGGTAAAGTCTAGGTTCTGTTTTATTTTGCTTAACTTCACTCAGGTACAGAGAACTGAGTTCATTTTCGTCATCAAGGCCCAGCTCTGTTTCATTCATTCATTCACTTATTCATTCCTTTGTATTCCTGTTCCCCACTTCCATCCCCCTTCCTCCACAATAGGCATCCTAATGAGTCTAATTGTACCTTTTTTTGTATGTAGTTTTGCAAAATGTGTATTGTTGTGTGTATGTATTTTTAGTTTATGTAAATAGTATTGTGTTATAGGTCATCTTTTTTTCTTACTTTCTCATTAAGCCATATGTATCCATTCATTTTGCTCCTTGTATATCTAATCTGCTACTTATGATTCTCCCCAGGTCATCTCCATCTCTCTCACACACAGACACACACAGACACAGACACACACACACACAGACACACACACTGTAGTGTGTATAATTAGTGCCCTTCCAGGTCTCCTTATGAGAATTCCTTAAGGCTGTATCCCAGGAGTGGAATTCTGGTTCCGAGGGTATATGGACACTTAATTGGACTGAGTAGTGCCAGATGCTGCCCAGAATAGCTGCTCCTATGACATCCCACCAGTGATGCACTAGGTCACTGTGTCTCTAAGTCCTCACCAACACCTGCATTATCTGTATTTCAAATTTTTGCCATTTTAATTCATATAAAGTGACATCACTTTAATTTTCTCTGATTTCTAATGATATTGAGCATCCTTTCATGTGCCTATTTGCTCTGGGTTTCCTCTTTTGTAAATTGCTTCTTTATGCTTTGCCAGTTTTTCTGATGGATTTGCTGCCTACATATTGCTAATTTTCAGGAGTGCTGTGTCTAATCTGGATGTTAATACCATGTTGATTGTAGACCTTACAAAATCTTCCATTCTGTCATCTGCCTGTTGACTTTGTTCAGGGGTCCTTTGTCTAACAGGAATGCTCAGTTTTGATGTAATCAAATTAATCCATTTTTTTGGCCTTATGGTTTGTCCTTTTGAAGTTTTGTTTGAGGAGTTTTTCCTTACCCTTAGGTTTTGAAGATAGTCTCCTACATTTTCTTCTAATCAAGATTGCTTCCTACATCAAGCTTGTTCCCTCTGTAAGGGGAATTCTTGGCCCAGCCTTCAGATAATGTAAGCTTTGTCTCCTTACCTAATAGGACAGGTCACAAGTGGATGTCGCGGAGGATCCCGGGCTAGAACCCTGGCGGCCCACCTCCCAGCACAGCACCCCTTCTGCCTGGCCACCTCCTGCAGCCTGAGCCCCCTGGCCTCCTGCCTGGACTGCTGCCATACCAGCTGCCTCTTTTGAGCCCTCCCTCCAGCCCCCAGGCCAATCTGCAGCCCACGCGGCTTAAAGTGAAGCTTGCAACAGATTGCAAATTGCATGTCTCAGATTTTCAGGCTGACTGGTCAGCAGTTTGGTTTTCCTTGTGGAGACTAATCTATTTAACAAAACTAGAACATACAGTAAAGCAAAATTAAATATTTCTAATTGTGGGGACGCTTGCATCTGCAGATGACCAGGAAAGAAGGGAGGTTCAGGGTGGGGGCAGAAAGCTTAGAGAAGGTTTCGTGATTCATAGCTTTAGAACTACAAAGCTCCTGTGGCTCAGCCACTCACCCAGGAACCCAGGCAAAGACGCCACTCACTGGCCCCGCCAGCTCCCCTGTGCTGGCTGTGCAGGCAAGCAGTGGCACCACCAAATCGGAAAGCCTTTCTTCACTTCTCCACTTTCCTCACCCCTCACATCCCGGCCACCTCTAGCCCCCTAGGACTCCACCTCCTTCCCATCTTTGAATCATGGACTCTTCTCCATCTATGTCACCCTCATCTCTCGCTTGGATTCCACAACAGCTTCTAACTGTCTTCCTTGCCTCCAGTCTTGCCCTCGTGACCAGACATTTTCCATACAGCAGCCAGAGTAGTTTTTTGTTTGTTTGTTTGTTTGTTTTGCTTTATGGAGATATAGGAATTGTATATATTTAAGGGGTACAATTTGATGATATGATATATGTATATACTGTGAAATAATCACCACAATCAAGGTAATTAACCTACCCATCACATCACAAAGTTACCTTTTTCTTTTCTTTTTTTTTTTTTTTCTGGTGAGAACACTTAAGATCTACCCCCTTAGCGAGTGTTAAGTATACAGTGCAGTATTGTTAACTGCAGTCTCCAGGCTGTACATTAGACCTCCAGAATTTATTCATCCTGCCTAACTAGGAGTTCGTTCCCTTTGACTAACATGTCCCTATTTCTCCTAACCCCAGCCCCTGGCAACCACCATTCTATTCTCTGCCTCTATGAACTTGACTGTTGTCGATTCTACATATAAGTGATACCATGAAGTACTCATCTTTCTGTGTCTAGCTTATTTCATTTAGCATAATGTCCTCCAGGTCCATCGTGTTGTCACAAGTGGTAGGATTTCCTTCCTTTTGAAGAGCATCTGGGAATTGTTACTTCCTGGTTTACAGCCCTTCTGGGGCCCCCTTTGGATCATGAGGTCCAAAGTCCTGATTGATGTGGCTCCTGCCTTGCTGCCTCCACTCCCCCACCTCCTGCGCACCCCCCACCAGCCACCTTGTCCTTCCTTCTGGTCCTCCAGAGAGTTAAGCTCTCTTCTGCCTCCAGGCCTTTGCATATGCTGTTCCCTCTGCCCAGAACATTCCCTTTCCCATCCTTTCTGCCTGGCTAACTCACACTCATTCTTCCCTGCCCCCTGCCAAGCCACCCCCTCACAAGAGAGGTGCCCTTCCTCTGTGCTCCCACAAGCCTCTGTACCCACCCTCTCGTAGCAGTTATCACGCTGTCTTGTAACTTTATTTTTTTTTTAACATGTCACCTCCATTAGACTGGGAGCTTCTAGGAAAAAAAGGACTTTGACTTCGTGCACCTCCACTGGGTCAGGCATAAGCATGCCAAGTCCCAAACACAGAATGTTGCAATTGCTTCCTCATTTTATCTGTGGAAATTTGAGGCCCAGAGAGAGGAAGGAACATAATTATGGGCACACAGGGAGTTGGTGACAAAACTGGGACTAGAACCCTGAACTTCCCCCTCTAAGCCAGTGTGCTTTCTGGTTTAATTTAAAGAAACAGTCTCCGCAAACACCATTCTGCCCAGACCTCCAATACCGATAGCCCACAGGGACATCTTAGTCTCCAAGCCTGGGATAACCTCCAAGCTTCTGTGATAACCAGCTTCTCTGCCTTGGGCCACTTGTCTCTTTCGGTCCCTCTCACACCATGGAGCTAACTGAGCATCTACCCTTGGCCAGTATCCTTTCTCTCTCCCTCTCCTTCTCCTCCATAGCCCTTCCTGAGGGATCCTGCTTCAGTGCCCCCTAAACAGAGAACCCAGTTCATTCAACTCAACGAGAATTAACAAATAGTCCTGTACTCCTATCCTTCCCAGGCCTGGAGGAGGAAAGAGCACTTTTCTGCCCCGGGGCGGGGGGTTGGGGGGGGGGCTCCATCTCAGCAGGAGGCAATTACAATAGGCAGTTCAGGGTAGAAGAAGAAGGGGGGGGCACACCCTGAGGTAGAGGCGGGGCAGGCAGCATCAGCATCACCTGCCAGTGTACCATCGAGGACATGAGTGGAGAAGGGCCACTTTAATTGGGGCCTGACAAATAGGGCTTATGCTGGAGGACTGAGTCCTGCCAGGGACCACATGGTAGACAGAGAGGATGAGGTCCTAGCAGAAAAACAGAAACCAAACTAGGCATTTCAAACAGAGGAGATTTAATACCGGGAGTTATTTAATAGGTTTCGGAAGGACAAAGGAGTATAAAAGGAACACTGACGCAGTTCAGAGGTACCAACTGCTGAAAGAAACAGTAATCACCTCTAGGCTAGAAGAATGAAAGGAAGAGGTAAGGCTACCAGAAACTGGGAGCTCAGAAAATGTCCACAGAGTAGTATTCAGACGTCTGAGGAGGGGCACTGCCCAGCTGCTGCTGGCACCGTGCAGGGGGTGTAGCAGGACTGGCACTAGCCACAGAACCCCGACAGAGGCCTGGGGAAATGGGGATTCCTGAGTCCTTCTTCTCTCCCGATTTCCACCCTCCCTCAGGATCTGCTCTTGGCAGAGCTAATGAGGAGGCTGGGGAGGAGGCTGGGAGACGTGGCCCACAGAGTCCCAGGCCCAGCATTGCAGAGCCCAGTGGAGAAGGGCATAGTAACGGGCACAAGCCCCTTCTCCAGCTCTTCCCACTCTGATTTGAAGCCCCTCCCCCACTTCTAAGAAGAGATTCTCACCGGCCCCTTGAGCGGTTAAAAACTAGGCATTTCTCTTCAGTTTCACATTCCTGAGAGACGGGCTTGGCCTCTGGTGTGCTGGAACCAGCTCCTGCAGGCTGCCTAGAGCCAGTTGTTAATAGCTTGAAATCTGCCTTGGTGGGAATATTTACACAGTGGAAATTGGCAAACACCACAAGTCAGGACTCTTCCTGGCCCCCCCACCTCCCCCCCAAAGAGCCATTTAAACACTTGCCAACACATCCCTGACTCCCTCCTCTTCCACCTACCTCCTGTCTACCCCTGCTCCGTCCCCCTAGCCCAAGGCTGCTTGGGACTCACTCACTCTTACCCCTGCAAAGAGCTCATTTTCTGATCAGTGACTGGTTTTTGCAAAGGAAGGCAGGATAGTATGTGGTTAGAAGCATGAGCTTGAAGTCAGACCATGTCTGAGGTGAGTCCCAGTTCTACAGCCTACTAGATGTGACCCTAGGTAACTTTTAGTTTTCTCATCTGTAAAATGGAGATAATAATACATAGTTCATCCCATTGAGGTTGTTGTTGAGAATTTATTAATAAAGGAGAACCCCAGAAAAAAAAATCTTAGATAAAATACACAAATGTTTCAGCAGAGCCAAAAATAACTTAAAGGATGTTATTGCTGCATGTTCTGCAGAGAGAAACCTGAGAAGAGAGATGAAAAGGGACTTGCCCCAGTTCCCTTCCTAGAAAATGGCAGAGCACAGCCCAGATCTACCTCTTCAGACCCCTCATTCATTGCTCTTTCCATTATTCTAAGTTGAGGGGGAAATGTGCTTATGCTTGCACAGATCTTTGGCTCTTATTCAGGAAAACTCCAAGCTGTCAGTAAAAATTAATCTATTCCAAGAGGGAGTATTATTTTCTTGGTGATGATGTTGCTATTTTTAGCTGTAAAAAATGTGCCTCCTTATAACAGCCTTTCAAAAAAAAAGTTTTTAATAAAGTTTTCCTGTTACGAAAATAACATGCTCATTAGAGGATATTGGAAAATATTGAAAAGTAAAAAGATGAAAAAACCATAATCCCACAACCCAGGACCAACCACTGTTGGTTGGGAGTAATTTTTTACTTGGCGGGAATAATTTTTACATTTATGAACATACTGTATATTCAATTTTTATCCTTTTTTACTTACATATCGTATTAGTTAAAGTAAATAACAGTAGCTGCTGTAACAAAGATATCTCAGAATCTCAGTGAATTAACATAGTAAAAATGTATCTTTCTCTTATGCAAAGTCCAAAGTGGATGTTTCTGGTTGGCGGACAGCCTTTCTGCATGATTATTCACGGACCCAGGCTCCTTTGTCTC
Source organism: Mesoplodon densirostris (assembly GCF_025265405.1). Lineage (NCBI taxonomy): Eukaryota > Metazoa > Chordata > Mammalia > Artiodactyla > Ziphiidae > Mesoplodon > Mesoplodon densirostris. The sequence goes on along the minus strand of NC_082666.1, from coordinate 25,213,357 downwards.
ACATCCCCACTGTTCCTTGGGCCTCGGAGTTCACTGATAGATCCTGTGAATCTCGTTGGCAGATGGGGGAAGTGAGGGAGCATGAAGGGTCTTGTGGGAGGTTTTCATGGGCCAGACCTGGAATGACATGTGCCACTTCTGCCCACATTCCATTGGCTAGAAATGTCACATGGCCTCACCTAGGTATAAGGGAGGCAAGAAAATGCAGTCTAACCATGTGCCCAGGAGGAAAAGGAAATGGATTTGGTGAACAACTAGCCAGTGTCTGGCACAATCAGAATATCACTTTTTCCATTATTTTATAACTTTTATAATATAATGTTCAAGTCTGCATAACCTCGATCAAGTCACCCCCTGATTAAAACCTTTCAGTGGCTCCCCTTGCATTCAGAATTAAGCCTGGCATCCTTGATAAACCTATAAGGTTCTGCGTGACCTTGCACCTGTCCACCTTGCCCATTCCACTCCGTGGTCATCTTCCCCTCAATCACCACTTTCGGTTCCACTGCCGTTGTTTCAGCTCCTGCCACTTCCCAGGCTCTTTCCTGCCTTGGGACCTTTGTATTTGCAATTCCTCTTCCCAGGAAGCTCTCCCCTCACTCTTAGCTAAGTCCTTCAGGTCTCAATGCAAATGCCACCTCCCCAGAAAAGCCCTCCTTGACCCCCAGTCTAATTCAGGTCTTGTAGTTCTTTCTTGCAGCACCCTGTTCTTTCCTTTATATCACTTACTGTAGTTTGCAATTATATATTTATCAGTGTATTTATTGTTTAATGTCTATACCTCCCACCAGACTGCAGGCTCCATGCACTCTAGGACCATGTGGACTTTGCTCACTCTATCCGGTGCCTGCCTGGCATGTACCTGACACATGTTAGGTGCTCAACAGTGCTGACTGATTGAATGCATGTATCATAATATTTCATCATGCGTCTATCACAGTTTACTTTGCTATTGGCCTATTTCTTGGAGATCTCATTCATTTCTGATATTTTGCTATTCTTTTTTAAATTAATTTTTATTGGAGTATAGTTGTTTTACAATGTTGTGTTAGTTTCTACTGTACTGTTTTGTTTGCTATTTTAAACAAGCTTGACTCTCGTATCATAACTGGAAGAAAAGAGGGAGTTGGTCCTGCTTCTCTTGGGCCATCCATCTAGCCATCTCCTCTTGGTCCCCGCTCCTCTCCACTTCACCAAGCCCTGCCTTAGACCTCCACTTCCTTTGTGGCTGGTCACCACTTGAACCCTATGGGTCATCTGATCACGGTCCCTCAGAAGGATACCCCTCCATTTAATGCCCACCAGCAGAAGGATGGCAGTGGGCAGGCCACACTTCCCTTGCTGCCCCTCCTTTTAACTCCCTGAAAACCAGTTGCTGAAGACCCAATGGATACATCAAACTTTCCTCAAGACTTAGGTCCATCAAAAGCATTTTTATGTAAGAAATATTTTAAGTAGTATGCAAAATATAACTTGTCTTATAGCCCAAGGGACATGCAGGAAAAAAAAGAGTATTTTTCACCTTTGCAGAACATGTGGGTAGATATACCCAATTGCTTGGTATTTCTCTTTTATGTCCTGTCATCCCTTGGGAAACAGAAAGCACCTTCTTCTTCAAGCTTACATGAAGAGGATCTGTAGTCTTTATGGAAAAATCTGACTAGCAGCGTAACCCCCAAATTTTCTCAAAATCCTCATTATTCATTTGAGACCAGCGTTGTCCTGGGAGAAGGGCTGGCAGCAGAACAGTCTAAGGTGGGGTTGGATCATCCATACAGATAGTGATGGGCCAGCCAGGGTCCCCCGTCACCCTTCAGCTTCCATCTCTTTAGAGATTCACTGCCTGTGTGACATGTCAGGACAGATCTTGTTTCCCCACAGCATAACTCAAACACTCAACTGAGCATACTTGCTCACATCTCCCAAAGACAAATATGACTGCCCAGAGACAAGAGTACAGTTAGAGCCATAGTAAGGACGGAATGCCTTCCCTAAATGCACCGTGATCGGCAGAGACTGTGTCCCTCAGTGGGCCCAGGGCTCCACAAGATTAGACTGAGCCTAGCGAGTCTTCCCTCTGTGTAGCCTCCAGCTCCAGCCCGACATCAGATCATTTTCCAGGGCAGGGAGTCCCTTCCCTTTGAAAGAGACAAAAAAATTTTCCAATGTAGGGCTTGACCTGTACAATTCATGAACTGTTGTTGGAATAAATTTCACTCATGCTTAGTAGTGAAACATTAAAGATAAACAATGAAAACAATTAATTTTTCTAAGAGGAGGCCACTGAATCCTACTAACTGCTGGAATACTTAGTGTACATTTTACTCTCCACTGATTTTTCTGGGGACATCAGGTGGAATTTTGCAAACTCGGATTACCTGGAGCGTTATAAGAGTTAACCTTTGTGTGCGCCAACCCTAGGTTATGCCTTTTTCATAATTGTCTTCTTTTTTTTTTTTTTTTTTTTTGTGCGGTACGCGGGCCTCTCACTGCTGTGGCCTCTCCCGTTGTGGAGCACAGGCTCCGGACACACAGGCTCAGCAGCCATGGCTCACGGGCCTAGCCGCTCCGCGACATGTGGGATCTTCCTGGACTGGGGCGCAAACCCGTGTCCCCTGCATCGGCAGGCGGACTCTCAACCACTGCGCCACCAGGGAAGCCCCCATAATTGTCTTCTTTAATTCTCACAAACAATCCTGAGAAGTACGTGTTTTTCTTCCTATTTTTCAAGTAGGAGAATTAATGCTCAGAAACACTCAATGACTGTCCAAGGTCACACTGATGGCAAATGTACTCTTGTCTGGCGAATGCAGAAACAAGTTTTTTTCCATATGTTGTTCTATGTGTTCTGAAGATTCTTCTAAAAAAGAAAATTCAAATTTATCGCTCCCAGTTCAACCTGAACTGTTAGTTTGAATCAGCTTTTATGAAACAGATTGCTCTCCTTGACATCAGCAACATCTCTTTCAGGAAAAAGAAAAATCCTATAAATTATCCACTTGGGGTTTTACCTCCATTATTTTATTTGCATTCCAAATCTGCTCATTTCAGAGGGAGATTTAATACAGGGAACCGGCTACAAGTTTGTTGGAAGGGACGGAGGAGCAAATCAGGTAGGCGCTGTCACCAGAGAGAAGTGTTTACAGAAAATGGCCAAGCCCCTTGGGCTGCAGGAGCAATAAGAGGAATGGTGTTGCCATTGCCTCTGACATGCCTGAAGTGCTTTCTGTTTTCTTGACTCCATGCTGATTGGTAATGGATTCTAACTTCCGAGGAGTTTATAAGTGACCACAGAGCAGATTTGGAATGCAAATAAAATAATGGAGACGCAAGCACGCTGGCCTCTGAGGCTCCTGCCACTGCTGTTTCTGCCACTGTAGGGACCCCAGCACTGGCTACTGAGCAGTTATCCCGAGCCCCACTGCACACACTGACAGTGCAGGGCTACTGGGGCCCATGGACACCTGCAGTCACTCGGCTCCTGCTGCTGCAACCAAAGCAGGAAAAAAAAAAAATAGCTTTTCCCTTCTGCACACTTTCTAATCCCCCATGAATGCTTCTCATTAGCAGAACCTAAATGGAAACCAGCTGGCAGGGGATTCTGGGAAGTATGGTTTCCAGGCTGTGGGCCCCTGCAACACAGAGGAGGACACAGAAGAGTGAGTGTGGACTGTGAGCAAAAGACAGATATCAGCCACCACCCCAGCCAGAGTTATCAAACTCCACTGCTTTGGAGTGTAATGCATCCCATGGATTGGTCTCAAGTGGATATAATCATCCTCGGTTACAGCCCTGGATTGCACACGGCAAAAGCTTAAGGAGAAAAAAAAAAAAAAAAAAAAGCTTAAGGAGAGTCACAGCATTTATATGTACATAAAGAATATGTGTGTGGGAGAAAAGCAAAAAGTAATCCCTGCTCAAGCTGGGGTTTTAGGAACCGAAGTCAGCCCAGCTCCCCTGGCTGAGATGCCAGGCCACAGCGAAACCAAAGAGTCTAATTGCCGTGTGGGCCTCACTGGGAATCCACTGCCTCTGTTCCCACCGCCTTATCCCTCAGGCTCCTTCGGGTTGTGAAAAAGAGATATTTCCAATGACCTTTGATGGCAGGTGTCTTAGGCCGGTTTACCCACGAAACAGACTCTGAGACAAAGATTCACATACAGGAAGTTTATCAGGGAGGCTCTCAGGAACAAAACACGAAGGGAGGAAGCGAAGCAGCGTCAGGCAGAGGGATGAGTTGAATTGGGCACAGCTGCAGTCACAGCCTCAGCCACCCCCACCCCCCATGGGAACCTCTGGAGCCCACGGTCCTTCACAGCTGTCCTGAGTTGAGGCAAGGGGGCTCAAACTACTGTGTCCCTTCACACTGACCACTGGATGTAGGCTGCCCCCAAGGAGGGACATAACCTTAACTGGCACCCTTTGGGCAACCCAGCAGCAGCCAAGATGCTGGGGAAGTAAGTGTCTCCATCCTGAAGGGGGCATCTCGTCACCTACCATGGTGCCCACACCCCCAGGATGGTAGTAGTGGAAGGGAAGCGTCTGCTGCTCAGGCCACAGTGCCCAGCCACCTTGGTGATGAACTCTGAGCTGGCTAGAGAGAGGATGTGACCACCACCCTAGCCTAAGCCTCTGTCACCTCACACCTGGATTACCAGCTGCCTAAGCCTCCCGGGTCTCTATTCCCATTTTCGGACAGCCAGAGCAATCTTCTCAAATCTTAAATCAGATCATATTGCTGCTTTGTTTAGCTCCCCACCCGCATGGCTCTGCACTGCACTTAGCATCCCCTCCAGAGCCCTGTCAGGGCCCCCAGGCCCCACCTACCTGCCCGCTCCCTCACTACACTCCTCCTGCTGGCCCTTTCTGTTCTTTCCCACCTGAGGGCTTTTGTCCTGGCCTTTCCCTTTGCCTGGAGTAGCTGCTTCTTGCTGTACAGGGCTCAGCTCTTATGTCACCTCTGCAGTGAGGTCTTTCCTGACCACACAGTAAATTCACTCCGCTTGTCTAGGCACTCCCTTTTGATTTTCTTCACAGCACTCTTCACTAACTGAAATCATCTCGTTCATTTTTTGGTGAACATGTTTTGCCTGTCTCTCCTAATCAAATACAAAGCTCTCTGAGAGCAGGAATCAGCACCTAAAAGAGGACCGGCCCAGGGCAGGTAAATATTTATGGAATGTCGTGAGTTGTCCATCTGCTAACATGGAGGCCATCCATCAGTCAGAATTTCATGAAAATCACCTGATTGGCTTATGACCTTCCTTGCTGGTGTCCAGTCCTATTGACGTTGGCCTGGCTGGGTTGGTAGTCCCCATCCAGTCAGCCGTGCTCAAGGTTGCAGACTTGGCATCATCTATCCAACCCAAGAGATGCCATGGTCACAACCTCAGGAAAGAATCACGTGTCAAATCTTCCTCAGAAGGGGGCTCCACAGAGCTTCTCCGCTCTTCTCTGGTGCAGAGCCTCGATATAGCCAGTTACCCATCTGCTTGTCCGTGTTACCCTCAGTTACCACAGTCACAGACCTCTCATCTTTCTCCCCTTGGCTGAACACACGGCGGCCCGTGTGGTTTGGGAACTCAGTCACTTGGGGTCTGATGTTTCTGAGCGGTGAAGCCACCTTGGATTAGGGCCCAACAGTTTACCCCTTTGCCAGCTGAAATCATGTGATGTTGAAAATCTCTTCTCAAAGGTTGGAAAGCTTCCTGGAAGCTTGGAATCTTTTTTATTTCAGCTCTCTGCTATTAAATGTGTTTAAATAAAAATTACTGGTGCCATTTACTGAGTGCCCGTTGAAGACCAGGAGCTGTGCTAGGTCCCTAACTCAGGTGTTCAGGAACTTGCCCAAGGGGGCCCTGAACCCAGCTTTGTGATACTCAAGACACTGGCCTCCTCCCACTGCAGTACCTGAAAAATTAAGGAGTTAGGAGGAGCTACTGTGAGTAAAAATAGCTACTGTGAGAAAAGTAAAATATGACAGGTCTTACTTCAAAGATGAACTAATGAGTTTTATCTAAAAAGTAAAGGAGAAAGGAAAAAAAACCCAAAAAGTAAAAGGAGGTTCTTTCTCACCCCCGCCCTGTATTCCACTCCAGTATTATTCCATCCACTCTTTGAATACCATTCAATATCTTTTTTAAATTTAACTAATAAAGATTCTGCAGAATTTGTCCACATTTTATGTCTAGAAGTCTTTGGAGTTCTTCAAAGCTTGGCAGGAGATGGGTGAATTAGTTAGATCTCCACTTTTGTCAAACAAAGAAATGTCCTGTGGACAATATCTGCATCTTTTCCGCCCATGCAAAGTGGTCCATTCACATAAAAGCGATCCTTTGGAAGATGTTCTGTGTTTTTTAATCATCCCTAGAAATAAAATCACAGCTCCTGTCTCACCTTACATTGAAGTGTTTTCACACTCCAGGGAATTGCTTACCGTCAACTGAATATAGAATTCGGTGGGCGTTAGTTTCAAACTGATACTACTAGCAGCTGTCTTCAGGATCTCAAAAAGGTGTCAAGTGGCCTTAGAAAGTGTTTCTCATTCCGAGAACAGGTTGAGTGATTCTCTGTTCCAAAAGCCTCAGGGCCTCAGACTTTGGCTTTCCATCAAGGGAAGATATGTACTTTCTGGCACTTTCTCTTGAGAATTGAATGGAATCTGTGGTATTGTCTTTGCTATTACCTGATGATGCAAGAGGGTAACTGCGCTCATAAAGCAGTGTACCTTTAAGACAATTTATTTTCCTAGTTTCACATTAATGGAAAGAAAGGAAGAAATTTATTTCTGGATCAGAAACAACATGCTGTAGTGAAGTTGCATGGGCATTAAAATCAAACTCGGATTTGAATCCAGCAGCCTCACTTACAATGACCTTGGCATAACCTCCCTCAATCTCAGTTTCTTCACCTGTAAAATCAGAATCATCCTCCTTTCCACTCAAGCTTGTCATAAAGATTCATTTATATAACCTGCATCAATTTCCTTACGTGGTTGCAGAATTTTAGGTGGACCATAAATAGGCAAGGAGAGACCACATCCCCTCTTTATGTTCCTGGTTTATTTAGCCCAGCATATGGAAGCTGGGTATCAGCCAGCAAGGCAGATGCAGTAGATGATGCTGTCTTTAGCCCCCGGGGTCCCTAATGAGGGGTGCTCAGCTGCCTGTGACACTAGTCAGGTCTCACTGGCTCAAGAAGCTTAATTTTGTGCTGCCCCGTAGCCCAGTTATATTTGGGACTGACGTCACCCCTCAGGAAGAACTTACAAAAAAACATTCTCTGTCCTTAATAAGGAATACTAACGGACCTCTAGCCCCCTTCTGGTCCTGCAGCCAAACAACCTAGGCAAAGCCCCACATTTTTATGGGTGGGGCATGGGAGCAGAGGCAGGGCCAGGCTCCAAGGGCTTCTTCATCTCTTCCTCCATCTCTCTAACGCCCTGGAAGACCTTGTCCTGGGATAACAGAGGGCACATGGGTGTTTAATAAATAGTCATGATGATAATGATGATGCATATCTGGGCTTTAATGTTGGTTCCATTATTGATTTTATGCTCCTCAAATTATCCAGATAAAGTCACAACCAGTTTAAAAACAATTCGTTTAATTTTGCATCCGTGGTCCAGCGGGAGTCTATTCTTTCTCCAATAATAATAATCACATTGTACAATTAATGAATTTCAGTTGAGATCAGTAGTGTTTGGGCTAATATGGCATTTCTTCTTTGTTCTTCTTTGTTTTGTTTTCTGTTTAGGGTCAAGTTGTGTTCCGGAACGGGGAGAGAATGGGGACCATTAAATTTACTCAATTTCAAGGTAGGCTTTTTGATGCTTATTCTTTCTAATTGAGGAATTCTGTATTCAAGGATGTTCTGTTTATGCAATAAAATACATCAAAAGAAATGAAAGTACGATGCTCCAGATAACAGAAAGAGTCAATAGAAAACACTTCTCTATGAAAACATTAGCTTCAACTTATTTAGAATATTTTTTCTCAACTGCATTATTTCTCAGGCCTGTTCAGTCTTTCCACATGACTCGGGCTTATTGAAAGTATGGGGCGTGGCAGTTAAGTCAATGCCAGTATTCTGAGGAATCTTGCATTGTTTTAGTTTTTGATTATAGAAATTTTCAAATAGACTCTAAAGTCAAGAGAATTGCATAATGAACCCCATGTACCCATTACCCGGCTTCAACTGTTTTCACCATTTTGCCAATCTTGCTTTATCTTGACTCACTCCATCCCCTACCCCCTTTTTTTGCTGTAATGTTTTAAAGCAGCTCCCAGACATTATCTCATTTCAATCTATAAATACTGCAGTATGCACTTCTACTAGATAAGGACTTTTTTTTTTTTTTTTTTTTTGCTGTACGCAGGCCTCTCACTGCTCTGGCCTCTCCCGTTGCGGAGCACAGGCTCCAGACGCGCAGGCTCAGCGGCCATGGCTCACAGGCCTAGCCACTCCACAGCATGTGGGATCTTCCCGGACCGGGGCACAAACCCGTGTCCCCTGCATTGGCAGGCGGACTCCCAACCACTGCGCCACCAGGGAAGCCCGATAAGGACTTTTTTAAAAACATAACGACAATACTATTATTGCACCTTAAACATTTAAGAAGTTTTAATATGCTTTATTCTGAGTCTATGTTGATCATCTAATTATCTCAAAAATGACTCTATAGTTGGTTTGTTGGGGAGTCCACACAAGGTCCACTCATTGCATCTGGTTGATGTGTCTCTTTAGTCCCTTTTAATTTATAATTGTCCCCCCCACACTATTTACAGACCATTTGGTTTTTTTTTTTTTTTTTTTTTTTTTTTTTTTTTTTTTTGCGGTATGCGGGCCTCTCACCGCTGTGGCCTCCCCCGTTGCGGAGCACAGGCTCCGGATGCGCAGGCTCCGGACGCGCAGGCCCAGCGGCCATGGCCCACGGGCCCAGCCGCTCCGCGGCATATGGGATCCTCCCAGACCGGGGCACGAACCCGTATCCCCTGCATCGGCAGGCGGACTCCCAACCACTTGCGCCACCAGGGAGGCCCTATTTACAGACCATTTGGTTTTTTAAGAAACCAGATCATCTGTCAGACTTTTCTTCTGTCAGATTTGGAAGGGACCTCAGCAGCCATTCAGACCACATTCCTCATGTGATGAGGAGGAAACGGAGGCCCAGAGAGGGACAGTGGCTTGTCAGAGCCCACAGGGTGTCTGTGAGGAGCAGGGCTGGGTCTTCTGCCTGGAGGAACTTCGGTTTGGCCCGGTATGGTCATTAGCAGGGTTGTTAGCCAGAACCATGAGACGGACCTTTCATTAATGCAGTGTTTTTCAGTATCTGGATGTTTCTAGAAAATCCAGAAATAAGAGCAGAGCCTTCTGTGTCCAGTCACTTTGAGCAGATCCCAGAGCCATCCAGGGGAAGGCAAGAAATGAAATCGAGTTATTCAGATTCATTCAGACAAATCCCAGCCAGATGCAGATCAGTCAGGAGAGGTGTTCTCCGGTACTGTGGCTCCATAATGCAGTCTTGTAGATTTACCCATTTGTCTTCCTGTGGCAGGTAATTGAAATGCATGTCAGCTCTCTGGTGTGCACAAAAGATGTAATTTTAGGCAAACGTAATTATTTTCCCATTTGTTAAGTCTTACTTCTTCATTGGCTGAACAAAGTAAGCATCTTGGCAAAGATACTTTTTTTTGAGTGATTGCAACTAAATTCTCTTGTCACATTTCCAGTTCTCAAATTATATCATTCTGGGAGAATATTTTGTAAATTATTGATTGGCCAATCACAGCTACAAATGCGTGCCAATTTTATTGCCTTTTTTTTTCTGAGTGTTAGGATTAGACACCAACTCCAGTGACTGGTTTTAGGCATTTATAAGGAAAGCAGTGTAGCAAACAGTAGTTCAGAGGTGGGTTTGAAACCACCTGAGCTCAAGTCACTGTAGAACATTAGGCAAGTGACTCACCTCTCTGAGCCTCAATGTCCTCATCTGTAAAATAGGGATATGATCCTACCTACCTTCTCGGGGTGTGGGAAGAACTAGATGAGATAACACAGAGAAACGTGCGTATATTTCTTGCTCAGCAAGTAGTAGCAATTATGATTAGCATTTAGTCAAAAATTATGATACTTTTCTGGGGCAAATCCACGTTTTCTTGGTGTGTTGAAACCCCCGGGTGCCTTTTTGTCTGCCTGCTCTTATAGCTGCTCCCAAAACTTAATGACATGTAGGGTGTCACATGGGGCAGGGCCTTAGAGATGATCTCATCCCACTGCTTCATGGTATAAGTGGAGAAACTGAGGCCCAGGGAAGGGAGGTGTTCCTCCCAGGGACACCCAGCTGGCTGGTGACAGAGAAGTGACTAGACCTCGACTTTCCCCAAGTGCCAGCCTTTGTGTGTTCACATGTACACCTGTGCCTGAGTGTTCTCCCTTTGCCACTTCTGTGGCCAGCGTTTATTGGCTGTCAGAGCTGGGCCTTGCATATACTCCTGTTTACATGTTTTTAAAACAGACGTTGATCCTGTTGGCAGAGGGCTGCTGTGCTGAGGGCATATTCTTATCAGCACAACAGTTAGTTTTCCAAATTTAGAGGGCCTCAGGAGGTACCTTCCTGCCAAGATGGAGGGGCATTGATTTATTGAGTGGCTGTCCAGGCTGGAAGGGCTCCAGGTTGTCATCTTATTTCAGAGGGGAAACTGAGGCTCAGACACGGAAAAGGACTTGCTGTGGGACAGAAAGGGACTTGCTGTTGGACAGCAAGTTCATTCCTTTCCTTCTCTGGGCTCATGGTTCACCTCCAAGGGAGGCTGGTCTTCTGTCTTCTGGGACCTTCCCGGAATTTACCCAGAGGATGGGCCTGCCCCCCACCTTGGGGTTACTAGATCCTAAATTGCCTCATGCCACTGACTTCGAAAAAGGCTTCTAAAGGGGGTCACCGTGCTGTTTTCTGCTGTGGCCTTCAAGCCCTCTCTCTCCCCCTCACCCTCTGCCCTCTTCTAAGAGGGGACGGTGGAACAGCAGGGCTGACTCACAGACAGACAGCCCCAGCAGTGGGGCTCCCTTTGGAGGGTCTCTCCTGAACTTACACCCAGGCTGTCTCAGTGCTTGCTGGCAGCATCTTGGAAGTTGGCCCATCCCACCATCCCTCTGAAGACCATGAAAGATGCTTTTTTGGCTTCTTGTTTGTAAAGTTCCTGGTGCCTTCTAAACCCTTTTATCTGTAGTAGAGGAAGTATTTTGTAGGAGGCTCTGTTACCTTCTTTGTAAAACTAAAACACAAATTAGTTGGAAATGGGAGGCACTTTGGAGAAGAAGACTGAAAGGGGAGCCAGGAATCCATGGTCCTGTTCTACTTTTTTTTTTTTGGCTGCTTTGGGTCTTCGTTGCTGCGCATGGGCTTTCTCTAGTTGCGGCGAGCGGGGGCTACTCTTCGTTGCAGTGCGTGGGCTTCTCACTGTTGTGGCTTCTCTTGCTGCAGAGCACAGGCTCTAGACATGCGGGCTCAGTAGTCGTGGGTCGCGGGCTCTAGAGCGCAGGCTCAGTAGTTGTGGCGCATGGGTTTAGTTGCTCCGCGGCATGGGGATCTTTCCGTACCAGGGCTCGAACCCGTGTCCCCTGCATTGGCAGGCGGATTCTTAACCACTGCACCACCAGGGAAGCCCCTTGTTCTACTTTTTGATTCCAGAGTTGTAGGATTGGTATCACAAGAGCCTGGCACTCAGTAGACCCCTGGTACAAGTTTATTAAATTCATTTGGAGGCAAAAGACCTGGATTCAAGCCCTTGCTCTGAAGTTTACCAGCAGTGTGACCCTGGGCAAGCCACCTTATCTCCCTAAGCCTCAATTTCCTCCTCTGGAAAATGGGATGATACTAATACCAACCCTGCCTGTCCCTTGGGGCTGGGCCAGATGACATTTTGCTCTATAAACTCTGGGTGCTAGGAAGCCAGTCACATTACTAACATGCTGCCTGGTTCCTGGCTGGCTCTTGGTAAATGTTTACTGAATTGGTGAGTGATCCGGCTCATGGAAATTTGAGAGCATGCTCATTTACTCCTGGTTTCCAGTGGCTTGAGTCAAGGCAGAATGTCTGACAACCAGCACTTAGTCTTGACAACAGAAATGTGAACTGAAGCTACTTCACAATGGTGGCCATTGTTGTTCCAGGCTGGAGAAATGACCTTTTGTGCAAACTTAGGAATGCTGGATAGACAGAACTACTCTAAAATAATGTGTCAGGGCTAGCCCCATGGTCCCTCTTGAGGCTGAGGCATTTTGTATCCAGAGAGAGTTTCAGAGCCCTAAACATGACCTTCCTCACTCCCAGCTTCCCTCCATTTACTCTGTGTTCAAGGCTTCCCAGAGCCCCCAGTCCTAGGGAGTAGGTGTGGCAGATGCCATCCGCGTCCCACCTGTAGTCCCTGAGCATCCATGGTTCCAAACAAGCATCTTATTAAGAGCACCTACACCTCTCACCCTGTGCAAGGAACAGGACAGATATTCAGGGAGTTAATGCTTCCAGGGCAGCCCTGAGCCAGGGATGGATGAGAAGTGGAGGATCAATCCCCCAGCGTCCTTCCCACTTGGGTGGAAACTCCCAAGAACGCCAAGGTATGTTCTGCTCTGTCTCCAGAGGTCCCCATGAGATTGAGCCTCACTTGGCCTCTCAGAAACCTGCTCATTAATGCACCTTGCCCTGGCTCCCTTGCCTTCTTTGTCTCACCTCCCACACCCCTATCAATGTGTTCGAGGATCACCTCCCAAATAAATTACATGCATTCTTACTCTTGGCTCAGGCACCATTCTGAGGGACCCACCCGTGGCAGTAGGTAAGGTAGGTATTAGCATCCCCTCGGACACACACCTTGGGTGCAGTGGACCTAACCCCCTTTCAACTCCAAGTTCAGCACCCCTCCCCCATGCCATCACTGACTTGCACCAAACCACGTGTAGATGAGGATGAATACTAGGGAATTGGCTTGTTTTTTCCCCTTGAGAGAAAAAAGAATCCATGTTACTAACGAAGTCTAAACATGGCTCAGAATTTGCAGCAGGAAAGGAAGTTGAGTGAAGCCATGATTAGAGCCTTGTTTATGCTGTTCTTGGTGAAATCTCAGCATCTGCCGCGCTAACTCACCGTCGCTGCCTTCATTAGGCCTGTTTGTAAGAATCTTGGTGAATGATAATCTGCTTGAATTTGGACTGCTTCTGTGCAGCATAAAGGACTCAGACTTTGGAATTTTATACTTCGCCACCTGATTTGAAGGGATGGGGTCTTCCACCGCTCTAACAACGTAATTGTCATTCAGAAGGTACCTAGTGAAGTGTAGGTTTGTCCTCCCCATTTGCACACGTTAATTACCGTTTGGTCTTCAGGGTAACAGATATGGTTCTATGCAGTGTGCATTTCCTGAGCATCTGCCAGGCGCCTTACCAAGTCCTCTGGGGAAGCCAAGTTGAATAAGCCTCTGCCCCCGCCACTCCCTGTAGGGGCTTCATAATCTCTCTGGCCAAGTGCCAGTGCCTGTAAAAGCAGGAAGATAATTTCCCAGAACTTACTAGAAAATTTTTGGAGCTAGTTTGACTCTAGTTTGAGACTCTTAAGGCTGATTTTTAATATCCTTTTCCTTCTGTTAAGGCATATTTTATAGCTCTCTTCACTAAGCCATGGGTCTGAAAAGGCAAGTTTTTTGGACTGCCCCTCGACTTGATGTTAAGAGTGGAGACATAGTCCACTAAACTGCAAGTTACACCAGAAGTGTTGGGGGTCAGCAGGAATGGAAGGGCACACGTGATTATGGGCTCTTTCAGGCTGGAAGTCTGACCCTGACCTTGATACCCCCCAGCCCCCATGATCCAGGGCTTACCTTTCAGGGAGCTCAAGGAAGATGGCTTGGAAGACAGAATTATTTAGCAGACCTTGTCTTTCATTGAGCCATAGATTCTCCATGTTGAAGGCAATCCTGACTTTCCTTTACAGCATTGCCTCTACTTGAATGCCTCCAGTGATAGGGAACTCACCTCCTCTCATGTGGAAAGTATGTGAGCTTCGAAGCAGCCATACCTAATCATTGCTAGCCAGGCACTGTGGCTTAATCTCTTTGAGACATCATTTCAGCACTTTTTAATTTTAATTTTATTTTTATTTTTTTTGAAAGTAAGTTTAAAGACACTTTACATTCGCTTATTTATTTATTTATTTATTTATTTTGGCTGCGCCACCCAGCATGTGGGATCTTAGTTCCCCAACCAGGGATGGAACTCCTACCCCCTGCATTGGAGGTGCGGAGTCCTAACCACTGGACCGCCAGGGAAGTCCCTCAGCATTTATTTTAAAATAGTGAAATGGGACTTCCCTGGCGGTCCAGTGGTTAAGACTCTGCACTTCCAACGCAGGGGACGCGGGTTTGATACCTGGTCAGGGTACTAAGATCCCACATGCCGTGCAATGTGGCCAAAAAATTAAAAATAAAATAAATAAATAGTGAAATAAAAGGTGATTGTTTTCCTTGCTTGAGAGTGATGGTGAGACTCCAGTGCCATGGGCTATGAATGAGCCTGGCTCAGTGACTAGCACAGAGAAGAGCTGTGACAGCTGTTGGCTTCCTGCTCCTCTCCTGGGCACTCTTCACAATGATACCAGATCTACCCCCTCCAGAATTTCTTGAGCAAAGTGCCATCTTACTTCCTCAGGACACACTTCAAACCTCTCATTTAATGGAACATTGTTATCACTGGTCCATGAAAGCCCCTCTTGTTTGTTTGTACCTTTATTTCCCTCATATTCTCATATGCCACCCCTGCCTCTCCCCAAGAGAGGCAAACATTCTAAGTGTTTAATGCAGATATTGTGTTTGTATGCATCCTTGCAAAATGTGTATTGCTGTTTTGTGTGCATATTTTGAATTTGCATTGACATAACGGGATTACATACTTTTTCAGCTTTTTTTTCAAGCAAAAGTTTGGACTTTTGAAGTTTCACAACGGTCATTTCCAGGCGCCTGCACGCCAGCACTTTGTTTTTACGATGCCTCCATGTTGCTGTGTCTACATCTAGGCTGTGGCTCTCACTGCTCATTCCAGGGGATGTACGCCTCCACTCTCCCAGTGACAGCCACTCAGGTCACCTTCAACTCCCTGTCTCCAAACATAATGATTGTCCTTGTACATGTCCCCTTATGAACCCAGCTGGGTATTTATTTAGGACAAATCCCCGTGAGCTGAATTGTTGGGTCAGAAGGTGTGTCAACACCCAACATGCCTAAAATTTGCCAGATGGCTCTTGGGAATGGCCGTACCCATCTCCACTCCCACCAGCATGAGGCGTCCTGTGTCCCTACCTCCCACCCACAGTTGGTGTTTCCCAGCTCTCTCATTTTTTGCCAATCTAAGATATAAAGTCATATTATACTGTGGTTTTGAATGTCATTTCTCTGGTTACTAATGAGTTTGGACATTCCTTCCTGTGCTTGTCCGCCATTTGTTAATTGTCAGTTCTGATCCTTTGACCACTTTTATTTTGAGGGTATTGTCTTTTTCTTGGTGATTTGTAAGAGTTCCTTACGTAACCTAGGTTTCAGTCCCTTGTTGGCTTTAGACTTTGCAAACATCTTCTCCCATTCGGTTACTTGTCTCTAAACTTAAAGTCCCTGGTGAGCGGAAGTTCTTAATTTTGATGTGCTATTTTTTTTCTTTCTTTTTTTGATCCTATGGTTTGGGCTTTTGAAGTTTCACAACGGTCATTTCCTGGTACCTGCCCGCCAGGTCCTAGCTGGGCACAGGGGGTACTGAGATGGGTAAGACACAGCCCCTCCCCTCCGGGGGCCCCCTGGTTCAGTGGGGAGCAGACACAGGGCCCCAGCTGAGTGTGATGCGTCATTCAGAGGAGAGGTGCTCGGCCCCGCCTGGCAGATTCCAGGAAGGCTACCTGGGAGAGGTGGCATCCAAGATGAATTCTAAAGAATCAGTGAGAGTTACCCAAGAGGAAGAGAGAAAAGGTGTTCTAGGTGCAAATAGCCTGTTGTGTCTGTATGCGTTCTGTGTCCTCTTGGGTATTCAGCTTTTGCCCTGAGCCAGTTTGCCTATAAGTCACTGGACAGATCTACCCTTGGCAGGATTATTATACTCCTGGGGCATTTGGCCAGTGTCCACCTAGTCTGTTAAAAATCTCAAAACAAAGGTCAGTGAAGTTAACTTACTGAAAATGCGACAGTGGCGTACTGTTTGTGGATAGAGACGAATGTGAGGGAGAATCCAGGCCAAAGGGAGCACAGTCGCTCTCTGCTTGGTGATGCTGAGAGGTGCTGCTTAGACCTGTTTCCACCCAGTGGGAGGAGAGTGACCATCTAGGGCCTGTCCACAGGGGCAGGGTGGGTGAGGGGAGTGAAAAATCACTTCCTGGGGAATGGCTGGCCAGCCTGGAGAAAAGCAGAATCAGGGCCCGAAATCAAAATCGCAGTGTTCCCATCTCTGAAGCACGGCCAGGATCAGGAGTTGCTGTGATGTGTGGCCCCCAGGTGGAGCTAGGACTGTGAGGGCAAGTCTCGGAGAGCAGACTTTAGCTTGGAGTAAGGAAGACCCTTCAAAGCAGTTGCAGAATCATGGAACGAGAGCTGGAGGGCACAGAGATTTCCCCGTCTAGCCCACTTGTTTTATCAAGACCCAGGCAGAGGATGGCACTTCCCTGGGGCTCCTTATTGAGGAGACGGCAAAACCAAGACCCGTTCCAGGGGCCCTGTCCTCCATCCAGAGCTCTTTCCTTTCCCTGAGCCTGGGATTTTGTTAGGGAGTCCTAGAATGGAGTAATTTTATAGAATCTTTGATGTTCATTGAGCCAAGGTTGTCTTTTGTTTTGCACCTCAGAGTTTTACATTTCTGTATGTTTGCAACAACAATTAAACTGTAAAAGACACGCATACTTCCCTCAATGCAGACCTAGAGTCAGTTGAGGAAGAATGAGCATTTGGGGGTGAGGGGAGTAGACCCCAGGAAGCAGGGCGTGGGGACCAGCTGCAGCAGGAGGCTGGTGACCCTACACCCAGCTCCCCCACCCAGGGCTTGTGATACAGGAGGGAGGCAGTACCGCTCTGTGATTGAAGCAGTTCCCCAGCCCCATCTCGAGGATGCTCTCAGGCCCACAGCCAGGGAGTATTTTCAGACTGGACTTTTTTGGCAGCCTAATTTTCACCAATAGGACTTATTTTCTTTATGTATCATCCAAATCCAAAGTTGGAAATAAAGAAAAAGAAAGAATGCACTTTTTTAAGAGCATCCTTTTTTTTGCACCACAGCAAGGAACCAGTATTATTCTGCAGGAAAAGGGACTCTTTGTTTTATAGTATTTTGAGCCTCTGAGAACAGAAAGTGTCAGCGTTGCAGGGTCCTTGGTCTAATCCAGTGGTTTTCAACTCTAGTTATGCGTTAGTCAACTTAGGGAACTTTTAAAAATATGACCACCCAGGGTTCACTCCTCAATCCCCCAGAGGTTTTAATATAATGGATCCATGTTGGGACCCAGGCATCTGAGTTTTCTAGAAGTTCCCCAGGTGATTCTAGTGCCTGGCCAGGACTGAGAACTATTCGAACCCCTGTGGTGTGCTTTGTAGATGGAGAAACTGAGGCCCAGAGGAAGGGAATCATCTGTCCAGGGTCACACGATAAGTCAGTGGCAACCTACAGCAGGGCTAGCAGGGCAGGGAGGGTGGCCAGTGACAGACTCAACACCACATTCCCTCTCCCTCTGCTCTATTCTCTGCTGCCCCCATGAATCCTCTTTCTAGTCTGTCCGCAAATCCCCTGTTCCGCAGTCTTCATGTCTGTATCCAAATAAGTGGTCGATGTTCTTTGCACAACAGAGTTACTGAGGATCCCAAGAGTTAAAAGTTGGAAGTGCCCACCTATCATGGTCACCAGCTGGCTGGGCCGTGGGTGAAAGGAAGAACACAGGGGGCACCATCCTTCCCCTGCAGAGCCAGGAGGGGCCCTGGGCAAAGTGCAGGGGATGCGACCCTATGCTGCCTGGGACCTCAGAAACGAGACTTCAGGTTCCACTCAGGAACTGACCAGCTGGCAGGAATCATAAGGCTTGGGCACACCTAGGGCATGGCTATAACACAGCTTCTCACATGTCACCCATGCCTTGAGCCCACAGCAACTGGGGAGGAACAGTACTCAGGGAAGCCTTCCTGGAAGAGGTGGATAGGGTTTGGACGTGTTGGTTTGGTAGAGGAAGGGGAAAGCTACCTTCCAAGCAGAGGGACCATTGTGGGGAACAGTGGTAGTAAGAAAACACAGGGAGTGTTTGGGGACCTCACAAATAGCTCACAGTTACTTTTGTCGTGACTCAAATAACTACAATTTATTGAACACTTCCTGTGAGGCCCCAAGCCAGAAACTGCCTATAGTCTCCTCTTTAGTCCTCATAGGCACTCTGAAAGTTGAAATTTTACCGTTACAGCCATCCACTCACAGGTCACAGGCTAGAAGGGAAATATTACTGGCGTATGGGAATAATTTTACCCACCCGGTAGGGCTGGGTGATGCTGCAGTCACTAAACTACAAGGTCAGAGATTATGATTTTTTTTGTTGTTTTTTTTTTTTTGCGGTACGCGGGCCTCTCACTGTTGTGGTCTCTCCCGTTGCGGAGCACAGGCTCCGGACGCGCAGGCTCAGTGGCCGTGGCTCACGGGCCCAGCCGCTCTATGGCATGTGGGATCTTCCCGGACCGGGGCACAAACCCGCGTCCCCTGCATCAGCAGGCGGACCCTCAACCACTGCGCCACCAGGGAAGCCCCTATGAATTATTTTTTAATCTTTGTAACTCCAGCCTTCAGCACAGAGCCTAGAACATAACAGGCACCCAGTGTTTGTTGAATGAATGAATGAATGAAGTGATTAAACTAAGGGATTTAGTATAAACATCCTTCATCGCCCAGATGTCCAAGTTCAGCTTGGTCAAGGATGAGGACATAAGCTAAGCTTCCTCCATCTACGCTGCTGCTTTTGAGGGATTCTTTATTATGAAACCCTGGGCCTGGCATGCAGTAGACTCTCAATAAGTATGGGCTGAATGACCAGCAGCCCTGCTCAGTATGGGTGGGGAAAATGCTCTGCATTTAGAACTAGGGGAGTCAAGTTCAGGCACCCGCTTGGTCGCTGCCCAGCACTTGGCTCTGAGCGTTCACTTAGCTGACATGAAGCTCCTCCCTCACCTGTAAACTGGAGTGAATTATGCCTGATTCAAGGTTTGCTATGGAACCCTGAATGCAGGAATGTGTGAAGCCCCCCGCCCCACCCAGCCTCCAAGCACTGCCCCCGGGGAAAGATTATGGCAGTTACGGTCATTGCAGGAAGCGGTGCCGTGGGATGGATGGTACAGCGGGTGTATGAGTCAGAGGGTCAGGCTGCGCGGCCGGGGGCGTGGTGAGTTGCCAGCCACACCACCGCCTGGCTCCTGATGATTTATTCCAGGCAGCCTGCATATTTCATGCGCTGCCTCCCCACACCAAATAAATAAATCAGGGCCTCCTCCTCTGAGCAGTAGGAGCTGATTATGGCTGAGACTTCAAAAGGCCAGAGCAGGGATGCTGGAGCTCCCAGCAGAGTCTGCTGATGTGACATTTAGGAGCTGGGTGACCCCCGCAAGTGACAGCCGCCTACACAGCATGAGGCCTCCCAAATGGCAGGGAGACCTTTGCAGGGAGAAGGAAGTGACTTTTACAGCCCTGTTTTCCACCCCACAGTTAAAGGAACGCAGGCAGAAGTGTGGCCTATAGGATTCCCTGTTCCGTTTCCTGAATCCTTATAAGGAACCAGCAGCGCACCTGTGTCTCTGCAGAGACATTCACTTAGAGCCAGAGGCCCAGCAGGCAGCTCCTCTGGCCACGTGCTTGGAATTCCTGCCGCTGTGTCGCTTTATAACCCCTGGGCATTTTGAGAACCAGGCTCTGCAGCTCTGGGTACCTGCCTGCCCCGCCGGTGGGCAGGTGGGCACTCTGCTCTGTAGTTATTACACTCAGCAGGCACAGGTGGCCTGTGGAACTCAGCCCAGAACTGTCACCTCTCAGGAATCCCATTAAGGCAGCCGCATGTCAGGGAAGAGCATGGCTGTGGGAACAGTCCTGGGTTTGAACCTGAACTCTGCTGTTAGTATCAATGGGGCTTTGGGCAAAGCCACAACCTGCCTGAGCCTCGGTTTCCTCATCTGTAAAGTGGGACTGAAACCACTTAATTGCACACAACTGTGAGAACTAAACAAGAAAAGACATCTAAAGGTGAATGCCCTTGGCCCCTCCCTGCCCACTCGCCACGTTGTCCAAGACTGCGCTACCCTGGGAGCCCCACTCTCTACTCCTTGCCTTTGGCTCTTTGGCTGTAACCCCACCTTTCCCTGAATCAGCTTCATCTGTCATCAGTATTCCCTCACAAGCCTTGAATGGACCCTCTGTTCAAAGGGCTTCTTGTCCCTGTCTTGGTGGCATGTGGCATTGCTGGCCAGCTCCCTTGTGAAATTGTCCCTTTCCTTGGCTTCCAGGATGCCCACTCTGTCCTGGCGTCCTGGCCCCTCTTTCCCAGTCTCTTGTAGCGTCTTTGCTCTGCCTACCCCCAGGGCCTGGATGGGGTGGGAAATAGAAATGATGTTCCATAAGGTGGGAGGCTTGCTGCCAGAGGGATGATGTGTTTTTGTCTTCAAGGCTCTAGGGCTCTCCTGGGGCAGGGGGAGCAGGGTGGTCCATGCAGTCCTAGAGGGCAGAGCCAGATGGCAGAGGAAAGTTACAGAGAGACCATTCGGCTAATGACCCTGGGAAGACTTGGTAACAGGCAGAGAGTCCGGTGGTGGGGGGAGGAGGCTCCCATCTATACATGTACAGCAAAGGATGGGTGACCAGTTGATGAGACGACGTGAGAGGGTATTTGTTCCAGCCCAGATCAAGGTGGAGGTTTTGTGATTCTACCTGGAAAAGGCACTGGGGAAAGGAAAAGCCTGCAAGAATATAGGCAGAGCCTGTGGGGGAGCAAGAGCTGGGACAGGAGCACCCAGACAAACACAGGACTTGGATCTAACCCGCCACTGTCTCTTGCTCCCCACAGACAGCAGGGAGGTGAAGGTGGGAGAATACAACGCTGTGGCTGACACACTGGAGATCATCAACGACACCATTAAGTTCCAAGGTAAGGCAGGTGGGCTTCTCAGAGGAGGGGGCCTGCTCAGGTGCTCCCAGGCCTGCATATTGTCTGAGGGTTGTGGATAAGCTCAGAGTCCTTGGCTGTGTGGGGAAGAGGGAACATCCTCTCCTCTCAATCCATGCACTCTCTCACTGAGGACAGGATACCATCACCGCGTGGGAGCTGGGTCCCAGCCCCTGGGGTGGGTCACTGGAATTTGCATGGGGTGCTGGCTCTCACCAAAGCATCTGTGTTTAAACTGTTGAATGGCCAGAAGTAATTCTTTTTATGTGTGGCCCAACTAAATTTTGCTGTGTCACCTCCTCAGAAAAGACATGGATGGGCTGGTCATAAGGCCTCTCCACTTGCTGCTCTTCCTGGAAAACCATTCCCTCTCTTCTGCTGGAGAACTTCTCCTCAACATCCAGACCCAGCTCAAATGACACCTCCTCTGTTCAGCCTTCCCTGATGCCCCCAAACTGAGTTAACGGCTCTCTTCTCTTTGCTTCCACAGTCTTTTGTCTCTGCTTTTCTTATGGCCTCTGTCACTTTGCATTGAAATTAGTAGGTTATTGGACCGTGAGTTCCCTGACTGAATCCTATTTGAGTTTAAATTCCTGGCACCAGCCAGGGTCTGGCACATGTTGGGGGCTCAGTGATACGTGATGAAAAAGTAATAAATGATTGATCAAGTAAATGAATGAGTGGGTGGGTGAATAAATGAATGAAAGGGTGAGCATATGAGTCAGTGAGGAACTGGGTAGATGGATGGATGCGTGTGTGGATGGGTGAGTGGGTGGGTGGATGGATGGATAGATGGACAGCCTCATCACGGGGTGGCTGTGGAGGAAGCTGCCATACCCATAGCATCCAGATGCTGTTACTTTGATTCCACTGGGAATGCAAAGAACAGACAGCTGGCTTTCTGCACCTGGAGTTCCTTCTTAAATCCAAGGCCACCAAAGAAGGCTCCCCCATGAACCATTTGGTTAGATTTTGGATCTGTGGGATTCCACAAAGCTCCAGGTGGCCTCAAAGAGGAGGTGTGGCCTTCACAGTCCCACCTGAGGGAGCTGTCACCAAGCCTGTGGTCACTTATTACCTCATGGAGCCACAGAAAAATTCTGAAAGTGGGTGGATAAGTCCTGTCATGCCTGTTGTACAGATGAGAAGAGGGATCAGAAAACTCCAAATTCACACAGCCTGTGAGAGGCAAAGCCAATTCTAACCACGAGAGTCTGATCCCCAAGATAGGGCTATTTGCTCCTGGACGCAGGAGATCTGGGTTTGCTGAATAAGAATTCTGGGTTT
This sequence comes from Mesoplodon densirostris, assembly GCF_025265405.1. Taxonomy (NCBI): domain Eukaryota; kingdom Metazoa; phylum Chordata; class Mammalia; order Artiodactyla; family Ziphiidae; genus Mesoplodon; species Mesoplodon densirostris. The sequence goes on along the minus strand of NC_082666.1, from coordinate 25,190,877 downwards.
ACACATTGAAAGAAAACTTCAAACAGAAAATAAATAAAAGGCACAAAACAGAACTGAGAGGAAAAACATAAATAAATAAAAAAAACAACCCAGCCAGGACAATAGCTAGTTATCGTTAGGAAGCACGAGGCCAGGAGAACACTGGGGCAGCAGCTGTTCCAGGCGTGCCTCCTGCTTCTCACAGCTGCCCTGCACCGCCCGGAGGGTGGATAACCAGCCTCTGAACCCAGAGCCGAGCCAGGACACCTGGGCAGAGCCCAGCTCTCCTGTCCACACCCTGCCTGGGTTCAACTCTCACCCAGACCCCTGCACCCGCCCCCCCCATCACCAGTCTAACCCCCTCAAGTCCACTCTGCCCTCAGCTGTCACGTCACACTGAAGAGGCCCACCCAGTCGCCATTGCTCACAGCGAGGGGCCTCTCCCTGGGGTGGTTGTAAGACCTCCAGGAGGGGACCCCGCCCCACTTCTCTGCCTGCTCTTTCAGGTCTCCCCAGCCAAACTGTTGACATTTCTGCACATGTGCCGAGGCTGCACCATGCCTTCGCCTGTGCTGGGCCGTCCGCCCAGAATGCCCTTTCTTCCATCTCTTCCTAGTAAACAGCCAACTACTTATCTTCCTGTCAAGACTCAGCTCCCACATCATCTCCATTCTGTAGCCTTTCCTGACCCCATCTGGCGGAACTGCACTCGGCCCCCTGCTTCCTGCTCAGGCCTCCCTGGGCCTGATGTTCTCACACCACCTGGACCCCATCGCTAGAGGCACTTTGCATAGTGATGAAGGCACAGGCTTCAGGGCTAGGCAGATCTGGGTTCAAATCTGTCCAGCTTTGCTACTTACTAGCTATAAAAGCCACTTAACCCCTAAAAAAATGTTCCCTCACCCCGTAAAATGGGAGTAATCTTCTCTACCCATGAGACTCTTAGATCAAGTGAGAAAAATCTCTATTAAAGTGCTCAGCTCATGGTAAGCATTCAGTAAATGTGCTTGCTACTGCCTTTAAAAAAAAAAAAAAAAAAAACATGGCTAGTGTGTAAGTTCCCTGAGGACAGGCACTGTGTCTTGCTGATCTTTGAATCACTGGTGCCCCACACCAGGCCTGACAGTTGGAAGGTGATTATCAGTGATGATGCCCATCATTAATGAGGACGAATGAAGGAAGGATGGTGATGAATGGATGAAGAATGAATGAATGGATTGGGTGGGGAGCAAGAGACAGGACTGCTGCTGTTACTAACACCTCTGATAAGCTGTTACCCTTTGGCTTCCATAATGACTTGGCTAAGATGCACGGTGAGAAGGTGCCATTTTGGGGGAAGACAAGGTGGAATAAGAGATGTTGATTTTCTGAAGTTGTTTCTACACAAACTAGTGATTATAGTAGTCACATAACCTTTGATCCAAATCTAGCGCCCTTGCTTAGTGCCCAAAGAGGAGCTTATTTCCACCAGGAACTCATGGGCACTCACAGCTCTTGTGTTCGGGATCCAGACGGTGCCTAATGCAGCCCAGGCTATGTGGGGGGAGGGGGGAGGAGGATGGGAAGTGGGAGGAAAAATTTCCAGGTGTTGAGCTTTTACTGCTGGAAGCAAGAGATGGTGTTACTGTATCACCTTGAGTCTGCTTTTGCCCTGGCTTTTGGCCCTTGAGGCCACTCTTACAAGTGTTACTTTGCATGTAAGTGCTTAATGCTTTACATTAACCAAGCCAGCAGGTTTCTAGCTGTTTTTAAACCTGACAGTTCCCTCTACTGCTTAGATGATTCAGACTCTTTTTATCCATGGAATGTTTCCAAACACATTTGAACTTGCTAGCAGAGTTTTTTAAACAGATGTGCAGGGGAGTTCTCAATCCCTGCCACCACATCTGCCCATCCTCTGCCTGTCTCCTGGGAACGGAGGCATAACCTAGGTTGGCACCCGTGGCACAGCTGTGGTGGGGTCATTGTGACCCCTGGTGGGCCTCCCAGGTTTGGCCACTCTTGAACATCTGACCGATTCCACACTGGAGGGAAAAGCTTCAAAGTGTCACAGTTCCACAGCAGAGCCCTGACCTGAAATAGCAGCTGAGAAAAAAGGGATCTGCAAGAAACGAGAAGTGGGCAGGTGAGGAAAGGGTGTCCCTGCATCTTTCCTCCCAACCAGCCTGTACCTGGTAAATCAGGACAATTTTGCCACCATCCATAAAGATGAGTTTGCTCTGAGGCCCTCAGGTCTCCCCCATGTGCCCTTGAAGAATGAGCAGGGACATCTCTACAGTCACACAGTGGGATGGAATCCCACAGTTTCTGTCCAGTCCTGGCACAGCAGGGAGGCGAAGGCATGCCAGTAGCTTCCGCCTCCCACAGTAAGTCTTATGAAAATGGAAAACCAGAAAGAGCTTTTATAGCATAATGACCTTGAGGCAGAAAATCCGCAGCCAGAGCACATATATGTCTCCACAGAATTGACAGGCAAGGTTTCCACCCTGTTGAGGGGTGGCCATTATCATGTGTTAGAGCAGAGTCCTTGAGAGCCCAAGCCAAGTTCCTCACCCCAAAGGCAACCAATGGTACCTACTCACAGCACCCAGCCCTGCACCTCCTAAGCCACTGGTACCTTTGGGGAATAAATGGCAATGGGTTTTCAACATGGTAATTAGACCAAATTCTAGTCTTCTGATGGCGATTAAATGCATCACAAATCCCTTATTGATTCTGTTTAGAGAAAGAAATAAGTCCTGGCTTAGGCTCCCTACTGGCCAACCGCTAGAGCCCGCTCACCCAGTGACGTGTCCTGCACAGTTTGTGCACAGGTGGCGGATGTCAAGGGCATCCAGGCAAGGATGTTCTCGGGGACTGACTGTGCACTGAGTTCAGCTGATGCCTTTTCCTTGATCTTCTAGGATCCGAACCACCAAAAGACAAGACCATCGTCCTGGAGCAGCTTCGTAAGATCTCCCTACCTCTCTACAGCATCCTCTCCGCCCTTACCATCCTGGGAATGATCATGGCCAGCGCTTTTCTCTTCTTCAACATCAAGAATCGGAATCAGAAGTAAGTCACTCATGCCCTCCTCTTGGATAGTGCTTTCTGGATAGACAAGCCTCATAGACAAAGTGTAGGAGCATCACATAACACGTTCTCCAGGGGCACAGAAGAAGTTACTAGGGCAGTTTTCCAAAGTGTGCCGCTTAGTCACTGGGATGTCATTAGATGTTTCACGTGAGTGAGTGTGTGCGCGAGCACGCGCGCACACACACACACACACACACAGAGGCAGGAGTGCTGCTTGCACAGCAAGTCTGGCTTAAACAAAATTGAAGGGTCCAAGTCCACAGGTCTTCTTGGAATTTTGGCCATGCATGTGCACTGTGTGGTGGTCCAGGAGGAGAAATATAGAAGCAGAATTCCCCAAACGTCTTTGCCCCACCCACCAGCATCTTCAGGAAGCACTGCCAGAGGGAGATCGCTGAGTTCAGTAAGGGCACTTCCCATCCATACAGCATATCACAGCCCAGGAAGCGCCTCCTTCATCATCTCGGTTGATCCTCGAATAACGACCGCAGTTGCACATGAGAGCGCTGGCTCGATGTCGGAGGGCTGGGAGGCCCTGTCCGAGGCCGCACTGCTGCGTGTAGCAGAGCCTATCCCCCGGGTTTCTGGCCTTGATCCCTTTTCCCCCACGCGTGCCCTTCCCTCTCCAGAGGAGAGCAACTCGCTTTCCGAGTTATTCCGGCCAGCCATGGGTTGTATGGGCCACCGCCCCAGGCGGTGGTGTTTGCTGAGCACAGCCAGCTTCTTTGGTTTCCGTAGCAAATCCCTGAACCCTGCTCCCTGCCTTGTTGTGGGAGTGGCTGAGCAGGGCTCAGAGTGTGGGCCTTCGCCGGGGGAGCAGCCTCGGTGCCCCCGACAGGCGGCGCGGCTCTGCTGTAGTGCCCAGAAGGCACACAGGGCAACCTCCTGGGCTGCAGGGACAAGCGCAATCCCAAGAGAAGAGGTTTCTCTCTCTCCCCGCTTGCCAAGGAGGAACTTGGCAGCTCTAGAGCTTTTGTTGTCGTTTTGGGGTTTGTTTTCTTTTTGGTTTTGGTAGCAGCTACTTAGGTTAAACCTGTTTGCTGAAGAACAAAAAGTTGTATTCACCTGTTGTTTTATTTATCACCAATAACACATATATTGCCTCAAAAAAAATCTGAAGCAACTCTGATCTACTCCGTACAAGCCTTAAATGATGACCATGCATGTTAGCACTCGACACAAGGCCCTGGGCACGTGGTCAGCTCTTAATGTTAGATTCCCTTCCTGCAAGCTGCAGTAGCTTTTGCCATAACAGCAAGTTGTCCCTGTCGTTAAGACTATACTCCTTTAATTCCTAACTACCCCCTCTTGGCCTCCTGGGGGGAAATTACCATTACTCTTTCCAATAGGCTGGCTTCCGTGTGAATTTTTTTTCCAATAAATTTATTTATTTATGTATTTATGTATTTATTTATTTATTTTTGCTGTACGCGGGCCTCTCACTGCTGTGGCCTCTCCCATTGCGGAGCACAGGCTCCGGACGCGCAGGCTCAGCGGCCATGGCTCACGGGCCCAGCCGCTCCGCGGCATGTGGGATCCTCCCAGACCGGGGCACGAACCGTGTCCCCTGCCTCGGCAGGCGGACTCTCAACCACTGCGCCATCAGGGAAGCCCCGTATTTATTTATTTTTGGCTGTGTTGGGTCTTCGTTGCTGTGCGCGGGCTTTCTCTAGTTGGGGAGAGCGGGGGCCGCTCCTTGCTGTGGTGCGTGGACTTCTCACTGCTGTGGCCTCCCTTTGTTGCGGAGCACAGGCTCCAGGCACGCGGGCCTCAGTAGCTGCAGATGCAGGCTCAGTAGTTGTGGCTCGCGGGCTTCAGAGCACAGGCTCAGCAGCTGTGGCGCACGGGCCTAGTTGCTCTGAGGCACATGGGATCTTCCCGGACCAGGGCTCGAACACTTGTCCCCTGCATTGGCAGGTGGATTCTTAACCACTGCACCACCAGGGAAGTCCCTGTGTAAATTTTTTGACTGGCTTTTCAGATTAAAAAATCTACAAAGAGATAGGAAATAAACGTCACTGTGGTTTCAAATCCCCCTCTCTTCTATCTTCCTTAATGCTACTCATCCTTTAAGGTCTCCCCCATCCAGGAAGCCTGCCTCAGTTCTGGCCTCTCCCCTCCTTGCTTCCTATGGTAATAAGAATGAAGGGGCCTTAGCGGTTCATGGTTTACAAAAGGACCTTCAGGGACCCAGTCCCCTCTCAGCTTCACATGTGTCCTAGGCAGTGGTATATGTGCTTTTATAGGTGATGAAACTCAGTCGGCTAATTGACTTGCCAAGGGTGTACCTCATGAGGTTGCAGGGGCGCTTGCTGGACTCAGGGCTTCCAATTCAAGAGCCCATGAGGGGTCCACAATTTACAGCCGGCTTTTTATCTCTCTACTACTTTGACACTGAATTTTTAAATGTGGAAGGATTAATAGAACTGCAGAATGCAAAAGAAAATGCTCAGGGAACAACTGACCATAATTACAATCTGCAAAAGAGCACCTGGACCATGGGGGCACCTGAAAACCCAAGACATTCTGAACAGATTGTGCTGGGGGAGCCAGACACATCTGAGAGTAAATTCCAGCTGGCTGATGGTTTCACACAGCCTGGTGAAGACAGGGGCAGGATGGGGATGGGGACTGCATTGTCCATCTCCATCACCTGGTACTGGGAGGTATCATGCGTGTGGCCCTCTTTGTGCTCAGGACAGTGTGAGCTTCCGGCAGCCAAAGTGGATGCTCGCTTACCAGCTGAGGACCACAATTCCGAGCAGCCCTGAATTCTCACCGGTACGGTCTCTCCTAGACCACTCAGCACGGGAATGTGTGGTGTGGCCATCTCTCCCATCACTGTGGAAGGTTGCTGAACTTAGATTAGAATTCTCTAGATTTGGCTGTCTTCCCAGCCCCAGCCAAAAAAAAAACTGTTGACTTAACATCTTTGTGTAAACTAAAAATGAATGGTAGAAGAAGCCGGCAATACAAGCTGTCCCCAGAGAAGTGATAGGTGAACTTGACTGAGAAGACAGGAAAATCAACAACTAGAAATCGATAGCATCGCAGTCCTATAGTGAGGGGGAAACAGCCCGTCAGAGGCAACACAGCCTTGGGGAGGGGGCAGTGAAAGAAACCAGGGTCTCCATTTTTCTCTCCCTCTCTAGCCTTGGTGACAAGATACACATTCAGAAAATATTTGCTGCAGGAGTAGCTAAATTAACAGTTCTGCTAACTATAGTATCTCTTTCTTTCGTCAGGCTGATAAAGATGTCAAGTCCGTATATGAACAACCTTATCATCCTCGGAGGAATGCTCTCCTATGCATCCATCTTTCTCTTTGGCCTGGATGGGTCCTTTGTCTCTGAAAAGACCTTCGAAACCCTTTGCACCGTAAGTCATTCTGCACATTCCAGTGGTTTGTGATACAAGGTTTTCTTGGTGACCACAATCACCAAAAACACAGATACAAACCCAGAACTGCATGAAAACACATGAACAGGCAGCAGACAACTTGTTCAGCCATTCAAACCGTTCAACAGGGCAGTGTGGTATAGCTTTCAGACCAGAATGGACTTAAGTATTGCCTGTAAAATTAAGATCGTGGATTTAACAGGCTGTTGCTAGAAGACAGCCCACTGAGAATGATTGAATAACCTAGAAAAGCAAGGGAGAAAAATGCCCACCCAGGCACTGTGCCTGGGGTCAGAGTCAGGGCTGTGTAAGAAGGAACAAGGCTAACCATCAACCTTGACAGCCATCACAGAATATAAGGAGAGATGTTTGTGTGGATGACTTTTGAGTTGTACAGAAAAGATCGTTCTCCTTATTCTCTATTTAACAGCAGTGTTTCTCAACCCTTTTTTTGCTAATTGCCCCCATAAGGAGCCTTTTTAGGCTTTTTTTTCTACTTATCCCTTCTTGAAATTTCAATACCAAAGATACACTGTATTTCTGTTTATGTACTGTATATATACCTATAGTTTCTATATAAAAGAGTAATATTTTTTCAGATTCAGGAACCAGTGTTGTCCCCCTTGGGCACTATATCACCCCCGTTGAGAATGCGTATATTTAAGGAAGCCCAAAACAGTGTAATTTATTTACTATATTTTAGCAATGTTATTTTGAAAATTAATTAACATGTTTAGAAATGTCGTTGCCTAGTTATTGTTGTTATTAGTTGTTTTTCTTCTTAAGGAGTTTGTACATTAGCAGTTAGCAATTGTGTAGAACTCAGTTGAAAGTATCATTGGCTTACTTTTTAGGATGAGGATGGCCAGTTGGGATTTATTTCTGGACATTACTGTGATCTCTCAAAACTGAGTTAGACATGCAGTAATTCATCCAATTCCCCGCCTGGAGGACCCGAGCTAGAAGGGATGGTCAAAGGATCAGTGTTGACCAGATTAATCCAAAAGCAACTCTTTTGTTGTTGCTGTTTTCTATTAAGGTGTTAAGAGCAATGTATGCCCTTTTTTGGAAAGCAGTCTCTTTTAGATTATATTTGGGGCTCTATAGTCTCAGTGTCGCCCACTACTGGACGATCCTAAAGTAAAGGTTGTCAGTGAGGATTAAACAAGTGGAGGACCCCTTAAATGTGCTGCAGGTCACCACCCACACCTTGGACTTTCAGGACCGCATCGGGTCTGTCAACTTTAAAAAAATGTGCAACGTGAGAATCGTGAGTTACGTTTTATTTGGGACAAAATGAGGACTATAGCGCAGGAGACGGCATCTCAGATAGCTCTGAGAAACTGCTCCAAAGAGGCAGCGGGGAAGGTCAGTATAGATGTGATTTTGGTGAAGGGGGGGAGTACGTGCAATCAAGCACAGATTTTTGCAGAAGGTCACTGCTAGTCACGAGGAGCAGACGTCACCATGACGGATTTTAGTGCTTTTCTAGATACGAGGAGATATAAGAATTGGACTCATAAAATTGGCTCCTAAAAATATCTAACTATCTGAAGACCTGTTCTGCCAGTTCTTCCCAGAGCACAGAGTGCCTCATTCCTGCTGTCCACCCTGAGCTCCTTTCAGGGGGTATTGAAAGTCAGCAGCTGCAGCAGCACATGATTTAATCCTTGTAGAGGTAGACGGCAAGTGCCAATTTGTAGTTGACAGATCCCCAGACTCTGGGACAGCCCGTGGACTGGAGGGAAGTCCCTGGAGCACGTGGTGATGCTCCCCTGATTCCTGCAGATGATGATATCGGACTGACTCTTGTTAATAGCCAGCTTCAGCATGAATTGTCAAGCAAATGAGATGTCCCCAGAACTCGTACTTTGTTTGAAAGGTTCCACTTGAGAAGTGCGTGGTCAAGTCCCCAATACCCCAGGGGGTCCCTGGGGTGCTCAGGCATCCTTCCTCTCAGGGGTGGACCTGGAGGGCAGTCAGGCCCCACGTGCTCCGGAGCTCACCTGATTCAAGCTTCCTACCCAGAGTTTTTTATTCTGCCCCGTTTCACTCTGCCCTTCTGGGGATTAAGGAGGTGAAGTCGAGTCACAAGTCCCCCACGTGCCTGGCATCAGAGTGCTGGAGTCAGCTTCCCAAGAAGCTGAGCCGCTCAAAAGTCCCTGTGGGTCTGGGTTAGCAGTTTGTGCCCTCCGAAGTGTGACCCTCTGGCACAAGGATGGTGACCGCAGCTTGTGTCTTGCTCACTAGGGATGGTGTGAAGCGCATGAGGTCCCCTTCAGTTCTGCATCAGCATGACTTCTGTGCCCTGTGGGGCCTTGTGAGCTCATGGGTGCCATGTGTGTCTGTGGTCAGCTTTCCTGGGCGGTAGTGTGGCCCGAGGGAGGGGCTGCTCCCAAGGCACCCTGAAGAAGCTAAGCGAGGGGTTTCCTTCTTCCCTCTGTCCCTGGGGACACCCTCCCCAAGTTTGAGGAGACCATGACAACGGCAATAATGAAAATGGTTCCAGGGGCCGGTTTGGTGACTTCTCATTTACATGGCACTCTGATCTTTTGGTGGCTCCCCGAGAGCTGAGGGGCCCATCTTGATCTCCTGGCCGAGAATCACGGGGGCAGAGCTCCACTTGGGTCCCTCCCGGCTCCTTGTCGCCGGCTCCTGCCACCTGGGAATGCATCCACTGGCCCGAGGTCCAGTCTTGGGTGCAGAGACATGAGGCCCAGCCCTTGGAGAGTCTCTCCCTCCCAGAAGGGAGTTCCTGCCATCTCACCATGCTCCCGAGCCAAAGGCCGTCAGAGCACAGGTGCTTCCTGGAGTTTGCCCCGAATCCTACAGACACCGGGTGATGCAGGCTAGGGAGCCCAAACGAGGACATCCCCACACCCGGGTGTTTTCTCTTAATGAAGGCTGACATTCTGTTCTGGGAGTCGCGCTCATTTGCGTGAGGGGAAGGTTGTCCTGGGAAGCCTGGCAAGGCAGTATGAATAAATCATAAAGAGCTTTACAAATCAGCATTAGCTGGAACATGAGGGCTCTGAAGATGTTAGGGCCTGGTTCTCCCCACCCTGAGGATTCATTTATTTGCAGTCAGAGCTGTTTCAGAGGCTCTGCAAGGGGAAGCCCACATTCGTGACTGTGGGGAAAAGGCATAGATTAACTAGTGTGGATTGAATTGGGTCAGCACAAATGTGTGCATGGCTAGGACCAGGGTCACTTATTTAATCATCCCCAATATTGCTCAGGAAGGGGAACCAAAAGCTCTTAAATTTAGAGCCTAAGTGCACCCCAATGGGTGCAATTTGGGTTGTCCTCCACCTGCTATTCCAGAGGGGTTGGCTCCTTTGTTTCACTTGGTGCCTTGGATTGTGTTCTTTCTGGGCCTAGGAGGCCCCCAGTGCGGTGAGCACAGGTCTTCAACAGCCTAGGTTTGACTCTCGCCCCCTACACATACTACCTCTGGACTGTGGAAGTAACTTAGCCTCTCTGGGCCTCAGTTTTGTTGTCTGTGAAATGAGCACAAAAAACCCCTATGCAGGACTGTGGTGTGGGCTAAATGAGACAATTCAGAGGAGCCGCCTGGAGTGTAAGGCAAGTAACAGGGGAGTGGGCAACTTTCTCCCTGCCACGGTATAATCTCCTGGTGTCCCACACTGTTTCTGTAGGAAATCTTACAGGACAAGGGACAAGGTGGATCACGAAGCCAGCTTCAGATGTGGAGCAAGAGAAGGCACAGTTCAGTCTGTTCTGCTGCCATATGAATGCCACTTTTTTCCCTTTTAGTTTTCAATATAGAAACTAAACAGTGATAAACAGTAAACATCACCTCAGGAAGAAACCTGTGACGATCACGGGATTATGCCTCTCTAGGGGCTGTGCCTCTGCTCAGAAGGGCCGTTATAACTCAGACAGCGGGGTGGGTACATGTGTGAGCATGTGTACACACACTCACACACACACACAGAGCTAGGGAAGCAGTCACACTCAGTTCCCATCCCCCGCTCCCTCTGACCCTTTCTAGCATCTTCCCAGCCTAGTTCCAGCGAGTCTTGCAAACAGCTCACAGCTACACCGTGCTGTCTCCCTGGACACTGAGTGGGTAGTGTAATCACCATAGCAACATGGCCCCTGTGGGCACGAAGCTGCCTATGAGGACAGTGCTGGGCGTGGGCCAGAGCCCCCATGCCAGGGAGATGGGAGGGCCCTCACACTCACTTTACGCAGCTCAGGAATCCCAGCCCCTGGCAGCCCAGAGAGGAAGCGAGGTGGGTGGGGAAGAGAAAAGGTGCTTGCCTTCCTTGTGGAATCCTAGGCAGAAACCCCCGCACGAGCGTGGAGGGGTAAGAAGGGACTCTGCAGTGAGGACGAGAAGACTCAGGTGGGCCTTTGATCCAGTGCAGGTCTCAACAGCTCCAGGGGCGTTCAGGGCATTCCTGGGCGTGGAGGTGGTCAGCAGTGCCGTGTGAGCTCCCCAAGCCTGTGCCCTCATAAAATTCAGCGTTCTCTGCTGTGATTTACCTTGGGCCAGCCGCCAGGTGCAGCCTTTCCTTCAAATCCCCATAACCACCTGACAAGGCAGGGTTCACTGTCCCCGCTTCACAGGAGAGAAAACCGAAACTCTTGTCATAATGGCTAGGTGGCAGGACCAAAGTATGGAACTAGCTCTGTCGTACTATAAAGATGTCTGGGGCTTCCCTGGTGGCGCAGTGGTTGAGAGTCCGCCTGCTGATGCAGGGGATACAGGTTCGTGCCCCAGTCTGGGAGGATCCCACATGCCGCGGAGCGGCTGGGCCCGTGAGCCATGGCCGCTGAGCCTGCGCGTCCGGAGCCTGTGCTCCGCAACGGGAGAGGCCACAACAGCGAGAGGCCCACATACCGAAAAAAAAAAAAAGATGTCTGAGACATTTCATTCATTTTTTAAAGAAATATTTTGATTTTTTTGTTAGCTGGTTTATACCAGGAAAAACAGGTCAACTAAATTCTTAGGAATGTGGGCAATATTTATCTCAACCAAAATTTTTGTCTGTTCAGATTTTTTTTAATTGGAATATACAGTCGTCCCTTGGTATCCGCAGGGGATTGGTTACAGGAAACCCCACAGATACCAAAATCTGAGGATCTCCAAGTCCCTTATATAAAATGATATAATATTTGCATAGGTTATAAGCAATCCTCCCATATACTTTAAATCATCTCTAGATTACTCATAATACCTAATACAATGCAAATGCTATGTAAATAGTTGTAAATCCAATGTAAATGCTATGTAAATAGTTGCTGGTGTGGCAAGTTCAAGTTTTGGGTTTTGGAACTTTCTGGAATCTTTTAAAAAATATTTTCAATTTGCTCCCCGTTGGTTGAATCCGTAGATGTGGAACCCACAGAAATGGAGACCTACTGTAATTCACATACCATAAAATTCACCCTGTTAAGGTGTATAATTCAGTCATTTTAGTATATTTATTCATTCATTTTTGATACATCCCCAAAGTATATCATAGTGCCTGGCATATAAGAGAATTTCAGTCAGAATACTTGCATTCAAATCCTTAGCTACACTACTTCCCTGCTGTGTGACTTGAAGTTAGTTAACATCTCTGAGCTTTAGTTTACTCCTCTGTAAAATGGGCATACTCGTAGGATTGTGAGGGTTAAATGAGATAGTGCATGTAAAGCACTTAGTGCCTGCCACATAACAAGATTCAGTAAATGCTAGCCATTATCACTATGTATGAATGAATGAATGAGTGAATGATGGGACTATGTCTGAATAACTGTGTTCACCTCTGGACACAGCTAAGAGAGATACTAATAAAGCAGAGCAAACTTGGCATGAAGAAGAGGCTGGAAGACTGGGGTTGATGCTGGTTGATTGCGTGTAGGTATGTCCATGGCAACTTCCAGCTTTACGTGTCCTTGCTCTGCTAGATCTGGGTCGGGGACCGACTCAGGGCCTAAGTCAAAGCCAAGCTGCTGTACCTCAGCCACCTTGAGTGCTGAAAGAGGCCTCAGGGCAGGCTGCGAGGGAGGTAAGAATGACACAGGTGGGATCTCCTGGACATGAGTCCCCAGTCACAGGACTCTGATATGAGAACTAGGAGAAGCCAGTTCAGCCCAGGGCTGCTCTGATGGCAGCACCGAGGAGCATGGCTCAGCTTTATCTCCCAGCTGCCTCCACTTGCTGAGATTCCTGACTCCTTTATTTATTTTTTTACCTTTTTTTAGAGTACATATACACATACACATTTCATAAGCATATAGCTCAATGAATTTTCGTAAACTGGATTCAGCTGTGAATCCAGATCAAGAAACAGGCCATTACCAGCATCCCAGAAGCCCTTCCTACTGGCTTCCAGTTACTATCTGCAGCCCCCTCCCAAGAGTAACCACCGCCCTGACTTCTGCCCACACAGACAGTGCTGCTCAAAGGGCACGTGAATCACCTGGAGATCTTGGTGAATGCCGATTTCGGCTCAGTAGGTCTGGGGTGGCCGGAGGTGCCGCAGCTCTAACAAGCTCCGAGGTGATGCTGATGCTGCATCCACAGACCACACTTAGAGCAGTGAGGTCAAGATTAGAACCCATGCTTATTTTTGAGTTTGTCTCTTGGAGACTGATGATATAAGGAAATGGAAGCACCAGAAACCCTGTCCCGTGAGAATCAGCAAGGCCTGTTTGGGCCAGTTAAGAAAGGCGATCCTAGCCCTCCACCCTGGAATCTCAGGAAGCAGGGCCATCCCATCACAGGATGGAGTGCTGGGTTCTGGATCCTGAAGCATGCTCTCAGCCACCCACCCTGCTCACAAGAGGTATATGAATGAGCTCCGGATAGGCAGCAGCTGGGAAGGGATGGAATAGTGGGGGTCTGGATACTGAATTTGGAAGCACAACGTCCTCTTCCAGCCCTCTTCCAGCCCTCCCAGAGATGCTAGGATCTTATAACTCTGACTCAAAAGGCAAAGGCTACCTGGGAACACCCAACTGGCCTCCCAGTAAGTTCAAGAGTGGTAGGAATTAGTGATGTTTTCAAGTAAAAGGCCATAAATGTCTGTGATATTTTTTTGCTTGGCGATTTTTTTTTCTTTGAGACAGTTGAGAGATAATCTGATGTAAAAATGTGGTTTGGGGGCTATTTCAGCATGTGATCCCATGTTGTTGTGGCTGGCCATATGGTAAAGTGCTTTGTGATTTCAGAAGGTAGCTGGAAAGCTGGCCCAGGGGCTGCCCACAGGGTTTGATGGTGACCTTTCCTGGCAGATTTAGATCAACTTAGGGATGTGGCTGAAGGAACTGGTGTTGGCAAGGCCTGTTTGGGCCAGTTAGGGTCCTGGACAGGCCACAGCCTCCCCACCCCCATCTCCTTTGTTCTTAGCCATCCAGGGTCTTCAGTTGTGAAGGGCTCCCTAGACCTCTGGCTTGCAGAGGAGGGGGCTGAGGAGGGTGCCAGGGGTGCCCCAGACCCTCCAGCAAATGTACAGATGATGTCCCCCCATCCCACACACCCTCATGTGGATTACTGCAAGCCCCAGCCCTTGTCTTATAATTCATTCATGTGGTAACATTTCCCAGGTACCTACAATGTGTGCGGGTCTGCAGGCACAGAGCTGGACACAGATCACTGCCCTTGGGGAGTTACCATAGATGGGAAGATGTAGTTAAACAAATAACTCCCATTTGGTGTGTTGTGTGCTCTGATGGAGACAGGCCTAGGGGAGGGAGTGGAGGGACCAATCAGGGAAGGCTTAGAATTGTCGACCCCTCAGAAGGAGCTGCAGTTATTAATGGAAGTCCTGAAAGATGCCTCCTATTTGCTCACAGAGTTCCTAGCAGCTGCAGTCTCAGTGGCACATCCATCTCTCCTTCTGATTCCAGTGGTGGAATGGCTGGAAGAAGGACCTCAGTCCTTGTCTTCTTTGAAGAAAGAATTCAGCAAAGAGACCAAGATTGTGAAATAGAGACTGTTTATTAGAAGCAAAGTACATGTGGAGGAGCACACAGGCGAACTTGGAGCGTGTTGTACACAATAGGGGCGGCTTAGGTTGCTTATATGGGGGCAGTTTTCCAGTTGTCTCTGGCCAATCATCTCGCTTGTGCCCATATTTGATCTGACACTGGGCCCTTCCTGGTGTGCCCACACATCTCTCAGCCAAGATGGATTCCAGCACAAAGAGGTTGGCAGGACATATTACGGGCCGGCACTTCCTCCCTCCTTTCGTCCCTCCCCTAGACTGAGGACCCCTTCTGTGCATGTGCCAGACTGGGAAATCCTACTGATCACAAGAATGAAGACGTTGTGATCACTTTGCCTTTCACCTCATCCGGGCCCAGTGCTCCAGCTGGTCTCTTATCTTGAAGTATCAGCAGGAGACCAGTTGCAGCTGCTCAGCCTGGGGCCTATACACCTCCTACCTCACTTCCTCTCCTGCCTCCACACCCACTCATCCACACCTTCAGTCCACAGAGCTGCATGGAGGTGCACATCAGCCCTCTCCCCAGCACACACCCACACCCCCTACTACCACTGCCCATCTCGAGCATGCTGTGCTTCCAGAAAGCTCCCTAACCTCCAGTCACTGAGGTACCTGCGAGGGTTGTGTGGGGAAGGGGAAGAAGGGCCTCCTCCCTGTTTCGTTGCCTGAGCCAAGACCACCAAGTACGGTTATGCATTTTGTGCACTGCACAAGGGTGTTGGCGTCAGGAGTGGGCGGGAACCGAATATAGCCTGCGATCTGCTCTCTGAGTTGAGTTCTTCAGCTGATAGGGTCTTAAGGAGGTGGGGGCCTTTCAAACGGGCCTTGAAGGGGGGGTGCCTGTTGGAAACTCCTCCTCCTAGAGTGGGCGGCTTCCTCTGATTTGCCCCAGATCTCCTAAGATGCCCCACTGGCCCTAACTTGTGTCCCAAAGTACCCTTGTTTGTGCCCAGAATCTCCTGTGGGCCCTTGAATTGTTCCCCCAGAAAGTTTTTGCTGTACTCTAAACTCTAGAAGGCGTTTTCTATGCAGATCTTACTTAAAGGACCCTGGGTAAGACAGAGTCTTCTGGAGCTGTTTCTGGAGCACGCTCTTCAGAGGCATATTGCCTTGGGAAACACTCTGAATCTCTTCACCACCTCTCCCTCCAGAAAGACGGGCAGGCCCTGGAGATCCCAGGCTGAAGTCTCGCCGTTCAGCTCCAGACTGTAACGCCTCAGGGTAACGGAGGTCTGGGGCTTGCTTTTAGATAGTCTGGGTCTCCCTTGCCTGCCTTCTCACTATTGATCATCTGGGGTGAAGAGTCAGAATGAAACAAAAGGCCCTTTTTCGAACCTTTCTGGACAGCAGGAAAACGGCTCAGCCCCAACATCCAGCCAGCCGACAAGGCTTCCTCCAACCCAGTCATCATCAGAACAGACCTGCAAGAGAGGCTGTGTGTTCCTCTTCCTGCTGATCCCCAAAAGAGCCGTGAAAGCCCTTCACTCTGGCAAGCAGGCCTTCCCAAAATCAATTGAATGAGCAGCTAAGCAGAATTGTTCCAGGTGTAGATTTTTCTTCCATCTGGAGATGTGCTCTAATTGCTTTTTCCTTTTTCATAGTTCAGACTGAGATGGGCATTGCCTGCCTAAAATTCCTCTTCCCCATGGTTGCATGTCAGGTTGTGTGCAGAGGGGGCCAGGGGCTTTATGGCTAAGGAGAAAAAAGGAAAGACATTAACATTAGAATAAATGTGTTTAAGACTTTGGGAGAGAGAGTGAAGTAGCTGTTTGTCTTATGTTGATGAGTCAGTAGAGACTTGTATTAGAGGTGATGTAATCATTAGAGAAAACAGAATCATTTGAGTCCTGCAGAACCTTCTAGTTTATTTGGCATCATAGAGCCACCCAGAAGGGAGATACTTGGGATGTCATCAAATGAAACTTCCCTCAGTGCAGGAAGTGCCCCTATAGCACCCTGAAATGGGGTCCTCCAAGCTCTGCTTGAATCCATGGAGTGATGGGGAGGTCACTACCTTACAGACAGCATATTTCGTTGCGAGGAAGGGACCACTGAGGCCATAAGCTGAGCCTCTTTTGCCATCTAGTTCTCCAGTTCTGTCTGCAGTCTTCCTTTCATGTGCTTGCTCAAGCTCAGCTTGCACATTTTTGGTGACAAAGATCTCATTACCACCTAAGCGGGCCCACCCAGCCCAATCACCCCCTCAGTGCTGGATCCAGAGATTTAAAGGTGGGCAGTGTAGGCCCTGCACCATCTCGTGGGAGAGGCAGGCAAGTAATCAAGTGGACATCATCTCAGAAACACGCATGAGGACAGAAATCTCAGGGAGGAGGCGGCTGTGACCTCCTTGCAAGCTCTGGGAGGGCTTCTCAGAGGAGGTGGCCCACGACTATGGATTTTGGAGGACAAAGGAGAATCGGTGAAGAGCTTAGAGAGGATGGCATTATGAGTGGAGGAAATAGCCAGTGCCAGGCCCGCAGCGTGAGCCAGTGTGATGTGTGCGGACGTTTAAGCAGTGTGGAATTGCTTGGGTGTGAAATGCTATGTGGGCAGTGGCTGGAGAGATGTGGGTGGTGGGTGCCACACCCTGCCAAGAATCTGGAGTTTAACCTGCGGGCTCAATGGGGCAGTAAAGGGTTTAAACTCAAGGAGACTTGCTTAGATTTGCACTGGAGAACAGTCCCTCTTGGAGGTGTTTGATGGATGAGCAGCAGGTGAGGAGAGAGGCAGGAGACCAGCTGGAGGCTCCTGCAGTGGTCCAGTGAGCAGTGATAAGGAACTCGTGGACAAAAATCAGATATTGATTAAAAACCTCAGCCCTTTACATACCTTCTTTCATCTCATCCACACAACCACTCCACGAAGTCAGAGGCATTAGTTACCCCCATTTCACAGATGAGGAAACTGAGGCTCAAGGAGGTTACGTGACCTGCCCAGGTTCACGTAGATAGTGACAAAGCCAGGACTTGAACTCCTGTCAGTCTGGCTCCAGAGTCCCTGCTCGTAATGACTAATCTGGATGACACCACAGGAACAGAGAGGAGGGGTGTACTAACAAGAGACATGGGAGTAAGATGGTCATCAGGCATAGCCCTGGCAGCAAACAGAGCCCACCCCGGTGCTTCACATGGAGAGACTCCAGTGAAGGGACCACCTACAGAGGTATAGGTGGGGTTAAGGAAGAAAATACAGGTGTTGAGGCAACCCCAGGAAGCCCTCACCACTCCTAGGCCTCTTCCTGAGCCCAGAGAGGGCCAGAGCCACGTGAGGAGCCCAGCTGCCGCCAGAGACAGCACAGAAACAGTGGCTGCAGGGAGCACATACCCCGTCTTCTCTCTCCTGGCCCCTCCCATCTCCTGATGGTGCCCTCCATCCAGCCAGAAGCCAGAGGGCAAGGGAACCTGGGAGGTGCAGGCATGGGAAGGGCAGAGAACGGGTCTGGGAGTGGTTCAGCAGAAGGAGATGGGCCTGAATAGGAGGGTGAGGGTAGGGGAGGATTCTTGGAGGACTTCCAGGTCCCTAACTTGGGAGACAGGTGGGTAGTGGCACCATCCCTGAGTCGGGAGGAAATGGAGCTACTCAGTGGAAGCGCTGATGGGCTCGTCTCTGCCTCTGGAGTGTGAAGGTTTTATGGGACACCTCAGTGTCACCTAGGTCTCCAGTGACAGTGGCATATGTAGGTCTGGAGCTCAGAAGAGAAATAGGCACAGGGAAAGAGATAAAGGAATTGTCAGCACAAGGAAAATGGTTGAAGCCTGAGAGTGGGAGTGATAACCCAGGGAGAGCCCTTTTAGGACAAAGAGGGTCGAGGACTGAACCCCAGGGTCCATTTCCATCTTAAAACAATGGTGGGGCCTCCCTGGTGGTGCAGTGGTTAAGAATCCCCCTGCCAATGCAGGGGCACTGGTTTGAGCCCTGGTCCGGGAAGATCCCACATGCCATGGAGCAACTAAGCCCGTGTGCCACAACTGCTGAGCCTGTGCTCTAGAGCCTGTGAGCCACAACTACTGAAGCCCGCGTGCCTAGAGCCCGTGCTCTGCAACAAGAGAAGCCACTGCAATGAGAAGCCCACGCACCTCAACAAAGAGTAGCCCCCACTCATCGCAATTAGGGAAAGCCTGCGTGCAGCAACGAAGACCAAATGCAGCCAAAAAAAAAAAAAAAAAAAAAAAATGATGGTGGAGGAGTGGAGAGAGAAATAACACCTCCTTTTGCACAGGGATGACCCTGAGCAGAGGCAGCCAGGGGTGGGTGGTTCTGCTGGTAAGGGTCCCACTCTCCTGCTTTCCAGAGTATTTCTTCTAGTGTTGTTTCATCATTGTCTGAAGAGCTGTCTCCAAATGGGATGTGAACCCACTGGGATCATCTTGTGGAAGAATATAGTACAGCCTTTGTTTACTTTTTTATGTAAAAAGAAAGAAATTAAGCTTTACTAAGATTTAATACTCGGACTGACCCCGGGGCCCTGGCCCAGTGGGTGTGTCTGGTGGTCTCATGCAGGAACTCTCCTGAGGACGGAGTGGTTGGTCAGTCTGTGACACCAGCCAGCCACAGGGCATTGTGTCCAGGATCCCCAGGACAACCCCCCGTTCAGCGATTCTCTAGGAGGACTCAGTATAGAATTGTACTCACAGCCATGATTAATTACAGAGAAAGAACATAAAGCAAAATCAGCAAAGTGAAAAGGCACATGGGGTGAAGTCACAGGGAATCAGGTGCAAGCTTCCCAGAGCCTCTCCCAGTGCAGTCACACAGGGTGCACTTAATACCCCAGCAACGACTTGTGATAACACATGAAATGTGTACCAGGGAAGCTCACTGGACACTCAGCCCCCAGGGTTTTTATTGGGGTCCGGTCACCTGGGTACCCTCTACTGAGCACATACCAAAATTCCAGGCTCTCAGAAGGAAAGCAGGTGTGCAGCATAAATCACGCTGTTTGCACAAACCCTTCAGGCACAGAGTCACTCGTATCAGTGAGGGAATGGTGGGAACACTCCCCAGATCCAAGTTCTCAGACACCAGCTTAAGCTAACCTTGCCAGCAGGTCTTGGGCCTGCTAGGTTACCTCTTTTCTGGCCAGGCATCCTCACCCATCCTTTGCTTTCAGTTTATGGCAACATACTGCCATTTCCAGTTGCCACGTTAAATTTACATCATCGAGTTTTTACTAACTTAACTCACTTGTATAATTGGGTTTTAATGAATTTGGCCCTACAAAATAGACAAGTGGCCTGAAAATGATTATGCCAAAGAAAATATAAGTCAAAGCAAATATAATAATGCCAAGCATATTGGAGTAATACTTTAACCCCAAATAAGAGATCTTTGTCTGCCACATTATGAGGTAAAAATAATACTATTTCATCTCTTACCGTCCTTTTAAAAATTTCCTTGTTCTGTATATGTTCATGTTTAAATTTGTTTTTCTGATGGGGGACATGATCAAAAGGGCTTGGAGACCATTGGTCTTCACAGTCGTGTCAACCATTAGCTCTAAAAGTGTGTTGAAATCAGCCAGTTCTCAGGCTGGTCAGCTACTCCCCCAGTGTGCTGTCCCTTTGACAGCTGCCTCCAGGGCGGGGATGGACCTGATTGGGGTAAGGAGACTCTCTGAGGATCAGGTGGCATGATGTGGGGGAGAGAGGGCTGGACTGGGTCAAGGCCTTGACTTCCGGGCTCAGCTCTGGAGCTGGGTGGTGTGGTTGAGAGAAATACCTTAATGCCCCAAGTCTCAGTTTCTTCATCTACAAAGGGGTTTTCTCAACTCAGTTGATGACTCCAAAAAATCACCGTGGCTTTGGTTGTTGTTGTTTTATTTGTTTGTTTTTATCATTGTATACTTAGTTTCTGGCCCAGTAATCCTTATTGAATGAACAGGTGAACAAATGAATGAATGAATGAAATGATCTGTAAGGTCCTGTGCAACTCTGACAGGCTAGGAATGTGTGATCTGGTCATTGAATAAGCTCAGGTCTAAATTCCGAATAATTGGCTCCTTCCCTGTCTCTATTCTGTTACTTTTCTTCCATCCTTGTTTTATAATACGGGTAATGACGTGGCCATCCTACACCTTCTCTAAAGTACTGTGATTCGTTCTTGCCTGTCTGAAATTTTTGAAATTAAAAAAAAAAAAAAAAAGAAGGTTAAGTGCTCACCCTTACCATTGTCAGCATTCACACCTCACCCATCTGTGTTTCTGAACAATCGAGCTAATGCTGTTGTCCTTCCTTAGGGGGTTGGTCTTGCCATCTACCCAACCAGTTCCTATTTTTACAGATAAAATGGAAAGGGGAAACACCCTGTCTCTGAAAAGCTGGAGAACCAAGTTGCTAGAAAGGCAGTGTGAAGGGACTCCCTGAAGGCAGCATGTCTGGGAACCTCCTACATGACTGCCTGCAGCCCTGGGCTGGATGGGAGCACTGAGGCGGGCAAACCTGCTGGGCTCTGGACACAGAGGGCCCGGCCTGTCCACTCCAGCCCAGCTGTCTCTCTCTCCTAACACGTCCACCTTCCTGCTATGTTCAGCTGAGGCAGGTGGGGACCTTTCAGAGGGAACTTAGTTCAACAGAGCTGAGGAAGAGCTGAGGAAAGACCATAGTCTAGAACCAGAGCTCACGGAGCACGCAGCCTTTTTGTCCCTGTGAGTGGGAGGCCCCAGAACCCAGTGGCATACAGCCCAGTCCTGGGCCATGATGTGGGGACCAACCTGGAGCTAGGTGAGTCTCCTGGGTCTTGGAGGGTATCCAGACCAGCCGGTGAGGGTGGACTCGGGAGAGGCTGGGGTCTGGCCACGATGGTAGTGCAGGTGGGGAGTGGGCGCCCAGGAGGCCCCCAAGACCTAACAGGTGGTGACCGGCCATCCCAGCCTGCAGGGATCAGGCTGTTGGCTCCTATCAGGGCTGGCAGTTTCTGGCAGCCACCAGCCCAGGGCTGGGGATCAGGGCACACTTTGGTGCTGTGGAACAGGTGAGAGCCAGATAAGGCCTTAGTCCAGAGCAGGGACCCAGGCAGCATCGCTCCTCTCTTTCTCCAAAGGCCTGAGGAGACGGGCCCCTGGTGGGAGTGGAAAGGTCACAGCCCCTCTCCTCTGGCCTTCCCCCCGAACTGAGCAGCCCCTGATGATGACCAGGAGCTGGGCTGGTGCAGCTGCCAGTCAGGCATCCCTGGGGCCAGTTCTGGCTGAGTTCTGCCCTGCTTTACCAGAGTGGCTGGGTCACTAGTGCTGGAGAAGGGCCATGCAGGCCTGTTGTCCTGCCCAGTCTCAGCCCCTGCAGCTCAGTGCTCTCCCCTCCCCGCTGCCCACAACCCAGGAGCTGGGAGTCCTGTGGAAGAGGTTCCTGGGGCTGCCTCGTCTCCTAGAGACTTGGGCGAGGAGGCAGAGAAATCAGCAGTTGGGAGCACCTCTGCAGGCCTGTCTCCCCACATAGAAGGCTGTCAGAGAAGGAAAGGAGGGAGGGAAGACCAGAGGGCTCGTCTGAAACCCCTTAGTGGCCCTTCAGTGGTCCTGGGGGCCCTCTATGACTGGCTCCCTCTGGGCTGTGGGCCCATGAAAGGCAGGATTTGAATCTCATATGCCTCTGCGCCCAGGGCCCAGGTCTGGCGAGTTGCCAATAGAACTAAGCGTCTATCAGGTTGAAATGTGATTGAAGGACTATTGATGCTAGTAAAACTCTACAGTATGTAAAGTAGAGCATCTGTCCCCATCTAGAGTCCCCCTGTTGGGACACTCTCCTAAATGATGAAGTCCGTCCCCCAGGAGACGTTAATGCCTCTGTTTTCTCATGGCCTCTAGGTCAGGACCTGGATTCTCACCGTGGGCTACACGACCGCCTTTGGGGCAATGTTCGCAAAGACATGGAGGGTCCACGCCATCTTCAAAAATGTGAAAATGAAGAAGAAGGTAATGCCTCCTTCTGTTGCAGGGTGTTTGCAATGTTCATTTAGTATTTATTTTTAAAAGAGTTATTAGGCACCTACTGTATGCCAGGCACTGGGCTATTTGCTGGGGATTCAAGCTAAACACAACCCTCCGCGCCTCCCCACCCCAGGCCCCAACACCTTCAGCCTCCTGGGGGTTGGTCAGACAGCTAACATCAGACAGCTAACAAAGCGTTCACAATGTAAGGTGATAAGGGCTGGTTGGGTGCGTAGGGGGGGTACTGGGGTATAGCACCCAGGGAGGGCTTGGTGTAGGAGGTGACACCTTACTAAACCTGGAGGGTGAGTGGGAAGCAGAGGCTGGGGAGTTCTCCCTCTCCCAGAGGGAACTGTGTGCACGGAGGCCTGGGGAGGGGAGGGGTGTGTCCACGTTGCTGAGGGGTTCGTGGGGAAAGAGTACAAGAGGAACCACAGGGGAAGGCAGGAGCCACGGTAAGGAACCTGAACTTTCACTTGTGGGCAGTGGGGAGCCCTTGAAAGAGGAGAGTGAAACAGGGCAGGGGCCTGATTTAATGCTTCCATTTTCAAAGAGGCCCTCAGAGGATAGGAGCCCTTCCTTCGTGTGGGAGGAAAGCAGTTGCCACCTCTGTGGTTGGCTGTAATCATCATGTTGGTTAAGCTTGACTCTTAGGATGTAGTCATAGAGAAACTTTCCCCTCACTGTCCTTTTTAACTCTTCCGATGGCTGGCACTCTCCTTCCCTTGCTCCTAGATAAAAATTCGGGCAAGTCTCATGACTTTGAAGGTCCTCTGGTCAACAACCAATATGTGGAGTCCATCATAATATTCAAAACCTCAGACTGCCTTCAAAGGCATCGCCTCTTCCTTCCCCAGCTTGGCCTGAAGCAGCCAGTCACCTGCCCTGGGAGAAGGGGTGCGGATGGGCTGCTTCTCTCTTTTGCCAGACTGAGTTTTTTCCCCATCCCATTCCCAAGGTTTCTGAACCCTCCTGAGTTGGGGCTTCGAGTGGTGGAAGGGGCAGGAAAGACCTCACTTGCCAGGAGCTGCATCCATCTTGCTGGGCCTGGCATTGGTTAAGCACACCCTTTAGGCTCTCATGGAGTCCTTTTGTGGAATTTTCAAAGCCCCCATTACTGGGATTTACTCTCCTGCAGTGCCCGCGACATGGGTGAAATACTCCCCCCGTTGGCCATTTGTGGCTCCTTCCACAGACATGTGGCAGTCCCCCACTCCTGGGCCCGCCCCTCCAGCTTGCCTTGGGCAGGCCACACAGCTCTACCTGGCCCAGGGCCCACACCTGGTGCTCAGGAAGCACTCACACATCCTTCGCTCCTACAAACTCAAGGATTGTGGCTGATCCCACTGTAGCCACTTCCCCTCTTCCGCTCCATCCATGGAGCAACTGGCCTGTCATCCTCCCGTGGGTTTCTCAGGCAGGAGTGAGGCATCAGCTCACCAGGTCCCCCAGGCTGCAGGGAGCCCTGGCAATCAAGCCATCTGAGTGCTCTCCTTAAGCCTCCCTCTTGATGTGAGGTCAAGGAGGAAGCATAACCCCCCCCCCACCGTCCTCTCACCTGGGGATGAGGTGAGATAGCTTCATGACACGTTTTTCCAAAAACCCTCTTCTTGATTCAACTCTATCCACCCCCCCACACACACTTTTTAAACCCCTGATGCGTGTATAACCCATTTACAGACATCTCCTCTGAAAATGCTGCACTGTGATCTCATCCCACTCTGGAACGTGGTGCCTGTTGTTCCAGTTCTTCATCCCAAACTTGCATTTGCCATCCAGTTACCTGGGTCATAAGCCATCACACCTGTGGCAGACAGCAAGTGAGCCCGAGGTGGTGGGGCCAGCAGACACAGCAGGAGAGCAGGCTTCTACCCCCTGCTTCACTGCTGACCCGCCATGGGCCTTTCAGCAAACCTCTTCATCTTTCAGGGCCTCTGTTTCCTTATCTGTAAAATGGGGAAGCATTGAAATGGCATTGTCTCCCAAGCTGTGATTCTGCCTGGTGCCCAGTGGCAACTCTCACTCGTCAGCCTCACTGCCTGCCCCTTCACTGCCAGGGAGCTGCTCTCCAGATGCGGGGGCAGGGTGTATCCTCCCTTCTCCACCCTCTGCCCCACACCGGACCACCTTAGGACAACTATGGGCTGCATTTAGAGGAAGGAAAGAGCTCCGCTCTGCCACCCATTGCCTGTGCTCACCTGGAAGGCCCTCCTCTCACTGGGCCTCAGGAGCATTTGTGACAACTCCCTTCTGTAAGGGAGTTGTAAGGTGAGGAGCCTGGCCCCTGGTCCTTCTCAGACCTGGCTGCACGTTACAATCAAATGGGAGCTTTTGAAAACTACAAGAAGTAACCCAGCCCAGCCCACACCTCCGGGGCTAGAGCTGAGCATTGGAGTTACTAGACCTCCCCAGGTGATACTAATATACAGCCAGCGTGGGAGACCTCTGGGCTAGATCAGGGCTACTCAGAGTGAAAGCTGAACCAGCAGCATTATTGGCATCACCTGGGAGCTTGTTAGAAATTCAGTTTCTCAGCTCCCCCAGCCCTAAGAATCAGGTTCCTGGAGCCCAGGAACGTTTGTTTCCACCAGCCCTCCTGACAAAGCGGATGCAAGCCAAAGTTCGACAGGCACCAGGTAACTTCTTGGGCCCCTCCTGCTCTGTGGTTCTGCCATTTATGACAAGTCCATCCTGGTTTTGAAGAATCACAGTGTTAGTTTCTTTGTGTCAATATGTAATTCATGCATATTATTATTGGCAATGGAGAACGGGCCTTTGTTTTCTACTACTCATGTGATCACTTGGCAAGAACCCTCAGATTGTCTGGCAACAATTGACAAAACATGCCAGGGAAGACTTCAGGAGTTCAGTTGTCTGAAAGCACCATGGGAGTTGGGGCTGTGATATGGCCACAGCCTGCTGGGCTGCCTGGGACAAGTGGACTCTCCCCACCCCAGGGGTCTGGGCAAAGTGAGAGCCCAGGCAGGTGGTGGGCCCAGGCGTCCAGGGAGGGGCCTGTCTGAAAAACTGCCAAAGGCTTTGAGTACAAGATTTGGTCACCAGTTTAGTCTGTTGTGAAAATGATTTAGGCCAGATGAATACACCTTTCCAGTGTGAGACAGTTTTTGCTCTAGGCTTTCCAGTTATTCCAGGAAAAGCCTTGTGGCGCTACAGCTGAGTATCATTTATCAGCCAAATTAGAGGAGGTTAAGGGTATAGAAGAGAAATTTATGCCTTTCACAGATCAAAAACTCAAGTTGGGAACCAGATTGTTTTTAAAGGGTTGTGGCAGTCGCAGGTTAAAACTGGGATTGAATTCTCCATGACTCCAACATTTTACATAGCCAAGGTTTGTTTTTATTGTAATTGTTTTGTTTTATTGTTTTTTTTTAAGTTTAAACTTTTTTAAAAGTGAGCCTCTTATTTTTCTTTTAATGTTTTTTCTTATGCACTTTTAAAATTTTGTTTATTTTATTTATTTATTTTTGGCTGCATTGGGTCTTTGTTACTGTGCACAGGTTTTCTCTAGTTGCAGTGAATGGGGGCTACTCTTCCTTGCAGTGTGCGGGCTTCTCATTGCAGTGGCTTCTCTTGTTGTGGAGCATGGACTCTAGGCACACCGGCTTCAATAGTTGTGGCACGTGGGCTCAGTAGTTGTGCCTCGCAGGCTCTAGAGCGCAGGCTCAGTAGTTGTGGCCCACGGGCTTAGTTGCTCCGGAGCACGTGGGATCTTCCCAGACCAGGGCTCAAACCAGTGTCCCCTGCACTGCCAGGCAGATTCTTAGCCACTGTGCCACCAGGGAAGCCCTTAATTTTTTTTTTTACTGACACATATACAAGATTTACCTAAATCTGAAAATGCAATCTCACACTTCTTTTTCAGTCTTTTTACCCTTTTCTTCCTTCCCTGTCTCCCACCTCATCCTCCCTCCACCCACCATGTCACACCCTCCCCAAATACACATACACAAACTTCACCCCATATGGCTACATTTTGAAAGACATTAAAGAAAAAGAAGCCTATTAAAGGAGGTATTGACATGTGGTGACTTAATGCTTCTAAATTCAGTATTTTTATAGCATCAATCGTAAAACCTTGAATTGAGAAGCCTCACTACCACAGTCTTTTTTTTTTTTTTTTTTTTGACTGCGTTGGGTGTTCGTTGCTGTGCGCCGTGCGGGGGCTTCTCATTGCGGTGGCTTCTCTTGTTGCAGAGCACGGGCTCTAGGCGCACAGGCTTCAGTAATTGTGGCTCTAGAGTGCAGGCTCAGCAGTTGTGGCTCACGGGCTTAGTTGCTCTGAGGCATGTGGGACGTTCCCAGACCAGGGCTTGAACCCGTGTCCCCTGCATTGGCAGGCGGATTCTTAACCACTGTGCCACCAGGGAAGCCCACTACCACAGTCTTTATTCTGCCTCTTACTAGGACCAAATTGGAACGTTGAGACTAGAGCAGTAACTCAGAGATGAGATCTGTTATGGGGGCAGATGTTTTTTGAGGACAAAGAAACTTCACTACATATATGACTTGATATGGTTGCAAATAATAACATAGGGCCATCCTCTCAGACCTTCATCCAGGCTCAGCTTCAGGAAAATGCCAAGAGAGTGTCCGTCATCTGAGTGACGGCAGGAAGGCAGGGCCGCTGGTTGTACAACTCCAGGGGGCACCATTCACACTGTATTCCCTCTGGGATGGCGTCCCTGGAAGTAGGTGATAAGCTGGTCCTAGTAGAGGGCCAGTCTGAATCAGTCAAAATATCTGAAGTTTTTTTGAGAAATAAAGAAATGCCATTTTCCCAAAAGCAGATGTTAGCCAACTTTTCCTGTAAAGAGTCAGACAGTGACTATGTTAGGCTTTGCAGGCCATACAGTCTCTGTCACAGCCACTCAACACTGCTACTGTAGAATGTAAGTAGCCAGAGGCAAACACATAAACAAATGGATGTGACTGTGTTCCAATAAAACTTTATTTACAAAGACAAACAGTGGGCCGAATTCGTAGTTTGCTGATCTCTGCTCTAAACAACCATGGGAAGCAATGTTTAATAGTAATAGCTAACATCTGTTGAACAGTAGTTGTAAGCCAGGCTCTGGTAATCTAGTGGTTTGTGTGGTCATCATCCCCCATTGTGTAGATGAGGAAACTGGCTCAGACGGGCTAGGAAACTTACCAAGGTCTCCCAGCTAGTTAGTAAGATTCAAACTCAGATCTGATGCCAGAACTGGGTGCTTAATCGTTCCTGGGTGCCTTCACTCTCATCTCTCACTCAGTGAGAATGGAGCACAAGTAACCTCCTAGCCTCAGAGAGAGAACTCAGTTTTGTGGCATCGATGTGCACTGACATAACCAAGGAAAGTTTGTGCAGCTTTTGAAGAGAAAGCCGAAAAATAAGAAAGGAAGTCAGGGAAGCTGAGGTGAGACTAGAGACATGGTCTAGCCTAATTCTAGTATTCTATGGTGCTCAGACTTTGTATGGTTAAGTCAGTGCTAATTTTTAAATTTAAATTTTTAGATCTTTTTTAAAAGATTGTTTTGTCACCTCTCTTTAGCACTGTATTGTGTATACGTATGGGGTATTTGTATAATTATTCATTATTAGTCTCCCCCTATCATGCATGCTCTATGAATGTAGGATATTTATGTTTTGCTCACTGCTGCAGCCCTAGTGCCTAGAAAAGAACCTGATTCAGAGTAGGCACTCAATAACTGTTCCTGTGATTAATAAATCAAATGTGATCCATAACTACTTAGACTAAATCCATTTAGTCACAAACAGTGGTCAAGTGCCAGGCTTTGGAAATGGTACCAAAAGGAAATTAGACATGTCCTTTCCTGTTACTCTCAGGATCTTCCCACCTTGGGCCCGTCTGTGTGATGATTAGTCCTGAGTCTAGCAGAGCTGAGGTGCAGTATCACACTTTGCCCCTAGATGTCACTGTCCTCCACATAAACACAGAACCGTGCCTTCTCAAAACCCAAGTAATGGTAGCCACACAGCCCATTTCTTGAGCATCTTCTCTGAGCCAGATGTTACGCTAGGTGCTTTCCATACATCATCTCATTTCACTCTTATACCAACTCTGCAGCTTAGAGTTCACTGGCCTCCCTTTTAGAGGAGGAAATAAGCCTAACAGAGTCATACAGCTTGATCAAGATGACATTTCACAAGAGCTGGGATTCGAATGAGGTCTTCTAGATCCAAAACGGTGTTCTTTGTTTGCATCATACTTAGAGATATTACATGAGCCTCCCCACTCCTTGCCATTTTACAAATCAGAAATGCAGAATGAGAGAGGAAGTGATTTGTTAGGGTCACACCCAGGTCACAAGGGATGGAGCCAGTACTCCAGTCCAGGTCCACATAATCCCAGGTCCTGTCTTTCCACTGCCACTCTGCTACTTCACACTTCATACTTGAGCCTTAAAATTGGGAGGACTTGACTCTCATATTTACCAGAGAGAAATTCTGATGCTCATCTTCTGTGCTGCATGCGTGCCTTCCCTATTTAGGCAGCAGCAGGAGAGGTGCGGCATCCACTCAGAAGGGAGGTCACTGAGGGTGGCCCCAACCCATGTTTCTCAGCCCTGCCCTGCAATGTACTACTTCTTGTCCAGTGTAGACTGTGCAGTCCCAACAGACCTGAGGTGTGGTGTGCTGGAGTGTAAGGTGGTCCGTACTCCTGTATGCATGAGCTCTCAGGAAGAGGCCAGGAGAAAGTGGTACTGCTGAGCAAGTTCAAGTTCACTGCCTCCTGGGAGTTAGACTGTGCGGAGAGTAGTACCCCTTATGTCTCGTGGGAAAGACTTGGCAGAGAGGGAGGGACCTGGAGGTGCTGGCACTTGCTGGTTGGGGAAGTTTGGGGACGGGGAGAGGACTGAGAGGCTGAGGCCCGCAACTCTGCCTGCCCGGTGCTTGTCGCATCTGCATCCTCCTGTCCATCTGGTAGTCACTGCTCTGGATCAGGCCTCATCCTTCCTCATCAGGACAATGGCCCCAGCTCCTAACTGGCCTCCTACTGCAGGATCCCGCCTCAGGTTCACCCCTTCATGCTGCAGAGAGCTCCCCATCACGCTGATGCTTAAAGACGCTTAAACCTCCAGTGGCCACCATGAGGCCCCATCACATGTCATGCAGGCTCTCTCCCTCCAGCTAGCCCTGTTTCCAGCCACCCACAACTGATCCCATGCACACCCAGCTACACAGAGCCTCTCACAGAAAGAACAGGGTGTTTCAGACAAAAGAACCAGCACCTACAAATGCCTGGGAAAGGATAGGAACCTGCGGCAGGTGATGCCTTATAGGAAGTAGAACCTGAGCCCTAGGCAGGAGACAGTGACCTTGAACTTGCTCAACAGCACCACTTTCCCCTTGTCTTTTCCTGAGAGCTCATTCATTCATTCTCCACACGTTCCTCAAGAAAGTTTGAGAGCCAGCCCCTGCACAAGGCACCAGGGCACAGAGGGGAGACTGGATGGTCACTGCCTACGTTCTGGTAGGAACACAGTTGCAGCATGGGCCCCATGCAGGGCACGCCCGGATTCACAGAGGAGCAGCTGCTCAGGCTCAATCTTGAAATCAGGGTAGGAGGGCGCCAGGAGAAAGGTGGGGGAAAGAACTTCCAGGGGTCAGGTGCAGTGTGCGCAAATGCCTGGGGCTCAAACAGCCCTGGGTAAGCATCAAGCAGGGAGGCCCCTTCCAGCCTGTCCTCCAAGTCCTCAGCTCCTCAGGCATTTCTTCCCTTTGGCCTAATTTCTCAAGGCTAACAGGGAGCTGCCTGGTTCCCCTGAGGGCAGGGGTTAAACCAGGTTTCTACAGGCTATCGGCGGTTCACTGAATGCTTCTGAAAAATCTCAGAGGGGGCTTTGCCAGTGCCCCACCCCCAGGTAAAGTGGTCTTGGTGGATTTGATCTCTTTGGCAGTAACTCAGCAGTACTTTCTTGTTCTTTTCACAGTTTAGCCACAGAGAAGTCTCTTGAGTTTCTATTTCTCCTTTAAGGATGGCTTTAATCATTAAAAGCCAGACCTGGCGATGTTTCTTAAGCTTCTGCTTCAGTTTTGTTTATTTTTCTACAGTCTTTTCTAGAACTACTTTATCACATTAACTTTTGTTTGGCATTGGGGCAAGGGGTGAGGACACATAAACATGCAGTGAGTGAAATACAGGTTAGCTTTGCCCCAGACAGCATTTGTCCCCAGGCCAATCCCCATCAAACGGACATAAAGTGGGGTGGGAACTTCACAGTGTAATAAATATACCCCAAGCTACAAAGCGGGATGGGAATTATATTTCTTCTTTATATATTCCTTCATCTCAATTCAACCAGGCAAACTTCTAAGTATCGATTGCATGCCAGGCCCTGCTAGGGGCTGAGGGCAAACAAATAAATAAAACAGGCTTCCCTTTTGCCAAGGGTTCCCCAGTTTACTGAGGAGGGCAGTTGTGTATACAACTTAATATAGCATCTGGTCACTGTAGAGCCTGGTAGGTGCTGTAAATGTTTGAGGGTGTGCACTCTGGAGAGAGGAGGAGCTTGGTTCCAATCTAGGCTTCATCTCTTAGTATCTGTATTCCACTGAGCAAGTTACTTGGCCCCCAGCACTAGCCTCAGTTTCTTCATCTGAAAATTGGGAATAATAATAGTATCTGCCTTTGTATGAGATGCTGTATGTAAAACAGTCAACCTAGAGGTGGGCACAGTGTAAGTGTTCACTAAATGTTAGCATTTGTATTTATTCTCCTTCTTGTAGTTACTACTATTACTATTCATAAGTATAAGTATTGAACTTATTAAGTATGATTAAGTATGGGAACAGAGTGCTATGGGAGTAGTTAGTTCTGCTGTGGGAGTTAGGGAGGCTTCGTGGAGGAGGCGAAATGAATCTGGGTCTCTAAGGATTATTTGCCACATAGAAAGAAGAGAGTGTTCCAGACAAAAGAGCCAGCACCCACAAAGGCCTGGGGTGAAAATCACAGCAGGGCCAGAACCTGAGAGTCCTCAAATTTAACTAAGTATATGTGCATGTTTGGGGCATGGACAAGCCAAGCTCATGAAAGGCCTGGAATGCCAAGCAAAGGAGCTTGGCTGGATTTATCCTGTGGGCGACGGGGAGTCTGAGGAAATTTTCAACCTGGGGGTGACACCATTCAGTCACCCACCTGACCTGGCCCCTCGGCCGCTGTTTGGGAAGCTCTCTCACATCCCTTCTGCCCCTGCCCTCTCTGCAGATCATCAAGGACCAGAAACTGCTCGTGATCGTTGGGGGCATGCTGCTGATTGACCTGTGCATCCTGATTTGCTGGCAGGCTGTGGACCCCCTGAGAAGGACGGTGGAGAGGTACAGCATGGAGGTAAGCACCTGGCACCAGCAGGATGGAGGCCTATGCTGCTCCCAGCTGAACCCCCCCGGGGACAGCAAGGCAGCACATCTCCTTTACTGCCCCAGGTATGCTTCTTGAGAAGAAATCGAGGTGGTTACGGGGAAATCATCATAGGTCCACGTGGGTCCACGTTCCCTATCAGGAATGTCTCATTATTTCCGTTTCCTTCCATTTGAGACATATATTATTTCAGGAGGGCCAAATATAAGGTCTTCACTCCTGGAAAAAAATGGTGAAAGAATTTGTCTAGGTGTATTAATATATGCAGAATTAAGGGGAAATGTTGGGTCGTTTAAACCAGTATATTCTCTACACATTGTAGAAGCCCCCATTTATATGATCCATCAGCCTAGAAATTACATTGCATTTTTAATATCTCCTTTAAAGTGAGTTCCCTAAGGAGTGCTAGTAGGGAATAAACACTCTGATAGCTCCTCCAGTTACTAGAGGATCTTCAAAGTGATGTGTTGCCAAAAAGAAGAACCTTACATAAAAGTACCGTTAAATATATATTCTAGTAGTCTTGCGTTGGGCCTTGCTCTTAACTCACACTGGTCTTCCTAGGATGCTCCAGTTAGAGAAGTTCAAGATTAGGGAAGTTGTAGTTTTGTCGACTTTCTCCTAGTAGTGTTAAACATGCCTTTGTTGGAAACAGCCAGCTGAATGGCAGTGGCTGTACAGTACGATTTCCCTACAGTGTAGCAGATTCTATTGAGAAAACTGGAGTTTCCTCCAGTTCTCTCACTGCACTATTAGGGAAATCTTTTTGTGGTATTTAGTGTGAATTTTATCAATAAAACTAAACTGGAAACAGTCATTTTATGCATTGAGGACAGAGGTTTTTATCCTTCTGGACAAGAAGGGTTTTCTAGCAAATAAGATGCCGGGCCTCGTTTGTCTGGAGACAGGCAGAGGGTTTGCTCAGCCCGGTAAGAAGTTATGCAGTCGGAGCAGTGGCAGAGAATGCTGTTTCCTGACAGCGCAGATTTAGGAGAAGGATTTAAGGCTGTGCGCCTCCATCTCACTGCCTTACGTGTCCCTCCGGGGAGGAAGCGGGACTCCAGACAGGCACAATCAGACCTGGCAGAGGACAGACCTGCGCTGGCTGTGCCCATGGGCCAAGGGGGCAGGAGCTCAGCTGAGGCCACTCGCGCAGACGGGCTGTGGCTAGAGGGGAGGTGACATCTGGTCATCACTCATCTGCACAGTTGGCGAAGGAGCAGACCTGCCCCCAACTCCATCCCAGGGGAATTCACCACCCACCACCAGGATTTGGAAATCCAGACAGGCTATCAACAGGAGGAAGGGTTGTTACTGGCTAACCGGGCCTCCTGGCTAGGGAGAGCCTGGGGTGATGATAATCAGAAGCAATAATGCTAATAACTGTAATAACAACGGTGATGCGGTAGCTAGATGTGTGTGTTAATTCACTGAATCCTCACAGTAACTCTGTGGAATAGGTGCTATCCTGAACTCCATGTTAATGATGAGGAAACAGAAACCCAGAGAGATTATATAAGGCACCCAAGGTCACCTAGCAGGTTAGTGGCAACACCACCAACTATCGTCTCACCCACTCCCCCACCCTGCCTTTCAATACACGACAGCACTTCGTAGTTTTCAGGTGTATTCACAGACCCTTGGTCACTGGGCTGTGAAGTGGGTTGGGCAAAGAAGGGCTTTCACATTTTGCAGACGAAGCCTAAAAATAGGTAACAGGCGGACTGAGCGCCCAGGATATCAGGGAAGGAGAAAAGGCGAGTCAGGCGGAGCCCATGGGAGGGCCTGGAGCTGGGGCAGATGGGCAGAGAGCAGACCCCGCTGGGTTGATGCTGAGCCCAATGGCAGCCGGCGAGGCAGGGCGCCGTCACCTCCGCTCAAGGTTAAGGCCGGGGCGGAGCGTGCACAGGATCCCCTGGGATCTGGCTGTGGTGGGAGAGGCTGCAGGGCTAGAGTCGGCGACTCTGGACATAAATCCAGGAAGCCTGTCCCCCGGACTGTTTACAGGAGGTGGACCTTGTGCAGACCGTAAGCATGAGGGACAGTTTGCTACCACCCACCTTACCTTTCTTCCTTGCTCTCTGTAGTAAGTACTGTTGCTCTGCATGGCTCCGCACATACAGCGCAAGCCCATTCCAGACCTTCCAGGGAATGGTTTTCAAACTGAGGAGCAGCCGGGTGCCACGGAAGTGCTTCTCTGTGTAGATGAGGAAACTGAGCCTGGGAAGGAAGGGGGTCCTGCCCGCGGCATCTAGACTTTTGAAGCGGGGTGGCTGGAGGAGAGCCACATCCCTGGCTCGAGGTCCCCACACCTTGTCTCTGTGTTTCCCTCCAAGTATCTGCGGAGATTTCTCTCTGAACCTTTCCTGGCCTGATCCTCATTTCTCCTCTAATTTTAGGGTTGCCCTGTCATTCTGTTGCCATGGTAGCAGAACCTTTGATTTGTCGACCCACAGCCCCGTCGGTTTATTGTCATTTTTCCATCAAACATCGCTAAACCATCAGGAGGGTCCCTCAGACCCTCCTCTGTGAGACTCAGCATGACAGTTGAACAGTGTGCCCAGGGATTAAGGGGTCCTAAGTTCTCCTTGAGGGGCTGTTTGCTCCAGAACCCCCAGTGAGAGGGAAAGTTTATGCTTGGGGGAGAGGTGATCAAAGATCTCTGTGGTCTGTTCTTTCCTCCCCTCAGACCACACCTACCTCGGATGCCTTTGGTCCCTCTGGACACTCTAAATACCTCAGGATTCCAGTCACAGGCCTTGCTCTGTGTTGCCCTTTCAAGCCTTTGCCCGTGCTGTCCCCCCTTCCAGAACCTTCTCTGACAAGTAAATGAACTCCAGTTCCAGGCCCCTGTATTAGCCAATGTGTTCCTGAGCTCCACCAGATTTAAGCGCCTGCTCCTCCCAACTCCAGTCCCCAACATCTAGGCATCCCCTGTCAGGACACTTAGCATGCTGTTCACCCCTGCTGAGTGCATTTCTGCCCCACCCACCCCTCCTGGGCCACATAGATCACTCTCCCGCACCACCCAGCCCAGCACCGCTGCATGCTGGGAGACCTCACCTCGCTGGGGAGACAGAGGTGAGCACAACAGCGTGACACCTTGAGCTCATGGAGCCCACCAGCTAGTGGGGGGCAGACAGTAAACACGCAAATAAGCACAGTCACTTTAGATTGCACAGATTCTGATAGCAGCTGGAAGTAAATAAACAAGATGCGGGGTTTGAGAATAACAGAAGAGTTCCAGAATAACTCGTGGAAGAGATTCTCTCAGTGCAAGTGTCCAGGGAATAAAACTCTGATTCTGGAGTCCGACTGGAGGCATCCTGGCTCCACATTTATTCATTTGTACATAATAAATATTTATATAGCACTTGTCATGTGCTAGATACTGTTCTAAATACATGATGTTTATCATTTTAAAGGAGTTTTTATGCTTAATTAATAGACTTCATTTCTTAGACCAGTTTTAGGTTTACAGAAAAATTTAATAGAAAGCATAGAGAGTTCCCGTATATGTCCCACCCCACACCCCATAGTTTCCCCCATTATTAACATCTTGCATTATGTGGTATGTTTGTGACAATTGATGAACCAATACTGACACATTGTTATTTGCTAGAATCCATAGTTTACATAGAATTCACTCTTTGTGTTGTACATTCTATAGATTTTGACAAATGCGTAAAATTATGTACCTACCATTACAGTGTCATACAGAACAGTTTCACTGTCTGAAATATCCTCTATGCTTACCAACCCCTGGTAACCACTGACCTTTTACTGTCTACATAGCTTTGCCTTTTCCAGAATGTCATATAGTTGGAATCATACACAATGTAGCCTTTTTAGACTGGCTTCTTTGACTTAACAATATGCATTTAAGATTCCTCCATGTCTTTTCATGACTTGATAGCTCATTTCTTCTTATCAATGAATGATATTGTTTTGTATGGATGCACCACAGTTTATTTGCCCACTGAAGGACATCTTGGTTGCTTCCAAGTTTGGGTAATTATTAATAAAGCTGCTATAAGACTTTTGTGTAGGGTTTTATGTGGACATAAGTTTTCAACTAATTTGGGTAAATACCTAGAATCAGGATTGCTGGTTCATATTCTACAAGTATGTTTAGTTTTGCCAAACTGTCTTGCAAACTGGCTGTACCATTTTGCGTTCCCATCAGCAATGAATGGGAGTGTCTGTTGCTCCAACCTTGTCAGCATTTGGTGTTGTTGGTATTTTGGATTTTAGCCATTCTAATAAGTGTGTGGTAGTACCACATTGTTGTTTTAATGTACAATTTCCTATGACATATGATGTGGAACATCCTTTCATATACTTATAGTATTTGCCACACATATTTCTTTGGTGAGGTATATGTTCAGATCTTTTGCCCACTTTTTAATTAGATTGTCTTCTTATTGTTGAGTTTTAAGAATTCTTTGTCTATTTTGTTTGTTTGTGGTTGTTGTTTTTGGCCGCACCGCACAGCTTGTGGGATCTTAGTTCCCCAACCAGGGATTGAACCCAGGGCCACAGCAGTGAGAGCACCAAGTCCTAACCACTGGACCGCCAGGGAATTCCCTCTTGGTATATTTTGGATACAAGAACTTTATCGTGTATATATTTTGCAAATAATTTCTCTGAGTCTGTATCTTGTCTTTTTATTGTCTTTAGCAGAGCAGAAATTTTTTACTTTAATGTAGTCCAAGTTAACAATTTTTTATTTCATGGACCATGTTTTTGGTGTTGTGATCTAAAAACTCATTGCCAAACCCATGGTCACCTAGATGTTCTCCTGTTAACTTCCAGAAGTTTTATAGCTTTGTGTTTTACATTTAGGTCTATGATCAAGTTTGAGTTAATTTTTGTAAAAGGTGCAAGGTCACTGTCTAGATTCATTTTTATGCATGTAAATGTCTAGTTGTTCCAGTACCATTTGTTGAAAATACTATCCTTTCCCCACTGGATTGCATTTGTGTCTTTGTCATAGATGAGTTGACTGTATTAGTGTGGGTCTATTTCTGGACTTAGATTCTGTTTCACTGACCTATTTATCTGTTCTTTCACTAATCCCACACTGTCTTGATTCATAGTTTTATGGTAATCCTTGAAGTCAAATAAGTTGAATAATATCAGTTCTCTGACTTTTATTCTTCAATATAGTGTTGGCTATTCTGGGTCTTTTATACAAAGTCTCCATATAAACTTTAGAATCAGTTTGTTAATAGCCACAAAGTAACTTGCTGGGATTTTGATTGGGATTGCATTAATTCTATAGATCAAGTTGGAGAAAACTGACATCTTAACAATATTGTGTCTTTCTATTCATGAACATGGAATCTACTTTGATTCAATCTACTTTGGGTTTTTTTGTTTTTGTTTTTTTTTAACATCTTTATTGGCGTATAATTGCTTTACATTGTTGTGTGATTCAGTCTACTTTGATTTCTTTCATCAGAGCTTTGTAGATTTCCTCATATAGATTTTATATATATTTTGTTAGATTTACACCTAAGTATTTTATTTTGTTTTTGGTGCTAATATAAATGGTGTTGTGTTTTTGTTTTTGTGTTTGTTTTTACAAAAGTCTTTTGAATCCTACAACCTTGTTATAATTGCTTGCTAGTTCCAGGAGGGTTTTGTTGATTCTTTGGGACTTTCTCCATAGACAGTCATGTCATTAACAAAAGGACAATTTTGTTTTTTCCTTCCCAATCCATATGCATTTTATTTCCTTTCTTGTCTTATTTTTGTATTAGCTAGCACTCCCAGTACAATGTTGAATAGGAGTGGTGAGAGAGAACAACCTTGCCTAGTTTCTGATCTCAGAGGGAAAGCATCTAGCTTCTCAACATTAAACATGATGTTAGTATATCATTTTTTTCCTAAATGGCTTAAAAATATATACAAAGTGGTTCTGCTGTCCAAAGCTGAGGGTGCCTTTGGGGAGGTGACAGGAAGGACAAATGATGACACAGGCAGAGCCCGGGTCATTAGGGACCTTGTGTGCTAAGCAGAAGAGTTTAAAATTCAACATGAAAGACATTTAATCAGGGAGTGACATGATCAGATTTGACCTGGTGGCAGGGTGAGAACAGATGAAGGGGTGAGGCTGAAGGCCCAGCAGTGGCTCAGAGATGGTTTCTGCAGCAATCCAGGCAGGAGCCGATGGCGACCTAAAGCAGGGCAGTTGCAGTGGGAACAGAGAGAGGTGGGTGGATTTGAGAGATAATAAGGAAGCAGACGTGACAAGGCTTGGTGGCTGATTGACTCTAAGGGGGAAGGAGGGCAGGGAGGCAGCAAAGGGCAGTGCCCGGATTTCTGAGTGGGTGGTGGGTGGCGGACCTCATCACCGAGGTCAGTGCAGAATGAGGAGTGGGTTTTGGAGGGCATGTGAGGGGTTCATTTCTGGTCAGAAAGGAGATCGGATGCAGGATCCTAGAGCACAAGGGAGCAGTTTGTCCAGTAGATAGAGATTTGTGGGAGGAGCGGTTAATACACTGAGGATGGGAGCTGTGGGGATGAGTGTGGTCTCCCAGAGAGTGGGTACAGTCAGAGTGAAGATGTCCCAACTGGAGCCCGAGGAATAACTAAGCAGGGATGGGAACAAGGGGAGAAGCCAGGGCAGGGGACTCTGATGTGGTGGTCGGTAACAAAGCGGGTAGCCAGGAGAGAGGGCTGCCCACAGATAGAGCGAGGGAGAGAAAGCTGTCCCTGCACGGGAGGAATTTGAGGAAGGAAGGGAGGGGTCTCCAGAGATGAATGTTCCAGACCAAGGCAAGGACTGACAGGCTCCCTCACCATCCACCCCAGTGACCTGGCCCCGTCCTCAGTACTCCTGCATTGCACCTTGCTTCCTCTGCTTTATGGAGTCTGACGGGCAGATTGGCTGTTTCTGCATTTCACAGGTAGCAGGGGTGGATAAATCTGCCAAGTATGTAAAAAAGGTTTTTAAAATACAATTTATATTCTTGGGAAAAAGGGAAAAACTCTCCTTTTTTGTATACCTACAATACTAGTGGCGATGGTGAATAGGTATTGGACATACGGGTGTGGGGTTCAGGGAGAGGTGTGGGCTGGAGATGGACACTTGGATGCAGTCAACATATAGATGACACAAAGCCTTGGCTGAGAGCACTGGGGGGGCATTTAGATGGAGACAAGAAGGGGACCAAGGTCAGACCCTCAATTATTCCCATGTTTGGAGAGCCGGGAGGTAGAAGGGAAACAGCAAAGGAGACCTAGAAGGAGAAACCATAGAGACAGAAAATCAGATGAGTCTGGTGTCTAGGAAACCAGATGAAGAAAATGTCTCAAGGAGGAAGTTTTGATGAAGCGTGTCAAACGCTACTTTTAGATCAAGTAAGATGAAAACCAAGAATTGACACTGTGTATGTGTGTGCATATACACACACACCCATATGGGTTTTTGTTGTTGGTTTTTTTTTTTTTTTTTGCTTTTAAAGAAAATAATTTGGATAATTTCCCCTGAAGTGAAAGCAGTGCATACTGATGGTGTGAAGACAGCCTGTGAATCTAGGTGGAAGGGTTCTTTGCTTTTTCCCAAGCCTTTCTTCTCTACCAGGCCACCACCTACGCCTCCACTTGACCATTCTGAAAAGGTTTTGAAATGGAGAGGAAATGGCAGACAGCACTAAAGGCCACCAATGTTGAACCCTCGGAGAGCCCCAGGCAGCCCATGAAGCAGCATCCTGCGGTTGCCTCTTGCTCCCTGAGCCTCCCCCCGTCCGCTTCCCAGACAGGTGGCAGCAGAGACAGAATCACGTGCAGTCGGTCACCCACGGGAGCTACGTGTGTGACGTTCACTTACAGAAATGGCAGCAGGCTGTCCACA
Organism: Mesoplodon densirostris; assembly: GCF_025265405.1. Classification (NCBI taxonomy): domain Eukaryota; kingdom Metazoa; phylum Chordata; class Mammalia; order Artiodactyla; family Ziphiidae; genus Mesoplodon; species Mesoplodon densirostris. The sequence goes on along the minus strand of NC_082666.1, from coordinate 25,151,298 downwards.
CCGGCTGCCTGGCAGCCCGCCTCAAGAACCACCTGCGCTCTGGGTTCTGTGCCTTTCTGGCCACTTGGGCAGTGACCAGGTAAAGGGCAGTGTGGGACACAGGAGTATTTCAGACTTTCCTCCGTATTCCGTGCTTTGACTGTGCTTTTTGAAGCAAATGCGGGATTTGGAAGTCATGGACTGCCCTTGGCTCTGAAACTGGCGTCTTATTTCAGTTATGTTTCTATGGAAATGGATATTGGAAGAGGCAAATACATAGAGTTTTAAATAATTTTAACTCTTATCTTCTGCCTCCCTCTACAGTTGCTCTGAAAAAAATCCAATCCTAAAGCAGACACTTTCAGAAACGTCTGGTATCTTCATAAAGCTTGTCCAAGCTCCATCTCATGCTATTTATTTTGAAAAAAGAGACATCAGAATGTCCAGGGTGAGGGGCCTGCTAAGGGTCAAGGTGCACCCTGCTCTCTGGGCTGCACATGGGCAGCCTGGTGGTCCAAGGCTTTGATGCCAAGGTCACATTCCAAGTGATGGGTCATCGCCACCAGCCCTGAACAGTAGGACAGGTCTCTCATCCGTAGTCATCCATGGGGTTCTGGATGGCCGTCCTCAGGCCCCACCCGGATGCAGACCATGCCCCAAGCAGGGTAGTGGGACTCTGCAAGGACTTCGGGTGGGTTCGCTAGCTGAGAGCCACCCCAGTGAGCCTGACTAACTCCTCCCAGGAGAGGACTACACCATCTGATGTTCTGACCATGCCGTTCTGCTGTTGAAAGTCCTCCCCATCAGCTAGGGGATGAAGCCCTCACTCCTTAGCAGTTCAAGGGGACCTCGATGACCCGGTGACCTGGCCTCATTTGCCTCCCCTGCCTCATCTCTCGGCCCCTCCCTCGCTCCCTGTACTCAGCTCCCCTTATTAATGGCACTTCTCCAAAACGTCACACGCTATCCCCCCACGCCTCTGCATTTGCTGTCCTCCTCTACCCAGACCACCCTCCTTCCCACCCCAATACCCCGTCTTCATGTAAAAAATTCCTACTTGACCTTCAAGAGGCAGTCAGAAGCGTCTTCTCCAGGAGCATTTGGAGAATGCGGGCTGCCTTGGATGCCTTTGTCTAGGCCCCCGCCTCACCTTGTTGGCCCCCTCATCTGGTCACAACAGTGGTAATTATTTGTCTGTGCACCTGGCCCCTCCTAGTCTGTGACCTCCTCAGAGGCCAAGGCCATCCGTGTGTCCCCAGCGCCCAGTGGCAGGGTCTGGCTCACAGCAAGTGCTCGGTAAATATTTATTGAATAAATTGTTCCCTCCACCTAGAACTCTCTCCCCATGCCTCCACATGTCCGAATTCAACCCACCTGTCTGGGCCCATTAAGCCGGCTTCTCCAAGCAATGTCTTTGCCGAGCTGCAATTTAATTTAATACTACACCCTCACCTTTTATCAAGGGCCCAATTACGGGGCTAAAGCTGCCAATTGAAGAATGATTCAGCATCTTCTATAAAAGGCTGTTGTTCAGTTTGTGACTTAATGCCCCTGAGATAAAGATCCACAGGATAGATGCTCACAGACTTTAGTGCCAGGAAATGGGCTGTGCTTCCCCCCCACCACCCGCCATGAACTTGTATCTCCTTCCTTCTTTCAATCAAGCAATCATAACTGAATAACTGAACTCTGTTTTCTTTTTAACTTTGGCTGCCAGAAAGGTGGAGCCAAATTCAACACTCAGCCACAGTAACCATCTTTTCTCAGGTTCCTGGAGGATTGTCTCGCCTTCTGATCGTTTGTCTGTATGTTTAATTGTCCCGTTGTGTTTGGGCTTTTATGTTGTACTGCCTCAGCCCCTTTGGGAGAGGAGGCAAGGTGTAAGTTCCAGATTAAGTTATTAAAGTGCGAATGCTAGATGAGATTTAATTGGAACGATATGCCAGAGAGACGTTTTAAGGATGCCTGAAGACAACCTCCTTCTGGCAGGGGTCCCAGCTGCAGTTGGCATTGTGGACCCAACATATGGACGGACAGCTCTGCCGGCCACAGCCAGGTTTCTGGAACATCTTGCCTCAGAAGGCATCTTAGGTCCATGGGAGACTGCAGTTTATTTCAGCTTCCTTATTGGCTTCCCTAGTGTCTTCAGGAGGTACTTGGGATCCAGAGGCCCCTCAGGACACAGAGCAAAAGATGCAGAGCCATTGCACCAGGGGACAGCCCTGAGGCAAGAGATTCTCTAGTCTCTACCTGTCCAGGTGCTCTGCAGGGGGTGGGCTGTTTACTAGGAATTTTCAAGTGCCGTGGAGCACAAGAGCTGGAAGATGATCTGCAGTCCTGGCCTCTTCTGACCACTTGTGTCTTGGTAAAGCCATTCCAGTTCTTGAGCAAAGACTACCTTTAAATTTTGATGATTGTCCCCCCGTCCATGTTGGCAGAAACACAGGCTGTGGCACCCACGGAAGCATTCCCTCTTTTCTGTGGGGGAATTCCAACCAACCTACCTCTTTGGAAATGGTGTGTCATCCCGGCGCTCCTTCAGCATTTATGGGGGGCCTGTTGTGTGCTGTGCTCAGGCTCCCTCGAGGGCTGCAGTCTGATGGGCAAAATTAAATGCACACGGGGTGGGCTGTCGTCTTCTCCATGACACATGTCTCCAGACTCTTGGTTTTACGTTTGACTTACTGGGCTTACTTTTCTAAAATATGAGCCAGGATCGTGTTTGGATGTAATGTCCCTCAGAGGGTGAAGAGTGAGAGAGAACGGGGTGTGCTAGGTTTTGCTGTGGTAACAACAACAGCAACAAAACTCCGTGGATTAAAACAACAGAGACTTCACTCATCATAGCACTTGTTCGTAGAGGATCCATTGCAGCTTCCGCCCTTAGCATCCTCGCTCCAGGACACAGCTGGTGGGGCACCTTCTGGGACAGTTTTTGTGGCAACGGGAAAGAGTGTATGGCAGGTGACTTTTAAAGCTTCCACTCCCAACTGCCACATGTCACTTCCACTCATATTTCATTGGCCCTATCATGTTAATTCTCCATGCCTGGGTTCAGTGGGGCAGGAAAGAGCGGTCCTACTATGTGTCCAGGACAGGAAGAACCAGGTATCGATGTTCAGCCATAATGACTACTGTAGTGCCGCCCACCCACTTCCTAATCACTGTCACAGCTGCTACCCCCCCATTCGAATGTGAGCTCCATGAGAATAGGGAGGGGGCAGAGTTGTATGTTATTCTCTGCTGTATCCCCAGCACCTGCAAACGTGCCTGGCACATAGTACACACTCAATAGATAATATCAGTTGAACAATTGAATGAAGCCAGTCTTAGGGCAATTTTATTATGAGATCAATGAAATATTCTCTGAGAAGTTCTGTGCTAGTCCTGCATACTCTACTGTCAAATCCTATCCTAATCCATCACTTCTGTCCATCTTCACTGCTACCACCAAGGACCAAAGTACCATCATCTCCCACCATCTCGCATCCCAGAGGGGCCACTATGAGGCAGAACTACAGCTGACACACAATGAACAGGGATGATGAGTAAAGAACCTTTATTGTGTAGGCCACTAAGTTGTTGTTTACTGTTGTTACCACAACTTTCTAAGCATGTTCCCTGCTTCCACTCATAGACCCTTCCAAGCCACTCTCCATGGCAGACATATATCTTTTTATTTTTTTTTGGCTGCATTTGGTCTTCGTTGCTGCACGCAGGCTTTCTCTAGTTGTGGCCAGCAGGGGCTACTCATCATTGCGGTGCGCGGGCTCCTCATTGCGGTGGCTTCTCTTGATGCGGAGCACAAGCTCTAGGCACGCGGGCTTCAGTAGTTGTGGCTCGCGGGCTCTGGAGTCCAGGGTCAGTAGTTGTGGCCCACGGGCTTAGTTGCTCCGTGGCATGTGGGATCTTCCTGGACCAGGGCTCGAACCCATGTCCCCTGCATTGGCAGGTGGATTCTTAACCACTGCGCCACCAGGGAAGCCCTATCTTTTTTTTTTTAAGATACAATTCACATACCATAAAGTTCAGTTTTAAAATGTATACTGCAGTGTGTTTTAATATTGTATATTCGTAAGGCTGTACAACCAATCCTCACTATCTAATTCCAGAAAATTTTCATCACCCCGAAAAGAACCCCTGTTCCTTTTACACATCACCCTCTATTTCCTCTTCCCTCCAGCCCCTGCCAACCAATAATCTACTTCATGGCTCTGTGGATTTGGCTACTCTGGAGATTTCATATCAATGGAATCATACAATATGTGGCTTTTTGTGTCTGGCTTCTTTGACTTAGCATAATGTTTTTAAGGTTCTTCCATGTTGTAGTATGTATTGGTATGTCATTCCTTTCTATGGCTCAATAATATTCCCCTATATGGATGTGCCACATTTCATTTGTCCATTCATCAATTGATGGATATCTGGATTGTTTCCACTTTTTGACTATTATGAGCAATGCTGCCATGAGCATTTATGTACAAGTTTTTATGTGAACATATGTTTTCAATTCTCTTGGGTATGTATGTATGTGTGTGTGTGAGTGTGTGTGTGTGTGTGTGTGTATATATATATATATATAGAGAGAGAGAGAGAGAGAGAGAGAGAGAGAGTGAGAAAGAGATAGGTAGAATTGCTATGTCATATGGTAACTCTGTTTAACATTTTTAGGAATTGCTAGACCATGCCACAGTGGCTGCAACATTTTACATTCCCACCAGCAATACATGAGGGGTCCAGTGTCTCCATATTGTCACCAACACTTGTTACTTATCTGCCTGGTTGATTATAATCATCCTGGTTGATTATAGGTGTGAAATGGTATCTCATTGTGGTTTTGATGAGAATGACTGTCAAATGACTAATGATGTTAAGCAACTTTTCATGTACTTATTGGCCATTTGTATATCTTCTTTGGAGAAATATCTACTTAAGTCCTTTGCCCATTTCTAATTGAATTCTTCATCCTTTTGTTGTTGAGTTGTAAGAGTTCTTTACATAAAGATAGGCTAGATTTGTGGTTTTCAATCCTGGCCACATCACCCCAGAAAAGATCTTCAAATACTGGTACTCATGTCACACCCCCCAGAAATTCTGATTTAATTGGTTTAGAAAGAAGCCTGGACATTGGGATTTTTTAGAAATTACCATGGGTTCTGTTGTGCAGCCAGGGTTGAAACTTTCTGAACCAGAGCCTCACCAACCTATAGGAAGGGCCCAGGACTGCATTTTGGATACCAGAGTTAGAAACCGACCCAGGACAATACATTTAAGGCTAAAAAATAGGGAAGAAAAACCTGAATCCAAGAAACCTGAAGTCCACATGGCCCCTACCAACCCTTACCCCAATTCCCAGCTAGAGACTGTGACGGTGACAAAGGAAATGCAGACTATGGGGTGGGGCCTGGGAAGGTTCACATGTGTGGATCCCACAGAGCTGAATGAGCCCCTCCAGTCTCATGTTTTCCTGAAAGTCCCTGAATCATCATTTGAACAATTGTTTCCGCATTGGAAGTCAGAGAGCAAGGAATAGGAAAGAAGGAAAAACTACGAGTTTTCTATTTCTGGAGCATTTTTCATTGCACTTGAGAGGCAGAGGGTGAGCAAATTGCAGACCAGAACTTCAGGTGGGTTAAAAAAAACAGCTGCAGGAAGCCACCAACCACGGAAACCAACAGGGAAGCAAGGGGCAAGGGAACCACAGTGTCAGGGCACCTCGACACCCACAGTGGCTCTGCAATAGAACCGTTGGCCACTTGGTGGGATGTTCATTGTTTTCTGCCACTGTTTGGCTTGGAGTGTCTCCCTAAAGTAACAGTGGATTAAACTGCAAATACTGAGTCACTTTGACCTTGACATAGGGTGGAATACTTCACACGACCCACAGATGCTCAGTTCAGTTCAGAAGACACTGACACAACCTGTGGACCCCTCCTAAGAGCTCAGGGGACAGCAACCTCATCATCCCAATTCTCAGTGCCCAGCCCACCCACTCCCCTGCCCTTCTCTGGACTGGGTCCCTAACCCCAAGTCTGTCCCACTTGGGTACAGGTGCTCAACAGTTGGCAAACACATACTGTAATAATAAGAGTGCCTCACATTTCTATAGTATGCACAGTTTACAAGGCACCTTGACAGCCCCATTTTAGAGATGAGGAAACTGAGGCTGGAGAGATGAACTGACCAGCCTGAGAGGACCTACATATTAGAAAAATACCCAGCCCAGGCCATGTGGTATTAGATGACTTGGAATCAATTCTGCTGGGATTGGTCTGTTGGTTTATTCATACTTCCTGCTTCTTTTTGCATCAGTCCCGTGTGGGTTTTTTTGTTTTTTTTTAAATTTATTTATTTATGTATTTATTTTTGGCTGCGTTGGGTCTTTGTTGCTGAGTGCAGGCTTTCTCTAGTTGTAGCGAGTGGGGGCTACTCTTCGTTGCGGTGTGTGGGCTTCTCATTGCGGTGGCTTCTCTTGTTGCAGAGCATGAACTCTAGGAGCGCGGGCTTTCTCTAGTTGCGGCGAGCTGGGGCTACTCTTCGTTGTGGTAGCGGGCTTCTCATTGCAGTGGCTTCTCTTGTTGCAGAGCTTAGGCTCTAGACGTACGGGCTTCAGTAGTTGTGGCTCACGGGCTCTAGAGCACAGGCTCAGTAGTTGTGGTGCACGGGCTTAGTTGCTCCGTGAAATGTGGGATCTTCCTGGACCAGGGCTTGAACCTGTGTCCCCTGCTTTGCCAGGCGGATTCTTAACCACTGCGCCAACAGGGAAGTCCCTTGGTTTTGTTCTAAAGAAACATTTTCTTCATTGATGTTTTCAAAATTTTTAGCATCCATTGTGCATAGTGTTCTCTTATAGATATTTAAATCTCTCTCACATCTGTGATTATCTGGCTGATATTTCATTAAGAGTGAAGCACTTGTGAGCAGATGTTCAGACCCAGCAAATTCAGATCTGAGAGCACTGCTTCCAGGTCCAGCCTCATCCTCAGTAGCCGGTCTGCTCAGCCTTCATCCACGATGCCAACAGAGCTGCATTATCTTGGTAGTAACAATAGCAAAAATAATAATAACAGAGCTTTTGTTGAGTTCATACTATGTGCTAGACATTGTTCCAAGGGCTTTCCTTTATCAACTCATTTAATCCTCACAGCAACCCCATGCAGTAGTTACCATTATTATCTCTGGTGTACAGGTGAGGAAACTGAGGCACAGAGGCGTTGAATAGCATGGCCACAGTCACACAGCAAGGAAGTATGTAGCATTTAGCTCATAGTGGTCAAGCAAATGGACTCTGGAGTTAGGCTTAACTTCTGATCCCAGCTCAGCCACTTACTGTGTGAAGTTAGGTAAGTGTCATGGGTTGAACTGTGACCCCACAAAAGATATGTCAACATCCTGGGCTTCCCTGGTGGCGCAGTGGTTGAGAGTCCGCCTGCCAATGCGGGGGACACGGGTTCGTGCCCTGGTCCGGGAAGATCCCACATGCCGCGGAGCGGCTGGGCCCGTGAGCCATGGCTGCTGAGCCTGTGCGTCTGGAGCCTGTGCTCCGCGACGGGAGAGGCCACAACAGTGAGAGGCCCGCGTACCGCAAAAAAAAAAAAAAAAAAAAAGATATGTCAACATCCTTACCCCTAGAATCTGTGAATGCAACCTTATTTAGAAGAAGGGTCTCTGCAGATGTAATTAAATTAAAAATCTTAAAATGAAATCATCCTGGATTACCCAGATTGGCCATAAATCCTACAAGTGTCATTAAAAGAAGCAGATGAGGAGAGGACGCAGACACCAAGGAGAAGGTCACTTGAAGATGGAAGCAGAGATCGGAGTGATGCAGCCACAAGCCAAGGAATGCCTGGAGCCACCAGAAGCTAGGAGAGGCACAGCATTCTCCCCTAGAGCCCCCAGACTGAGCGCAGCTTTGCCAACGCCTTGATTTTAGGCTTCTTGCTTTGAGAACTATTCAAGAATAAATTTCTATTTGTTTTAGGCCACCCAGTTTATGGAAATTTGTTTGGCAACCCTAGGAAGCTAGTACAATAAGTGACAACTTCTGAGGACCACAGTTGCTTTTTTTTTTTTGATGTTGGGGGTAGGAGTTTATTAATTAATTTATTTATTTTGGCTGTGCTGGGTCTTTGTTTCTGTGCAAGGGCTTTCCCTAGTTGTGGCAAGCGGGGCCACTCTTCATCGCGGTGCGCGGGCTTCTCACTATCGCGGCCTCTCTTGTTGCGGAGCACAGGCTCCAGACGCGCAGGCTCAGTAATTGTGACTCACGGGCCTAGTTGCTCCGCGGCATGTGGGATCCTCCCAGACCAGGGCTCGAACCCGTGTCCCCCGCATTAGCAGGCAGATTCTCAACCACTGCGCCACCAGGGTAGCCCCACAGTTTCTTCATCCATAATACAGGTCTAGATACTAATAATACCCACCTCGTAGGGCTTTCGGGAGGATTAGAATGGACAGTGTGCCTATAATGGACACACCCTGTGCCCAGCATATAGAGAGCATTCAATGAAGGTTAGCAATTATAAGAGCATTGTTTATTACCTGTTCCTCGGCAGCCCTGCCCTGAACCCTCTCAAAGCTAGTCCCTCCCCTTGCCATTTCCCTGTGTCTGACTCCTTGTCACTGGGCCCCTTGAGACCAGCCCAGCATGTTCCTGGCTTAGGAATCTCAGAGGACTCAAATCTGACTCCCAGATGCAAAGCCCGCTCCTCTGAGCCATTATCAGAGCTGCCAGAGTGAGACTATGAACCTCCATGCACGGCATTTTACTGTTTCACCCAGGAAGTCACTTTCTTACATGATTCAGACACACAAGTCACGGAGAATTAAATCAAGAAAGGTAACTCCGGGCTGGAGTGATTTCTGCCAGCTGGTGTGGAGGATGTTCCTGCGTCCACTCAGCTCTTTCTTTCTTACCTGCGTCTTACAGCAGACAGGAAGCCAGCTGATGAGAGACTGCATGTTCATACCAATTATTAAATATATATGGCAGCCTTCTGGAAATGCATTCGCCAACCCAGGCTCTTGCACTGTGGGCCTTGGAGAAATAATGAGGTAGCTGTGAACACTATGATCCAAGGTTTGCTCCATATTCTGCCACCTCCTGGCTGTGTGACCTTGGGTGAGTGAATCACCCTCTCTGAGCTTCAGTGCCCATAAGGAAATATCCACTGCTCCCTTACAGGTTTACTACGAGCACTGACTGGGGTCACATATTCAAGTGCCTAGCGCTAAGCCTGACACACAGGTGACCCATCATTGTGACTTTTGTTCCCACTCCCTGATTCAGAACTTTCCGACTCCACAGGGGAGGTAACATAACTTCTCTGCCTGCTTCCCAGGGAGGTCTTGAGGAGCAATGCTGCTGCCTGTGGATAGATTTACACCTTCTCATGCATTTCCACTGAAACTCCACCCACTTAATCCTCATGATCACCCTAAGCAGAGAAAGTTCTCTTCCCATTTTGCGGTTGAGCACGTGGAGGTGCACGGAGCCACGTGGTGGGCTGGTGGACCACACAGGTAGCAAGTGGGGCTCCGAGGCTCTAAGCCAGGCCAGCTGCTCCCCAAAGCCATGCTCCTTCCACGGCCCATGCTGCCTCTCAAATGAGATAATGGATGGGAAATTGCCTCATAAGGAGCTCTACCCCAGTTTGAGGCCTGTTATCTGTGATTATCTCAAGCACCTGCCTGTGATCAGGCATCCTAACTACTTTTTTGTCCACATCTATTGTCCTCACTTCCCCCTTCTAAGATAAGCCAGTTGGATCAGTCTCATTCGGCTCATTCCACGGTGGTCTCTGAACTCAAGCTTAAGTGTTGTTGAACCGCATGCATCCACGTCCGCACATTCCCACTCCCCCTCCACATGCCTTCTCATGCATCCGTACCCCCGCTCCACCCACACGCTCTCACACCCACATCCAGGAGGCTCTCAGCACAGCCCACCATCTGTTATGAAGAAGCCCTCGTGAAGCTAAGCTGTACCATGAGGGCACTAGAGAGACGTGCTGTTCATTCATTCACCAAACCCACATTTGCTGAGCATTCACTATGTGCCAGATGCTGGGGCTGCAGCAATGGATAAGGCACAGCCTCTGCTCTTAGGACACTCCCAGTCCAGGAGGGACAGATGTGTAAACTGACAATGTCAGCGCGGTGGTAAGTGCTGGGATAGCTTAGCCTCCAGCCGTAGGGGATCACAGAGGAAGTGGCTAGTCATCCTACCTTGAGAAATGTGTCATAAAAAGGAGGAGCGTACTCTTCCCTTCAGTTCTTGAAAGAATAAGTAGGACTTAGATAGTTAAAGAAAACAGGAGCTTCACGAGAAACAGTCTGGCAGTTCCTCAAAAAATTAAACTTACCATGTGACCCAGCAATTCCATTCCTAGGTGTATACTTAGGAGAAGTGAAAGTGTGTATACAAATACTTACAGCAGCATAATTCATAACAGCCTGAAAAGTGGAAACAATCTGAATGTCCATCAGCTGATGAATGGATAAACAAAATGTGGTATATCCAGGCAATAGAATATTATTCAGCCATAAAGAGGAATGCATGCTACAACATGGATGAACCTGGAAAAATGTTATGTTCAGTGAAAGAAGCCAGACACAAAAAGGCCAAATCTTGTATGATTCCATCTATATAAAATGTACAGAATAGGCAGATACATACGGAAAGTAGATTAGGGGGCTGGGGAACATGGAATGGGGAATGCCTGCTAACAGGTATGAGGTTTCTTTTTGAAGTGGTGAGAATTATCAGGAATTAGATAGTAGTGAGGGTTAAACAACATTTTAAACACACTAAAAACCACTGATTGTACACTTTACAATTAAAGTGGTTAAATAGTGAATTTTTCTGAGTTTTATCTCAGTTTTTTGTTGTTGTTGTTGTTTTTTAAGACAGGACAAGGTATATGAGGGCATTCCAAAGCAAGGGTAAGAGGAGGGGGAAATGGTCTTGGGGGACAGCAAGTGTCCAATGTAACTGGTGTATAATGCTTTGGACTTTTCTACTGTTGCTTCATAGCTTTAGAAGGCTAAAGGATTGTCAGCTCTAATCCCTACAGTATTCATTAGGGTGTTTTTGGCTGCAAGTAACTCAAACTGGAGTACACAGTAGAGGGAACATATTGACATCCCGGAAAATTCCAGAGGTAATGTGGAGTTCAGGCACAGTTTGATCAGGGATTAATTACATTTCTCTGTAAGACTTTTGTCTCTGCCTTCCTCCATGTATGAAATATGTCATCATACTAGCTTCCCACGTGTTATGGAGATATGAAAAGAAAGATACATTTCAACTAGGAAGACCTTAGAAGATTCCTTGGACAACACGGAATTTTAGCTGAGCTTTAAATAATGGGCAAAAGCTCAAGGAGAAAATATTGGAGGCAGTGGCATTCCAGGAGGATGAAAATCCATGAGCAGGAAGGTGGAGGGTATGTCTGGGGAGAACTTCAAGAATCAACTGGATCTGGCTGCCTGTGGATAGAAAGTAAGTGCAGAGCTGAAGGGAGCTTGTACTGTGACCTGGAGGCAATGGGGAGCCGTTGAAGGAATTTCAGGAGCACAGCAGCGTGAGGAACCCCTAAAAAGAGTTCACTGTGGCTCTCAGATGACATTATGGAGTTGTTGCTTTCCTTAGATAGGATAAAATTGTGGTTATGTGCATGGAGTCTGAAATTTACCTTCAGATAGTTTAGTTGGGGGAAGTGTGTGTGTGGAGAGAGAGAGCAGATAGGGCAAAATGTTAGCAATTTTTGATTCCTGGAGGAGAGTACACAAGTATTCCTTGTACTATTTAACTTTTCATAAAAATCTGAGAAAAGGAGAAAAGGGGTGGGAGAGGCAGACCTCTGAGGAAGGGACCGGCTGGGGAAGCGATGTAGTGACGGCCTGAAAGCCTAAACCCCAAGGGCTGGGGCTGAGGTGTCCTGATGCTGAGATGGGCAGAGGGCTCGGGGCAGGGGGACGTGTTGATGAGGGAGGTGTAGTAGCCCGATGACTCTGCAGCTCCTAGCCTGAGGGCCCAGGAGGATCCCGGTGCCAGGAACAGAGCTGGAAGACAGCCGAGGAGGAGCAGGAGAAGGAGCCTCCAAGGAGGGTCGTTTTTGCTCTCTTGGTAATCGATGCTTGCTTGTGTGATTAATGTTAACTCATAGAATTTCAAAGCTTGAAATGACTTAAGAAATCACCTAAACAGACCCCTCATTTCCCTGATGGAGAAATCGAGGGTAGACTTACCCAAAGTCCCAAAGCCAGAGAAGTGACTGGGATAACCTACCAGTTTAAACCAGTCCTCATGTGTCTGTTTCCACCCTTCTCCTGAATGCTCTGGGAACCAGACAGAGGAGAAATGAGAGGAAGGGGACATGAGTTTTCTTAACGAATCCTTTCAAACATTTTCTGAATCTGTGTTAACTTGGAACTTTTCCTTGGGTGGATTGCTGCAGGGTGGTAGCTGGGTGGGGTGATAATAGTAACAGCTAACCCTGTCTGAGCCATTCACTGGGGCCAGGCACTGGTCAAGGGGCTTTACTCATATCAGTATATTTAATCCTCACTCCTATGAGGAGGTACTGTGTTTAGACCCATTTTACAGATGGTAACAGTGAGGCTAAATAGCTGCAGCCAGGTTTCAGCATTTCTAAGTGGCAGAATTAGGACTAGAGCTCAGGCAGTCTGGCCTCTGGTCTGACATCTTTAACCACCTTGCCCTCAACTACATCACTGGATGCAGGTCCCCCCATATTCTCAGTGACTGGCTGACTGAGTGACTGATTGATTGGTTTATTTTGCCAGGGAGAGGGTCAACAGCAAATTCTGTCCCCAGCCTCGTTGGTATTTTTGCAGTAAATCAAGGCCTGTTTATTACTCATAGAGTATTTTGGGGGTCTGTGATAAAAAAGAAATGCAAAACTTAATTTCACTTCCCCGCTACACTGCTCATTCTTTTTTAATAACCCTCTCTTATCAGCCTCCTGGCAGCTTTTGCATTCCTGTACATGTTAATTACTTTATTAATTACATTAATATCTTTGGTTCTGCCCAGCATATCTTGGTGCTTTTTGTTTCCAGCGTGCACCCATTTTGCCTTGTTCATTGGCATATGTGGGCCCAGTTCCCACTTCTAAAAGGGATTCTTTGAGCCTCAGTAAACACATGGCTTTCAATTAGTCGCACAATCATCATTCCCATTTTCATCTCAGCCACGTCACTAATCAAGTGTTTTTAACATTCTCCCAGACAGAGTCTGTGTTGTCTTAAGTTTCTGACTTTGTTCCTCAACGCTTGTTTCCTCTCCAGGTCACGGCTCAGAGATCCCCACGAGCTAGCACTGAGTGACACATAGTGAGATGTCCAGGAGGAGGAGCGAGAGGAGTTGAACTCTGGGGTAGAGGGAGCCAGGGGTTTGTGAGATGAGACTGGAAGGTGACCTGGGAACAGATCCTGGGAGGCCTTGAATGTTAGCTGCAAAGTCCAGACTTTATCCTAAAAGCCAACATCTTCCCCAAGTATACGGCATGGAATACTAATCCCATTAGGTATCCCAAAATAAAAGGGAATGGGGAGATTTCATGGTCCAAAAGTTTAAGAAATGCCAGAAACAATGAATCTGCCTCTTGGAAACGTACAATGGGCTTTAGCATGTTAAAATCTCTGCAAAGTCCTACAGTTTACAATTATTAACTAAATTTTTTTAATTTTAACTTTTAATAATAAATATTTTTAATAAGCATTTCCAATACTTCTTTGCCCATGAAACTCTTTTTTCATTTGTAGGATGTAGCGTATTTACATTACATATAGGAGGAATATAATTTAGGAAGTGCTGATGGAGGGGATGAGGAGCCCTTTTGTGGGTTTTGAGCCAGAGGGAACATGCTTAGACTTGGTTTCACAAAGGTGACTCTGGCAGTCAGTCAGAATGGTGGGGAGACTGGAGGAAGGAGGGGGAAATGAGGCAGGCCCTGAACAGTTCAAGCAAGACGTAATAAGGATCTAAAGGAAAGTTTTCAAATGTTTCAATGTTTTCTTTCCAGTTTATTTCAAGCTGCATTGTTGTCTTAAAATTGGAAAATCAATGTTGCTATAATAAATCACAGCACAAGGGTTTTACTCAGGCATAAAATCTGAATGAGAAAAGCAATCTGTGCAATCTTCCATCTTCAAAGAAAGCAGTTAGCCCAACAGGGTGTAGGGATACAATAGCCATCTGTTTCTGCAAATCACCAGAGTTCATCGAGGTTTTCCAATCAGAGAGACCCAAATTCAGGTTCTAAGCCCACACCATAGTGGCTCTGTGATGCTGGGCAAGTGACTTTGCTTCTCTGTGTCTCTGTTTTCCGATACAGTAAAGAGGAAGAATAATCCTTTTCTCACAAGACAGTTTCAAAGATTGCATGAGGGGATATGTGCAAAGTCCTTAGCACAGTGTCTGACACATGATAACATAAAAACAAATAACTTCGCTTTTATATACATCAGGATAGGCTGGGCGAGGCTGCGGTAATAAAGAACCCCTAAATCCTAGCAGCTGAATGCAGCAAAGCTCTACTTCTCACTCATACGAGGTACACCTGTGAGCCCAGGCGGTCTCCAGGGCAACCGTCTCCCATGAGGCATCTCCATGATCTGGGCCCCAACACGGGGCAGCCCACACATCTTGCAAACAGCTCTTCTGTGCTTCAGCCCACAAGGGTCAAATGTCACTTCTGCCCGCTGCCCATCAGCCAGAATTAGTCATGTGACTCCCACTAATGTACAGGGGCTGAGAACTGTGGGCCAGCAGATGGAATGTCCAGGGAGCTGTAGCCTCTGCCAGTCCTTCATCCCCTTTGGTCAGGCCGCTTACCCTCTCTGAGCCTCAGTTTCCTCATCTGTAAAACAGAGCTAATACTTCCTATCCTACCTTACATTGGAGTGTTAGAGGGGCACATGTGATTATATATGTGAAAAACACTAAGTTAAAGTTAGAAGCGATTATTGCTTACTTTATGCTGTGCCAAAGCCACGTCACACTCTTTGGTTCATAGGAAAAATGTAGAACTTCGACCCTCCTTACATCTATTGATACATTCCCCCAAGCCCATCTCACCTCTGGATTGCCCACTCCTCCTTTCATTTGGGTCTTTTAAATTATTTTTCAGTGAGATCAGTAACTTACAAGTAGCCTTTGGTAGCCTATTTTTGGAATCGCACACTCGGCAGCACATCCTGCATGGAAAAGGTGACCCTAAAGTGCCATGAGGGATGACAAGGAGGCCACCAGTGCATTTCTTCTGGACAGCTGAGAAAACTCCCAGGGGTCCCGCTTCACGTGTTCTGTGGTTCCACAGATCCCTGAGGAACACTCAGATGTGTGTGTGGTGGGGGAGAGCTGTTCCCTCCCCCCCAGCCATTTTTCCCTGAATGTGGACATTGACAACACGGACTGCCAAGCTTCATGGTGTAGTTCGGCTGCAACATAACCAGTGCTAGCTCAGAGGACAGCCCTAGGCAAGTAGGGCCCTAGGTGTGTGGGGGGGAAACAGTCTCACCCTCTCAGATCCTCTTGGAGACCTGTGTTCTCATCTGGGCCACAGCCCTTATGGAGATAGTGACAAGATGAAGGGTGGCCAGGATGGGCAAAGAATAAAAAACTGTGCCATACAGGAAGGGTTTATGTCAGCCCGGCAAAGAGAAGGCTCAGAGGGACACAGTCGCTGTCACTGTACTTCAGAGGGGCTGTCCTGGATCCAAGAGAGGAGTCACGACCTGCAGGGCCCCAGAAGGCAGAGCCAAGACCAGTGGGGGCAGTTCTGGGGATACAGATTTCAGCAAAGGAAGAGGAAGAACATTCACCTTTCAGTCTGACCTAGGCAAAAATTCACTGGGCTTCCATAGAGGGTAGTGAGTGTCTCATCACCAGAGGTGTGCAAAGAAAGGCTGGACAAGCGTTTGGCAGGGACTGCATACTCAGGAAGGGAAGTGAAAGAAGATGCTTGAGTCTCCTCAAGCCCCAAAATTGTATGATTCTACAAACTAGAATAACGTGGCCTCAAAAGACTTTTGTTTGTTGCTAATGTGTGTGTGTGAAATGAGTTGAGAACAGCTTTATAGTTGTGATGAATTGGAGCATCGTGTTCACCTTGGAAACTCCATCATTGGTGCAGAGGAGAAAGCACTGGCAGGGAAGAGGAAACTGACCCAGAAAAGGAGCCCCTGTAGAGTAAAGAAGGGTCATGCACGCTCCCCCAGCCCGTTGCGGCCCGGGGGTTCCAACACACGGGCAGCAGTGGCAGCAGCGCCCATGACAACACCCTATTTTGGAACAGTCTTGGCAGCACTGTGCTTTCGGGGTTCCCAATACACTTGCCTCCTTGAACGGCAACAGGCAAATGAAATGGATGCATTGTTCTCGCGTGCGTTACCAGGGGTGCACGTGTCTCGGCTTTGTAGTCCTGTGGCTTACTTGCTCGATGCTCAGACAACCCACAAAGCAGGTGACTCTAGCACTTCTCAGAAGAGAACCTGGGGCTCAGAGTGAACATGTGACAGACCTGGGCCAGACCCTCACCCAGAGGCAAGGAAGGTGGCTGTCCATTACACCAGGGCACTGTGGGGTCGCCCTGCTTGCTGCCTTTTGCTGCCGGCAAACCGTAAAATCTGAGATGCAGGAGGGAACAGGAGAGGGAACACTGGAGGCTCATCCAGGCAGCCACCTTCCTTTCTTTGGTGAGCTGGGACTCCCAGAATTAGCCAGAGTTCCAGGGAGGAGTACAAACGACGGAGGACCCTGGGCTCAAGTGCCAGGTCCTCGGATTTCTTGCTGTGTGGCCCTGGGTGAGTTACAGTCTATTCCTGGGCTCAGGGTTCTATGCAAAATGGCAGTGAGGCTAAACTTCTAGCGTTAGGCAGATCTGATGACACTGGAAAGCATAAACTTGAGAGTCTTGCAGGGCAGCGGTGGAGTATAGTAGCTCTCTCCAGGTTCCCAATGCTCCAGCTTCCTGATTTAGAGCATCTTTGCACCCTAGTTCTGTTACCTCCCGTGCACACCAAGCTGGCCTTGGACTTGCCAGCAGGGAGTCTCTGTGAACCACCAGCCAGGTTGTGCCCTGAGTTAGCAGCAGACCCCGGTGAAAGGGTGATAAGAGACAGGTGTGGGCATGGCCAGGCCAGGGCTGAGCAGGGCCAGCTCAGCTGCCTTAGGTCCAAAGGCTGGACAGGAGAGAGGCCAACCTGGCCAAGGACTGAGCTGGGCAGCTTAAGCAGGGCCCTGGGAGCTCCATTCACTTCTGGAGGCCACAGATCTCACCCCAGGCCAGGGAGAATTACTCACACAAGGAGGCCTTTTGGCCTGGGGGTTGCTGCAGGATGTTGGGGGACGGGCTTCAGCAGGCATTCCCAGGCCAGGCTGAAAGTATGGGGTAAGCGAGCTGCCTTGGGCCAGCTCAGGGCCAGGACCAAGTCTAGCTTAGGGCCGGGCTTCCCATCCTTTTCCACATTGTGGTGCACATAGGAAGCAATATTCTCATAGGACCAGGGTGACCACAGAGGCTGCTTGTGGCTGGAGGTGACTGGCCCCACCCCTGTGCCCCGAGACAGAGGAGAGCACCGTCCTGGGGCTTTGTAATCCATTAGTGGCACACCAGTGACCAGGCACCCTTTTGGGTAGCTCTGGATGTGTGTCTAAAGCAAAGGTTTGGGAAGTTAGGCAGACCTGGGTTCAAGTCACTGAATGCCTGTGTAACCTTGAGCCTGTGATTTGGCCTCTCCGAGCCTTATCCAGCATCCCCTAAAATGGGGGTTGTACTAGGGCTCACTCCTGTGGCGACAGTTTAGAGGAAGGGGGACAGTGTTTATGACACGCTTAGCCCAGAATCTGGCACGCAGTGAGCAGTCAGCACATGTCGGGGGACAGAGGAAGTACAAGTGGTGGAGGGGATGGCGCGGCAGGCAGAGGAGAGGAAGAAGTCCAACAGTTATCTCTACTTCGAGGCCACACCCCTCCCAAAAGGGAGAGGCAGGAAGCACAGGGGGCCTTGGACGGGCAGACTTGGGGTGAGAGGACCTAGGAAGATTTCAAAGATGGAGGAATGGTGTGAAGGAAGGGCATCCCAGGACAAGGAAACGGCTCAGAAAAGGACCAGGAGGGAGATTATGGGACTCGGCTATGGATGGGGTGACAGGAGTCAGGGCTGGACAGATATGCCAGGGCTGATCGCAGAGGGTCACGATGCCGGGTTCGTGGGTCCGGGTGACTTTCCTGCGATTTGAGGAGCCGTTGACGCTCTCTGAACGTGGGATTAGCTTTGTGTGGAAGATCACTCTGGAGGAGGAGCTGGGGGAGGGCAAAGGGCACAGGACAGGTAAGGAGGTCCTGGGAGGCGGCCCAGGGTCCAGTCTGACCGGGGTGGATGTGGGGCAGCTCTCTGAGCTCGCAAACCCGGGGGGAACGGAAGGTCTAAGGGAGAAAGTGATGCGTTCAGACTGGGAAAGGTTAAGTAGGAGGGGCCGGGGCCCCGATCAGCCGGCAGAGGGCGTGGGTGCAGGGAGATGAGAGGGCACAGCGGAGGAGGGCAAAGCCCCAAAGAACCCGGAGAGGACAGGGCCTGGAAGTGAGGGTCAGGTGGCCTCGGGGAGCAGAGAACTAAACAGGGCCCTGTGCCCGGGGCTCTAGGAGGCCTCAGAGCCCACGGGGAGCACTGCAGTGGTTTGGAGGTGAGTGGTGGGAGGTGGAGAACGTAGACGGGGGTACAGGCACCCTCTTCAGAGAACTCCACTGAAGAGCCAGAGAAAGGGGCCAAATGGCTTGAGAAGCAGAAAGCGGGACGGAGCTTTGGACCAGGCTGGGGCAGGGCAGGGGGTGGGGTAAGTCGCAGCAGAGGAGCGATCAGGAAGTGCTGGGGGGCTCCCGCCCTCATCGTTTATCCGTTCGTGCGAGGGACAAGCCGAGTGACTGCTGCCCCATCAGGCTCTTGGTTTTGTTTGTTCTCAGGGCTTAGTTTACGGCATCGCAGTCTTACTGTACCGTGTTGGCATCTGAGGAACACAGGTTTCCCTTCTCTTCTGTTCTCGTCTGTCTGCTCTCCTTTCATTGTTCTACTCACCCCTGCCCCCCGTCCCCCACCCCCGGCCGAGGCCCAGACACCCAGCTATGGGGGGTCAGGCAGGTCCCAGGACCACAAGAAGAAAGCGCGGTTCTGCTCTCAGGGTAGAGGCCGTGCAGGCACAAGTGGCTGTCACGCGCACCCTGGGAAATGTGGTCGGCCCCGCCAGGGGGAGCATGAGGGCTCCAGGCAGCCTGGTCCTGCCGAGCGCAGGTGCAAGCCAGACTCCAGGCCGCTGAGCCAGGGCGTGTGCTTCCCGTCTGGGGTTGCCCCCGCAGACTCGCCAGATGTTGGCACTCAGAAGGAAGGGGCTTGCCTGCCCGTGGTTGGCCCGCAGACCTTTCTACTCAGTAACGCTGCTTCTACAAAAATCAGGTGATCACGGGAATAGTTAACCCACATTTCTACATATTCCAGTGTTGGCTGGGCCCTTGTGGGCCTTGAGATTCGGGAAGAACTGCCTCAACCCCCAAGGTGGGGAGGTCTGAGGACACCGTGAGCCTGCTAGAGATTTCGGCCCTTTCCCAGCCTTTCTGGTAGGCACAGTCCAGCTCCTGGTTCACAGATGCCGTCTCTCTTCTACCCCACAGCACCCCGGGGCAAGTCTCAGGCCCTTTGCCAGGTTCACCACTGTTTCCCTCTCACCCATCAAACATGTCCTGAATTTTAGTAGAACTTCCTGAAGGTGCAGAAGTCTGTGGGGAAGGAACACGTGGCCCAGCCAGCTTCCCTCCTTCTTACTCCCCTCTCAGAAGCAACCAAATCTCTCTTGGCTCCCGGGGTGGATTTGGCCTCCTCTGAACACTTGGTGCGCATGGCACTCACCTTCCCAGAGCTGGCACTTTCCACCAAACTCGTGGCTCCCCCTGAAGGAAATTCTCATCAGCTGCTAAGATAGCAGTGATTTCTCCAACACTGAAGTACAGCTGTCCTCACCCACATCAACGGCTTTCAATCACCTCTCTATCTCCAATTCTTTTAGGAACAGAGCCAAGCCACAGAAGCTGAGGTGCCCCCACCTGCTTTGCAGGAAAGAGGTCTGGCTTGGCTTTGCCTCTGACTTGCTGTGTCGCCTTAAGCAAATCTCTTGTCCTCTCTGAGCCTCAGTTTCCTCACCTGTAACATGGGTATAAAATTCCTGGCTTCTAAGGTCAAAATCAAAGAGAGATCCTAGTATGAATGCATTTATGAGCTGCAAAGAGCTAGAAATGTTAGGGCCTATTATTGCACTTGTCAGCCCTTAACTTCCCCAAGACAATTCTCACCCCAGCTATGACCCTTACACAGCCACAGAATTTCCTGCCAGATTCCGAGGTCAAACTCAGGATGTCTCTCTGAACAGGACCAGGCAGGGGTGCTGGCCCACTGGCATCCTAATGCTGAGTCCAGGCTCCTTGCCCTCCTCAGCCAGGTCCCAGCCGCCTCCCCTACCTCATCTTCCCTCAGCCAAGCAGGACTCCGTGAGGGACGTGGCCAGTGTGGACAGGGTGAACGGCTCTGGGCCCCATGCCTGCTGTTCTAGAAGCTACCCCAGTATACCTGAGCAAGGGTGCATAGCACCAGCAGATTGAGTAAGTCCAAAAGCCAGAGGTTGGCCCTCAGGCCAGCTCCAGGGGGCTGACTTGGCCATGTCTGGCACCTGGGAAGGGTAAGTCCCGATAAAGGTTGGCTGGCTCCCCCTGTGACAACCCGCAGCATGGTCCAGCACACAGGGCATGGGACCAAGGTCAGGACACCTGCATCTGTGACTCTAATCAGTCACCCACTTGCTGTGAGTCCTTTTCTGGGCCTCAGTTTCTCTGTTTGTAAAAAGAGGAACTGGACTAGAGCATAATCCCCTTAGTGTTTAGAAGGGGGGAGCCAGGGGAGAGGGATTTTGGCTGACATGGTGACTAGAGGGCATTCCTGGCATTTAGTGCCCAGGCGCCAGGGGTTCTGAGTGCCCTGCACTGCACAGGACAGTCCCTCACAACAGAGAATCACACGCCCTCCAAAGAAAATAGCTGCCAGAAGTTCCCCCATAGAGAAACCCTTGTGGATGATCTCACAGGTCCCTTCCCGATTTGGGATTCTGAAAAAAATTCACCCAAACTCGTAATCAAACAGTCTAACAAGAAAATCTTACCCTGAAGTGACAGCTTAGAGCTTGGCTGCCTAGAGATATGGAGCTGCTGCTGTGGAGATAAGCAGCCAGCCTGGAGGGATACGGAAGGTCCTCCCAGCTCCAGGGCTCTGTGACTCCCTGCGCTGGGAGATAACGATGATGGTTCACATATAAGGAGTGGGCCTTCCAGTCTCAGGAGCCTGCTAAACTCACTAGTCACATCTTCTGATCATCTTGCCAAACCTGGGAAGTTGCAGGTGAGGAAATCATGGCTCCAAAAAGGCTTAGAGATGTGTTCGAAGTCACACAGCCGGCAAGTGATGGACTTGGGACCTGAACCCAGGGGCCTTTCTCTCCCTGCCAGGTTTCCTTGACGGGACCACCCCCCATCTTCCCCCCAAAAAGAGGCAGTGTTGACTCACATGCCTTCCCAGGAAAAGAGAAGCATCTCAAGACTCTGAAATGCAGCCCAGAACGGTCAGACATCCTCCCTCCTCTCCCTACCACACACACTCATACTCACATTTATATACACACATATACTCACCCCCAGTAGAAACATCTACCAATTCTACCAGATATTTCAAAAATCAGCTTTGAAATTAAAAAAAAAAAAAAAGAGGCAGAAAGCCAGCTTCTGGGAGCTGGTCAGAAGGTGGAAGGCACCCCCTCCTTCAAAGAAGCACTAGCCAGGTGGTGCTTGGGAACCTGAGCTGCCCACAGCAGTGGCAGCCTAAGAGGTCCGAGGGACCAGAGCCAAGAGCCCTGTGATCACAGGGGAAGCTCGTGGCACCCTTCATGCCCACCACCGGACTCCTCACCCTCCCCACTCAGGGTCTGAACATACAGACACGCTGTGTCAAGTCTGTCCTTGTGTTTAGCTGTCACTCTGTGTCAGAGGCGTGCGAATGACAAAAGGAGTCTACATTCTATCTTTTTTATTTATTGAAGTATAGTTGATTTACAATTTTGTGTTAATTACTGCTCTACAGCAAAGTGAGTCAGTTATACGTATATATACATTCTTTTTTTTAAATATCCTTTTCCATTATGGTTTATCATAGGATATTGAATAGAGTTCTTTGTGCTATATGGTAGGACCTTGTACTTTATCCATCCTATACATGAAAGCTCACATCTGCTGACCCCAACCTCCCACTCCATCCCTCCCCCACCCCCTAGGCAACCACCAGTCTGTTCTCTATGTCTGAGTCTGTTTTTGTTTTATAGATAGGTTCATTTCTGCCATATTTTAGATTCTACATATAAGCGATATTATATGGTATCTGTCTTTCTGACTTACTTCATTTGGTATGATGATCTCTAGTTGCATCCATGTTGCTGCAAATGGCATTATTTCATTCTTTTTTATGGCTGAGTAGTATTCCATTGTATATATGTACCACATCTTCTTTACCCATTCATCTGTTGGTGGACATTTAGGTTGTTTCCTTGTTTTGGCTACTTGAATAGTGCTGCTATGGACATAGGGATGCATGTTTCTTTTTGAATTATAGTTTTATCCAGGTATATATATGCCCAGGAGTGGGATTGCTGGATCATATAGTAATTCTATTTTTAGTTTTCTGAGGAACCCCCATACTGTCTTCCACAGTGGCTGCACCAACTTACATTCCCACCAACAGTGTAGGAGGGTTCCCTTTTCAAGGAGTCTGCATTCTTAACCAGAGATCTGCTAAGCTGAGGACCAAATGTCATCCTATTGCTTAAGATCCTTTAAGGCCTTGCTGTCCAAAGGGCAGTCCGTGGACCAGCAGCATCAAGCATTCCCTAGGAGCTGCTTACAAATACAGCATCCCGGGGCCCACCCAGACCTACTGACCCATCTGCATTTTAACAAGCCCCCTAGGTAGTCTGTGTGCATATGATGGAGTGAGGAGCAGTGCTGGCCCCTCACTTACTGCACTCCAGCCACACTGGCCTCCTTTTGGTTCCTAAAATATGCCGAAGTCCTTGCCATTTCAGGTCCTGCCTGCTTGCTGTTCCCTCTCCTAGGAATGGTCTCCCCCGAGGTTTTCACATGGCTTATCTTCCCACCATTCAGGTCCCAGACTAAATGTCACCACGTCAGAAGAGCCTTCCCAGACTACCTGATCTGAAGTAGGTCCTCTGGCTAGTGGCCCTCAGAGTGCCTTGTTGTTCTCTTTAGGGACACTTATCACCCCTCTACCCGTAGCTGTGCCGTATGGTTTGTCAACCTCCCGTGCCCTCCACTGGAATGCACGCTCCAAGAAGACAGGCATCCTACGGGTCTTATACACCCGGACCCCAGCATCAAGCACAGTGCACAGCACACAGCAGGCACATGAGAAATACTGATCACGTGGATTCTGAATGAGTGAATGTAGGACAAATACAGTCGTGAAATGTAAGACAAATACAGTCATCCCTCAGTTATTCAGGCTTACATTAACTATACTGTAAATTAACTCATAGGCTCATTTGCAGATGGGAAACTGAAGTCAACAAAAGGGCGAGAACTTGCCCAAGGTCACCCAGTAAGTCTATAACAGGACCCAGCCCTTTGACCTTTCAGGCCTCAATGTTTCAAGCCATGCCCGGACCCTTGCTGGTCCATTTGTGGAGCCTGACAAAGCCGGATGTTTGCAGGGGCCACTGACCTACACTCTGAGTAGTTGCATCATGCAGAGGGGCTCTCAGGCCAGCTGCTCCCCTTTTGCTGCACAGATTGGGGAGGCTTTCCCGGGCAGCGTCTGCCTGCCTCTTGCTGAGCAGCAGCTAGACCAGGAGTCAGGTGTGAGTACTTGCAGCCTCCGGCCATTGCAGACAGCTTGATTTCATGCAGCACCAAAGGATAGCCTTTGCAGAGCTCCGGGGGCTTCAGGGAGGCCTCTATTGACTGTTTAGCAATTAAGTCATTCCTCCCATGAGCAGCACCTCACAATTTACAGAGCAGGTATTATACCCACTGTCTCCTTGGAATATGAAGCAGGGCAGGTTGGGGGATGCATGTGGTGAGGAAGGAATGAACATTGGTTTGGGAATCAAACGAATCTCAGCTCTGATGCTAGCTGGAGATTTAGGGCAAGTTACTTAACTTCTCTGTGCCTCAGTTTCCTCATCTGTAAAATGAGGTTAAGACCTTGATTCTTTTTTTTTTCTCATTTTTGGCTGCATTGGGGCTTCGTTGCTGCATGCAGGCTTTCTCTAGTTGCGGCGAGCGGGGGCTACTCTTCGTCGCGGTGTGCAGGCTTCCCATTGTGGTGGCTTCCCTAATTGTGAAGCATGGGCTCTAGGCGTGCAGGCTTCAGTAGTTGCAACACGTGGGCTCAGTAGTTGTGGCTCTCAGGCTGTAGAGCGCAGGCTCAGTAGTTGTGACGCATGGGCCTAGTTGCTCCACGGCATGTGGGATCTTCCTGCACCAGGGCTTGAACCCGTGTCACCTGCACTGGCAGGCGGATTCTTAACCACTGTGCCGCCAGGGAAGTCCAACCTTGTTAGATTCTTATGAGGCTTCAACAAGATAACGTGTGTAGAGCTCACAGCTTTGCAACTAGCACATTATTGTCACTCATGACAAGGCAGCTCTTGGTGTTCTTAGGGTGGCTGTTATTTGCTGAGGCCAGCCCATTCCCCCTCTGAGGTCATCTCTCATGGAGCCGTCCTGATCTTACTAGGATGGAAGACCCATGAGGACAGGGCTCTTGTCAGCCCTGGTTATTGCTGCCTTCCCCATGCCCAGAACAGTACCTGGCAGATGGTAGTGCTTGATAGTTATGGAATGAATCAATGAATGAATGATTACTTAGGTAACTGCCCAAGTGAGCAACAAATAAGGAAGGAAAATAAAGAAGAGAAAAAAGCAAGCTGAAAGTTCTTGTAAGCCAGTTATCCAGGGCAAGGGAAACATTCTTAGGCCAGTGGAAATGCTGTAGTCCATAAGTGCACAGAGAACTGGGCCTAAAATCCTGGCTCAGGCCCTGACGTCACATCCCGGAGTGGCATCTGCAGGGGTCAGTGCCCTGTGCTCCCTGGCGCCAGGCTGTGTGGCCAGCCCACACTGGGAACAGGGGGAGTGCCACGGCCAGGTACAGCCTGGGCCCTCTGGCCCCTCCTTCCCCAGCAGCTCCCCATGCTTCCCCCTACTCTGCTTCACCTGCTGCCCTGGGAGGAGGGGGCGGGGTGGTGGTCCTCCAAGGTGCCTGAAGTCTGGCCTCATTTAAGGCCAGTGAGTGCCTTCTAGAGTAGCACAGAATGCTGCTGACGGCTTTGACACTTGCAGCCCCACCGAGCCACAGAAGCAGCTGTGTCCCCAGCAGAGGGTGATCCACAGCTGCCGGGTGGACCCTCCACACGGTTCTTTGGTGCCCTCTAGTGGTGCTCTGGTGCACGACAACGACACCAAGTAAGGGCTCAGGTTCCCTGCCCTCTCCCGTTGCGTGGTCAGGCATCTCTCCCATGTGTGTGACTGCTCAGAGCACTCTGAACTCCAGTCCCAGGCACAATGGATCATACAAGAAAAGGTATGGCTCTTACAGTTTGCTTTGAGATTCAATGCAGGGCTTATGTGACTTTATTCAGACTCCCCATCCCCCAGCCTCATGAGTACACAAACTTGATCACTCATAAAACCACCCGAATCACTGCCACTCTGATCTGTGTCCAGGGCTGTGTGAAAGTGACGTTGATGACTGGGAGGTTTTTATGGCTTATTTCCGGCTCAGGGCCTGTGTACTGGGAGATGGAGTAGAAGCGTCTCTGCTCACCCTTGGGATCGTGACTTCTCTGAACTCTGGGCAGGCCCTTGTTTTTTTGCTGCCCTTCCACCTTAAGCTTAATGAGATAAATGTGGTACTGAAAGACCAGATGTAAGGATTGGGATTTCAGGATTCGAAGAGGTCAGAGCAGACCAGGATGGAGGGCGTGAGGAGGAGGGGGCTACGGACGAGGTAAAAGGGAACCAGGCTGGAACGTCAGCTGCAGAAGCGAGAAGGCAGAGCTAGCAGCAGTTCCACGAAAACCACCTGTGGGGTCTTAATCAACCGTAAGGAGCATATGAATCACCAATGAAAGGTAGTTATTTAGAAAGGCAAGGAGATCTGGAGCAAGGGTGCTTAGTACCACCTGAAGTGTTGAGCTCAATTCTAGGTTTTCAGATCAATAGTAAACTCGAGCAGTTCAGGAGGACCAGGTCGACTTGTGGGGGAGGTGATATGTACCTTCACTGCAGATCGTCCCCTCATGAGGAAGAGTGTGCGGACTTTAGGAGAGAATTTGACACCACTCTGAGGAGCCCCGGAGGAAAGATGGGGATCAATGGTGGACGTGTAAGAGGAGGTTCTGGTTCAATAAAAGAAAAACTGTGCAACCATCTCACCAAGAGTGGGAGGGAGGGGACTCTGTCACTGGAGGTATATAAGCCAGGCAATCATTGTTAGCTTCCCATGAACAGAGTTTTCATTACATTGAACAATGGGGTATGACAGAATCAGTCCTCTCTACAGAGAGAATCTAAGACTTAGTTCATCATAAATGACTGCCTCTCATTGTAGAACAACAGACACTATCATCATTAATGGGTTTGCTGTTCGCACATGGCCGTAATGGGCCTGTGCTACTGAGTTCTGAAGTCTGCTTAGTTGTCAGACATTGGAGAAAACCAAGTTACGCCACTAAGTCACTGTTGACCTTGGGACCAAGTCCTTTCTCAGTCTCCTCAATTACACAATGAAAGGACATCAGGAAACCCCCACCACTCTTAAAATCCAGCTCAGCTCATGGGTCAGTAGCGGTGGAGGGGAAATCTCTAGCCCTGGCAACTCTGACTATGGTTCCTGGGGATCACCTTTCCCTGGGGTGTCTCTCACACGTACCCACTGCCACCACTGCACAGGGCCCTGTAGCACTCCAGCCTGTGTGTGTACTCAACGATCATGGAACCAAAGAGGCTAACCTAAGGCTTTCTGTGGCTTGGGACAAAGAAAGGGAAATCAAGCCTGAGAGAGCATGCAACTGGATGATCTAGTTATAAAATGGCCTGAGCCCTCCGGCTCCACCCCTCCCAGCTCCTCCTGTATCCATATGGGAGCACCATCTTTCCCCAACTCACAGGTGCCCAGGCAATGGCATGCCTTGAAGGTCAGGCCTAGTGAGCAGGGCTAAGAGAAATAGGGTTTCCATCCCCCATGTGCTTAAGGCCTGCCTTTCACATCCCTGGATCCTACCAATGTGCCCCTTCTTCCTAGTGACTGACCCTGGGCATGCCTACCCCTTACCCTCAGGAGTGTGGCTTTACCCTGGGTCTTAAGAGGCAACATCCAGAACATAGTTCTTTGATGAGATACCCTCAGTGGGATCTGTGCTAAAGACAGATTTGCAAGGACATCTTCAACTTAGTAAATTTGTTGTTGGTAGTGTATGGATGTAGCAATTTTGAAACTATTTTGTGTCTATTATAGAATTGAGAAAATGAGTGATGTTGTCAGAAACCAGGGATCTCACTGTAAGAGAATACAGATGCAAATATGGAATGGGGGAGAGCAAGCAAGAACACTGTGGTGTTGGATTTTACTTGTATCTATAGATAGATGATAAAGAGATAGAATGATGGTAGATGGATGGGTAGATAGATAGGTAAAGGGGCCTAGAAGTAATGATACCCTAGGAACAGTGAGCACATCAGTGCCCAGATCTCGGTTTCTAAATACTGTTCTCTGCTACAAAGAACCAGGACTCCTCAGAGAAATGGATGATTCCAAAACTAGAGCAAGGAAAATACAAAGAGAGCCTGGAACCTCTTGTGCCAAGTAGAAAAGTGCTCAAAAAAATTATGGGGACATGTTGAAAAAACACAGAAGACAGCATGAAGGGGTTTCCTACTAGCCAGATCTGGAAAATTTTGAACAAAATGAATAATAGTAGTAATGGATTATAAGACACGGAATCTAAAAGGATCCCATAAGTCTATACTGATATACATAAATGAGTGGGAGGAAAGATCTTGGTTACAATATATTGCCAAGTATTTAAATGGAATGTTAGAGTTAGAAAATCACCATTTTGCAGCCACCAAAGTAATATGACTCAGATAGGAATCATCAATGGAAGCTGCAACCACTGAGTTAATGTTTGTGGGGGAACAGGATACCCACAGTCTCAAAGTATCTCCCACAGATTATTTATTAATTACAAGAGGGAAATGGTACCTTTGAAGTGGAGAGATCTGGCTGACATCACCTCAACCAGATGATCAAAAACATCACCAATAATGGGACAAAGTACCATCAAATGCCCCTGATGTGAAACACTGAGAAGGTGAGAACATCACTTACACAGAATTCCTGCCAAGAATACATAACCTGAATTCAATGATGAAAACACATTCAGACAAACCCAAACTGAAGGACATTCTACAAAATAAATCACCTGAAATATCAATGACATAACAGACTGAAGTAGGCTGAGGTCTTTTTTTTTTTATTGAAGTGTAGTTGATTTACCATGTTATGCCCATCTCTGCTGTGCAGCAAAGTGACTTAGTTACACACACATACACATGCATTCTTTTTCATATTCTTTTCCATTGTGGTTTATCCCAGGAGATTGGATATAGTTCCTTGTGCTATACAGTAGGACCTTGTTCTTATCCATTCTAAATGTCATAGTTTGCATCTACCAACCCCAAACTCCTAGTCCATCCCTCTCCCTCCCTCCCTTCCCCTTGGCAACCCCAAGTCTGATCTCTGTCTGTGTGTCTGTTTCTGTTTCATAGATGTTCATTTGTGTCATATTTTAGATCCCACATATAAGTGATATCATGTGGTATTTGTCTTTCCCTTTCTGTCTTCACTTAGTATGATAATCTCTAGTTGCATCCATGTTGCTGCAAATGGCACTATTTCGTTCTTTTTTATGGCTGAGTAGTATTCCATTGTATATATGTACCACATCTTTATCCATTCATCTGTCGATGGACATTTAGGATGTTTCCATGTTTTGCCTATTGTAAATAGTGCTTCTATGAACATAGGGGTGCATGTGTCTTTCTGAATTATAGTTTTGTCTGGGTATATGCCGAGGAGTGGGACTGCTGGATCATATGGTAATTCTAGTTATAGTTTTCTGAGGAACCTCCATACTCTTTTCCATAGTGGCTGCACCAACCGACATTGCCACAAGCAGTGTAGGAGGGTTCGCTTTTCTCCACACCCTCTCCAGCATGTGTTATTTGTAGACTTTTTTTTTTAATCTTTGGCTGCCTTGGGTCTTCGTTGCTGCACGTGGGCTTTCTCTAGTTGCAGTGAGTGGGAGCTATGCATTGTTGCGGCGCGCAGGCTTCTCGTTGCAGTGGCTTCTCTTGTTGCAGAGCACAGGCTCTAGGCGTACGGGCTTAGTTGCTCTGAGGCATGTGGGATCTTCCCGGACCAGGGCTCAAACCCGTGTTCCCTGCATTGGCAGGCAGATTCTTAACCACTGCGCCACCAGGGAAGCCCCTAGACATTTTAGTGATGGCCATTCTGATCGGTGTGAGGTGGTACCTCACTGTAGTTTTGATTTGCATTTCTCTAATAATTAGTGATGTTGAGCATCTTTTCACGTGCCTATTGGCCATCTGTATGTTTTCTTTGGTTAAGTGTCTGTTTAGGTCTTCTGCCCATTTTTGGATAGGTTTTTTGTTGTTGTTGAGTTGTATGAGCTGTTTGTATATTTTGGAGATTAAGCCCTTGTCGGTCACATCATTTGCAAACACCTTCTCCCAGTCCATAGGTTGTCTTTTTGGTACCCCCATCCCCACCCAGCAGCATGCAGGATCTTGGTTCTCTGACCAGGGATTGAACCCACATCCCTTGCAGTGGAAGCACGGAGTCTTAACCACTGGACCACCACAGAAGTCCCTGTCTTTTCAGGGGTTTTTTGTTTGTTGTGTTTTTTAAAATTAATTAATTTATTTATTTTTGGCTCCATTGGGTCTTCATTGCTGCGCACAGGCTTTCTCTAGTTGCGGCAAGCAGGGGTACTCTTGTTGCGGCGCATGGGCCTCTCATTGCAGTGGCTTCTCTTGTTGCAGAGCGTGGGCTCTAGGAGCGCGGGCTTCAGTAGTTGTGGCTCACCAGCTCTAGAGTGCAGGCTCAGTAGTTGTGGCGCACGGGCTTAGTTGTTCCACAGCATGTGGGATCTTCCCAGACCAGGGCTCGAACCCATGTCCCCTGCATTGGCAGGTGGATTCTTAACCACTGCACCACCAGGGAAATCCCTCTTTTCGTTTTTTTAATGGTTTCCTTTGCTATGCAAAAGCTTTTGAGTTTAATTAGGTCCCATTTGTTTATTTTTATTTCTACTGCTTTGGGAGACTGACCTAAGAAAACAACTGGTATGATTTATGTCAGAGAATGTTTTGTCTGTGTTCTCTTCTAGGAGGTTTATGGTGTCATGTCTAACGTTTAAATCTTAAGCCATTTTGAGTTTTTTGTGTGTGCATGGTGTGAGGGTGTGTTCTAACTTTATTGATTTACATGTGGCTGTCCAACTTTCACAGCACCACTTGCTGAAGAGACTTTTTCCCACTTTATATTTTTGCCTCCTTTGTCAAAGATTAATTGACTGTAGATGTGTGGGTTTATTTCTGGGCTTGCTGAGGTCTTGAGATTGAAGGAGGAAGGGCTGATTCCAAGGCTGACTACAGACATGATAAGTAAATGCAACACATGGTCCTGGATTGGGTCCTTAAAGGACATTATTGGGCCAATTAGCAACATTAAAAAATAGGTAGTGTAGTAGATAATATAATACTGTATCAATGTTAAATTTCCTGAATTTGGTAGGTATATGTGGTTATATAAGAGAATATCCTGTTCTTAGGAAAAACATGCTAGATATTTAGGGGTGAAGAAGGGCCAGGATGTCTGCAACTTACTCTCAAATAGTTCATTAAAAAAATATACCTACAGTATATATTTTTTCACTCCCTTGTTGTCTTTTTCTCCTCTTGCCACCATCTGGCTGATTGCCTCCTGGAGTTTCTCAGTTCAAATTCCTGAGAGAGAGAACGGTGCTTGGGTTGGATCCTCTCCACCACCCCTCTCTGGGCAGAGCACTTTGCACTAGGAAACCTCATAGGTCCCTGACGAGCCTCGGATTGCCTACCTGAGGTCAGGTGCCCACCCCCTGTCCAATCAGTTCCGGCCCAGAGTGCATCATGTGGTACATAACACAGCTGCCACCACTGCTCCCTCCATGGAGGTGGTGGGCAAGAAGATCTCCTTCCTTAAAGGGGTTTGGCAGGCCCCGTGCTTGGTCTAGCCAGTAGATACTATCTCCCAACTACCTGAGTTAATTCCAGAGAAGGCCTCCACACCTAACTTTGTGCTTCATTCTCACCCTTACTCTTTTAACAAATGTTATAGAAAGATGCCTGCTCTGGGCCAGGTCTTGTGCTAGGTACTAGGGGCACAGAAGTGACCCAGTCCCTACTCCTGAGCTCTGACTCAAGCTGGAAATGCATGAAGAACTCAGATAACGGAAGGTCAGAGCTGAATCACGACCAACAAACAGAAGGCAGTCAACGCTGGTTGAGGCCTGAGTCCCATGGAACACAGAGATGGGGTCCAAAAGGCCTCCTGGATGATAGCACTGGCTGTGGCTCATGGGAGGGAAAAGGGCTATGAAACAGGGACCTGGCTGCTGGGAGGGTGCCCAGTGCCATCCCCGGGTTTCTGTTTTCTCTTCGCACAGCCGGACC
The DNA here is from genome assembly GCF_025265405.1 of Mesoplodon densirostris. Lineage (NCBI taxonomy): Eukaryota > Metazoa > Chordata > Mammalia > Artiodactyla > Ziphiidae > Mesoplodon > Mesoplodon densirostris. The sequence goes on along the minus strand of NC_082666.1, from coordinate 25,119,389 downwards.
CGGCAGGACGGGACATCTCCATCCGCCCTCTCCTAGAGCACTGTGAGAACACCCACATGACCATCTGGCTTGGCATCGTCTATGCCTATAAGGGGCTTCTCATGGTAGGTGCAGAGCGGGAGGCAGAGTGGGGGAAATGCTTCTCGGTCAGAGCTCTCTCTCCTAAGCGCCTCCGTCAACATAAAAATAAACAGAGCCCCCAGGACTAAGCACTTGCTCTTTTCCAGTCTCGGTGCCTGGCACGTGTCATTTCAATCCCACAACAATCACATGAAATAGGTACAAATAATGTCCCCATTTCACTGTGAGTGTGCCTCCCAGCTGCCACTGTCCTGCTCCCTGACAGCAGTCTGTTGGTACCCAGCACACATTCACATCCTGTGGGAGATGAGTGGAGTCATCTCCATTTGGAGATGGGGGAAATCAGGCTCAGACAAGTTAAATGATTTGCCAAAGGCCGCCTGGTAACCTCCAACTTCCAAACCCAATACTCTTTCCACTCCATTCATCTGTTATACAAAGATCACATACCAAGCCCACCTCACACAACTGTGGAATTTCAAAGTTATGAAGGACTTGAAAGGGCAGTCCCTCCGACCTTATTCTGGGTTGACCCTTGAATCTTCTCTCCACATCCTGTGCAAACCATGCCTGCACCTGCACCCTCCTCAGATCCTTCCACAGTGAAGTGAAGCCGCGATCGGCCTCTGTGGCAGAGAGGAGGCACACAGAGCCCCTGTGAGAGAGCAGGCGTCTGGATCACCCATCCAGCCCTGACGCACATCGCCAAGGGACCCCAGGCAGGCCATTTGGCCTTGCCTAGCCTCTGCTTCTTTCCCTCCAGGATGTGGAAAGCCACACCCAGCTGTGGGATTGAAGGCACCACACACAAAGGAACCAGCACGAAGCAAGCTTTCAACAGCGTGGTTTCCATCCCTCACTCAGTATCTGCTTCCTGGGCTTCTGGTTCCTATTTTAACTGGAATTAGAAAAAATAATAAATCAGTCTGTGAGATAACACACTTAAAGGAGAGAAAAACAACTATGGTTGTAAAAAATACCAATTACAAAATAATTATTAACTTACTCTTATAATGGATATAACAGTTTACAAAATGCTTTCACATCCATCCTCTCATTTCATCTGGACAGAAGCCCTGTGAGATAGTGTAGGCCCTTGGGATGATGTTACATGGTTCGTGCAGGTGTTGGATGCCCCAGACTTCAGAGATAAGGCCAGAGGGAAAGGAAGCCTTTGTAGGACAGCCTCCTGGAGGGGCTGGACCATAGCCGAAGCTCCTGCAGCAGTCAGCAGCTGTGGTCAGCTCTCCCTCCTGCCCACACCACCATTCTACCCAGCATTCCATCTGCACTTTCTCTGCAGCCTGCCCTCCCCTCAGACAACACATGATAGCTAAACCCTCAACACCCTACTTTACATCACATTTGACTTCCACCCTATTCATTTCTGTTGGAAATGTATTGGTTAGGAGTAGAGCTGCAAGTGACAGAAAACCCACAATAACAGTAGTTTTTTAAAAAGATAATTGCCTTCTCAGGGAAGCAAAAGGGCTGGTGTGGAGGCTACTAGAATCTGAGCTCCTTGCATCTTGTCCTCCTCATCTTCATCATACAGCTTCCACATCATGGTCTAAGATGACTTTATGGTCTAAGATGGCTGCTCAAGCTCCAGCCATCACATTCCACTCCATCTGCTAGGAACGTGGAAGAGGAACAGCCTTCTCCTCTAAAGACACTTCCCAGAACTTGTACACACCACTTCCACCTACGTGGCATTGTCTAGAACCCAGTCATATGCCACACCTAGCTTCAAGGACGGCTAGGAAATGTAGTCTCTCTACTCTGGGTGGCTCTGTGCATTGGAGGTCCCAGACACAGGGGCTCTGCCTGGTTTAACAGAAAAAAGACTAGCCTTAACTTCTAGAGACACAGTCGACTGTTGCCACCATATTGCTCTGTGGCCTTGGGCAAGCCCCTTCCTCTCTTCTGGGCCTTCAGGTTCTCTGTAGAGGGAGGGCATGTGGTTGAGACTGTGTCTGAAGTTCTTTCCCACTGTGGCCTCCTGTGGGTCTGTGTGTGAACCAGTGGTGGAGGTGAAGGAGGACCAGACAGTGTTAACACCCCAGTCTGCATTTCTTTGGGAGGACTCAACCCAGGGCCACAAGTGGAGACAGATTGTGGAGACAGATTATCCAGAAGACCTAGCCAGCAGCAAACCCCCAGCCTCCCTCCCACCAAGCCCCCACTTCAGAGTAGCGGGGAGTAACAGAATAACCCTCAGTTCAGTAGCTTCTCAGAGCAGGAGTGTATGCCGCCATCTGGTAATGACCGTCTCCCTTTTCTGTTCACCGTTCCAGTTGTTCGGTTGTTTCTTAGCCTGGGAGACCCGAAACGTCAGCATCCCCGCCCTCAATGACAGCAAGTACATTGGGATGAGCGTCTACAACGTGGGGATCATGTGCATCATCGGGGCTGCCGTCTCCTTCCTGACCCGGGACCAGCCTAACGTACAGTTCTGCATCGTGGCCCTGGTCATCATCTTCTGCAGCACCATCACCCTCTGCCTGGTGTTTGTGCCAAAGGTACGGGGCAGGTGCAAGCAATCCCCCCACCCTCACCACCCTGGCGTCTGGCCTCTGACTCCATCACAAGGGCATTGCTGTGTTTCTCTCACTTTCTACAAGTTTTATACACTTTTTTTTTTAAATGATGAACACAATTCATATCACAGAAAGTTTGGAAAATGCAGAAAAGCAAAAAAAACAGATTTTTCAGAAATCTCACATAGTCCTGCCACTCGAAAATAATCACTGTTAATGTTTTGGTTTGGTTTTTTACTGTTAATATTTTTGATGTGTTTCCTTCCAGCCTCTTTTTTAATGGTTTAGGGCACTGATGCTTTTTCAGATATAGCTGTAATTATAGCACATTTTGCAATCTGCCTTTTTAACTTAACTTTTGCCCTTTGTATCTTCCCACATTCATAACCATTGTTGAGGGGATGTTCCATAATTTACTCAACCACTTGATCCCTTGCTGGTGAGCATTACAGTTGTTTCCAGATTTTTTATATTATAAATGAACTTTTTTTTCTACATAATACATTTTCCTTGTTTCCGATTATTCCCTTAAGGTAGAGTCACAGAAGTAGTATTAGTGGGTCAAAAGGAATAACCATCTTTAACAACCACTTATGTTTTTCATTCGTCTGAAGGGCTGACCTGAGAGATATTTTCCAAACATTATCCACCCAGCAGTGGGCAGGTGAATCAGAGGCCTTGACCCCTGCAGTAGGCTGATCCATGTAGAGGAAAACCTGACCTTGGTGGGTCTCAAGAGTAAAAGAAGCAGCAGGAAACAGAGGTAGTTGAGAAGTCACTGACCCAAGTTAGGGAGTGTCTGCCTTAGAGAAAGGAGAGAGGAGAGATCGCTGGGGGTCCCATGGCTCCTCCAGCCTCCTGGGCGCCCAGTCAGTCCCTAAGCAGTGTCAGTTCTGCTCTAGAACACCTCTGGCATACACTCCCTCCTTTAGTTGTCAACACTTTCCCAGGCTCCAGGCTCACACCACAGCTTCTCTGCCTGCATTCTGACTTCCTCTCCACCCTGTAAAAGATGCCAGATGATTCTAAGCCCAGCTCTGACGGGGACACTCTGCTTTGTCACCCTTCATAGCTCCTCATTGCCTTCCTGGCTCCAGGATCAAGTCCCCGACGCTGGGCTGGCTTTCACGACCACTGGATCTCCTTGTCTCCCCCAGAGAACTCTGTCCACCATTCAACTGCCCTTCTCTATAAGTGCCCTGAGCCCTAGGCCTCCCTGCATTTGCATATGCCATTTCTTCCCCCTGGACTTCCTTTACCCTCACCATCCTTCCAGACCCTCCACAGACTCCAGCCCAGGCCCAGAGCACCGTGGTGAGCACTCTGCCCTGGATGCCTCTGGCCTGGTAAAGATCCTTCCTCCATCCCTGCCCCTCACCTCTGAACCATAGGTCCTGGTGGACAGAGGCCGTGGCCATGGTTCTAACAAGCACAAGCCTTCACTTTCCTCCCATTGTCTTCACAGCTGTCACCTACAGCTGTTTATTTTCTACGTGGAGCTAGGCCTAAGGGGCCCTGGGTGGCCTCTGCAGGATAGCTGGGATGTGGGTGGAATCAGGATCAGGAGACCAGACATCTAGTGGCAAAGAAGAAAACCGAGACTCTGCAAGGGGAAGGGGGCTGCCCAAGGGCACACACAAATGAGGGACAGAAACAAGTCTGAGCCCAGGGCTCCAGACTCCCAGCCTGTGTCGTTCCTGGGGCCCCATGTTGCCTCCAGCGCAGGACCCGCTGGAAGCAGCTGGATGGGCATGGGAGGAAGGGCCCCAGGGTCCTCTTTTCAGCCCCACCTTTGTCCTTTCAGCTCATCACTCTGAGAACAAACCCAGACGCAGCAACTCAGAACAGACGATTCCAGTTCACTCAGAATCAGAAGAAAGAAGATTCTAAAACCTCCACCTCAGTCACCAGCGTGAACCAAGCAAGCACGTCCCGCCTAGAGGGCCTACAGTCAGAAAACCATCGCCTGCGAATGAAGATCACAGAGGTACCTCCCACAGCACTGGTCGCCAGGGCCCCATCCTCCCATTTGAGTCCCTCTGCCCTGTGCAGGGACTTTCCGGGCTGCCACTCCCCACCACGTCCCCTCTAGAGCATCCCCACATCATGGCTGTGCAGTCCCATCTACCGTCGTTATGGCTGCAAGAACCGGGAGGAACACGAACTAGACAGAGATGGTTTGTCAGAATCTGACAGGAGTTTATTACCCACCTGGCCCAGGCTCTGGGGTCCATCAATGCCCGATTCAAGACATCCTCAGAAAGAAAGGAGTTCTTAAAGATTTGTGATTATACTAGTGAGTTGGGAAAACTCAGTTTTCCACCTGGGGCCAGGGCAGGGGCTGGGCCAGGCCATCTGACTCAGCTGGAGCCTTTGTTTTCTAGCTGGACAAAGACTTGGAAGAGGTCACCATGCAGCTGCAGGACACACCAGAAAAGACCACCTACATTAAACAGAACCACTACCAAGAACTCAATGACATCCTCAACCTGGGGAACTTCACTGAGAGCACAGGTAAGAGGAGGTGGGACCCCTGGGTATGAGACACCAGCTGTCCATTTTACAGATGAAGAAACTGAGGCTCAGAGAGGGAGGTGGGGCAGGTCTGAAGTCACACAAGCCAAGCTGGAGTATCTGGAACCCACGTCTTCTGAGCGCAGTTCAGTGTTTGTTTGGAGCCCCACCTGGGGATCCACCTATGCACGGGGCTTCTTTTTCTCAGTCCCTTGGGCTCCAGTTCCATGTGTACCCCACATGGCCAGCATTCCCAGCGTTCTGACTGGGGGCACATTGTTCTTAGTGAATAATGTACTCATACTTCTTCCAACATTTCACAGTTTCAAACACACCTCATCAACGTACAGGAAAGGAATGGTCAGTAAGATGACATGATGTTCGATCCCACCAACCACCTGGGAAATAACACAGTCCGTTTTTTGCCTACATTTAGGCAAAATTTAAAAAAGATTACCAGTGTTGATAAGAGCGTATGGAAATGGACACTCTCCTGCAATGTTTTGGAAGTCGGTCTGGCACTCTCCAAATATCTGATGTTAAGCCTCTTGACTAGCAATTCCCCTAGTGGGAGGCTTCCCCTTGGAAATAACCCCACAGGGTCAAAGGTGTAGACACATAGTGCTTATCATAACACTACTTGTAGGCAAGAAAAGCTGGAATTAACTTACATGTTCGTCAGTTGGAGTGGTTTCATGAATTCTGATACAGCAAAACAAGGCATATAATAGTTATTAAAAAGTGAGGTGCATCTCTTTGTACAGATATGGAAAGATCTCTAAATGAGAAAAGCAGTATGAAGACAAGCATTATGATACACACAATATGCACACACATGTATGTGTATATGTGTGTGTGTGTGTAAGTGCATTTTTTAAAAGGTCTGGTAGAACAAACACCAGATTGTTAACAGTATCCACCTGTGGGAAAGGGACAATATGTGTGGAGAGTGGGTGAGAAGGGATTCTTTTATGTTTCATTTTATATACTTCTCTACTGTTTGCATCTTGTCATTAGCATATATTCATTAATTTTATAAAATTTGTTTAAATCAATGAAAAATCTTTAGTTTCTTTTATTCTTATTACAAAAGAATTATTATATAATTCTTATTATATTAGATGTTGATTGTTTAAAAATGTCTAGATTCAGATAAGTAACAAGGAAACTGAAAGAATAAAAATTATTCCTGATTATTTTAGTATCTAGTAAAGGTGGGCATTTCAAATTAGTGGAGAAAAATGAATTATTCAATAAATTTCATTGGGATAAATGGGTAGCCATCTGGAAAAGAATAAAGTTAGATCCTTACCTCACAACTTACACAAAAATAAATTCCAGATGGATAAAAGATTTAAATATAAAAAGTGAAAACCATGAATGTACTAGAAGAAACCATAGGAGAATTTCTTTTGTAATCTCAGCAGGAGGGAAACCTTTTCAGTTTGATGCAAAACAGAGAAACCATAAAAAAAAAGTTGATTAATTTAAATACAAAAGAAATTTTGTTAACAATGTGAAAGCCATCGTAAGTACAGTCAAAAAATCAAACAACAAACTAAGACAAAAAATATTATCTCAGGTAATAAGCTTATTCCCTTATATAAAAAGAAATTATATCTAATTGTATACAAAGTATATATAACTATATACAGACTAATAAGAAAAAGACCAACAAACCAAAAGAAAAATGGGCAAAAGAGAGTTCTCATTAAAGGAAATACAAGTGGTTCTTATGTTTATGAAAAGATGCTCAGTCTCCCTCCTAATTAAAGGAATGCAAATTAATTTGCACTGAAGTACCATTTTTACCTATAAGACTAACAAAGATCAGAGATCAAAAAGTTGCTGAGAGTGGGAGGCAACAGGTGGCGAAACACTGCTGCCTGAAATAGAAATTGTTATGACCCAGCAACTCCAATTTGGGAATTTATCTTAAGGATATACAGTCAACTCTCATTACTCACGGTAATCGTGTTCTACAAAGTCCCTGTGAACCGTGAATTCCTAGGGGAGACACAGGGTTAGGTTCCTGTAAGCCTCTCCCAGGTGGACATTTTCATCAACTGATCAATACATAATTTTGTTTTATGTGTGTTTCTACTGGAAGACACCTTGTTTAATATACATTGTTGATTCATTAACACTGAACTCATAGCCAACAGCACTGTAACTCATATCTGAACGACACATCTAACACACATTTTCTCCATCTGGCACATCACAGCTTAGAAGAACAATGGATAGCACTTCAGCACTAGGCTTGGGAGCCATTTTAAACAGCAAAAGCACCAACACAACGCACAAAAATGTGAAAAACGTAGTACTTCATAGACCACAATAAGGATACTTATTTATGAGAGGTAAAACAAGAAGGCAGAGCCTTGTTCAACCTCAGCTGGGAGAGCAACTCAGATTTTTGATGCTTTGTGTGTGTTATTGAATGACCGTGAAAGCACCACGAGTATTGACTCTGGGGTTACAAATAAACTTTAGCAAGTAGGCGAGTTCATAAACACAGAGTCTATGAATGAAGAGGATTGACTGTATTCACATGGATGCAAAATGACACACATATAAGGTTGCCCTAACCCTAACCCTGCAGCAGAAAAAGAAAACACCCATACTTTTTTTTTAATATAAATTTATTTATTTTTGGCTGTGTTGGGTCTTAGTTGTTGCGCATGGGCTTTCTCTAGTTGCGGCGAGTGGGGGTACTCTTCATTGTGGTGCACAGGCTTCTCGTTGCAGTGGCTTCTCTTGTTGTGGAGCATGGGCTCTAGGCACGCGGGCTTCAGTAGTAGTGGCTCGAGGGCTCTAGAGCGCAGGCTCGGTAGTTGTGGCGCACGGGCTTAGCTGCTCTGCGGCGTGTGGGATTCCTGGACCAGGGCTTGAACCCATGTCCCCTGCATTGGCAGGCAGATTCTTAACCACTGTGCCACCAGGGAAGCCCAACACCCATACTCTTTTCCAAACCAAATGAATCCAGATCTCTTAGGTGGGGGCAATGTTTTTATATTTCATATTTCTTTAGTTCTCTCCAGGTGGTTCTGAAGCACAAAGATGGTTGAGAGCGTCATGTTTTGTGGCTACACAGTATTTCTGTGAATGGAGGCCCCATACGTACATATTAGTATGAAACTAATCCATTATTACCTGACAATTAGGGTTAGTTTCAACTTTCTGATATTGTAAACAATGTGGATTTGAACATCTTGTGTATATTTTCACAAACATCCTTAATTATTTCTTTGGGATAGTTCCTGAAAGTGGAAATTCTGGGTAAAAGACATACTTTTTTATAGTGTTCGATGCTTATTGACAGTACCTGCCAGAAAGATTATGCCAGTTTATACTCCCACCAGCAGTTTACTATTATTATTCTTTTCAGACTTAGCAATCTTATGGAAAATATACCTTGCGGTTCTTTTTTTTCTTTGTCATTATATTCCTAATGCACCCGTGAAAAGGACCTTCATATTAGAACCTCTCATTTCTAAGTTATGTTGCCTACATTGGCCGACTCAATTCCCTTTTTTTCTTGGAGAAAGGGGGGTCCCACGGCACACCATCCACATCCCCAGCACGCCACTTCCATCCCTGAACAGGGGCTTCTTGGCTCCCTGCCTTGGTCTCAGGAGAGCGGCTCAGAGAACACAAAGGGAAGATGGGCTCTTTTGCATTCTCTCTCCTTGGGCAGTATCCTAAAAATGACTGCATTGTTGATTTTTAAAAATTAAGTTAACAGAATTATTGCAGTATTGTTGTTTTGCATTCAGATGGGGGAAAGGCCACTTTAAAAAACCACCTCGATCAAAATCCCCAGCTACAGTGGAACACGACAGAGCCCTCTCGAACATGCAAAGATCCTATAGAAGATATAAACTCCCCAGAACAGTAAGTACCTTCTCCTTCACAATTACTGCCCAAGACTACATTCCTCCTACACAAGAGTTTACATTGGGCACCGTGTTTTCACATGCATTACTTTATTTGAACTCTACAGTAATCTCATGATGCAGGTCAAATTACACTGCTTATTTTACACATAAGAAGACTAATATTCAAAGAGGGGAGGTGACTTGCCAAAGCTTACCAGTTGCTAAATGCAGGAGATGATAGGATTTGAACTTGGGTCTCTCCAACATCAAATCCCATGTTCTCTGCCTTTGTTACATATAAAATGAATACATTTACTTAACACCAATTTACTGAGACCTACTGTGTATCAAGCACACAGCACTGAAGAAAACAGACAAAAACCCTTCCCTTCATGGAGTTTACATTCTATCTGGGAAGACAATAACTTAACAAAAAAGCAAAACCTAGTATGTTAAATGATAGGTGCTTTGGAGAAAAACTAAGCAGGGAAGGAGTTAGGGAGTATAATTTTACACAGGGAGGTCAGAGCAAACTTGGTGAGGTGACATCTAAGCAAGCTTTGTCCATCTCCAGTAGCTTTGTCCCCACTGGCAATTTTTAGTTCTTCCCAGTTTACAGTGGCTTAGAAGCAGCAATTAGAAATGTCAACTCTGAAACTTGTTCCCTGGGAAGTGACAAGGGGAGAGGAACCAGCAAAGGGAGCCCAATCACCAACTGCAGTGTCATTTGGGGCCATTTAGTCTTAGAGCTAGTAGCCTCTCAACCCAATTAGCTCCAGGGCCTCGCAGCTGACAGTCCAGTATAATTACTGATGGTTACATGGCATTCATCAGTGGTCTACCTATTAGTTCCCTGCAGTACAGTGCAAGCACCTCGAGGGTAAGGTTTAAGTCCTTCCTATGTCCCTTGGACTGAACACAGCTTTCAGCACTGAGTAGGTTTTTGCCAATGAATTAATGAAAAGGCAAACAGGATCCCAGCAGACAGCAGAATGTGTGGCTCTGACAACCACAAACAGATGCCCACCCTGCCCGGGATGCTCAGACAGAACACCCTTTCCCAGGTCAAGTTCATTCTTCAGCTCCCCATTTTCCTGGACTCTGCCAACACCAATGACATTACACAAGCTCAACTTTAATTTCCAAATGAAGTCTCCAACACACTAATCTCTCATGAGCACCTGGGACGGGTCTCTTGGGAGAAGCCCTTCTGGCCAGCAGGTCCTTAGGGAGTGGGGGCAGCACTGCATCTGTCCCCACCCATCTCAGAACCCCACCAAGGCATACACCCCAGGGCGCACACTGGTGGGCTGAGGCAGCCTCTGTGAGTTGATTTGCCACCCCACAAAGCACTGTGGTTCAACAGAAGAAGCAAGAGTCACACCTTGCCCAGTTCTGGTTGCTTCTGTGAGCCAGTTACACAAACTCTGTACCCTTCTCTCATCTTTATAATGGGAACAGCAGTGCTGCTTTTGCCTATTGGGTTTTGTGAAGGTCTGGGGTTTTTCCCACCTGAGTGGCCAGGCCTGGGGGACACAAGGAGGCCTAAGAGTTCAGGGAATGCAAACTTCCCAGATGCAGTGGGAAACTGCACGAAACACAGCCGAGCAGGGGAGCAGTGGCCTGGGCACATCCGCCAAAGCAGCCGTCACAACAAATAAGGTGATTTACTCTCCCGCCTGCTGGTCATGAGGACTGATGAGAAGGCAAGCGGAAGGGTGTGGCGGTGAGCAGGTAGTCAGAAGGCTGCTCCCTTCTCACTCCGCTCCTCCATCAGTCCTGTTTACCCAGCCCCTGACTCAGCCCGGCCTCAGATTTTTTTCTGGCTGCCTTTCTGGGAATTTACCAGAAATTCCATGTTCTGGGGGCATAGAGAAGGAACCCCCTCTCTGAGGGGGTTAGCACAAAAACGATGACATTTAAACTGGATCTTAAAGGGAAAGCAGTCATCAGATGGGAAAGCAGAGTAAGAGCTATCTAGGCCGGGGAACCAGCATGTGCAGAGGCATGGAAGATTGCCCATAAGCAGGGTTTTAGGGGAAACTAGCCACCAGAGGGTAAGGTTTTCGGGGAGAGGGGGTAGAAGGTTCACCTGGAGAATGTGACAAGAGGCAGATCTTGGGGAGCCCTGAATGCCCCATCCCAGTGTTGGAGAGAAAACGCTAGTCACCAGAGAAGCCAAAAGACCAGGAAGGAACCTTTTGGAATTGGCCCAGCAAGAGGGACTGAGGTCCTGGACAAGAGACAGTGGCAGAGAAGCCAATAAGGAAGAACAGAGCAGCTGAGAAGCCTTTCAGGGATGGAACCCAAAGCCAAGGCCATTCGGGGACTGGCAAGAGTAGCGAATGAGAGCTGTCCGGGTTTGCAGCAAAGCCCTGTTCAAAGGGCAAGGCCTTATTCTTAAAAATCACTGGAAGCTCAAGAAGCCTGCCTCCTCCTTGCTGCCGTTGCTCTGGTTATTCCCGAGGCAGCAGCTGGCAGAGGCAGGCCTGCATTAAACACCTGCCAGATGGATGAGTGGTTAGATGACGGGATGGACAGATCTTGGATTCAGAGAGAAGTTAGCTTCTTAGCCAAGGCGACTCCAAGGGCCTTCCTGGTGAGCAGCCCACTAGCCCTCACTAACACGCCCCTCCCTCCTCTCCCTGCCGCAGCACCCAGCGCCGGCTGTCCCTCCAGCTCCCCATCCTCCACCACGCCTACCTCCCGTCCATTGGAGGCGTGGACGCCAGCTGCGTCAGCCCCTGCGTCAGCCCCACCGCCAGCCCCCGCCACAGACACGTGCCACCCTCCTTCCGAGTTATGGTCTCGGGCCTGTGAGGGCGGGAGGCCTGGGGCCGGGGCCTCCCCCGCGACGGAACCACACGGAGCAGAGGCATCTGCTACAGGAGCCCTGTCAGCTCTGGCCGCGGAGAAGCTGGTGCCATGGCTGGCCTTGCGGGACTGCTCGGGTGGCACGGAGTGCGCGGGATGGGGGGCACTTGGCACCTGACCTCGCGCCTTATCTGTGAAGTTTTCATCCTTTCACAAAGAAGAGGAATGAAAATGACTTCTTCCTTAATGTCTGCAAAGGAGGAGGAGCTAGGATATTTGAAACTTGGCAAAAAAAAAATCCTAGACAAGGAGAAAGTCACTAGAACTCCAGCTAGAAGTCACTGAGTGGCCCTGAGCAGCCTTGAGAAGAGGCGAGGGGCTTCTGGAGAAACAGCCTCTGCCTCTGCACACATGCCACCGGCTGTGGCCCCGCAGGCCAGCCCTCCACCCATCTGGAGAAGGAGGTGGGCAGGGCAGCCAGGTTCCCAGCTGCCAGTCCAGCCAACCCCAGCCTTCCTGGAACAGGGAGTCTACAGGGAGGGCAGCCGGGCACAGCTCTGCGGGCCGAGGGCTGGGGTACCGGAGCAGGCTGACTCGCATGCCTCCCGGTGGGACCTTACTCTCTGATAAATGCCACACATTAATACAATAACACCCGTTCCGGGACCGTGGGGATTTAGGGCACGTCACTGCAGACACGCTCTGCAGCATTCACCCACAGTCGGCCATGCACCCACCACGTCAGCCATGTCCTTGTGTTCGTATCAGGTGTTCCCCGTAATAAGGGGGGCACCCGAGCTAATCATAGAATGTCTGTTCCCAGCAAACACGATAAAGAAAGATTGTGCACTTTAACCTCTCTCATCAGGGCCCAAGGGCTGGCTGGGGTTTTGTTTTGTTTTTTTCCACTGACTTTGTTTCTGACCAAAGTGAATCGGGGGCATCTGCTAGAAGATATCCCTGTAGTCGCGGGGAGAGAGTTGCTAGCTGAGGGCTTCCCTTAACTTCCAGAAGGCAGCCTTCATTGGGACAAGCCAGCAAGCTCTGCCCTTGGGGGTGCCAGGGGTGATCAATCAGCACACTGATTCTCATTCATAAGATCACTCTTCCCTTTTAAACGAACCCCAGAGAGCACTGGCCTGGGAGTCACAAAGACCTGGGTTCAAGCCCTTGTTCCCCTGCTAACTCCCTCCATGACCTTGCGCAAGTCACTTGTGTCTCTCTGAGCCTCAGTTTCCCCTAACAAACTGGGGTTGAAATAACACCTGTCCTGCCCTACCTCACAGGGTCACTCTGAAGATCAAAACTTGATCTCATCCAGGAAAGCTTCATACCAAACAGTGAAGCGGCCCTGACCCATGAGGTATCAGGATGACCATGACCTGCAGCCCTCAGGACAGACAGGGCTGTGGCCCAGAGAAGCTCCCAGCACAGCCCTCTACCAGTATCCACCTGGCTGGAGAGAGGTGGATCCCGATGATTTCTGTGACATTCCTGGGACAGGTTCATTTGCTAAAGAAAGGCCTGAATGACAATGTCCCGGACATCTGCACAACTGAGCAGTCGCTCAACTCCCTAAAGAAACCTAATGGCAGCTTCAACAGGCAGGCAATAATCTCTTCCCAGACCACTGAAGTCAGGAATACAGTGTTGTCACCACCAGGGTTTGACAAAAGGGCCCATGGGAATCTTACCATCACCAACATTTCAAAACACCCTATTTCACGTAGCATAGAGTTCCCCTCCCCTCCCCCAAAGAGAGGTTATGGAGGTACTGTAGCTTTTAGGGGGAAAAAAAATGTTCACACATCACAGGTCAAGTTGAAGTCACTGTCTGTTTAGGCACTACAAATCGGTGTTGTCACTCACTGTGTATTACAGTATCTACTTGCTTTCTTGATTTCACCAAACCAGATTTAAGTTAAAGGACCACATCAATTTTTCAAAGGGAAAGAAACAATTCATTGTACATAATGTATACACACACACAAAAACAATACCTGTAGAAATATTAATCCAGCATAGCAGGAAAGAAAAAAAGAAACAGAAGTACGGACAGTCGGAGGTGAGTGTGTGCATCTGTGACCCACTGTGACTCCTGAGCGTGCACAGTCTTCTAGGTTAACCCACACAGTACATTCTCTGTCTTAATGATACTGTAGGTTCACCTGTTTTTTTTTTTAATTTCCCCACAAATAACAAGACCCACAGAAGTGACTCTAGCTATTTAACGGTTCTGTCCTTTTATATGCAGCAAACACACCATACACTTCCGAAGAGGCTTCAGCCTGAAGGTGTTTTCCAATGATGTTAGTGCACAAACGCTTTAAATTAGACTGGAACTGCCAGAATCAAATGTAAATGAGGAATTTCTCGTACCCCTATTGCATGGTATCAATTTTTAATAAATTGTTGCAAATTTGTTTTTATGAATAAAAGGAAGAAAACTGTTGTCTTTAATGCCTACTCTTCCCAAAATGCAGGTCAAAACAGGCCATATTCTCCTGCTAAGAAACTCAGGGAAAGGCTCTGGGGGTGCCTGCTCAGCATGGTCCCTTCCTTCAGAAGCTGCCTTCCCCTGGCTTCTGCAGGCAGTAACAGAGCAGCCTGTTACCATGTGGTGATAGATCCAGGGGTGAGAACCTGACCTGAGCTGGGCCAGTAACTCCCTTCCCCCTGCAGAGAAATTAGCCACAGAAGAGAAAAATGAAGCCAGCACAGAGAAACAGGATCAAGAGATGGGTCCTAATGGTATCCAAGCACCGGGTCAGCTGTTCCTGAAAGCCAGCAGCACCCTCATCTTTCACGTGCTGGGATGTTCAGACCTTCCTCAGATTCTCAGTTCTCCCAATAAATCACCCTTTTTGCCTTGGTTAGTTCAAGTTCAGTTCCCATCAGTTGCAACCAAAAGGTTCCTGACCAGTCTAGAACGCTCACTGCCTCCCCAGGCCTGCCTCCCCGCCTCCCCAGCCCCGAGTCCAGGCCATGACAGCCTGTGGAGACTTGGTCTCATGCTCCTTCCAGACTCATCACCCTCCTCCCCTGGACCCTATAGACTGTTTGCACTTCCTCCACTGCACTGGGCCCTCAACCTGCAGCTCCATCTCAGGTCCACCCCATCCTTCAACGTCCCATCCAAAACCTCTTAGTTCCCCCGACTTGAAATCCTCTCTTCCACTGTCCCTCTCTCACCACACCGGGTAAAGGCTCAC
The DNA here is from genome assembly GCF_025265405.1 of Mesoplodon densirostris. NCBI lineage: Eukaryota > Metazoa > Chordata > Mammalia > Artiodactyla > Ziphiidae > Mesoplodon > Mesoplodon densirostris. The sequence goes on along the minus strand of NC_082666.1, from coordinate 25,104,347 downwards.
ACTGGCCCTTCCTCTCCACCCCAGACAATGAGCTCCCCAAGGATGGGAGTCACATCTACTTCCTCGATGTCCTACCCAGCATCAGGCCCTCCCACTGGCTCAGAACAGTCCTTGATGAGGCTTTTGCAGAGTTGAACATTTTGGCTGAGGCATGTCCATACTGGTTTCCGGGTCTGGAAGACAGAGCAAGGCCAGAGTGGCCAAAATAGGGCAGGGAGGCCTGAAGCCATGTGACTAGGTGTGAGCCCCAGATATGGGGGGCTGGACCCACAGACTTCACTAGAAGGCTGGACCCAGTCTAGAGTTTCCTAGTACACAGGGTCCTCAGTGGTGAGCCTGCTGAGGAAAAGGGCTCCTGAATACTGACCACCTCTTAGACAGCCCTCCTATGGGATATAGGATGTTCAAGGGTGGGGAACAGGTCCAGCAAGGTAAGGAGCTTACCCAAGGTCACCTAGTGAGTCATGGCAAGGGCAGAACAGAACCAGAATCCTGATTGGTCTTCCTTCTCGACCTGACCGAGACTCACAGAAATTAAGAGCTAAGAAGGAACTTTGGGGTCATCTTGTCCAACCCCTCACTTTACAGGTGGGGCAAGTGAGGCCCAGTGACAGGAGCCAAGGTCGACCTGAAGGTCCTGAGAGGACAGGCACGGAACCTGGATTTCCTGGCTTTAAGATCCAGCTCCTTCCTCACGTTTAACCCAGAACCACAGGCAGAACAACCACAGCAGGGAGACATTTCTCCACCACCTCAGGTTCTTGAGAAATCTTCCTATTTTCCCACTAAATATGGAATCAACTGATAAAAAATTTGGTCTTTCCTCTGAGCACGTCTGAAAAAGAGAAATGCCCACAGGGCTGAAGAAAATGCTCATCACCATCATCAGTAGAGTTCTTCATGCCTTGCTTGGCCTTGGGGAACAGGTTTGTGGTAACAGAAGTCGAAAGGAAAGGACCCAAGAGCAGCGGGTGCTTAATTCTTTCACATAGGGTTCTCTTTGTCTTCCTTTGGTTATGACTGGCTTATTTCTGAGGTAAAACTAAAATAAAAAATATTTCCCAGCCTCAAAGAAAGGCAATCTGGAGTTAAAGCCCTTTGAGAAAGTGCTGCTTGGTGGTCTCCTCACCCTGTGCTGTGCAGATAACCCTGGGATCTGCTCTGAAGGAAGACGGGAAGAGGTTTCTAGAAACAGGTAACCTGGGGCACCAGCCAGAGCCCTGACTTTCCAGGCAGTTCCCCACGCTCAGCAGTCTCCTCTCTACAAGGATCCTCCTGGGACCTGACTCTAGAGGCTCAGAAGCCAGTGACACAGAGAGGAGGTGGTGTTGGGTTAAAAAAAGAAAAAAAAAAATCTGGTCACTGGCTGCTCTGCCAGTCCATCCCGTTCCTGCCCCTCCCCTGGCAGCACAGCCCTGCTTGTTACGGGAGGAGAGGGACCTATGGGAGGGAATCTGGAGGGACCATCCTTGCTCCCATCCCTACACACAGGGAGTGGCTCGAAGATGTGCTCATTACCTAAGCCCAGCCAATCAGAGCCCCTCCAGGGTTTTGGCGAGTTTTCAGGAGGTCTCAAACCTTGCCCTCCAACCAGAGAGAAATGAAAAGAGAGAAACTGAGCTCTGGTGACATCATTTGGGCTCAAGAATCAGCAATTCCTAAAGACACATCTGCCCTTGAGCTTCTCAGTTTTCAGCTAATATTATACATCTCTTTTTCTGCTTACAGAGTAGGGTTTTCCATCACTTAGAACAAAAAGAAATCTGTGGGAATCAGGGGGTTCCACATGAGGGCTCCTTGTTGTCTGAAACCTTTGAGAATTCTGCCCTCTTCCCTTCCCCTAGCTTTGAGGAGACATTAGAGAAATAGTTCCCTGTTCCCACGCACACCACTGAGCAGGGAGGGTGGGTAAGGGGCATGGGGGCCTTAGAAGCCTCAGGAGGCTAAAGAAGGGTCAGTGGGCCAGGCTGTGTAGCCCCAGGAAGGCTTCTGTGTCTGTTCCATGCTCTCTGCCCTTGTCCCCTGCCTGTGCCCCACCTCCCTGTCTGGGTCACACCTTACTTGGCCCTGAGGAGCAGGGTTTGTGAGGTCCTGGGCAGTAAATGATTAACATATTCTCTTGAAGAGAAAATGAGTCCCCACCTCACCTCCACTCCATGCCCGAAACCCCTGCCAAGTCCCATAGGCTCAGTCATGCCTGGTCTGAACTTGTGTGGTCCTGGGTGGGTACTGCCTGGACATTACTATTCACCACCTGGTTCCTCCAGGTCCCAATTTCAGGAGCCCCAAGCCCCCAGTGAGGCATCCACTGAGCCCCTGCTCTTCGTCAGGGCCTGTGCTGGGCACCAGGAAACAACAGTGAACAGGACACAGGTCTCACGAAGCTCACAGAGTAACAGGGGAACAGACGCATAAAAAAGAAACGATGACAGCATATGATAAGCACCCAGCTCAGAATGCGGAGCCAGAGGATGCTTCCTGGCGGGGGGCGGAGGGGGTAACCTTCATACAGGGCTGGCTTTGTGAGCATATGACCGGTATAGTTGCTTCCAAGAGTCCCATACTTAGCTTAATGTTCTCCTGCCGTTTTAAAATTCTTAATAACTTTTGAACAAGAGGCCCAGCATTTTCATTTTATACTGCACCCTACACATTATGTAGCCAGTTCTATAACTAGACCTGAAGATGAGAAGGAGCTAGCCAGCAAGAGACAGAAGAAGAAGGCACGGGGTGGGAACTGGCAGTCCAACTCCTGGAGAATGCACACACCTGCTGGAGCTGCCCCGCTGCCCCTCGTCCCCCTCCCCAGGCCAACTGGGTTGTCCCATGTTAATCATTTACACTGGAATCCATGTGGCCTCAGATCCCTGAAGGTTCAGACAGCATTCATCCTGTCTGTGTATGATGACATGGGTCATAGATCAAAACCTTCGATCTGGGTGCGGATGTCTACTCTATGTGGCTTCAGATGATTCACTCAGCCTCTCTGAGCTTCTGGTTCCACATCTGTAAAATGGGCATGACATTTCACCCAGGGCCTCATGTAGGTGAAAGTGCTTTGTAAGCACTGAGCTGATATTTGTTCTATTCCCAGACAAGAGGAATGTAAAGTGAAGAGCTTCGATAGGTGCAGGGGGCAGCCCACAGTCATCTAACTCCCTAACAGCAGAATGCATTTTGGGAAGGAAATTGTTAGGGAGACTATCTTGACAAGCTGTGGGGGAGAAAAGGTGAGATTCTGAAGACAAGGCTTAAAAAGAAACAGGGGAACAGTTCTGTTTGAAAGGACTAGAAAGTTGGGAGTGGAAGGAGAGAGAAAGGTGAGAGAGGAAGGGGGTAGAGTGGCTGAAAGACTTGGAAGAACAGAAACATCAAACATCTGATGTCAAATCATTTGTGTTGCTATAAAATAAACCCTCTTCTTCCCTTCACTTCACTCCCTCCCGCAAAATATCCCTAAACCTTCAGTAATGTTTACTATACAAGCAAAAGTCTCATGGGTTTTAGCAGAAATGAAAGAAAAGGACAAATTCTATGTTTGGATGGAAGCCAAAGCGGGGATAAAAGAAGATGCAGAAGGGAAAATATGCTCCCTACACAAGTAGGAACAGGGAGCCAGAGGTGAGCACGAGTACAAGGTCTGTGGAAATCCACAGAAGCACCGGAAAGGCGCTGGCCTTTTCCAGAGCCAGGTATGGGAAAAATGGGAAGTTTGGATTAATCCCCTCTAGATCTCGCCAGGCAGCATGATCCTTGCTGACATCTAGGTTACATAAGTAACAGGAAACATTTTATCCCTTAGAGCCATAAGTCTCAAAGATCCTGACTGCAAAGGTAGAAATGCTATAAAGCAAGAGCAGTAACACCATGGTCAACCGGATCACAAAATAAAGTCCACAAACAAACCTTTGGGAGGGTGTAAAATTGGAGAAGCTGCCAGCCTGCAGACTGGCAGTGTTGAAGACCTGTCAGCTCAGCCGGCTTTGCACTCGAGGTCATGGCTACTCTCTCTGCTCTGGTCCACCACGCCCACAGGAGAGGTAGAGCCCTGTGCCAAGAGGAAAAACATTCGCTTTCCCTCCACCTGAATTCCAATGCCAAAGACCTAGGGCAGTGTTTGAAACCACAGGGTTATGTTTTAAGATGCAGCGCTGACTTAAATTGTTTTTATAAAGCAAGTTACCTAAATATGTTCAAACTAGACGTAAACTCATGCTTATACCCTTCATATAAAAGCCAAACAAATTTATAACTTGAATGCAAAGAAAATGACAAAACCAATAAAAACATCTTAACAACACTGATTTAAAGGGATAGATGACGTTTTGCTGAAAAATAAGTTGCAGCTCATAACACAAGCAGAGCACCACCTGCTCCCAGGCACGTACGTGCCTCTGAGTTCAGCCTGCCTGGTATGATGACTCAGTTATCACACTGCTTTTCTTTATTTAAACTACTGTGAAATTTTCATTTATTCAACACGCTGTGATATCATTTGGGCCTTCAGTCAGCTCTAACACATCACTTCTCTATTAAATCCACTTTTTTTTTCTCATGAGCCATTGACAATCTGGGGCCATCCAGATAATACACACAAATGGAATGGGGATTAAGCACTGATGCTCATTAAGCACTAGGCAAAGGGCTTTGCAGGCATAATCTCATTTAGATCTCACAGGGACCCCAGAGTAGGAATGATTACTGCTGCCCTTTTACAGCTAAAGGCACTCAGGCATAGTGCGTGAGTGCTGTCCCGGGTCACACAGCTGGGATGGAGAGTGAAAATTTGAACACAGCAGTCCAACGACACACCCTCTTTATACTTTCTTAAACAGCCTCATAAGAATTAGCTTGATTCAGATGACCCAGAATATGCCTATTTAATTTGTTTTAGATGATCTTGAAATGAAAACACAATCTTTTAAAATTTTATAGATTTGCACACCTCTGAGATTCATCCAAGGCCATCAGCTGAGGCTCTAAACCCCAGTCTGAGCATCTCTGGCCCTGGGCAGTGCAAGCAGGGGGAAACCCTCATTGCACTGAGGCCCAGGCAAGCCAACAGCATGGAAGAAGCTATACAGAGACAAAACTCTAGCCAAGCTGCCCACTGCCCAGATACCCCCACTCCCACCCTTGACCACTGAATCTGGAGCACTCAGGCCTCCAAGATCTGGCAGAAGGACTCTGTCAGCATCCCAAGGCATGGGAAGCAAGATGGAAGATGCTCACCCTTCTGGGGTGAAATGGCAGCCCTGGATAAGATATTCACTGCTTAGAATGACCAGGCTGGCAAAAACTGGAAATTACCCAAATGCTATCAACAGTAGAAGAGAAAAAAATTTTAATGTAGTATATTAACAGAGTGGGATATCATATACCAGTGAGAACGGGAAGAAGTACAACTACATGTAACAAAAATGAATCTAACAAACACGTGAAGGGAAAGAAGCCAGACATAAAAGAGAATATACCCTAAGATTCCATTAATATAAAGTTCAAAAACAAGTAAAACTAACCTATTAAACATCAGAATAGTGAACAGGCAGTGGGGAAGATGGTATGAGGAGGGCTCCTGAGTGCTTGATGTGTTCTGATTTTTCACCTGAGCACTGAGCACTGGGTTGTATTCTCTTCATGAAAATTCTTTAAACTGTACACTTATGTGTGATCATATATGTATATATACACACATATACATAAAACCACACACGTGTGTATATGTATACAAGACACACACACACACCATATATATATAATCACACATCGTTAAGTACATACCTCAATAAAATATGCCTTTTCCTGGGCAGGAAAAAAATGTAGTCTATGAAGATTCTACAGCATAAAGACAAACATTATACAATAAGCTAAGACTGAACATACTTTGGGAAAAGATTTCCCTCAGGAAATAGAAGTACATGTCAAATCTCATCTGCTCTGTAGTTTCAAGAAAAACTAGTAAAACCTGGTTTCTATGAGACATGAGTACAGATAAATTGATGAAACAATGGGCTGAGAAGAAAAGAAGAAAAGGTAGGAAGAGAAGGAAGGAGGAGGGAGGGAGGGATCAAGGAAGTGTCAGAAGCCCACGCATTTTGGGAGGTATTCAAGATGACAGCGTAAAAGGACATGAAACTCACCTCCTCCCACAAATACATCAGAAATACATCTACAGGGGGAATTCCCTGGAGGTACAATGGTTAGGACTCCGCACTCTCAACTGCTGAGGGCCCGGGTTCAATCCCTGATCAGGGAACTAAGATCCCACAAGCCACGCAGTATGGCCAAAATTAATTTAATTTAATTTAATTTTTTAAAAATTAAAACAAAAAAATACATCTACAGGGATTGGAGATAAGATGGCGGAGTAGAAGGACTTGAGCTCACCTCCTCTGATGAAAACACCAAAATCACAACTAATTGCTGAACAACCACTGACCAAAAAAAAAGACTGGAGCCTACCAAAAAAGATACTCTACATCCAAAGACAAAGAAGAAGACACAACGAGACAGTAAGAGGGGTGCTTTGGTGATATAATCAAATCCCATACTGTCGGTGGGCAACCCACAAACTGGAAAATAATTACATTGCAGAGGTTCTCCCACAGGAGTGAGAGTTCTGAGCCCGTCAGGCTCCTCACCCTGGGGGTCTGGCATCAGGAGGAGGAGCCCCCAGGGCATTTGGCTTTGAAGGCCAGCAGAGCTTGAGTGCAGGAGCTCCACAGGACTGGGGGAAACAGAGACTCCACTCTTAGAGGGCGCACATGAGGTTTCACAAGCACTGGGACACAGAGCAAAGCAGTAACTCCATAGGACCCTGGGCCAGACCTACCTGCAGGTCTTGGAGGGTCTCCTGGGGAGGTGGGGGTTGGCTGTGGCCCACTGTGGGGGCAAGGACACTTGTGGCAGAGGTCCCTAGGGAATATTCCCTAGCGTGAGCTCCTGGAGGTTGGAGGTTGCCGGTTGCCATTTTGGCACCAAGACCTGGCCCCACCCAGTAGCCTGCAGGCTCCAGTGCAGGGATGCCTCCGGCCAAACAACCAACAGGGTGGGAACACAGCCCCATGTGTCAACAGACAGGCTGCCTAAAGTCTTCCTGAGCCCACAAACACACCTAGCCACTCCCCTTGACATGGCCCTGCCCACCAGAGGGACAAGATCCAGCTCTACCCACCAGTGGGCAGGCACCTGCCCCTCCCACCAGGAAGCCTGCACAAGCCCCTGGCCCAACCTCACTCACCAGGGGGCAGATACCAGAGGCAAGAAAAACTACAATCCTGCAGCCTGTGGAACAAAGCCCACAAACACAAAAAGTTCGACAAAATGAGATGACAGAGAAATATGCTCCAGACGAAGGAACAAGATAAAACCCCAGAAGAATAACTAAGTGAAGTGGAGATAGGCAATCTGCGTGAAAAAGAATTCAGAATAATGATAGTAACGATAAAATAAAATTTAAAAAATAAGTAATAATAAAGGTGATACAAGATCTCAGAAAAAGAATGGAGGCACAGATGAAGAAGATACAAGAAATGTTTAGCAAAGAGCTAGAAGATTTAAAGAACAAACAAACAGACATGAACAATATAATAACAAATAAAAAATACACTAGAAGGAATCAATCACAGAATATATGAGGCAGAAGAATGAATAAGTGAGCTAGAAGACAGACTGGTGGAAATCACTAACACAGAACAGAATAAAGAAAAAAAGAAGGTCAAGAAATGAGGACATGGGACTTCCCTGGTGGCACAGTGGTTAAGAATCTGCCTGCCAATGCAGGAGACATGGGTTGAGCCCTGGTCCGGGAAGATCCCACACAGCATGGAGCAACTAAACCTGTGCGCCACAACTACTGAGCCTGTGCTCAAGAGCCCGCGAGCCACAACTACTGAAGCCTGTGTGCCACAACTACTGAAGCCTGCGCACCTAGAGCCGGTGCTCCACAACAAAAGAAGCCACCAAAATGAGAAGCCTGTGCACTGCAACAAAGAGTAGCCCCTGCTCTCCACAACTACAGAAAGCCGGCGTGCAGCAACGAAGACCCAATGCAGCCAAAAATAAAAGTAATTAATTAAAAAAAAAAAGAAATGGGGACAGTCTAAGAGACCTCTGCACCAACAATAAATGCACCAATATTTGCATTATAGGAGTCCCAGAAGGAGAAGAGAAAAAAAAAGGGACCTCAGAAAATATCTGAAGAGATAATAGCTGAAAAATTCCCTAACATGCAAAAGGAAACAGTCACCCAAGTCCAGGAAGCACAGAGAGTCCCAGGCAGGATCAACCCAAAAAGGAACACGCCAAGACACATAGTAATCAACTTGACAAAAATTAAAGACAAAGAAAAATATTAAAAGCAACAAGGGAAAAGCAACAAATAACATACAAGGGAATTCCGAAGGTTATCAGCTGATTTCTCAGCAGAAATCCTGCAGGCCAGAAGGGAGTAGCATGATATATTTAAAATGATGAAAGAGAAGAACCTACAACCAAGAAGACTCTACCCAGCAAGGCTCTCATTCAGATTCTACAGAGAAATCAAAAGCATTACAAACAAGCAAAAGCTAAGAGAATTCAGCACCACCAGACCAGCTTTGCAACAAATGCTAAAGGAACTTCTCTAAGCAGAAAAGAAAAGGCCAAACTAGAAACAAGAAAATGACAAATGGAAAAGGCCACCAGTAAAGGCAAACATACATAAGGGTAGGAAATCATCCACATACAAATATGGTATCAAAACCAGAAATCGGGAGGACAGTACAAATGCAGAATATTGGAAATGCATTCGAAATTAAGAGACTAGCAACTTAAAGCAATCTTGTACATACACAGACTGCTATATCAAAAACTCATGGTAACCGCAAACCAAAAAACTACAGTAGATACACACATGAGAAAGAAAAAACAATCCAAACACAACACTAAGGATAGTCATCAGGGAGTTCTCTGGCTGTCCAGTGGTTAGGACTTGGCACTTTCACTGCTGGGGCCTGGGTTCAATCCCTGGTTGAGGAACTAAGATCCTGCAAGCCACAAGGGCACAGCCACACACAAAAAAAGAAAAACAAAAGATGGTCATCAAATCACAAGAGAAGAGAACGAAAGAGGAAGGGAAGAAAAAACACCTACAAAAACAAATCCAAAACAATTAACAAAATGGCAATAAGAACATACATATCGATAATTACCTTAAATGTAAATGGATTAAATCCTCCAACCAAAAAACAGACTGACTGAATGGATACAAAAACAAGACCTGTACATATGCTGTCTACAAGGGACTCACTTCATATCTAGGGACACATACAGACTGAAAGTGAGAGGATGGGAAAAGGTATTCCATGCAGATGGAAATGAAAAGAAAGCTGGAGTAGCAATACTCATATCAGACAAAATAGACTTAAAATAGACTGTTACAAGAGACAAAGGACACTACATAATGATCAAAGGATCAATCCAAGAAGATATAATAATTGTAAATATATATGCACCCAACATAGGAGCACCTCAATATATAAGACAAATGCTAACAGCCATAAACGGAGAAATCAACAGTAACACAATAATAGTGGTCTGTCCATTGATGTAAACAACACTTACATCAATGGACAGATCATCCAGAAAGAAAATCAATAAGGAAAGAGAGGACCTAAATGACACGTTTGACCAGCTGGACTTAACTGATAGCTATAGAGCATTCCATCCAAAAGCAGCAGAATACACATTCTACTCAAGTGCACATGGAATATTCTCCAGTAAAGATCAAAGCAAGCCTCAGTAAATTAAAGAAAACTGAAATCATATCAAGCATCTTTTCTGACCACAACAGTATGAGATTAAAAATCAACTACAGAAGTGATGGTTTCAGGAAAGGGTTTGTGGAGTTCCAGGCAAGATGGCGGAAGAGTAAGACGCGAAAATCACCTTCCTCCCCACAGATATACCACAAATACATCTACACGTGGAACAACTCCTACAGAATGCCTACTGAACGCTGGCAGAAGACCTCAGACCTCCCAAAAGGCAAGAAACTCCCCACGTACTTGGGTAGGGCAAAAGAAAAAAGAATAAACAGAGACAAAAGGATAGGGACGGGACCTCCACCAGTGGGAGGGAGCCATGAAGGAGGAAAGGTTTCCACACACTAGGAAGCCCGTTCGTGGGCGGAGACTGCGGGTGGCGGAGGGGGAAAGCTTCTGAGTCGTGGAGGAGAGCACAGCAACAGGGGTGTGGAGGGCAAAGCGGAGAGATTCCCACACAGAGGACTGGTGCCGACCAGCACTCACCAGCCCGAGAGGCTTGTCTGCTCGCCCGCCGGGGCGGGCGGGGGCTGGGAGCTGAGGCTCGGGCTTTGGTCAGAGTGCAGGGAGAGGACTGCGGTTGGCGGCGTGAACACAGCCTGAAGGGGGTTAGTGTGCCACAGCTAGCTGGGATCGGGAGTCCGGGAAAAAGTCTGGATCTGCCGAAGAGGCAAAAGACTTTTTCTTCCCTCTTTGTTTCCTGGTGCGTGAGGAGAGGGGATTAAGAGCGCTGCTTAAAGGAGCTCCAGAGACAGATGCAAGCTGCGGCTGAAAGCGTGGACCCCAGAGACGGGCGTGGGACGCCGGGGCTGCTACTGCCGCCGCCAAGAGGCCTGTGTGCGAGCGCAGGTCACTGTCCATGGCCCCCTTCCGGAGAGCCTGTGCAGCCCGCCACTGCCGGGGTCCCGGGATCCAGGGACGGCTTTCCCGGGAGAGCGCACGGCACGCCTCGGGCTGGTGCAACGTCACGCTGGCCTCTGCCGCCGAAGGCTCGACCAGCACTCCATACCCTTCCCTCCCCCCCTGGCCTGAGTGAGCCAGAGTCCCCGAAGCGGCTGCTCCTTTAACCCTGTCCTGTCTCAGCGAAGAACAGACGCCCTCCGGCGACCTACACGCAGAGGCGGGGCCAAATCCAAAGCTTAGACCCAGGAGCTGTGAGAACAAAGAAGAGAAAGGGAAACCTCTCCCAGCAGCCTCAAGAAGCAGCGGATTAAAGCTCCACAATCAACTTGATGTACCCTGCATCTGTGGAATACATGAATAGAAAATGAATCATCCCAAATTGAGGAGTCTGAGCCGTGTGGATTAAAGGCTCTTGGTGCTGCAGCCAGGAGTCAGTGCTGTGCCTCTGAGGTGGGGGAGCCAACTTCAGGACACTGGTCCACAAGAGACCTCCCAGCTCCACATAATATCAAACGGCGAAAATCTTCCAGAGATCTCCATCTCAACACCAGCACCCAGCTTCACTCAACGACCAGCAAGCTACAGTGCTGGACACCCTATGCCAAACAACTAGCAAGACAGGAACACAATGCCACCCATTAGCAGAGAGGTTGCCTAAAATCATAATAAGTCCACAGACACTCCAAAACACACCACCAGATGTGGACCTGCCCACCAGAAAGACAAGATCTAGTCTCATCCACCAGAACACAGGCACTAGTCCCCTCCACCAGGAAGCCTACACAACCCACTGAACCAACCTTAGCTACTGGGGTCAGACACCAAAAACAATGGGAACTACGAACGTGCAGCCTGCAAAAAGGAGACCCCAAACACAGTAAGAAGCAAAATGAGAAGACAGAAAAACACACAGCAGGTGAAGGAGCAAGATAAAAACCCACCAGACCTAACAAATGAAGAAGAAATAGGCAGTCTACCTGAAAAAGAATTCAGAATAATGATAGTAAAGATGATCCAAAATCTTGGAAATAGAAGAGACAAAATGCAAGAAACATTTAACAAGGACCCAGAAGAACTAAACATGAAACAAGCAACGATGAACAACACAATAAATGAAATTAAAAACTCTAGATGGGATCAATAGCAGAAAAACTGAGGCAGAAGAATGGATAAGTGACGTGGAAGATAAAATAGTGGAAATAACTACTGGAGAGCAGAAGAAAGAAAAAAGAATGAAAAGAACTGAGGACAGTCTCAGAGACCTCTGGGACAACATTAAATGCACCAACATTCAAATTATAGGGGTTCCAGAAGAAGAAGAGAAAAAGAAAGGGACTGGGAAAATATTTGAAGAGATTATAGTTGAAAACTTCCCTAATATGGGAAAGGAAATAGTCAGTCAAGTCCAGGAGGCACAGAGAGGCCCATACAGGATAAATCCAAGGAGAAATATGCCAAGACATATTAAGCAAACTGTCAAAAATTAAACACAGATAAAACATATTAAAAGCAGCAAGGGAAAAACAACAAATAACACACAAGGGAATCCCCATAAGGTTAAGAGCTGATCTTTCAGCAGAAACTCTGCAAGCCAGAAGGGAGTGGCAGGACATATTTAAAGTGATGAAGGAGAAAAACCTGCAACCAAGATTACTCTACCCAGCAAGGATCTCATTCAGATTTCATGGAGAAATTAAAACGTTTACAGACAAGCAAAAGCTGAGAGAGTTCAGCACCACCAAACCAGCTTTACAACAAATGCTAAAGGAACTTCTCTAGGCAAGAAACACAACAGAAGGAAAAGACCTACAATAACGAACCCAAAACAATTAAGGAAATGGGGATAGGAACATACATATCGAAAATTACCTTAAATGTAAATGGACTAAATGCTCCCACCAAAAGACACAGATTGGCTGAATGGATACAAAAACAAGACCCATATATATGCTGTCTACAAGAGACCCACTTCAGACCTAGAGACACATACAGACTGAAAGTAAGGGGATGGAAAAAGATATTCCATGCAAATGGAAACCAAAAGAAAGCTGGAGTAGCAATTCTCATATCAGACAAAATAGACTTTAAAATAAAGACTATTAGAAGAGACAAAGAAAGACACTACATAATGATCAAGGGATCAATCCAAGAAGAAGATAGAACAATTGTAAATATTTATGCACCCAACATAGGAGCACCTCAATACATAAGGCAAATACTAACAGCCATAAAAGGGGAAATCGACAGTAACACATTCATAGTAGAGGACTTTTACACCCCACTTTCACCAATGGACAGATCATCCAAAATGAAAATAAATAAGGAAACACAAGCTTTAAATGATACATTAAACAAGATGGACTTAATTGATATTTATAGGACATTCCATCCAAAACCAACAGAATACACATTTTTCTGAAGTGCTCAGGGAACATTCTCCAGGATAGATCACCTCTTGGGTCACAAATCAAGCCTTGGTAAATTTAAGAACATTGAAATTGTATCAAGTATCTTTTCTGACCATAATGCCGCTATGAGACTAGATATCAATTTCAGGAAAAGATCTGTAAAAAATACAAACACATAGAGGCTAAACAATACACTACTTAATAACGAAGTGATCACTGAAGAAATCAAAGAGGATATAAAAAAATACCTAGAAACAAATGACAATGGAGACACGACGACCCAAAACCTATGGGATGCAGGAAAAGCAGTTCTAAGGGGGAAGTTTATAGCAATACAATCCCACCTTAAGAAACAGGAAGCATCTCGAATAAACAACCTAACCTTGCACCTAAAGCAATTAGAGAAAGAAGAACAAAAAAACCCCAAAGTTAGCAGAAGGAAAGAAATCAAAAATCAGATCAGAAATAAATGAAAAAGAAATGAAGGAAACGATAGCAAAGATCAATAAAACTAAAAGCTGGTTCTTTGAGAAGATAAACAAAATTGATAAACCATTAGCCAGACTCATCAAGAAAAAAAGGGAGAAGACTCAAATCAATAGAATTAGAAATGAAAAAGGAGAAGTAACAATTGACACTGCAGAAATACAAAAGATCATGAGAGATTACTACAAGCACCTCTATGCCAATAAAATGGACAACCTGGAAGAAATGGACAAATTCTTAAAAATGCACAACCTGCCAAGACTGAATCAGGAAGAAACAGAAAATATGAATAGACCAATCACAAGCACTGAAATTGAAACTGTGATTAAAAATCTTCCAACAAACAAAAGCCCAGGACCAGATGGCTTCACAGTCGAATTCTATCAAACATTTAGAGAAGAGTTAACACCTATCCTTCTCAAACTCTTCCAAAATATAGCAGAGGGAGGAACACTCCCAAACTCATTCTACGAGGCCACCATCACCTTGATACCAAAACCAGACAAGGATGTCACAAAGAAAGAAAACTGCAGGCCAATATCACTGATGAACATAGATGCAAAAATCCTCAACAAAATACTAGCAAACAGAATCCAACAGCACATTAAGAGGATCATACACCATGATCAAGTGGGGTTTATTCCAGGAATGCAAGGATTCTTCAATATACACAAATCAATCAACGTGATACACCATATTAACAAATTGAAGGAGAAAAACCATATGATCATCTCAATAGATGCAGAGAAAGCTTTCAACAAAATTCAACACCCATTTATGATAAAAACCCTGCAGAAAGTAGGCATAGAGGGAACTTTCCTCAACATAATAAAGGCCATATATGACAAACCCACAGCCAACATCGTCCTCGATGGTGAAAAACTGAAACCATTTCCACTAAGATCAGGAACAAGACAAGGTTGCCCACTCTCACCACTCTTATTCAACATACTTTTGGAAGTTTTAGCCACAGCCATCGACAAGAAAAGGAAATAAAAGGAATCCAAATCGGAAAAGAAGAAGTAAAGCTGTCACTGTTGGCAGATGACATGATACTATACATAGAGAATCCTAAACATGCTACAGAAAACTACTAGAGCTAATCAATGAATTTGGTAAAGTAGCAGGATACAAAATTAATGCACAGAAATCTCTGGCATTCCTATATACTAATGATGAAAAATATGAAAATGAAATCAAGAAAACACTCCCATTTACCATTGCAACAAAAAGAATAAAATATCTAGGAATAAACCTACCTAAGGAGACAAAAGACCTGTATGCAGAAAATTATAAGACACTGATGAAAGAAATTAAAGATTAATCAAATAGATAGAGAGATACACCATGTTCTTGGATTGGAAGAATCAACATTGTGAAAATGACTCTACTACCCAAAGCAATCTACAGATTCAGTGCAATCCCTATCAAACTACCACTGGCATTTTTCACAGAACTAGAACAAAAAATTTCACAATTTGAAGACCTAAATGTAAGGCCAGAAACTATCAAACTCTTAGAGGAAAACATAGGCAGAACACTCTAAGACATAAATCACAGCAAGATCCTTTTTGACCCACCTCCTAGAGAAATGGAAATAAAGACAAAAATGAACACATGGGACCTAATGAAACTTCAACGCTTTTGCACAGCAAAGGAAACCATAAACAAGACCAAAAGAATGGGAGAAATATTTGCAAATGAAGCAACTGACAAAGGATCAATCTACAAAATTTATAAGCAGCTCATGCAGCTCAATATTAAAGAAACAAACAACCCAATCCAAAAATGGGCAGAAGACCTAAATAGACATTTCTCCACAGAAGATATACAGACTGCCAACAAACACATGAGAGAACGCTCAACATCATTAATCATTAGAGAAATGCAAATCAAAACTACAATGAGGTATCATCTCACACCAGTCAGAATGGCCATCATCAAAAAATCTAGAAACAATAAATGCTGGAGAGGATGTGGAGAAAAGGGAACCCTCTTGCACTGCTGGTGGGAATGTGAATTGGTACAGCCACTATGGAGAACAGTATGGAGGTTCCTTAAAAAACTACAAATAGAACTACCATATGACCCAGCAATCCCACTACTGGGCATATACCCTGAGAAAACCATAATTCAGAAAAAAAACATGTACCAAAATGTTTATAGCAGCCCTATTTACAATAGCCCGGAGATGGAAACAACCTAAGTGTCCATCATCGGATGAATGGGTATAGAAGATGTGGCACATATATACAATGGAATATTACTCAGCCATAAAAAGAAATGAAATTGAGCTATTTGTAATGAGGTGATGGACCTAGGATCTGTCATACAGAGTGAAGTAAGTCAGAAAGAGAAAGACAAATACTGTATGCTGACACATATATATGGAATTTAAGAAAAAAAAATGTCATGAAGAACATAGGGGTAAGACAGGAATAAAGACACAGACCTACTAGAGAATGGACTTGAGGATATGGGGAGGGGGAAGGGTAAGCTGTGACAAAGTGAAAGAGCGGCATGGACATGTATACTACCAAACGTAAGGTAGATAGCTAGTGGGAAGCAGCCGCATAGCACAGGGAGATCAGCTCGGTGCTTTGTGACCGCCTGGAGGGGTGGGATAGGGAGGGTGGGAGGGAGACGCAAAAGGGAGGGGATATGGGAACATATGTATATGTATAACTGATTAAATTTGTTATAAAGCAAAAAAAAAAAAAAGTGTAAAAAAAAAGAGAGATGTACCAAAATGTTCATTGCAGCTCTATTTACAATAGCCCAGAGATGGAAACAACCTAAGTGTCCATCATCGGATGAATGGATAAAGAAGATGTGGCACATATATACAATGGAATATTACTCAGCCATAAAAAGAAACGAAACTGAGCTACTTGTAATGAGGTGGAGGAAGACACAAGAGGGAAGGGATATGGGAACATACGTATACGTATAACTCATTTACTTTGCTATAAAGCAGAAATTAATACACCATTGTGAAGCTATTATACTCCAATAAAGTTGTAAAAAAAAAATATATCAACTACAAGAGGGCTTCCCTGGTGGCGCAGTGGTTGAGAGTCTGCCTGCCGATGCAGGGGACATGGGTTCCTGCCCCAGTCTGGGAAGATCCCAAATGGCATGGAGCAGCTGGGCCCGTAAGCCATGGCTGCTGAGCCTGCGCGTCCGGAGCCTGTGCTCCGCAATGGGAGAGGCCACAACAGTGTGAGGCCCATGTACCGCCAAAAAAAAAAAAAAAAAAAAAAAAATCAACTACAAGAAATAAAAACTGTAAAAAAAAACACGTGGAGGCTAAGCAATACGTTACTAAACAACCAATGGATCACTGAAGAAATCAAAGAGGAAATTGAAAAATACCTAGAGACAAATGAAAACGAAAGAACGCTGATCCAAAACCTATGGGATGCAGCAAAAGCAGTTCTAAGCGGGAAGTTTATAGCAATACAATCTTACCTCGGGAAACAAGAAAAATCTCAAATAAACAATCTAACCTTACAATTAAAGCAATGAGAGAAAGAAGAACAAACAAAACTCAAAGTTAGTAGAAGAAAAGAAATCAGAAAGATCAGAGAAGAAATAAATGAAGTAGAGACAAGGAAAACAACAGAAAAGATCAATGAAACTAAAAGCTCGTTCTTTGAAAAGATAAACAGAATTGATAAACCTTTAGCAAGACATCAAGAAAAAAAGAGAGAGGGTTCAAATCAATAAAATTAGAAATGAAAAAGGAAAAATTACAACTGACACCTCAGAAATACAACAGATCATAAGAGACTACTACAAGCAACTGTATGCCAATAAAATGGATAACCTGGAAGAAATGGAAAAATTCTTAGAAAGGTACAATCTTCCAAGACTGAACCAGGAAGAAACAGAAAATATGAACAAACCAATCACAAGTACTGAAATTGAAACTGTGATTAAAAACTTCCAACAAACAAAAATCCAGGACCAGATGACTTCACAGAAGAATTCTATCAAACATTTAGAGAAGAGTTAACATCTATCCATCTGAAACTATTCCAGAAAAACTGCAGAGGGAGGAACGCTTCCGAACTCATTCAGTGAGGAAATAAATAAAATAGAGATTAAAAACAATAGAAAAAAAACCCCAATAAAACCAAGAACTGGTTCTTTGAAAGGGTAAACAAAATTGACAAACCTCTGGACAGGTTCACCAAGAAGAAAAGAGAGAAGGCCCAAATAAACAAAAGAAAAGAAAGAGGAGAAATCACAACTGACACCATGGAAATACAAAAAATCATGAGAGAATACTATGAACAATTATATGCCAACACATTCAACAACCAGAAGAAATGGACAACTTTCTAAAAACATACAGCCCACCAAAACTGAATCAAGAAGAAACAGATAGGCTTCCTTGGTGGCGCAGTGGTTGAGAGTCCGCCTGCCGATTCAGGGGACACAGGTTTGTGCCCCGGTCCAGGAAGATCCCACATGCCGTGGAGAGGCTGGCCCCGTGAGCCATGACCGCTGAGCCTGCACGTCCAGAGCCTGTGCTCCGCAGTGGGAGAGGCCACAGCAGTGAGAGGCCCGCGTACCACAAAAAAAAAAAAAAAAGAAGAAGAAACAGATAACTGGAACAGACGCATCTCTAAAACTGAAATAGAATCTGTAATTTTAAAAACTCCCCACAAACAAAAGTCCAGGGCCAGATAGCTTTACAGGCAAATTCTACCAAACATAAAAGGAAGAACTTACACCAATCCTCCTCAAACTGTTCCTAAAGATTGAAGAAGAAAAAACACTCCCAAAGACATTCTATGAAGCCACCATCACCCTGCTACCAAAACCAGACAAAGACACTACCAAAAAAGAAAATGACAGGCCAGTATCTTTGACGAATACAGATGTAAAAATTCTCAACACAGTATCAGCAGTCGAATCCAACAACACATAAAATAGATCATACATCACAACCAGACTGGATTCATCCCAGGGTCACAAGGATGGTTCAACATATGCAAATCAATGTGTTACACCACATCAACAAAAGAAAAGGCAAAAGCCACATGATCATCTCAGGAGATGCAGGAAAAGCATTTGACAAAATTCAACATCTATTAATGATAAAAACACTTACCAAAGTGTGTATAGAGGGAACATATCTCAACATAATAAAAGCTATTTATGACAAACCAACAGCCAACGTAATACTCAACAGTGAAAACCTGAACACCTTCCCACTAAAACCTGGAACAAGACAAGGATGCCCACTCTTACCACTTCTCTTCAACATTTGGAAGTTAAACACTTGGAAGTCCTAGCTACAGCAATCAGACAAGAAAAATAAATAAAAAGTATTCTAATTGGTAGGGAAGAGGTAAAATTGCACTATATGCAGATGACATATATAGAAAACCCTGAAGACTCCACACAAAAACTACTACAACTGATAAATTCAGCAAGGTAACAGGATACAAAGTTAACATACTGAAATCGGTTGCAGGGCTTCCCTGGTGGCACAGTGGTTAAGAATCCGCCTGCCGGGACTTCCCTGGTGGTCCAGTGGTTAGGAATCGGTCTTGCAATGCAGGGGATGCCGGTTCGATCCCTGGTCAGGGAACTGAGATCCCACATGCTGCAGGACAACTAAGCCTGTGCCACAACTAATGAGCCTGGGTACTCTAGAGCCCGTGCACCGCAACTAAGGCCTGATACAGCAAATAAATAAATAAACATTAAAAAAAAATAAAAAGAATCCGCCTGCCAATGCAGGGGACATGGGTTTGAGCCCTGGTCCAGGAAGATCTCACATGCCGTGGAGCAACTAAGCCCATGTGCCACAACTGCTTAGCCTGTGCTCTAGAGCCCACGAGCCACAACTACTGAGCCCACACGCCACAACTATTGAAGCCCATGCGCCTAGAGCCCGTGCTCCACAACAAGAGAGGCCAACGCAATGAGAAGCCCGCGCATCGCAATGAAGAGCAGACCCTGCTCGCTGCAACTAGAGAAAGCCCGCGGGCAGCAACGAAAACCCAACGCATCCAAAAATAAATAAATAAATAGATAGATAGATAGATAAATAAATCTATTATTTAAAAAAAAGAAAGAAATTAGTTGCATTTCTTTACACTAACAATGAACTATCAGAAAGGGAATGCAAACAAACAATTCCTTTTTAAATCACAGTAAAAAAAAAAAAAAAGAATACTTAGGAATAAACCTCACCAATGATTTGAAAAACTTATATGCTGAGAATTACAAAACATTGATAAAGGAAACTGAAGATGATTCAAAGAGATATCCCACGCTCTTGGATTGGAAGAATTAATATTATTAAAATGGTCATACCACCCAAAGCAATCTACAGATTTAAAGCAATCCCTATCAAATTATCCATGACATTTTTCACAGAACTAGAACAAATAATCCTAAAATTTATATGGAACCATAAAAGACCCAGAATTGCCAAAGTTATCCTGTGGAAGAAAAAAGGAAAAGCAAGAAGCATAACCCTCCCAGACTTCAGACAATACTACAAAGCTACAGTAATCAAAACAATGTGGTATTGGCACAAAAACAGACATATGGATCAACAGAACAGAATAGAGAGCCCAGAAATAAACCCACACACCTATGGGCAATTAATCTCAACCAAGGAAGCAAGAATATCCAATGGGGAAAAGACAGTCTCTACAGCAAGCAGTATTGGAAAAGTTGGACAGCTCCATGTAAATCAATGAAGTTAGAGCACACCCTTACACCATACACAAAAATAAACTCAAAATGGCTTAAAGACTTACATATAAGACATGACACCATAAAACTCCCAGAAGAGAACACAGGCAAAACATTCTCTGACATAAATCTGACCAATGTTTTCTTAGTTCAGTCTCCCAAGGCAATAGAAATAAAAGCAAAAAGAAACAAATGGGACCTAATCAAACTTACAAGTTTCTGTACAGCAAAGGAAACCATAAACAAAATGAAAATACAACCAATGGACTGTGAGAAAATATTTGCAAATGATGCAGCCAACAAGGGCTTAATTTCCAAAATATGCAAACAGCTCATACAACTCAATAACAAAAAAGCAAACAACCCAATCAAAAAATGGGCATAAGATCTAAATAGACATTTCTCCAAATAAGACATACAGATGGCCAAAAAATCACATGAAAAGATGATCATCAAAAATTATTAGAGGAATGCAAATCAAAACTACACTGAGGTACCACCTCACAGCAGTCAGAATGGCCATCATTAAAAAGTCTATAAATGATAAATGCTGGAGAAGGTGTGGAGAAAAAGGGACCCTCCTACACTGTTGGTGGGAATGTAAATTGGTGCAGCCATTATGGAAAACAGTATGAAGATTCCTCAAAACTAAAAATAGAGTTGCCGGGCTTCCCTGGTGGCGCAGTGGTTGAGAGGCCCCCTGCCGATGCCAGGGGACATGGGTTCGTGCCCTGGTCCGGGAAGATCCCACATGCCGCGGAGCGGCTGGGCCCGTGAGCCATGGCCTCTGAGCCTGCGAATCCGGAGCCTGTGCTCTGCAACGGGAGAGGCCACAACAGTGAGAGGCCCGTGTACAGCAAAAAAAAAAAAAAATAGAGTTGCCATATGATTCAGCAATCCCACTCCTGGGCATATACCTGGACAAAACTATAATTCGATTATGGTTACACGCAAAAGAATTAAATTGGACTACTTTCCCACACCATGAATAAAAATAAATTCAAAATGGATTAAAGACTTAAATGTAAGACCTGAAACCTTAAAACTTCTAAAAGAAAACATAGGCAGTATGCTCTTTGACATCAGTCTTGGTAATATTTTTTTTGGATGTCTCCTTAGGCAAGGGAAACAAAAGCAAAGAAATAAACAAACGGGACTACATCAAACCAAAAAGCCGTTGCACAGTGAAGGAAACTATCAACAAAACAAAAAGGCTGCCTACTGAATGAGAGAAAATACTTGCAAACAATTTATATGATAAGGGGTTAATATCCAAAATACACAAAGAACTCATGACTCAACATCAAAAAAACAACCCAATTAAAAAATGGGCAGAAGATGTAAACAGACATTTTTCCAAAGACAAACAGATGGCCAACAAGTATATGAAAAGATACTCAATATCACTAATCATCAGGGAAATGCAAATCAAAACCACAATGAGATATCACCTCACAGCCATCAGAATGGCTATTATCAACAAGATAACAAATAACAAGTGTTGGTGAGGATGTGGAGAAAAGAGAACCCTCATGCACTGTTGGTGGGAATGTAAACTGGTACAGCCACTATGGAAAACAGTATGGAGATTCCTCAGAAAATCAAAAATTGAACTACCATACAATCCAGCAAACACTAATTTGAAAAGATACATGCACCCCTATGTTCAAAGCAGCATTATTTACAATAGCCAAGATTTGAAAGCAGCCTAAGCGCCCATCAATAGATGAATGGAAAAAGAAGATGTGGCATATATACACAATGGAATATTACTCGGCCATAAAAAAGAATGAAATCTTGCCATATGTGACAACACGGATGGACCTAGAGGGCATTATGCTAAGTGAAAAAAAATTAGACTGAGAAAGGCAAATACTGTATAATTTCACTTATACGTGGAATCTAAAAAAACAAAATAGGGACTTCCCTGGCAGTCCAGTGGTTAAGACTCCATGCTTCCACTGCAGGAGGCATGGGTTCGATCCCTGTCATGGAACTAAGATCCCGCATACCACGCAGTGCAGCCAAAAAAATAAAAAATAAAATAAACAAATGAACAAACGTAACAAAACAGAAACAGGGTCAGAGATACAGAGAACAAACAGGTGGTTGCCAGAGAGGAGGGGGTTGGGGGGAGGAGAGAAACAGGTGAGGGACATTAAGAGGTACAAACTTCCAGCTGCAAAACAAATGAGTCACCAGTATGAAATGTACAGTGTGAGAGATATAGTCAATAATTATTTAATATCTTTGTATGGTAACAGAGTGTAAATAGATTTATTGCAGTGATCATTTTGCAATGTATAAAAATATCGAATCACTATGCTGTGCACCAGGAACTAACAGTGTTGTAGGTCAATTATACTTCAAAAATAAACCATCACACAAACAAACTCATAAAAAAAAGAGATTAGATTTGTGGTTGCCAGAGGTGAGGTATAGGGGGGGATTAGATAAAGGCAAAAGGTACAAACTTCCAGTTATAAGATAAATAAGTACTGGGGATAAAATGTACATGATAAAGATAATTAACACTGCTGTATGTTATATATGAAAATTGAGAGAGTAAATCCTAAGAGTCCTCATCACAAGGAAAAAATATTTGTATCTACATGAGATAATGGATGTTCATTAAACTTACTGTAATAATCATTTCATGATGTATCTAATTCAAATCATTATGCTGTACACCTTAAACTTATACAGTGCTGTATGTCAATTATATCTCAATAAAGCTGGGAGAACAAAATAATAAAATAAAATAATGTATTTGAAAATAAAATGTATCAAATAAACATTAACTCTTTGGGCTTACTATCAGTTGAAAATGATATTACTCAAAAATAAATGTTAGAAATTATATGATGTTTTCCTGACCAGAAAACCTAAAATTTTTAAAACATATTTTAAGTAAGACTGTACTCCTTCCTTAATAAGAGAAAACTGAAAATTGTTCCATAGTAAGAGAAGTAAAAAACTCAACAATGAAGGTAACTCCAAATAACTTAAGGCATAATGTTCATTACTGCATGTAACAGACCTTTATATTGAACACAGTACATGGTTTTGTTGATAGAAAATTCGTTTCTCTTGCCTTCACTAAATAAATGGGTTAAAGGATAATGTAAAATATATTGGTTTTAAAGATGTCAAATTATTAACCTGCCTGTTTGGGATATATTGTCGGGGGAAGGGGGTATTACTTGGTACCTCTTTTAAGCCCTTTAGCAAAAGAGCCTGGGGGATGCCCAATATACGCAAGGACAGTACACCACAAAGGCCACAAGGTGTCGCTGACAACCTCTAGCTTTGCAGCTGACACTATCCTCCAAGGGGAAGGAGGGGAAGGTTGAGGGATGTTGACTATACTTTGATGTAATGACCAGAAGTATGTCCATTAGAATATACAACAATTAACGCATCTAGAGTAACAGAAGTTTCCCTGTAATGTCCCTAAACCTAAAACTTAGATCTTTTCCCCCTCCTTCATCTTCTTTTCCCTTGGAGCGATTCTGAGGGTTCTGTTTTGTTTTGTTTTTTGTTTTTTTGCAGCTTGTGGGATCCTAGTTCCCCGACCAGGGATGAAATTCGTGCCCCCTTCAGTGGAAGCGCGGAGTCCCAACCACTGGACCACCATGGAATTCCCACTCTGAGCATGTTAATATTACTACAGATTAGGGATACCAACCCCAAAATTTTTCATCATTACCTTTTAGTCTTCACAAACATTCAGTGGGATGCCCTGGGGAGGAATTATGGTCCCTATTTTACAGATGAGAAGACCAAAGCCCAGAAAGGTTGTAATGGGCCAATGAAAATTCCAGTGGCCATGTTTCCTGATACCCACCAGCCCAGCTGGGGCCTGTACGCCCTGCCTCTCCCCCATCCCTCAGCCTGGAGGTGGCTGGGAGTAGGGTTTGACTATTTTGCTTTTTGGAAATTAACATTAAATATTTTGTATTAAACTGATATGAATTTGTAGCTATTTATGTTTATAAAATAAAGCTTCAGAGAGTTTTCATGGGTGCTCTAAGCCATTATGGGCTGTGCCTGGGATGGGTTTCCAAGGAAGCTCACTCTGTTAGGGAAGTGTATTAGGTTTGCTAGGGTTGCCCTAACAAAACACAGCGCTTTAACAACAGAAATCAATTTTCTCACAATTCTGGAGGTTAGAAATCCAAGATCAAGGTGTCAACAGGGCTGGTTTCTTTTGAGGCCACTCTCCTTGGTTTGTAGATGGCTGTCTTCCCTGTGTCTTCACATGGTCTTCCCTGTGTGTGTGTGTGTGTGTGTCCTAATCTCCTCTACTTATAAAGACACAAGTCAAATTGGAGTAGGGCCCACCTTATGACCTCATTTCACCTTTTTAACATCTTTATTGGATTATAAAAAAATATGGAACACTTCACAGATTTGCATGTCATTCTTGCACAGGGGCCATGCTAATCTTCTCTGTATCATTCCAATTTTAGTATATGTGCTGCTGAAGCAAGCACTCATTTCACCTTAATTACCTCTTTAAAGGCCCTATCTCCAAATACAGTCATGTTCTGAGATACTGGGGGTTGGGACTTCAACATATGAATTTAAGGGAGATACAATTCAACCCGTAACAGGGTGAAAAAGTTGAAAAACCTGCAATATCCCTTCCAACTCTTTACCCACAAGAATGACGGTGTTCTAGTTTGCGTCCCAACATCACAGTTAATCATTGGTGCTAGAATTCTGATACTGGAGTCCATATGACACCAGTGACTAAGCACTCAGGCTGGATTTTGATATGCACAGCTTTTATTGTCTTCCAGCCTCCTGCACCGAATACTTTATAATGGCAGCTTCTATTTCCCCTTTTACCCAATAGTTATTTAGAAAATTTGTTGTTTTTATTTCTAAGGGTTAGTTTGGTTGTTAACTTTTTTTTATTATTTTCAAATATTAATGACAAGGTACTTCTGGCACAAAATCTTTTTGGAAACCAAAGATGTCTTTTTGACATGGAACATAATATAAAAAGACTAAGTAATCCCTATTTAATTGACCCTACCTTATCATAGCATTCTGATCTCTGTATCTTTGTTTTCTGTGGCTGTTTTCTAGCAAATCTCACAAAGGCTAAAAATGGTATGTTAAAATCTCCAATTGCAATTACAGTATTTCCGAGTTGTCAATGGTGTGAATTCTACTATATAATCTTCCATCCTCTTTATGGTTTACTGCCTTTTGCCTCGAGATCTACTTTATTGTTTTAATTATAGTTAATGTTTACTGAGCATTTACTGTGCCCCACACTCTGTGCTTACAGCTTCACACAAATTACTTTAATTACCAAAATAACTCTAGGGATATTGATAGAAGTGTATTCAGGTTTTATGAAGATTGGAATTTATATAGTATTGAAGGTTTCCTTAGAAAAAAACACAATTATGAACACAAAGTTAGACACGAAGATGGATGCTTATTCAGAATAAGAAAATAAATATAACAAATTGAGCAGCCCCTGCAGGTGAGCTTAAGCTTCATTAACTTCACCTAAATCTGCCTCCAGAGACAGATGTTCTCCTTAGTTCCATGTTTATAGATGAGAAGACTGAGACCTTGGTCGTGTAAATCACTCAAGATTGCAGTTGCTGGAAATGGACTGCAGGGCCCTCACCTTTATCCACTGCCTCTCACTGCTATCACTGAGAGTGGACCAGTGTCACATATCAACTTGTTATGATTTCAAATCCATGTTTGGAAAGCTTGTTTTATACAAGTTGGTTGTGGTTTGAACTTGCTGTGAATAACTTCTTTTTGATGAAATTGTTTTGACGTTGGATATTAGGACTTTCTGACAGAGCTTTTGCACCTGGAGTAGACAGGAGCATTACATCATTGCTACCAAGGTAATGGCAGTGGTATCCATCACATGATGGACTTTTAAATGATAAAAACCAAGAGGTTTGATCAGCAAGTCTAGGGTGTTCCATCTGGGCAAGGCTACTCTTTGCTGATCCAAATAGTTCTGCGAAGCTCTTGAGACGCTTGCTCCTAACCCCAGCCAGGCTACTCGTGGTCAGCAGTGGTGCTACACTGTGCTGCAGTCTCAGGAAGAGAAGAGATATCCGTTCCTGCCCTGGCAATACTAGTCCTCACAGGCAGTGGCGCAAGCCATGGGAGGGTCCCTGGAGTAACAACCTCTGGAGCAACCTTTGCCAACACTGGTACTGGGACCTAAGCCAGCAGCTGATACCCGACTTTTAGTTGGAAGGAATGAATCTACCGGGAACCAACTCATAGAAGGGTATACGTGAACTAAATTTGGACTTTATTGCTTTCATTCCCCCCTCTGCCTGGAACAACAGTATAAATTAATATATCATTGATTTTGTTATAGAAAATTCAGTCCTTGTCCCCAACGTCGAATAATAATAACAGGGGCAAGGTTTTGAGGATAAAGAAAAGAGAAATTTATTGATATACCAGCAAATGAGGAGGGTAGCAGACTAACATCTTGAAAACTGCTGTCCTACCTTCTGGGGAGAAAGCAGGCATATTTAAAGGAAAATCTTGGGGCTGGGGTTAAGAGGAACAAACAAAAACAGCAAGAATGCCTGCCCACATTAATCAGTAACAAAGAATGTAAGTTTTAGTTCCCAGCAACGGAGGTAGAAGACAGGAAAAACAGTTTCACTTAGAAATCATTCATCAGGGATTTCCCTGGTGGCGCAGTGGCTGGAAATCTGCCTGACAATGCAGGGGACACAGCCTCAAGCCCGGGTCCGGGAGGATCCCACATGCCACGGAGCAACTAGGCCCATGCACCACAACTACTGAGCCTGTGCTCTAGAGCCCGCGAGCTACAACTACTGAGCCCGTGTGCCACAACTACTGAAGTCCACACGCCTAGAGCCCCCGCTTGTCGCAACTAGAGAAAGCCCACATGCAGCAACAAAGACCCAATGCAGCCAAAAATAAAATAAAAATAAATTTAAAAAAAAATTAAATCATGCATCAAACCGTTTTAGCCTTGTGGCCCTGTCAGTTATAACCTTCCACATCTACGGGAGTGAGGGCAACGAAGTCATCTGGCTACTTCCTGCTGAACAGGGGCAATGTTAAAATTCAGGAGGATTAGAGGAGAGAAAGTTCTGGACTTTCACTTTAAAGAATTCTCTTGTCCCAAAAGATGCTCTAGAATCCTGCAATATACGCAGAGAGGCTTTTTCTTTTTTCTTTCTGGCTTGACATCACCTCTTCTTGTAATAGCACCTTGAGGCCATAAGGTTGCAGTTGGCAATCAGGTTCTCAGTAGTACAGAAATGTGTCTGAAACCACGTTCAGAATGGCCATCCAGCTCTATTTTGGATGCCTGAACCAGTTACTCTACTTTGATTTTTAAATGTATTCTTTTTCTTACCAGTTAAAGCAGACATACAATGCATGTCTCTGACAGGTCACAAACAGGCTGTTCTAGTCTAAGTTAAATCATGTAAAAGCCAGAATAACTTCGCCATACCTCAATATGTGAAAATTTCTTCTATAATTTCCCCTTTTTGTTTGCGAATCTTTCGATAGAAAGCACTGATGATCAAAATATTTGTCACTGGATGCCAGGGTGGTTGTTGCCAGCCCTAGGTCCACCATGCCCCTCAGTGCTAGGCCTACTCTGTGTGTGTGTGTGTGTGTGTGTGTGTGTGTGTGTGTGTGCGTGTGTGCGCGTGCGCCTAATTATCCACATTGGAGGAAAACTAATCAAACACAGTGAACAAGCTCAGACATATGCTAACGAAGAAACGTTTTATAGGCTCTACACTTTATCAGTTATACCACATTGTCATTCGAACATTGTATATGTGCTTTTAGCAGTATACTCAAAGCAAGCAGTGACACATGTCATGAATAGTTATACTCTTGACGACAACTTCACTAAAGAATTTTCTCTCCATCCTGAACACTGGAGTTAAAAGTATGGTTAGAAGTAAAACAATAACTTTCCATTTTTTTTTTTTTTTTTTTTTTTTGGCGGTATGCGGGCCTCTCACTGTTGTGGCCTCCCCCGTTGCGGAGCACAGGCTCCGGACTAACTTTCCATTTTGATAGGAAGACAAACATTTGGTAAACAGTTCAATTAAAGTAGTTGGATGGGGACTTCCATGGTGGTCCAGTGGTTAAGAATCCGCCTTCCAATGCAGGGGATGAGGGTTTGATCCCTGGTCGGGGAACTATGATCCCACCTGCTGTGGGGCAAGTAAGCCCATGCGCTGCAACTACTGAACCCGCGTGCCACAACTAGAGAGAAACCTGCACGCCACAACCAGAGAAGCCTGCATGCCACAACGAAGAACCCACACACCACAACAAAAAGATCCTGCATGCCACACTAAGACCCAATGCAGCCAAAAATAAATAAATAAATAAATAAATAAATAAATAAATATTTAAAAAAAAATAATAAATAAATCAGTTGGATGGTTCTTACAGGCCTGGTCCAGATTTTTGAGTCAGCTGCCTACCACTACTGTTATCTTCTTCTCATCCTGGTATGGGTGTCATTTGTGGTCAGCAGTCTTTTCTATAGACAGTCCAATGCAGAGGCCCTTCTTAAGTGGAAAACATGAGGAGTCAATTTCCTTCAGGGACTTCCCTGGTGGTCCAGTGGCTAAGACTCCATGCTACCAATGCAGGGGGCCCGGGTTTGATCCCTGGTCAGGGAAGTAGATCCCACATGCTGCAACTAAGAGTTCACATGCCGCAACTAAAGATCCTGCATGCCGCAACTAAAAGATGCCGCATGCCACAACTAAAGATTCTGCATGCTGCAACTAAAAGATCCTGCACGTCGCAATTAAAGATCCCACATGCCGCAACTAAAAGATCCCGCACGTCGCAATTAAAGATCTCACATGCCGCAACTAAAAGATCCCGCATGCCGCCACTAAAGATCCCGCATGCCACAACTAAAGATCCTGAATGCTGCAACAAAGATCCCACATGTCACAACCAAGACCCAGTGCAGCCAAATAAATAAATAACAGAGTCAATTTCTTTCAATTTTGCTGCACATACACTAGTTAAAAGAGTACCTGATAAGTAAGGGTCCTTTTGTCTACTTTGGAGACAGTCCTTTAAATGATGTCTTTTCCAGGGTGCATAACCTCCTAGTTGCAAGTCACAGGGCATCTGATCTTCATCCAAAGACAGATTACTGTGACTGGCTTTAGAAACAAGCTTAGAATATTGTTTTAATAATTAAATTAAACTTTACAATAATGTAACATAGTAACAAGGAGCCATCTTGGATGTGGAGAATAAATACAAAACCTGAGTAAATACAAAACTTCAATATCCAAAGGTATACTATTGAAACATAATTTTTCTCTCTAAATTATCCTCATTTCTACTAAATCTAGCCAAATTAACACATTACTGACCAGGGAATTTTTGCAGAAACTAACGCCCATGCCTGGCAATTTGTTATGTAAGTGAATATTGAAACACCTGCATCTGAGTAAAGTATCAGCAACTTTTTTTGCACTTAATGTATTTATTTGAAACTTTGTATACGTCTTACTAAAGCATTCTAATATTTCGTTAGAGTGTGACAGGCAGTATAGCAGGCACCTCTGTGCAGGGGAACAGAACATCTATTACAAATATACCGTGTTTCATTGAGCTTTCCCCTGGAAGAGCAGACTCTACACTTCCCAGCAGCATTTTTTTTTAGTCCTGTGGGTATTATTTCCTCTAAAATATGTTCTTTTATTTCATCTGATAGTCGACAAGGTGGATCTGTGCAGGGGGCTTGAAGGACCAGGTGCGGGACTACCACTACATTCACCAGAATGGTCAATCACCCATTCTCTAACTACTGCTAACAAAAACTGCTTGTAAGTCATTTTATTTTGTGCAATAAGGCTACAATAAATTTTAAACGCATTGAATAAACCGCAATTACTCAAATAGAAACCCACTTTCTTAAACCATTTTTGAGTTTTCTGGAGGATACTGAAGTTTGCCAGATACTGATTGGGCCGATCAACTCCTTTCATATATTTATTATACTCTTATATACAAGTGGGCTTAGTTATCTGATGGCCAGTCCTCCTGCATTCCTTTCCTGTAGATGCTATGGAGGTGTCTTGAATAGTTGTCACCATGAGGACTAGCCTCTTGTCTTTCCATATAAGAAGAATCACTTCTCCCTTCTGTAAGAATGTCATTTCTCCCCTCTGTAGATTTTTAGATTTCTCCTTTAATTGGTTTAGTAGACCACGATTCTCTCTTACTTCAGATGTGAACACACTATTGTAATAACTGTCTTGGTAAATATGGTGCCATGAACCAAGATAAGGTTGTAGGACCAACAATATTGTTTCTTGCAGTTTCTTTCCTTTACCCATGTAAATCTCAAGGCTGCATATATATCCAGTTTCACTTTCGCTAACCATCCTGACCGAAATCCATATTTTGTAAGTTTTCCAGGATTACAGGTTTTGAATCTGAGTTGTCCTCTCCACCTTATCATTGCCTCATCAAGTGATAGCTCTTGTTTGGGTACATAGAACAATTGAAATTTTGGCAGAAAATAATCCAAGAGGTTTAACTTTTGAAATTCTGTCTGCAGGAAGTGGAGTTTCTGAGTTATCGTTAAAGTGAAGAAATGTCATTATTTGTTCAAACCTTCTTCTCGTCATAATCTTTGGAAAGATAGGTGTTTCAAGTAAGAGATCAGTCGACCAATGTTCTTCCCAGTGTGACTTTTTTTTTCAGAATTAAATTTTATTTCACTTTGATAGAAACCGTGAAAAAGATTTACATTTTCCCACGTTACAGCACAACATGTCAACGGAATATTTTTTGCCATAAATTAGATCTTGTTGATTTGTGTAAATGAAACAACAGTTTATATTCTTCAAGATAAAAGCAAAATGACTTAGTAAATGATTAAGACTGTAAATCCAGACATAAACGTATGGCTTCATTATTAACATCCTATACTGTCCATACGAAATCATTTCCATCATCAAGTAGCACCCATTTATAAAAATGCATTCCTAACGGTGTTCTAGTCAGTTGGAATACAGCAGAAAAATTAACAGTTCAGAAATATGAGGTGTACATTTTTGCTACATATTAAACTGGGTGGTAACTACGCCGTATGTATTGAGTTCTGACTAACTTTTATTACCCATAAACTTGCGTTCAAATAATGTTAACCAATAATCTGAAAAATCTATTTAAAATCAAATAATTGCTACTTTTATGTTTGCAAAGAAACTCTCTGACTACAGTGAAAATTTCAAATAAGTCCATTGGGAGAAAAAAGTAAAGCAAATTTTTTGAATGGACTGTTCATTTCCTACAGCAGTTGGTTTCAAACGTGCAAAATAAGTAAACTAAAACTCTATGCTACGAGGAGAATCATCTTAGAGCAAATCATCTTAGAAATTACAATTTGTAAGATCAGTAAATATTTCAGAACATACTAGAATATGACCTAATTATTCTTTCAGTTAATTACAGAAAAATACAACCATAGAATTATTCTCGTTACCTGGACTGAAGATTCAAGTAACTCTGCCGGCCTAAACGGTAGACAAAGGTCCAGTTTAAGAAGTAGTGTAGAGGGCTTCCCTGGTGGCGCAGTGGTTGAGAGTCCGCCTGCCGATGCAGGGGACACGAGTTTGTGCCTCGGTCTGGGAAGATCCCACATGCCACGGAGCGGCTGGGCCCGTGAGCCATGGCCGCTGAGCCTGCGCGTCCGGAGCCTGTGCTCTGCAACGGGAGAGGCCACAACAGTGAGAGGCCCGCGTACCGCAAAAAAAAAAAAAAAAAAAGGAGTAGTGTAGAAACTTTGAAGGGATGTCTGGTTTCTTTCTACAAGTATAAATATGTTTTCAATGCCATCATGTCTGTGATTCAGAATGTCAAATTACAGCACGTATTGATAGCAGATGTCTATGGCAAGTAGGCAATATTTGGTCCGTTATGAAGGATGAAAAAGAAGAAAGAACACATTTCTTTTCTAGAGAGGAAAAAAGAATATTAAATAGAAATTATATTCAGGAAAGAAAAACCTGGTCCCCGAAATAAAAGGGCCATTAATTGAAGACAGCAATATTACTCTTTATTGACACTTAGAAGCATTATCCCTACTATTAGGAATAATGTAATAACACCTTATTCTTATTATGTATTATAATCATTAAGTACGTATGAACACATATATAAAAATACACGGACTTCCCTGGTGGCGCAGTGGTTAAGAATCCACCTGCCAATGCAGGGGACACGGGTTCAAGCCCTGGTCCGGGAAGATCCCACATGCCGTGGAGCAACTAAGCCCGTGCACCACAACTACTAAGCCTGCACTCTAGAGCCCGCGAGTCACAACTACTGAGCCCTCACACCACAGCTACTGAAATTCACACACCTAGAGCCCAAGCTCCGCAACAAGAGAAGCCACCTCAGTGAGAAGCCTGCGCGCCACAACGAAGAGTAGCCCCGGCTCACTGCAACTAGAGAAAGCCCGCGTGCAGCAACAAAGACCCAACGCAGCCGAAATTAAATAAATTAATTAATTTAAAAAATATATATATATACAGATAACTGCATGGTGACTAAGTAATCTGGGAATAAGTCCAGAGTCTAAGTCACAGCATGCATAAACTGTTTATGTCTTAACTGCTCACTTATACCTGAACAAGTTTTCATTAAGCATACTAATAATTTTCAAGGGATGTAATAAAAAATCTGGTTGCAGTATTTTATTATTTTGCTGAATTACATTTGGGAGAAAGAAGCTAGCTGCTTCACCTATTTTAATACTAATATATTCTGAATCATGTTATACAAATACATACATAGAAACTTAAAAGATCATAAATTTTCCACGAGGAGATTTATTTAGTCTGTGTCATGGTGTGTATTTGCAAAACATTTTAACACTGCAAACATTAGAGGTTTCAAGATCGGACAAAGGAAAAAGTTTATACTCT
The DNA here is from genome assembly GCF_025265405.1 of Mesoplodon densirostris. Taxonomy (NCBI): domain Eukaryota; kingdom Metazoa; phylum Chordata; class Mammalia; order Artiodactyla; family Ziphiidae; genus Mesoplodon; species Mesoplodon densirostris. The sequence continues at coordinate 25,071,044 of NC_082666.1, read as the reverse complement.
ACAATGATGATGCTGGTGTGTACTTCTCCACAAAGCCTCTTAGTAACATCAATCAATAGGAGTTAGCAGTTCATCAAAGAACTGCTTGATATCCATCATTTCCTGTTGACATGAACTGTGTATCGTGCCTCCGTAGGTTTTGAGGGTTACATTGGGTGGATTTACCAATGTTTTTAGCCTTTCAGCAGTAAGAGAACCAAACATTAGGGGAACTAAAGGATCCAAATCTCCATGGCACTGAAGAATAGAAATGTCTCTATTCACGCCACTGATAGAACCCCGTGGCAAGGAAGCCCGCAGGGGCAGCCAGCAGCTGAGAGCAGTGACGCCGGCCAGCTTCTGCTGTGTGGTCAGTGCCATGTACAGAGATAAAGCTCCTCCCTGAGAAAATCCTCCCAAAAAAATTCTGTTAGAAGGAATGCTATTCTTCACCTCTTGCCCTATCAAAGCTTTTACACTTTCTGCTGCCTGTTTAATTCCAGTTTCATCTTCCTGTGAATCTGGTGAAAGACCAATAATGTCAAACCAAGAAGGAATGGCTATGTTCATATTTAACGTTACAGGCATAACCGGTGCGTGTGGGCAGATGTATTTGATGTGGGCGCTTCTGATACCTGCCAAGTCTTCTGCCCACCCATGCCCTGTGTCTCCCAATCCATGAAGGAAAATCATCGCGGCGGTGGCCTTCCGGACGGCGGGCACAGTGGCAGGCAGCGGGGCCGACATGTTATTGTGGCACATACACCGGCTCGACCAACCGCACGTTGGAAGTGGAAGGCGGAGCGGGTGCAGGGCTGCAGCCAAGGGGGTGCGAGCGCCAAGTCCGGCCCGCCCACAGGGGCACCCAGTGTGACTTTCTTATTTGTGCCATCAAAATTATTAATCCGGGCTTCCCTGTTAGCGCAGTGGTTGAGAGTCCGCCTGCCGATGCAGGGGACACGGGTTCGTGCCCCGGTCCGGGAAGATCCCACATGCCGCGGAGTGGCTAGGCCCGTGAGCCATGGCCGCCGAACCTGCGCGTCCGGAGCCTGTGCTCCTCAACGGGAGAGGCTACTACAGTGAGAAGCCCGCGTACCGCGAAAAAAAAAAAAGATGAAGCAGTTTTGCAAAGCATCAGAGTGAAATAATAACCGTCTATGAATGACAAAAGACATAAAGGTGACGGTTAAAGATCTGATTACAATGCAGTTGACAAAGAAGCTTAACTGAGTGCTATGACGTACGACATTTTAAGATAATAACTAGAACTATGACTGATAACAATACCAGGACACATCCAAATTTTAGGAACTTCATCTAATTTCTAGAACATTTATTTTAGTAAGATTTATCCATACAACATAACGTAAAAAGGTTTATCACCACTCGCCTGACAATGTTTCCAATGTAATTTAACATACGAAATAATTCAAATTAATTTAAAATTTCTCTCTGAGATAACTCAGGGGCCCATTGAAACATCCCAAAGTTAGTTAGAGGCTAAAAGAACTTCATTTAGAATTTGATCCTTGGGAAGTTTGTCAAAAATATCAAAAAGTTTTAAAACACCTGGTCAATTAGGATCATAAGTCACTATGAAACAATACTTATTATTTTAACAAAAGTAACAATAAAAGATTTCAGAGTCGGGCTTCCCTGGTGGCGCAGTGGTTGAGAGTCCGCCTGCCGATGCAGGGGACGCGGGTTCGTGCCCCGGTCCGGGAAGATCCCACATGCCGCGGAACCTGCGCGTCCGGAGCCTGTGCTCCGCAGCGGGAGAGGCCACAACAGTGAGAGGCCCGCGTACCACAAAAAAAAAAAAAAAAAAAGAAAAGATTTCAGAGTCAAATACAGTAAGTTACAACAGATCACTAAAGATCACTTAAAAAGTGAAGAAACTTACAGTTTGTTATCAAAAGCAGCTCAATATTCCAGGAAAAACTATTCTCTTGACAGAGGGAGAGTAAACCAAAATCCAGCCTTGTACCTGCTCACTTTTAATAACAACTTCATCTATTTAATTAAATTCAACCAAATCTTAGCCAGTTTTGATCATGCATAAAACTCTCTTCTCAAGGTTCCTTTCCCACAACCGTTCCATCACTTTCTATATCCGTGTAAGTTTGTCCTCCTCTCTTTCCCCCTCATTTAGAAATAACAAGCTTCAGGACAAAATTACTCTTTTCCCTTAACAAAAATATCTCCATTCTTCTAACCTTCTCTTACCGACAACATGTATCCTACTTTATTTACATACTGAAATGTTTCCCTTATTATTTCTAGTAGTTTTTAATTGCACATATATTACAATTTTTAACCCTTAAAATGAAAACCAAGAAGCAAGCAATTATGAACTATTTGCCATACCAGTATTTCCTGACTGGCAAACTTAAGAACATATTCCATAACTTCTAAAAATATATACTTTTTTCACAGCATAATTTTTCTTCGATGTGGTAAAAGATGTGCATCTAATAAACCCAAACATCTTTAGTTTTTCTCTCATAAGAAGGCAAAAGTAGGCAAACTCAGACTTGTCTAGCTGTCTGTGTCCAGTGTTTTTTTTTTTTGTTTGTTTGTTTTGCGGTACGCGGGCCTCTCACTGTTGTGGCCTCTCCCGTTGCGGAGCACAGGCTCCGGACACGCAGGCTCAGCGGCCATGGCTCAGGGGCCCAGCCGCTCCGCGGCATGTAGGATCCTCCTGGACTGGGGCACAAACCCATGTCCCCTGCATCGGCAGGCAGACTCTCAACCACTGCGCCACCAGGGAATCCCCCAGTGTTTTATCTTATTAAAAAATGATCTAGACCTTCAATGAATTCTCATCATTTAACTTTCTCTTTCTAGGAGCATACTAAAAATCCCCCAGTTGTGTAAAATACACCCTAGGGAACAACTACAAGATGGAATAGAGCTCTCATTTCCCATTTTCCTTTTAGACAAAGGCTTATAGCTATAAGTTGGCCATTCGGCCAGAATTCTTCCCAAGGGACTTTCAGATGGAATTAAAGGTACCTCCCATGTTTAAAAGCAGACAAATGACTAAAGAACAACAAAGGAACCAACCCAAAATATATCAAAACGAAGGCCAACTAAACAAACAGGAACCTTTCAAAACTCAAAAGAGAACGACTTCGCTGGGTTCCCTGGTCCCACTCAACCATGACTTCCACACCAACGGCGCCACAAATGCCTCCTAACAGGCTGGATGATTCACAACCTTCCCCAAAAGCGTGGAATCAAGGGGCGGGGGGTTGGGGGGCACTTCCCCAAGTGGCCAAGGTGTGGCAACTCTTCCTCAAAGAAGGTTCAAGCTACAGGAGACCACGTCCTTTTCAAGGAGAGAGACGGGAGTAAGATGGGGCTCCAGCCGCTGGGACAGCCCCTCACTCTCTCCCCAGGAGGCAGCACTCCCACAGGCAAGGGCTCCAAGCCCAACCCAGGGCACCCCTCCCTGCTCCGACGGCGTTAGGTGGGAGGTCGAGAGCGGGATGCACACCACAGGGGCGCCGACGTGCCTCCTGGCTGGCTCAGCCAATTTTGTTACCAAAAATTCGGTCCTAGTCCTGATGCCAAATGAGAATAACAAGAACCAGGTTTTGAGGATAAAGGAAAGAGAATTGTATTGATTGCCAGCAGATGAGAAGGGTAGCAGACTAATGTCCTGAAAACTACCGTCCTGCCTTCTGGGGAGAAAGCAGGTGTATTTAAAGGAAAGTCTTGGGGCTAGGGTTTAGAGCAACAAGCAAAAACAGCAAGAAGGCCCGCCCACGTTAATCTGGAACAATGAATGCAGAGTAACAAGAATATAAGTTTTAGTTCCCAGGAAGAGAGGGAGAAGACAGGAAACATTTCGCTTAGAAACCATCCATAAGTTTTAGCCTTGTGGCCCTGTTACAGTTTGATGTTATTTATTAGCTTATTAAAAGACATTATCACCCTGTATGCTACTGACTTGTGAAATATTATTATAAATGATAATTCCTGCAGTTAACCGGTGTTAAATAAATTACTGGCAAAGACAATCTCAGTCTCTGAGCGTAATTTGCCCCCAACAATGAGAATTTTAAGGACTGCAGAGGCGGAGAAGCTAAAGGGAGAGGAGATAAGAAAGGGCTAGAGGAGAACCGTGGTGCCCCTAAAGAGGTGGAAGGAAATGGGCTCCACAGCCCAAGTGGAGGGATGCGCCTAAGACAAGAGGGAATGGGAGAAACTTAAGGACAAGAGGTAGAATGAGACATGAAGTTGACCAAGCTTGTCAGGGCCTAGATACATATTTGTTTATTTACCCAATTTACTGTGAGCCCAACTCCGTCCAGGCACTGGATTCCAGAAGGGCAGCAGCCGGGCCCGGGCACCCCATGTAACGCGAGCAGCCAGGGAAGGAGGCGAGTGGGAGCTGGGACCGAGGGAGGAGAAGCCGCCGCGGTCAGAGCTGAGTCACGAGGGTGCTAAATTAGCCCCGCGGATAACAAGCCCCTAGCAGCGCCCACAATCCACGCGCGCTTTGAGCGGCGCCGGAAGTGGCGTCACCGAGCCGGGCGTCCTTTTCAACTAATGGCCGCGCGGTCCGCCGTCCGACGGTGACCCAAGCGGCACCTGAGGAAAAAAGACGGGAGGCGCATAAGGCGCAAGAAGAGACCACCCATCTACGTCATTACGCGAGTTACCAGAGCAGCGTAGTCGGGGACCAGTGTCTCTTCCAGCTTCCCTCTCGCCGGTTAACCTAGCTCAGGGTCACCACGCCTTCAACCCGAGGACCGCTCGAAGCTGCCCCCAGTAAAGATGGCGGATAGGCACGGAGGAAAAGCCGGAAGAAGGCGGGGTGGGAGGAGCCGGCAGGGGGCGTGTCCTGGCTGCAGAGAGGTTCGGATGGGCGTAGCCAGCAGCCCCTACTGGGCTTTCCATCCAGGATGCGCACACACCGCAGCCAGCCGCGTCCCTCCGTCGTCTCCTGGGGTCGGGTCACCACTGGCTCCGCCCCTGTCCGGAAAGCTCCCTCTTGGAAGGTGTCACCTGAGTTTCCGAGATTTGACCGGAGTTGGGCCGCAGACCTCCAGTCCCTCGGCGATGGAGAGCACCCAGGAGAAACCCGCGGAGTCTAGTTCCCCCGTCCCCGGGTCCGAAGAGCCTGCCGGCTTGGCCAGGGACCCCGACGTGTTGCCTCCCAAGGAGTCGGAAGGCTGCGCCCGGCCCCTGGAGACGGCCCCCAAGAAAATCTGTGGATATTTAAGTAAGTTTGGCGGCAAAGGGCCCATCCGGGGCTGGAAATCCCGCTGGTTCTTCTACGACGAGAAGAAATGCCACCTGTATTATTCGCGGACCGCGCAGGATGCAAATCCCTTGGACAGTATCGACCTCTCCAGTGCAGTCTTTGACTGCAAGGCGGACGCCGAGGAGGGGACTTTCGAAATCAAGACTCCCAGCCGGATTATTACCTTGAAGGTAAATGGAGCAGTTTTTTCCTTTTCAGCCGGGATGAGATCCCACGGCACAGCAGGGCGCAGGTGGGTGGTCACAGTAAACTTACGATAATCACCGACCCTGATCAGCCCAGTGAACTCTGGGTGCCCAGAGTTTTGTATTTTCCAAAGCACATTCACACCCACTTCCTCATTGGGTTCCCACAGCAAAGGCCGGGATGATGGACCCATATTACGGATCAAGAAACTGAGTCACAAAGAGATGAAGTGACTGGTCTGAGGTCACACAACTAAAAAGTGGTGTAGCCCACACTTGGAATCGCATAGCTTTTCTACCTCTCAGTACTGTGTCAAAACTTTTACTTTTAGGTGTGGCTAACAATTCTGTTACCTTAACTTTCTTACTTGGGGCTGAAGTATAGTCAAGATATGAGCTTTGTCATCCTCTCTCAAGGCCCGGATCCTGAATTACTTTTCTTGATGTTGTGGCCAAGGGGAGTGAATGCTGAGAAAATGTTGGCAGAGATTGGGAGATAGATACTTAGGTTTCACTGATCAACCTAGATTGTTCATTGATGCACGTCTAAACCTGTTTTCTCATCCGTAGGTTTTGTTTTATTATCATATTTAACTGAGAAAGCCTGAAGCAGTGCAAAGGCCATGTGCTTTGAAATCAGACAAGCTTGGATTCAAATTCTACATCAGCTACTTACTAGCTGTGTGACTCTGGGCAAGTTAACCTCTTAGTACCTAGATAGTTTGTGAGATTTCTAACAGGGTGTGTAAGCACTTGACACATCACAGGCACCTACAAGTTGCTGAATTAATCTCAGTGCCTAGAATACAGCCTGGCACCTAGTGGGTCCTCAATAAATATTTGTTGAATGAACACACATAGTGATAGAACCAAGGTCAGAAAGTTCCTGTCATGTCAAGAGGAAGTGCCCTAGAACTTAACTGGAAAGACAGATGTGGGCTAAGAGTTCTGGAATTCACACTCAGAAGAGGAGAGTGTGCCAGAAGACTGCCACCTCCCTGACCCCCACCCTGTCTTCCCACACCTCCACCCCTACTTGCAGCCAACTGGGCATCTCTTGAGTCCCCTAGATATAGCCCACAGCTTTAGTTCCACTTTACTGTCTGGGCCAGGCTAGTGACCAGGCTGGGGGGGGTGGGGGGGATCAGCAAAAATAATGCAAATTAGGAATTCCAGGCCAGGAGGGCAGGCATTTTAGGGTTACGTGGCTTATGGGTCATGTGTCTGCTCCCACACATTGAATGCAGTCTACAAGGTCGCTAACACATGCCTTTTACTATTCCGTTGATCCGTGTGTGTGCCTGGCACTGTGCTAGGCACTGGAGTGTGGCGCAAAATCAGACCTGCCCCCTGGGGCTCAAACCACTTAAGGTCTTGTGAGAGACGGACAGGGAGACTGGCATGCACAGTAAAATGTTCTGTAGGGACGGTATGATAAGTCTATACCAGAAAGGTGCCGTGACAGGAAGGGTCTGTTCCACTGAGTAGGTGGGGCTATCCAGAGAGGGCCTCATGGGCCAGAGTAGAGGTGGGGTGGGAAGGGGGCGACCACACCTTGACGCTTGAAAGAGAAAATCGGTTTTCTACAAGCAGACAAGAGGGAGAAGGATATTCCAGACCAAGAGAGCCCCATGAGTAAACATAGGAAAACATGGTACAGCCTGGAATGTCCAGGCAAATCCCAGGAGCCTGGGGTATAGAGGGGCCCACAAGATGGAGTGGAAGGGCAGAGGCCCGAGGGCAGGGCATTTGTCAGGCCAGGGAGCTTGGACTTTGTCTTACGGGCTGTGGGAAATTGTCAGAGCCTTAAGCAAGGAAGCACTGTGAGATGAGAAAGCTGAGCAAGGTCAATCTGGCTTTTGGGTAGAGAACAAGTTAGGAGGAGGCAAGGCTGTGGTTCGGGAGTCCGTCAGGAAGTGGTCAGGAGAGAATGACAGCCGAGCTAGAGCTGTAGCAGTGGGGAGGGAGACAAATGGGGGCGGCTAAGCATGTGAGGGAGGGGTCAGAGGTGACTTGTGTAACTGGCTGACTGCCTGGTTGGGGCAGTCACTGACAGCAGGGAACCCAGGATGAGGAAACCGCAGGATATACAGTTATATGTCCCCCTCAGTAGACTCTTAAGTTCCAAGAGGATAGGGCCATGTGTGGGGGCTCACCAGTGCCTTCCACAGTCCCTGACACGTATAGTAGATGCTCAATACACACCTGTCCAATGAATTAATAAAATGGGTTGTTCGGGTATGGGCGGGAGCTTGTCAGCACAAGGTCATGGTGAAGCCCTGGGAGGGGCTGAGGTCTCTCAGGGAAAGTATATAGAAAGAGAAGAATGGTGGGCATCATTTTATCTGATTTGATACCTCCATGACAGGCCGAGGGCCTCTTTCAGGGAGCCCCCTAGCCTTGTGCACACCTCACCGTGGTCCTCTTGAGAAGGGGGCTTGCCCTGGTTGCCTGCTGATGTTCTCGCGTGGCCTTGATGGTGGGCAGCTCTGTGAGGCTCACCATCCACTCCCAGCGCCTGCCCAGCTTCTGCAGCCCAACCCATCCTAGGCTTTCTCTATGTAAGTCACAATCTCCCGGCCATAAATTACAACAAATCTCTGGTCTAGAAGTGGGAGACCTGGGTTCTGGGACCAGCTCTGCCACCACCTGCCTGGGCGACCTCAAAGCCTCAGTTTCTACATCTATGGAAGGGGCCGATCACTCCCGCCCTGCCTCCCCAGTGGAGGATCCGGCAACATCAGGGATGTGAGAGTAGGTATGTGGACCATCCGGTGCTGGGAGACTAATGACCAGCATCAACCATACCTCACGTGGGCTGCCTGGAGGGTGCCACAATGTTGTGTGCATATGGCTTTCCCCAAGCACATCATCCCCAAAGCAGGAGAGATTCTCCCCATTCCACAGAGTCAGCTAGGACACTGAGATGTCACACAGGGAGGTAATGATGCTACTAGGGCCCCAGCCAGGTCAGAATTTCAAAGCTCTCTCCCTCTCTCTTAACACCTCCAAATTCTTTTATCCAGTGAGCACATTTTGAGCACCTACTGCATGTCAGGAACTATGCTGGATACTTTACTTTCCTTACTTCATTTCACCATCATAACCACCCTATGAAACGAGTGTTATCATCACCGTAGGACAGATGAGAAAACTCAGGCCCAGAAAGGTTAAGGAACCTCTGAGTGGGAGATCAGAGCCCGATTATCTTCTGTTGCCAAGAAGCATGTGGTGTTTCAGAGGTGTCACCCGCAGTGACAATTTTTGTTTTTTTCTGGGAAGGAGAGAGTTGCCAAGCCTCCCATGACCTTCCCGCATCCCTCACCCAGTGCCACCATGCGGGCACAGGGCCTTGCCAACTAACCCTTGTGCTTCTCAGGCCGCCACCAAGCAAGCGATGCTATACTGGCTGCAGCAGCTGCAGATGAAGCGCTGGGAGTTCCACAACAGCCCGCCTGCACCTCCCGCTGTCCCTGACGCTGCCCTGGCTGGGAATGGGCCCACCCTGCGCCTCGAGCTAGGTACCCAACGGGCTTGCCTCCTGCCCACACACCCAGGGCTCTTGGTGACCAAGCCTTTACCCTGCTTTTGGGAATGAGTGGGAGGACCCCTCTGCTAAAGAAGCAGAGAGCCAGGGATGTGACTCAGGATGAGCTAGGGCAACAGTATAGCATCAAGGGCAAGAATATGGGCTCTGAGGCCAGGCTGGCTGGGCTCAGATCCTAATCCTGTGCAGTCTTAGGCAAGTTGCTTAACTTTTTTGAGCTTCAGTTTCCTTCCCTGTAAAATGAGGTTAATAAAGAATACCTACTCCTTAGGGTTATTATGAGGATTAAATGAATCCTTACACCTTAAAGGGTTGGAACAATGCCTGCACATTGTCAGAGCTCAGTAGATGTCAGTTACTATTATGATGATGACAATTTCGGGAAGATCTCAAGAAATGAAACTTTCACAGAGTTGCTATGAGGAAGGTTAATGAGAAAATGCAGTTATTGTTGCTTCTTACATAAACGCTTTTGTGCTGTGAGTTGAGTAGATCCGTGATCTTATCCCCAGTGTTGCCGTGGGCAGAAGCTTCACCCCCACCAGGTGGCCCACGTGATCCCAAATCCTAAAACATCCCAGCATGGAGGAGTCTGGGAGCTCATACCCTCCTACCCGCATGCTGCAGCCAGCACTGTGACCAACAGGTTTCACAGCTGAGACAGACCACCCACCGAGCTGCAGTGTGTCTAACATGCCTCACCCTCAGTTGACAGGGAAGCCCAATGGGCGAGGGCAGGACCTGTGGCCGGACACCTCCTAGACCCTGGTACCCGGATGCTTTACAGACTGAGCTCATCTGCCCTTACCCTTCTCCCCCCTTTTCCTTCCCTCAGTAAATGGGCTTCATTTACCTAGTTGCCCCTTCCTGGATCTCAGATAGCCAGTCCAGTCACCTGGGCTGGCCATGTCTACCCTCTGGCCTACACGTCAGATCTAGGCCCTCACTGCTATTGCCTTGGGTCAGGCCTCAACTCTTAGCTAGAAAACCACAGCAGTCTCCTCTCCAGTGTCCCCAAGTCCCAGCCTGCCACCTCAGACCCAACCTCTTCACTGCAGCCCGAGTGAGCTTTCTCAAATGAGCGCCTGAGCCCCACCCCGCTTCCGTGGCCGCCCTCCATGTCCAGTCCCAGCTTTTTAGCACCAGGCTCAGGCCTCATCCTTCCTCGTCTCACCTCTGCCTGCTCCCCCAGTGCCCGCCTCGTGCTGTGCACTTCAGCATCACCAGAGGCGCCCCTGCCCCCTCTTCTCTGCCTGGCGAATTCCTGCTTACTCTCTATGGCCAAGCTCCACTGCCACCTCCTCCTTTTGCCAGCCTCCTCTTGGAAGCCTTCCGGGACTTTGCCTGCTGGACTCTCTGTGAGCCCTCAACACTTTTTGCAGATGGTTACATTGTGTTCTAATCACAGCGTCCTTGTCAGTCTCTGCCCCCTAGCCCTCAAGGGTGAGGACCATGTCTTTGTCACCTGTGTCCCAAGTATCTGGTACCCTGCCAGGCACATTGGATATTTGTTGAGCGAATGTGTGAGCAAATACACACATTAATGAGGAAAGGAATGTAAAGCCCTGAGCAAAATGCCGGGTACATAGTGAGTGTTCAGTGTATGAGAACTGTCCTAATAATATGATTATTATATGTGTACCTGCACACTGTCACTGTCATAGTAAATGCTCCTTTTTATGGTTTATGATACTCATCTGTAATTTTCCCAGAGAACCTTCTGGGTGTTTTATGCTTGTAAGGACTCTCTTTGGGGAAGGGTTTGTTTGCTTTTGCTTCTGCATTTCTACTCACCCTCGACTCCCATCTGCGGGAGAGCCAACAGCCCTGGCTGTGCGGGAAACTGCAGCCTGAGCTGACATAGTTGCCGGATCCGCCTCAGTCTAGAAGCAACGAGAAACCCTCCCGAAGACAGAATTCCTGAGTGTCTGGAAATCCGAACCAGTTTATCAGAGGAATGGCTTTGGGTCAGCACGCTCAGCGGCCTCTTCTGGGCCAGCCCCTGCTGTGGGCATGGTTGCCACAATGACCAGGCGCCAGTCTCCTGAGGACGCTGCGGGGACGAGCCCTTCTGGTCCCGCAGCAGGCCTTCACACTCCTGGACCCAGGGCCCCTGCGAAACCTTCCCCAGAAAGACATTCCTGGAGCCCTGAGCAAGCTGGCAGGCCCTGGCTTAGCTGTCTGGAGATTAGCTGCCCCACCTCTCCTGTCTCCACCCGATCTAGTCTTTCTAAGTGCAGTGACCCGACCCCAGCCCCAACGTGGATGATTTTCCTTTTCTTTGTTCCCCAGACCAAGAGGAGGCGGAGCTAGAGGAGTTCCTGTGTCCCGTGAAAACGCCCCCTGGGCTTGTGGGCATGGCAGCTGCCTTGCAGCCGGTCCCTGCTATGCCCTTGGCCCTTCAGAATATCTCCCTCAAGCACTTGGGAACTGAAATACAGTAAGTGCGGTGGAGCTGAGGGGCCTGCCAGGCTGCAGGCAGCACCTTCTTTGGAGCTTACAGTGATCTGGTGTGACTCCCCTGCAGGGAGGTGGACTTGGGTTGGGGGTTGGTTAGGGGCTTTATTTTCAATTCATTACATCATTACTTTAAAATACTATATTTGTTCTGATTTTTAAAGTAGTACACATTTTTTGTAGAAAGTTAGAAACATCTAGAAAGGTATAAATTTAAAATTACCCATAGTCCTTTCACGCAGACAAGAGTTCTTAGCATCACTTTCCTCACATTTTCTATATACATATATGCGTAATTGAGATCATATTCAATGTAATGGAGTGGTGGCTTCACAAATGTCTACATATGTCAAATGCTTCAAATTATTCACCTTTCACATGTGTAATTTACTGTACGTTGATTACATCTTAGCTTCTTTTTCATCTAATAATGTGTGATATATACAATTTATATTTTCCACTGGCAGGCTTTGTTTTAAATAGTTCACAAGAAGATAGCACTATGGCCTGAGCTTTGGGGCCAAACTGCCTGCATTTGTATCCTGGCTCCACCAGTCATGGGCTGTTCTGCCCTTGGCAAGTTGTTTGATTTCTCTGTGCTTCACTTAAGTTATTCGTACTTGTAAATACAACAGTATTTGCCTTACAAGATTAGTGTGTGTGTGTTTGGGGTGGGGCAGGGGGGTTATAAATGGGTTAATACATGTAAACTGCTTTAGAACTGTGCTTGGGGATCAGTAAGCACTTAAATATTATTCTGCTGCTATTATTGTTGCTCTAATTGAAGGGATGGAAGCTTTTGGGAATTCAGACTGTACCTAACACTGATCCTGTTTGGGTGCTTATTTTCTGTGTGGACTTCAGACAAACTGGGACCTCTTAGAAAGCAGAATAGATTGTTCCCTGAACTTAGATTAGAGACCCCGCCTCGTGTGACTCAAGCGAAGCATTCCTCTCTGTCTCGGTGTTTGAATTTGCTTGGGTAACTAACAGGGGAGTGGTGCCGTTCTCAGGAGAGAAGCAGGTTTTAGGGAAAATATGATGAGTGTCCTTTAGGATCTACTGGCTAGAGATGGAACTACCCCACAGACATTTGGATGGAAAGGCCTAGAACTCAGGAGAGAGATCTGAGCCAGAGAGAGAGACTTGGGGGGTATGGGACCTGGTTGAGCCTCCCAGGGTGAGAGGACAAGGACAGCGCCCTGCAGGGGATCTTCCCTTGGGAGGAGTGGGAGGGGACTGGGTACATGGGGAGCCTGCTGTGGGGACAGGGGACCTGAGAAGCCCAGCCACCCAGCCAGTGTGTGTCCAGGGCGGTCTCACCGAGATTAAGCCAGGTTCGTGCCTAATGATGGCCACCCGACAACAGAAGCAGAACTGAGAACCTGCAGAGACGGAGAAAGGAAGGAAGTTTTCCAAGGATCAGTCAGTTACGTGTCATAACCCACAGAAAATGTGAGACGGTTTTGCAAGTGCCCTGGCTGCTGACAGCCCCGGAAAGACCAGGGTTGCCCTTGTCTCCTGCACCCCCTTTCCCTGGCGGGTCTTGGTGCTTGCTCTTGGGTCTGCAATGAGCCCAGGTCATACTCGAGGAAGGACACTGTGCTAGGTGCTTTACACTCTCAACAAGATGTCTGGACAAACCTGTGAAGTGGTATCTAATGGTTAAGTTCTCAGACCATGGATTAGACATCCAAGTCTATCGCTCAGCTCACCATTTACTCATTCTGTGGCTTTGGTTACCTATCCTTTCCAAATCAAAGTTCTCACTGGGCAGTGGAGGTTATAATAGTGCTTACTTCATTGGGCCGTTGTGAGGAGTAAAAGAGTTAAACGCATGTGGGTGAAGATTAGATGAGTTGAAATCCTAGGGTTTATCTTAGACCCGGCCCATGCAAGGGCCCAGTCATTGTTTGTTGTGGATATGTTCCCCATCCCATTGCAGATGGGAAAATCCAGGCTCTGAGAGGATAAATGTCCTGCCCAAGGTTATCTATCCTTCCAGAACAAGTCCTTGTGACCACTACTCCTGTGCTGACCAGGCCTTTCAGGCCTAGAGCTAAACCTACACAGAAAATGATCCATGAACTGCTCCAAGCAAAGTCAATACATTTATGAAATGGAGATGCCTCTTCCAAGCACAGTAGTTTGGCTGGGTAATGGCCACCTGGGCTGTGACAGTAGTTACTGAGCTGCCCATCCTCAGAGGAGATGTATGCTAGGGCTTAGAATGATCTTTGCTGCCCTGAAGTTGGGGTTTCTATGCCTTCCCACACCCCAGGGGTGACTGCTTGTGAGGCCCTGGACATATTGGGGAAGCTGTAGCCCCTGGACAAGGGGAAGTATGGGCAAAAATGATGGTCACCCCACCCAGCCAGTGCCCCTGGCCATAGGGATGTGCCGCAGGGTCCTTGCCAAATCATGTGGCCTATGGTGTGTGAGATCCATATAATGGGGCTCAGCACAAGACCCAGCACAGTGTGATAATCAGTAAATAGTGCCTCTCATGGTCATCATTCATATTAATATGACCACCACCCTTTTATTTTTAGATGGGTAAAGTAAGAACTAAAAAGAGGAAATGACTAGCCCAAGGAGTCAGGGCTCCTTATTCAAGGTCAGGTGTTAGGAGTGCTGAGTTCTAATTTCTTCTCTGTTCTAAATTTAATTGATTAATTTTACCTTCCATAAGTCATCTGTACTCTCCATTGAAGTACAATCTCACTCTTTTCCTATTCGAGACCCAACTATACCAAAAAACTGCATTTTGTTTTAAAAACAAGCTTAAGATCAAATGATAGTTCTTTGAAAAGATTAACAAAGTTGACAAACATTTATCTAGAAAGACCAGGAAAAGAAAGCAGACTCAAATGACTAAAGTCAGGAACAAGAGAGGGGACATTACTACCAACCTTACAGAAATAAAAAGGTTTATAAGGGAATACCATGAACAATTCTACGCTAATAAATTAGATAACTTAGATGAAATGGACAAATTCCTAGAAAGACAAATTACTGAAACTGACTCAAGAAGAAATAGAAAATCTAAACAGACCTGTAGCAAGTAAAGAGATTGGATTAGTTATCAAAAAATTACACCCCACCCCACCTACACACACACATGCACACACACAAAAACCTAGGACCAGATAACTTCACTGGTGAAGTCTACCAAACATTAAAGAATTAATACCAATTCTTCACAAACTGTGCTACCACCCCCCCAAAAAAAAGAGGAAAGAGCATTTCCCAATTCATTCTATAAGGCCAATATTATCCTGATAACCAAAACCACACAAAGGTAATGTTTTGAACACCCAGAGCCTTCACCTAGACTCTCCTTATATTAATTTTGCCAGCAGCCTTCTTTTTCTAACTTCACAGAGGGCATGGACCTTCATGAATCTCAACTTTATGTAAGAATTTCAGTTTTAACTTCATACTTTGCATGGGTCCAAAACCGTGTCTTCTTTCCTCCTTTGCAACCAAGGCTCTAGGTTTCTGGTATCAACAGTTTATTTCTGATCACAAGAAAAAATAAATGTAACTATGTGTGGTGATAGGTGTTAGCTAGACTTACTGTGGTGATCCTTTTGCAATAAGTATATGTATTAATATGGTGTACACTTGAAACTAATATAATGTTACATGTCAATTATATCTCAATTAAGAAAAAGCAGTTGATCCCTGGACAAACTCATGTCCTAGCCAACTTACACAATAATAATGCTGCAAACAAAACACTTCAAAATTCGGTGTCATATAATAATAAACATTCATTTCCTGCACATCTGGGTTCACGTGATACAGGCTAGGTTCACCTGGTCTTGGCTCCAAGCCGTTGGGAAGATCTAGGTTTCTTCCACATATTTCTCACGTTCCATGGACCAGCCGCTATAAGGCATGTTCTTCAAGAGGGCAAGCCCTACGTGCAAGCACATTTTAAGCCTATATTTACATTATATCTGCCAACATCCCTTTGGCCAAAGCAAATCACATGGCTGTGCCCAAAATCAAAAGGAGGAGGGGGACGTACTCTGCTCCTGTGGAGGTGATGGGGAAGGGGTAAATATTTGCTGAAAAGTAATTTAATCTATATATGCATCTTCCTCTTTACTTCCCACTTGAGCTTCAACTCCTTTTTTGTGTTTAGTCCCTAGGGATTCTCCCTTCCTTTTCTGAGAATTCAGCTAAATATTTTTGAAATATGTTTTGCATTTATCTAGCCTCTAGGTGTTTGTGGAACAAGGGTTTTTCAGATATTTTGTCCACCATATTGCTAGACGTATACATCGCATGGAGGGATGATAGAGCAAAGCCAGGACTCCATCACAAGTCTACAGACTTTTTCATCCTTTTGTTTTCTGGCCACGCTATTGCTGCCCTTTAGATAATTGACCTCCTCCCGCAGTGTTTTTCAAACTGTTGACCAGTAAGAAATACATCTTATTATATGGCTCAATACACATATATGTAATTCACAAAATTTTAATCCTTTCTAAGTGGGGCGCATTCTGATATTTTCCATTCCATTTTTTTAAAATGCTGGTCGTGATACTAAACTGATTTCACAGTCTACCAATGGCTCACATCCTGCAGTTTGAAAGACACTGACCTAGTGAACTCTTTAGCCATTTTTTCTTCCTTGTTAGGTTTGGAATATGTCAACTTTTATACCTTTGCAAAGGGAAAACAAACTCAATCGAACTGCCTTTTCATCCAACTCATGAACTTCTCTGTGGCCTGTGGTGCCAGGCCAGCCTTTGGTGCTACCTAGTTCCTTCATGCAAAACAAACATCTGTTGAGTCTGTCTGTACTCTGGGCACATGTGACCCAGTGCCAGGTGCCAGTAGGCATGCAGGTAGGTTAGTACCCAGTTCTTGAAGAAAAGACACCACTACTCAGTCTAGACAAGTACTTGGTCAAAGAGTGACCCATGCATGAAGTGTAGTAAGCTCCTTGGAGGCTGTGAGGTGATCAGTGAAGGCTACAGAGAGAACAGGTGTGAGCAGGGAAAGAAAGCAAGGGGAGCAAGAGGCCGGGAGGTGTTTGGAACTTTTCTCAGCAGAAGTAGGGCGCCACTGGTGATTTTTAAGCCAGGTGGTTATAAGACCAGGTGAAGGTTTCAGGAAAGTTAGTTTGGCAAATCCATTTCAGTGAATAAAGCAGACAAATGCCCCTGCCCTCATGGAGCTTATATTCCAGCAGTGGGGTTGGAGGCAGAGGAGTCCAGCTTGTATTGTTTACAAGGAATACTGCATATCGAAGGTGATACGCATGATGAAAAATGGAAAGGAGAAGGGTAAGGGTGATGGGAGAGGCTCAGATGGGTTACCTCCTGCAGGGTGCCTGCAGTCAGGCAGACTGATCAAGTCATGACTGGGGCGGAGATGCAGCCTGAGCGCCAGCAGTGGCAGTGGGAAGGGTAGTGGGCAAGATAGCAGGGCTGTCAGCCCCGTGATCCTCTATTTTCCTTTCAGAAACACAATGTACAACATCCGGGGCAACAAGCAGACCCAAGGAACAGGCCACAGACTCCCAGGGGAAGATTCTCCACTGAGCGAGGAGCCTCAGAGGGAGGAGCAGCCCTCGCCTGCTGACCTTAGCGCCCCAGGTGAGCCTCTGCCTGGGTCTGAGCTGCCTTCAGAGACTAAGTGGGTGCCCTCTCTCCTCCCCATAAACATACATCCGTGCTTTTGTGTGTCAAAGATGCAACTCTCCAGGTCACTCCTCCTGGGCTTCCATGGGTCTGGTAGTAATGATTCATTCTTTCTTTCTTTCTCTCTTTCTCTTTCTTTCTTTCCTTCCTCCCTCCCTCCCTCCTTTCTTTCTTTCTTTCCTTTTTTTTTAACTTGTGGTAAAAATAACATAACAAAATTTACCACTTTAACCAATTTTAAGTGTATAATTCAGTGGCATTAGGTACATTCACGTTATTGTGTGACCATCACTACCATCCATTTCCAGAACGCTTTTCATCTTCCCAAACTGAAACACCAAGCAATGATTCTTGAAGTAATAAGGGAAAATATCTGTTGCTTTTTCTTTCTTCCTTTTTTTTTTTAATTTATAAGGAAAGGATATAAAAATGCTTTTCTGGGATGATTAAAATCAGATCTACCTGAGGAAGCAGAACAAATGACCTCAAGGTACTCATCCCCTCTGTGACATGGCACTTTATTTCTTTTACAGAATGTTAGGACCCATACCATCAGGGGGGTTTGGCATCTTTGAAATTAGCATAAATGCCCTTAAAACATGTTTTAACTATGTAGAAACAGTTGGGAGAAAACTGGCTAAGGCAGCACTGAGGGGTCTTATGGCAGAGAGGACCCCTGGGCTGTGTAGAAATTACTGTAGAAAAAGCACCGCTTTGGAGCAGTGCCTGATGAGGCCCCACAGATCATGATGAATAGCCCAAGAGAAGATCAGTACTGTATCTAATCAATAATAATAATAGAACTAGCACTTACATGTAGCAGGTACTTTGTGCCAGGGCTACTCTAAGCCTTTTTGTTTTTTTGGTAACAGTTTCATTCTGATATAATTCATATACCATACAATTCACTCCTTTGAAACATATAATTCAGTGGCTTTCAGTATCTTCACAGAGTTGTGCAACCATCACCATAATCAAACTTAAAACATTTTTATTACCCCCAGAAGAAACCCCGTACCCCTCAGCCATTAGTCCCAGTCTCCACCTCCCTCCAGCTCTAGGCAACCACTAATCTACTTTCTGCCTCTATAGATTTGCCTGTTCTGGACATTGCATATAAATGGAATCTACAATATGTAGTCCTCTGTGATTAGTGTCTTTTACTCAGCAGAATCTTTTCAAGTTTCATCCACAAGTGCTTTACGTGCATTAACCTGTTTAGTCTTTACAACAACCTGAGCGGTAAATACTGTTCTCCTCATTTAATAACTGAGGGAACTGGGAACGGATGTGAGGAGTGACTCGCTCACAGCCCCACAGTGAGTAACAGAATAAGATTCAGACCAAACAGTCTGGCCCCATATTCCTGCCTGAAGCCTCTTTTCTGAGTCAGTGACTTTGCAAACTACCTCTTTATTGCCATGAAACCTTGTCCGCATAAACAAAATCTGATACACAAAGCAAATAAAAGCAGAGTTGAGGCAGGGTTGGGAGTCCAGGCTCCCCCTCAGCCCCTCCCGCCCCACCCTCTTCCCTTCCCAGCCAGCCCTTGAGGCAATCCCACGAAATCCTAGGGCACTAATTGAAAACCACTGTCTTAGGCCTCCATTTTTCCCAACTATAAGATGGACACAGTGATCCTACCCTGCCTGCACTCAGGGTTGGTGGACAGTAGCCTGCAGGGCTCCAGGGAGCCTCCCTGCTCTCTTAGATCCCGTGGCAGGAAAGAGAAATAAGCATTGCATTCCTCTGAGCTCTGCAGGCTGCTTCATACCTAGCTCGACCAGATTTCTGTTAAGCCTGGAACAAGACCGTTCTGTTCTTGTACTCAACAAGGCCAAGGAGTTTCTGGTTCCTGTCACCTACTAGAGTAGTTTTTTGTCTGCTCAAGACTATTAGGTTGGCCCTTGGCCTGGTCCCCAAAAGAAAGTTGCTAAGTCATTCAGCTTGTCCTGCAAGCCCTGCCTGTCCCCTCCCCTGGGATCTCATACCACATCCTTATTTTTAACATCATAGTCCCAAAAGAACTGGGTATGACTTACTACAATGTATATCAGGGGGAAGATAAATGAGTAATTTGAGTTAGGAAATTTAGATAGGCTCAAGAAAAAATCCTGCGGTGTACCAAAGGTGGGCAGCAAATGTGGCTCTGAGCTTCTCAGCAGCCAAGGCAAAGAGGGAAATGCAAGTGGTTGGGTTACTTCCAGTGTCCATAAGACTGTAAACACATATTTTCTTGAAAGAAGCAAAGCTTGGGGCCTCCCTGGTGGCGCAGTGGTTGAGAGTCCGCCTGCCGATGCAGGGGATACGGGTTCGTGCCCCGGTCTGGGAGGATCCCATATGCCGCGGAGCGGCTGGGCCCGTGAGCCATGGCCGTTGAGCCTGCGCGTCCGGAGCCTGTGCTCCGCAACGGGAGAGGCCACAACAGTGAGAGGCCCGCGTACCGCAAAAAAAAAAAAAAAGAAAGAAAGAAGCAAAGCTGACCCTGAGAGCTGAGAAGAATTTATGTTGGAGCCTCATAACAGACATAACGTGTATGTGCCCTGTGATCAAAATTCTCAGAGTCTCTTGACCATATAATCAGGCCATTACATGTCCCTTGATGCAGGCTGATGGCAGAGCCCTAAAGCACAGGCTGAGGGTAGGGCGGAACAAGGCAGTCTGGGTGAGTGTTTCTCTAACATTGGATTTAAGAATAAAATTTAGGGACTTCGCTGGTGGCGCAGTGGTTAAGAATCCACCTGCCAATGCAGGGGACACGGGTTTGAGCCCTGGTCCGGGAAGATCCCACATGCCATGGAGCAACTAAGCCCGTGCGCCACAACTACTGAGCCTGTGCTCTAGAGCCCGCGAGCCACAACTACTGAGCCCACATGCCACAACTACCGAAGCCTGTGCGCCTAGAGCCTGTGCTCCACAACAAGAGAAGCCACCGCAATGAGAAGCCCATGCACCACAACGAAGAGTAGCCACCGCTCACCACAATTAGAGGAAGCCCACGCGCAGCAACGAAGACCCAACGCAGCCAAAAATAAACAAATAAATTTATTTTTAAAAAAAAAAGAAAGAAAATTTAGCACCGGTCAGCAAACATTTTCTGTAAAGGGCCAGATAGTAAATATTTGAGGCATTGTGGGCCATACAGTCTCTGTTGCAAGTACTCAACTCTGCCTTTGTGGAGTGAAAGCAGTACAGACAATGCACAAATAAATGGGCATGGCTGTATTCCAATAAAACTTTATTTACAAAAGCAGGCCGCCCAATTTGGCCTGTGGGCCATTGGTTGCTGACCCAGGCTCTACTGGAAATAAAAGGATACAGCCTTGAGACATTCAGCTGTGGGAGGTATATCTCCTAATTTAGCTTGTAATTAGAATCAAATGAGAGTTTACATTACTCACTGGGGCAAGAATGCAGAGTACAGATATTTTGTGCTCCTATCAATGGACAGATCCGTGTGCTTTGAAAATCGCCCAGAGCCTGGAGGTGAGATCCCGAAATAAGAAAAAATACATCCTGCCTGGGCCCATGCCTGAGGAGATGGCCACCTGGCAAACACTAGCGGGGTAGCAGGAGGTAACCCATGCAGGTTGAGATTGGAGAGTAGGGAACAGAGAGAATAGGGAACAGAGAGAGTAGAGGATGGGCTGGATGACCCGGCACAGTGTAAACAGTGTTTATATAGTCCAGTGGTTCTCAGAGTATGATCCCTGCACAAGCTGTATCAGCATCACCTAGGAACATTTAAAAATACAAATTCTCAAGCTGCGCCCCAGGTCTATTGAATGGAAAGCTCTGGGAGTAGGGTCCCCAAACTGCATTTTTTAAAAATATTTTTTAAAATAAATGTATGTATTTATTTATTTATTTTATTTTTGGCTGCATTGGGTCTTCACTGCTGCACGCGGGCTTTCTCTAGTTGCGGCGAACAGGGGCTACTCTTCATTGCAGTGCGAGGGCTTCTCATTGCGGTGGCTTCTCGTTGAGGAGCATGGGCTCTAGGTGGGTGGGCTTCGGTAGTTGTGGCACGCAGCCTCAGTAGTTGTGACTCATGGGCTCTAGAGTGCAGGCTCAGTTGTTGTGGTGCACGGGCTTAGTTGCTCCGTGGCATGTGGGATCTTCCTGGACCAGGGCTCGAACCCGTGTCCCCTGCATTGGCAGGTGGATTCTTAACCACTGCGCCACCAGGGAAGTCCCCCCAATATGCATTTTACCAAGCCTTCCAGGTGCTTCTGCAGCAAGCCCAAGTTTGAGAACTGCTGAAGTCGCTGATCACAACCTCTGTGTTCCTCCTCTTGAGCAGGAAAAGATCCAGCGGATTCTCCAAAGCCTACACCCAAGTCCTCTCTGGCCGCCAATCTCATTCAGAAAGCCAAGCTCCAGAGCAACACCTTCCCTCTCTTCAGCGAAGGACGCACATGGAACCGAACCGCCCAGGGGAAAGTGCTGGCCTTGGAGCAGCAGGTTCTGATGCTCACCAAGGAGCTAAAGGCTCAGAAGGTGAGCTCTGGCCCCAGAGAGGCCCCAGGCTCCAGTGGGCCCCTCTGGGCCTGGAGCCCCTGCACAAGCTAGATGTGATACATTAGCCAGTCTGTGGTCCTCAACTGCCAAACTGCAGGTGGCTGGAAATGCTGTGCTGTTGATCAGTCAGGGACATACTGTCACTCGAGCTAGGTGACAGAAGGCCACCAAGGGCAGGTCTCTCGGATCTCTCCTGGGAGACTGTGCATGATCTGACCCCACACCCGAAGACACAGTGTTTGGAGGAGGTTAATCTGCATACAGGGTCCTGGGAGGGGCCACCGAAGGAACTGGGGGATCTCTGACCTGGCAGCTGGTAACTGGATACAGGACAGAGAAACCAGGCTGAGCCAGGCCCAACAGAGGACAGTGACAGGGAGGAAGATTTAGGCTTCATAGAGAGAGAAGTTAATTATAGCAGTTAAGAGAGAAAGAGCTTGGGCTTCCCTGGTGGCGCAGTGGTTGAGAGTCCGCCCGCCGATGCGGGGGACACGGGTTCGTGCCCCGGTCCGGGAAGATCCCACATGCCGCGGAGCGGCTGGGCCCGTGAGCCATGGCCGCTGAGCCTGCGTGTCCAGAGCCTGTGCTCCGCAACGGGAGAGCCCACAACAGTGAGAGGGCCGCGTACCGCAAAAAAAAAAAAGAAAGAAAGAAAGAGCTACATGGTCATTGTAGGTAACAGATCATACACAGACATTAAAATCACTCAAAAATCGCACAACTCAGAGAGTAAATCAAGTTCACATCCAGGGGTGACCTCATGAAGTAGTAAGGGTCACATAGCAGGGAGGCAATGGGGGATGCAGCATGGGCAGTAGGCTCTCTTTAGCACAATAAAAGTGATTAAGCCAGCACAGTTGTTACCAAAAATCCTGAGTGTGGTGCCTGCGGTACTCTAGTGATGGTACCTACTGAGCGCCCAGGCTCCTTTTCCTCTGAGAGGAAGGCCTCAGCTCTCTTGCTTGGGCTTTGGCTACTCTAAATCTCTGTCTGCTTTATTTCTGTTCTTGCTCCTGGGGAGGTAAGGGGTATACTTCTAAATATTCTCCCCTTTGTACATTTCTTCTTTTCCTTTCTGCTCTGTTTTTAGAGGACACAGTCCAGAAAAATGCTATCCCTACCTAGTTTTGCCCCTTCTCTGCCTTTCTTGCCCCTAAACAGTTATTACAGGAACCAGCAGAGGCTTCATTCCTGGCAGCTCAGGGGTTACATTTAATGAAGCAGCTGGTGATTAGAGTCCTCAAAGGAGGAAGCTCAATCGTTCATGTGTTCTCAATTCATTTGTTTATTCACAAAGCTTTTATTGAGGGCCTGTTACAGGCATGCAGTGTTGTAGGTGCTGGGGAACAAACAGTGAGAAAAGACACAGCCCTGCCCTTGCAGGCTTATAGCACCCAAATATATCCTTACAGCATGTGAAGTCTCCTCTGATGCCACTTAGCAGCCCAGCCATCTCTCTTTTCCTCCGTCACCTTTGCGTTCCTGTCATGAGTCTGCTGGCCACTCCTGAGAGCTGAGGGCATTAAGCTGAGCTGTAGCAGCTTCCTGATCCCTGTATCAGTACAGCTTCAGTCCCAAACCCGACCTGGAAAGGAAGAGCAATGTAGAATGTAAACACCGCTTGTCGTTTCCGTGCTTCTTCCCCTCCTTTCTAGGAAATGTGGGCAGCCTCCCGTGACTCGGCCTTTCCTTCTAAGGCATTAGGAATCGTCAAATGAAGTGGAGAGGCCCCGGGAGACCTAGATTTCATTCCGCTTTGCCTCTCATGGCTGTGCAGCTCTGGAGGACTCCCTGTTCTTCAGTAAATGAGGCAAGCTCTTGGAGATTAGTACAGGTTGCCCAGGATGTTGACAGCTCCCCTACAGTCAGAGTGAAAATGTCAGGAGGAAGTTGTTCCCACATTAAAGAATCTGGATTTTTTTTTTTTTTTTTTTTTTTTTTTTTTTGCGGTACGCGGCCCTCTCACTGTTGTGGCCTCTCCCGTTGTGGAGCACAGGCTCCGGACGCGCAGGCTCAGCGGCCATGGCTCACGGGCCCAGCCGCTCCGCGGCATGTGGGATCTTCCCAGACCGGGACACGAACCCGTGTCCCCTGCATCGTCAGGTGGACTCTCAACCACTGCACCACCAGGGAAGCCCCCTCCTCCTCTTTATATGGACTTATAATCATGTTTTCTGAAGAGGCCTGTGTCCAGATTCATAAAGCTGGGTGCCTGGCACCCAGCAGCTGCCCCAAACGTGCAGGCTTTGATTATTTTGGCTGTGACTGTGGCATTCCCTGCTCTCCTTGTTGATTCCTTCCCACTTTACAAGGAGTAAAAGCACCCCCCTCCCTCCCCGAGGGGCTCTGGGAGATGTGCTTGTGGGGTATAGCAGTGATGGGAGGAGGCCATCCTTACCTTTATTCCACATTTAGAAGGGGGACCCCAGCCAGACCAACTGTGGGGTTTCATGTTCAACCCAAATACCAAACCCAGTGAGGAGAAGGAGAGAAAGAGGCTGACTCTTGACCTAGAGGTAAGACAGAGGGGTCTGGCACAATCTTGGGGTGCCCATTGGTACCCCAGGCACTCAAAACTGCTGGTCAGAGAGCAGCTCTCTATCTGAGACCTTTTAAGTGTAATACCTCAGCTGGGGAAACAGTCCCCTGGACTTCCTGGGCCCATGTCTACAAGATGCCCTCCTGTGTCTCTTCAGTGGAAAGGTGCCACCTTTTTGCCTCAGGCTGCAAGAGGACATGGGAACTGGGGGTCTCATCCTGGCTCAGCCAGCCAGGCAGACACTGCCAATAGCTTTAGTGATTTTTAAGAATTTGTATCTCAAACTCTGTTGGATGCTATGGAGGGCACTGAGGTACACTGGCTCAAATCCCTGCCCTTGGGGACCTCACCATCCAGTGGGTGAGGAGAAGATGTGAGCACAAGTAACTGCTGGTGTGAAGTGTGGCCCCAGTACTGTGCTGGCCGGTGCCTTCCACACACTGTCTCTCCTCTTCACAGCAGTTATCCTCTCCTTTTCCTGACAGACTGAAGTTCTGAGAGGTTCTGCATGCCCATGACCTCCTGGGCGCTGAGTCAGGGTTCAGGCTCTGGTCTGCCTGCCTCCAGAGCTTCTGCCCTCTTCACTGCACCCCGTTCAAGGAGCTCAGAGAAGGTGGCTGACTTGTCCAAGGTCACGCAGCTGGAACAGCCAGGACGTGGGCAGTGGTCTCCTTCCCCAGGTCCAGGACCCCTCACAGCCCAGCCATCTCCTCCATGCTCTTGCAGTGTAGCGCAGTATCAGACACAAGCACCGCGACTGCTCCTCAGAAAAAACTGAATGCACTCCCTGTGATTCCAATACCCATTAAGCCATTATCCATCCCAGTCCCCTGCAGCGCTGGCCCCCCCAAGAGATTTGGACTCTGGGAGACGGCACCAGATGGCAGCTTGACCTGGTGACTCAGGCTTTCAGAGTCGGCAGCATTGCACCCAACCTGAAGGCTGTCTGCTCCGACAGATGGAGGGCTGTTGTCTGTGGGGATGTTGGCTGCCAGGAATGATGAACCCCTCCCCCCGGGCCCTGCCAGGGGCCAGCTTGCCTCACTCAGGATTACTTGGTGAAGGCATATAATTCACTGAGGAAACTTGATCAGAGCAAGGTGCAGCCTCTCCCTTCCCTAGAACCCCAGCCGGAGACTTCAGGGTACAGGCCCTGGGGATGGGTACAGGCCATAGAGGGAGGCGGGGTGGGAGGGCCCCTGTGCTTGGGGAGGCACACTTGTCACAATTTCTCTCTCACCCTTTCAGTGACTCTTGGTGGAGTAGGACCATCATCTCCATTTTACATACGAGAAAGCTGAGGTTCAGTTTTCTGAAACACCCGCATTAGTGGATCTGGAATGGGAACCGAGGCCTCTGTAACTCCGAAGCCACTGCTCCTTCACCTGTTCCCAGCTGGCACCGAGCCCCTTAGGGGTCAGAGGCCGTCATGTCCAGGGCACTCCCAGTCCAGTGCTCTTTCCACAAGCACTGTTGGACCCACCCACCTTGATTCTAGTGAGCAATGAAGGTATCAACACTTTAATAAGATAAATGATTTATTGGCTTTTGAAATGTTTACTGAAATGACAACTTATTAACAGTTGTCAAAATCTAAGATCGACCAGTGATTCAATGAAGAAGTATTAAAAGTATCACTTGATCAGCCCTTCTACTTCAAGACTTGGTCCTAAGGCACTGCTTACGATTGTAGGAATTAGAAACAACCCAGATGCCCATCCTAGGAGGTGGGATGAAGGGAATTGTGTGCTGCATACAAGGAATACTCTTGAACTGTTGCAAATGATAGTGTTGCTTGATAATGACTGACCTGGAGAGGCGTCATCACATTGTAAGGACAAAAGCAGCTTCAAAATGGGATATTCAAACTTTCCTTTTTGTTTTCATTATTTCTATTTGATGTATATGTGCATTTTTGTGACTGGCTTAAGTCACCTAGCATAAGGTCCTCAATGTTCATCCATGTTTTAACATGTGATGGGATTTCCTTCCTTTTTAAGACTGAAAAATATCCCATTGTATGCCACATTTTGTTTATCCATTCACCATCGACAGACACTTGGGTTGTTTCCACCTCTTGGGTCTTATGAATAATGCTGCTACGAACATGGGTTATTCCCATTTTTAAAGAAATTGAAAGAAGCATTTCGATGCAAAATCTGTTAACTACACATCATGAAGAAGTGAAGGGTCTTAGGATTGGAGTTGGGAGCCTTCTGTTCTAGCTGCAGTTTTCCCACTCACGGGGATCCACCAGGTCCCTTTAGTCCTCTCTTCTCCTTTCTTGAGCTTCAGTCTCCCCGCGTGACAGTGGGGTGACTGAACCAGGTGGTCTCCCAGGGCCATCCAGGTTTTCCGAATCCATGATCCATTCCCACTCCTCACTTTACACTTCCTGCTCTGGCTCTATCCCTCTCCCAGGTTCCTTTCTTCCTGTCTTATCCTGGTGCAGGAGTCCTGGGGTGGGAGGACAGCCTCCCGGGCTGGTGTCTTGGTCTTGGATTTGGAGAGCCAGATGTGGGAAGGGAGAGACAGCTGATGTAGTGAAATGGGCCTCAGAGTTGACTCTCCCAAAGTTGGCAGACAGATACCCCCCCTGATTCTGAGACTAGGGCAAGTCTGAGCAGTGACATGTACTGGTTATTTCACCAGGCAGTTACCCCGGGTAATCTCCAAATCTCAGCTGACTCAGAAAATGGTCTAGGCTTCTCAGTTATCCTGCAGCCACAGGAATGTTGATCTAGGTCAGTACCGCCCTAGGAAGCTGACTTCTAAATCCCTGACATGCCAGTTTGGTTTGCAGCCACCCGCCCCTCCCCACCTTCCTGCCACACCCAGGACCCACAGCTCCGTACCTGTTCCTTCATTCCATTGAGGCTTTGCTCAAGCTGTTGGCTCAGCCTCGTCTGGAAAGCCCTCCCAACCCTCAGCTCCCACTTTCTGCCCTTGTCTCCCACCTGCTGTTTGACCGTCACTGGCCCTCCTCGTTCTTCAGGATCAGTTTAAACTGCTCCACCTTTCTGTAGAATGTGCTGGTCTTCCCCCGCCTCCACCCCAGGCAGAAGTCATCGCCTGCTGCCCTGAGTCCCCACAAACAAACTTGCTTCCCCGCTCACGGTAAATCATTCCGTGACAGTGGTTCACCTTTGCTCCCACCAGCCTTCGTGGTCCTTGAGTGTGGGAACTGTGACTGGTCCCTCTCTGGGTCCCAGGGGCTGGCACTGAATGAGTGCTTGGTAAAGGTTAGATGGATGGATAGAAGAGAGAGAACCAGAGAAGGGACGGTCACTAGTACCAAGGTTTCGGAAGGTGTATGCTAATTTGGTCTTACCGTTAGCTTCTGAAATGAAGTCATGATTTTGGGCAGTTCTCCAAAATGGAATTGTTCTTAGCCTATTCAGCCAGTCATTTATTTAAATACTTTGGCATGCATACAGTTAATGTGTGTCCAGGAAACCATGCTTTTCCAGATGAGACTGGCGTGGAGCACAGCAGTGTGAGCTAAAGGCCGTAACTGCCAGGTCTGCGGTTCACATGGGACTGGCTGCTGGGCTGCCTGGCTTCTGATATTCTGATCCTGGTCCTGAATGAATTCACATCCCTGCTTTGGAGCAGGACAGGTCCCTGAATGCTGGGGAGGTTGGAAGCTTGAAGGCACAGGGAGCCGAACCTTGAATTTGCACATGAATCGGCCGCCCCTGCCAAGGAATAAATCGAAGCCCGTTGCTTCTGAACTCCCAGGCACTTCTTGGCACCAGCCTTGCAGGCATCGTTGGATGGGCTGAGGCATGGGCACAGGCGGGCTGAATGAAGCCCTGGGTGTGTGGCGAGGCGTGAGGATTGCCAGTTTCTTTTCTCTCTAATGCCGCCTCAGCTTGATTGGCAATGACTGCTTGAATGCCGTGTTCAGAAGGATTCTGAGGCCTCAGCTAGCCTTTAGCGGGAGAGAGTACTGAGGTTGATGAGTGATGTCTGCCTCAGGGGTGAGAAGGAAGAGCCATGCCCACGTGCCACACCGCTGCCACCCCTCCTTTCATTACCAACCGAGCACAGGATGCTCAGTGTCTGGATGATTTGGAGTTAAATTCCACTCTGCTGGGCCTCAGTTTGTTCATTTCTGAAACAGACATATATTAGTTGGGGAATGGGCAGAAGCCTCAAAGTACTGTGGCCTAAAACAAACTGGAAGTTTATTTCTCTCTGACATTGAAGAATCCAGAGTGAAGTGTGCAGCTCCGAGCTGGTGGGGCGACTGTGCCATCCTCAACATGCAGCTTCTGCTTGTGAGCCCAGCCTGGCTGCTCCGGTTCCTGCCATTTCCCAGCCAGGAGGAAAGGGAACTGGGCCAGGGGAGCATGTGCGCAGTGGTTTGGAAGGCATGACCCAGAAGCTGCCCACAGCATTTCTCATATCCCATTTGGGCACAGTAGTCACTTGGCCACACCTAGCTATGAGCTTGGCTGGGAAATGTAGTCCTTTGCTGGGGAACCATGTGTCCAACTAAAACTCTTCTGAGTAGAAAAAGAGCATGTGGGTGCTGGTCAGTGATGCCCTAGGGGATGTTGCCCGCCACCTCTCAGGGCTCTTAGGAGAACTGATGACAGCCTCTGCCTCACCTCTGGCACGTAACAGGCCTTCCCCGAGTTCACCGGGCTCTTCCCTTTCCCTGTGCAGGAGCTGGTGAAGATCCTGCACAAGGCGCTGGAGGCTGCCCAGCAGGAGAAGAGGGTGTCCAGTGCGTACCTGGCAGCAGCTGAGGACAAGGACCGGCTGGAGCTGGTGCGGCACAAAGTGAGGCAGATCGCGGAGCTGGGCAGGCGGGTGGAGGCCCTGGAACAGGAGCGGGAGAGCCTGGTGCAGACGGCGAGCCTGCGGGAACAGCAGGTGCAGGAGTTGCGGCAGCACGTGCAGCTGCTCCTGGACAAGAACCAGGCTAAGCAGCAGGTCATCTGGAAACTCTCTGAGAAGGTCACCCAGGACTTCATGCATCCCCCCAACCAGCCCCCTGCGCCCCCAGATGCAGCTGACAGGGACCTCCTGAGCCAACAGGAAAAGATGGAGCACCTGAAGGTAGGGGCCCCTCCCTCCAGGCCCTGGGGCCTTGGGGGAAGGCACTGCTCTTGACCCCAAGGGTTTTCTGGACAGAGCTGGAATGACCCTTAATACTGGAGTATTCACATCTGAAACAGACATTGATAGAAATGTTGCTACACGCTTCCTCACTTTCTTAACCAGAAGGCCCAATGCAATTTGACCTTTTCATGACATCCTAGGCTGAAAAGTGAAGGTATCTCTACATTATCAAAGTAGAGATGAAAGAGCCTGAGATGGAGTCAGAACTCCTAAGCACTCTGGGGCCTGGCCTGCTCAGCCTCCTTTAGCGCCACGCTGATGCTCTCAGGAGCCCCCGAGGTGCCCGGCAGCCCTCCCCAGCGGTTCTGCACACGCGTAGTGACCTGTGGCTGGCTGTAACTTGCTCGTGATAATGACAACAATCGCTACTCCTACTTACAGATTGTTTACCGTGTGGTAGGCACTGTCCTAAGTGCTTTACTTTCATCACTTCATTTAGTCCTCGCACCAGCCTGGTGAGGTAGCCGCTTATGTGCTCCCCACTTTACAGATGAGAATGCCAGGGCTGAGAAAGGTGAAGTAACTTGCCCAGGACCGTGTGCAGAGGAAGTGGGGGGACTGGAACTGGGTTGCAGCTCACCTCTCTGACTAGTCTTGTCTGCTCTGCTGCCTTTCAGCCTCTGTGGCCCTTCCAGCCAGCACCATCATCCCGGCCTCACCCTTGCCCAGGGTGTGGCTCTCACCCGGGAAAGGCCACCCCATCCCGCAGGGACCAGTTGCAACACAGGGGGCAGGAACTTTATTTTAAGTGTGATACCTGCCGCGGGCTGCAGCCTCCTCTCTGGAGGGTGGTGACAGGAGCTGGGGATAGGCGCGCCTAGTACCCACCGTCCCTACAGGCAGCCACATAGCCCCAGTCGGTCCTTCCCCAGCCCTCGCACCCACAGCCACAAGAGTATACATCGGATTACCACGGAAATCCTGTGCTGCTGTATCAAAGAACTGCTGTCGGACGGGGTAAGAGGGGGAAAGGAAGAAAGAGAGAAATCCGGGGGCTTTTGAGAGACCAGTGGGCAGTGTGGTATAGTGGCCACTCCCCAAG
This sequence comes from Mesoplodon densirostris, assembly GCF_025265405.1. Taxonomy (NCBI): domain Eukaryota; kingdom Metazoa; phylum Chordata; class Mammalia; order Artiodactyla; family Ziphiidae; genus Mesoplodon; species Mesoplodon densirostris. The sequence continues at coordinate 25,040,706 of NC_082666.1, read as the reverse complement.
CTCTGAAGTCAGGCAGACTTCCTCTTGCTAGCTGTATGACCTTGGGCAAGTTATCTCACCTTTATATAACATGGCCTAACCAGTCCTACAAACAGAGTTGTTAGAAGGGGAAAGGAAGATGACATGAAACCCAGATTCCCTTCCCTTTCTTTCCGCACGAAAAAACATATAACCAGTCTCTGAACCTTTTCCCTTATTTCGTCTAAAATCAGAGATTCTTTTGAGTGCAAAATGAAAACAAAACCTTTCGAATGCAGATGAAGCTAGGTTGTTAGAAAGCTGTGGGTCCCTGACAAAGCAGTGAAAATTGCTTCCGTGAGATTGCTTTCCTCCCCTGCTCTGCCCCGCTAAGTGTCTTCTTTCTGTGCCCATCCTGCTGGAATCCACTGGTGAAGACCCAGTAGAGCAGCATGGGGGTCAAAGAGATAGACTCGCTGGGTGCCTCCAGACCGTCTCAGAGAGTTGCCCGGAAGTATGGACTCACCTAAATGACTGAGCGTGCCCCTGAGTTTGCATGTTCAGGAATGTAATTTATCAGTGAACCCAGATATGAAGAGATTCTGGGTACAGTTCGCATCAACCATGCTTACATTTACGGCTGCTCCTCAGAGGTTGTTAGAAAGCTATCAGTCCTGCAGCTGACACCTTGGAGCTGTTTTCTGCTAGAAGGAGTTGCATATACTAGACTCCCTTATTTTTTAGCCTTTAGGTCTCTGATCTAGAAAAAAATAGAAGACCCATCAAAACTCCACTGTCTTTAAGTTTTGGGACAGAGCATGTTCACATTTCCTGCTTGCCCTTGTGGTTAAGGACACTCAACTTTAAGGAAATGCCCCCTTGTTGTTGAAACTGTCAGTGTGAGGACAGAATCACTGACTTCTTGAACATCCGAGCCGGAAAGACTCAGAGATCTAGTCTGCCCCCTCATTTTCTGGCACGGTCGGCCGAGTCCTGCAGAGGGGAAAGGACTGGTCCAGGGTCGCACAGTACAAGCAGCAGGGTTACAGCCTGACCCCAGGTGTCCCCACGTCCAATCCACTGCCTTCCCCACTAGCACAAGGGCTAGTCCACACGGCATTTCCCAAAGATGATTCCCGGGTCCCTGGTCCCTGTGAAAGCAGGAGGGCAAACTCTCTTCTTCCCTGTCCCCTTTCTCCAGTTGTGTTTTCCTCCTTTGCCTCACTGGTGACAGTCACGTGGCTTTTCTCTTCTCGGAGCTCTCTCTTTTTCCTCCCTACAGTTCTGAGCCAAGAAGAACACTCACAGTAGGGCAATGAGTGAACGGGAAGGCACTGCCCATATGCCACCCCACCCAGGCCCACGGCTGCTCTGAGGGGCGCTTGTACCTGCCCTCCTTGTCCGGGCTGCAAGCAGGGTGCCCTGTGCGACACATCCAAAGCCTTGGAGAGCCCCTGGACGTGAATTGGAGCTTCTGAGCTGGGAGGGATCTTGGCCAGAATGAAGAGGGTCAGCACGGCATATGAGCTGTACACAGTTGACCCATCCCTGATATTGAAGTGCCATGGGCGAGGTGTGCTATTCTTAATTTCCTGATAAATCAGGGCCTATCCGAAGTCGTACCCGCAATAGTCTCTCATACTCATCGACAGGCCAGTACATTTTCTTGAGTGAGAGAGAAAGGGATTGAGTTTCTGTTAGTAAATGGCCTGGAATTGCTAGGTATCACTGTGAGCATGTGTTGTCCATTGTTCCCACAGTATCCATCCAGTCAGAATAAAGATTGAGAGCCATGGCTGCAGCTGCGGCTACTCCTTTCAGGCTCCTGCTTGACCCTCCCCAGTGCATGGCCAGCTTCTCCTTGCATGCCCCAGCAGGAAGATCATACTCCCTCCCCTGGACAGCTTGCAAAAGGAAAACTCTAGGCTCAGATATAAACATTACAGCTTGATTCATAATAGAAACAAACCGGGGACTTCCATGGTGGTCCAGTGGTTAAGACTCCACGCTTCCACTGCAGGGAGCATGGGTTCAATCAGGGAACTAAGAGCCCGCAGGCCACATGGGGCAGCCCCCCCAAAAAAAAAACAAACAAAAACACTCAGGGCTCAAACTAAAAAAGCAACAGGAGAAGGATTATATCTAAGTTATGGTAAATTCACCTAATAGAATAGTCATCAGACAATTAAAAATGATCATTGGGAAGCTTCTGTAGCAACATAGAAAAGTATTTACAAAGTGACACTAAGTAAAACATTTTCACCCAAAATTGTTCAGTATGATCACCGATATGTGACAAAATATTTTTATTTAAAAAACAAACACTACTTGAATGTTTGCTCTGTTTTGGTCCTTGTATTTAGTGTGCACATTACGTCACTTAGTCAGCAGCTGCCAAGTTGGGTAGTCGGTATTCGCTCCTTTTACAGATGAGGAAGGAGAGGGTCAGATTGATTCAGTGAGGCCTCCCAGCCAGGAAGTCAGAGCCAGGACTTGAAGTCCAGGCTAATGCTCTCTCTCCACCATGTCATGCTGGCATCAAGATTAGAGAAGGGGGCTATCACTATTATTTTTTTTCTTTCAGACTTCCTTTTCTGTTGCCATTATTGGAAATTTCTAAAGGAAGAAAGTGTTGACAGCTCTTCTGAGAGAGAGGACCAGGGAGATCTTTCTGGTGCAGCTCATTAAATGCTTTGCTCTCTTCTCCAGGATGACATGGAAGCATACCGGACCCAGAACCGCTTTCTCAACTCCGAGATCCACCAGGTCACAAAGATCTGGAGAAAGGTGGCCGAGAAGGAGAAGGCCCTCCTGATGAAGGTGAGGTGTGGGAGCCCTGTCCTGGCCCTCTCTGACCCCAGCCACCCTTCCAGTCCTCTCACTGCTGTCTCCCTCTCTCCTCATGACCTGACTGCTCTCCCTCTGGACCGTGCCCTTCATGAGCTGTCTTCCACATATCAGGGGTCTGTGCCCTGCTGACTGCCGCTTCTGATCACAGAGGTGAGGGGAAGAGGCAGGCAGCTACTGCTGTCCCACCTCCCCACGTTGCTGCAAGCCCCCACCCCCTAAAGTAACTGCCAGGGGATTTAAAGGGCCTTCCCCCTCTTTGTATTTCTCTTTTTCCCCTTTTGGGAGCCAGGTATTAACTCTCCATTCCAAAACCACCACAAATATGGGGGAAGTTAGAAAGTGACCACGCATGCCCAGGGAAAGGCTCAGTAAAAGACCTAAGAGGAGCTTAAGTTTATACCTCAGGCTGATCCTGGGCACAGAGACAGCCTACAACAGTCAAAACCGAAAACCAAAACAGCAAACCCTAGATAAGAAGAAGTATCTGATTTCCAGAGTTAACACTGGCATTTTTAATTATATAATAGCTAGTTATTTTACCAGCAAAAGCGGGTTTATTCGGGACCAACCAGAGGAATTACAATTTGGGATACTTGAACTATGGTGAACCACAGGCAGATTCAGGGAACAAGGAAGGGGAACTTGCTTTTTATAGGGAAAAGGAAGGGGTTGGGAGGGGCTATGATAACCAAAAAGTCCATTGGAGGAAACTAGGTGTCCCAAGTATGGAGGCTTCTCATTGGCTGGATTGCTACAGTCCCTGATTGGCTGAGATGTCTTGGCGTGGAGAGAAGTTTTCCTGTTCCTGCTGGATAGTAGAGGCAGCTTCTTGTCAGAGACGTAGGTGAACATCTCTTCCTGTTTGGAGAAATTAATGATGCCTGTGGCAGGGCCTGAGAGGTCCCCATACAGGCCTGACCGGACTTCTTTTTTAGCTGAGCTTTCTTTAATTAATTCCACCCCACCTTACTAGGTTCAGATGTCCAGTTTTCAACAAAATATCACAAAGCATACAAAGAAACAGGAAGATATGGGGGTAGGCAGGTAGGGAATGTGCAGTGTGTGTCCCACGAGGTGGGAGAGAGGTGGTGTGTTGGAGAAATGGAAAAAGCCCACGTGGTGGCAGAAGGCACAAGGGCAGTGTCCAGAGCTCCATGTCCATCCATCCCCTGGGCACTGCTCAGGTATACCCCCTACAGAGAGCTTGTTCTGCACCAAGTGCCCTGGAAGGGCTTTGTACACATTGGCTCATCTAGAGTCACATATAAGAATTCTGAGGCAGACTCTGTATTATCCCTGTTGTTCAGATGAAGAAGTTAAAGCACAGAGAGGTTAAGTAACTTGCCGTAGATCACCCAGCCTGCAGTAACTGATCTAGGATGCGACTGCAGGCAGTACAAGAGCCTATGCTGCTGCCCACCTCTCCCCTCATTTTTCTGAGTCCAGCCCCAGCCCTGGGCCTGGTTCTCGTGCCTGGAGCCCTGTCTGCCTTGCTGTAGACTCTTGGATTCAGGACTCCTCTCCTTTCCTTTCTATGAATGGCTGGGGTGGGGGGATGGGAGATGAGAGCTGGAAGAAGGGCTGGACTGCCTAAAGCTGCTCAGGCCTCAGGCCTCTGGCCCAAGCCCAACCAGGTGGCCTGACCAGCCCCACCCCTCCCTCCCACAGTGTGCCTACCTCCAAGCCAAGAACTGCCAGGTGGAAAGCAAGTACCTGGCGGGGCTGCGGAGGCTGCAGGAGGCCATGGGGGTCGAGGCAGGCGAGTGCTCGGAGCTACTGAGGCAGCTCATCCAGGAGGCGCTGCAGTGGGAAGCCAGCGAGGCCTCAGCTGACAGCGTTGTGCTGAGCCCCATCAGGTGAGCCCAGAGCAGGGCTGGGTCTTCATGACCTGGGGGCCGCCAGCCACCCTGCTACCAGTTGCTGCTGACCGTGTGTGAGCCCTGCACATGCTTACCTCCTTGTACCTCCAGATTAGTGATCATGTGGTTGAAGTGAGCCCCATTTTACAGCTGAGAGGCATCGCAGGCTCAGAGGAGGCAGCCCCTTGCCCAAGGCCACACAGCATATTAGTGCATCTGACGTGGGCCTGCCTCCAGAGTTCTGTTTTTTCCACTTCCCCACGCTGCCTCCCAGGAGTGTTTGTCAGAGATGGGAGGAGGGGAGACAAGCCAGCTGCCTCCTTTGAGCCAAGCCTTTGCTGAGCGCAGTGGACCTGGGCAGATAAATATACAGAAGGGGCTGTGGCTGGGGTCAAAGGTCCCTAGAGGCTGGATGGTCGGTCCAGTGGCCAGAGCCCAGGCTTTGGAGCCAGACTTGGCTTTCTCACTGTGTAACCTTGGACAAGTCACTTTACCTTTCTGAGCCTCAAATTCAGCCTCCATAAGATGCGGGCTAAGATCCCTGCTTTGCAGGATCATGAGGATTAAATGAGATAGTGCAGGCAGAGCACATAATAGGGGCCAATAAATGTGGACTCTGTGAAAGGCCATCTGAATGGGCCCCCAGCTCTCCTGTTTCTGCTTGTTGTTGGTACTTCCGGTTCCCCATCTGTCCTTGGGCTTACTGGCTGTGGAAGTGGGGTTCTGTAATGGCAGTAGAGGACTTCTTGGGCCTAAGGCTTCATGGAGTAATAAGACGATCCTTTATATTTACACAGAATGAATGAGCAAATATCTTTTCAGCACTTGCCACGTACCAGGCGCTGTCTAGCCCCTAGCAATTTACATCAGAGGATCTCATTGGATCTTCATTAGGCAGAGCAAGGAGTTCCTATACCCACTGTACAGAGCAAACTGAGGTTCAGAGCACTGAAGTGACCTGCCCAGAGTTACATGACCAACCTGCAGTGAAGCGCAGGCAGGCTTCCTGCCCAGGGTCCACCCTCTCCCCGCTGCCCCTTATCTGGGGAAGGGCCTTGCAAGGTGTCGCTGACACAGGCTTTTGCTGGCAGCGAGTATGACGAGTACGGCTTCCTGACAGTACCCGACTATGAGGTGGAAGACCTGAGGCTGCTGGCCAAGATCCAGGCGCTGGAAGTGCACTCCCACCACCTGCTGGCCCACGAGGCCGTGGAGCAGCCGTTGCGGGAACGCTGGGCTGCCCTGGGCGAGCTGGCCCCCTCGGCGGAGATCAAGCAGCTGCTGCGGGCAGGCGTGCCCCGCGAGCACCGCCCGCGCGTCTGGAAATGGCTGGTCCGCCTCCGTGTCCAGCACCTGCAGGGCCCCGGCCGCTACCAGGAGCTACTGAGCCGGGGCCAGGCCTGCAAGCACCCCGCCGCACGCCAGATCGAGCTGGACCTGAACCGGACCTTCCCCAGCAACAAGCATTTCACCTGTCCTGCCTCTAGCTTCCCTGACAGGCTCCGCCGGGTATTGCTGGCTTTCTCCTGGCAGAACCCCACCATCGGCTACTGCCAGGGCCTAAACAGGTAAGCCACACAGCCCCCGTGAGGGCACAGCCTCTGCCTTCCAGGGTACCTCTCTGTCTCTCTGGAGCCTCCCAAGAAGCCAGAGAGGTCAACCCAGGAGACTTGGTCCCCACCATATGGATGAGGACAAGCAGGTGAAAGGACGTGTTCAAGACAGATTTGGGCCAGAGCCCCAGGCTCCTCGTCCTGTGCCCTCTCCTGTGATTTGTCCTCAGGGTGGTGCCACTTCCATAGATAGCACGTGAGCGGGCCCACTGGGGTTGTATAGCCCACAGCCAGCTCACGTATTGCATGACTGCCTGGGTCAGGGATCATTGCTTTAAACAAAATCCACTCAGAGGAGCCCAAGGAAAAGAGAATTTGTAAATGTTATAGAGGAAGCTCCCAAAAGCCAGAAAAAGGAAATAGAACTAGGGACCAGATAGATGGTCTTTGGAAGCCTAGGCAACCGCTCTGTCTAGCGGGGCCATAGCACAGCACAACGCCAGGGGGCGCCATTCATGCCATATTCCAGGGGGACGCTGTCCCCTGAGATTGTGCAGCGCTCTTTGGACTGCGTGGTCTCTGGCCTCTGTCATAATACATGGCTGCTTCCTTCTCTCTCAGCAGACCAGCCTCACTGTCTGTCATTCCTTGGACATTTAGAGCCCATCAGGGCTGTCAGAACAGAGTCCTCAGCCCCTAAGTCAAGCCTTTCAGCAATCCACTTGTCGATACCCTCATGTCTCAGGCCTAAATTCCCAAAGGAAGGAATCTGGCCCAGCCTGGATTAATTTCTACTTCTGGTTCAACAGCAGGAGACAAGGGATGGGAGCTGGGGGTGGGGTGGGGTGACTTGGTAGGGCTGCCCCCGCCAGTACTTTGGAGAACTCTCGTGGCTGCCCCCAGTTATCTCGATAGAGGTGGCATAATCTCAAATATTTCCCAAAGCAAGTTTCGGTTCAACTTTATTTTATTTTATTTCATTTATTTATTTTTTAATACTTTATTTTATTTTTTTATTTTTTTAACATCTTTATTGGAGTATAATTGCTTTACAATGGTGTGTTAGTTTCTGCTGTACAACAAAGTGAATCAGCTATACATATACATAGATCCCCATATCCTCTCCCTCTTGCGTCTCCCTCCCACGCTCCCTATCCCACGCCTCAACTTAATTTAAACACATATATACTCAAGCAAATTTTACATAAGTCATTTTGCTCTTTTTTTCAGGCAGTGTGTGACATTTACTTAACACAGAATAAATATTCAGTGTCCCTACTCAAATTTGAATGGTTCCCAAGGATAGATATTTTGGATACTTTTTTTCCAGCTTAAGTTGGGTGAAATTGAGCATATACATGTACCATTACTGGGAATTCAGAGTTAAGCCCAAACAGTAATGCCTCTCAGTCTAAGCCTCCTTGGAAAACATGTTCAGATTTCATGCTGCTCTAAACGTCCGCTACAGGAGATAGCCATAGAAATTCACTCACTCATTCATTCATTCATTTAACAGCTGAGCAGAAGCCTGCACACTTCTCATCTGTTTGAACATGTTAAAATCCAGAAGGCACAAAACTTTTGAATCCTCTTTTTAAGATTAGATTTGAAGGGAGCTAGAAGCTCTGAGACTGTATGAATAGTTTGTACATTTCATGCAAAGGTCAGGTAGGAGCTAAGACGTAATGAGGGCCTCCTGCATGCCAGGTACTTTCATACCTGATGTCATCTAATCCTCAGGAAAACCCTGTGAGGTGGGCGTTGGTGCCCGCCATTGCTAGGTGAGATAAGAGAGGGTCTGAGAAGCTCAGGAACCTGCCTGGGCCTCACCATGCATGGGCTGCTAACCCTGGTCTCCGGACCCCAGACCTGGTTCTTCCTACCATCGGCCCTCACTCAGAATGGGAGCTGTAGCAGAGAGTGTGCTGAGGGCACTCAGAAACCTTTTTTCCTGATCAAATATAACCTTTTTTGAGAGCAGGAATGGAGTTAGCCACATATGGGCTTTGGAGTCTATCTATACTGAAGGAGCAGGGGGAAGATCCCAAAGCAGGAGGGGACCTTAAGGTAAGCCATGTAGAAAGGAAAGAAGCCTCTCGCTGTGTGGAAAGAGGCAGCACCGGAAGTTGCCGAGGGGTATATAGGAACAGCTGAGACCCAAACCAGAGGTATTTCTTACTTCTTTCTTTGAATGCTATAGTTATTGGCATTTAGGCAGGTATTCATACTATTGCTTTAAATAGAAGATTATTTGTAACGGAGCCTGTTTAAACGTGGAGAGTGCATTGTATTCTTTCAAAGGCCCTTCTGCAGCCCCTTTCACTTGTCTGGGTGCTGCCATCTAGTGGCGGCTATTAGAGCTGCACGTGTGGTTTCTCGAGGACAGAACCTGCTTTTATGCAAAAAAACCCAGCCTTTTTAGAGGGAGACAGATATCCTAGTAATGATTTAATGCTAATTCAGAGCAAAATTTTAAAATCCATTTCTCTCTAAAATATGAGTGGAGCGATTTAAAGTAGTTTTTCCTTTCCCACATCACCCTCCTTTGCAGACCTACTTGGGCCTGAATGTCTTCAGCTGGAGTCTGGCTGTAGCCCTGAGCAGTTGCTAGGACCCTAGTGAGTGCCAGCAGCCTCTCATCACTGACCTTTTTTTTTTCATGGGTTTTAAGTGTACAACTCAATGATCTGGAGTAAATTCACACAGTTGCACAGCCATCACCACAATCCAATTTTAGAACATTTCCATCACCCCTAAAAGACACCTTGTGCCAATTTGCAGTCACTCTCGATTCCCACCCCCAGCCCTGAACAACCACATATCTACTTTCTGTCTCTATGAGTGTGCTTGTTGTGGACATTTCATATACCAATCATACAGTATGTGGTCATTTGCATCAAGCTTCTTCCACTTAGCATGTTCTTGAGGTTCATTCAGGTTGTAGCATGTGTTTTGTTCTTTTTTTTTACCAAGCAGCATTCCATTGCATGGATGTGCCATACTTGGATTATCCACTAACCAGTTGATGGATATTTGGATTGTTTCTACCTTTTGGCTATTATGAATAATGCCATGAACATTCCTGGACAAGTCTTTGTGTGGATGTGGATTTTCCTTTCTCTTGGGTGCATCCTTTTTGACAGAGATTCAATTTCCACTCTCTAAATGCACCATGCACCATAAAGTATGTAAATCTTCTTCTTTTTTTTTTTTTTTTTTGGTTATAAGAATGCTGTCACAGATATTCTTGTGTTTGTGCTATTATTTCTGTAGCATTAAAACACACCCAAAAAGTGAAAAAGTCATGAGGAATACACATCTAAAATTTTCACTAGCCCTAACAAATTTCCAAACACCAACAGGTAAGGCCCATAGAGAGGAAGGGGGACCTGCCAAGGAGTCAGGAAAGGGGTGGCCGGTACATGTCAGGGGCGGAAAGCAGAGGCTGGCTGAGGGTTAGGCAGCTTCCCAGATCTGTCCTTCAGGAGTTAAGCCCGAAGACTGAGGCACAGGCCAAGGAACCTCCTTGTGACTGTAAATGAGAACCTCTGGCCTGGGCATCCTCAGGGAGACCAGTCTTTGAGAGGCTAAGAGCAATATGATTTGGAATCAGGGCTCATGGAAATAAAAACAAGGTCCTTTGACCTCCTCCACCAGAGGGGTCCTGAGTATCCCACCAAGCATATTGAGAGCATTCCTGGATTCAGAGCTTGTGTCATACCCTTGCCCCCAGTGGCATTATTAGGACTCTCAAAAACAGTGGTGTGGGCTTCCCTGGTGGCGCAGTGGTTAAGAATCCGCCTGCCGATGCAGGGGACACCGGTTCATGCCCCGGTCCAGGAAGATCCCACATGCCGCGGAGTGGCTGGGCCCGAGAGCCATGGCCGCTGGGCCTGCGCATCCGGAGCCTGTGCTCCGCAACGGGAAAGGCCACAACAGTGAGAGGCCCGCATACCGCAAAAAAAAAAAAAAAAACAGTGGTGTCCATTCCCAAAGGCCCTGGGCCTTGCTTAGGGCCTTCCATGGGTGAAATCTTAGCAGGATTAAACCTCCTTTTCTGACACAAAAGCTTTATCCTACTGGTTCAGGATTGTGTGCAAAAATTAAAAATAGTATAAATCACTGAACATTATCAACAGGCTCACACATCAAATCACTGACCTTTTAATGTGAGCAGAAATCGAAGCTAATTCTGATACCCACTCTTGGACTGAGAACAGTGGAATGAGGTAGGATAGAGAGAACAGGCTGGACTTTGGGAGTCCTCTGCCACCAACTGATTGTGTGACCTTGAACAAGTCACTGTTGCTCTCTGGGCCTCGATTTTCCTGTCTCTGCAATGACCAGGGATGACCAGCAGAAAGTAGCCGCCTGGAGCCTTATCTTATGAGTTTCTGAGGCAGCCTCCAGACTCAGTGGGAAAGAGTACCATGATCAATTAGTTATGTCTGCCCTGGGCATAGACAAAGAGAGTGGTGGCTGGTGTATCCCATTTGCTCTCTCTGAGCTAAATAATCTCTGTAGGCCTTCCCACTTTCCCATCTCTGAGAGGCCAAAGCCTACTATTTCCAGGAGACCCGTAACTGTTCTCTGCATCCACTCAGCTAAACTCAGGAGGGTCTGTACAAATACTTCAGCCGGAGTGGAGAGAAATACCTCCCCAATCCACTAGGGAGAGAAAAAGGATTTCTTTTTTTCTTTTCAGAAACACTGTTTATTAAAAAAAAAAGTGTAAACCTCAGAAGATGTTGGAGGTCATGAATCCAACCTAGTAAGAGCCCAGAGAAGCATGAATATCTAGACAATGAAATGTGCTCTTTAAGTCCATTGAGAGTGTGAGGCTGCCCCGTGCTGAAAGCCGTACCTCCCTAAGGGTGTTCAGCAGGTGCACCGTGCACAGCCCCACTAGGCAGCCATGTATTAGTCACATGGGGCTTTGTTAACATGAGATTTCTAAGAGGCTTTGTTAAGATATGTATATCATAAGCCTCTAAAAGGGGGCTAGAGTATGCAGTGTTCTCCAACATCTTTGAATATGGGACCATGTGCTCACCTAGCATCTTGAGAGACCAGTACATTTTGGGAAATGTATTCTTGGATTCACCCTGGACAAGACCTGCCAGGGAAGGTGGAGGAAGGAGAGAAAACAGTGCTTCTTCCAGGCAGACATCCCTGCTCAGCACTGTGGGTTGTCTTCTTTCTTATCCACGATCTCATTAGAGCCTCATGATAACTTTAGGGGAGAGGGGAAGCAAAGGAGAAAAAGAATTCTGAGTATTGAGCACCTGGTACATGCCAGACAGTGAGCAAGATGCTGTATGTCTGTCTTCTCAATGCCTCACAGCCCTGGGAGGTGGTTACTGTTAACCCCACTTGACAGGTCATAAAAGTGAGGCTCAGAGAGGTTAGCACACTTGCCAAGGTCTCAAAGCCCATGAATATTAAGATGAGGATAGCTAACCTTTATAAAGCGCGCTCACTACGTGTTAAGCACTGTGCTGGACCTTTAACATGTATTTACTCTGTTCATCCTTACAACAGTCCTGTGACTATTATGAGGCTGAAGCTCAGAGAAGTTAAGTAACTTGCCCACGGTCACCCAGCAAGGAAGCAACAAGACTCCAGGGGCCCTGCTCTAAGATGATCCCAGTTGCTCTGGAAATCCCCTAGGTAGTCCTCTTCGAAAGCATGTTCATCTTGCCCCAGTTTCCGGGAACACCAGCCTGGTTAGAGAGTGGGGTTGGGCAGGACATCCCCGAGGGAGTCACCCCTGCCATGGGCTGCCTGGTTGTGACTTCTTTGGGTCACTCCAGGCCTCCTTCCCTCCCACTCCAGACTGGCGGCCATCGCTCTGCTGGTCCTGGAGGAGGAGGAGAGTGCCTTCTGGTGTCTGGTGGCCATTGTGGAGACCATCATGCCAGCTGATTACTACAGCAAGACGCTCTTGGCATCCCAGGTGAGCAGGGCAGGGAGGGGACTTGGGGGCCATGCAGGTTGGTGCCCCTGAATTGTTCCTACAAGTCAGTGAATCTTGGAAAAGTCAGGAATCTCTCAGGCCTCCATTTCTCCCTCTGTACAGTGGGCCAATAACCCTTCTCTGGGACTGCTGCCATGTTCCAGTCAGCTGATGGCCTTGAGAATTGCTGGGGCCCTGCCCACGTGACAGACTGTTGTTATTCCAGTGGGGACATTACATCATTAGAAACAGTGGATATCCTATGGAGGGGAGGAGGAGAAAATCTAGTGTCACTAGATTTTGACTGGTGTTTGCCAGTCAAGAATTTCAAAACAGAGGTCAGGTAGGGTGGAAGTTGGGACTGGGAGGATGGGAGGTGACAGTGACGCTTCACATACACGCATCATCACCTACTGAGAAATACAGCTGCCTCCATCATCTCATGACCCCCTCCACTGCCCTCTGAGCACAGAGCAGCCCTGGAGTCAGGTGGAGCTGGGTTCAGAGCCAGCCCTTCAGAAACCAGCCGTGTGGCCTTGGCAAGTGGCATCACTTCTGTAAACCTCAGGCTTGCCTGCTTTTGAATGGAAGTAACACCACTTACTGGGCTTGTTGAGAGGTGTAAATGCGAAACCATTTCAGACCTCCCACCTCCACCCTCCAGCCTCTCCCTCCTGGCCTCTTGTCCCATTCTTGCTGTATCAGTGCATCTGCTTTATGGAGAGACGCTACCCAGGGGGAACCGTCTCACTCCCCCCCCAAAACCTACCAAGCCATTACCTGCCCACCCATCCTGTCCTCCTTTCCTACTGTGAGCACCCAACACTGTTTCCTCCTTCTGGGATGCCCACCTGGGTGGAGGGGTAAGGAGAGAAATCAGGGATGAAGATCAAGACTTAGGAGTCATCAGGAAATAGGTGGCGAATCAGGTAAGGATTGTGCTTTGCTGTGTGGCAGGGAGGCCCAACCTAATAGTGGCTTAAATGGGGGGTTATTTTTCTCAGATAATGAGAAAGCTGAAGGCTCCTTCCAGCTAACTGCTCTGCCATGTGACTTTCATCCTCCTGCTCATCACCTCGTGGTCACAAGATGGCTGCACCATCTCTGGCACTGTGGCCATGGTCTAGGCTGAAAGAAGCAGAGGGTGAAAGACAGGCACCGGCTCCCTTTCAGACAGCTTTCCCGACCCAGCAACTTCTGCTTACATCTTACTGGTCAGAATTGTGTCACATGGCACCTCTAGTTGCAAGGCAGGCTGGGAAATACACAAATATTTCACTTTACAAATATTTTATTTTCACTTTTTTTTTTTCACTTTTTAACATCTCTGGAATTGAGGTGTGTTGTATAACCAATATACTATGGTGTTTTTGTTTTGTTTTGAGTACAGAAAATTTCAAATGTACAAAAAAATAGAGAAAGTGTAATGAACCTCCATGTATCCATTACCTAGTTTCAATAATTATCAACACAGGGTGGCCAGTACTGTTTTCACCTATACTCACACCCACTCCTCCTACTCTGATGACCTTGAAGTAAATCTCAGACATCATATCAGTTCATCCGTACATCCTTCAGTAGGTTCAAGTGGCATCTTAGATTCAGTGAGTTACCCTAGGTTTTGAGCTGGACTCTTGGCCTGCACAGCAGACCTGGAGTTCAGGGCAGGGAAGGAAGGGAGAGGGTGTTGGCCACAGCAAGAGCTAAGTCTGGAAGAAAACTTAAATGGAGGGAGAGGGCTGAGAAACCCGCAGTTGCAAGAAAGAAAGAGCAAGATGAGCCTAAAACGGGCTTGTCACAGAAGTGGGGGCAGCCACAGGACAACCGTGTCCTGGGGCAGGGAAGGAGCCAGTGTGGTCAGTGACCAACCGGGTCCAGTGAAACAAGGACAGAGGCATGATGTGACCACACTAAGAGGTCATTAGCAGCTATCACCCAGCAGCATCGCCCCCTGAGGTCAGGTGTGGCTCCCCCAACACCGGCCCCCAGGACCTTGCCCTGAGCATCTTGTGCATCAGGCCCAAAACAGGTGTAGGGAAATGGCCGTGGTGTCAGCCGATAAAGCCTGGGGGACAAAGGAGCCAAAACTCCACTGGCCAAGAACTTACAATCCACAGAGACCTCTGCATCAAAGCTCCAACCTGGAAGGCTGCTCGCCAGTGGAGCGACCTGTCTCCCGCCAGGCTGGGCTCTAGCTCCTCCGGGCGCTCTGTGCCCCCAGGTGGGGCAGGACCCACTGGGAGCAGCCCGGGGCCATGTGTGGACCAGCCGGGTGTGCAGGGGTGGACCGGGCGGAGGCAGCCAGCCCCCTCCGCAGGGCAGCAGCTGACAGGCCCTCTCTCGGCTTGCAGGTGGACCAGCGAGTGCTGCAGGACCTCCTCTCGGAGAAGCTGCCCAAACTGATGGCCCACCTGGGGCAGCGCCGTGTGGACCTGTCCTTCGTCACCTTCAACTGGCTCCTCGTAGTCTTCGCAGACAGTCTCATCAGCAACATCCTCCTCCAGGTCTGGGACGCCTTCCTCTACGAGGGCACCAAGGTAGGGCACTGCTGGGGGCTGGTGAGCAGGAGGGTCCTGGGCAAGTCCCTGCATCCTCTGGGTCTCGATTCTTCCCCTGGACAGTGGGAGGACAGAGCCCACCTGTCAGGGCCATGGAGGACCTCTCCTGGGAGCGTGGCTTTGTAAACTCAAGTACTTTGCACCCCTGAGGGGAAGTGGTGCTTCTGCCTCTGAAGATGCATCCTAAAGTTGGGGGGATTCCCTTTCCCTGGAGAGGAGGCACATGCATGACCAGGAGGCGCATCGCTATTCTGTCCGTTGCCCCTCAATCACCTGCCGTCTCTTCCTTCTGTTTGGACTGAGCCCCAGATTGGAAGGCTGGCACTTGGATCTGGTCCCAGCTCTGCCCCTCACCTTGCAAGGAGACCCTGGGCAGGCCCTCCCCTGACCTCCGCCCAGTTTCCCCGAGGTGGCTGACCTCACAGTTCACCAAGCACCCTCGGATCTGTCTCCATTCGATTCCTACTGGAGCCCCATGTAAAGACAGTGTTACCCGCCATTAGGTCCAACAGGGGCAATGCCTGGCCCAGGGTCCCAGGACAGTCCCCATCCCCAGATTCCAAGCTGTGCTCCCCCGTGGGGTTTCCAGTCTACCCCGCCTCGGCATTGCCCCGCACGTTTTCTCCAGGCCTTCAACCTCTGCGGCCTGTCCAGGGCCTTCCACAGCACCTGGGGGCATGGGTTCTGCTCCTGCTGGGGACTCCCTGCCCTGGCTCCCTGTGCCCGCCCTGAGCCCCCACTTTACCCCCCAGGTGGTGTTCCGCTATGCCTTGGCCATCTTCAAGTACAACGAGGAGGAGATCCTGAGGCTGCAGGATGGCCTGGAGATCTACCAGTACCTGCGCTTCTTCACCAAGACCATTTGCGACAGCCGGTGAGAACGCACTCCTGGGCCACCCTGCCCCTCCACCGTGCCCACCCCACATGCATCCCCCCGGGACACAGAGCAGAGAGGGGGCTGGTGTTTCCAAAGGTAGGTTCATTAGCGATTGTGATCCTCCGTTGCAGCTTAGAAATCTTCAGGGACGTTCCAGTGCCTCGGGGTCTGTCTGCCCCCTTAACACAGCATGCAGGGCCTCCATGCTGTTTCATTTCTTGCCCACCTTCTCTTGCCCCCAACACCCATGCCCTATCATCCTGCCAAACAGAATTATTTGAGTTCCTAGGACAACCTCCATCTCTGGGCTTCTGGCCTTGCAGGTTCTTCTACTTAGAGTGCCTCCTTGCCACTTCCACCACCACCATCTTTGCCTGGCCTACCTGTACTCATTCTTCAAAACTCAGCTCACTGTCCCCTCCTCCATGAAGCCTTCCCTGACCAACTTTTCCTTTCTGGGTTAGAGCTCCCACAGTGCTAAGCTTCCTCTTGCCTCAGTACCTGTCAATTTGGGTGGAAATTGTCTTCTTTTTTTTTTTTTGCGGTACACAGGCCTCTCACTGCTGTGGCCTCTCCCGCTGCAGAGCACAGGCTCCGGACGTGCAGGCCCAGCGGCCATGGCCCACGGGCCCAGCCGCCCCACGGCATGCGGGATCCTCCCGGACCGGGGCACGAACCCGCGTCCCCTGCATTGGCCGGCGGACCCCCAACCACTGTGCCACCAGGGAAGCCCCTGTCTTCTTATTTACTGTTTCCTCCCTGGAAGGGGCCTCAGCTGCGTGAGCAGAATGAATGCAGGGGTGCCTGGGACACCCGGTGACTGTGGCTGTGCTCTCCCCCCAGGAAGCTGATGAACATCGCCTTCAACGACATGAACCCCTTTCCTATGAAGCAGCTACGCCAGCTGCAGATGGCCCACCGGGAGCGGCTGGAGGCTGAGCTGCACGAGCTGGAGCAGCTCAAGGCCGAGTACTTGGAGACCCGGGCAGCCCAGGGCCCTGCAGTGCCCGAGGGTTGCACCAGCGAGGATGAGGGAGAGGCGGAGCCCTGACATGGCTACCTGCCCTCCCCAAAGCCCTTTCTCGCCCTTGGCTGTCAGACCCACAGGGGGACAGCCATGGAGCAGTGGTCTAGGCCCCACTGAGCCCCATCACCATGTGACCCTGGGTGAGTCCCTTCCCCTCTCTGGGACTCAGTCTCCCCATTGGAACATTGGCTCCTGAAACCATTGGTTGGGTTATCGCCTCATGAGCACGCACCCAGGATACACCCCTTCTCACTTCCTCGGCAGAGCATTTTAGCACCCAGACAAGCAAGAGTGCTGTCTTTATAGGGTAACCTTGAACATTCTCTAAGTTTTGTCTGTGTGTGACAGTGTAAATATTGAAAATAGTTCACAAGCTTTGGAACCTAAACGATTCTCAGTAACCAGTTGTTCCTGGGCGTGCCCAGGGCTCCAGAGTGTCCCACCACTAGGGCCTTCCCAGCCCGGGACGTCCCTGGCTGCTGTTTCTCTCAGCATCTCTGCAAGGCTGGTCCTGGTTCCTGGAGAAGCTGGGGCCGTGTGCAGTTAGGGCTTCCGTCTTTCTGGGCAATGGCGCCTCTCCAGTCCTGGTTGGGCCTTTGTTCCAGTTCTGACTCCCACCTTCCAAGGCCTGTGTCCTGAGCCTTGCACTTGCCCTCACCTTTCTCCTCACAGCCCATCAGGGGGACAGGGGGTGGGGAGGGTGTTCCCAGGGAAACCCCTGTCCACTACCAAGAGGAACTTGGTGTAGGGGCTGAAAGCACGGGGTTAGGTGCCCAACTTCTGATCTCCCACCACCAAATTCAGAGTCTGGGGCAAGAAAAGTCACCTCTTCGAAAACTGGGTGGTTGGGAGGGAGAGGAACAGGCGGTGAGACGGACAGAACCTGCAGCCTGTTGCCAAGTCAAGGCTGGCTTGTGCAGAACTCAGCTCCAGTTCTTCTGGGCTCTTCCAGGCCCTTCCTCAGCAGACAGGCTTCCCCCATTCCCCTCAAGGCAGGGGGTTGAAGCTGCACAAGTGATTTCGGCAGCTCATTTCTCAGCAAAGCCTGTGCCTGTGCCGGGATAGCCTTGAGCTCAGCAATCTGTGATATGAAGGGCTGGGGTGGGGATTCTCACAGGGAGACCTCCTGCTCTGATCTGAGGCTCTTGTCAGGGCTTGGGCGGCCACACCCATTGCTGGGGACCAGTGACAGGCCCTTCTGTCACCCACTGGTGTGAACTTGAGGGAGGGGTTAGTGCACCAGACACCTGGTTCCCTCCCACCACTCCCCGCCAGCCCTGGGGTGGGGACCCTCAGGGTTCCTTTCCTCCCACATTTACAAAGGCTGCTGGGCAGCCCAGTTTCCTGTGAACACCCTACACCAGGGTTTGATGGCCTTTCTCATTTTTGCTAAACTTTTTCATCTGCTGAGGTCCTTTCACCACCAAACAGTAACTGTGAAGCATGATGGTGATCTGAGGGCAGCCTGGGGGGCATCCTGGCTACACCCCCAACAGGCTGTAACCCTCAGGGCCATCACCAAGGAGACAAGGGGTCCGGCCTCCTGGAACTCCAGGAGGATGAAAGGAGATGACGCTGGTGCTGAGCCTGGTGCCTGGCACAGAGTCAAGTACAGCCTTGGGCACTGAGTACCCTTTCCATGAAGAAAATGTCACCAGGAGGGCCTTGAGGTCTAGAAAAGGCCCAAGGCTCCAGGAGAGACTAGGTCCAGCTGGTCCCTCTGACTCTAGCCTTAAAAATCAAATTCCCTCAGCAAAAATACAGCAAGCAATCCCAGCTCAGACCAGGGCTGCTGGATAGAGGGTACCCTCGTCTCCCCTCCCGCCTGCCACCCCCCTTCTCTCCCCTTCCTCTGCCCACCCCCAACCTCTCCCCTCTCCTCCTTCCCTCATCTCTCCCCTCCTCCACTTGTCTTCCCCCTCCTCCATCTTTCCCACTCACACACCCAGGCAGAGGAGAAGCTCCGCCCAAAGCTGGGTATCTACCCCACTCCTCCTCCCTCACTGGTACTCTGCAGCTGACCCAGCACTGGGTCACCTCTGGTTCCTTCTTGGCTGCACCACAGAATCACCTGAGCGCTGGGTCCCACACTCAGCCTGTTGTAGGGCGTGGGTATTGTGCTACACCAACAGGGTTGGGGACCACAGGCAATCAGGACTGACTAGGGGGCCTCCAGCCCTGTAGCCGGGAGCTGGAGCCAGAGCAAGAATGTGAACTGCCTGTCCTACAACACCTGCTCACTCCAGGCCAAGCTCAGTTTACAGATGAGGAGACAAGGCTCAGAGAGGTTAACTAACTTGCCCAGAGTCACACAGCCACTGAGTGGTTAAGCCATGTTCAAGCCTTAGAGGCTGCCAACTGCAAAACCAGGGAGGGCTCCTCCAAGCTCGCGGCGCCTTCTCTGGATCCTAGAACACCTCCCCCAGGGGAAAGGACAAGTCTAGCCTATGGCCTGAGTGGTGTAGGTCCTATGGGGATAGCTCCAGGCAAAGGAAAATGAGAGGAAGAAACATCTACCTGACAGAGGCTGTAGCAGGAACTGGTGGGGGGGCGAACCCCAAGAATGTCTGGGGTGCAGCTGCTCCTAGGGAGCCTGCCCACCCTCCCTCAGCTCCTCCTGAAAGGCGTTTGGGGCCCACCCCTGGTGTCAGGTTCCTGGCCCTGCACCACAGCTGTTGCCCCCATCCCCAGGGGCTGCTGCTTTCCCAGGCTGGAGGATCTGATCCCTCCCAGCTCCACCTCCCTACCCCAGGTGGTGGGCCCTCTAGCTCAAAGCATCCCTCTCCCAACTAGGCCCCCAGCGAGCTCAGGCCTATGCTCCATTCTCTAGGGGAAAGGAATTTCCCAGGAAAACTTCCTGGGGCAATATCCCCAAGAATAAAGGGGCTCCTCAAAACAGGAGGGAGGGCACTATGGAAGACCCCCACCCTAAAGTGCGAGATGCACATTCACTTTTACAGAATGCCTGTGTTCAGGGTCCTCTCCCCCACGTTCAGAACCTCACCTCCCAGGTGCTGCTGTCCCCTCATTCTTTCTCAGCTCAATCTGCCATGGGCACAGGACCATATTGTACAGAAAGCTCCATGTTGGGCAGGTAGAGGAGAACTTGCCACCCTCTCTCTCACGCACACACAGACACACACACATGTTCTGGTCACCCACAAGAAATTTACCCACACACGGCAGATTAAATAAAGGCCATGCTGACACAGGAAGGTGTTGGTTTTCTGGCCCACCTCAATCAGCAATGAGGCCCGATAGAAGGGGCTAGCAGATGGGCCCAACTTTGGAACCAGACCTATTGTGTAGCTAGGGACCCCTGGATAGGTTATCCCCGCTCTGGCCTCAGTTTCCCCATGTGTGCAATTCAGGTGGTCAGTGGGTAGCCTTCATCAAATGGACCAGGGTTAGGGGGATGGAAGGGACAGGAGAATAAAGAACACACATATACACACAGCATCTCTAGGAAGAGTCCCAGGTTGTGTCTATTGCAGAGGCCTCCAATGGCCTCCCCTCTAGCCCACTAGTCCATATGTCCATGGTCCCCAGAAAGGTCCCTATCAAACCAGCCTTTCCCCAAACACAGCCCCAGCCACCTACCGTCATGGCACAGAGTGGTAAGATGCAGATACAAGGCTGGGAGGGTACATCCACAGGGATCTGGGACGACTTGCTGGGGAGGTACATTGGTACTGACCCTGGAAAGAAGGATGAGTCTGTTTAAAAGACAGTAGGAGGGACTTCCCTGGTGGTCCAGTGGCAAAGAACCTGCCTTACAATGCAGGGGATGCGGGTTCGATCCCTGCTCAGGGAACTAAGATCCCACATGCCGTGGGGCAACTAAGCATGCGCACTACAACTACTGAGCTCGCGTGCCTTAACTAGAGCCCTCGTGCTGCAAACTACAGAGCCCACGTGCTCTGGAACCCGCGCGCCACAACTACAGAGCCCCAGAGCCCCAGAGCGCATGCACCCTGGAGACTGCGCGCCACAACGAAGAGCCCGCCCGCAATGAGAGATCCAGCGAAGATCCCACATACCGCAACTAATACCCGATGCAGCCAAAAAAAAAAAAGAGATGAGGAGGTGAAAGAATTCTTGGCAGGAAGGACAGTGTGAACAAAGGCATAGATGTGTGAGAGTGCAAGGGCGTGGGGACTGCACCAGAGTTACTTGTCCAAGCACTAGGTGAATTAAGACATTCAGGTGAATTAACACTGAGCCACGCACTGTTCTAGGCCCTAGAGATACACCACTGAACAAAGAGCTCTTCACAAGAGAGGTGGTGTGGTAGAGTGTTTATAAGCTTGGGTTTGGGAGCCACGCTGCCTAGGGGTGAATTACTACCTGTGTGATCTTAAGTGAGATAACACCTCTGCGCCTCAACTTCCTTATGTGTAAGATAGGTAATAGATAACCTCATAGGCTTGTGTGACGGTAAAGTACGCTGATTCAATTAAGGTGCCTAGAACTGTGCCGGGTTCATTAAGTGTTAGGTGGTGGTATTACTAAAAGGCTGGACCTCACCATCTCCGCCCCATTGCCTAGCATGCTGGACCTCAAAGCCGGCGAAACGGGGCAGCAGCGCCCCCTCCTGGCTACCGAGAGAAAGAAGGGCGTCCTCCCGATACTCAGCGGCCCTCCCTGCCCTCTTCCTCCCGGAGGACTGGGAAGCTTCAGGAATTACTCTACCATACCAGCCCAGGTTCACCGAGCGCTACTCCCGTGGCGGTGTCTGCGCGCGCACTTTGCCGTGCGGGGTAAATTAGATCATCTCATCTAATTTTCAAACAGCTCTCTGAGGCAGACACGGTTACTGTTTCCATTTCACCAAGGGAGAAACTTGAGGCTCCGGGAGGTCGAGTCCCTTGTTCCAAGCCACTCAGCGAGGGAGCGGCGGGACGTGAACGCAGGAGAGTGTGACTGTCGCCAGCTTCTGTTTGGTCGCGCGGGGCAGCCCGCCCCAGTCACTACGGCGAGTGCGTGCCCGTTCTGTGCGCGTGTGCGCGCCCCGAGACCAGCCCCGGGGGGCCCGGAGCGCGGCGAGGAGCGTTAGGAAGCAGAGGTTGCCCCACGGGCTCGCAGAGCGCGAGGGCGGGGCTTCTGCCGGGCCCTTGCCCCGCCCACCGGCCCCGCCTGCCGTGCTTAGGAAGGGAGGAGGCGGCGCTAGGAGCCGGGACTCGGCGGGCGGCGAGGAGCGCGGAGCTGGAGCCGGAGCCGGACGTCGCCGCCGCAGCCACCTGCGCGGCAGTCATCAAGGTAGGGCGGCCCCGGGCCACCGGCCATACCTTCCCTGTCTGTGCGATGTGTGCGCGCTGCGCCTCCGGGCTGCAGCTCCCGGGGAGGGATGCTGGGGCTCGGCGCACGGCAGGGGACCCGGCGGGGCTCGGGGGACCTGGCTTCTAGCCCCT
The DNA here is from genome assembly GCF_025265405.1 of Mesoplodon densirostris. Lineage (NCBI taxonomy): Eukaryota > Metazoa > Chordata > Mammalia > Artiodactyla > Ziphiidae > Mesoplodon > Mesoplodon densirostris. The sequence continues at coordinate 25,018,657 of NC_082666.1, read as the reverse complement.
CTGCGTGACCTTGCACAAAGCACTGCTCCTCTCCAGGCCTCAGTTTCCCCATCGGGACAGCGGGCCCAGTGGTGGCCCCTTCCTCGCTGGGCTCTTGGGAGTGGCCGCCTCAAGCTCCAGCCTCCCGACGGCGAGGGGCCCGGATGGGTACTGTCTGCACAGCCCACCCGCAGTGAGGGCCTCTTATGCTGACTCTCATGCGAGTCGGTCCCGACAGTCCCCCCATTAGTGGCCTGGGTGCCTCGCGGGACCTGTGTCGGGACCTCTTCCCTCTCCTGGCTGAGTAACCTGCTGGGCCTCAGCTTCCCTGTACAGGAAACAGGAAAGGGGGGGCACACCCCCAAGTCCCTATCGAGCCGGCCTGGGCATGCAGGGTGGGGCGGTCAGAATCTGCCTGCCAAGTCTGCCTCCCGGTCTGGGGCTGGGGGAGCCCTGTGTTGGAGGTGGTGGGGCCCTCGGCCACAGACTTGCCTAGACCAGACCCATGCAGGCACCTGTATTTAGGGAATGGTGTGGAACATGCCCTTCCCCATCCCTTCCCCACCAGTGCTGACGCCCAGCTCTACGTCCCAGCCTGGTGTGATAGGGATGGCTTGTCCACACACGGACCCCAGAGGGGCTACAGTGCCAAGAGAGCCATGTCTGAGTGGGGTTCGGTCTGGGACAGAGCAGATGTCTGAGGGACTGTGGCTCCAAGCTCTCTGGGTGAAGAATACCTCTGGCATATGGCCCAGCCCCTTGGTCAGATCCCCTTTGGAAGGTCCTGCTGTCCCATTGCACACCCCTTGTTATGGGAATCTCACTAGCTGTAAACAGAGCTAGAATCTGCTAGTCCTGCTCTGAGCACACAGACAACATCTGACCCCTCCATCCCCCACTCCGAGGCAATCATCTGGTCCCTTAAATCAGTTTACCTCAGGGCTAAACAGCCCCAGATCCAGCACTGTTTCTCCTGTCAGAGCCTTAGGGAGCAAAGGCAAGACGAGGGAGCTGAGGTGTCTGCCCCAAAGCAGGCAGTAGTCAGCCTGGGGCTTATTCAGAACCCACTGTCATCAGGACTGGAATGTGTCCCCTGCACCCTTGGGTTAGCAGCTACCTTAGAGGTCTGGAGTGAGAGAAGCAGCCAGGGGAGCCCCTCTCCAGGCCTTCCAGCCCATGCGTGTTCTTCCCTGTCTTCTGTTGCCTGCCCTGATTGAGGGAGGAGTTTCTGAGAATCAGGTCTGGGCCTTCTGGTCTCTCTTGTCCCCCCTCATGACCTGCCCCTCACCCGGGAGCTTTCTTGCAGCCAAAAGAAGGGAGGCACTGCCAGGGCAGGTAGTGAGTACTGTGTCCTCAGAGGTTGTGAGCAGAGGCTGGATGAGCACTTGCTGGGGGTGAGCTGCCTTTGACTGCAAGTCTGGGACTCTAGGGCCGAAGTAGAGTGACCATGACCTTACCTTCTGGCCATGGTGGAGCTGCACAGAACTTGAAGCTAGACCACAAACGAGTGTTATTATCCCGTCGTAAAAGCAGACTAAGTATATGTGCTGTCACTTGAGCATAGCTCCGACGCACAGGCTTAAGTGCTACCTATGTCTCCTGTCATCTCTACCTGCATATAATCTGGGCTCTGTTTTCCTGCTCTACTAGTCCAAGCTATTTAGGCCTTGATTGAGAGGTATAGCAGATTCTGGTTATTAAAAAGTCATCCTATGCCAATAATTTTAAATACACCATGGAATTATGGAATATCTAAGTTGAAAGGGATCTTAAGAGATCATCTCATTCAACCCCCTCATTTGACAGATAGGTATCCCCTATCCCTGGAGGGGATGTGACTTGTCAAAGGTCACACAGCAGATGAGCAACCAAGCCCAGCGATCTTGATTCCAGGACCAGAGAGAGAGAGAGAGAGAGAGAGAGAGAGAGAGAGAGAGAGTGTGTGTGTGTGTGTGTGTGTGTGTGTGTGGAAACACATACCACATAGTAAATGAAAGCAATCTGTATTTATTCCTATAAAATTAGCAGAAATAAATATAAAAGGATAAACATCTATGCTGGCAAAGCTATAAGGATTCTCCGGTAGCATTTAATTTTGCAGAGCAACCTGGCAGTTTGTTACAAAAGTCCATGAAAATGATCCTAACTTCCCTTTGCCCCTAGAATTCTAATTTGAGGACTTTACCCTAAGGAAGTAATTATATAGAGAGACGAGTGTAGTGCTGTTATTTACAAGAAGTTATCTTATGGTGAAGAAGCTCTTGGTGTTTTATCTGAGGCTTAATAAACATTTCATTTAAAAAGTACACCTTTAATAATAGTGATACTAAAGTTTCCATGTCCAGAGGCTGGCCAGCACAGGAGCAGTGTGGTCCAGAGGAAAAGCCATGAGACTCCTGTCAGCCTAGATTCCAGGATGAGCTCTTCCTCTACCCCACCGTGTGACCTTAGGTCAATCCCTGCCCCCTTTTTTTTTTTTTTTTAATCCCTGCCCCTTTTTGTACCTCACTTCCCCTATATGTGAAATGGGGTAGATTCAGTGATTGCTGAATTTCTTTGAACTCTGACAACCCACATTCTAGACTTAGCAAATCTCTGTAGAGGAAGCCTTTATTAGAAGGAGCAGTGAACACAGGGATAACCAAAGATTGTTGCAGCCTCCCTCCCCCATCATTAAATGAATCCCCTTAGAGGCAAGCAGCTAGCTAGGGGAAGGGGCTTCCCTCAGCCTTAGACCTTTGTTATCTCCAAATGGCCAGAACCTGGATTTTTTTTTTTTTTTTGGCCGTGCCCCTTGGCATGGAGGATCTTAGTTCCTCGACCAAGGATCGAACCCATGTCCCCTGCACTGGAAGCATGGAGTCTTCCATGGGGAAGTTCCAGAACCTGGATTATTTTAGAACCTACTGTATTTTTGTTTTATCCTCTTTACCAAATATCAGGGGACAGAGATTTTTCAGGAGGATCGGAAAACAATTCAGCAAGATCCTCCATTTATTATGTTATGTCTATAGGCCGTGGCTTGCCTTCTTCAGAACAGATTAGAGGTGTTTAGCAATCACACCTATTATGAAGGGCGAGGACTTGGTGAACAAACATTTACTGGGCACCGACTGTGTATTAGGCCTTGAGGTACCTCCCAAGGGCCTGCAGGCTGCCATGCGAAACGTATTAGGTTATATGTGAAATGGCCAATATCTGGCTGTTTTTGACTTACAAGAAATGGCCATTTTATTTGGTTCAGCCTAAATGGAAAAAGATATAATTAAAAAGCACTGTGCTCCTTACCATAATTGAGAGATTGGCAGGGTGCGGTGGGGACTAGGACAGTGTGGTTACTGTATAAGCTTGGAGAAGTCAAGTAGGAAGGACATGGGAGCCTCACCTCAAAGAATCAATAACAACAGCAACAACAACAATAATAATAAGCTAACATGTATTGAGTACTTACCACCTGCCTGATTGTCCTAAGTGCTTCACAGTCATTCATGTAATCATTCAGCCTTTCATTTATTAAACACCTGCATTGCGCTAGGTATCTCCTAGGTGTTGGGGGGAAGGGGGTTCTTGACAGTAAACAAAATAGACCAAAAAGAAACAAAATCTATCTTAAAAGAGCTTACAATCTAATAGGAAAAAAAGACAGACAATAAACACTAAGTACAATAGGTGGTGATAAATGAGATGGAGCGAATAAAACATAGGAGGATATTTTGAGTGTGTGAGGGGGAATGGAAGGAGGGGTTGTGGTTTCAGGTAGGGTGTGTGTGAGGGGAATCACTGAGAATCACTTCTGGGCAAAGGCTTGAAGGAGGTGAGGGAGTGAGCTGGCTGATGCCCGGGGAAGAGCCGTCCAGGGAGAGGGAACAGCCAGTGCAAGAAAAAAGCCCTGAGGTAGGACCATACCTGACACGGTGAAGGAAGAACAGATGAGAAGAGTGCCACGAGGGAAGAGGAGACAGGTGAGAGAGGCCACAGGTCCGACTGTGTACCCTGTCTCGTACAACACGGACTCCTGTAAGTTTGAGGGAGGTACTACTTGTGTATCTCTTCTTCAGTTAAAGGGACAAAGGTACAGAGAGTTTAAGGGACAAAGGTACAGAGATTTTAAGTAACAAAGGTACAGAGAGTTAAAGTAACTTGCTGAAACAGGGTCTCATAGAGGAGCTAGGGCTTTTGGTCAAGGGCAGTGGGAGCCATGGAAGGCTTTTGAACAAGTTATGGGCATGGCCACATATGAGTGTTTTTTGGGTTTTTTAAATTTATTTTTATTTTTGGCTGCATTGGGTCTTTGTTGCTGCACGCGGGCTTTCTCTAGTTGCGGTGAGCGGGGGCTGCTCTTCATTGCGGTGCGCGGGCTTCTCATTGCGATGGCTTCTCTTTGTTGCGGAACATAGGCTCTAGGCACGCGGGCTTCAGTACTTGTGGCACTCGGGCTTCGTAGTTGTGGCTTGCGGACTCTAGAGCGCAGGCTCGGTAGTTGTGGCACACGGGCTTAGTTGCTCTGCGGCATGTGGGATCCTCCTGGACCAGGGCTCAAACCCGTGTCCCCTGCATTGGCAGATGGATTCTTAACCGTTGTGCCACCAGGGAAGTCCCCACATTTGAGTGTTAGTGCGATTCCTCTGGGGTACAGAGAGAGGGCTGTGGAAATAGTCCAGGCCTGGGATGATAAGGCTGGACCCAGGCAGCGTAAACCATTGAACGAGAAGGCAGAGGATCTGCCAAGCTTGGTGCTGGGGGTGAGGTAGGGGTCCAGGCCAGGTGAGTAGGAAGAGGAGGAAGCCAGGCTGGTCTTGGGCTTATTTATTTAACAAATACTTAATAGCACTTCTAATGCTCCAGGCGCCATCTAAGATTTTACACACACTGGCCCATCGAATCCTCAAAGGAATCTATAGAATAGATACTATTACTTATTATTTTTAATGGGTGTATTATATTGTATATAAATTGTATCTCAATGAAGTTAATTTACAAAGAAAGTATATTTGTTTTTTCCATTATAAGTACTTGATGATAATAGAGAATGTAGAAAAAAGAGAGGAAAACAGAAAATAAATCACATCTCTTTTTATCTTAGATAATCAATATAAATATTTTACTATATTTACTTGGGTTTCTTTTTCTACTATTATCCCCATTTTTCAGATGAGGACACTGTGGCCCAGAGAAGTTGGGCAGCTCACCCAGGGTCATATATTTGGACCCATGTCATCTGGCTCCAGTGTTCAGGGTCTTAATCACCGCACTGTGTTGCCTGTAGGCAAACCTGGAATGTCAGTTGGTGGGTTCCATTGAGACACCCCCCAACCCTGCACTCATCCCCGCCCCCCAGCATCCTTTCACAGGTAGGGAAAGTAAGGCCCAGTGAAAGGTGGCACCTTGCTCAGCATCTCTCAACCAGTTGGGAGCAGATATGTGAGGTCTTATTCTAAGAAGAAATAGGGAGCTGAGAATTTGTAGGGTTGACGTGACAGCTGCTTCCAGCCTGGCCTTGAGCCCAGAGCTAGCAGGGGGCTGGCAAGTGCCATGACCCTGCCCATACAGAGTGCTGGGCACTTCCAGGGCAGGCCTGTGTTTTCTGGGTCCAAGAGTCTCAGCCCTCCAGCAGGCCCTGGGTGAGAGGCAGCCAGGGGTGGGGAGGGAGAGTTCGGGACCTTGCCAAGCCTGCAGGCCCCCTGGGACTTGTCTCTTGTACTCTGACTGTGCATTTATTTCTGGCTCCGGTGCCAGCAAAGTCCTGGGGCCGCCTGCTGCCAGGGATGCAGCCCTGGCTTTGGATCCCAGCACAGCCACTAGGTGAGCCTCAGCCGGGGTCTTTCCCTCCCCACCTGCAAAGTGGCATCATAATGGTGCCAGCCTCAGGATGAAGGGAGATGTAGATGGAAAGTTCTGGCACAGGGCGTGGCACAGTATTGGAGAGCCAACTACTGTTGCTGCTCCTGGGGCCACCCCAGGGTGTTGGCTCAGGCTGGGGGATTGAGCCTTCCCAGCCAGAGCCCTCTCCACGACGCTCCCCTTCATAACCTGGCTCGACCAGGGAGGCCCAGCCAGTGCAAGGGGAGACGGAAATGATCCTCAGGCAGTGGCTTGGAGTCCAAGATTACACACAGTGGGACACAGTGGAACAAAAGAGCCCACACCTCTGAGGAGGGAGACCTGACCTGGCCACTGACATGCTCTGTAGGCAAGTCCTGTCCCTTCTTTATGCCCCGCTGTCCTCTTCCATAAAGTGGGCAGGGCATTTCCTGCCTTAATAATCGTAACAATCTTCATCCCAGCAGCCATCTATTGAGGTTTTACTATGCCTGGGGGGTAAGGATGGAGATAAGCCAGACTCATCACTGCCTTCAAGGGCGCACAGCCTGGTCGGGGGCTCAGTTCTGATAGGGAAGCCGTGGAGCTGTGGGCTCTCAAGGAGGGGCACCTAATGCAGCCTGGGGTGGGGTGGGAGTTAAGGAGGCTCCCTGGAGGAGGTGATGCCTGGGCCAGGTTGTTAGTGGCATTTGGAGTTGGCCGGACTCTGAAGGGCAAGAAAGCAAGAAAGGTCATTGGGTAAATTGCCCCACTTCTCTGAGCCACAGTCGTATAAAATTGAGATAATAAATATGTGCTTTGCCTAATGTATACAGCGGTTGTGAGTCTTAAAATTGGATAGAAAGCATAGAAGCACTTTATGAACTATAAAATGCCAGGCACCTGTTCATTGTTGTTTACTGTGATATCTGGAGTCCCCAGGGGTTAGGGAAATACCAGGGCAGCATCTGGGTCCAGGAGAACATCCGGCCTGTTTTGAAAGATCTACAGTCAAATCCAGCAGAGACAGACAACCTCCATTCACCTCACACCCCTTGATTTAAGGGTTCCAGAGTATTTCTGTGCTGGGGAACGGCTTTGCTTTGAGGAGGCCCTGAGAGCAATTACGATCCAGTCACAGCTCTGTCCCAAGGAAGGGGGGACAAATGTCCATAGGAACCCATCAGGCCCAGAGCACTGCATCCTGGGAGAGGCTGGGTGCCCTGATCAGGCCTCGGGGACCTGACCAAGGGGCACTGTAGAGAGCTGCCAGGTGAAGGGATGGAGGATAGGGGAGCACCGTGAGGTCACTGGGAAGAAACCAGTCTGTGTAGAGGGAGGTCTGCAAATTTGTATTGCCTGGAAAAGCAAGGAAAAGAGTGGTGTGTGGTATGAGCCCATTTTGGTTTGAATATGAGGAAAGAATAGATCTACACACATGTAAATACAGAAAAATATTCAGAAAGACACACATCAAGCTGGTTGTTTATCACTAGATGGCAAAATTTTGTTTTCTTTTTTCTGTATTTTGAAATTTTATCTGTGATAGACATTTTATTTCTATAAAGATGTGGCTGTAGGTAATGTATGTTACGGTGGAAGGTAGGTAGTACGATCATCTGGCCAGCCTGCTGTCACCAGGCTGGAGGGTTTAAGGGGGCACCTGCACCATGAGGACTTGGGTGAGGCCTGAGGACGTATCCTCGGTGCTGGTCTTCCAGAACAGTTGAGACAGGGTCCAGGGATGGCTTGATGGAGGAGTCACATGGGAGGAGAGGTCTCTGGGGGGTCTCTGGAGTTGTTCCCAGCACGCTCTTCTTGGGACAAAGACTAAGGGTTTAGATGGCTGCAAGCACAGTCAGCATTATGACCAACTGCCTGAAGCCAGGAACCCCAGGCCACATCAGCAGAAGCATAGAGTCAGATGCAGAAAAATGAAGGTCTTGCTGGAGTTTAGGCTACCCCCTGAGTGGGACTGGAACAGCTGGGACAGATCTAGAGGCCGCCGGGCTGGGGAAGAGCCTGTGCCTTCAGATTCCATGATGCTTCTGGCTTCCACCTCAGCGTGCCAGACCCCAGAAGACCCTTTGCCCTCAGTGATGTGTGTTCTCAGTCTTTGGTCCCTGGGACTCTCACAGACCTTCTCATCTCTTTGCAAAGAGTGAAGAAGCCAAACGACTGTCCTATTTCATGGAATACAGGGCACAGCCAGTTGTGAGATAATATACCATTATTTTATAATCCATTAAGAAAGAAAAAGGGCAGCCAATTAAACTATAAGTTGCATCCCAGTTTCAGAGATGTTAAAATGTTAAAAACTCTTGTGTCTTAGAATCAATTAAATGTGACGTGTGACAGGCCCCACCCTAGATTCTATTTTTTTTAAACTAACTTTATTTTTTATTTTTACTTTTTAATATATTTATTTATTTATTTTTGGCTGCATTGGGTCTTCGTTGCTGTGCGCGGGCTTTCTCTAGTTGCCTCAAGCGGTGGTTTCTCTTGTTGTGGAGCACGGGCTCTAGGCACGCGCGGGCTTCAGTAGTTGTGGCATGCGGGCTCAGTAGTTGTGGCTCGCAGGCTCAGTAGTTGTGGCGCATGGGCTTAGTTGCTCTGCCGCATGTGGGATCTTCCCAGACCAGGGCTCGAACCGGCGTCCCCTGCATTGGCAGGTGGATTCTTAACCACTGCGCCACCAGGGAAGCCCCCCACCCTAGATTCTTAATGTATATTCACTTATTTAATCCATACAGCAAACTTGTGGCTAGATATTCTTGTCCTCTTTTTACAGTTGAGGAAACAGGGGCCCAGAGAGGTTAAGTTACTTGCAAAGTCACACAGTCAGCGAGAGGTAAAGCTAGGATTTGAACCCTGTCCTAACTGGATTCCACCACGTTTTCCTAATCCAACTCCACAAAGACAAGGCTCCTGAGCTCTGGCCCTTGGGAAGTGAGAATGTTCAGCAAAGTAAACGTATGCCAGTGCAGAAATGCCTGGTGGACAGGCCGTTAAACGCTGGGTGCTCTGAGTAGTGCGGGGCCTAGAGGAGGGCTGGGGAGCTTATGGACAGGAAGGAGCTTTGGGAGCTTGCTGGCTGGGTCATTAGTCTCATCCTTGTTATGACCATTTCCAAGAGTAGGTTGGCCTATGGCCTGCCCTGGAGAGAGACTGCAGAGGTATATCTCACACAGATATCCCAGAACCTCACTCAGACATATCCGTTTATTCATTCCCTAAATAGTAATTTTTCAATTTGATTTTTTGAAGGAGACCTTTGTTCGTTATTGATCACTTTCTGCATGCGAAACAGAGCTCAGAGCTAGGGATCCAGAGCAGAGCAAAACAGATAAAGGGGCTGCCCTGGTGAGCTCACAGACCAGAGAAGAGCTGGGCAGTAACTGGAGAGTCCCACAAAACCCGGAGAAGAGGGGCATAAGGAGTGTGCAGAGTAGAGAAATGTGCTTAGTCCAGGATCACTGCAGAAGGCTGTTCTAAGGGAAGGACTTTTGAGCTGAGATCTGAAAGATGAGTAGGAAGTAACCAGGTGAGGGTGGGGAGGGGAACATGCTAGACCAGAGAAACAGCCTGTGCAAAGGCCCTGAGGCTGGAGGAAATGGACTTTTGAGGAATTAAAGGCACTGAGTGTCTGTAGCTCAGATCCCTGGGCAAGGTGAGTGTGGAAAAGTAGAGTGGGCCAGAGCCTTCAGGCCCTGCAGCAATGGCCATGGAGTGGCATGCTTAGATTTCCATCTTTTGAAAAGATCAGGGGCAAGACGGTTGGTATCCAAGACTAAGTGACCAAGTGAGAACAGGTGGTAGCTGTGGGAATGGACCTATGTGGGTGGTTTAAGAGATGTTTAGGAGGTGGAGGAGTGTGGGATGAGCGATGGATTGGCTGTGGGTACAAGGAGAAGGAGGCCACATGGGCGACCCCTGGGATCTGGCTTGTCTGCAGTGCCCTTCACAAGGCCTGACTCGCAGAGGGAGGGGTTCAGGGGGCGGGGGAGACAAGCAGTAGTGGGAAAGGACTTCACTCTGTGTGTGCCTCCTGCCCTCATCTGGTTTTCGTCCATTTTTTTCCCCAGCAGTGCTTAGATATCCTGGTTCATCCAGCATCAGGGTTTTGCCAGACAATATGGGAAAAGTCAGCAGGATGAAGGATTTTATGGTGTTGATAAGAGTGAGGTGTTGGATCGTGGAACTGAGGGGAGGAAATAGAGTGAAGAGAGAAGGAGGCACATGGGGGAGAGAAGGTTGAGGAGGCCAGTGATGGAAGTTCTCATGGGTGAAGGTCTGCAGTGGGGGGAGGCCTGGCCTGATGTCCCAGGTTGCTGGTACAAGAAATGGGCGTCATGGTGTGTAGATGTCACATGGCCCAGACACCATCCTACAAGCTGGCCTTTCAGAAAAACTGGAGCCAATCTTGACAGATTATGTTGTCCTAGAGAGGGGTCTCTGGTCCAAGGCTCTGTCCTTGGGCCTGAAACCATTTTTATTGACCCATCGGGCGTGCTGACAAAGGGCTGGTCACATCTGGACGTGCCAGGAAGCTGGAGGCGTGGAGGGTGTGGTCAGCAAGGAGGTGCTTGGACTTTGGAAGCAAGTGGAGCTGTTTCCGTCATGGGGCTCATCTGAGGTCACACGGCTAGGAAGTGGCTCCCTGGTTTGGTTTTCTGTGCTGTGGATTCCAGATTTCAGAGGGTAGTTCCTTTCTTGTATCTTGCTCTGAACCGGAGAACATGAGACTGCTGAGTCTGCAGCCTGGGAGGGGAGTTGCAGCCAGCTACGGGGTGGCTGGGACTGCATGCAGGAAGACTTCCTGGAAGAGGGAGCATCTAAGCTGAGCCTGTAGCAGCTGGACAGAGTGATGGGGAGGGAGATATTGGCAAAGGAACAACAGAAGCCAAGGGCTGGCGAGGGGAAGCACACTGAGCCTTTTTGGGAGGCATTGAACATACAGTCTGAGTCTGGTCTGGCTCAGTCGAAAGGGAATAGTATCAGATACTGACCAGATGCCAAGGGCAGGGAGGTGGAAACAACCCACCCTGGCAGGGAGGAATGTTTTATCACTGACATTGTTTAGAATTATATGCACATAATGATAATAAAATCAGGCTTTTTGTCGCTCTTATTATTGTTTTTAAGTTCTCTATAGCAAATACACCCCGTTATTGTCTGCACCCAGGCTGACTGCTCACCTCCCTGCTGCCTTTGTCCCCCCACTTCCCCTTCCCAGCAGCGGGGAAGAGAGCCATAGAGATAGGAGCAAGATTTCAGCCTGTGCCTCAGTAAGGCCCAGGACCCATGTCCACAGCTGCCCACACCTTACCAGGCCTGGGCTGGCATACCTTGGGGACCAACTGGGCTGCAGGGCTCCAAGTCCTGTGGTGTCCAGGGCTGCAGTTGGTGGTCAGAGGCAGAATTCTTGGGCTCTAGGGGAACCCCAGATCTCACCCTCCTAAACAGAGCCTCCCAGAGTAATAAGGACAGTAGTAATACCCTTCAGGGGTTACTTCCCAGCCCACAGATGTCACCCTCATGGGCACTCAGACAACAGCTGGACCCAAATAGTCCCGTTTCACCGATGAGGCTTCAGAGTGACTCAGAACCGTGGCCAGCTGATGACCCCATGTCCCTCATCCTGATGGCACTTGTAACCTTTTCTGATATCTCCCTGCCACCCACGGCCACCCTCAGAGCCAGTGGGTGATCTTACATCACAAGGGAGGCAGCCCAGAGGGTGAGAGGTCAGGCAGCTGCCTACGGCCCAGTGAGAGAGCCATGAAGGGGCCCACTGTGGCCAGGACTCAGAGGTGTTAGCATCAAGAACTAGAGGTTTGCATTCTCTCTGGGATCTACCACTGACCAACTAGGTGACCTTGGACCAGTTACATCCCTTCTTGGGTCCTTGTTTCCTCACCTGCAAAGTGAGGGGTTAAACTAGGTGATCCCTACCATCCCTTGCAGCCTGAAAATCTTCTCTGAGAGTCTCCCTGCCTTCTATTCTGGCGGCCTCCAAGGTGAGGTACGCAAGATGCTCATTGGGGTGCAGGAAAAAATATCATCTAAACAAGAAAATCATTCACGTTTGCTCACATTTGCCAGGTGTAGACACACTGACACACTCTCCAGTCAGGGGTCAGGCAGCTTCATGTCTCATGTCTCCAGAAGTCTCTGAGAAAGGGGTGACAAGGACATCCTACTCTTTGGTTTGTTTTAGGGAGGTTATCCCAACTAATTAAACTGGTCAGTTAATCCAGGTTAATCTAGACTAATGAATCCAGATTGGATTTGTGGATTATATTAACCAGTTTTAACAAACTAACCCTCACAAAATGGACAAGTGGTTTTGAAAGATTTCTATGAGGACACTGGATTGTTAGTAATTCTGATAATGCTAGAGCATGGGGACAAGACAATGTGAGAATTAACACTTGGCTTTCCAGCACTATCACTTCAGTCAGCCACAAGGCAAGGAAGAAAAAAAAAAAAAAACGTGAAACAAGAAGTCAGCACAAGATTTTTTGTGTGGGGGAGGACACTATTCGAAATGGAGATTTACAGTCCCTCTGATTAATGATGAACCTCGCCTCTTGTGTATATTGTACCTGCTGTCTGCAGGTGATGGTTACTTGTATATAATATAATACATTGGGGTGGGTGAGCTCGATGTTTTTCCCTTTGGAAGGAGTAACTGATCAAAACAGTTTGGGGCCCACTGCTGTAACTTTCTGGTCTTTTCTATGCTGCTGCCAATTCTGACACACCACCACCTTTGTGATCATACTTGGCTCGAGTGAGATGCGATTTCTCCCTTTTTCTTCCCGTTCCCAGGGCAAAGACTCCATGGCTACCTCTGGGCCCACAGAGCCCAGCATGGGGGTCTGTCTCCAACTGGGGACTTGGAAAATATGGGTTGAGTTGATGTGCTTCAGTTTACCCTTCATGCTCTACTGGCCTTTCTAGCAGCAAAGACTTGGGGTCTGTCTCCTCTCCTGACCCCAAGGAGCCCCATCTTTCCCAGCCTGAACCACACTCTGGAGAAACACAGCCCACCTTTCCAAGGTCTGAGCCTCAGGAGGGCCCAGCTAGGGTGAATGACCCTCGGCCTCACAATTAGAAGACCTTCTTCCCCAGCCATCCTTGGAATTTGTTCCTCTGAGAACGGCAGCACAGATAAGAAGCAAAATATTTGACACCGTATCCAGGCACAGGATCAAAGGAGACTTTGTCTTAGAGGACTCTCCTGGGCTGGGAGTGCTGGAGACCTGGATCCCATTCCTGGTTCTGCCCTGTGTGTGTGGCCCTGGGCATGCTGACTCAGTTTCCCCTTTCGTACCTCGTGACCTCTGGGGGGTCTGGCCAGTGCTGCTTTTCTGAGATGTGAAGTCTGGGATCTTTTTGGAGACCTGCTCTACTGAGTGGTTCTTTGCCCCTATCTGGAGGGTTTGGGTGTGCTCTGGGCTCCAAACTGGGTGAAAGATGGGGACAGCTTGGAGCATTACTGTGAGGCAACCAAAATGGGGCAAAGATGGGAAACTGAGTCGCACAAGAAACTCCCCAACCTGGAGCAGAGCCATCCCAGGGTTAGGTGTCAGGGGCCTCAGATCTCTGGAAGGGCTGTTGTGGGGCGGAGAAACGGATGTGGTTGGTGGGGCTCCAGGGATGGAGAAAGGGCAGTGGGGGAAATTGTAGATTTCCGCTCAGTAGAAGGGGGAAGTCTAACGGTTGAGTTCTCCTGCCCCCCCCGGAAGGGGTGAGCTTCCCTTCAGCAGAATGGTACAAGCCGAGACATGCAGACTTTTCAGATGGAATGGTGTGGAAAGGAGAGCAGAGAGCTGGGCTGCATGCCTCCCTGGGTCCCTGACCCTGGGCAGTCCTGGGTTATTGTGTCTGTTTCCTGCCCCCAGATGTAATAAGATCATTTGAGAGAGGGGGTTAGTGGGTCTGGCTGAGAATTAGATTAGACAAGAATTAGAGCGTTAGGCTCTAAATCAGCACTGAGGGCTGGGGGAGGGGCATAAGGCTTCCTCTGTTTTCATCCAGTGAAGGGGATTTTCATGTCTCCCGGCACAGACGACCCCTGAATCACTCCTGAATCTTTAGATCTTTAGGTGTCACCTCTCTGAAGAGAAAAGGAACATGGGCACTTTGTGCTTCTGGTTTAATCTGTAAGCCCTGTTCAAAGTCCTAAATATTCATTTCAATCCATTAATACAGGTAAATAGTTTAAAACTGTGCCTTCTTATAGTGAGCAGTCAATATAAGTTACCATTATTACTTATTAAAAAAATTTTTTTTATTGAAGTATAGTTGGTTTACAATATCTTATTAGTTTCAAGTGTACAACATAGTGATTCAGTATTTTTATAGTTAGATTATACTCCATTTAAAGTTATTACAGAATAAAGTCTATATTTCCCTGTGCTGTACAACGTATCCTTGATGCTTATTTATTTTATACACAGTAGTTAGTATCTCTTAATCCCGTATCACCCCCTCCCCACTTCCCTCTCCCCACTGGTAACCACTAGTTTGTTCTCTATGTCTGTAAGGCCGTTTCTGTTTTGTTGTATACATTCGTTTGTTTTATTTTATTACCTTCCACATATAAGTGATAACATAAGAGTATTTGCTTTCTCAGTCTGACTTATTTCACTAAGCGTAATACTCTCTAGGTCTATCCCATGTTGTTGCTGTGATTACTTATTTTGAATTTACCTTGTGTTTACCATGTGCCAGGCAGTGTTGTAAATGCTTGTCAGGTATGAACTCATTCACTATTACCACCCCATTTTATAGATGGAAAACCTGAGGTCTCGAGAGGTGGACTCACCTGTCCAGAGTCTTTCAGCTGGTATGAGGTGGGGCTGATGTTTGAGCCCAGCAGGTGGGTTCCTGACTATGTCTGTAACCCCTGCTATGCCACCTCTCGACGTTGTCATATTGGTCTCGAGTGTCCTCTGTGTAATAAAGAAAGAAAGCGCCTTTGCCTCCATTCTCCCTTCAGAGCCTCCCAAAGCCTCAGGCAGGGATGCACATTCCCATTTTATGGATGGGGCCCAGGGGCACAGAGAGGGACAGTGACTTGAGCAGGGTCACACAGCCGACGAAGGCAGAGCAGAATGGAGCCGGGCCCCTGATCTCAGAATATCTGTGCACCATCGCTCTACAGAGCAGGGCTCCCAGCTGAAGCCCGGTGGGAGTACGTGCTGGTTATTGAGGGCACCGCTCCCTTAAGGGGCCCCTTCCTTCCTCACAAGGAGCAGAGCCAGCTTGATAGAGAGGGCAAGCAAGCCAAAGAGGAGATGATGGGAAAGCCACCCTCTGCCAGGGAGAAGGTCGAGGCGGTCCTGGAAGTGCCTGAAGGAGGGGCAAGGATCATCACCCTGCAGGGCCCCTTCTGCAGGAGGCCTAGGCAGAGAAGGCCCTGACTAGCCACGAGTAAAAGGGTGAAGGGGCAACCAACCTGCCCCCCCACCCCCTGAGGTCACGTCAGGGACCGACTCTAAGGCCAGGGGTCAGGGAGGGTGAAAAGAAGCAGGTGCTCCCTGGGGAAACAATCATGGAAGCAGAGGTGGAGCCAGTGAAGGAGTGCAGGAGAGCTGGGTGCTGATCTAGCTTGGTGCTGCTGTTTCTTTCTTTTTTTTTTTAATTAATTAATTTTTTATTTTATTTACTCTTGGCTGCATTGGATCTTCATTGCTGCACACGGGCTTTCTCTTGCTGCAGAGAGCGGGGGCTACTCTTTGTTGTGGTGCGCGGGCTTCTCATTGCAGTGGCTTCTCTTATTGCAGAGCACAGGCTCTAGGCACATGGGTCTCAATAGTTGTGGCTTGCGGGCTCAGTAGTTGTGGCTCGCAGGCTCTAGAGCACAGGCTCAGTAGTTGTGGCACACGGGCTTAGTTGCGGCATGTGGGATCTTCCTGGACCAGGGCTCGAACCCATGTCCCCTGAGTTGGCAGGTGGATTCTTAACCACTGTGCCACCAGGGAAGTCCTCAGTGCTGCTGTTTCTTTTTTCCTTTTTTTTTTTTATTGTGGTAAAATATACAAAACATAAAATTTATCATTTTAACCATTTTTAAGTATACCATTCTGTGGCATGAAGCACATTCACACTGTTGTGCAGTCATCCCGCCATGATTTTTTAATTTTGACTTCACCGTAGCTTACTCTATTCTTTAATGGTTTGCTTACATGTATGGATGAAAAATGCGCATTCAGTGCTAAAATATCATGTTTAGCAAAGGAACCGTACGTAGGACACTAACACACAACTTGCCCCGTGCCAGGCAGTGCTCTAAGGCAATGTAAATGGATAACCGTATGGAATCGTTATGATTCCCCTATAAGGTAAGTTCTGTTATTGACCCTAGTCTACAGATAAGGAGACCGAGGCATAGAGAGGTTTGGTATCTTTCCCACTCCCCCCACCCCGGCTCTTGTCTGGGCCCACTGGTTTGTTGAGACCTCACTGTGTGCCAAGGCTAGAGGCTCTGTTCCACTACCTGCCTCATCTCACAGCAGCCCAGCCAGAGGTAGGTGCCGTGTGGTGCCGAGACTTAGGGAAACTGAGTTGGGTTGGTAGCCGGGTCTCTAACTCTGAAGCCTGTGTCTTGACTACCTGCCCTCCATGCCTGCTGTTCAGGTGGTGACAGCTGTCGTGGGAACACCTGCGCGATTCTTGAGTGCTGGCCTGAATCCGCGTTTGTGTATTTAAAAGAATCTTGTAGAGAGAAATCACAGGATCACAGCCCCAAATGGCCCCGAGTTAGGAACTGGCTGTGTGCTCACAGAGCCTTTGGAGGTCAGGTTCCCACCAGTCGTGTAACCTCAGGAAAGTGCCTCCGTCGCTCTGAGCTGAGTGCAGCTCGCTGCATCCAGGAAGTGGGGATAGTTCTCCCCACCCCAAGGCGGCCGTGAGGAGTGAATGGAATAGTGAATGGGAAGGACTTTGTAAATCATACAGCAGGGCTGTAGAGCAGGGGTTCTCAGAGTGGTCCCTGGACTAGCTGCATCAGTGCCACCTAGCAACTTGCTAGAAATGCAGAATTCTCAGGATCCACCCCAGACTTGCTGAATCAGAAACTCTAGGATGGGCCCAGCAGTCTGGGTATTAATCAGCCTTCCAGGGGCCCCTGATGTGCTCTCAAGTTTGAGACCCACTGTTGGGAGAGATTCTTCCAAAGTGTAAATGAGATACTGTCACCAGTCCTGGCAGAGTCAGTCTCGGGGCAGAAGTGCCTCTTCAGCCCGGGGTGCTGACATCTCTCCTGTACTCTTCGTCCTCCAGTGAACCTCCCATCCTCCTGCCCTCCCTGGCCTGCAGGCCCAGCCTGAACAGATGGGGGCAGAGCCCAGAGAGGATGGAAATGGGGAGAAGTCCTCACCGTCTTCCCCTGGCGTCTGTTGCAGACACTGCCTGGGGAATTGATTAAGGCTACACAGTGGCATTTATCTCCAGGTTGATACGCAGGTTGGGGAGAAGCAGTTGGGAATTTCCCATCACCCTCCTGTGTGGCTGGTCCAGGAAATGGAGGGTTGGGCTGCCCAGGCTCGGGCAGGAGTAGGCAGCCCTCAGTCATACCTGGGGACTCTTCCCACAGGGAAATGGGTTGAATGATGAAAGGAAGCTATTTTCTGATCTAAAACCCCAGCTTCTGAGAAGTGGCCCAGGAATGGGCCTCGAGGCCGGGCTTCCCAGCTCCATGTTTCTCTCAAAGAACTGAGATCTGTGGAGGGACATCAGGCCTTGACTCCTGGTCAGCCATCCGCCAGCTCTTCCCCGATCACTCAGGCTTCTCTCCTCCTGAGTCCAGACAAGGAAGGCCTCAGAATCCTCCTCCTCCTCTTCCTCTCACCATATTCCACAGCCCCTCCAGCAGATTGGAGCTGGGCATGAAATGAACCCACTTATTTCTTCCTTAGACACAGCCCACAGTTGAGGAAAGAAAATACTTGCCCTCCCTAATGGCAGGGGCTATATCCACCTCAGCCCTGACAGGTCACACCCTGGTTATAGACTTTGACACCTCCCTCCGTGGTCTCAGGTGCCAGCTCAGCCAGCGTTCAGAGCCTTGCCCTGGCACCTCCAGTCACGGCCCTCATTGCTCCTCTGCATCTGCTCAGGCCCCAGCTGAATTGGACCCCTGGGTTCCCTGGATATGCCTTTGCCTGCCCACCCCTCACCGCCTGGCTCAGTGCAGAGTTTCCACCTGCAGTGCCGTCCCTACTCTGTCCTGGGCTCGCTCTGCTCAGCCTTGAAGGCTTAGCTCAAACACAGCCTCCTGGCAGCCCTTACCCACTCGCCAGGTTTCAATCTCCCTGTTACCCCACATTGAGTTTGCTGGCCTTTCCCATCAGTCTGGGCTCCTGGGGGCTAAGGATCGTTCCTGCCCCTGCCTCACGGAACCCAGCACAGGCTGGACTCACAGAAGGTCCCAGTGATGCTGCCTGGACTCACTCTGGGCCCCAGGTCCCTGCAGCAGGGCAGGGTGAGAGCTGATTTGTAGGTCCACTGATGACAGAATTCGGGCCCCCTGGCCAGGTGCCCATCCCAGAACAGAGCTTCAGGGCTTCAGCCCTACTCCAGGATCGCTATGGGGCTGTAAACAAGGCACCTTCCCTCTTTGTTTCTCAGTGTCCCTCTCTGTCCAAAGACAGATCCAGAAGTGCTGCCAGAGAATGGACAGTAAGCAAGAAGTGGAGCTGTCAGATTTTCAACCTCTGGGAGGCACCTTTAAAAAGTCTCCGTGACCCTTGTCTCTCGAAACTCACAGATAAGGAAATTGTGGGGCAATAAATCTTCGTGGAGTTTTGGTCAGGGCCTGATCAGGGGGAATAAACAGGAAGAAGGCCTGCTCTGTGTCTCCAGAGGGTCAAGGCAGGAACAGCTCTGAGGACTGGGGCAGCTGCCAGGCAGGCAGTCCCACTGCCCTCACGGGCCCCCCGGGTCTGGCACATGCGGGCTGCAGAGCCGTCAGCGAATTGTCCTAATAGGTGGGTAGGGCAGAGGCGTTACCATTTTATGGATGGACAAACAAAACCCGAGAAGGGGACAAGATTTGCCCAAGGTCATGTAGCAAATTGGCATCAGAATTCGGACTCTCCAACCTTACCAGCAAGCCTGCTATGGAAGAGACAGGCCCAGTCCCTGGTTCCTAGTACCCAGAAGGGGTGTTCAGGAAAGGCTGGTGGAGTGACTGAAAGTTCAATCCAGGAGCCAAGTCAGTCTCCCCCTGGGTGCCTGCCTGTGTGGTTTGGCCTGTGGGTGGGCAAAGCTGAAGGGAGAGGACCATTTGGCATTGACAGTCCAGTGGATGGTTGGATGGATAGATGGAGGAAAGATGGGAGAAACACAGGGAGCAGGACAGGAGGAAGGGAAGGGAGCATCCATCAGCTGACCTTCTACTTAGTACTGAAACCGAGCGGGAACCTGGGGGGCTCCTGGGCACAAAAGCCTTTCCGGGTCCCCCGTTTCTTACTTGCAGGGTAAAGGCTTCAGCCTCCTAGACCTTCCCAGAGTTCCAAAGGGCAGATTCAAAAAGCCACTAACCAGGGAAATAGGGAATGCTGAAACAAAGAGGGAACAGTCTAGAAACTATACTGCAGTGATAAAGCAGGATCCTCGTTCCTCCTCAAGGGATATACCTAACAATATCTTTGGGCTCTTCTGCAGGAACTAAGAGCCCCACTCAGATGGAGGGTGGCAACTTCCGGCTGAGCACAAGATTTCGGGAACACGGCTTTGTTACCTCACCACCAGCCAATCAGAAGAAAGTCACACATCCTGCAGCCCTCGCCCCAAATTTGGCCTATGAAAACTTCTGCCCCAAAACCATCGGGGAGTTTGGGGGTTTTGAGCACAAGCTACCTTGCTTGGTCCTGCAAAAAAACCTTTCTCTGCTCCAGACTCCGACGTTTTGGTTGCTTTGGCCTTGCTGTGTGTCAGGCACACGAACTTGTGTTCAGTAACAATACCAGACACGTGCAAAGCATTTTACATCTGTTACCTCATTTAATCTTGGACAAGGCCCCATGAGGTAGACCCGAGGGTACTCTTTGACAGATGAGGATGCTGGGACCCAGAGACAAATGAGGGTCTGGGATTTGAACCAGTTGCCTCCTCTTTCCCCTCCCTGTGTATCAGGATGGGGGACCTCATAGGCTAGAGAGATCACTCAGCCCTTGGAACTTGGGAAGCCCCCTGGAGACGGTTCTATTTGAGCCGGGCCCAGGAAGGTGGAGTGAGAGGAGGGGGTATCCTAGGAACCCAGCTAAGTGCCCACCTTGGACTTACCTGGGCTGACTTGGCTCTAGGCAGAGAGAAGGGGTGTGAGCAAAGATGGGGTGTCTGGGAAAGCCAACGCTTTGAGGGAAGAGCAGATAAACCAGTGTGGCTCAAAGGGCAGGTGTGTGGAGATGAGGGGAAGGCCGTCAGGGAATGTGCAGGGGCCTCAAAACTGAAGTCCAGCCGAAGGCTTTATCCTGAGGACAGAGGGGACCTGGGGCTGGGGGGAGTCTTAAGGGAAATGACAGAGTCAGGGTGGGGGCAGGGTAGGAGGCCTGAGCTGGGGTGGAGGAGAAACGGAGTCACGGAGAGAAAAGGCTGGCCAGGCCTCACACAGCTTGAGGAAAGGGTCAAGAGCAAGGGTGCCGGGGGACAGGCGAGGCCAGGTCATCTCAGGAGATGCCCTGCTCCTCTGGGCCCCGGCACCTGGCTCTGGGCAGTGTCAGATGTCAGGAGGGGAGGTGCTTCCTCGGGCCTAATCTCATCAGGAGGAAAGAGGCATTTTCTTGGCTCTCTCTCTGACTCAGCCTGTTTCCTGTGGGCCTGCGGGGAGGCATCTGTGCTGGACCAGAAGGACCGCAGAGCTGGAGGAGGGGTGATAAAGGCAGAGGTGGGAGGGTGCTCGAGGCAGAGAGAACCTGGAAAGAGGACTGTTATTCCATGCTGGCTGCAGGGTGCCTCAGCCTCCACTGCTGATGGGCCCTGGGCGGTTGAGGCCTGGCGGGGGTGGGGGCGTCCCCAGGCAGCATGGTTCTGCTTTCCTGCCTGGGAAAGCCGTGCCCATGGAGAGAACCAAAGGGCTTCCTCTGCCCTTCCGCCCTTCGCCCCGCACTCCCACCAAGACCCTCAGGCCCCACAGCACAGGGCTAAGCGAGCCTGCTGGCCTCTGCTGCCAAACCCAAGTCCGTGTGCCCCGTGCACAGTGAGGCCAAACAAACCGAAATGTCAGAGCTTGGAGCAGAGGAAGGTTCATTGCAGGGCTGAGCAAGGAGAATGGGGGGCTCGCGCTCAAAAGACCCAAACTCCCCCGTGGTGTTCAGGGAAGAGTTTTTTTGTTTTTTTTTTCTGTACGCGGGCCTCTCACTGCTGTGGCCTCTCCCGTTGCGGAGCACAGGCTCCGGACGCGCAGGCTCAGCGGCCATGGCTCACGGGCCCAGCCGCTCCGCGGCATATGGGACCCTCCCGGACCGGGGCACGAACTGGCGTCCCCTGCATCGGCAGGCTGACTCTCAACCACTGCGCCACCAGGGAAGCCCCAGGGAAGAGTTTTTATAGGCAAAATCCGGGGTGAGGGCTGCGTGACTTTCTTACGATTGGTTGGTGGTGAGGTAACAGGGTGGTGTTCCAGGAATCTCCAGCTCAACCTGAAGTTACCATCCTTCTTCTAGGTGAGGGCCTTAGTTCCGGTAGAAGAACTCAAAGATACATTGTTACGTATATCCGGTATATCCCTTGAGGACGAAGCAGAACTCTGCTTTATCGCTGCACTTTTGTTTGACTGCTTTTCCTTTGTTTCTGCATTCTCTCATCTCCCTGGTTAGTAACTGAATCTGCCCTTTGGAACTAAGGGAAGGAAGGTCTAGGAGGCTGCGGGCTTTTGTACCCTGGAGAACCCCACCAGAGACACGCACAAATAAATGCCTTTCCTCTCCGGGTTCTTCTGAATCCACAGGGATTGTTAGTTAGCTTCTCACGTGCCTCATCAATGTGGTGAGCACCGAGGGTCGGAACTCTGTACCTAGCGGGCTGCTTGGCACTTTCTGGTTGGGGATTTTTACTCAGATCCCCAAAATGTTGGGCCCTCAGCACGTACCTGTCATGTACTAAACCAAATCTTAATGTCCTGTAAACATTGGGACCGCAACGGTCTTCACAGCAAACATCTGTTGAGGACTAAGTATGCACCGGCATTGCTCCATGTACTGGGCGGATTATCTCATCTAATTTTCAGGGTAGCCCTGTGGGAGAGTGTGGACCCAGGACTAAACAGCTCGGTTCTGGATTCCAGCTCAGCCGCCTACTTGCTGTGTGATTTTGGGCACGTAACTTAACCTGTCTGTGCCCCAGTTTTCACATTTGTAAAAATGGGGTGATAATAATGTTGCAGGAAGAGGGCCCAAGAGTGGGCTCTTGTCTAACACTGAGAAATGAATTGTCGGAGAAGATACATGGGCTGGCAAAGCAAAAGACTTTATTGGAAAGAGGCGCCCGGGCGGAGAGCAGTGGGTAGGGGAACCCAGGAGAGCTGCTCTGCTACATGGATCACAGTCTCAGGTTTTATGATAATGAGGTGAGTTTCCAGGCTGTCTCTGGCCAGTCCTCTTGCTTGTGTCCACATTTGGTCTGACTCAGGGTCCTTCCTGGGGGTGCGCATCTCTCAGCCAAGATTGATTCCAGTGCGAAAGTTTCTAAGAGGTTGGTAGGATATATTATAGGCTGGCATCTGCTCCCTCCTTTTGGCCCCTCCTGAATTCTTCTGTCCGGCAGTAGCTTGTTAGTTCCATGTTCCTTATGGGGACACCGCCTGTTGTGAGATAACTCTTGCAAGCGGTCATTATCGTGCCTGGCCAGGGCGGGTCATTACCGTGCCTGGCCAGGGCGGGTGGTTTCAGTCAAAGGTTCTCTAACACCTGTACTTAACCAGATTGCTGTCAGGGTCATGTGTTAGCTATTATTTGTTATTATGCCTGATTTGACTGGTGAGGAAATAGACATATTAAGTAACTGGCCCAAGGTCACATGGGCACAGTGGACGTGTCCTATAATTACACTGTTCAGTTGGGTACCTGGTAGCCATGTGTGGCTCTTGAACACTTGAAATGGTAGTGCAACTGAGGAGCCAGATTTTACATTTCAATTCATTTTCATTGACTTTAACTTCAATTTAGAAGCCATGTGTGACTAGAGACTCCGTGTTGGACAGAGCTGCTGCCTGGGTCCCATACCCGGTGACCTGATTCAAGTGATTCTAATGTGCATTCAAAGTTACAAACCACTGCCCTGTGCTTTAGCAGCCAGTTAAGATCGTGGCATCTCATCCTTTCCCGCTCTCAGCCATTTCCCTGAGAAGTGTACACATGTGGAGAACAGTGACTGAATTGCCCCTTTGCCCTGCACAGAATAAACACTTTACAGACCTTGGATTTTTCTGCTTTGAGGTGTTTTGTTCTTTGGTTCAGGATGTTGGGCTCTTTAAGAAGTTCATTCTAGAGCCTTCTGTCTCACAGGCCAGTTGTCAGAGTCAAGGCTACTAGTGACTTACTGTAGAATCGTTGCATGTAAATAGGGTAAAAGTTTTCTGGAGGCCTCTATGATAGGTGGCAGTGAAACAGGAGGGAAGGGGACAGGGCACAACCTTTAAAAGAATGGCATAGCCATAGAACATGACAAAAACTGGTTAGAACCAACTAGGTCCAAGATGGCAGAAGATTCGACTCCCCATGGACCTTGAGCCTCATATGCTCATTGTAATTCATTAGCTAAGTGACACACCCACCAACGCCATGACAGTTCTAAGGCCGACCATCAAAGTTCAAAAAGCAGATGGTGGCCCAATTCCTGGAAATCTCCACCGCTTCCCCAAAATAGTTGGAATAATCCTCCTGCTCATTAGTCTATGAAATTACCCAGCCCATAAAAACTAACCACCCCATATTTCAGGGCCTCTCACCTGAGATGGCCCACACTCCATCTGTGGAGTGTGTTTCTCTCTAAATAAACCTACTTCTTACCTATCACTTTGTCTCTCACTGAATTCGTTCTGAGACAAGACATCAAGAACCTGAGCTTCATTAAGTCCTGAGACCAGGTGTGTGATCTCAATTAAAAGACCATGGGTTCAAGGACTTCCCTGGTGGCACAGTGGTTAAGAATCTGCCTGCTAATTCAGGGGACACGGGTTCCAGCCCTGGTCCAGGAAGATCCCACATGCCGCGGAGCAACTATAAGCTCGTGCGCCACAACTCCTGAGCCTGCGCTCTAGAGCCCGCGAGCCACAACTACCGAAGCCCGCGTGCCTAGATCCCATGCTCCACAACAAGAGAAGCCACCGCAATGACAAGCCCGCGCACCGCAACGAAGGGTAGCTCCGGCTCGCCGCAACTAGAGAAAGCTTGCGCGCAGCAACGAAGACCCAACACAGCCATAAATTAAATAAATAAATAAATAAATATTTTTTAAAAAAGAAAGGCCATGGGTTCAAGTCCCAATCTGGGTTTGTCCGGGTTCAAGTCCCAATTTGAGTTGCACGGTTTCAGCAGGGTGACCAACTTTTCCCTTTTTGCTTGAGACTTTCCTGATTTTAGCACTGAAAGTCCTGCATCCCAGGAATACCCACCCCACACGCATCCTGGACAAACCAGAACAGTTGGTCACCTCCTTCTGTGGAGAGCGACAAGGTCTCTTCTTGCTTCCATAGTTAGGCAGAGACCTGCATTGACAGCAGGGGAGCCTTGGCCTCAACTGGGCCTTGGCATCCTGAGCCAGATATCTCACCCCCCTCTGTGGGTGGATCAGAGGCTCTGATAAGGATTTAAGGTGAATTAAAAAGGTGCTTTCCTGTCAAGTTTGGGGTCAAGGCCAGGATCTAGATAGACTCTATGATGGATAGTTGTCAACCCAGGATGAGAGTCAAGACTTGGGACCCCACCCATAATTAGGCATGTATTGTGTTAATTCTTGGTCTTTGTAGATCACCTTCAAATACAGAGGCCTTTACCCTTATGGTAATCTTTTTTCACTTTGTAAAGCTAGGAAACTTGTGATTGTAATCTCCCTCTTTTAACCGTGGCTGAGGTAAGTGTGGTGGTTCAGACCCTCCCAGGAGGCGTGTTTGGGGGCAGCTCGATGACCACAAGGTCAGGTTTTAAGGGAAAAAATAAAATACAATTCCAAATATTAAATGTGGAAACAGAAACTTACTAAGGGGACAATGGTAGCCAGGAATGCCAGATTCCTCCCCACCGCTGACGTTCAAAGACCAAATCAGGTAATTTCATTCTCCCTGAGGCCACGAACAGCGCAATTAATGAATAATCTATTATGCTGCTTTGTACCACACCCAGTTTGGGTTCGGTTTCAACCACCTGCAGCTAACCCTTGTCCTGCAATGATTCAGGGCTGGGCTGAGAAGATAGGCCTCTGGAGCCAGGCAGGAAAATCTGTGTGTCTCTGTCTCCATCTCTCTCACACACATCAGAGAGGAGCACGAGGTGGGAAGAGGGGCATCTGGACCACGTCTTGGCTTCTGCTTGCCGTGTCCACTCCTCCTACTGATTTGATCTTGGTCAAGTCACTTCCTCTGCACCAAATGGGGACAGCAGGCCTCAGGAGAGTTGTAAGGGATAGGACAGGCAGCAAGCCATTCCACTGTCAGGCGCTGAGAAATAAACTCAGTGGGGACTTCCCTGGTGGTCCAGTGGTTAAAACTTCTCGCTTCCACAGAAGGGGGCATGGGTCCAATCCCTAGTCTGGAACTCAGATTCCCCATATGCTGCACGGCACGGCCAAAAAATAAAAATAAATAGATAAAAAATAAACCCAGTGGGGTGTTAAACCCAGCGATTACTAAATCTTTTTTCAGGGCAGGGAATTCACAGCACAAAAAGCCTAATCCCATGGCATCAGGCCAGCTAAGCACCTTGGGATGGCAGCAGCAGAATGGGTGCCACCCCCTGCTTCGTACCCTAATGGGCTGGCCCGCTGTGCCTAAGAAGACCTGCTATGGCTTTGATGTGGGCCCAGCTGGACGGGACTGGGCAGGATAGGACAAGTGGCATGGGGTAAACCTGGCCCGGACTGGTGTTCTGGCCCAGCCCGTGGGCGAGGGCCTCACAGTGCTGAAGGCCCGCTATGGTCCTCATTTTCAGGAAAGTGCCTGCTTGTGGGGAAAGTAAAACTCCTGCTCTCTGAATTGCTGAGTCCTTAAACTCATTCATGCACTGATATACACAGGTACGCACATGCACAGACACAAACATCCAAACAGATGCACAGGTGCACACCCACCCACAGGGGTACACGAGCACGTAGGAACACCCGGATCAGTGCAGTGTTCACACACAGACTTGCACACACAGTGCACACACATTCGCACAAACTTCACCCACATATATGCACACACAGTCCTATACCTGGGGCAAAGGGAGAGATGGCCCACCTGGCTTGGCGCCACCCACCCACTTCTGTAAGTTTCCCTCATGGCTACAAGTCTGGAAGAATCTTGGCAGTGGAAGAGGTAAGGTGTTGGAGCCAGGTGGGGTGGGATGGGGGAGAGGAGATCAGCACAGGGGTCGGGGGGCATGATGTTTACGCTGCTCGGAGGCTGGCCGGCCTCATCAGTGGAGGCAATAGCCCCTTGGTCCACTTGGTTTACTGAGCCTCGTTTTCCTTTTCTGTGAAGTAGGGGCGATAATGGTCATGACACTTCCGCTTGGGGGCTGAGGTAGGATCCAGGGTGTAGAGTGTGAAAGAGCTTTCTTTTTTTTTTTTTTTTTTTTTTTTTCTGCTGTACGCGGGCCTCTCACTGTTGTGGCCTCCCCCATTGCGGAGCACAGGCTCCGGACGCACAGGCCCAGCGGCCATGGCTCACGGGCCCAGCCTCTCCGCAGCATGTGGGATCTTCCCAGACCGGGGCACGAACCCGTATCCCCCGCATCGGCAGGCGGACTCTCAACCACTGCGCCACCAGGGAAGCCCGTGAAAGAGCTTTCGTCATCATTATCTGGAGCTGAGGGCTCCAGAGACAGAGCCGCACCACCTCCTAGCTGTGTGACGCCGGGAAGGTTGCTTCACTTTTCTGCCTCAACCCCTGCATCTGTAACAGGGAGCAAGGTAGCACCTAAGTTCATACAGGGGAAGCGTGTGGAACGGAGCCTGGCACGTAGCAAGCACCCGAAACTAAGAGTTGTTATTGCCATGGAGGTGACTGTGAGCTCCAGGAGATCATTGCCCAGGCCTCTTACGGCCCCTGACCTTGAACCTGGAACCCGAGCCGTCCCCCAGGTGTGAAGGGAGAGCGCTGGGAGTGGCCAGAGGGGCCAGGACTGTTGATGCTGGCCAGGTCATGTTGATTTCAGCAGGCATGACCGCCCCCTCTCCCCACAGCCCACCATGGGCCCAGCACCAAGGCTGCTTTATCCCCCTCCCATGTTTTTCACTAACACGTCCCATCCTCTCCATCCCCTCTGCCCTGCTTCAGCCCAGGCGACTGTCATGATTACCTCAGCAATCAGAGGAATCCACCTAAAAGTGAAAACTGGTCCTCCTTCTCCCCTGCTGTAACCCCTGCAGCAGCTTCCATTGCCCTCAGAGTCCAAGTCCTTTCACACGGCTCCTCAGGGGACCTGGGTCCTGCCTGCTTGCCCACCTCTTCCCTGCAGGCTCCTGTGCCCTGGCCACACCAAGCACAGGCAGCCATTGCCTGTCTACCATTGGCTGGGCCTGCCTGGGGCAATGTGTTAGGACGGGTAGGCTATGCCCTGTGACAAGTATCCCCACTATTTCTCTGTGGTTCACTCTACAAGTTAAATTCTCTGTCATGCTATATGAGTCAATTTGGGGCAAGGTGCCCTATTCACCCAGTCCCTTGGGGACCCAGGAAGATGGAAGCTGCACCATCTGGAACGTGTGGCCTCCTCATCCCTCCAGCCAAGGACGAGAGTTCTGGAGGGTCACCGGCAGGGCTTACATGCTTCAGCCTGGAAGTGGCATACATCACTTCCACCCACGATCCATTAGCTAGGACTAATAGTGGCTGCCTAACTGCAAGGAGGCTGGGATGTGAGGGGAGCAATGGAGTGTCTGGTGAGCATCACCATGGGCCACAGACAGACGCCCCCCACCCTCACCCCCAACTGCTGCTCAAGGTGAGGCAGGGGTGGGGGCCCAGGAGCTGAGCCTGCTGACTTGCCCCCTACTTTCCCACCCGCAGCCCAGGCCCCAGGCAACGACTCAGCTGCCACTAATTGCCAAGACCCCAGGGAGATCATTATCCTTGCTCTTCTTTCCTTAGATGATCCTTAGGACCTGTTTCTCTCAGGGCTCAGTGCAGAGAAAAGCTGTGCTTCTCCTTAGCAAGTGGAGGCATTTATCTTACAGACACTGAGTAAATCCCTTTCTGATTCTGTTTCCCTTGTCGAATTGACCACTAGGAAGCTCCGACGCAAAACCTCCCCTGTGTGCTGGTCCTGGCAGCACACAATCGTAGCTTGACTCCCCCTACATTTCAGGTGATCTCTTTTTGTTCCTGCATTTTCCCTCTGTCCCCATATCCTCACCATGGCTTTTAAAAATTTCTTTCTATCTGTGTTTTCTCTATTTCTGTAAGTCTTCTTACATCCTTTCTGGGATTGGATGGGCATTGTTAGGCAGTCCCTGCGTTCTGTGCTACTTCCTGTAGCTCTGGCAAATGCAGCCAGGGTTTTGGGCAAAGCTCCCTAAAGGAAGGTTGAAATGTCTGAGCTTCATGGGACAGACCTGCCACCACGAGGCTGATGGGTACCTGGTGCTGTGTAAAGGGAGGGCACCTGGGAGCTGGGGGAGTTTGGACTCATAGTGATGGGTACAGACAACAGTGGGCTGGGAAGAGCAAGCCAAGCAGAGGGGAAGGCAAGGGTGAAGGCCCAGAGGACTGGAAATGCAGGAGCAGGTACCAGGGAAGCTGTGTGGTGTTCTTTGTCTGGAAGGAGTCGTTTAGAAGATGAGCAAGAAAAAGCGAAATCTTGGGATATAGGGTGGGACCCAAGCTGAGTTTGGCCTTGATCCTGTAGGGCAGCAGTGAATGGGGAGCATCGAAGGGTGATCTAAGGTGGGGGCCGGGGAAGGAGGAATACAGCCAGGCTTGGTGTCCAGAACAATCCCTCTGGCTGCATGAGGAGTGTAGATGGGAGGGCCCAGTGGGTCAACGAGACTAAGGGGAGGGGGTTTGAACTGAGCAGCAGCAGGGCCAAGAGGAGGCCACATGGTATATATTTGGCCACTAATGAGCCCTAGACCCTCTTACAAGCCATTCATGATCTAGCCCTGCTCACCCCTCCACCTCTTGTTCTCCTCATTCACATCTTCCAGTTTACACGCGTATCTGTGTGTGTGTGAATATATATTTTTCTTTTTAGCATCTCCTTACTAATCTCACCAAACCACATGTAGTTTCCCAAACATTCCACGTTCGCTTCTATCTCAGGGCCCTTGCTCAGGCTGTTCCATCTGCCTGGGACACTTTCTCCCCGAGCTCACCCTTGTCCAGCCTACATGGCCAACTCCTTCTCATCCTTCAAATCACAGTTCACATGTCACTTCCTCTGGGAAGTCCTCCCTGACTGCCATGTACAAACGTTCATTATTACCTATAGTACACTGCGTCCCAGTGGCCCAGACTCCGCTAATGTCCTCACTCCTAGGACTCTTCACTCCTGTAAGGCTGGGCTCAGGCTTGCTCTCTCCAAACCCTCAGTGCCTGGCACAGGTGGTACTCAGTAAATATTGAGTGAACAAATACAAGCCCGGATGAGGAGAGAGGGAAGGTCAAGATGGCTGGATGATAATAGTGGTAGTAATTATTACTGTTGAGCAAGGGATCTTAGTGTATCATCTCATTTCATCCTCATGACATGTCTATGAGACAGATACTTTCTTTATCCTCATTTTACAGATGAGGAAACTGAGACTTCAGAAGTTAAGTCATTTGCCCACCCAGCTGGCAAGCACAGAGCTGGAATTGGAGCCTGGGCAGGCTGGCTCCAGAGGACACAATATTTCCCACTTAGCTGGGTGGGGAGGCTGGCCTGTCTGGTGAGGTGCTGGATAGGGGAGGGAACGGGGTGAGTTCTCTCTACGGTTTTTCTGCCTTTTTGTTTTCGCACACGAAGGGATGAAAAGCAAACAGGTCACATATATACACTACCAAACATAGGGTAGGGCCTCCCTGGTGGCGCAAGTGGTTGAGAGTCCGCCTGCCGATGCAGGGGATACGGGTTCGTGCCCCGGTCTGGGAGGATCCCATATGCCGCGGAGCGGCTGGGCCCGTGAGCCATGGCCGCTGGGCCTGCGCGTCCGGAGCCTGCGCGTCCGGAGCCTGTGCTCCGCAACGGGGGAGGCCACAGCAGTGAGAGGCCTGCGTACCGCAAAAAAAAAACAAAAAAAAAAACATAGGGTAGGTGCCTGGTGGGAAGCAGCCGCATGGCACAGGGAGATCAGCTCGGTGCTTTGTGACTGACTGGAGGGGTGGGGTGGGGAGGGTGGGAGGGAGACGCGGGAGGGAGGGGATGTGGGAGCAGATGTGTGTGTATAGATGATTCACTTTGTTATAGAGCAGAAACTAATACACCATTGTGAAGCAGTTATACTCCAATAAAGTTGTAAAAAAAAAAAATAGCAAACAGGTCAGCAGTAGTTGTACGCCATCTCACCAGGTCCCTGGAAGTAGCCACAATTATAGCCTGTTCACCTGGGTGCCCTTCATAGCACGTCACTGTCCTCATAGAACTGACCGCTGTCCTGGTCCTGCCCTCTTACGTCCTCTCCAGGTGAGACTCCGTGTGTCCTGCTGTCAGGTTGCGAGCCTCACAGCCCTTCTGTCCCATTTGTCTCCTGCAGATGTCATGGCACCCCCAGTACCGGAGCTCCAAGTTCCGCCATGTCTTTGGCAAACCAGCCAGCAAGGAGAACTGCTACGACTCCGTGCCCATCACCCGCAGCGTCCACGACAATCATTTCTGTGCTGTGAACCCCCACTTCATTGCAGTCGTGACTGAGTGTGCTGGTGGGGGGGCCTTCCTCGTCATCCCCTTGCACCAGGTAAGGATGCCTGCTAAGCTCAGGCCCAAATAGCTCTCTGGAGGCAGCACAGGACAGAGGGAGAGTAGAAAGAGCCTCAGTTTTGGTTCCATATGTGGGTTCAAGTCCTAGCCCTGCCTGTTACCAGCCATGTGACCATGAATAAGTCATTTCACCCCTTTGAGTCTTGGTTTTCTCATTGAAAAAGTATACCTCTCCTGGGATTTTAGCAGTTGTTTAGGACTCCTAGGACCTCCCCTCCACCCCACTGCAAAGTAATTCATTCATGAATAACATTTAATTCTTAATGCATTGCCGGGCTCACAAGACATTGGGGAAATCTCCAAAGCCTCCTCCTCTCTCCAAGAAAGGAAAAAAACCTTGAGCCGAAATTTAAGTAGGAGAGGTAAGCAGCAAGTGAACAGGAAGAACAGGCTTGTCCTGCAGCAAAGGTTGATGGTATAAGTTGGGCCATATGCAATTGCTGATTATTTAACAGTTTTTGACCCCCAAAATGGTGGTTTCATATAGACTAACTTAATAGCAGATCTTTTCAGAATCCTGAGTTTCTGCCTTGAGGTAGAATCTCTGAAGGGGCTAGAGGGATCCGGGCTTGGTAGTGCCTCTGGTTTGCAGCAGAAGCAGATAGAAGCTTTCTCCAGAGGAAAGCATTTCCAATATGAACAGGATTCCCACAGATTAAGATCAGGGAAATTCATAAACTGAGAACACCAAGCATGTAAGCCCCCATGAGCAAGCATCCGCTGAAAAAAACAAACAACAGACTTAGAACCCCTTTTAGAAGTTAAAATCACAAATATAAATTGGAATCTCATAAATCAGGTTTTCTGATCCCAATGCAATTGAGTTAGAAGTCAGTAACAAAAGATAAATTTTAAATGCCCATTCATTTAGAAATTTAAAAATACTTGGGGGCTTCCCTGGTGGTGCAGTGGTTGAGAGTCCACCTGCCAATGCAGGGGACGCGGGTTTATGCCCCGGTCCAGGAAGATCCCACATGCTGCAGAGCGGCTGGGCCTGTGAGCCATGGCCGCTGAGCCTGCGCGTCCGGAGCCTGTGCTTCGCAATGGGAGAGGCCACAACAGTGAGAGGCCTGCGTACCGCAAAAAAAAAAAACAAAAAAAAAACTTGGAAATGAATGAGAATGAAATACTTCACAAAACGTATGGGATGCAGGGAAAGTGGTGCTTCAAGGGAAATTTATAGCACTAATGCTTATATTAGGCATAAAATTAACAACTAAACATTCAACCTGAGAAGTTAGAAAAAGAACAACAGAGTAAACCCAAAGAAAGTTTGAGGAAGGGGGTAATAAAGATCAAAAATCAGTGAAAGAGAATCAAAGATCGATAAAGAGGATCAAAAGAGCCAAAAGTTGGTTCCTAGAAAAGACTGATAGACAAACCTCTGAAGAGATGGTCAAGAATAAAAGAGAGAAGGTTCAAATAACACTAAGAACAAACAAAGAAAATGCAATATCAGTAGAGCCTCAAAATATAAAACACTAATCTGAGCAGTTTTATGACAATATATTGGAAAACGTTGGCAATATGGACAAATTCCTACAAAAAAATATAACTTGTCAGGACTGATTCAGGTAGAAATAGAAAGCCTGAATGGTCCTTTAACTATTTTAAAAATTGCATAATAAAACTCTCTTAAAGAAAACAGAAAAAGGAAAAGGCAGCCATAGAGTGAGAAAAGATATTGGCACAGTAATCATGACAAAGAGCTCATTTCCTGAGTGTATAAAATGGACTAGGGGAAAAAAAAAATGAACAAGTATCTCATAGCAGAGAAAATCCAAACGGTTACTAAACATTTGAAAAAGTGCTCAACCTCGTTAATAAACCGCAATGAGATACCACTGCAACCCACCAGATGGGCAAAAATATAAAATCTAATAATAGTGAGTGATGATGAGGACACGGAGCCCTCTGAACTCTCAGGCACTTCTGGTGGCAGGTAAACTGGCACACGTGTGTTGGAACAAAGTGTGACAGTTTCTATTAAAGAGGAAAATGCACAGACTTGGAGATTCCACTCGTAGGTATTTACCATGGAGAACTGTGTGCTTATGTCACCAGAACACAAACACAAGAATATGCATGGGAGCATTGTTTGTGTTATCAAGAAACTGCAAAAACCCAAATGTCCAAGAATTGAATAAACAAATTACGGTATATCTATAGTGTGGAATATACACAATTATGAAAAGGATCAAAATATAAACACATACCACCACATGGATGAATCATAAAGACAGTGTCAAGGGAAGAAACCAAATAAATTACAATGTCACTACCTAAGGTTAAAAACAGACTAAATTAAACTATACTTTAAGGGATGCATAAGTAGGGACAAAAATCTTAAAGAAAAGCAAGCAAGGGAGGATAGCCAGGATAATAGTTACCCCCTGGGGGAGGGAGGGAGTTATGATTGGAAGGTATTCCGTAGCAGGGAGTCTCCTTTGTGCTAGCAATAGTTCATGGCAGTTATATGTTTAAATTTATTTTCCAACAATTCATTAAGCTGAACATTTACATTTTATGCACTTTTTTACATTATATTTTACACGAACACACACATAAGGGTGACCCTAGGTCCATGTGGTTTTACAGGCAATTTCTATGTAACTTTCAAGGAACTGATTATTCCAATCTTTTACAAACATTTCCAGAAAATGGGAAAAGAGGGACTGCTCCCCTTTTGTTCTGAGACCAGCGTAACCTTGATTCCAAGACCAGACAGGAACAGATCAAGAAAGAAAAATATCACTCAAGAAGATGAATGCAAAATTGTTAGCCAATATCACTCAAGAAGATGAATGCAAAATTGTTAGCTAATCAAATCTAGCATTGAATTAAAAAAAGATACATTCTGAGCAAGTTGGATTTATTCCAGAAACTAAGGGTGGTTTAATATTAGTTAACCTATAAATGTAGATCATTATGTTGCAGATGAAGGGAGAAAAAACATATAGTCTTCTCCATAAATGCAGAAAAAGCATTTGATAGAGTGAAATACCCATTCATGATAAAAATTCTTTGCAAACTAGGAAAAGGGTATTTCACTAACATATAGGAAACAGAATTGTTTAAACTTTTTGTTTTGAAAGAATCTCAACCCTACAGAAAAGTTTCAAAAATACTTGAATAAATGATTATCCTTGACTTAGATTCACCAATAGTTAACATTCTGCCAAATTTACTTTTTATCTTTTTTTATATCTTTCTCTCCATATGTGTGTATATAGAATCTAACTCAGGATCATGCATTATGCTGAGTTGTCATATCTCTTAGTCTACTTTATTTCATTATATTGACATTTTAAAGCAGTGAAGGCCCACTGTTTTGTAGGACATTTCTTTTTTTGATTGTTTTGTTTTTTGTCTTTTGTTTTTCGATTTTTAAATTTTTTTATTTATTTATTTTTATACAGCAGGTTCTTATTATCTGTTTTATACATATTGGTATATATATATGTCAATCCCAATCTCCCAGTTCATCCCCCGCCCCACCACCACAGCCACACCCCACCCCACCCTCTGCTTCCCCCCCTTGGTGTCCATACTGTAGGACATTTCTAAAATTGGATTTGTCCCATTGTTTCCTTGTGATTAGATTCATGTTATACATTTTTGGCAAGAGTATTAAACAAGTGATGTATCCTCAGTTCATTACATCATGTAACACATGATATCAGTTTGTCCCATTATTGGTGATATTGGTGATATTTGATACCTTTATTAATATGGTGCAAACATCATCATAAAGAAAGAATGTGAGAAACATCCCTTTAGGGAATTCCCTGGTGGTCCAGTGGTTAGGACTCTGTGCTTCATTGCCATGGCCCGGGTCCAATCCCTGATCAGGGAGCTAAGATCCTGGGGCGTGGCCAAAAAAAACAAAAAACAAAACTTGGCAAGAAGGCGCTGGCCTGCACAGTAAGATTAGAAAAATAACTTAAAGGTATAAGGATTGAAAAGGAAGAGGTAAAACCGCATTGTTTACTGATGTGATTGTCTACATAGAAAACCAAAAGAAAGTAGAGTCAAATAATTAGAAAAATGAGTGTTTGGCACTCCCAGACTCATTCTATGAGGCCACCATCATGCTGATACCAAAACCAGACAAAGATACTATAAAAAAAGAAAATTACAGACCAATATCACTGATGAATGTAGATGCAAAAATCCTCAACAAAATACTAGCAAACAGAATCAGACAACACATTAAAAGGATCATACACCATGATCAAGTGGGATTTATTCCAGGAATGCAAGGATTCTTCAATATATGCAAATCAGTCAGTGTGATACACCATATTAACAAATTGAAGAATAAAAACCATATGATCATCTCAATAGATGCAGAAAAAGCTTCTGACAAAATTCAACACCCATTTATGTTAAAAACTCTCCAGAAAGTGGGCATAGAAGCAAACTACCTCAACATAATAAAGGCCATATATGACAAACCCACAGCAAACATCATTCTCAATGGTGAAAAACTGAAAGCATTTCCTCTAAGATGAGGAACAAGACAAGGATGTCCACTCTCGCCACTATTATTCAACATAGTTTTGGAAGTCCTAGCCACGGCCATCAGAGAAGAAAAAGAAATGAAATGAATACAAATTGGAAAAGAAGAAGTAAAACTGTCACTGTCTGCAGATGACATGATACTATACATAGAGAATCCTAAAGATGCCACCAGAAAACTATTAGAGCTAATCAATGAATTTGGTAAAGTTGCAGGATACAAAGTTAATGCACAGAAATCTCTTGCATTCCTATACACTAACAACGAAAAATCAGAAAGAGAAATAAAGGAAACAATCCCATTCACCACTGCAACAAAAAGAATAAAATACCTAGGAATAAACCTACCTAAGGAGGTAAAAGACCTGTATGCAGAAAACTATAAGACACTGATGAAAGAAATTAAAGATGATACCAACAGATGGAGAGATATATCACGTTCTTGGATTGGAAGAATGAATATTGTGAAAATGACTATACTACCCAAAGCTATCTACAGATTCAATGCAATCTCTATCAAATTACCAGTGGCATTTTTTTTTACAGAACTAGAACAAAAAATCTTAAAATTTGTATGGAAACACAAAAGACCCCAAAGAGCCAAAGCAGTCTTGAGGGAAAAAAATGGAGCTGGAGGAATCAGACTCCCTGACTTCAGACTATACTACAAAGCTACAGTAATCAAGACAATATGGTACTGGCACAAAAACAGAAATATAGATCAATGGAACAGGATAGAAAGCCCAGAGATAAACCCACGCACCTATTGTCAACTAATCTATGACAAAGGAGGCAAGGATATACAATGGAGAAAAGACAGTCTCTTCAATACGTGGTGCTGGGAAAACTGACAGCTACATGTAAAAGAATGAAATTAGGACACTCCCTAACATCATACACAAAAATAAACTCAAAAATGGATTAGGGACCTAAATGTAAGAACAGACACTATAAAACTCTTAGAGGAAAACATAGGAAGAACACTCTTTGACATAAATCACAGCAAGATCTTTTTTGATCCACCTTCTAGAGTAATGGAAATAAAAACAAAAATAAACAAATGGCACCTAATGAAACTTAAAACCTTTTGCAAGGCAAAGGAAACTGCAAACAAGACAAAAAGACAACCCTCAGAATGGGAGAAAATATTTGCAAATGAATCAACGGACAAAGGATTAATCTCCAAAATATATAAACAGCTCATGCAGCTCAATATTAAAAAAACAAACAACCCAATCCAAAAATGGGCAGAAGATCTAAATAGACATTTCTCCACAGAAGATATACAGACTGCCAACAAACACATGAAAGAATGCTCAACATCTTTAATCATTAGAGAAATGCAAATCAAAACTACAATGAGATATCATCTCACACCAGTCAGAATGGCCATCATCAAAAAATCTAGAAACAATAAATGCTGGAGAGGGTGTGGAAAAAAGGGAACACTCTTGCACTGCTGGTGGGAATGTGAATTGGTACAGCCACTATGGAGAACAGTATGGAGGTTCCTTAAAAAACTACAAATAGAACTACCATATGACCCAGCAATCCCACTACTGGGCATATACCCTGAGAAAACCATAATTCAAAAAGAGTCATGTACCAAAATGTTCATTGCAGCTCTAGTTACAATAGCCAGGACATGGAAGCAACGTAAGTGTCCATCAACCAACAACGGATAAAGAAGATGTGGCACATATATACAATGGAATATTACTCAGCCATAAAAAGAAACGAAATTGAGCTATTTGTAATGAGGTGGATAGACCTAGAGTCTGTCATACAGAGTGAAGTAAGTCAGAAAGAGAAAGACAAATACCGTATGCTAACACATATATATGGAATTTAAGAAGAAAAAAATGTCATGAAGAACCTAGGGGTAAGACAGGAATAAAGACACAGACCTACTAGAGAATGGACTTGAGGATATGGGGAGGGGGAAGGGTAAGCTGTGACAAAGCAAAAGAGAGGCATGGACATATATACACTACCAAACGTGAGGTAGATAGCTGGTGGGAAGCAGCCGCATAGCACAGGGAGATCAGCTCGGTGCTTTGTGACCGCCTGGAGGGGTGGGATAGGGAGGGTGGGTGGGAGACGCAAGAGGGAGGGGTTATGGGAACATATGTATGAAGGGGAAAAAAAAGGAAAAAAGAAAAAAAATATTAATTAGAAAACGTACTTCAATATACAGGAATGGTCTATTGTGGAACTGAAGTTTCATTTGTGTGTACAGGTTTCTGTGTGAACATAACTAAGTTCATTTTTCTGGGATAAATGCCTAGGAGTGCAATCCCTGCATCATAAAGTAGTTACATGTTCAGTTTTATAAGAAACTGCCAAGATATTTTCACAAATAATTTTATAGCATAAGCAAAATATTACATGGAACATACTTCTCCTAAAAAGTTCTTTGCTGTTTATCTGCAATTCAAATTTAGGTATCCTCTATTTTTATTTGCTAAATCTGGCATCTCTATTCCCAGGTGATGCCAATGCTGCTGGTTTACAAACTACATTTTCAGCAGCTAGGCTCTATTCTAGTTCTTTTTTATCATTAGGAAAAACTTTCAAACCCAAAGGTAGGTTAAAAACAATATAATGAACTCTTCATACTTGGATTCTAGAATCTTGAAGACTTTGCCACTCTTGCTTCATCTATCCCCTTTTTTCCCCTGAAGTTTTGTTTGTTTGTGTGTTTTTTAAGATTTTTTTTTGATGTGGACCATTTTTAAAGTCCTTATTGAATTTTTACAATAGTGCTTCTGTTTTATGTTCTGGTTTTTTTGACCACGAGGCATGTGGGATCTCAGCTCCCCGACCAGGGATCAGACCTGCACCCCCTGCATTGAAAGGCGAAGTCTTAACCACTGGACCGTCAGGGAAGTCCCCTCTGAAGTTTTTTTTTTAAGCAAATCCTGAACAGTTTGTCATTTTACCCCCACAAAATTCAGTTTGCAATTCTAAACAATAGTAACATTTTCTGACATATCCACAATGCTAGGATCACGGCATCAACAATATCTCCTGTGCCAACCGATTGCCTGTTATGTAAAAATGCCTTTGATTGCCTCATAAATGCCTCTTTGCACCTGGTTTGTTTGAATCAGGATCAAGAAAGGTCCATGCATTGCATTTGGTTGGCATTTTCTTAAGTAACCACATCCAGTGTGACGGAACAGTGGGGAGAGGCTGAGAGAGGGAAAGGACACACATGCTGGTCCCATTGTGCAGTGCTTATCTGGGCAGATAGGCCTGCGGGCCCTTTTTCATGTAGTCAGCGGGGACAGGGCTTATGCTGTGCCTTTATTAGCTCATTTTCTAGGAAGTATTGCCCCATCCAGATGAGAATGCCGAGGCTCAGGGAGCTGACTGCCTGAAGGACCCTGAGCAGGAAGGGTGAGGACCCAGACCTGGGCATGGTCTTGGGCCCCACTCTCATTCAGCTGACCTGCACTCCTGAGGTTTACCTATGGTTTACATTGGCTCCTTGTCAGTTACCAGGGATTAAGTCCCATCCAGGCACAGAGAGTGTTAGTAAAGGAAGGAAGGAAGAGACAAGCCAGCTAATTCTTTATTGGAACGTAGGATTGGAAGGTGCCTGGCCTCACCACCATGTCCCAGAAGTTATTCTCAGAAGGGCCAGGGTGTCCCAGGTGGTGTCAGGTATCCCCAGGGGAGTGACTCCACAGTCCCTTCCTCTTGCACGCTGAGACCCAGGGTGAGCCCGTTGCAGGGTGGCTCTTGCAGCCTAGGCAACCAAGGGCTGTGCTCTGGGAACAAAGGCACAGTGGGAAGGTCTGGGGACAGGCCTGCCCTGAGCCTGGGGACATGCCAGGTTGGGCTCTGGACCCTGGTGCCTGGCCTACAGCAGACCCACCCCATCAGAGTGGGAGGTGGACTTTGCTGTGAGGTGTGGAGGTCGGGAGGAATGCCAGCAAGAGCAGGCAGAGCCCTGGGGGTGGACCCTGCAGCATCACTGGGAGTGGACCAAGCCAGAGTCGGGCATGGGCCTGAGGGGCCAAACGGACACGTGGCGAACAGGTGCCTGGGAGCAGGGGGGAGGGGAGCACTTCACTGCTGTGCTCTTAGAGGCCCGCTGGACTCTTCTTAAGCTTATGTCAGACCATGTCACTCCCTTGCCTAAACACCTCCCAGGACCCCCCATTGCCTGCACACAAAGTCCTGACTTTCTCATCAAAATCCTTCATCCCCATTCCAGCTGACGTTTTGAACCTTAGAGCCTTCCACAACATACACCTGTCCCCTCCACACTCAGGTTCCCCTTCTAGAAATGCAGGGTGTAGGCTAGTCTATTTTACTTTTTTATTTAGGGGGAAAATCTCTTCCAGTTCTAGGGGTCTATTAAGCCTGGAAAAGAACATGTTCAAGGAATGGGTCCTCTGCCTTCAAATATCAAGGAGCTGGCCTGGGGCCGGGGGAGTGGGATGGGAGTGGGGATATCTATGGGGTCCCAAAAGACAGAGCTAGAACCATAAATGGAGAGTGAGGGGAGCAGGGAGGGCCACAGGGAGGCTACACCAGGCTCCGAGTAAGAAGCGCTTTCTCACAGTTCAGCAAGGTCTAAAAGTGGAATAAACCAGCTAGGGAGGAAGTGAGCTCCCCATCTCTGAAGGTAACCAAGCAGGGTTACCAGATAGCCTCTGCAGTTCACCACTTCCAGCCCTGGGTGTGGGGTTCTATGGTGAACATTCCCCATGCTCATCTGTGTATGTGAGGAGAGGGCTGATGAATGACGCTCTGCCCTAAACCTTCCTAGGAACATGATTTGCATTTTAGCAGCACGTGTGTTTGCAGGATTAGGGAACACTCCTGTCATCTTCCCCCTGCTCAACTCTCTCTTCTGGGGAGCCCTCTGGCTAAGTGTCACCCCCTGTGTGTCCTTTTCCTCTCTCAGCCTCTCCCTCCTGTTCCGTCACGCTGGATGTGGTTACTTAAGAAAATGCCAACCAAATGCAATGCGTGGACCTTTCTTGATCCCGATTCAAACAAACCAGGTGCAAAAATCATGATAGTTAGGACATGACTCATCTGTCCACTTGTCCATCTCTCCATGGGCATCTCTCTCTGTGCAGGGTGACTGTTTCCATGCCCACAGCCTCTCCCCTCTTCTCTGACCTCCTCTACTGTCCTACCCATCAATTTACCTTCCCTGCTCTCTGCTTTAGGATCCTCTCTGCTTAAAACCTACCTAAGGCCCAGCCTTTCTGACTTGAAATGCCTCCCCCTCACCATAGCCTGGTCAAAGTCTCCCTTTCTTTAAGGCCCAATTGAAAGGCCTCCTCCTCCAGGAAGCCTTCTTTGATTAATCCCCCCAGGGCCGGCCTTCTGCCTCTTCTTCTCTCTGTGAGCCCTGAGTACACTACATCCTGTCACCTCCACAGATTGGAGGCTCCTGCAGGGCATGGACCATGAGTAATTCATCTTTTGCCACCACTTGCACGCAGCATAGGACCTGGCACATAGTAGGCCCTCAGTGAAAGGCCTGCATGATGCTGATGATAACTATGGCATGAGGATAGCAAGAGGCAGACCGAGAGTGAGAGGAAGCTTTCCCAGTTCTCATGGTTCTGCCGTGGATGGAATGGCTCTGATTGTCAACCCTTCCGATCCCCAGCTTCTGCATTATCAATGGGGATTTTTGCACTACTTCCTGGGGTGGTTGGAGGTAAATCAAATAATATTAGCAGAGCCCCTAGCAAAGGGCCTGGCACATAAATGACTCCCTAAATTATGATTCCTGAAGAAAATACTTGCAAACCTGTTCCTTATAAATGTGATAATGTGCTTGAGTCTGTCAGTGGGAATACCATCAAGACATCAATTTAGTCACTGAGGGCCCCCCCGGAGCCATTGCCCATCAGTTGTGTAGGAAGTGATAGGAGCCCCCCGTGGAAGCTTGGCCTCACACTAAGTACACCCCTGGGCCCCTCTGAAACATACTGAGCAACAATAAAACTGGGTAATTGTGATTAATTATTATCTCAATTAATAAATGTGTGAGTTCTGATGAACTTAAACTGGCGAATTTCCTGAGAGCTTACCATGTACCAGGCAGAGTGTTTTTCTTTTTTTTTCTTTTTTTCATTTGGCCGTGCTGCGCGGCTTGTGGATCTTAGTTCCCCGACCAGGGATCGAACCCAGGCCCCAGCAGTGAAAGCGCTGAGTCCTAACCACTGGACCGCCAGGGATTCCCGAGGCAGAGTCTTAAGCACTTTATGTGTATGAACTCATTTAATCCTCATACCCACCCTATGAGATTCTACTACTGTTGCCATTTTGTAGATGAAGAAACTGAGGCACAGAGAGCTGAGGTCACTTGCCCCAGGTCACACAGCAGTAAGTGCTGTTGCAGGGATTCAAATCCAGGAAGCCAGATCAGCCTGCCTGCCTAACCTCTTCTACACTGTGCAGACTACTTCTACCTCCCATGTCCACCTGGGCTGTGGGGAGGGTCTCCCGAAGCCATGACTCTGATGCTGTTCTGGGGACAGCCGGCTCCCTGTGAGCCCTAGAGGTCACAACAATAGCCCTACAGCCTCTCCCATCCTGGCAACTGAGGTCCCCCACCCACCTGGCTCTGCCTTATGGGTCCTACAGTCCCATCCACTCCGTCTGCCCCAGGGCGGCCCCTCAGACACTCGGAGGTGGCGTCTCTCCAGGCTGAGCAGCTGCCTGGGGTCTACAAGGAGGGCAGGTGTATCTCCTCTGATTTAGAGCCTGCACCCCCGTAAATCAGAGGCCTGTCCCTGGCTGCCTGCTGGCCTAATGGGCTGAAAGGCAGCAGTGGCCTCCTAATTATAAATGTCCCTGCCCTGACAGGGCTTTTAGCAGCCCGGTCAATAGCCCATCAGACTGGCTAATGTCTGTTAATGTCAGTCCTCCGCACAAACCCTTTTAGGCACAGAGCCTGCCAGCCTCTGGGGAGCACCAGCCATCCCTTGCTTGCTGAGAAGGAAGAGAAGCTGTGTGGGGCTGGGGCCTCTGCTCTTAGAGGCCTGGGAGGAGCA
The DNA here is from genome assembly GCF_025265405.1 of Mesoplodon densirostris. Taxonomy (NCBI): domain Eukaryota; kingdom Metazoa; phylum Chordata; class Mammalia; order Artiodactyla; family Ziphiidae; genus Mesoplodon; species Mesoplodon densirostris. The sequence continues at coordinate 24,976,215 of NC_082666.1, read as the reverse complement.
CCCATCAGAGCCAGGCGTGGCTCTTAGGCACCTCCAGGTCTGAGGCAGACAATGTACAGAGGCTCTCTTCCCTGCCCAGGGGCTCATTTTCTCTATCCATGGAGGAGCCAGACCCATCTGAAAGAGATGGAACTTTTGCTCACCTCCTCACACATCATTATCAAAGTCCAAGTCCAAAGTCTTTCCTTTATTTTCTCTCTCTCTCTCTCTCTCTGAATGTGTATGTGAAACTTTTTTTTTTTCTGAACCCTTTGAGGGTAAGTTACATACATCTTTGCTTTTTATCCCTAAATACTTGTGTGTTTCCTAAAAATAGGAATATTCTCTTACGTAACCGCAGTACATTGTCAAATTCACTCAGTTTAATGTTGCAACAATACTTCAATCTACCATTCACATTCCAGTTTGTCAAATAATGTGCTTTATAGCGTTCCCCCTCCAGGAAGGGATCCAGTCTAGGGTGAGGTTTCTGAGACCCTTTCCCGAGGGGCAAGATCGGAATTGGGCAGAGTACTTCTGAAGGGGAGCCCGGGACCACAGCCTGTTTGCAGAGCTACGAAGATGCATGCATAAAACCGCCGTGAACCAGGGTCTCGGTTTTCTGTCCCCTAGTTTGCCAGGGGTGAACAGGGGTGTCCTGTGTCTGTTCTCACAGCAGCTCCCTGCTTTGCTGCCCTAGTAAGCAAGGCCAGGGACCATCACTCATCTTTGCTTCGTCTCCCTTGGGCATGGTCTCAAGACGTCCCACAAGAGTGCAGTGGTCTCTGCAGAGTTGGGGAGGTGAGGGAAGGAGAGACCGTGGGTATTCCCTGAGCTCACTCTGTTCTTCAAAATTAATTTTTAAATATCATGAGACAGTTAGTTCTGTGAAGTCAAGTACTACGTCTTATGTTCACCCAGCACCTCGCATAGGGCCCGTCCCCCAGGTTTCTCGTAAAGATGTGGTGAATGGGTGGGTGTTGGCCAGTTTTCTTCTCCACTTTCTCCCTCACTTAGATATAAAAGTGGAGCCTTCCGGTGGGTGGGCTCTAGAACCTGAGGCTGGCTAGTGGATGTGGCGGTGCCTGCGTTGGCAGGCAGAGGGCCTGGTCCTGGTCCTTGTACTGCCAGGGCCATGCAGTGTGGCGTGTAAAATGAATGTGTTGGTCCCTGCCAGCTGCTGGTTTCTGTGGATGAACTGGTGTAGTTGTCCCATGGCCCAGGGAATCTCAGCTTCGGGTCTGTGTAGCCGGGGCTGTGAAAACTGTGTGTCCTCCTAGCACCTAGACAGGAATTCTCAGCAGGAAAGAGGGGAAGGGAAGAAAATGCTCTTTCTTTTTAATTGAAGTATAACTCACATACCATAAAATTCACCACTTAAGTGTACAATTCATTGAGTTTTAGATGTTCACGTGGTTGTGTAACCATCACCACTAATTTACAAATGATTTTATCACCCCCAGAAACCCCACCCCCATTAGCAGTCACTCCCCATTTGCCCCCTCCCCCCAGCCCTAGGCAACCACTAATCTGCTTTCAGTCTTTATGGATTTACCTATTCTGGATCCCACCACCCACCCCCGTCTTCCCACTGCATGGCATGTGGGATCTTAGTTGCCTAGCCAGGGATTGAACCCAGGCCCTCGGCAGTGAAAGCGCTGAGTCCTAACCACTGGACCGCCAGGGAATTCCCCCTATTCTGGATTTTTTTTTTTTTCATCATTATTCAGGGTTCTGAATTCCAGGTACCAGCGGATGTGTTCATTTGCTCAAGCAGTGAAACTACATCTGGTACATCATCTAGTGGAACCATGCAGTATGTGGCTTTTTATGTCTGGCTTCTTCCACTTAGCTTGATGCTTTCAAGGTTCACCCACGTCAAAGCATGTGTCAGTACTTCATTCCCTTTTTTGGCTGAGTAACATTTCATCGTGTGAATATACTACATTTCAATATCCATTTATCCATTGATGGACATCTGGATTGTCTCCACCTTTTGGCTATTATGAATAATGCTGCTGTGAACATTGGTGTACAAGTCTTTTTGTAGACCTATGTTTTTATTTCTCTTGGGGCTATACCTAGGAGTAGAATTACGGGGTCATATACTAACTCTGTGTAACCTTTTGAGGAGCTGCCAGACTCTTTTCCACAGTGGCTGCACCATTTTTGCATTCCCGCCAGCAGTATATGAAGGGAAACATCCTTTTACTGAACACCTACCATGTGCTAGGCACTGTGCTAGGCCCTTCCCACACCTCGTCTCCTATGATCCTCACACGAACGGTCTGAAATACCTATCATCGCCTCTGTTTTACTGAGGAGGACACTGAGGCTCAGAGAAGTGCTGTGACTCCCCCAGGATCACACAGGGGTTAGTGGTAAGTCCTAGATTCACTCCCAGTTCTGCCCCATACATTTTCTTGTCTACTTGGTGATTGCTGGCTGCCCGAGGGACCCTCCAGGTGCTAAAGTGGAATTAGCCCCCTCCCTCCCCAACCTTCCTGGGTACTGTTTTACAGACGGGAAAGTTGGACCCCCACTACCCAAAGGTCTCCGGGCACAGAGGGAACGTCTTAGACGTCAAATGGAACCCTTTCAATGATTTTGAGATCGCCTCCTGTTCTGAAGATACCACGGTGAGTGTCAGTGCATGAGGCGTTTCCCTTTCCCGAGAGGAGTGGGACTGGGGCAGAGGGAGACGGCATGGTGTCTGGACTCAGCTCTGACCTTCCTGACTCCTTCATCCTTCACGAGGTGAGGTCACTGTGTGTGGAGGGGGTAAGTTCGATTGAGGAGGAGAAGCTCTGGGCTCCGTGGGACTTGGGGTACCACCCCTCCTCTCTATGGGCCTCAGTTCCCCCATCTATAAAATGAGCATAATAGCTCCCAACCATCTAATGAAAATCCAGTGAGATTCATTTCCCAGTGGGAAAGCCCATCTTTTGGGGGACCTATCAAATGCTGTGAAGGGCATTTTTACTGTGGCCCGAAAATATTGTGCCACATAATCTCATTGACAATGGGGAGGGAAGATTTAAAAGGATAAGAGTGGGAGCCTTAAATGAATGTGAACACCAAAACCATCCCAAAAGCTTCAGTCCCACCAACTTTTTGAGCCCCTGTTCTGTACCAGGATCATAGTCCCTGGCTCCACAATGTTTGGTGTTATTTATAACGTATTCTCTGCCTCCTTCTAAAACTCAGCGGGTATGGCTTAAAACAAAAGACACAGATACGATCAGATGATTGAAATAAGGATGAAAGTCATAGCTACCCTTTATTGTGAGCCCATTGTGTTCCTGACTCTCATTACACATATCATTTCACTCAGTCTTCCCAGCAGCCCCACAAGGTAGGATGTTTTTCTGATGCAGAAGCTGAGGATCTGAGAGATGGGGCAGTTTGCCCGAGGTCACACAGTTTGTGGCGGCAGAGCCAGGGTTCCGACTAAGGCCTGATTCCAGAGCCCAATCTTTTCCCACTGAGCTGTTCCACTTCCCTAAAGAGCAGCAGCCACAGATGGAGGAATTTAACTATGGAGGGTTGCAGCTGTTGAATTCCAGGCTTAGCTTGGAGCTGCCTGGCAGCCAAGGCAAAAAAAAGGAAATAGCCTCACTGTCTGATCAAAGGAAACAGACCCGTTCATAGAGAGAAGCAGGTAGAAAATTCTAAGAGGACTTGTGTCATTTTCCATATGAGGGTTGCTGAGGAACCTAATGGACAGTGTCTGCCGACGTGGCTTCACCAAAGGGACAGCTGGGCCCTGTGAGAACTAACCTTGTCTCAAATGAGTGTAGGGCTTCTGACAGGATATCAAGTATCTGACTGTGTGTTCACTCCTGGAATACCTGCCCTTTCAGGCCTGCTTTGAAGGCTCCCTTCAAGGTCTTTATTAAATTCCTAGCTAGCCTCATCACCCATCCCTTCCCAGTTGCCCCGGGGGCAGGAGGAGTGGACCCAACTATTGGGAGTGGCAGGGATGACCCTCTAGCTCTGAGGGATGGTGTCTGTTTCTACCAAACAGGCCTGCCCAGAGTCTGTCCTCCAGCCAGGTCCAGTTCTGTTTGGTAACAGCCCTGACCAGACTCCATCTATCTGGAGCCTGGCACTATTGTGAGGTCGGCTTTCTGGTTTTAAATCCAGGATGACCAGGAAATAAATGCTGATTTAAAAGCAAAGTCTATCTGAAGGCCCATAGATCCTAAGAGAAAGAGGACGTACAACCACATAGGGACCTGAGAGCCCTGCAGGACAATAAGGGACGTTAAGTCAGCCTGGGCTCTGTCATCCTCTGTAGCATCCTCTGTTCCTCCATTTGTATGCCTCTGTGATGGGGAGATGACTTTCTACCATGTAAGCCCCTTCCATCCTCAACAACACTGCTCTGGAAGGAAGCCCCAGCCCCTCCTCCCAGGCCCTCACTGTGGAATACAGGCCTGTGACCCCATCCAACCCTGCCTTCTGGCCTTTAGTCTTCCTCTTCCGGGCCATCCAAGGGGCCCCCTATAACGGAAGTGGTTGGGGGTTATCCCTGCCCTGTCCTGCTCCAGAGACTGCGCTGGCTCCCTAGCTCCCTGAGGAGATAGCATAAACCCTTTCTCCTGGCATTTGAAGCTCTACCCTGAGCCTTTGGGACCAGGGGCGGCTAGAGCACTGTACTTTGAGGGGTATTCTAGGCTGAGAGGCAGGTTTGCTCTGACATTCAGCCTGGGAATCAAGCCTGCGGCCCATCTACTCACCCACGGCCTCAGGTCGCTAAGAATGGCAAAGATTACTGGAGGCCTAGGCTCCTCTCCAGCCCCTGCTTGGGCTGGAGGACCTTGGCAAAGCACCTGTCTCTCTGGGGGGCCCCAGCTGCCTCTCCATTGAGTGAGAGGTAGACACAGAGAGAGCTCCCCCGGACTGTCTGCTGAGCACTGCCAGTTCTGTGGCTCAGGGTCGTGGACGGCCAAGGTGATCCCAGCTAACCCTTCCTTTGGGCCGTGTCTTCCCTGACAGATTAAAATCTGGGACATCCCCAAGCAGCTGCTGGCAAAGAACCTCACAGCCTGCAAGAAGGAGCTGGTGGGCCACGCCCGCAGAGTGGGCCTGGTGGAGTGGCACCCCACAGCCGCCAATATCCTCTTCAGCTCCGGCTATGACTACAAGGTGGGTCTGTGTATTCATTTCCTAGGGCTACCCTGACCTATGACCAAACTTGGTGGGTTAAGACAACAGAAATGTATTCTCACATAGTTCTGGAGGCCAGAAATCCAAAATCAAGGTGTTAGGAGAGAGAGCCATGCTTTCTCCGAAGTCTCTAGGGAGAAGTCCTTCTGTGCCTCTTCTAGGTTCTAGTGGCTCCGAGCATTCCTTGGTTTGTAGCTGCATCACTCCAGTCCGCCTCTGTCTTCTGCCCTCCTCTCTGTGTATCTATACATCCTGCCCTCTTCGTACAAGGACACCAGTCATTGCATGTAGGGCCCACCCAAATCCAGTACGATCTCACTGTAACACATTATACCTGCAAAGACCCTGTTTCCAAATAAGGTCACATTCTGAGGTTCCAGGTAGATATGAGTTTGGTGGGGGCAGGGTGGGCGGTGGAGACACTATTCAATCCATTAGTCTTTCTGGAGGGGATGGGCTGGACCCTGCCCAGAGATGCCTCCCCCTGCTCCACTGATTTCAAAGCTAGCAAGCTGTGGGCCCTGTGGATTGGGAAAATTCACAGTAGAGGAGACCTAGATTCTATTCCCACTCTGTCTCTGACTTGTAGTATGACCTGGGAAAGTCCCTTGTCTTCTCTGGGCCTCAGTTTCTCAGTCTGCACACAAATGGGGTTGATGTGGGATGGGAGTGGTTGAGAGGTCCTTTACCCCGTTCTGATCAGAAGTGCTCTATTATCTGTTTATGTAGGGTGTGCTACTGTTTATGGTTGTACAGTTTATCTGTACACAACTCCAGGGGGTGCTATTCGCATTATAGACTACGGGAATGGGTTGCCCTGGAGCTGTGCAGTGCACAGCCTGTGTAGCTAAATATGGCAGCCCTTGTTATCTGTGTGGTAGAAACTGTTGCTAATGACTGTTTGAAACCCCCTGGACTATCTGGTCCCTTGGGGTCCTCCCAGCATGGATGTTTCATTGCTCCAAGCAGATGGTGTTTTCTTTTCACTGCCAGATAGCCTGACTCCCCACTTCCCCCTCCTGCCACGTGGCAGCTTCAGCCGGCAGACCCATCCTCCCACCCGAGGCCTCTTGGCCAAACTGCCATCTGTGGCTTCCCTCCCGGGGATACCGTGTTTCACTGCAGCCTGGCTGGCGCGTGACTGTGGAGGCCAGGGCGGGGCTCGGGGGGATGCACTGTGCTCAGAGCCGGCTCTCTGCCATGCAGGTGATGGTCTGGAACCTGGATACAAAGGAGGCTGTAATCATGAGCCCCGTGAAGACAATTAACTGTCACCAAGACGTGATCCTCTCCATGTCCTTCAACACCAACGGCAGCCTGCTGGCCACTGCCTGTAGAGACCGCAAGATTCGGGTTCTCGACCCCCGAGCAGAGGCCGTCCTCCAGGTCAGTGCTGGGCTGGGGTCTGGCTTGGGGTCAGAGGAGCGAGGAGTGGAGTGGGCATGGCAGGGTGGGGGAGGTTTGAGAACAGGGCAGTAATGATGTTAGTGTTCTGGCCAAGCCTTCACGCGTGTTTATCCCCATCTGTTGGGGGAGTGTAGACTATGTCATACCCATTTTTCAGATGAGAAAACTGAGGCTGAAGAGAGGCTAAGGGACTTGCTCACATTGAAAGCTGGGACTGGAACCTGGTCTAACTCCAAAGCTTGTCATTGTGCCTCACCTCTGTCAGGAGGCATAACCTGGGGGTCAAGAAACCTCAGGGCACCACTGTTATCCACTGTGTGACCTTAGACAAGCACTTTCTGCTCTCTGAGTGTCTATTTTCTCATCTGCAACAATGGGCCATTAGTCCTTCCTCTGGGAGGGTTAAATGAGATATCCCAGGTGACAGTGGCCACCCAGCCCCATGCCTTGCACATAGTGGATGCTCAATAATAATCTTTTAGCAAAAACATGGAGCTGGGCCGAAGTTTACCTCTGTCCTAGCTCAGAAAAAGAACTCTCAACAAAAATAGTGGGAGAGACTTTATGTGGATGGGAGAGACCCAGGAAGGCTTCCTGGAGGTGGTGCCTCTGGAAGGATTCTCCAGGCAGAGCTGGGGTGAGAAAAGAAGGCATTCCAGGTGGAGCAGCAGCGTAAGCAAAGATAGGATGTCCCTGACCACACATGTCCCTCCAGGAAGCCAGCTATAAGGGGCACCGGGCCAACAAAGTGCTATTTCTGGGGAACCTGAAGAAGCTGCTGTCCACGGGCACATCCCGATGGAACAACCGGCAGATGGCCCTGTGGGACCAGGTGAGTCTCCCGAACAGCCCCACCAGCACCCCTCACCAGCGCCACACCTTGTGCATCTTGTTGTTCAAGGAAGGGGAGGGGTCAGGACCCAGGAGAAGCCTCGGCGTGGGGGAGGGGAGATGGCTGAGTTTGGGATCAGGACTTGGGGGTGAAGGGGAGGGCAGGAGAAGGAAAGGGCCTTCTAGGCGGAGGGAACAGCTGGAGCAAGCCCTTAGAGTGAAATAAGGAGGTGTGTGGGCAAGAGGAGCTGCCTGTTCAAGGTGGGTGGGGGTGGGGATGGGGATGAAGACCAGGCCAAGTAGTATTCATTTCAAGGAGCACTTGGCCGGAGTTCGACAGATCGCTTCCTCTCTGTCTGAATCTCCTTGCATTATAGTAGATGTAAAACAGGAGGGGCTTCCCTGGTGGCGCAGTGGTTGAGAATCCACCTACCGATGCAGGGGACACCGGTTCGTGCCCCGGTCTGGGAAGATCCCACATGCCGCGGAGCGGCTAGGCCCGTGAGCCATGGCCACTGAGCCTGTGCGTCCGGAGCCTGTGCTCCGAAACGGGAGAGGCCACAACAGTGAGAGGTCCACGTACCAAAAAAAAAAACAAACAAACAAATAAAACAGGAGGAGGAGGGCTGGAATGACATCATGTGTATGAGAAATGATTCATTAAAGGTAAAATGCTAACAAGGGAAAAGGAGCTGGTCTGTCTTTCTCTCTCTCACACACACACACGCACACATACACACAGCCCTGTGACAGGAATTCTTATCTTAGCACCACCAAGGGGCACTCCATAGACCCTCCTGGTCTCCCTTCCCTTGCAGGATGACCTCTCTGTGCCTCTCGCAGAGGAGGACCTCGATGGCTCCTCAGGCGTGCTGTTTCCATTCTATGACTCGGACACCAACATGCTCTACGTGGTGGGGAAGGTCAGTCTGACATGGGAGGGAAGTGGCGGCCTGGTGCCACTGGCGGCCAGACCGCAGCCTGGGGCCCTTGGGGTACAGGGCAGGGGCAGGGACAGGCAGGAGTGGCTAGATACTCTCCCCCTGTGGTGAGCCCCGCCCCTCTCCCACCCTCCTGGCTCCACAAGAACACCTGGGGCCAGGGCTTTGCTGGACACCCTGAGCTAGTCCGTCCCCAGTTCTGGGTCCAGATAAGGAGGGACCAGTCAGTGTTTCCTGGCAGGGGCACCTTCAAATTTGAGGCAGAACAGGTCTTCATTGGGTAAGACTATCTTGTACTTGGCATCCCTGGCCGCTACCCACCAATGCCAGGAGCAGCACCCACCTCTCCACCCAGTCATTATGACAGTGACAACCAGAAATGCCCCAGGGGTAAGACCCACTGGATGGTCTCAGGAACCCCACTTCTGACCTTTGTGTGCGGGTCTCAGATGGGAGTGGGGTTCAGGCCTGTGCTCCCAGAGCCTCTGCCTTGGAGGCATCTGTGTGGGCTTTGGGTCATGGTTGGGGGGGACTAAGTGTTAAAATGAGGTCCCTTGGTGCCCTGCTGCCTTGGTGTCAGTCCTCTGGTCTGCCCTTGTGAGAGGCGGCTCTGCCAGCTCTTCACTCACAGTCCTCTCCAGGTTTCCGCTGTGTGGCAGTGGGGACCAGGTGGGGGCCTGATGGGGCCTGGCTCTGAGCAGTGCCCTCCCCTCCACAGGGAGACGGGAACATCCGCTACTATGAGGTCAGCACCGAGAAACCTCACCTGAACTACCTGACTGAGTACCGCTCCTATAATCCACAGAAGGGGATCGGTGAGTGTGGGACACTGAGGCCACTTGGGGCCTGGGGAGACAGGGATGAGTCAGGCCTCGCCCTAGAGGGCCCCTCACTGGGGAGGGAGACAGCGGGTCAACGCTCTGAGTCATGGGAGTTCTAGTTGAGGTTCTCTGGGAGCACACAGGGAGAAGTCCGGGAGGGCTTACTGGAGGAGGCAAGACTTGAGGAGCCAGAAGGGAAGCAGAGCACGGCACGGGGAGAGGATGAAGGTGTTGTAGCTGAGCAGTTACAGCAGTTACAGCAGTAGCAAGGAGATGGGGGACATTGACCTAAGAGAGGCCCTGATTTTTAAGTGTGTTTAGGGATTAAACACAAAACAAAACAAAACAGGACGCAACGATATGCCCTCTACGGGAAACCCACTTATATATAAAGACACAGCTAGATTAAAAGTAAAGATGGAGGTACTTCCCTGGCGGTCCAGTGGTTAAGACTCCGTGCTTCCACTGCAGGGGGCACGGGTTCCATCCCTGGTCGGGAACCTAAAATCCCGCAGGCCACGCTGCGCGACCAAAAAAAAAAAGTGAAGATGGAGAAAGATAGCATGCTAACACTAATCAAAGGAAAGCTGGCATTGCTCTATTAAGGGCATCTGGGTTGGGAGGTATGGGGAGGGTGATGGAGGGCCTTGAGCAGAGCACACTTGCTGTAAAAGTTTACCTAAAATCCTTGAAGGTAGGGGACAAAGTCTGAGGATTTCAACCCCATTTCCCCAGCTCGGGACCTGGTCCAAGGTAGGACTGTTTGTTAAGGGAAGGATAGTGGAAAGAGGCTGGTCTCTGTTCACATCCAGGTGTTCACCCTGGCTTTGCCACTCACCCTGGGTCCCTGGGGCCCCAGCCCACCCTGAGGAATCGCTTGGCCCTCCTTGGTCATCTCCCCACAGGTGTTATGCCAAAGAGAGGTCTCGACGTGTCCTCCTGTGAGATCTTCCGCTTCTACAAGCTGATTACAACCAAAAGCCTCATCGAGCCCGTATCCATGATTGTACCCCGGCGGGTAAGGGTGGTGTGAGCCGTCTCCGAGGGAGGTGGGGAACCCCTCCTGGAGAAGAAGGACCCCGGGACCTGGAGCCTGGAGCCCACGCCCCTGGGGGAGCAACAGGGAGGCTGATGGCCCCTCCTCAAGGGGAAGCCTTTCTTGTGGTCAGTGCGCTGTCCCTCCCACCTCTGCTCTTGAGTTGCTCTGTGACGTTGGGCACATCCCTTTGCTCTCTGGGCCTCAGTTTCCTCAACTCACAGGGGTTGGGGGGAGTCTGCCCCCCTGGATCTCTAAGGACCCTCCCCCACCATCCCCGCTCTCACTGTCCTGACTTCTGCAGTCGGAATCCTACCAAGAGGACATCTACCCGCCCACGGCAGGTGCCCAGCCCTCTCTGACGGCCCAGGAGTGGCTCAGTGGGATGAATAAAGGTGAGGAAGGCAGAGAAAAGGCCTCGGCTGAATGTGGGGGACAACGGAGCGTCCAGTGGCCCCAAGTAGCTGAGAGGGGTGTGGCTGGTATTTGTGTCCTTCCGTAACCCTTAACCCCAGAGGACTGGTCCTTGATAGTCGGTTCCCAGTGGTTAGGATGGTCGCATATGGGTCCAGGAAGGGAGGGGCTCGTCCCAAGTGGCTCAGGAAACTCCCTCCGAATCAAGGGATTTGGCTCCAAGGAAAACGTCTTTAAATTCTGGGCTCTGCAGAGTGACTGGAGAGTCTCAGCTGGATGCCCCCTGCCCATCCTCCCGCCACCTCTGCAATTACTCTTTGACCCCAGAAACCCTCTAGGCAGCAGCCCCCGCCCGGGCCCTTCTGCCCACTCTGCCTGCCCTGACTCTCCCTCCCTGGCCTGTCAACATAAGGGCCTGCGCAGGGGGAGGCGGTGTACGCTCCCACCCCTGCTGCGACCCCCAGAGCTGCCTGCGGCCCCCTCCCTTTTAGGTGTAACCCTTAGACAGTCTCACTCCTCTCTGGGCTCGGTTTCCTCATTGTAGCCGTGATGCCTGCCTCCCCTGCTTCTTGGGGTGTTGGGAGAATTCATGAACTGGTAGACGGCAGAGCGCAGCGCAGGCGCGAGGGGCCTGCGGTATTCTGGGGCAGCCCCTACAAACCAAGCCTCGCTTAGATAATCACACGAGTGTGTATTTGCACTCTGCTTGCCCTGGTCTGTGGGTTCGTGCCTGTCTGCATGTAGCCATATCGCCCACACGTGTCACGTGTATCTCTGTGTCTCCGTGTGGCTCTGTGTGTGTCTGCGTGTGTCAGTGCCCCCCATGCCCACCTGCTCAGGGGCACTCAGTCCTCACCCAGCCCTTTGCTTCCCTCCCAGGGCCAGTCCTGATGTCCCTTAGGCCTGGCTCCGAGCTGCTGAGCCCCCAGCCTCTGCCCCCAGAGAGACCTCTCTCCAAGCCCAGGGCCCACACCTCGCCTCGTGTCTTCAACCAGACAGAAAAGCTGGCTGCAGAAGATGGCCGGAGGCCCCTCTCCCTGCTGGAGGAGAGGGCACCACCGTGGGTGGCAGAACACAGACTGGAGGAGAGGAAAACTTGGTTCACAAATGGCTTTGACATCTTCGAATGCCCCCCACCAAAGACAGAGAATGAGGTGCGAATGAGGGTGGGGTAGGCCTGCCAAGGGAGGGGAGCAGCTGTGAGCAGCTGTGGGGGGAGCAGAAAGTGAGGGGCGAGGAAAATAACCAGCTGTGTGGCCTGGCCTAGCCCCTTAACTCGCTTTGCTGATTCACTCACAAACACGTCATGAGCACCACCTGCGTGTCAAGATGGTGGGTTTACTTACAGGTGGTAGGGAACCATCTGTAAAATGCCGAGGGTTTGACTTGGTAGGTAGTAAAGTCCCTTCCACTTCTGATGCTCTAGGATTTTCTGTGTGCTCAGAATCAACATTTGTTAAGTGCCTACTGTGTGCCAGGCCCTGGGTAGGTAGGCACTTCGATATATCATCTGCCTGTATTTTCTCAACAGCCCTGGGAGCGTGTAGTGGCTAAGAACACAAGGGCTGGTGTCTCACAGAGGGATTCTGATCCTGGCTCTACTGAGCGCTACTTCTAGGACCTTGGACCCGGGGGCTGAATCTCTCTCTTTTTTTAAATAAATTTGTTTATTTATTTATTTATTTTTGGCTGCGTTGGGTCTTCGTTGCTGCGCGTGGGCTTTCTCTAGTTGTGGCGAGCGGGAGCGAATTACAGTGCGCGGGCTTCTCATTGCTGTGGCTTCTCTTGCGGAGCATGGGCTCTAGGTGCGGGGACTTCAGTAGTTGTGGTGCACGGGCTCAGTAGTTGCGGCTCACGGACCCTAGACTGCAGGCTCAGTAGTTGTGGCGCATGGGCTTAGTTGTTCCGCGGCATGGCTGAATCTCTCAGCTTCAGTTTCCACAGTGGTGAAGTGGGGGTACTAATACTACCGCCCTCGTAGGGGTGTTGTTAGCGTCCAGTGGAATAACGAAATCCTTAGGGGGAGCACCCAACATCTAGTACCATTCTATACAGTGGCAACAATTATAATAATGCTGAGGTTAGTTTTCTGATCCCCAGTTTCCAGAGGAGGAAATTGAAGTTCAGAGAGGGTAAGTAACCTGCCTGAGGCCACATAGTTTAGCGGTGGTGAAAGCTCCAATCTCCAAGACTTCAGGGCCAAGTATCCTTTGCTCCACCCATGAGGGAATCTAAGGAGGCAAAAAATGTCTGAAACATCAAGACTTTTTGATGTTCATTTATTGGGTGAAGAAAACTAGGTTTTTGTAAAAGATCTATGCCATGGCTGTTCCCTCAGGCCTCAGCCATGTAAATGTAATCACCCACCTTTCTGAGTCAAAAAGGGGCAATGTTTAATGCTTTCTGCTGGTGTCCTGACCCCTTGCATCCCAGGACACCCAGGTGACCTTCCCCTCTGCTCTGTGCTTTCCCAGCTGCTGCAGATGTTCTATCGGCAACAAGATGAGATCCGAAGGCTCCGGGAGCTGGTGACCCAGCGTGAGGTCCAGGCCAAACAATTGGAACTGGAGATCAAAAACTTGCGGATGGGCTCAGAGAGGCTCTGAGCAGGGTCCTCTGCCCTCCTCGCCCTCAGGGACACCACTCGGCTCACGGGGAGGTCCGGAACCAAACCACAGGTCCCCTGAGAACAGCCACTATTTCTGTATTTTTTTACAGATGAAACTCTTGGTTGCTGAAAGATTCCAGTGGGACCTGGTGCCGATTTTCTATTTGCCTTCTTGAAACAACAGTGTCTGAATTGACTCTTTTTAGATGATACCTTGCCTTCTGTTTAATTGTTTTGAAGGGTCCACGGTAACTTCTCAAGGGGAAGAACATTGTAGAAAGTTAGAGCTGGAAGGTCCTAGGAGGTGAACCTTCCTGTGGTTTTCAAACTGTGGTCCATAGCAAGGGGGGAAGGCTAAGTCAGGAGGGCTGTGCCCCCCCGCCTCCATTCCTACCAGTCAGCTCCCCTTCTTTCTGTTTTATATATTAACTTCTATGGAATACATAATTCTGCCACTAAAAAAATATTAGAAGTTTGAAAACCAGTGACGTGGCCCAACTTCCTTATTTTACAGGTGGAGAAACTGAGGCCCAGAGAGAGGCAAGTAATCAAGGTCCCCAGAGAGTTCATGGCCGGGCTGGGCTGAGCTCCTTGTCTCCTGGGTCTGCCTTTCTGCGGTTTATGATGCAGCAGATGTGCAGTTCTCAGCCCACAAGGCAGGAATCCATTGATTCTGGCCTCAGCTGTGCCCCTGACTTGCTCAGTGACCTCTTGCAAATCATTACCTCTCTGGTCTCACTTTCTCCATCTGAACAAGGGGGACCCTGGAATGGGCTGCCCTCTATAGGATCTGCCACCTGAGATAAGAAACCCTGGCCTTGACCTAACGAAAACTACTTGTAGGGTGATGATCTGGGTTTGCTGCAGGAACTCCAAACACATTGACAAAGAGGCAGAGGAAGTTTAGCTTCAGGGAAGTAAGTCAGGATTCAGCCTAATTGTAGAACACAGACAGGAGGCCATCCTCTCTCTCTTCAACCAGAATCAGCCGAATATGGGTAGACGCTATCCCTTATGTGGGGATGCAGACAGCAGAGTGGTGCCCATGGCTACCGACTGCCACCACCAAAGCCCTGAGGTCGCAGAGCCTGCCTCCTCCAGGATGATGTAGGCAGATTTCAGCCCAAGGTAATAGAAGAGGTCCCCAGGAGGTAGGGATCTCCAGCCTGGAAGTGTGCCGGCAGAGCCCCATGGCCGCCCAGCCATGAGGGTTTCTGGAGAAGGATGACTGCACTAGGCAAGGAAGCAGGACCAGATGGCCCTGACTTCCCTTCCGGCCTGAGAGTTTTTCTGTATCCCTCCTTTGTGAATCTGTATTCTGAGCCCTTTCTCTAAGGTTCTCTCCTTCTCAGTGGTCAGTACAAGAACCCATCTAGGGACGGGGAATGTTGGAAGTTAAATGTGCCCCTCTTTACCAAGGCTATGCAGACGATGAGTTTGTCCATTGCACAGGGCGATCCTGGAGCTAAGATGGGAACTGCAGGAGGCCACCTAGCCCGGTAGGTTTCAACCCAGGCTGTACCTTAGAATCCCCTTGGGAGCCTTCAGGAAATACAGATACCCAGGCCCAACCTCAGACCAGCTGGAGCCGAATCTCCAGAGTAGGGCCTGACCTTGTGTATGTTTTTATAAGTTCCCAGGTAATTCTGCAATACAGAGAGGACAGAGACCCACTGGGCTAGTCCCTCTGTACCTATTTGCAGGAAAGATGAGGACAGTGAGCCCCAGACAGGATCTGGGACTTCAACCCTATCTTCTAAGTCCATGCTAGAAACTCCTAAAAAAAGTCAAGAAGCATTTTCCTGGGTGTCTCCAGGACCCTGACTGCAGCACAGTGAGGGCTCTGTGCTCCCGACTGCCCCCTCCCCGAGCCATGGCTGCGTCCCCTTGTTTGCCCACACACACCAGGTGCCCATGTTCCTTGTCGGGTTTACTCAGTCCCTGGGGCCTGCCAAGCTTGCCAAAGGCCAAATCCCAGACACCTTTCCCACCTCATTCGCGGCCAGCATGTCACAGTTTACAAAGCACTCCCACCCTCAATCACTGACACATTCTATTTTAATACGGGTCAGCTAGGTGTTATTATCCCCAAGTTCAGAAGAGAAGACCTAACCTCAGAGAATGAAGAATCATCAAGCCCAAAAGGCACTGGCTGCAAGGCATGGAGGTGGGGCCAGTCTGGAGAGCTTCCCGCCTGCCTCCTCGACACAGAGACATCCCTTCCTTCTCAAGCTCTACCCACCCCTGAGGGACCCAGACCTCGTGCTTAAAAACAATACGAAGGCATCCATGAACAAACTTCTTTTTCCTTCTTTTTTTTTTTTTTACATCTACAATAAATTATTTAAATTATTTCACAGCAAGGGAGAGGGATAGGTAATTTTTATCAGATATTTTTTTAAGACATTTTTTAAAATTACATTTTTGTTCTTGACTGATGAAGTGGAACTCGCCCAGCATTTGCAGGGCCCTCAAGCTCAGGGCAAGCGGAATGTGTACTCATCTCCTTACTCCATACCCTAGGAACCCCCTGACTGTTGACTCAGGAACTTTCTGAGAATGAAGACAGCACTGGGAGATGAGCTTTGGGGTGTATCCACCTTAGCTCTACAGTCATTGAGATTGTATCATAGAGGGAAGCAGGAAGTCAGAAATCAATCTATGCTTTTAATATGAAACCGTGCCTGAAACAGTTTGATTGTTTTAATATTGTTTCTGAAATTCCTTGTACCTTTGTAAAAAAAAAAGTGAAAATAAATAGATGTGGAATAGTGCAATGAAAAGAATGTAACAAAATAATAAACAACATCTTCCTAGACATTTTAATGCATGGAGCTTTCCTTGATTTGTTTCACAAATACCAATGACAGGTTTCCCTCGATATCTGAAAATAGAGGGTTCTTATGAAACCTTTTGCAAGCCAAAATGGCTAAAGTGAAGAATCAGTTACCTTAACACAACTTGCTAACGGACACACAAAATAAGTCCAGATAAAGCACAAATGCTCACAGGCACCATTCAAAGCTAAGACCGCTTAATATTGAGATGCTGAGTGTAGTTCCTGGGGAAGGAGCTTGGTGGTGCCACTCCCACTGCTTGGGGTGGTAGGGGGTGCACCAATGCCTCTCTAATAGCTTGCTGTAAAACAAACGCTGAACATATTTCACTTTTTGTCTTTTCCCATAAAAGCGAAAATCCTCTTCAGATTTCTTTCTGTTAGTGAAAGCAAGTACTAATGTAGGTCTTTTGTGAAAGCAAGGTGGCATAAAGTGAACTTTTGGAAATACCCACTTGTTTGGGCCAGAAACCAAGCTGGGAAACAGGCAAGAAAGACTTGGTTCCTACCCTCCAAAGAGTTTTTAGTCGTGGTTGGAAGGAAGGGAACATTCAGGCTGCTCTTGGAGGAGAAGCAAGGAAGACTTCTTGGAGGAAATGATACTTAGGCAGAAACCTGAAGGATAGATAGGAGTAAACAAGGCAAAGAGCATTTGGGGAAAAGAGTGTTCCAAGCAGAGAAAACCAGCTGTTCCATAGTTTGGAAACAAGCAAAGGGTGGAGCATAGACAGGGCAGAGATCATGAGTATTAAGAGCCAGGGGCAGACTTCCTTGGTTGTCCAGGGGTTAAAGCTCCATGCTTCTACTTCAGGGAGTGTGGGTTCAGTCCCTGCTAGGGGAAGTTCCACATGCGAGCAGTGTGGCCAAAAAAAAAAAAAAAAAAAAAAAAAAAAAAGGAAAGAGCCAACGGCTTTGTAGGTGGGAGCTGAGACTTTTTCCCCCTAGCTCTATTGAGGTATGATTGACAAAAAATTGTATATATTTATGTTGTTTGTGATTTCTTGAGGTGTATGTGGTAATGATTACGATATGAATACATTGTGAAATGATCACCACAATCAAGTTGATTAACACATCCATTACCTCACGTCGTTACCATTTTTTGTGTATGGTTGAGACCATTTGAGATCCAATCTCAACAAATCTCAAGTGTACAATACAGTATTATTAATTATAGTCACCGTGCTGTACATTAGATCCCCAGAACTTATGGGTTCTGTAACTTAAAGTTTGTACCCTTTTCCCCCACCCTACCCTTTTCTGTCAGCCCCTGGCAACCACCTTTCTACTCTATCAGTTTGACTTTTTTTTTTTTTTTTTTTAGATTCCACATATTTAGGTATCATACAGTATTTGTCTTCTCCGTCTGGCTTATTTCACTTAGCATAATGTCTTCCTGGCTCATTCATTTAGAAAATGGCAGGATTTCCTCTTATAAGTCTGAATAACATTTCACTATATATACGTGCATATACCACATCTTCTTTATCCATTCATCCACTGATGGACACTTGGGTTGTTTCCATATTTTGGCTATTGTAAATAATGCTGCAATGAACATGGGAGTGCAGATAGCTCTGATATACTGACTTCATATTCTTTGGATATACACCCAGAAGTAAGATTGCTGGATCATATGGTAGTTCTATTTTTAATTTTTTGAGGAGCCTCCATACTGTTTTCCATAATGCCTGTACCAACTTACATTCCGTGGATGCTGAGACTTTAGCGTGGGGGCAGGTGGAGTTTCCAGAATGTTTCTCACAATTGTGGGAATCGTTATTTCTCTTGGGGATAGGGCAAGAGAGAATTAAGGGAAAATGAAAATTCTAGGTAATGCACAGCATCCTGGAAGGCCACAGCCAACTTTGGTCCCATCCACAGGGCTGCAGTTTTCTGATCATGACTGGACGAGCGTCACTCAGCGGGGAAGCCCACCTCCTTGCAGTTAGTTAGCCCATTCGAAGTGAGCCCCCATTTGTGCTGTGGCCGCCTCTGGGCTAGACACAGAGCCGGGAGACCAGGCCTGAACATTCACTGCCCGGGCAGATGGGCGGGAGAGCACCGTGCTGTCCGCAGGGTGATGATGCTGCGGCTGTGCCCTGGCCTGCAGGCGGCGCCCTACCAGATATCTGTCTTTCCCCGCCGGAACTGGGACGGCCCGGAGCGCCCCGCCCCACCGCCCAGGTTTCGATTTCCCCGCCGGCCCCTCTCTGCGCGGCGGACCCAAAACTTGGGGGTGAATGGCGGGCGCGGCGGCGGCAAGTGGGACTCCTGGGGGGCTGGGCCCAGCGGAGCCCGAAGACGCGCGCGGCTGGCGCTGCCCGGAGCATGGCGACCGCGTGGCTGAGCTGTGGCCGCTGCCGCCGCTGCCGCCGCTGCTGCGTGTGCGCGCTTTGCCCGGTGCTGGGCTCGCACCGCGGCCACCCGGTTGGTCTGGCGCTGGAGGAGGCGGCGCGCGTGCAGGTGAGGACGGGGGGGCGGGAGCCCGGGAGCAGAGGGCGGGGAGGCGCGTGACAGTTCCCGGTTGGGACCAGGACGCCCAAGGCGGCCCAGAGACCATCTAGGAGGCCGACCTGTTGTTGTTCAGAAAAAGAAACAAGCCCAAGGAAAGGCAAGGCCATCATTTAAGCATAAGAAGAGGTGGGTTTGGGGCTTCCCTAGTGGCGCAGTGATTAAGAGTCTGCCTGCCGATGCAGGGGACACGGGTTCGTGCCCCGGTCCGGGAAGATCCCACATGCCGCGGAGCGGCTGGGCCCGTGAGCCATGGCCGCTGAGCCTGCGCGTCCGGAGCCTGTGCTCCGCAACGGGAGAGGCCACAACAGTGAGAGGCCCGCGTACCGCAAAAAAAAAAAAAAAAAAAAAGGTGGGTTTGGGAGTGAGAACTTGGGCGCCCCGGCCGGCACCGGATATCCCGGACCTCACCCACCAAGGCGGGTCCACCACACTGCCTTTGGGCCGGAAGAAATTCTGCCTTTTAACAAAGATGAAAAACCTCCCGCTTCGAAAACATCTGTGTTTCCGGAAAGCCAAACAAACACCTCCTCTGGTTTTCCCTCCTGGAATTCAGAGAGGGGCTGCGGACACAAAGGCCCTCTGCCTACGCCGTTCTGCCCCT
Source organism: Mesoplodon densirostris (assembly GCF_025265405.1). Classification (NCBI taxonomy): domain Eukaryota; kingdom Metazoa; phylum Chordata; class Mammalia; order Artiodactyla; family Ziphiidae; genus Mesoplodon; species Mesoplodon densirostris. The sequence goes on along the minus strand of NC_082666.1, from coordinate 24,957,052 downwards.
CCCCCTCCATACCGGCTCCATTCCACGCTCATAACAGCCTGGTGAGAGCTAGGCCGGCCGCTTCGTGGCCTAGAAGAGGAGGGTTCTGGAGGCCGAGGCGGGCCTTGAACCCAGGACTGCCTCCCACGGGCCCATTCTCACCTTGGAGCTCTCACCCATGCTTATTCCTAATAGTGGAAGGGGGCTCTGGACTCTTGTCCCATCCTTGTGGCCAACTTGTCCAGTGACTCTAGTCAGACCCTTCCAACCTCTCTGGGCTAGGCAGGCCCCCCTGTCACAGACAGATGTTGATTCTACCACTTCCACCTTCAAGAAGTCGTCTGTGGTTAATCCAGCCCCATAATGACCTATCCCCTGCACAGCATGACTTAACACCATCATGGTGACAACCTTGGAGCTCCACTGTGAGAATGGGCCACGTGGGGGCCTATCTAGCAGGTGGAGTCCAGGATTCAAGGCTTGCCTCTGCCTCCAAGATCTTCTTCTTCTTGTCTATAAAATGGTTATAATAATAATTTAGTTCCTCAAAATGCTGTTTTCAGAGTTAACAAGGCTGCTTTCAGAGATACAGCTTCTAATAGGCAGGTCCACCCACCTACCCCTTTTGCATCCACACACCCACCCACTCACCTGTCTGTTCATGCATCATCCATCTGCCCATTCATTCATTCATTAGACATCCATTCAACTCATACCTGGTGCCATGAGTCAAGGAATAGACCAATTCTTCCCTGACCTGGAGGAGTTCCTTGGCTAGTGGGGGAAGAACAAACAGTGACAATACAGTATGAGAAGTATTGTAACTGGGGAGTCTGAGGCAGTGGTCAGTGGGAGCCAAAGAGAGGACAATGTGAACCAGGGACAGGAAGCCCAGCAAGACTTCCTGGAGGAGAAGCCATTGGAACTGGCCGTGAAGAATAAGTGGGGTTTCACCAGGTACCTAGATGGGAGAAGCACCCTGTGACTGGAGGTTTCAAGCACCAGGAAGCTGGGTTATCCTTGGCTGATAGCCAGGAGCTGGACTTGAAGGCTTAGAAATCACAGTGGGGTATGGATGTGCTCCTGGAAGTTGAGGCTATGGCTTATACTTGGGTTACTATTGTGTTCCCAGCCCCACCACTCACTCCCAGCCCCCCAGCTAGAATAAAACTGTGCACACCATAGCAAATGCTTGTTGGATATTAAAATAACAATACAAGCTACGTCTATTGAGCACTTATTGTGTGCCAAGCACTATACCAAGCACTTTGTGTACTTCTTATTCTTTACAGCAACTCTGTAGGGGTGTCCCCTTTTTTGTAGCTGAGGAAGCCGAGGTTCAGAAAGGTGAGATCACTTGCCCAGGTCATGTGGAAGGAGAGCTGGGACTCAGACCTAGGAGGTCCCATCTGACTCTGGGGCTTAGGCTCATAACTTGCTCCAGCTCTCCACTTGAATTTGGCAGCCCCTGGTAATTCTGTTCAATTCAGCAAACACTTTTGGGTCACCCCCTGGTCCCTGTGGGGTAGCAGGAACCAAGAATGGAGCAGACCTGCCCTCAGGAAGCTCCCAGTTGGTCCAGCAGCTGAGTTTACACTGAGCCATAAGAAGGTAAGATGGAGGTAAGGCCTTTGGAGAAATGGCAGTTGCAAAAAGCAGAGATAAGGAAGGGAGCCATCTTAGGTGGGAGAGGGGACCTCTTAACACATGCAGGTCCTCTGAACCCCAGTCCAGGCCAGAGGACCACAGACCAAGCCTGGATGCAAGTTCCATGAGGACAGCTCCAAGAACAGGCCCCAGCACATTATAGGCACTCAGTATTCACTCTAGAAGTGAAGGCTCTTCCCCTGATCCCAAGCTGCTTCCCTAAAGTCCTATTTGAGGGCCTGGAAAAGCAGGTCACAAGCAGGACTATCCTAGAAAAAAAGGGGGCACCTCGAGGTTTGGAGAATACCTCATAGGGCCATGAGGATCAGAGTGGCCCTACTTCCAGCTCATCTTCCAACTTGCCTCATGACTTTGGGCAAGTCAGCTCACCTTTTGAGTCTCAGCTCAGCTGAAAAAAAATACAGGAGTGAGAGGACATGACCCCTGGGGTGACTTGTTATCTCAAAAGTAACAACATTAAGACTTCTCTCCTAACACTTTCACATACAGAAACTCACCCAAGAATGTTTAAAGAATTTGACAACCAAGAAGCAGCGGCAAGTTGGCAACATAACCCAGACAAGATGCTGCTGAGAAGCTCAAGGCAAGTGGGGATTCTTCCTTATTCTAGATGAGATGTCCACCTTTGCCCTTGGACACACAGTTCTCCCCAATATGGAGCCAAGGGAAAATGAAAAACAGCCTCAAAGGGGCAGGTCAGGTTTGGTGAGACCTGGGGCTTCTGTAATTTAGGGGGCCCTTTTGGAGAAAACACAAAATTAGTTGCAAGATCATGAAGGGGCCATGCCAGGGAGGGACCTGGGGCTCCTGTTTCATTAGCTTTGTGGTGAATCTGCCTCTGCCCAGAGCCCTGGCCTTGTCCCATAATGCCTGACAAAATGCAGGAACAGCCTTTTCTCCCGCCATGGCCAAAGCCATTCTCTTGGACAGACTAGTCCTCCATCCCCTGCACCCCAAACTGCCTTAAGCAAAGCAAAATACAAGGTAAGGAACACACAGATGGCTCTTTAGGTTTCAATGTTGAAAGTAAATAGGTATAAATGTATTCCATAAATATGTACTTTCTTCAGGCTTCTCCTTGTATAACACTTTATTTAAGTGGATTCTTTTGTGGGTTTTAAGTGGGAAGTTGGGGCTGACATTATCCCAGCTGCTATTTTGACTGTGAGAATGGTGTTGCTCTTTAGGAGCGTTTTAGGTGAACTTGGCCGATCCCTTCCCTTCTCAGCCTCAGCTGCCACCACCTCAAAGTGAGGGCTGGAGTGGGTTGCCCTCCCAGGGCCTGGCTCACTGAGGGCTCTGTGAACCCCAGACTGGCCACCCCAAGTCAGGCAGGGAGATTGGCCTTGACGACCACAGGAGTAGCTGGCACCCAGACCAGGCCACAGAGTTGGCCCCCTGTTTGCCCAACATCCGTTATCTTTCGGGTGACAGCATGCCCCAGTTTACTGGGGACAGTTGTGGTTTACACCTGTGGCCCTGGGTTAATTGTTAATCATGTCATGTCTTCAAGAGCAGGACTCTGGGTATAGGCAACTACATCAGTTAACAAGGATTTGGGAACTGAAAGTTGACACACCTGAAGGGATGGTGGAGGTGCTTTGGGCTGTTCAGCCAGAAGAACAGAGTCAGGGCACAGTCTCACTGTCTGTAAATCTCTAAGCAGATATGGTTTGGGGGTCCCCGAGGAAAGAGTTAGGATCCGTGTGGAAAGTCTAAGGGGGCAGGTTTCAGCTTAATCTAAGGAATGGTTTTCTTTCTTTGAAGCTTTTCCCCAACTTTTAAACTTTATTCTGAAGTCATTACAGATTTATAGGAAGTTGCAAAAGTCATGCATGACCCTGGATGGATCAAAAGATTCCTTGCCCTTCCCCCAGGCCCGTGGGTGGGCTTTTACTGGTGCCTAGTTCATGGATGGAGCGGCTCTCTGTGAATCTGGTTTGATGCGGGTCAGGTAGCCCCCTTCCCGCTCCCAGGACGCCAGGTGCCCAGGGCGCCCTCCTAGATGACCCGGCCCCAGCATGGTGTGTCTCTCATACACCCCTCCACCCCCACCCCACCGGGGTCCCTCACTCAGCTCACTGCCCATGGTTCTGACGCCAAGTTCCCTCTTTGTTTTTGGCACCCGAGGATTTCCCGTTTTTTGTTGTTGTTTGTTTGATTGTGGGTTGGTTTTTTGGGTTTTGTTTTTGTTTTTCCAGCTTGATCGCGTGATTTTAAAATTTGCTCATTTTATCAGCATTTCCATGTGTTTGAAGTAGGAAGGGGGATTTCCATGTCAGCTCCTTCTCCCTTTTTGACCAAAACTATATGTCATTTTACATATGGGTTTTTTTTTTTTTTTGCGGTACGCAGGCCTCTCACTGTTGTGGCCTCTCCCGTTGCGGAGCACAGGCTCCGGACGCGCAGGCTCAGCGGCCATGGCTCATGGGCCCAGCTGCTCCGCAGCATGTGGGATCCTCCCGGGCCGGGGCACAAACCTGCGTCCCCTGCCTCGGCAGACGGACTCTCAACCACTGCGCCACCAGGGAAGCCCCATATGGGGGGTTTTGTGGTTGTTCGTTTAAGACCCTAACCCTTCCCTATGTCATTAAAAGTTCTTTGTCAGTGTCAGTATTAGAGGCTGTATATTCCATTATAGGGATCGACTATGATTCATGAAGCCATTTTCCTAATGTTGACCATTTAGATCACTTCCAGGCTTTCACTCAGGTAAAACAACACTGCAGTGATATCTGGCACCTTGATTTATTTTCTCTGGGACACGTTCCTAGAAGTGAGTCGCCTGGCTCAATAGGCGCAGACGTTTGTAGGGGGTCTGGTGCATTCCGCTGAACTGTGGCAGGCGTAGTTGTGGCAAAGAGATCTGGGCAACCATGCCTCTCTGGCCTTGCTTACTCAGAGGCAGTACTAGGGAAAAGGCCATTTGCCTGAAAATTAATCCATAAAACAGCTTGGTAAACAAATTAAAACCAGTAAAGTTCATAATTGTCCAACGTCTACTGTTCAGAAGCCAACAACCACACCTACCCCTCCACGCCTTTCCAGAGAGCAATCAAGAAGGGCTTGAACATGAATCCCCAGCCAATACCCACTAAATGATTTTTCTCTGACATCCTTGTTAATAGGCTGTTTGCTTCCCCATCAGGGCTCTTCAGCGGGCTCATACATGCCAGGTGTAGGGAAAATCAACACTTGCCTGCTGCCCTAACTTTTTACTCAAACTGGGATGAGTTGACAATATAGCAGAGTGGTTATAGTCTTCTTTCAAATGTTCCAAATTTTCCACAGTGAGCTTTTGATACTCTTGTGGACAACAACAAAGGAGTATATAAATACATGATATATATATAGATATATAATACATTAGTTCACTTTGAACCAGTGTGGCCCAAACCAGACAGTGTACTTCCTTGTTTCATTTCCAAAATTCTCTCTCTCAGTCTTTTTTTTTTTTTTTACCATATTGCATAATCAGCCTCATCTTGCCTATACTTAAGTTTTCTACGCTGAGGTTTATAACAATGTGTAGTGTCATTAAGCTTATTTTGTATATTCTTCTTTAAAAAGTGGATCTGTAGAAACTGCTTGGAGCCCAGTTGGTTGGGAGAAGATATTTGCTCTCAGTTTCTGTAGAAAGGTCCTCCGTGTACATATGTTGCCTCCAAAATGTGTGGATAAATCAAGCGTTTAGAACACATTTTCTTTCCTTCGTTTAATCATTCAACAAAGATATATTTCTGTCCAGGCTCACTGACTCATAGAAACCATGTTGTAAGTGTGGACTAATTCCCAAGCTAGCCCAGAGCCAATTTAATCAATATGAGGCTCTAAACTCAGAGCCTCACCACTGCCTAGAACATTACACGGGAAACACAGACTTCGGGAGCCCATCCCGTAGATCCTGCCAAACCACACATTCCTGCCCCACTAAGGAGAGAACATGGCACACAAGGGAGCCTGCCCACCCCCATGCCTGCCTGGGTACCAAGGATCTTTCTGCTGTGTGGGCTGCACAGACATTTGGGCTGAGGAAAGAAGCCGACCTGATTTTTTTGTTGTTATGATTTTATTTATTTTATTTATTTAGTTTTTTTGCGGTATGCGGGCCTCTCACTGTTGTGGCCTCTCCCGTTGCGGAGCACAGGCTCCAGACGCGCAAGCCCAGCGGTCATGGCTCACGGGCCCAGCCGCTCCGCGGCATGTGGGATCTTCCCGGACCGGGTCACGAACCCCTGTCCCCTGCATCGGCAGGTGAACTCTCAACCACTGCGCCACCAGGGAAGCCCTGATTTTATTTTTTAATTGTACTAGTAATACATGAACGCATCTCGATTTTTAAAATTTAAAGTTTATTAGAATACAGTGTACAGCTATGGAAAGTACAGAGTGAGGGTCCCTCTTGACCATTTCCCCAATCCCACACCTCTTCCCAAACATGACCAAACTAACAGAAATTTTATTTTTTTTAATTTTTGATTAATTTATTTAGTTTGGCTGTGTTGGGTCTTCTTGCTCCTAGCAGGCTTTCTCTAGTTGTGGTGAGTGGGGGCTGCTCTTCGTTGCAGTGCGCGGGCTTCTCATTGCGGTGGCTTCTCTTGTTGCAGAGCACGGGTTCTAGGCGCGTGGGCTTCAGTAGTTGTGGCGCGTGGGCTTCAGTAGTTGTGGCACGCGGGCTCAGTAGTTGTGGCTCGTGGGCTCTAGAGCGCAGGCTCAGTAGTTGTGGCTCACGGGCTTAGTTGCTCCGCGGCATGTGGGATCTTCCCGGGCCAGGGCTCGAACTCATGTCCCCTGAACTGACAGGCGGATTCTTATCCACTGCGCCACCAGGGAAGTCCCCAGACATTTAAAATGCACTTGCAAACATGCAGATGCATATATACATGTACACTTTTAATTTTGTTATCTTTTACATAAATGGGATCATCCTATATATATTATTCTGCAACTTGCCCTTTTTCACACGGTGTCTTGAAGAGCTTCCCACGACAGGACATATAGGTCCACTGCATTCTTTTTGTGTGTGTGTGTGTGTGTGTGTGTGTGTGTGTGTGTGTGTGTGTGTGGCAAAATACACATAACATAAAAGTTACCATTTTAACCATTTTTAAGCATATAATTCAGTGGCATTAATTACATTCACAGTGTTGTACAACCATCAGCACTCTTTCCAAAAGTTTTTCATTACCCTAAATATAAACTCTGTAATCATTAAACAGTTACTTCCCATTCCCCTCCCACCAGCTCCTGGTAACCTCTAATCTACTTCCTGTCTCTATGAATTTGCCTACTCTAGATATTTCATATAAGTGGAATCATACAATATTTGTCCTTCTCTGTCTGGCTTATTTAATTTAGCATCATGTCTTCAAGGTTCATCCGTATTATAGCATGTGTCAGAACACTGCATTCATTTCAATCACTGAATATTATTATTTCATTGTATGAATGCAGCATAATTTGTGCAATGAACATATATATATACTTCCCATGTTGAAAATTTTGTCCAACTTTTCTCTATCTCCAGCAATGCTATAGTGAGCTTCTTGGTACACAAATCTTTGTGCACATGTGAAAACATTTTCTAGGATCAATTCCTGCAAGAGGAGCTGCTGCATCAAAGGATTTAAGCGTTTAAAATTTTGATATTATCATATCACCCTCTAAAAATGCAATACTGATGGACACTACCACCTGCAGTGTATGTAAGTGCCTATTCCACACACCCTTATGGACTCTTGGTATTATCCATCAGTTAGCATTCTTCCAGTCTGATGGCCAATATATATATATATATATATAATTTTTTTTTTTTTTTTCTGATTATGCTGCTCACTTCCTTGATTGTTTGGGATGCTGAGGCACCTCTTCATACGTCTATTGGCATTTGTATATCTGGTCCATTTTTAAATTGAATGATTTCTTTTTTCACTATATGTTATGGATAGTAAGCCTGTGTAATTTGTTACTTGTCATGTGGCTTTGTTTACAGTGCCTTACCTCTTGGGAAGAGTTTCTTTTTTTATGTAGTCCAACCTGTCATGACTCCCATTTTGCTATCTGAGTTTTGGGTTCCTCTTACAGAGGTCTCCCCTTCTAAAATTTTTAAAAATAAAATTGTTTTGTATTTTATTCTAGTAGGTTTATTATTTTTTAATGTATAGTGCTTTGATCTATTTAGAATTGTTTGTTTGTTTAGCTTTTATCGTGGAAAACCTCAAGCATACATATGTGTTTTGAAGCAAATCGCAGACATACAATTTCATCTGTAAAACTCTGAGCATATTACCTCTATAAGATAAGTACTCATTTTTTAAAATATATAAGCATAGTATCATCATCACACCTATGAAAATTAACAGTGGTTCCTTAATATTATCAAATATCCAACCAGTAGTCCCATTCCCAATTGTCTTATAAATGTCACACTTTATTTGTTTATTTGAATTAGGAGTGAAAGTTTTCACAATGCTATTGGTTGATGTATTTTTTATGTTGATGGTTAACATGCTCCTCTGTGCTCTGTGTGTCTTCTAAATTGTATCTTTAAGTTAGATCTAGAGGCTTAATCAGATTCAGATTCACATTTTTCACAAGAGTACTTCATAGGTGGGGTTCTGTCTGAATTTGTTTTTGTATACAGAATAAGATAAGAATCTTAGTTTTTTTAAAATACATGATTAATTGCATGCTGTACCAATACCATTTATTGAGTTATATATATAATTATATTAATTATATATATGTATATACATACTTTTCTAAGCTATTCTTTGCTCTTGATCTTTTTGTCTATGCCTAAGCCACATAGTTTTAAACCTTGTACCTTTATAGTTTGTTTTGATATCTAATAAGGCAGCTCATCCTTCATTGATTTTTTTTTTTTTTTTGGCCATGCCACACAGCTTGCAGGGTCTTAGTTCTCCGACCAGGAATCGAACCAGTGCCCTCAGCAGTGAAAGCCTGGCGTCCTAACCACTGGACCGCCAGGGAATTCCCCTTCATTGATCCTTTAAAAGAAATTTTTGGCTTTTCCTGTGCTTATTCTCCCCCATGGTAATTTAACATTTGGTTAATCTGTATGTTAAGACTTTGATTGGGATTGCATCCAATTTATAGACTAATTTGGAGACAAATGGCATCTTTATAGTATTCAATCTTCCTAGCCAGGGATATGGTTTTTCCTCCATGCATTCAGATTATTTTATGTCTTTCAGTACAGTTTTATGCTTTTCTTTATCTAGGCCCTTACAGTTTTTGTTAGGTCTAGTTTTAAATATTTTGCTATTTTTTTTCTACTGTTTTAAGGATGATCTTTATTTCTCCACTCATTTTCCAGTTGGTTATAGCTGGTACTTAGGAAAGCTTTTTATAAGTGCTGAACTCACTTTTTAGAAGTTATAATAATTTTTTTCATGTTGATAATTTTGGATTTCCTGGTTGGCAATCATATCATCTGCATCTGGTTTTGTATTGTTCGGGTTTTTCTTTAGGCTCATGCAGAGTCAAGTAAAACCTGGCTGACCAGGAAATTTCCTGAACTCAGATTACTACTTGATGAAGAGGAAGCTCTGACCAAGAAATTCATTGAGAAAAACACGCAGCTTGCCCTGCAGGCGTAGAGGGAGCAAATTGAGTCTTGTGGGGAGCAAATCGATGTCATGAACAATCTCTCCAACAGGGTCTGGAATATCAGCCAGGAACCCAGTCCTGTACAGCTGCTGCGGGTAATGCTGGGTTTCTGCCCTCACAGCAGCCACCAGCCGCCACATTTCATCTTGGTTAATGTGGCACTGAACACAGTATTCACACACTGAGTAAATACACAGAGAACTGCCTTGTCAGCAGGTAGACTGATTACATTGTTAGGAAGATAATATACATCTTGGACTAATTAAATGACATGAACAGCCACCATTTTTGAGGGCCTCTGTGTTCCAAGCACCTCTGTATCTTAGCTCTAATATTTACTAGAACTCTGCAAATTGGATATTCTCACCCCATTTTACTAATGAGAAATGGAGGCTCAAGGAGATGAAGAGACTCATCCAAGGTTATACAGCTGGTAGGTGGCAGATCTGGGATCAGGTCTGTCTGACTCTAAAGCCACAAGGCATCACTGCCCAGTCCTCTGACGGTACAGTCTTAATGGAAACATCACTCCTGGAAAGGCAGGCACCCTTGCAAAAGCTACTAAGCAGACTTCAAGAGTGGAGTCACAGTTTGCTGAAAGGGGAGAGAAGGATGGGACTCCTTGGCCAGTGGGCTCTGTTGGAGGCTATTATCTTATACTGAAGGAGAATCTAAAAACTAGCCCCTATAATATGCACTACTACACTTAGTGAAAGCATGTTGTTGAGGGTTGCGTTCCTGTCTTCAGGGAACCATGGGAGAAACTCCTCTCTCGTGTCAGTACTCCTGTGCAGTCACCTGTGCACTCGGATTGCTTTTCTACTCATCTAACTCTCCCTCTTTCTTTCTTTGCCATAGCTTCTGGGAAGCTTAGAGGCAAATATGTTTCAAATAGCTGGGATGAGACTTTGTGGCATACAGTTTATGCCTCATCTCTGGCTTCCAGCTTACAGTCTTATCCTGGTTATCTCTTGGCTTCATTTTTCTCACTGTAAAGGAAAATCTTGCAGCATTAGATAACTTTTGTAAGATGCTTTAAAGGTTTGTGGGATGAAGCAAGGTACAACTAAGTAAAGATGGCACTGAGTTGAACCACAGATTAGCATGGGCTCTGGCTGCAAAATAAGACAGACAAATAAATAAATCAGTACAAAACTAGTCAAGCCAGTCCCTGGAGGCTATTTCTACTCTTGTGCCTTTATGTGGCCTTGGTCAATTCAGCCTGTGTCTCATTGTTAAATAACAACCACAACAAAAAAAACCTAACAAAATATTCTGTGTGAGGTGCTCTCCTAGGCACTTTAGACGTTGTACTTTAAGAGAGGCAAGACGCACAGAGGGGCACATTTTTTTTTCTTTTAAAATAGTGGTACATTTTAGGAATATCTAATGCAAAGGGATGCTTCCATGGAGAAGAATGCTATTCTTCCATCATAGATACAGTTTCAGGGCTTTCTCATCTCTCTCTCTCTCTTTTTTTTTTTTTTTTAATTCTCTGGTGCCCAAGCTACTGATTTTCATCATTCATCGTTCCTTCCATTTGTTCACTCATATTTTCATCAAATATACACTGAGCAACCTGATTGCAACAGGCCCTTGCTTCACATTAGGAGCTCATGTGTGGGGAGACATGCTCAGGAAGTTATTCACAACACAGCAGAGCTAAGTGAGCTAGCAAAAGTGTGTCCAAGAAAAGTCCAACTCTGTATGGGGAATCAGGGAAGGCTTCCAGGAGGAGGTGACAGTGGAGCTGGTATGGGAGAATAAGGAGGAGCTCACTGGGTATATACAGAGGGGAAAAGCAGAGAGGACATCCCAGGCAGAAAGGAAGCATGTGCATGTGAGAGCTTGGCAGGCTGGAGAACTGCCAGGGTTCAGCCTGACTGGAGGCGGGGCAAGGGTACAAGGGAGGGGGGCGTGTTGGGAGATGTAGGGATGCCAGGGTTACTTGATGAAGGGTCTTATATGCCTGGTTATGAAGTTTAGACTTTGTCCTGTAAAGAGAACGGGGGCCAGGGGAGTGTTTTGCAGCGAGGAATGACACGGTCAGATTAATGCTTTAGAAAGGTCACTTTAGTGACAGGCTGGAGGATGGACTGGACAGACAGGAATGGAGCCTGGAAGGAAAGCTGGGAGGAGACCACAGTATCCAGGAGAAAGATGATGGTGGGCTGGACCAGTGAAGGGGCAGTGGGGATGGGGAGAAGCAGGCGAGTTTGATAGGTGTGACAGGATTGGTGATTGGGGGAATCCAAGATGACAGCTGGTTTCTGGCTTGAGAGGTGGGTGGTTATGTGGCTGTTCCCTGAGTCTGCAAAGGCAAGAAGTAGATGTGCTCAGTTTCATTCATTCATTTATTGCATCGTGAACATTTATCGAGAACCTCCTATGTGTCAGGCCCTGTGCTAGATGCTGGAGTTTGGGGTCACCAGGTGGTCGCATTTGTCCCTCATCCCCTTCCCCAGTCCCACCCCGCCCATCTGCCCTCTGGGCCACCCCGGAGCTGCTCCCTGCCCTCCCTGCTAGTGCTCTGGCTCCCTGGCCAGCCCTCTGAGTGTGACCTTAGCCTTCTTTCTCCACAAATTACCTTCTTCCCACCCGAATGAGGATGGGCTCTAGACCTGCAGCTTCCTAGGTAGACAGGGCTTGGAGACCATCCCTCAGCCCCTCCAAGGCCCAGCATCCTTCCTGCCAAGCGCTGGGCCACCTTCCCTCCCTCCTGAGGCATCCACCCCACCTCCCATCTTGGGCAGCACCACCCACCAGCCAGGGCCTGCTCTCCTAAGGCAATGTGCTGTCTTCTAAATCCTTGCCCAGGACAACCCTCCAGAAAGTGCAGACAGGGATCTTAGGTGCAAACAAGAGAATCCACTCTAACTGTTTTAAGCAAGAAAGGAGTTTATGAAAGAGTACTAGGCAGCACATCTGATCTCCAGGAAGGCCAGAAAGTCGTGATGAAGACCAGGCCACAGGAGTGAAGTCAAGGCCATGGCACAGACTTGCTCCAGTGTAGACCCACCCTTCTCCGCTGGACAAGATGTCACAGCTCACACCACTGACCTAGAGCACGCCCCCTGGAACCTCCACCACTGCTGTCCCTGACAGCTACACGCCACTGTCACCAGCCCACCCTCACTTCCACATCCAAGTCTTGGAGTGGAGACTCCTTGTCACATGCCTACACCAGGGGCTGGGACAGTTTTCTTCCTTCTACTTAGCAAAGCCACACTTAACACAGGAAGGATATTTAAAAGGTGTTGTCCGGGCAGAAAACAGGACAGGCCCCAACTGTGGTGGGCACACCCCCTTGGTCAGCATTCCAGCTGAGCTTCCAGAGTCTTTGGCTTCCCCTTTGGGATATGGTTTCCTGTTCCCCCCCTTTGGACATGCCCCAGGAGCGCCTTTCCCAGGAAAACTGGCCCCTCGCTCTTTTCGTCCCCTGTACCTCAGGCTGACCTCTGTCACAGTGTCTGTAAAGCTTTGGGGTCCCTTTCAAGGTGGTGAGCAACTTCAGGGCAGGGGCAGTCAGCTTGCCTCCTTCCTCGAGGCGGGGTGGTGGAGGGGGGGACTGCCATGGCTGCGGTCCAAGGGGCTCTGCTCCCAGGGGCAGGGCCTGGGCTGGCAGCAGGTGCCATGGCCAGGTGGGGCCAGTGCTCGCTGGCTGGGTTTACTCCTGGGCACAGTGGTGGAGGCTGGGACGCGGCTCCAAGCCAACCTGAGCCCCATGTGCCCTCGCGTGTACACGGCCGCTGAGCAGCAGATGCAGCAGCAGATGAGCCTGGGGGAGTCGTGCCACCCCATGCCCCACTCCTTTGAGCCCGTCAAGAGTTTCTTTAAGGGCTTTGTGGAAGCCACGCAGAGCCCGCTACAGACGCCACTGGACATCCGCCTTAAGGCGAGTAAGTCACCATGTGACCAACCTTGAGTCCTTTACTCCCCTAGTGCCCTGTGATTAGAGATGGCTGTGAAGACTGCCACCCTGAATCATGTGTTTCCTGCACAGAGGCCCTAGGCTGGGTGGTCAGGGTCTCCTGGGCCTGGGCCAACCCTCCCTTCCAACCTCACCTCCTACCCGTTCGGAGACCAGGTCCTGCTTCTCGCAGCTGCACTGCTCTGCCCCTGCCCCTCAGTTGCTCCCGAGGTTCTGCCACACCTCAGCTTTGCCTGTGCTGGGCTCCCAGCTGGAAGGGCCAACTCCCCCTCCTCTTCCTCTGCCTGGTCAGGACCCACAGCTGTGCTCACCTGAGAAGCCTTTCCAAGAAACCCCAGGCTCGCTCGCTCTCCCGGCCGTCTCCCCCCTCTGCCCTGGGCCTGCTCCATCTTGTGCCTGGGGGTGTTTGTCATCTGGATACATGGACCCCTCCCTTCCTCTCTTAAATGCCTGGAAGGCAAGAACCACTTTGGGTCCAGCTCTGAGGTCACTGCAGGGCCTGACACAAAGCAGGTGTTCAGAAATATCCATTCATTCATCTCTGCTATTAGAATTCATTCAGACCATTTACTGAGCCCCTGTTATGTGCCGGGCACAGTGGGGTACAAAACAAAGCTCCTGCCTTTGTGGTGCTCAGTCTTTTAAGGGGAAGATGGACAACAAATGAACATATATCAGCGATAAGAAGTACTTTGAGGGACTTCCCTGGTGGCACAGTGGTTAAGAATCCGCCTGCCAATGCAGGGGACCATGGGTTCAATCCCTGGTCCAGGAAGATCCCACATGCCACGGAGCAACTAAGCCCGTGTGCCACAACTACTGAGCCTGCACTCTAGAGCCCGCGAGCCACAACTCCTGAGACCGCCTGCCACAACTACTGAAGTCTGCGTGCCTACAGCCCGTGCTCCACAGCAAGAGAAGCCACCGCACTGAGAAGCCCGTGCACCGCAACGACACTCACCGCAACTAGAGAAAAGCCCGTGCACAGCAATGAAGACCCAACGCAGCCAAATAAATAAATTTATTTTTTTTTTAAAAAGTGCTTTGAAAAAAAATAATAAAGCTGAGTAAGGAGAATGACCAGGAGGAAGAGCTGTTTTCTATGGGAAGTGGGAAAGGCCTCTTTGAGAAGGGGATGTGTGAGCTGACCTGAAGGATGGGCTGGAGATCATTGTGGTCACATGCATGGACACTGGAGCCAGAGCCAGACTGCCTGGGTTCCTATCCCAGGTCCACCACTTCCTAACCCTGCCATCTTGAGCAGGGCACCTAACTTTTCTGTGCCTCTGTTTGCATATCCATAAAATGGAGATGATAATATATTCCTGTCTCAGAGAGTTTTTGTAAGGATTAAATGAGTTCTTACGTGTAAAGCGCTCAGAATGGCGCTCAGGCATAATAAGCACCATGTGAGCGTTAGCTATTGTTGCTGCTGCTGTTATATCTGGGGGAAATGTCTTCTAGGCAGAGGGAAAAGCAAGTGCAAAGGTCCCGAGGCACAAGGTAAGGGTAAGTTTGGCATGTTTGAAGGAACAGCAAAGGGCAGGTGGGGGGAGTCAACAGGAGTAGATGTGGGCACAGGAAGGGAAGAAGAGAGAAAGAGATACCAAGGAGACTCCACAGATTTTGACCAGAACAACTAGAAGGAAGTTGTCATATTCCGAGATGGAAAAGAGCATTTAGACTTGGAGGGAATGGCCCTTTTGGCTCTCTGAGCAGCACCATGGTGGTTTGCAAGAGCAAATGCCTGACGAAAGGCAGTTAAAAGGGAGCCAAGAAGAAAATGGTTGATCTGTTTTCTAAGGAAGGTTGGTACGATGTGAAAGCACCAACTACATTCCATATAAGAAATATTGGAAAAACCCTAGTCATGAGAACTCCAGGAACCAAAATTGCATTTGATGGCCTCAAGGGTTAACTTTTGGAAGTGAGCCTTGCTGACCTGCAGAATGATGAAGCTGCATTTAGAGAATTAAAGCTAATTCCTGAAGATGTTCAGGGCAAGAACTGCCTAACTTTCGTGGCATGGATCTTATCCATGACAAAATCTGCTCCATGGTCAAAACATGGCAGACCATGATTGAAGCTCATGTTGATGTCAAGGTTACCAGTGGTTATTTGCTTCATGTGTTCTGTGTTGGTTTTGCTAAAAAATGCAACAATCAGCGTTACTCCGTATGGTAGACATCTTCATTATCCCCCATTTTACGGATGAGGAAGCTGAGGGTCAGAGAGGTTAACTGACTTGCCTAGGTCACACAGCTAGGGGTAGAGGCAGAATTCAAACAGACTCTGGTCCCAAGGTTTGTGTTCTGATCCCCTGGAGTCTGCTTCCTCCCAGGCCATCACCCCTCATCCACCACCAGATAAGGCCATCATTCTTACTATCACAGGTAATACTGAGAGGTACTGACTCCCAGGAAGGCCACAGGGAGATGGGGGTCTTGCAGCACCACTGCCCTTCCAGTGTCCCGCCTCACCTCCCCACCTGTGAATTCCACAGACACTGCAGGCTCAACAGGCTGAAATGGAATCCGGCATCTTCCATGCCTCAACCCCCAATCCTCTGCTTCTTGACTCCAATCTACTCTTCATTCTCCACTCGCATTAGAGTTAAGCCTTGGTACTTGTACCACTGCAGTATATCGTGAACCCAGCCCCTTTTCCGTCCCTGCTGCCCCGGGTCAGGCCTGAGCCTACCAACAGGGCCTCTGCCTCCACACTCACCCTGCCCCATCCACTCCCCACCAGAGAGAGCTCTGGAGATTCTTCTGCTCATGTCTGCGCTCCTTCAAACACCTTCCATGGCTCCTCACTTTTTACACAATGCTCCTAGCACCTGTCCTTAATGTCTTTGCTCCTGCTGTATCCTGGGGAAAGCCTCCCATCCTTTTTCTCGGTGTCCAAATCTTCCCCATCCTTGAAGGGCCAGCTGAGGTGCTTCCTCCTCCATGAAGCCTTCGCTGACCCCTTCAGGCCCTGGAGCCCTTTCACGTCTCCTCTTCGATCTAGAGCACTCTGTGCCTTGAGCGATATAGCTCAAGCAAGCCCATTTCTCACCTCATTTTCCTGACTGAGCTGTTGGAGACAGGGACCATGACTTGGGTTTCCCCTGAACTCCCTCTTACCTGGATGAGACCTGAACGCAACCTTCCTAAGGGTTCAGCTTTGATTTCTTGTTTTCGATCTTTATCCTAGAATTTGCGTGTCTGCCATGAAATTGCCCCCTTCCTTGACTGCTGAGTACATGGTTGACTCTCAGGATGGTCCTGGAGGCTGCTGTCGCCTCCCCATGTCCAGGCCTCCCTCACACTGGCCTGTCATTGCTCAGTTTGCTTCGGATCCTGGAAAGTGTGTTTCTGTATAGATCTGAGCCTTGTCCTGAAGTTTTCCTGTTACTGTGAATTTGCATTTCCTACTTAAATTTGCATACAATTCTTGGGGAGAGATTATGCTAATCTCCAGTTCTATCATATTTTTAGTATGTTTTGTAATTTGTGCTGCTTGCATGAACACCAGGCACTCATTTCTCACAATTCATTACAGACGTGAACTACCAGCACTCGGGCTCCTCTGGCGCCCAGCCGGGTTCCCTGTTGAAAACAAGCCCCTCACCAGAGCGATCACTCTTGTTAAAATGTAAGACCCCATGAGCGGGGAGAGGGTGAAGAGGGCGTGGGGTGTACTGGTGGGAGGGAGGGTCACTGAAGTAGAGGCCCCCCTTTTCCCCTAAGAAACCCAACTTCAGTTTTCTTAAGCCTTATTATCAGTTTTTTAAAAACCACAGAAATAATACACGTTCACTGTAGAAAAATTAGAAAACAAAAGATTTTTAAAAGAAAATCACTCATAAATCACTGAAGAGCTTCGGAAATTTTTCTGCTCACATACCCAAGCAGACACGTAGTAGTAGATAACTACTATTATTTGCCTTTTAACTTTCTTTGGCATATCCATATACATACTGTGATCAATATTTAATATATATATTTTTTACAAACATGGTGTCATACTCTACATCCTGTTTTGTAATCTGTGTTTTCATTTACTGATATATTATGAACATCTTTGTTCCCTTAAACAATTATACAGGTAATGCATGCTTGTAGAGAATTAGAAATTACATATACTAAAAGAAATCAATTGCCTGCCCCAGAGTTAAATGATGTTAATTTTTGTTATATATTCTTTCAGACATTTAAAAAATATATGTCTACAGATTTTTAAAAATGGGATCATATTATAGATATTCTTTTGTAATTTTATTTATTTATTTATTTATTTATCTATCCATCCATCCATCCATTCATCCATCCATCCATCCACCCACCACGAGGCTTGCAGGATCTTAATTCCCCAATCAGGGATCGAACCCCGCCCCCAGCAGTGGAAGTGCAGAGTCCTAACCACTGGACCGCCAGGGAATTGCCTTCTTTAGTAATTTTTAAAATTTAATAGTATAGATTGAACAATTTTCTATTTTAATAAACACAGATATTATGGTTATTTTTAAAGGATACATGGTATTCCATTGAATATGCCATGTTTAAATCAATCTCATATATTGTTGGACATTTAGGCTGCTTTACATTTTCATTTCTATAAACAGTGCTGCAGTAAACATCCGTTCTTTTTTTTTTTTTTTTTTTTTTTGCGGTATGTGGGCCTCTCACTGTTGTGGCCTCTCCCGTTGCAGAGCACAGGATCCGGACGCGCAGGCTCAGCAGCCATGGCTCATGGGCCCAGCCACTCTGCGGCATGTGGGATCCTCCCAGACTCGGGCACGAACCCGTGTCCCCTGCATCGACAGGCGGACTCTCAACCACTGTGCCACCAGGGAATCCCAAACATCCATTCATGTACCTCTTTGTTGAATTAATGAATAAGTGACTGAATACACCTTAGCTCATTTTTGTCTTTTTTTTAGGAGTAATTTCTCAAAATGGAATTACTAGGCATGCATTTTTTTAAACTAAAGTTTAACAAATATAAAATACATAAAGAAAAGTGCACAAATCAAAGGGCTGTAGGTCAATGATTTTTGAAAAGTAAACACATTGAATAACTTCCTTCAGACCATGAAATGGAAACTTCTAGCTCCCCAGAATCCTTCCTCATGCCAGTTCACTATCCCGAAGAGAAACTACTCTCCTGACTTCTAACAGTAAAGATTACTTTTGCCTGTCTTTGACCTTTATATAATGAGATCACTCAGACTACTCTTTTGTGTCTTGCTTCGACAGAACAACATGACATTTGTGAGATTTACCCATATCATTGTGTGTAGCAGTAGTTTGTTGATTTTCACTGTGGTGTAGTATTCCATTGTATGAATGTAGCACACTTAATATTATTGATGGACATTTTGGATTGTTTAGCTTTTGCCTCTAGTGAATAGTGTTGCTTTGAATATCCCTGTACATGTCTTTTGATGCACCTATGTATGCATTTCTGTTGGGTATTTACCCAGGAGTGGGAGAAAAGGATGCCCAGTATAAACACTTCTATGCAGCATTGTTCTAGATGTCCTAGAGAGTGCCTTGAGGCAAAAAAAAAAAAAAAAAAAAAAAAAAAATGTAAGCTATAAGGATGGGAAAAGGGAAAAAAAGATCATTATTCAAAGCTGACATGATTATTTACAGAAAATCCAAAATAATCTATAAATAAATTAGTTACCAAATGAATTTAGAACAGCTGCTGGATGTAATGTCAGCATACAAAAGTCAATTGTGTTTCTATGTATTGGCAATAAACAATTAGAAAGTGAAATTTTAAAAACATTATTTTCAGTAACACTTTTAAAAAGCTAGGAATAAATCTAACAAAAGATGTACAAAACCTCTGTACAGAAAACTCCAAAATATTACCAAGAAAACTATCGGGCAGTATCTACTAAAGCTAAACATCCACATGCCCTAAGACCTAGACTTTTCTCTAACTTCATGTCTACAGATGTGTATAATGCAACAAGAACTGTTATTGGGAGTTTAAATCACCACCACCTTTCTGGAGGACAGTTTGGCAATATTTACCAAAGGCCTTAAAACCACAATCATCCCCATTGACCGAGCAATTCTTCTTCTAGGAATATATCCTAAATAAATAATCAGATACATAAAGATGTATTCATATTAGTGTTTCCAAAACCTTTTTAAAAAGCGTATTTTTTAAGGCGGGGGGAGGGGATAGGTTATTATAATTCATCTATACATCAAAATCTTAAGGTTGCCATTAAAATGCTCTTATAAGAGAATATTATTTGATGTGGTAAAATGTTCATAAATACATCAATAAATTTAAAAAGCAGATTACCCAAGAGCCTGTATAGTATGACACCAACGTTAAGAAAAAAACTATAAAGGGGCAAGTAAAGAAAAAAATTGGAAACATATACACCCAAGTGTTAACAGTGATAGGATTATTATTATATAATTTAAATTTATTTATTTATTTATTTTGGCTGTGTTGGGTCTTCGTTTCTGTGCGAGGGCTTTTTCTAGTTGCGGCGAGCAGGGGCCACTCTTCATCGCGGTGTGCGGGCCTCTCACTATCGCGGCCTCTCTTGTTACGGAGCTCAGGCTCCAGACGCGCAGGCTCAGTAGTTGTGGCTCACGGGCCTAGTTGCTCCGCGGCATGTGGGATCTTCGCAGACCAGGGCTGGAACCCGTGTCCCCTGCATTGCCAGGCAGACTGTCAACCACTGCGCCACCAGGGAAGCCCCGATAGGATTATTTTTTATTAAAGTTTTAGAAATTGGCAACAAATTCCATGGTACAAAATTTAAGCCGTACAACGGGTGTGCACTAAAATGTTCTCTCCTGCCCGTGCTCCCCAGCCACCGCCCCACTCGTGATTTCAGTGTTCCCTGTATTCTACCCTGAACACTTGCGGAACAGCGGGTACCAGCAGGGTCGGTTTCCGGGGGCGGGGCGGGCGCGGCCCGGTGTCCCCGCCCTCCGCAGACGCGCGCACGCCCACGCTGGAGGCAGACACGCTGCACGCGCGCCTGCGCCTCTCGGCAGACCGCCTGAAGGTGCGTTGCGGCCACCACGGCAGCCTGGGGCTCAAGCCTGCGCTGCATTTCGACGCGCTGTGGCAGGTGCTGGGCCGCGACTGCTTCGACGCCGGCCGCCACTACTGGGAAGTGGACGTGCAGGAGGCGGGCGTCGGCTGGTGGGTGGGCGCGGCCTACGGCTCCCTGCGGCGCCTCTGCCGCCGCCCGCTTGAGCTGCAACCGCTAGTCCTGGTGCCTCGAACTGTATGACCTCGAGGACTGGGCCTTCCACGACGGCCAGCGCAGCCGTCTGCGGCCCCGCGACGACCCCGACCGGCTCGGCGTCTTCCTGGACTACGAGGTCGGTGTCTTCACCTTTTACGACGTGACGGGCGGTTTGACCCACCTGCACACCTTCCGTGCCGTCTTCCAGGAGCTGCTCTACCCGGCCCTGCGGCTCTGGGAAGGGGCCATCAGCATCTCCCGACTGCCCTAGGGGCCGACACCTGAGTGGCCCCCCTAGGCTCTCCGTGGCTCTGGTCTCACCGGATCCGGACGTGGCTGGTCTACTGCCGCCTCTGTAAGCATTCCCATCCTCTCCCCTACCAGTCATGCCCTGTGCTTTTAACAGTTCCTCTCCTAGGTAGGCTAGTTTCAAACGAGCCCTAAACACAGGTCCTCTGCTGCTGCTCTCTCATCCGAACTCCCCACCGCCACCAGGGCCCTTATACTACACTGCTTTTAGTCCAGGTTCCTGAAAGGACACACCCACAGGTGAGCCCTAAGCCTCCTCACCATGTCAGAATACATGATCCTCAGCCTCAGAACATTCTCCCTCATACAGCACTCAGAACCGCCTGGCACATAGTAGGCGCACAGTAAATGTGTGAATGAAAAAGAGTCGCTAAGACTCTTCTGTCTCTTAATGTCCCTTGGATCTGCTTCCTCCTCTCCACTCTCCAGCTTGTCCATGTCACTCCCTTAAGAGCCGCTGCAAGAGCTTCTTAACACCTCCTGGCCTGAACCCTTTCCCGTGCTCATCCTCCACCCTACAGCTAGAGTGATCTGCGTGAAACCTCACTTAACCTCTTAGAACTATCAGAAGGTTCCCAAGGACTATGGGGGGGGCACTTTACCTTAGCAGTCAAGGCTTTCCTAGTCTGCCGCCAACTACACATCCTCATCTAGCTCCTACTGCTCTTTTCAGAGACCCTCCAATCAGAACTGTGTGTCGCATAGTTCCACCTCTGTACCCTTGCCATTTCCCATATAAACGCATTTATACAGGAAAGCCCCTTCTTCTTTTTGCCTGTCTGTTTTCCCCAGGCTTAACTGCCCCCAGGAAGTCTCCCCAAGCTACAAGAATCTCTCTGTATCACATCCACAGTCTGGGACCTGTCTTTCCAATTAGATTGGAAGATTCCTAAGGGCAGCCATGTCCTACACCTTACCCACCCTGAAAAGTTCAGAAAGTCCCTTCCCTCCAAGGCAGCGAGTGAATGACCACTAGCTGGCTGCTATTGAATCGGAACAGCTGAGCTGGGAGGGTCTCACACACAGATCACTCAGCCTGACCCCATTGTACATTTGGGGAGAATAAGGTCCTGAAAGAAAGTTGCCTAAAGTCACCCACGGTGATTAAGGGCTCGGCCACCTCCCAGCCCTTAGGCATGTGTCTCACTTGCCCCCTGGCCCAGCCCTTCAGGCCCAGCTTTCAACCTAGAAGATTTTACTGCTTTTTCATTTCTTAGGGGATGTTGGGAAGAAATCAGCAGGTGACTGTTACTAAGCAACCACAGGCAGTTTTCCCAACCGTGTTGGAATCAAAAGGAGAGGAACTAACTGTGAGTGGGGTTTGGGCAGCTCAGGCATCCCTGTGCTCCTCAGATCCAAAATGTTGCCAGGGAAACCCAGAGAGCCCCTGCTTTCCAGAAGGTAATGATGGAAATAGAGAAGGCCAAATCAGCAGGGCCTCCCAGGGAGATCATCCCCTCTAGTAGGGAGGGAAAGGCCTCTTTCCAGGGTCTGTGCCTCAGTTCTGAAGGTTCAGCATCCTGTCTGTCAAATTCCTTATATGGTTTTGAAGTGGTACTATGTAAAAGTATCTTCTTAGGTGCTTGGCAGGATGGCAGTGGTAGGGTGAGGAAAACGCAAAGCAATCTCCCTCAGGGTTTAAACAGACTCTCAGTGCATTAATTGGTTTGAACCATATAAAACTGCCAATTTCCAATAGTTTTTTTTTAACCTAAAAACAGTACTTTCATATGGGGCAATGTAAAGTAAGTAGAATACAAGGCAGAAGGAGCCTCAAAACTGGCTTTAGTCCTAACCAACTCATTTAAAACTCTAGCTTGGATAGATGTCTTCAGCACTATGCTCCAGGAATGCTGAGAAGAGGGAAATTAATTCTACTGGGGATGGCCCAGAGCTGAATTCTGACAGGCAGAGGGCATTCCTGACAGAGGAAGATGCATGCACTTGACCCCATATCTCTGTTCATCCTTGCAAACCAATATTTATTCCCAGACCCATGGCCGCAGGGTCCAAGTAAAAATAACTTGCTGTTTTGTCAGGCACTGTTCTAATGCTTTACAGCTATTAACTCATTTGATGCTTACATCACCCCTAGGAAGTATAAAGTTATCCCAGTTGTACACATGGCAAAATTGAGACACAGAATGAGTAACTTGCCCAAGGTCACCAGCTAATGGTGGAACTGGGGTCTGTACTCATCCACCGTGTTCAGGTGAACGCAGCCAGTCTCTAGCCAGTGCCTACTCGCTCTGGCCCCTCTCTTTTTTCTTTTTTTTTTTTAACATCTTTATTGGAGTATAATTGCTTTACAATGGTGTGTTAGTTTCTGCTTTATAACAAAGTGAGTCAGTTATACATATGTTCCCATATCTCTTCCCTCTTGCGTCTCCCTCCCACCCTTCCTATCCCACCCCTCTAGGTGGTCAAACCACCGAGCTGATCTCCCTGTGCTATGCTGCTGCTTCCCACTAGCTATCTATTTTACGTCTGGTAGTGTATATATGTCCATGCCACTCTCTCACTTTGTCACAGCTTACCCTTCCCCCTCCCCATATCCTCAAGTCCATTCTCTAGTAGGTCTGTGTCTTTATTTCCATCTTACCCCTAAGTTCTTCATGACCTTTTTTTTTTCTTCTTAGATTCCATATATATGTTAGCATACGGTATTTGTTTTTCTCTTTCTGACTTAATTCACTCTGTATGACAGACTCTAGGTCCATCCACCTCACTACAAATAACTCAATTTCATTTCTTTTTATGGCTGAGTAATATTCCATTGTATATATGTGCCACATCTTTATCCGTTGTTGGTTGATGGACACGTACGTTGCTTCCATGTCCTGGCTATTGTAAATAGAGCTGCAATGAACATTTTGGTACATGACTCTTTTTGAATTATGGTTTTCTCAGGGTAGTGCCCACTAGTGAGATTGCTGGGTCATATGGTAGTTCTATTTTTAGTTTTTTAAGGAACCTCCATACTGTTCTCCATAGTGGCTGTATCAATTTGCATTCCCACCGACAGTGCAAGAGTGTTCCCTTTTCTCCACACCCTCTCCAGCATTTATTGTTTCTAGATTTTTTGATGATGGCCATTCTGACCGGTGTGAGAGGATATCTCATTGTAGTTTTGATTTGCATTTCTCTAATGATTAATGATGTTGAGCATTCTTTCATGTGTTTGTTGGCAATCTCTATATCTTCTTTGGAGATGGCCCCTCTCTTCTTAGGCCTGTGATGCTTTGCTTTTGCCCGGTTACTCTGTGGGACTTAAGTCTACCTTTGGATTACCTTCCATGGGCTCTGAGATGAGGTCTTACACCCAGAGGGAGATTTGAGAGTTTGGGATTCATGTAGCAGAGTCAGAGCTGGACTATAAAGGACAAAAACTGCAGTTTTGGTCCACAATCGTGACCTCAAGCTAGTCACTGTACTCCTTGGGGCGTCATCTGTAAAATGGGGTTAATGACCCTACCTGCAAGTGCTGTGAGGCTCAAATGAGCCCAGAGGATATGAACTTGCCTGAAAAACTGTACAGTACTGTACCATGCCAGGACCTATCAGCATCCCCAGTGGAGTTCCTGTTGTGCCTGACACGGTGCTGAGACAGCCGATACTCCTAGCTGCCATCTGGTAGTATCAGGAGCCTCCGTGAATATTCAGCACAGGACTGAGCTTCCTTGGGGTCCATGTCTGTAACGGTACTGATCACTTATTCTCTTTCAGACTTGAATCTATAGAAATTTCCTTATCGATAAGAGCAAATTGCTTGCAGATGTGGTTTTAATAAAATATGAGTACCGTCCCTTTTAACCGTGTTCTTCACTGGGAGTTTGTGTTGCTTCAAGCACATGGCACCCAGGCCTGGACGGGGCCTTGCTCATTTCCCAGCCCCTCCACAACTTTCTTGCTCTAGTCAGCTGGTCCTTGATGGAATATCTCTAGTAATGGGGGGAGTTCACTATTTCTGAAGGTAATTCACGTTAGAACTTCTTGCTTATGTGGCAACAAATTCTGCCTCCCAGCTTTTCCTATCCAAGATAATATTATGTAACTTTGGGCAACTTTTGATCAACATTGAAGCCATCTGTGGTCACTTACTAATTTTTAGAGATTTCAGGGACCCTTTCTTGTCTACTGCATGGTATCTTCTGTTTCTGCAGTTCCTCTCTGCCAGGGAGAAGGGGACAGTGATGATAGCCTGGTGGAGACACAGCCTAGCAGAGGGCACACAGAGGTGGCCCAGTGCAGCCAGGGCATGGTGGGCAGGAGTCCATACCATGAGGAGGGGACAGGCTGCCCAAGAAGCCAAGCTGCATACGAGGTGGGAGGGTAAGCATAAGAGGGGTGCGGCCCAAGGTTGAGTCCACCGTGCCCTCTTCTGAAGCCTTCCATGGCTTCCCATTGCCAATTGAACACAGTCCAAAGTCAGCAGGCTTTTAAGCCCTTGCTTCCTTCCTGACAACCTTCCAAATCCCTTCCTTCCTCTCCATGTGGCCATTCCCTGCCCAACTTTCACCTGGACATACAGGGTACTTCCCATTCCCCAGATCCCACAATTCCTCCCTCAGTCACTTCTCAACATGCACGGTTGAACTAAAGTGCCACCTCCTCCAGGAGAGCTTCCCTGGCCAACACCTCTCCCATCCCCACTCCCATCGCTCTCATGACTCTTGGAAAACATTTCAGCAATTCACACATGCAGGGGGCACTATTTGTGGACGTAACTGCACCCAATAGGCTGTGAATTCTCCAACAGGGACCGTCTGTTGCCTCACTGTGGGCCCAGCACTGGACCTCCTTCCTGGCAGGTGCTCAGGGACGTACAAATAGGCCAGAGCTGTGCCCAGAGAGCCATCCTCCTGCCCTCAGGGCCTGGCACAGCATGAGGTGGCCAGCTGCTCCTGGCTGCAGGCAGCCCCATACTTTACCTACACACGGCATTCACAGGCTGTGATTTTCTCTATGTGCCCTGATGGGAAGCGGGTTCTAGACGACGGCCCTTCTTCACAGTTCTCTCCAACACATTACCCGATCCTCTACCCAAAAGGCAGAGTTAGGCCCTGTGCCCTCAGTGGCTCTTCCAGGTGTGAGCCTCACTGGCTTCTGCCCTCTGGGGGAATCCAGCTGAGGTCTACAGAGCAGCCTGGGCCCTTCTCACATTCCAGTCTGACAGGACCTGGAAGCAACTGATGGGTTCCCTGCTAGAAACCGCCTGCCTGCTCTCAGCCAGAGCCCCAGCTAGGCTCTTCCCTCCTTTCCGTTCAGACCCACCTCCTCTTCCCAGGCCCTGGAACACATCCGTCTACTACCATACTAAGTCTCTTCTTGTTAGGAGGTCTCAGGTATTTAATGTCATCTCTGCTCTTGTAGAAAAAAAAAGGCTATGGAATCAAATTTTGATTGTCTGCTCATGACTGTTTATAGGGAGAAGTGAAAGGGAGTGAACAGCAGCCAGAAGTGGATGCCGTCACACTCCAGCTCCTAGCACGTCAATTTTATGGATTCTCGTGAGTACGACCCGGATTCCCACCACACCCCACCCACACATACAAATGCGAGTCTCCTTCCAGAAACCGTTTGGGGATCCCCAGGAGAGGGAGGCCCTATCCTCACAAGTAAAGAAACTTCAGAGGGCAATTTACGCATTCGAAAAGAGACTCCAAGATACACTTTGAATCAAGAGGAATTAAAGTAACCAGGTCAAATAAATACGAAGAAAGATTAAGAATTTGAAAGTATATTTGAAAATAATCATTAATCTCAGTATTGGTTCAAAAGAACAAAGAGGACTATGATATGGAATCTCTGTGAAGGGTTCATGCTGCAGTTCAAGGAGGTCCAACCGTGAGGAACTTTTGTTAGCTGGGTTAGTAATTTCACAACAGATCATGGAAGGGCTGATTTCAGCATCACCAGCATACTTACAAGTCACCACAAGCTGCAAATACACCAAGCCCCACACTCCCCAGCTCCCTCACGTGCCTCACTGCACGTGTCACCTTCTGACGTACTGTGGTTTACTTTACTGTGCTCCTGGTTTATGGAGCATCTGTCCCCATCTGAACAGAAGTCCCATAAGGAAGGGATTCACTGCTGTATCCTCAGGCCCCAAAGCAGGGCCTGGCACATAGTAGGCCCTCCATATTTGTTTAAAGAAGGAATAAATGCCATTTCCCTCTCTTTGCTCAGAGCTATGAGTGCTTTGACATCCTCTGCCTGCAAAACACTTTGGCCAACCCCTTCTCTAATGCCTAGTGATGGCTATACAGCTAACTAGACTCAATCCCAGGGCGGGCAGGGGATAAGGAGAGAGAGCTGGAAGGAAGAGATATTTGGGGTCATTAGGGTTGGTTTTGCAGGCAGGAAGAAGGCAGGCTGCAAGGAGAGGCCCCACGGCCAGCACTCACTCCTCTGCACCCGCACTGCCACTGGGCAGTGATGAGATGCTTCTGAGCCCACCGCCCCTTCTGGGCCAGCCAACCTGAGGCAGAGGCCGCCCATATTTGCTCTCTGTATCCCTCCAACGGGCTTGACCCAAGGCCTGGCCCCTAAATGTGTGCTGTCTGGGTGGGGAGTGAATGAAAGCCAGATCCCTAGAGACCACCACTCCTGCCCCACCTCACCCAAATGCACCTGACGGCACCAGCAAGGCAATCCAGAATTCAGAGAATGGCACTTTATTTTAAGACTTGATTTTTTTGCCATGATTTTCTACTGATTCCTCCATGATGGTGTCATCTTCTTCCACAGTGACCAGGACCTTCTTGCCCACCAGACTGAAGATGTCTTCAGGAGGGTAGCCTTTGGGCTCACCCACCTTCACAGTGAGCATGTCCAGTGTTAGAATGGTGCCTTCCGGAATTTTCACTTTGGCCACCACAGACTTGCCCAGCTGTGGATAAAATTAAGACTCAGTGCCAGCCTCACAGAAATAGTTAGCACACGTTGCTTTATCCCCAAGGTCCCTGATCGGTTTTCTTGCACAAGGTTACCTGGATAGCAGGGACTCTGTTTTCCCCCTTCAGTGCCTAGAACAGTATCTCACACACAGCAGGGACTCGGCCAGTGTGGGATGGACTCAGAGACTCAGAGGAGGGGCCTTTATAATAAAGGACTCAGGTTATGTAGCCAAAGAGAGCCAGATCCGAATCCCAGGCAGCTGGGTACAAGCTGTGGCTGAGTTTCTCTGTAAAATGGGAAATAACAGTGTCTCTACCCTGTCAGATGACTACAAGGATTCGTGATAATAATGTATGTAACCTACCTGGAACATAGACTGCTCTCGGTAAATAAAAATTATGATTGCTTTTGTCAT
Source organism: Mesoplodon densirostris (assembly GCF_025265405.1). Taxonomy (NCBI): domain Eukaryota; kingdom Metazoa; phylum Chordata; class Mammalia; order Artiodactyla; family Ziphiidae; genus Mesoplodon; species Mesoplodon densirostris. Next base: position 24,928,996 of record NC_082666.1, on the reverse strand, counting down.
CGTCCAGTTCAGCATCGCATTTTAAACATGGGGAAACGGAGGTCCATGGAGGGCAGGTAAGCTGGCCAAGGTTGCGAGGAGCCAAGGTGAGAACCTGGGGTTCCTGACTCCTGGCCCACTGCTCGAGGGACACAAACCTTGTGTCCTCCTTGCTCAGTACAGTAGCAGTACAGAGGGCGCACAGACGCTGAGTATGGAAGGGGGCCTCTTAGGAAGAGGCAGATAGGCTGGGCAGGTGAGGGGAACGAAGGAGACCTGAAGCTCATGACCAGTGTTTCTAGGTCTTGTCCATAGATGCTTTTCAACAAAGTATCTAGTCCAATACTCTGCATCTTCCAGGTAAGGGCCAAGGAATCAGTTCTGGAATTTATGCCAGGACAAAAGGTCTGTCGGCAGATGATTATCAGATTCTGCATCCTCTGGTACCTCACTGTTTGCCCAGGGAGCCAGGAGGCTCAGAACCAAATTAAGTGCTCAACTGCTATAACTCTCATTACAGTTTCTGGGCCAATTCTCTCCCCTTTTCTTGTATAAGGTAGTTTGTTTCTTTTTACTGTTATTTTAATTTCCTGGTGTATATGCATCTTTAATTTGAGGGCAGCAAGTAGGCCCCACTGGGATAAAAGAGCACTCCTCTAGCAGGCCTGGTGTTAGATCTTTGTTTCGGCCCAGACAGCTTGCAGCGTTTGAGGAGTGTCTGCTTCCCTGGCAGCCCCGGGACGCCTGGCTCTAGACTCAGAGGCTGAGCCAGGTATAGGCCATGGCTTCCGGGAAGCCCAGATAGTCAGTGTGCCAGGCAGGGTTCGCGGGCCTCCCCGTCCCCTCTGTCTTAAGGTTAACGCTGCACAGCTCAAACTGCTCCTGAGGGAACGTTTGCGTCATCCCCCACCAACCCCGTGACAAGCCCCACCCCCATCCATCCAATGCCTCCCATGCTTAGGGACGCCTTGACACATCACAGGCCCTCCTCCCACTGCCTCACAGGGCCCCTCTACCTGGATATCCCTCAAGGATTACCTACTCCACGGGACCCCAGACTTGACCTACCTGCGTGCCTCATGAGGGGCCCCAGATACCACCCCCCCTTTACCTGGGGTCTGGAGCACTGGGGCCAGAGGCTTCAGAGACTTAATGGAAAACTGTAATATGATGCCAGGGAACTAGAGAAACAGCTGAAGTTCCTTAAATAACCAGTTACTCCCGCTGCTAATATGAACCCCCAAAAATTTATAGGCTCCGAGCGACATCCCTGCATCATTCCACTGGCCTGGCCTCAGGTAGGGCTGGTACCAACTACCTCTCGGGTAAGTGCATGCGACCCCTCTCAACAGTGGCGCCCAGCAGGACAGAAGAACCCACCTTTTCGTTGCAGGCCATCTCACAGGGCAGCAGCTGCTTGGTCGGGGAGCCCAGAGCCCTCTCCACGAGGCGCACGGACCGCACTAGCTCGGCCAGCTCCCCAGGCTCCAGCGAGGCCGAGTGGTCACTCCCCTTCCAGGTCTTGTCCAAAGTTACGTGACGCTCCAAGACCTTGGCCCCCAGAGCCACTGCAGCCACAGATATCACTATACCTGTTTCATGCCCAGAATACCCTATGGGAATGTCAGGAAAGAGCTTCTGATATTCCTTTAAAATAGAAAAAGGGAGGAAAAAAAAGTTCAATAGTGTGGTACTTTCTGCATACATTCCAGAGTCAGGCAGATCTGAGTTTGAGGCCCAGTAAGCTCCAGGAAGCCTCCGAGGCTCTCTGAGTCTCTCCTTCCCAGGGATAGCAGTACCTGGTGGGAGCTGCTATGAACTTGTGGAGGGCACTCAGCACACTGTAAATGCTCAAAAATAATGGCTGCTGTTATCAGGAACACATCTGAAGAATGTTTCACACTGCGCAAACCACAAAGAATAAGAACTATAACCAAATGCCTAAACCCATTCAAAAAGCATCTTTCACATTTAATTAGCCTGAGCTGCTGAAAGCAAGTATGCTATATGCACAAATATCACCATCAATAATATATACAGCCCAATCTCAAAACAATCCTTTGGTGGGAATGCTAAATAATTAATTAATTGGTTATCTATAATTCACTGGATGTGACGAAAGACATTCTGAGTGGAGTGAGCCTTGTCAGTGAGGGTGACCAGAAAGCTTAAGTACAGCAGAAAGACCCAGATGGGAATTAATAGAAGATAAGGATGGCTGAGTGGCAGAGGCCTTGAAAACCAGGCTTAAGGGTGTGTGATGGACAAAAAAGTGCAGGTTGCTAGGTCAGAGGACTCACCCTGCTGTGACGGGTGGGCTGGGCCTGGGGGGCAGGCTGGCAATTTAACTCTGATGGTGCCCTGCTCTAAAGAGAGGATGTGAGCATACCTCAGGTGGCGATGGAAGGGATATGGGTACCACACTTCACAAAGGAAGAAAACTGAGGAAAATATTTGGCGTCAGACACACTAAATTGTTAATTATGGTAATCTCTGTGGGATGGGATTACAGAGGATGTTCACTTTGTACGTTATATATTTCAGGGCTGAGTTTTTTTTTTAAACCATGCTTAAATTTAAAAAACATGATTTAGAGATGAGCTAGAAATGGAGAAAAGACTACAGAACTGGGAGGGACAGAAACTTTAGTTAAAAAGAGAGTAGTGTCATTTCAAAAAAGGTTAATTTCTTTTTTTAAGCTAAACATGAAGAGACTTTAGAAAAATGTATAAGAGCTTATATAATCATGGGGGGAAAAAAAACCCAGAATGTCATATACGGTAATGAAAGAAAAATACAAAAGGGAAACTGGTTAATTGCAGTATCAGGATTGTGTGTGTGTATATATTTAGAATTCTACTACTCTTACTATAATGTTTTTTGTACGATAATTACACACCTATATATTTCCAATTAATTATGTTTCGGGAGCTACCAGGAGGAATTGATAGAGATGGCCCGAGACAATAAGAGACAATTCTACTCCAGCTTTGCCACCAGGATGCTGTGAGATCTCAGGCCAAGTAAGGACTGGACCTCGTCACCTGTAAACCGACTGAAGTGGAACAGACAGAATGCTGGGAGAGAGAAAGCTCTCTCAAGGTTGTCACTGTAACAACTCTGACCCTCAAGGATACCCAGAATCAGAGAGCTGGTAAAAGAGAGCAGGAAAAGCCAGAAGTTTCAAGAAGGTCTCCTACAACTCAATATCAAGAAAAACGGATTTCTGTACACCAGTGTTCATATCTGCATTATTCACAATAACCAAAAGGTGGAACCATCCCAAAATGGTTTTATTGTGCTACCATCACCACCATCCATCTCCAGGACTTTTTCATCATCTCCGAGTCAAACTCTATACTCATTAACACTAAATGCCCCTTTCTGCCTCCCCCATTGACAAACAAAATGGGTATTTTGTTTGTCAATATGGAGAAAAATGGTGTATTTGTACACCAATGTTCATATCAGCATTATTCACAATAGCCAAAATGTGGAACCATGCCAAATGTCCATCAACAGATGACTGGATAAACAAAATGTGGCACATACATACAATGGAATATTATTCAGCCTTAAAAAGGAATGAAATGCTAACACATGCCACAACATGGATGAACCCTGAAGACATTATGCTAAGTGAGAGCAGACACACAGAAGGACAAGTACTGTATGATTCCATTTATTTGAGATACCTAGAGTAGTCAAATTCATAGAGACAAAATACAATGATGGCTGCCAGGGGCTCGGGGAGGGGGAAATGGGCAGTTAATGTTTAATGAGTACAGAGTTTGAGATGAAAAAGTCCTGGCGATGGATGGTGGCGATGGTAGCACAACAATGTGAAAGTACTTAATGCCACTTAACTGGACACCAAAAAATGGTTAAGATGGTAAATCATACGTATATTTTACAAAAACAAACCCACAACTCGCTAAGAAAGCCAGCGATTCACAGAAGAGGGACTGCTGATGGCCAATACACACAGGTAAAGAAAATGTATATGGACAATTATGAAGACTCCCCCTTAAATTTTATAATGAGAGAAATTAAGGTTGGTTTTAAGAAAACGTAATTTGTAATCTTTAGAATGTATCTGACTCCTTAACTGCATAGTTGATTCTAATTTGATTCTGCAACAGCAAGATCGTCAAAGGGTGTTCGAATACAAAGCATGTCAAGACTGGTTAGAATTTGGGCTGCATCTTCCCCACAGCAAATGGCCCAATCAGACAAGGGCCCTCCCTCGGGCTCACCGAGATGACGCACAGGTTGACGTCCTCGGGCTGGAGCGGGTACGCACTGGTGCACTGGAGGAAGCAGAAGTTGGGGTTGAGGGGCTTCACAATCTGATAGACTTGCTTCATGGTGTCCATGGACTGCATCCCACTGGAGATGACCATTGGGCGGCCTGAGGGACCCAACACCATCACCATCATCACTTTCTTTTTAGGGGTTCTGACTCTCCCTTAAGCACACCCCTGCTGTTGGTTTCATCATTCTACTGAATCCCGCAAACATCTCTTAAGCACTGTGCCAGCCACAGTGGAGAAACAGAGGTGAGCCTGGTGGGTTCCTGTCCTCAACCACGGGAAACGTAGACTCCCCTCACCCCCACCCATAACATTATTGTTCAGCAAAGTGAACCCAATTAAGAGGAATTTCACACTCTTTAGAGAAAGATGAGCATCTCATTGGATTAAGAGGTTGCACAGTATGGTAGGGTGAGCACTGCCCCAGATTCAAGAGTGTGAGGCCTGGGGCGGCCAACGTCCTAGCTGTGTGGTCTCAGATGCCTCGTCAGTGAAGTAAGTAGAAAGCATCATCATCATATGACCTGCTTCAGTCCCAGGATTGTCATGAGGATCAAATGAGATCACTCATGTTGTAAAACCACTTTACAAACTGTGATGTGCGGAGGTTGGATATTATACCTACAGAATACTTCTCAAAGTCAGCTTCCTCTAAGAAGTTTTACACATAGTCATATCCTTAATTTTATATAAATATTTTCTTAAATTAAAAATAATCTTAATTTAAAAATTCTTTAAAAAACTGTCTTATTTTTCATTCAAGTCAGCACATGAAAAAGTGGGAGTATAGGCTGAAAAATGGAAAATCTGGAAAATCTGTCTTCAGGAGACTCCTTTAGTGGGTTATTACTAGCAGGGTAAAAACAGGAAGGTCTGGGCTCAGATTGTATGACAAAAATTAAACACTCACCTTTTTTGGCTGTCTTTTCCAGATAAGGGAAGTTGTTAGTGTCCCCAGATCCAACTTTGAAAAATGGAACATTCAGTTCATGCAGAAACTCAACTGCCATCTACAAAAATCCAAGAGGGAGCTCCTTGTCACGATTGTTCAAAATCACTGTCCTCAAGACAGGCGAGGAGCCACATATGAAGAGAAAAACCCCTCTTTGCCCAGCAAGAGGGACTCTCTCAACAACATGAAAGCAGACACAGATTTGTTATCAGTCATGTCATTCAAATTCAAACATTCCGTCATTCATATCCACCCATCCATTTGTCCAACAAACATTGTGTGCTGGCACACACTGGCTACGTACGAGAAACTGGAAAAGAATCGGAACCCTGGCCAGACCTTCCTTCCCCAGGGGCCTGGAGCCCCAGTAAACAAACGAAAAAGGGTCATGACCTAATCTTGACCCAGAAAAGCAGGCAGTGAGCAAGTGAAAGTCCCTCAAAGGCCTTATGCTTTCCTCAGGACCGAACAGCCGGAAAAGAGGCCATTTCAATCCTTGCCAGAAATAGAAAAAGTGGAGCGTTTGATGGCCTAGCCCTGACACACTGATCCACAGCTGGCAGGGCCCGTCAAACCCAAGCCCTTTCAGACCTCAAACTATGCTGCCCACAAAAAAAACGAACCTCAGTCACTTTTTTGGACACAACATCACTGTTTGAGGTTACCTCTCTAGGGCCCTTCACCATCCTTATCTGGGATTCATCAATAACACTCAGGAAGGGCCTCCCTGGTGGCGCAAGTGGTTGAGAGTCCGCCTGCCGATGCAGGGGATACGGGTTCGTGCCCCGGTCTGGGAGGATCCCATATGCCGCGGAGCGGCTGGGCCCGTGAGCCATGGCCGCTGAGCCTGCGCGTCCGGAGCCTGCGCGTCCGGAGCCTGTGCTCCGCAACGGGGGAGGCCACAACAGTGAGAGGCCCGCATACCGCAAAAAAAAAAAAAAAAAAAATAACACTCAGGAAATTGGCAAATGTCAGCAAATGCTTGCTGAAGGAACCAGTGGACCACAAGTTTTAAGAGTAAAATCTCAATTTGCTGTAAAATTACAATTTTACATTACTATTACTGTTTTCATTACTATTTTTTTTTAATTGAAGTTGAAAATCAGAAGTAGGGCGAATCAATGTCTTGGAACGTTTCCCAATATCTAAGTTCCATCTATCTTAAAATGTTGGCTGAGTCTCAGAAGTAAGTTTGGAAGACTTGATTAGCTAGGTCAGTGCTTCTCACGCTTCATTACGGGCACACGAACCTGCCATGGATCTTGCCCAAATGAAGTGCAAATTCTGATTCTGTTGGTCTAGAGTGGGGCCTGAGAGTCTGCATTTCTTGTAAGTTCCTGGGTAACACTGCTGTTACTTACTGCTCCGTGAATCATACTCTGAGTAGCAAGTAGCAAGGTTACCAGCATGAAAATCCAAAGGGCTCGGGGGTGTTAAGGAACAATATGAGAAGGTAATTCTGCTAGCAGGTTCTTTAAATCAACCCACTACTGCCTGAGCTTCCTTCCATCTTCCCAGCAGGTGATGAGCTACTCCAATCACTGGTCTCACTCAGAGAATCACTTTCCTCATATGTTAATCCTCTAATAATGTAGGGGTTAGAGCTGCTGGTGATTCATACAGAGTGACCAACCAGCCAGTGAACAGTTCAAAGGCAGAAGGCAACCCCCTCGGTCTAAGAGACACCTCTCAGGATGGCCCAGGCGCCACTCCCCTCCAAGGTGCTAAGCCACCACTGCCTTCCCCCGCTCTGCTTTATGTCTTCCTCGTCTCTCTCTTCCCTTCCACAGTTTTCTATGTCACTCTCTCCTGTGTACGTATCTCTCATACTGTTAACCAGCCCTAAGATGGAACTGAAAAACATTTGTTTTTAATATATTTCTTGAACAAAGTCTAATGTTCCCACCCTTCTCACTCTATCTGGCAGATGAAGAGTGTTTTCTATTTTAAGAGGGAAAACCCTATGCTAAGCTTTCGTCTGTAAAATGCTCTATTTGTGAGAGCATGGCTCATGATGAAAAAGTCCCCAAGGGCATAAAGAGATGGATGAGCCCACTCAGGAGAGGTGCAGAGCGCGCAGGGGCAAGGAGGGGCCAAATGCAGAAAACACACTTTGCAAAAGCTTACCTACACTACTGTAGAGCCCAGGGAACTCTACTCAATGCTCTGTGGTGACCTAAATGAGAAGGAAATCCAAAAAAGAGGGGATATATGTATATGTACAGCTGATTCACTTTGCTGTACAGTATAAACTAACGCAATATTGTAAAGCAACTACATTGAAATAAAAAATTTTTAAAAAGCTTACCTACACTGATTGTAAAATCTGCATGGAGCTCTACAATTTTCAAGTGAGGAAAAGGGGAAATTCCTGCCGGAGGAGAAAGGTGCATCTCGTTTTGCAGCCCTCCTGGGGAGCCAGCCCCATCTAGTGGCCATTTAGAAAACTGCCATTTTGTCAATCCTTGGTCCAGGAAGATCCCACATGCCACGGAGCAACTAAGCCCAGGCGCCACAACTACTGAGCCTGCGCTCTAGAGCCCTCGAGCCACAACTACTGAGCTCGCATGCCACAACTACTGAAGCCCACGCACCTAGAGCCCGTGCTCCGCAACAAAAGAAACCACCACAAAGAGAAGCCTGCACACCTCAGCAAAGAGTAGCCCCTGCTCGCTGCAACTATAGAAAGCTCGCGCACAGCAACAAAGCCCCAATGCAGCCAAAAATTAATAAAATTTAAAAAATAAATAGAGAAAGCATTCTTTAAACACTAAAAAAAAAGAAAACTGCCATTTTGGATTAATCTCTGCAAACGGTGCCAACTTCAGTAGTAATCTGGAAAATGCTAGCCTTCCATCCTGAGGCAATATTACTGTGTCCAGGGCCCCTCAGGCTAGGTCAGCGCCAGTGGCTGCCTTCTCTCTGTGGACTCCCTGGCTTCCTCTAGCCCTGCCCACGCTGCTGTCTGTCCTCCTTCCATCTAGGGGTACAATGCAGCCAGACAGTCTCACAACTTCTCCCTCCCACCCCACACATCACAAAGGCTTTCTGAGTCTGTTTGAAAGGAACTCAACTGAGTATGACCCTCCCTGGGCATCCAAATGGGTTAAACACACAGAAAACGGTCCCACCAGCAAACTGGTTTGAGTAAAATGCTGCATTGTCAGACTCTCCCTTAGAGGGTCCCAGTAAATACAATTGTCTAGCTATTTTACAGTGTTTCCCACACTTATTCTACTCAGAACCCTTATTTATTTGGGGAAGGGGCTTTGATTCTAAATTAATGAATTAATGAGGAACCCCCTTCCCACAATGTGTGCCCACAGAACCCCCTTTCCACATCACGTCCGATGAGAAATTTGGGGGCCCACTGATCTAAGGGGTAACAGAAACGACAGGAGTGGAGCTGGGATTTTTCTAGAGCTGCTTCCACTCCCCTTGGTTTCTGGATCCATGGTGATGAGCTGGGGAGAACAGGGGGTGCTGGAGAGCTGCCCAGGGTGAGGAAATGATGAGGGGGGAAGCACGGAGCCATAAAGGCTGGGCCTGCCCTCAGCCCGGTGGCCCTGTCAGAGTGCACCACGACGTAGGCAGGGGGTGCCCTGTGGCAGAGGTGGTGGAGGAAAGAGGGCACCGTGGAGGCAGGCGCTGGGAAGGCAGGGCAGCTCCGCCGGAATGGGTCTCCAGGGGCCACCTCTATGTCACGGCTCCCATTTGCTTTCTCAACAGAACCCTCTATTTTGACCAAAGACACTCTGCTCATTTCAGTCGAGTTCCACATGCCTCCGTGCAGTTTTGACCGTGTGCCCTGGCAGTTTTCTTGGTCTTCACAAAGTTCGTTCCACCATGCCTTAACCTGTCCTCAGCACACAAAGAATGCCCTAGGACAGCACACAGAGTGAAGAAAATCGGCACTCAATAAATGCCTACTGTCCATGAGGAAGTTTGGGTGGGTAAATACTCAGAGATACTTGCCAGGTAAACACAGAACAAGGAACCAACCCACCTCCAACAGCCGGGCAGACAGGACTTGCTGGTTCAGCAAAGGGACCTGGCTGGCAAAGCAAATTAACTCTTGCAAAGGCTCTTAAGAATGCATTTCTCCTTACTGCCTATGCCCAGGTCAGTCAGGAGACTAGTGGGGAACAAACGGCATCCTTAGGAGAGAGGAGCCTCCCTGCCCGGTTAGTGTGAAGCAGAGAAAAGGGTTCTAAGCAACAGAACAGCTGTCATTCAGTGGGTGCAGATCTTGCACCTCCTAGACTCACCTCACTGGGTCCTCACTGCAGCCTCTGGGGTGGGCATCTTGATTACCCCGTTTTTACAGATTGGACACGTGTGGCTCAAAGAGGCTACATGACCAGCCCAAGCCCACCGATCAAGTGCTAGTACCAGGACCTGAACTCAGAGGGTGGCCGCAGAGCACGCATTTATACGCCAAAGAGAAGTGCTTCCTGGGAAACCAAGAGGGTACCTGCGGAGAGTCAGCCCCAGCTACCAACACCCAGCCAGGTTCCTCTCCTTCTCCCACCTGCTCCTGATTCCCACCTCGAAGCCACCGGGGAGTGAAAGACCTAAAGAAGTGACTTCTTGAGCAGATGCAAGGAGATGCACCCCCTTCAGAGTCCACATCCGGGAGCTCTGGTGCCTGGAAACGTGGACTGAACAGGAAAGTTCTCATCCCAGATCCAAGTCACCTTAGTGACACTATCTCTGATTCTATGCTGGCTCAGGACAACAGAGCAGGGAGAGCCTTTGGATAGCAGCTTGTTCACACACAAAAGAAAATGGAGGCCCAGAGCAGGGAAGGGACTCTTCCAAGCTCACACTGAGATGAACTCAGAACAGAGCAAGGCAAGGACCCGGATGTCCTGATCCTCTGCCCAGGCTGTTTCCTGAACTTTAACTAACATCGCTAAGTGCTGGCTGTGTGCTGCACTTTACATGGGTGATCACATTTAATCCTCATAACAACCCTACGAGATGGGTTCAGCTGAAGAAACAGAAGCACAAAGAAGGTAAATAAGCTCCACCTGGACTCACCAGGAATGACAGGCAAAACCATATTCAAACTCAGAATGTGACCCCGGAGTCTGTACACTTAACCATGGGCCCATCCAGCAAGAGTCTGCGCTAGAGAGCACTCTTAGTACTGAGGACTCTACTGAGTTTCTGTTTATGCAGGTTCTACCTATTCATATTTACTGAATTAAAATATGGTAAGGGACTTTCCTGGTGGCTCAGTGGTTAAGAACCTGCCTGCCAATGCAGGGGACATGGGTTCGAGCCCTGGTCCGGGAAGATCCCACATGCTGCAAAGCAACTAAGCCCGTGCGCCACAACTACTGAGCCTGCACTCTAGACCCACGAGCCACAACTACTGAAGCCTGTGCACCTAGAGCCCGTGCTCTGCAACAAGAGAAGCCACCGCAATGAGAAGCCCACGTGCAGCAACGAAGACCCAACACAACCAAAAAAAAAGAAAAAAAAATTTTTTAACTGAGGAATTTTTTTTTAGATTTTAAACTTTTTGAGATAATTATAGCTTCACATGCAGCTGTAAGAAATAATACAGAAAGAACCTACGTACACTTTACAGTTCCCCCCAATGGTAACATCTTGCAAAACTACAGTGTAGTATCACAACTGGGAGGGTAAGGCTGATAGAGCCCACCGATCTCATTCAGATTTCACCATTTTCACATGTACCCATCTGAGTGTGCTCGTATCTAATTCTCTGCAATTTTACCACGTGCCCAGACTCACGCGGACCACCACCACAGTCCGATACGGAGTTATGCCACCACTACAAGGCTCCCTTCATGTTACCCTTCTATAGCCACATGAACCTCCAAGCCCTCCCCTCCCTAACTCCTGATGACCACTAATCTGCTCTCCAGCTCTATAATTGTTATTCCGAGAATGTTAAATAAGCAGAGCTGTACGGTATGCAACCTTCTGAGAGAAGCTTTTTCACTCAGCACAATATCCCTGAGATCCATCCAAGCTGTGGCAGCTATCAGTTTTCACTCCTTTTTATTGCTGAGTAGTATTCCGTGGTGTGGATATGCTACAGTTTATTTAATGATTCATCCCCTAAAGAAAGTTTGGGTTCTAGTTTGGGGCTACCACAAATAAAGTTGCTATGGACACTCATATACAGATTTTTAGGTGAACATAGGTTTTCATTTCTTTGGGGATAAATTACCAAATGACAACTGGTGGGTCACATGATGAGCACCTCTAGTTTTATAAGAAACTACCAGTACACTTCAAGTGGGTGAATTGTATAGTATGTGAATTATATCTTGATAAAGTTGTTTTTAAAAAAAGAATTTTCTAGAATGTACCATTCTACATTCCCACCAGCAATGCATGAGAAGTCCATTTTCTCTGCAGCCTTGCCACAATTTGGTGTTATCATCACTTTTTTTTTTTTTAAGATTTAATTTTATTTATTTTTGGCTATGTTTGGTCTTCGTTGCTGCGCGTGGGCTTTCTCTAGTTGTGGCGAGCGGGGGCTACTCTTGGTTGCGGTGCTTTGGCTTCTCCTTGCGGTGGCTTCTCTTGCTGTCTAGGTGCACATGGGCTTCAGTAGTTGTGGCATGCAGGCTCAGTAGTTGTGGCTCGCGGGCTCTAGAGCACAGGCTCAGTAGTTGTGGTGCATGGGCTTAGTTGCTCCACGGCATGTGGGATCTTCCCAGACCAAGGCTCGAAGCCGTGTCCCCTGCATTGGCAGGCGGATTCTTAACCACTGCGCCACCAGGAAAGTCCACTTCTGGGTATTTTTAATCCACCCCCTTGCCCTTTACCTATGAGGAAACAGGCCCAAGAAATGCAAGAAGAGTATAGTATGGTCAGGAGGGCAGGCTCTGGAGTCGCCTAGGTTGTAATCAGCCTCTGCTGATCAACAGCTACTGACAGCTAACCCACTCCGTGCTCTAGCATCTTCATCTGTAAAGTGGGAATAATAACTGTCCTATCTCAAGGGGTTGTTAAGAGGAGTAAATGAGCTGATACATTTAAAATACCTAGCACAGAACCTGGCAGATCATAAACACTCAAGAAACGTTGAAGATTCTTACTTTTAATCACTCAGCTAGTTAATAGCAAGACCAGAAAAAACACCCAAGTCTTTCAGATCCCAAAGCCCACAATCTTTTTTGTCTAACATTTTTGATTTACAGATCCTTTAAGGATCTGATAAAAGCCATCAGCCCTCTCTTTTGCTTGGCTCGCTTATTTACTTATTCACTCAACAAACATCTCCCGAGCACCTACTACGTGCCAGGCACTGGGGATGCTGTGGGGTTAACAGCCTGGTGGAAAGGAGCAATAGTTAGCAGTAATTAGGGAAGTAAAGAAAACCGGGAGACAGGACTTCCCTGGTGGGGCAGTGGTTGGGAGTCTGCCAGCCAATGCAGGGGACATGGGTTCGAGCCCTGGTCCGGGAAGATCCCACATGCCGCGGAGCAACTAAGCCCGTGTGCCCCAACTACTGAGCCTGTACTCTGGAGCCTGCGAGCCACAACTACTGAAGCCCGTGCGCCTGGAGCCCGCGCTCTGCAACAAGAGAAGCCACCGCAATGAGAACGAAGGGTAGCCCCTGCTCACCACAACCAGAGAAAGCCCACACGCAGCAACGAAGACCCAATGCAGCCAAAAATAAATTAATTAATTAAAAAAAAAAAGAAAACCAGGAGAACACAACAGAAGGAGGGGCCTGAACCCAGCAGGGGCACAGGAAGAATTTCCTGAGGAGGTACTTTTTAAGATGGGATCAGAAAAATGCCCAGTAACCACTTCAGATAGGTTTTCCTAAAAATATGTCCCCTTTTCCCCAGGGCATCTCTTGGGCCCAAAGACTCTCCAGCCACCAACATCGAGAGTGGTGAAGAGCAGGGGGGAAGCCCAAAGGCTCTCCTGAGCTTTGGGAAGCCACACACACACCCGGACGGACAGCCAGGTGGCAGCTGAGAGACCACAGAAAGCACACTGCACTAGGCGTCAGATCTGCCCTCAAGACCCATTTCCCAGCTGTGTGACACTGTACAAACTTCCTGGCCCCTCTGAGTCTCCATTTCTTCATCTGCAAAATGGGACATAGTAGGGGTAAGATATATTACTGTAAGTGGGCTACAGAACTGAAGCCTGGACTTGTCAAGTTTCACAGACACCTAGGTTCTCTGCTTCCCCCCCCACCTTTTTAAACTACCAATGGTTTAGGCTAGAGTTACGTTTCTTTTGACTCAATTTACAGACATATCTTAGGGTTGGAATAGTGACACAAAAGGTCAGAGGCCTAGAGAAGGAACTGGGCTCCCTTCAAATATTCTAGTTGACTAAAAGAATCCTAAGTGTTTCAGGAGCCTTTAAAATGTTGTTTCATCTAATGATCCATTACTGCAAAGCTATCCTAAGGAAACAATTCAAAACACAGAAAGAAGATGGTCATCTCAGCATTATTTATAAGCACAAAAAACTGAAAGTAAAAACATAACCTCATGTTGAAACATAAAGAAATGGTTACATACATTATAAATCCTCAAAAGAAATACTACACCGCCATTAATAACTTTCAGCACAAGATATGGAGAGCTACATGTCAATTATATCTCAAAGCTGAGAAAAGAAAACAAGATATGGGTAAAAGCTGTAGATAATGTTAACTGGGAAAAGCATGCACGGAACTAAACATTCACAACTATAACAACTAGGCAATAAAATATGCATATAAAACAACTTCAGGAGAAAATATATAAAGAGAGCTGCCAGGGGCTTCCCTGGTGGCGCAGTGGTTAAGAAACTGCCTGCCAATGCAGGGAACATGGGTTCCAGCCCTGGTCTGGGAAGATCCCACATGCCACAGAGCAACTAAGCCCGTGTGCCACAACTACTGAGCCTGCACTCTAGAGCCCTCGAGCCACAACTACTGAAGCCCGCGTGCCTAGAACCAGTGCTCCGCAACAAGAGAAGCCACCGCAATGTGAAGACTGTGCGCCGCAACAAGAGTAGCCCCCACTCGCCGCAACTAGAGAAAGCCCGCCCGCGGCAACAAAGACCCAACGCAGCCAAAAATAAATAAATAAATAAATTGATTAAAAAAAAAGAAAAGAGCTGCCACATAGAGATTATGGGTCAGTTTTTCTCCCTTTTTTCTAAACTTTCTGTGACATTGTATAACACTGTATAATTTTTATAATTTAAAAAAAATTTATATTTGAAAAAAGAGCACGTAAAGGAGTCTTGAGGCAGGTCACAGAGCAGATGGGACCCAAGACCTGGCACCAGCTGGACTCTTCCAGTATGTCGGCATGGCCATCCTGTGTGCTACTGCCTTCTGAATGATGCAATGCCACCTCACCCAGATAAGCCACGGCCACTCAGCAAGGGGAGGACTCCTGTCAGAACTGAGGTTTCCAGAGTCCAGGCCACTTTCCACTGGGAGAAAACTGGCCCAATGGGGCATCTCCCACAGGCTTGAGGGACTCTGGGGTTCCAGGGTGGCTGGCCCCTACTCCCGGAGACAGACTGCTTTGAAAACTATGGTTCTCTGCGTCACTGGACCTCTGATCCCCCTGGCCTCCTGTTTAGCTGGGCATTTATCTTGTTAATGCTATGGAGAACTCTAGGTCCAGAAAGCACAAAAAAGTCTAAAGTGAGCAAGGGCCACAGCTGGCTCTAAGCCAAAGCCACAGGGCTACCTGATGTCCCCTAGGTCTGCTAAAATGGCAAATAACAGCGTGGCAGAGGGCTCACCTCATCCATGCCGGAGGCAGTGAAGAAGATGCCAACCTCCTCGGCATATTTCTGCAGCTCCTTGTACTGGGCGTGGCTGAATTCCAGGTGGCGTTTGTGCTCCCCGTACGTTTTCCCCCAGGAATGCTTCGAAGTATACGGCCTCTCCAAGGCTTTCCGATTAAACTTATACTCCAGCTCACTCTTCTGGAACTTGGCACAGTCAGCGCCACACTCCTGCAACACACATTAGGGCTCCTTTAATGACCCGGCACAGATTCTGAGAGACAAGAGAAGTGTTGGGGCAACTGCTATGAAATTATTATCTTTAAAAATAACATCGGGGGCTTTCCTGGTGGCGCAGTGGTTGAGAGTCCGCCTGCCGATGCAGGGGACACGGGTTTGTGCCCCAGTCCGGGAAGATCCCACATGCCGCGGAGCGGCTGGGCCCGTGAGCCATGGCCGCTGAGCCTGTGCGTCCACTCCGCAACGGGAGAGGCCACAACAATGAGAGGCCCGCGTACTGCAAAAAAAAAAACCCAGAAGTGGACTTCCCTGGTGGCGCAGTGGTTAAGAATCCGCCTGCCAATGCAGGGAACACGGTTTCGAGGCCTGGTCCGGGAGGATCCCACATGCCGCGGAGTGGCTGGGCCCGTGAGCCATGGCCGCTGCGCCTGCACGTCCGGAGCCCGTGCTCCGCAACGGGAGAGGCCACAACAATGAGAGGCCCGCATACCGCAAAAAAAAAAAACACATCAATTGACAGACGCATTAAGAACTCCCAAAGGAGAGAAACAGGAAAAACAAGGACGTCTCAAAGGAATAAAAGGGTGGGGATGGGGGTTCTGCTCTACTTTTCCCTCTTAAAATGTACAAAAAAAGGGGGGGGGCTGGGCTTCCCTGGTGGCGCAGTGGTTGAGAGTCCACCTGCCGATGCAGGGGACGCGGGATGCAGGGGACGCGGGTTCGTGCCCCGGTCTGGGAGGATCCCACGTGCCGCGGAGCGGCTGGGCCCGTGAGCCATGGCCGCTGGGCCTGTGCGTCCGGAGCCTGTGCTCCGCAGCGGGAGAGGCCGCAGCGGTGAGAGGCCCGCGTACCACACACAAAAAAAAAAAACCACAAAAAAACTCTCCCGAAAGTAGGCATAGAGGGAACTTAACCTCAACATAATAAAGGCTGTATATGACAACCCCACAGCCAACATTGTTCTCAATGGTGAAACACTGAAACCATGTCCACTAAGATCAGGTACAAGACAAGGTTGCCTACTCTCACCACTCTTATTCAACATAGTTTTGGAAGTTTTAGCCACAGCACTCAGAGAAGAAAAAGAAATAAAAGGAATCCAAATTGGAAAAGAAGAAGTAAAACTGTCACTGTTTGCAGATGACATGATACTATACCTAGAGGATCCCAAAGATGCTACCAGAAAACTACTAGAGCTAATCAATGAATTTGGTAAGGTAGCAGGATACAAAATTAATGCACAGAAATCTCTTGTATTCCTATACACTAATGACGAAAAATCTGAAAGAGAAATTAAGGAAACACTTCAATTTACCATTGCAACAAAAAGAATTAAATACCTAGGTATAAACCTACCTAAGGACACAAAAGACCTGTATGCAGTAAACTATAAGACACTGATGAAAGAAGTTAAAGATGATACAAACAGATGGAGAGATATATCATGTTCTTGGATTGGAAGAGTCAACATTGTGCAAATGACTATACTACCCAAAGCAATCTACAGATTCAATGCAATCCTTATCAAACTACCAATGGCATTTTTCACAGAACTAGAACAAAAAATTTCACAATTTGAATGGAAACACAAAAGACCCCAAATAGCCAAAGCAATCTTGAGAAAGAAAAACAGAGCTGGAGGAATCAAGCTCCCTGACTTCAGACTATACTACAAAGCTACAGTAATCAAGATAATATAGTACTGGCACAAAAACAGAAATATAGATCAATTGAACAGGATAGAAAGCCCAGAGATAAACCCATACACATATGGTCACCTTATCTTTGATAAAGCAGGAAAGAATATACAGTGGAGAAAAGACAGCTTCTTCAATAAGTGGTGCTGGGAAAACTGGACAGCTACATGTAAAAGAATGAAATTAGAACACTCCCTAATTCCATACACAAAAATAAACTCAAAATAGATTAAAAACCTAAATGTAAGGCCAGACACTATAAAACTCTTAGAGGAAAACATAGGCAGAACACTCTATTACATATATCACAGCAAGATCCTTTTTGACCCACCTCCTTAGAGAAATGAAAATAAAAACAGAAATAAACGTATGGGACCTAATGAAACTTAAAAGCTTTTGTACAGCAAAGGAAACCATAAACAAGATGAAAAGACAACCCTCAGAATGGGAGAAAATATCTGCAAACGAAGCAACTGACAAAGGATTAATCTCCAAAATTTACAAGCAGCTCATGCAGCTCAATATCAAAAAAACAAACAACCCAATCCAAAAATGGGCAGAAGACCTAAATAGACATTTCTCCAAAGAAGATATACAGATTGCCAAGAAACACATGAAAGAATGCTCAACATCATTAATCATTAGAGAAATGCAAATCAAAACTACATTGAGGTATCACCTCACACCAGTCAGAATCGCCATCATCAAAATATCTACAAACAACAAATGCTGTAGAGGGTGTGGAGAAAAGGGAACCCTCTTGCACTGTTGGTGGGAATGTAAATTGATACAGCCACTATGGAGAACAGTATGGAGGTTCCTTAGAAAACTAAAAATAGAACTACCATATGACCCAGCGATCCCACTACTGGGCATATACCCTGAGAAAACCATAATTCAAAAAGAGTCATGTACCACAATGTTCATTGCAGCTCTATTTACAATAGCCAGGACATGGAAGCAACCTATGTGTCCATCAACAGATGAATGCATAAAGAAGATGTGGCACATATATACAATGGAATATTACTCAGCCATAAAAAGAAACGAAATTGAGTTATTTGTAGTGAGGTGGATGGACCTAGAGACTGTCATACAGAGTGAAGCAAGTCAGAAAGAGAAAAACAAATACTGTATGCTAACGAATATAAAAAAAAAAATGGTTCTGAAGAACCTGGGGCAGGACGGGAATAAAGACACAGACATAGAGAATGGACTTGAGGATATGGGGAGGGGGAAGGGTAAGCTGGGACGAAGTGAGAGAGTGCTGTGGACCTATATACACTACCAAATGTAAATAGATAGCTAGTGGGAAGCAGCCGCATAGCACAGGGAGATCAACTCGGTGCTTTGTGTCCACCTAGAGGGGTGGGATAGGGAGGGTGGGAGGGAGACGCAAGAGGGAGGAGATATGGGGATATATGTTTATGTATAGCTGATTCACTTTGTTATACAGCAGAAACTAACACAGGATTGTAAAGCAATTATACTCCAATAAAGATGTTAAAAAAAAAAAAAGCCCCCAGATAGTTAAGATGCATGTTTCAGGAAAAACTTAAATGACCCCAGATTCTTGCATTTTCCCATACATAGAAAAGCACTAAAATCATTAACTTGAGATATCTGTTCTTTGTGATTAGCTGTACTTTTTTTTACCAAGACTCATGCTTGATTACATGTATTTTGTAGCCAAAAAATCCATATATATACTGGCTTCTCCCCTACCTCTTTGGAGCAGTTTCTCAGATCTACTGAGAGACTGTATCCTGGGCTATAGTCCTCACTATAAAACTTAGCTCACAACTCTTCTGTTGCGCATTTTTATTTTGGTCAACAATTGAATGAACTGCCAATTAAAGAAGGTCACTTGCCACCTGGTTCTACAAGAATTCAGTCACTAGCCACTGCAGTTGCTGACCTTCAACATATCCTGAAAGTAATTCAGGGTAGAGATCAGGAATGAGGCTCTCTGTGCTCCAGGAAAACTGGCAGAACAGGCCTTTAGACAGTGAAGTATTTGTAGGAGAAATTTTTTATGAACCTGGATTCCTGAATCTTCCCACACTTAGAAAAGCACTAAAACCATTAACTAAGATATCTGTTCCTCATGACTAGCAGCAACCTTCCACAGAGATGTGTGCTTGATTACAGGCTCCCTTCAACAAAATCACATATATACTTACCTCCCTCCTCACCTCTAAAGAACGGTTTCTCAGAGGCTGTCTCCCTGGTTATAGTCCTCAGTATGACACTGAATAAAATCAACTCACAGCTCTTATACTGTGCGTTTTTTTTCCAAGTTAACAGAACTCAACTTTTAATATTGTAAACAGATTTGGTACATGAACAAGCCAGCTTGTATGTAATAAACTCTGGATAACTAAACTTGTGACTCCATTTGGCAAGAAAAAAAATCCTAAAATATAAGGATTTCAAAAGATTCCATTGCTTTAAGTTTAAAAATAAAGATACAGGGCTTCCCTGGTGGCGCAGTGGTTGAGAGTCCGCCTGCCGATGCAGGGGACACGGGTTCGTGCCCCTATCCTGGAAGATCCCACATGCCGCGGAGCGGCTGGGCCCGCGAGCCATGGCCGCGGAGCCTGTGTGTCTGGAGCCTGTGCTCCACAACGGGAGAGGCCACAGCAGTGAGAGGCCCGCGTACAGCAAAAAAAAATAAAAATAAAAAAATAAAAATAAATAAATAAAGATACATACATATTATAAAACAAGTGAAACTGAAGCCTAGAGAGGAAGAGACCAAGATTATCCAGCTGCCCAAGATTATTCAGCTAGTAAATGGTATCATGACTCCAGTCCAGCGCTCTTTCCACTATAACACAACCTCAAACTCTTCATTCTCCTCCCCCGGGGAATACTATCCTTCACAATTAAAACAGGAAGAAGAAAAGAACCACTATAACTTTGTTTCTATGGCTTCACTATTTCTAGGTATTTTTACAACTTCAGCATTCAGAGTGGACACCTCCAAAATAAGGTTGTTTCCTAAATTAAGAGCCGAAGTCTCCCCCTAGAAAACAATGTTACAGTACAAAGGCTGGAGCCCTGTGTCTAACAGCAAAGCTCTGAAATACATGAATTACTAGTTGTGGGCCCTCAGACAAGTCACTGAAATTCTCTGAGCCTTTAAAATGAGACCAACAGCATCTATTCCACTGTGTTGTAGGAATTAAATGAGATGGTGCATTTAAAGCACTTGGCCCAGTAAGCGTTCAAAAATGTTAGCAATTGTTACTCTTTAAAGGTATTTTATTTTTTAGATTCCATAAGTGATAACATAGAGTATTTGTTTTTCTCTGACTTATTTCACTAAGCATAATATCCTCCAAGTCCACCCACCACATTGTTGTAAATGGCAGAATTTCATTCTTTTTTATGCTTGAATAATATTCCATTGTGTATATCAACCACATCTTCTTTATCCATTCGTCTGTTGAGGGACACTTAGGTTGCAAATAGACTCAAGGATCTAGAGAACAAACTAATGGTTACCAGTGGGGAGAAGTAAGGGGGAGAGGTAAGATAGGAGTGGGGGATTAAGAAGCACCATCTACTATGTATAAAATAAATAAACAACAAGGATGTATTGTACAGCACAGGGAAATATAGCCATTATTTTGCAGTAACTTTAAATGGAGTATAATCTATAAAAATATTGAATCACTATGTTGTACACCTGAAACCAATGTTATTGCAAATCAATTATACTTCAATGAAAAAGTAAATAAAATTTAAAAATAAAAGTATTTTTATGATTCAGTAGGCGTCCATAAAAGCAGAGTTAGTCCTGGAGTAACAGAAAACCTAATCATGAATGACTGAGTGAATAGCACTGACTGAAGGGAAGTGAAAGGAAAAAAGATGGAGTGAGCTCTCGCTAAACCAAGGAATCACAGCGCAGACTTATGGTGGGGCCCGGGGTCACAATGAAGAACATGACAGGCCTCCCCTTCAGAGGGCTCACAGTCTAACAGAGAGAGAAGTTTAAACAGACAGTGACAATACAATTCGATGGGAACAATTACAGGAGCCCAGCTTTGCAGGGAGGGATTGGAGAAAGTATCCAGAGAGGGAGCATAGATGTTCATTAACATCATATCACTAATAACCAACATGTATTGAGTCCTATTTGCCAAGTACTGTACTAAGAGCTTTACACGAGTTATCTCATTTAATCCTCACAACTCTATGAGGTAGTTAAGTACAATAGCAGGTGAGAGAGGCAACAGCAATTTTCAGGAACTTCCTGGAAGTAATTCACTGTCGCTGAAAGATGTCAGAGATAAAAAAAAAAAAAAAAAAAAAAAAAAAAAAAAAAAAAGGCAAGAAGGGGCCAGGTCATTAAGGTCTTGAAGGCTTTATTAAAGGGTCTCGACTCTACCCGCGGGCAGTGGGAAGCCACTGAAGGTGCCAGGTGGCTGATCAAATCTGTGTTTCAGAAAGATCATTCTGCCACCAGAAGGGAGCGAGAGAGGTGGGAGTAAGGGGGGCGGGGGCAGATGCAGTAATGCAAACAAATCAGGATGGTGGCGGAGGGATGAAGAGGATTCGAAACGTTTGGAAATGGATCCGGCGAGCTGGACGGCAGGCCGGATGCAGGGCACCGAGAGGCAGAGGAAGGATGGCCCCAGCTCTGCGCAGCCCTGCCCGACCCCTGCCCAGGCCGGTCTTCCCCAGGCCCCGCCTCCCGCTCGGCGCCCGGGTACTCTAGACAGTCCCCTCACCTTGGCCATGCGGATCATGCGCTTGGCCACGTCCAGGTCGCCCTGGTGGTTCTGGCCGATCTCGGCAATGATGAAGCATGGGTGCTGCCCGCCCACCCAGCGCCCGGGACACAGCTCCAGCTCCAGCGGCATGGCAGCGGCTCGCGCTTCCGCGCCACACCACCCGTCACAGTCCCGCCGCCGCCGCCGCCTTGGTCGTTTCGTTCAGCACCCCAGCCGAGCCCACACGCCGGCCTCGCCACGTCAGCCCGCGGCCACCGCGCAGCCAATCCTCGAGCGCCGCCTCGCTCCAGACAGCCAATCAGGTCAGGGGGCGGAGCGACCCTCTAGGGGAGAGGTGCGGCGGCAAGAGGAAGCCCAGTGAACTTCTCGGGAGCTGGGCTTGCGGCTCACAGCCGGAGGCGTGCGTGACCTCTGGCGGCCGGGGGTCCCTGCGTTCACCCATGAACAGACATTCCCCGAAGGAGGCTGACGGCTGGGTGCCTTCGGCGTGGAGAGAGTGCGCGCCCTACAGTGTAATGGAAAAAACGGATTCTGGAGTTAGAATTACAGAGCTGGTTCGAGCCCAGCCCATGCCACTAACCAGCTCTTGATCCTGAATACCTTAGTCTTTCTCAGTTTTATTTTCCTTTTTCTCTGAAATGGGAAGATTATAAAGACCCCACCTCTTAAGGTTCGTGAGATGATGTATAGAACACCCTAATCACAGTACTTGGCCTGTAGTAAGCTTTCAATAAGTGGTTGCCAGTCCTATTATACGAGAGGCAACAAGTTCAAAAAGTTCACTGAGGGCTTCCCTGGTGGCGCAGTGCTTGAGAGTCCGCCCGCCGATGCAGGGGACGCGGGTTCGTGCCCCGGTCCGGGAATATCCCACATGCCGCGGAGCGGCTGGGCCCGTGAGCCATGGCCGCTGAGCCTGTGCGTCCGGAGCCTGTGCTCCGCAACGTGAGAGGCCACAACAGTGAGAGGCCCGCGAACCGCAAAAAAAAAAAAAAAAAAAAAAAAAAAGTTCACTGACTTGTCCAAAGCCACCCAGAAAGCCGTGGTGCAGCTGGGATTAGGACCCTGGACTGCCTCCTAGCCTAGGGCTCTTGCAATACACTATACTGGGTTACAGACAAAGCTGAGAAATAAGAACCAGTTTGAAGGAAGAAATAACACTTGATTCCCAGCTTGATTTTCAGAAATAATGAGCAAAGTAACAATAACAGAAAGGAGAGGAGGAGGCACTTCTGGGTGGAAGGGAGAAGGGTAGGTTTGGGACACGCTGGTGTAAATATGCAGGTGAAACTGCCCACCAGGCAGGAGGAGAGGCAGGTCTGAAGCTCAGAGTGGAGGTCTGGGCTGGAGAGAGAGATGCGGGAGCCATTTTGAGGAAAGCCTGAGGATGGGTTTGACTCCTGAAGGACAGAGTGTGCAGAGGGATTAGCAGTGGAGAGGTGAGCCTTGTGCAGCCGTCCTGGAAGGACAGAGAACCAGGGTGTGTCCTGAGGAGAGACCCAC
Source organism: Mesoplodon densirostris (assembly GCF_025265405.1). Taxonomy (NCBI): domain Eukaryota; kingdom Metazoa; phylum Chordata; class Mammalia; order Artiodactyla; family Ziphiidae; genus Mesoplodon; species Mesoplodon densirostris. The sequence goes on along the minus strand of NC_082666.1, from coordinate 24,905,826 downwards.
AGATTCGAAGGCCCAGAGCAGTGCAGGAGAATGAGGAGCCAGAACGTGGGGGGAACATGGGGGCAGGGGGACCACTGGAGACAGCAGATTTGGTGGTGAAATGGATTTGGTGGCCAAAGGAAGATGAAGAAACACCAGAGGCGAAAATAGACTTTTCCTTGGAAAAGTTCAGTTGTTAAAAACAGACGGAAAATGGACCATGGGCTAGAGGGGGGTCCCAAAGTTGAGCGGTTCTGAAGAAGTGCAAGTTTGGAGGCCAGAAGGAAGCAACCAAAGGACAAGGAGATTGCAGCAGTGTTCATTCATCTGCGATATGTCTAGACTAGAGGCCACGTGCTTTATGTCTCTCAAGTTTAAATGGCCTTTCACACCTGGGTAAGGCTGAGCACCAGGACCTGATTACAGAGAAAATTAAACCCAGCACTAAAGTAACTCAGTCACTTGGGGCTAAAGAAAACCATCATGGTTTTGCATAGTTCGTAAATAAGTGGAAATTAAGTTTAAAGGAACAAAAAGAAATCACATTTAAAAATATGATCATCCCACAAAAGCAAATTAGGCTGTTGTTATTTGTGGTTAAATAAGGACTTTCACTAAATTAAAGTAGGTACTTATTTAGTACCTACCACAAATAAGGAGGAAAGTATACAATTTTTCTTCTACTCTTGTTCTTGTTTTTTTTTTTTTTTTTTTTTTTTTTTTGCGGTATGCGGGCCTCTCACTGTTGTGGCCTCCCCCGTTGCGGAGCACAGGCTCCGGACGCGCAGGCTCCGGACGCACAGGCTCAGCGGCCATGGCTCACGGGCCCAGCCGCTCCGCGGCATATGGGATCCTCCCAGACCGGGGCACGAACCCGTATCCCCTGCATCGGCAGGCGGACTCTCAACCACTTGCACCACCAGGGAGGCCCTTGTTCTTGTTTTTAAAGCCAGTTTCCAGTGCTTTCTGTTGCTTTTTCTGCTTGGATAATGAATCAGTGTTCTATCTGTCGAAATGGACGAGAACATGTGGGAAGGTCTTTAAAAACAAATTAAAACCAATGAGGGATCTTTTTTTTTTTTTTTTTTTTTTTTTTGGCAGGAGAGCGCAAGGAAGAACTTAATTTTGGAGAAACTAGGGTACCCAGAGTGCTGGGTCATGAGGGTCAAGGTCAAGGATTGGACCCAGTTCCTAGAGCTCAGACCCTGGGGCCTGGGACCCCAGTGGCTAGTTTGACTGTGCTCAGCCCCTCCTGCAGTTGATTCCCGCAAAGCCTCCTCCAGCCTAGGACTCCTGCCTAATTTTTTGCCACTCTGTGCTCTAGTTACACTGAACTATTTTTGAGTTCCCCTAAAGGATCATGTTCTCTCTCCTCTAGGCCTTGGCACAGGCAGTTTCCTAAGCCTGCACACTCCCTCCTCCCCTACACCCACCACGCTGAGCCCTGCCTTCTGCAGGTCCTTCTGCAAGTCCTTCAGGGTAGAAGTCACCTCCTCTCAGGACCTTCTCTGATCTCCCCAACGACCTTCTCTGGGCTCCCATAGCACCCTCTTTTGGCCCACTTACTACCCTTCGTGGTGACTCCCTCTTTTGTCTGTCATTCTCTCTAGACTGTGAGCTCCTCTGGGTTGGAACCATCTGGAGCACCTACTCAGCACTAAACCCAGGGCAAAGCCCTAGGGACACCATGGTGAACAAACAAGAAGTCCAGGCCTCTGCCTTTTTGTGGCTTAGAGCCTTGTATTATAACTGTGTCCTCCAGGACAAAGACCTCCTTGAGAGCAGGGCCTGAACTGTTTCCTACTATATCCGTAGCACCAAGCACAGAACTTAACACTTCGTAGGTGCCAATAAACATTCTGAATGGCCAAGTGCAGAAAAGAAAAAATGACAGCAAGGACTGAGGCATAACTGACTTCATACATTTACTCCTCAGGCCACATTCAGCCTCTTAGGTGAACATGACTGTTCCCTGAAGTCAGCTTTCTGGAAAGTTCCTCTGAGGAAGAAGTGAAGTATTAATGCACCCAAGCTCCCCGACCCCAGCCGCCGAGGACCTGCCCTGGTGTCACGTGCCCCAGGTTCTCAGTTGTTCCATTTATAGGCACCCTTGATGGTCACACCCTGACCTACACCCACGTCCTGCTTCCTCAACCTTGGTCCTCATTCCTGGAACATAAGCATCATTTTTACACTGTCCCTGAGCGAACAAGCCCACTATCACACCTGGGGCAGTTTGGGAGGTGAAAGTCACCTCATACTGTCTCTGTGGAAGGATTTTTGACCTGGGATACACAACTTACCTGCCTCCATTTTCCAAATGCTACCTCACTCACCCATCCAGCAAATAATTCCTGCATGCGAGGCACCCATACAAGCACCAGGAATAGAAAGGGTAATGAAGAGGTGGTCCTCTTTCTGTAAACTGTATTTTACAGTAAATGTAGTTTACGACAAAAGTAAACTATGTTCACGCACTGCTATAAAATCATGGACTATACTAACGAGGGCAACGAAGGAAACAAATTGAGTGCTGTGTGTGACTAACAAGGGGACCTTCTTTACACAGGTGGTCAGGAAGTGTCTTTCTGAAGAGTCGACACTGAAGCTGAGACCCCTATCCCAAATTTCTTCCAAATGATAATAATCTATTCCCACACTGGGCCCCCACAGGAGGTTGAAACAGTATAGTGTCCTGAAAAAATCACAGGGTTTGGAATAAGTCAGGCCTGGGTTCCACTCCCAGCTGTGTTCCTTCCTGATAAGGAACTTCTCATCTTCCAGCCAATGGAAACAACCACCACCAGAGGCCGTAGTGAGGACCATAGGAGACGAGGGGTGTGAGACCTCTAACAGCCTGGACCTGCGGCCCAAGGTTCTTGCCCCAGATACTTAAGAAAGAAGTCTCATCCTGAGCTCTGGCTCCCTGGCCTGCTTCCACTGCCTGTGGCCTGGAGGACCTTCCCTATCCTCATACCTCGTCTTGACAGTCTCTGCCTGTCACCAGCCTCATCTCCTCTTCATCCCCCACCACAACCCCCTGTCTGGCAGGTCCTGCCCCCTCCTCCCCCCAGTTAAGACAGTGGGTCTAGGGAATTCCCTGGAGGTCCAGTGGTTAGGACTCGGTGCTCTCACTGTGGTGGCCTGGGTTCAATCCAAGATGATTAGGTGTCCTTACAGAAAAGGGAAATTTGTGCACAAACGCATACACAAGAACCCCACATGAAAGACACAGGGAGAAGATGGCCATCTACAAGCTAGGGAGAGAGGCCAGGAACACATCCTTCCCTCGCAGCCCTCAGGAGGAACCAACCCTGCCGACACCGTGACCTTGGACTTCTAGCCTCCAGAACTGTAAAATGATAAACTTCTGTTGTTTATGTTACCCAGTCTATGGTACTTTGTTACAGCAGCCCCAGAAAGTTAATACACGTGAGGAAATGTCACTGAGGAAATATGCACTGAGGGCTGGTGGGTGAGGCACAGCAAAGGGACTCAGGCCCATGGCCCCGAGCACTCACTCTCTGGCAGGGGAGACAAGACAGGGAGCGGAGCAGCCAGTGCTAGGGCCATGAGAACAAGTTATCAAAGTCACTGAATGAGGAACCCAGGGAGGGGAGTTTCCCGTCTGCTGGCCTGCTGGGGAGGCTAATGCCTTTGCACTGGTTCTTGAAGACTGGGATGGTTGGCTTATGCAGATGGAGGAAGAGTGCAGACAGAGGAGGCAGCAGGAGCAAGGTGAAACACACAGGAATGTTCGGACGGCCAGGTAGGGCATATGGAGACTGGGCGCCGGAAGGAAGGCTGAGAGGGTGATTTGGGATGTTGTCTGTGTGTGCACTTGGTTGCGGGGGGTGGGTGGCACTGGAAAGTCACTGAAAGTTCCTGAGCTGCATCAGGAGAACCAGGCTGTGGGAAGATCCCTTGAGCAACATAGGGAGGACAGGTCCTGGGTGAAACACTGAGGGCCTCAAGTGGCCTATGATGTGGGAACTTGGATTTCCTCAGCCTCATTTCTTCCATTTCCCTCTTCCTCCTGCCGAAGCACCCGCACTGTGGAGTGCTCTGGGTATCAGAAGTTCCCATCCACAGAGGGATCCTCTGAGATGAGCTTCTCCCAAGTCCAGTGGAATAGTCTACAGTTACTGGCTCATCCCTGGTCTTTACCCCAGGATTAGCACAGGGCAGGGAGAGGTGACCTTGCTTTGCACTCTGGGGCCTTGCAACAGTCATCCTGAGCCTCAATTCCCTCATTTGAAAGATGGGGTCAGAATCCTCACACTGCCTCCCTTGAACAAGATAATGGATGTGAGCTATGCGAACTGTAGTGTGGTATGGACACACTGGGGGCCATCATTCTTTTGTCAGAAGTGGGGCTCAGGACGGGTCAGACTGGAGCTGGTCAGGCCAGAGCTTGGCAGAGTGGTTGTAGGTAGGATTTGGACAGGTACCTGTGGGAAGCACCAGGTGGCTACAGAAACAGGAAAGCAATGGGCTGATGTCCCAGCAGGAGTGAAACCTAATGGCAGATCAGGGAAAAGGTAGGGCCCTGACCCAGCACTGGTATGGACAAAGCCAAGGGCCTGACAGGAATTCCTATCCCCAGGGGCTGGCTGGGATCCTGCGGACTACTAGCTTCCCCAGAGTCTACGTCACCCACTCCCAGACTCCCCCAGTGCCAGGTCACCCACTCTGCTCAGATGCCCACCTCTCACCCACCTGCTGCTGCTGCAGCAGCTACCAGGTGCACAGCTGTGCAGAACCCTGGCTGCACGCCTGCTAGCCTAGTTGGCCACTGAGAGAAGCCGACGGTGTAGGCTGTTCCCAGCAGTTCTCCACATCACCCCTCAGTGTCCAGCATTCTCACACTCATTAGCTTACCACAGCGTGCTTAGGGCACCCCCAATTTATAAATGGAAAACTGAGTCCCAAGAAGCAAAGGGTCTTTTGCCAGTTAACTAAGATGGTATATGGTAGGGCTGCCTCTCACAATGTGAAATTATGATGATTAAGAGTGGTGGTTGGGCCTCCCTGGTGGCGCGGTGGTTGAGAGTCCGCCTGCCGATGCAGGGGATACGGGTTCGTGCCCCGGTCTGGGAGGATCCCATGTGCCGCGGAGCGGCTGGGCCCGTGAGCCATGGCCGCTGGGCCTGCGCATCCGGAGCCTGTGCTCCGCAACGGGAGAGGCCACAACAGTGAGAGGCCCGCATACAGCAAAAAAAAAAAAAAAAAAGAGTGGTGGTTGTATTTATAGATTGCCCACTGTTTGCCTGCACCCCTGAAGCATTTCTTGGTTCTAATTCTTTTTTTTTTTTTTTTTTTTTTTTTTTTTGCTGTACGCGGGTCTCTCACTGTTGTGGCCTCTCCCATTGCGGAGCACAGGCTCCGGACGTGCAGGTTCAGCAGCCATGGCTCACGGGCCCAGCCACTCCGCAGCATGTGGGATCTTCCCGGACCGGGGCACAAACCCGTGTCCCCTGCATCGGCAGGCGGACTCTCAACCACTGCGCCACCAGGGAAGCCCCCATGGTTCTAATTCTAAAAACGAGCTCTGTTCTCACTCTGTCTTCACTCTGTCCTGAGCCTCAGGGTCTTGTTAGCCAACATCTACTTTGCTCCGGAGAAGAAAGAAATAGGTCCACTAACTTTCTCATTAGAACAGAGCCAGGAGCCAGACAGCCCTAAGGAGGAGCATTTGGCAAACAGCAGAAACTGAATTCGGGCAGAGCTGGGTTGGAATAGGCTGGCTATTCACTGGCTATGTGACTTTAGAAGCACTTCACCTCTAAATCCTTCAGTTTTCACGTCCGTGAAATGAGGATTACAGTTTAGCTCCCTCCGATTCAGAGCATTAGTACCCTGCTAGGGGCAGATATACATCTTGCTCATGCGAAGGTGGGTCTGTAATTCCGTCTTCCAGACTGATTAGTCTGACTAGTAAAACAGATTTACTAGTATTCCTGTTGCAGTTTTTGGATGACACCTCATTCACCATCAGTCTTGGGGGTGCAGTCCTCATCCAGCCTTGTCCAGGTAACTGTAACAGCCTCCTCAATGATCTCTTGCTACAGGTCTACCCCTTTCTACTCCACCAGCCTAAGGCACAGCTCTGACACATTCCACGAGCCCAAACCCATACCTAACTCCTCAGGAGGGCGGGGTAGGTGGGAGTAACGGCACATAACTAACTACTAGCATGTCTACTGCTGGTTAGAACTTGGAATATACCCCCATTCCAATTTGTATAGCTGGATCAGAGCTGCAAGCTTGCTTACGCTTGGGCCCCATATTTTCAGTCGGGGAACTGAAGGTTCACAGAAGGGAGGTGACTCAGGAGGGTCAAATACCAGCTAGTGGCCAGGCTGTGGCTAGAACAGGTCTCTGGGTTCTCTCTGAGGCCTCCCTCACCACACCTCCACTCCTCTTCCCCAGGGCTGGGGTGGGGTGACGTTGTAACGAACACACATGCTGACCTGGGTCAAGCCCCCTTAATCAGACAGAGTAACTCTAAGGGTCATTTTCTTCTCTCTTTGTGCCCTTCTGACACCTCTGGGACAAGTTATAAAATACTTGGTCAGAGATTACGAAGCTGACCTAATTGGCTCTAGGAAAAACTTCAACACTTGCTTCAATCTTGGTGGCTTTCCTGCAGAGCAACTGTTTGGCAGCTGAAGCTTAAGTAACTTGACTCCCTTTCAAACTGTCAACACAGTGGTATCACCAGTCTCATTAAAATTGATGTCAGCACAACTTGACAGGGCTGGAGAAAAGGGAAGGTCATAGCCTAGGGATAGAACCACCTCTGTGGTTCTGTCTCACCCTTCTCTGATGGGAGGGTGGTGTAGCCCAAATAGGAATGCCAGAAGTGGAAACCATTGACTCCGCTGTAACTCAGCTCACTGTGTCCTAGTTAGGAGTCCTGGTAGTGGTGACGAGGAGTGGGGGCTAGCATCTTACACAAGGTGCTCTGAATTTCCATCAGAAGCGTCAGTCACTCTTCAGGGCCTGGATGCCTAAAGCAGGAGTAAACAAAAGGTAAGAGCAAAGTTGAAAGCAGGGCCAGGTTCTTTCACTACTTCACCAGGAAACCTTGGGCCAGTCCTTGACTCTTTCCTGTTCCTCAGTTTCCCCATACCTATGATGAGCAATAGTTCTAAGCCCTTTTATTTTTAAAAGACTAATGCTTCAAATGCATGCCAACATATCACACAGGAACAGGGCCATTGCTCTGGCTGGAGGGCAGGTGTGTGTGGAAGAGACCCCTCTCCCCACCCTGCAGGAAGGAGCAAGTAGGAACCAGTTATCCAGACCATCACAGCTCCCACCCAGCTCAGACATTTATAACTTAAACATTCACTGCAAAAGCTGGGAGCAAACCCACTCAATGAACGTCTCCTTCAGATGGGAATTAACTCCAGAAATATGGTCTGCTCTGTGACCTCATCACCAAAAATCCTGCTCCTCAAGAAGTTTAAAATAGTCTTCAGTGAAGAGCAGCTAAGCCAGAGACTTCCCTAGTGGCGCAGTGGTTAAGAATCCGCCTGCCAATGCAGGGGACGTGGGTTCAAGTCCTGGTCCGGGAAGATCCCATATGCCACGGAGCAACTAAGCCATGTGCGCTGCAACTACCAAGCCTGTGCCCTAGAGCCCATGAGCCACAACTACCGAGCCTGCGTGGTGCAACTACTGAAGCCCGCACGCCTAAAGCCCATGCTCCGCAACAAGAGAAGCCACTGCAATGAGAAGCCCGTGCACCGCAACGAAGAGTAGCCCCTGCTCGCCATAACTAGAGAAAGTGCACGCGCAGCAACGAAGACCCAACATGGCCATAAATAAGTAAATAAATAAATATTAAGAGCAGCTAAGCCTCAAGGCCCTCCCAGAGGTCTGAATGTCACAGGCTTCTGGAAAATGTAATTTTAAAACAAGAAAAAGCATGATAGAAATGAAAAGCTGGTTTGAGAGTTCCCTAGAATCCTCACTGGCCACAGGCAGTAGATCAAACTGACATTTTGCAAAGTGAATGCAAAAGAAAGGTCTGCCGTTCAAGCCCCCTTGGGATAAGGTCCCAAATCACTGCTCCAGTCTCACCTGCCATTCCTCTTCTTCCTCCTCATTCTCTGGTCAAACTTGCCTATTTGAAGCCAAGCGTACACAACTCCCTACCTCTGACCTCTGTCCATCATGTTCCTCCCTCCTTTCTCCATTTCTATTTCTAAACTCTACTCACATCCGCATGGGCGTCTCAACTACTTTCCTTTCTAGGAAACTTCCCTAATCCTCCCAGTTGAAAGCTACCTTTCCTACCTCTAAATTACTCTAACACTTACTGGACCACTTGTTCTAGATCTTGGTAAATATCATTCCCATGTGTCTTCTCTTCCCTACTAGTTCCCATGAGCACCCAAGGGCTGGTTTGTCTTTTTTGCTGTTTGCAAAAAGCAAACTCCACTCTAAAGCCTAGAGGGGACTTTAATGTAAAGTACATGATTTGGGGGCTCCACTGACACTAAAATGACATAAATTCAGATTAGTTTCCAATCTTTTTTTTTTTTTTGCGATACGAGGGCCTCTCACTGTTGTGGCCTCTCCCTTTGCGGAGCACAGGCTCCGGACGTGCAGGCTCAGCGGCCATGGCTCACGGCATGGCCCAGCCGCTCTGCAGCATGTGGGATCTTCCCGGACCGGGGCACAAACCCGTGTCCCCTGCATCGGCAGGCGGACTCTCAACCACTGCGCCACCAGGGAAGCCCTAGTTTCCAATCTTTAACATTGCTTTTACATGTGTAAAAACACACTCACTCCAGTAGCTTATAGCTAAGAGTTACCAAAACAATCCTCAAGTCTTCCACTACAAAAATTGACAATGTAGTCGCACATTAAATTGTTGAGCCACTACATAAAGACTGCAGAATCTTACCCCTCCCCCAAATCCCTTTAAGATATGTAAGAATAGAGCAAATTTCCATCTTCCACAAAAAAAGCTGAGCTGACCTCAGGCAGTGTGTACCCACGCCCCTCCCCCCGCCAAGCCAAGCTTTTCACATGTCATTCCTCCTTAGCTCGCCTGTCTTGATAACAAACTATACCCTGTTCACCTATCAGTCGAACCCTACATGTTTCAGCCTTCGTGCAAAGCCCATTTTTTTCTTCAGACCTTCCTGTCAGAAGCCATTTGGTCACACCCCCTCAACTTTATAGACTGGGAGGTAGTCCAGAGGGCAACACAAGGTCACACAGGAAATCAGTGGCAGAGCCAGAACTAGAATTCAGATCTCCTGGGACTCAGAGTAAGGCCTTCTCTTTTATACTACCCTCCTTTACTTAATTCATCTATTATTTGAATCTAACATTATTTTTACTGGCTTTCAGGGGCTCCAGAGCATTGAATTTCACACATTATTTTTCAAAAGTCTACCTCCTTACTCTCAGTCATCAAGAATGAGGATTAGAGTTAAATGCTCAAAGATCCTACATACTTGTGTATTTCCCCTCAACAACCACTAATATAAAAACACCAAAGAAACCAGTTCTTTAGTGTGTTTCAATACAGGCTTACAATCAAAGTCTTAAATTACAAATGTAAGCATACAACTAGGCTTTACCAAAGAGGAATGTGTTTATTTCACTTAAATTCTTAAAAATACTTTTTTGGCAGTTGTCACATAAAATGTCCTAATGTAAAAAAATTTTCATTAAAAAGAAAAGAAAAGCATGAAAAAACAGACCCAAAATGTTAAGATTTTATTTACAAAGCTTCTTTGTTGTACAGAAAGTAAAAATGCTGTTACAATCTCAGTGTAACTGGCAGCCACGGACCGTTGACTCACCAATCACGGCTATCCACGCTACAGCAAGACTCTTACACGAAAACCTAACAATGCTTACAATTTTGTTGGGGTGAAGTCCCCAAGCTTGGTGGTGGATTTCCAAGAGGGACTAAATGGAGGAAGGCGGAATGTCACAGGAACTATTCTTTGGCTCTTTGGGTGGGTGGGTGTCCTGGGGTTTGTATCACAGCTACTTTTTTTTTTTTTTTAAACAGCTACCAAATCCACGTGAGCAGTCCAACCAATACTGAACAGTTCTTTTTTTGCAGGTTATTTGGGGTCTTAATCATCTTCTCCTTCATCATCTGTTTCTCTCTTCCTCTTTTCACCTTTCCCGCTTTCTTCCTCTTCTGTACAATAATAAAAATTCATTTTGAGACAACTGGAAAGGCATTTACTTTGCCTAATTATTGCTAACAGAGGTAACAACAATGAATTTTTTAACGGTTGGGAGATAAAAAATGATGTAAAAGCTTGATCAAACGATAGGTTGTTAATTAAGAAGTTTTAATTCTAAGAAGCATAAATAGTAGCCGCGGAACCAAGAAGGGTAAAATGCACAGCAGCATCTCAAATCACAGCAAAGTTAACTCAGTTTTCTCAAGTTAAGTTGCTGTCTAACCAAATGTTTATTTTTCTTACACTTGTTGGTCACCAAAATCAGACATTAGCAGTTATTAAAATAAATAGCAAGGACTCCGGAGCTCCTTAAGCCTATTTCCTCATTTGTAAAATGGGGACAATGGCACTGACTCCATAGGGTTATTCTGAGGATTAAATGAAATAGCACGAAGTATTTAGCCTAGAACTTGGCAAGACTCAAACTGTTGCACGTTTATATTAACTAACAAGAGATTTCTCAGACTCCTTAAGCATTTGAGACACAGAGACCTACACATCGTTCTGTTTTTTCAACTAGTAAAAACTCACTGCTACTTTAATGAAATTAGCTAAATCTGCATTCAATTGTGTTCCAAAAAGCTCCCTGAAGGCAGACCAGGTCCTAATCAATGTTGTATCCAAAGTAATTTTAGTCCTGTGACTTGCACAGAGAAGATGCTGCTGAGAAAGTATGAACCAACAGAAAGCACAGCAACCAACCCAGTACTCTGAAACTTACACAAATGTTAGAATCTACTTTCTAATAAATAAACAGATGTTTCACTGGTTTTGGTTGTGGTGGGGAAAGGAATAACACCAATAAAACTAGAAAGGTGCTATTTATCTACCCTGCAAAGATTACAATCCAATTAAGATTTTTTTTTTAATGAAAAAATTCCGAACACAGAAATCTCATGCCTAACAGTAACACAAACAATGGGGTCTAAAGACACAACATGTGGGGACTGAGGCCGGGGCTGCCTATCCTCATACAGGCACTACTAACTGCTGTAGAGCAGGTGGGTGAACCAGTACACACACACTAATGGGAGTTTACAAGTGCTTCTGAAGACCACCAGGGCCAAAGGCATTTTATTTTCTTCTCAGTGATTTCAAATTCTAAATTAATGGACATTTCCCTTGATCTTTAACTGACAGGGACCAAAAATGCACGCATTAACCCACCTTCATCCTCATCCTCATCTTCATCATCATCATCTTCATCTTCATCAACTTCTCCATCATGTCCAAATTCTTCTTCCTAAAGAATGGTAAATAGCATATCATTATTAGATTAATTCTGCCAAGTTAAGAAGTACGAAGAAAAACAAGAATTGTCAATTAAATTTAACAGTTCATTCAAAGAGAAAACTGTAACGTTACTTTTATCTACTTTAATATAGTGAGAACTGTTGGTTTTTCTTAAATTAATGAGCTTAATTAAAAATTGCTTTTCAGAAGTAAGCATTAATTGAAGACTAATTAAAGACATCTTTAATTAGTATACAACTTACAATGGATAACTACAGAAATAATTTTAAAAACTTCAAAGCAGGTTGGACAAAGACTTCCATATTCCCTTTCTTATAAAAAGTTCCTTTCAGAAACTTAACTTCATTAGACACCTATGAGATTATACAAATGCTCAGCCTTACATTTGTACTACAAAAGAACTTTTTTTTTTTTTTTGATGATGTCTAATTTTCTTGGCCTGTATTCACAAGTCCCCTTTAGGGCCAAAGTCACTCCTTTCTCCTATCCTTCTATGGTATTCAGCTCCTCAGAGATAACTGTTATTACTGCTTGTCCCATAAATTAGACTACCTGCCTCTTTCAGAGCAGGACCACATTTTTCTTCAACTTTTCATCCTCAACTCTTTAACACAGCAGGTACATAATGCATTTACTGCATTAAGCTGGATATACAAGTTCAGACTTGGTAAACATACCCTTCACTTCAATACAACAAAGGGGAGGACATCCCATCAGTTCTCAATGTTTCCAGTTTTCTCACCGTACTGAATGCTCTTGTTGCTGCCTCCCAAAGTTAAAGGGTCAAAACTTATTCTGCAGAGCCAAGCACTGCTTAGTTAGCATTCAGGAAGTATTCTATTTAGTATTTTCTAAAAGGGGGACAAGAGCTAAATTCATCAGATCACTATTAGTCTATTTACAAGTATACTAATTTCTTCAGAAGACTCTTCTTTTTTAAACAATCCACACTTTTATTTTAATTACAAATGGGAAGCAGGGTAGCAAGAAGTGCACTGACCTCCCCACTGACTTCATCTTCATCCTCCTCCCCTTCTACATCTTCGTCTTCATCTTCATCCTCTTCATCATCAAACTCTTCTTCCTCACCATCCTCATCCTCCTCCTTGTCCTCATCTTCTCCTTCTGAAAACAGTCCAAAAGGAATACATCAAATACCCTGTGTGTCTCACAAGGTACACCTACTCAGGTGGTGGGGAGCTTTGGGTTGGTCCACAGGACAAATGCTGGGCCACACCAATGTCAGGGAAAACCACGAACCACAGTCACCTCCTTTCTTGCAAGTTGCTGAGGCTCAGTCCCTTTGACCTGAGCCCCAGAAAATCCAGAGGCCAGGAGTCCTGGCGGACCAAGTGTACACTACAATACTTACCGATGAAATGATACAATGCCTAGGATGTGCTTCAAAATAAGGAAGGGGAGAAGTGGGTAGGAGTGTGTGTGTGTGTAAAATAATATCAGGCGTGAACAGATCACGGCTGAAACTCAGTCATGGGAACATGAAAGTTAAAGTTAGTTTTACTGTTATTTCTACCTTTGTCTATGTCTGAAATTCTCCATAGTAAAAAGTCACACACACACACAAAAACCCAAAAAAGACCCACCAACCTCCTTCTCTGGGGTAAGGGTACCACCACAAACCAGCTGTGCAAATCAGGAACCTGGGAAACACCCATAATAACCCCATGATGGGGATGGGGGTGGGGGTAGTGGTGGTAGCCAGGCAGGCTGAAAGGCACCTGTGTCCTGTGTTTCTACTCCATTTGGTGCAGGCCTCTCATCAACTAGTTCTTACCTCTCCAGGTCCTGGAGCTCACTGTGCTCTCTCCTGCCTCCGGACCCCACATGCTCTTCCCTTTCTTTTCTGTGTGGCTAACACTGGCTCAATCTTTGAGTCTCAGTTAAACATCACTTCCTCAGGCCAACTTGCCAGACCCCCAGTCTCAGCTCCTATGCTCTCACACACCTGGTGCTTCTCCATTACCACACACTTTGCTCACTTGTGATTAGTTATTTAGTTATGATTACTTAACATTTCTCTTCTTAGTAGACAGTAAGCTCCAAGGGACAGGAACCATGTTTGTTTTTTCTTAAAACTATTTTTAGATAGTTTTAAAAGCCTGGCACATGGGAAATTCTCAAATACTTGTTGCCTGACTGATCTTGCTCTCAAGAACTGCCTTCCACTCTCCAAGGAATTTTCTTTACAGGCTCCTGCACATGGGTGGCTGCTCAACCCATTTAAGGTGGACTTAAATACGGACAACTAGACTGGTTTTTAAGAAAAACTGAGAACCAGCAATGAAGGGACTAAGTGATGTAAACATTTGGAACAAGATGAAACATCCTATTCAGCGTCCACTTTACCATCTAACATCCCATCTCTTTTTGCCTTGTCTCAAACCTGCTGCAAAACAAAACTGTAAAATTCTTCCAGAGTACTACCCCGCTAATTGCAACCGAGGTGCCTGATGATGTTCTCCACTTTTCTTAACCATTTCTGTCTTATAAACTTTCATCTTTAAAGAGATATTGAAAATAATGCTTCAAATACAGTAATGTTGCAAATTCTAGCAACATCAGGAATTCCAGGAGAATAAGTTTTCTTCACGCTGACTGATGTGATCACTACTAGCTCTGCTTCCTCTAAGCCACTCAGGTGAGAAACCTTTTATCCTAAGAGTGACTCAGAGTAAACAAGTCACTGTGCAAGGAAAGCACAAGCTGATCAGGAGGGATAGTTTGGGTAGAAAATATACAAAGATTCTTAAAGATAACAGGATGTAAAAAACCTTGCTCAAATGTCAAAAATAGGGGCTTCCCTGGTGGCGCAGTGGTTAAGAATCTGCCTGCCAACGCAGGGGACACGGGTTCGAGCCCTGGTCTGGGAGGATCCCACATGCCGCGGAGCAGCTGGGCCCGTGTGCCGCAGCTGCTGAGCCTGCGTGCCTTGATCCGTGCTCCACAACGAGGGAGGCCACCGCAATGGGAGGCCCGCACACCGCGGCGAAGAGTGGCCCCCGCTCGCCTCGACTAGAGAGAGCCCGCGCGCAGCAACGAAGACCCAATGCAGCCAAAAATAAATAAATTTATTATTTAAAAAAGTCAAAAATAAAAAGTATATTCTAATTCCATGTTATAGCTAGAAATTTCCTTCATTAATGAAAAATGGAATCCAGCACATAGTGCTTTCAAATCATTACCTTTTAAAACTCTATAGTCATATATCGAAGCAGGAAAGATATTTATATTTGAATGTAAAAAACATGTACCAAGTACCTACCAAGCGCTAGGCCCTGTGAATAAAGAGATAAGAAGATAATCATAGGGACTTCCCTGGTGGTCCAGTGGTTAAGAACCCACCTTCCAATGTGGGGGACGAGGGTTCGATCCCTGGTCGGGGAACTAAGATCCCACGTGCCGTGGGACAACTAAGCCACAGCTAGAGAGCTGGCATGCCGCAACAAAAGATCCTGCGTGGCGCAACTAAGACCCGACGTGACCAAATAAGTAAATTAATTTTTTAAAAAAAGAAGGTAATCATAGCATAGTTTGAAGGGACAAGAATAGCAGAGTGACAAGTGCTACGAAAGAGGTAAGCGAGGGGATGCTCTGGCACATACAAGGACCTAGGTCTCCAGCATCATAAAATGCTTCCCGGAAGTGTTGACAAAGCCGAGTTGGTAAGGGTAAGTAGGCAGTAGCCAAGAAAGGGAAACAGCTAGGAGAAAGGCAGGAGACCAGAGGCAATGGTCCTTTTAGTAAACCATAAACCACAAGTACTTCAAAAAATGGACTGAAGCAGTCTACGATCTCTAGGCTCCAAATTCAAGACTAATTAGCTAGCAAACCTTTTTCTATTTTGATCATTTGAAGACTTCAATGCCCTAAGAGTTTCAAATTTAACAGAACGCCTACATGCATGGATATAAATTATTTTTCTCAATAGCAAGAGCATTCAGTGGCCTAATCAGGACCTTTGGAAAGCAGAAATTAAGTTCACTGCACGTTGCTTTGTGCCCACTCACCTTCATCATCCTCTTCTTCATCCACACCATCCACCTCGGCATCCGAGTCAGGGGCTTCACGATCCTCTCGGTCATAGCCATCCAGGTAGGTCAGCTGGGGAAGGAGCTTGAAGACACTCTCTCGGTAGTCATTCAGGTTCGTAACCTCACAGTTAAACAGATCCAGGCTTTTCAGACATTCCAACTTTTTCTGAGGAAAAGGATCAAGAAACATACCTACTAAACCAAAGGAACATAAGCAACAAAACCCATCTCCTAAAGAGGTAAAATTCTAGGCTCTGAATTCAATTAGCTGCTACCTACTCAGCCTTGTACACAGGAAAACATTTCAAGTCCTTTGCAACCTTTATATTAGGTCACTAGATTTTTAATTAGTCCTTCCCTTCTACCTCTATCCTCTCAGAGAACTGTTTTATTTTGGCAGTATGAATAGTCTTAAGAAATATGAATTTGAAATATTAAAACTGGATCTTTTTACAATATGAGACAAAACAGAGACTTTAACAAATTTGGTTCAAAACTAGGTTTTAATGTTTGAGTAATCAAATGACCAATAAGAACCTGCTGGGTTATCAAGCAGTCAGTCTTCAGTGCTCTGGGGTGGTAGAATAGGAAGGGAAAAAAATTTTCAATCAAATCAATCAACATCAAGATCCCTGACATTTCTACTTGGGGACATAGATGGGAAACACTCGAGAACAGAACCTAGTAAAGCACAAAGTGTGGTGATGCAGATCTTTTCTGGGAAGACAGGAGTCAGTGCAAGCTGGGGGAAAAGAAGGGGGACTCAGAGTTGAAACTTCAAAAGTAGAGAAACTTTACACTCTTTTCTTCTATTTTAATTTTGGGGGGAAAGATTGACACTATTACCAGAACTTTCTGATGTAAAACTCTTCTGATTTTACCATACCTTGAAGTTTTGTTGTAATACCTCTCTGTTTGAAACCTCAGTCTCATCTATCTAAAACAGTTAAGATCTAAAAACTTGGCCCAAGAAGTCTTCTGAGCAACCAAAGCGAATAGGAAAATGTCCACGTATTCTAATCAGATCTTCATTTGTTATTACATCAGTGTACTAGTATTTCAATGCCAGGTCTATTAAGTTTTCATTAAGGGTGAATTAAGAGACTGGGAGGGCAGAGTTAGTATTACAGGCAAGTAAGGAGACAGCAACAGAAAGTGACAACAGACCCTCACAGGGAGCAGAAGAGGGGGCAAACCGATAAAGAGTAAACGCAAAATGTGAGGTACTGTGAGGCCTGGTGCCTTTTAAAATAGGGGCTTGGGGGGGCATATGGATATACGGCTTCATAAATTTAACTTTTAATGGTTCTGAGTCAAGAGAAAAGTTTGCCATTCTCTAAAAAATTACTGAGAGGATCTCTGTATGAAGCAAGTTGCAAAAAAATAAATGTTGATGTTTAAAGACTTCGATGTTTTATTGGGAAATCTATTTCAACATTCACAAGGACCTGGGAAGAAACAAAGATGAAACAAAACCTTGTCTGCAGGACTTGAGGTATCTGTGTAGTTCTTGGGAGTTACAAAATCATTTGAAAATCTGTGCTCTAAAGCAGGCCTTGGCAAATGACAGCTGGCTGGCCCACTCCGGCCTGCCTCCCGTAGTTGTAAACCAAGTTTTACTGGAACACAGCCACACTCACTTGTTTATGTATTATGTATGGCTTCTTTTATGCTACAAACGGCAAAGTGGAGTAGTTGTGACAGAGACTGCATGGCCTACAAAGCCTAGAAGAGCTATTATCTGGTCCTTTAAAGGAAGGGGTTGATGATCCCTGCACTCACAAATCTTCGTCCTCCTGATCAAAGAGGTTCCCACACTGGTTTTATTCTCACTGAACAGCCCTTGGGAACAAGAAGCCAAGCATGGAACACAGAACAGTGTTACAGCAACAGGCAAATGTACTCCTCAAAACACCAATGTACAGTGATCCAAGAGCTTTGTGGATCCAATAACGTGCTTATGTAAGTCACACTGAGGTCTTAAGAAAGCTGTCACACTGATCCAATAATGTGCTTATGTAAGTCACACTGAGGTCTTAAGAAAGCTGTCCCCAGCCCTTCTGATCATAGGGAGAACTGCTTTTCTGTCATGTAGCTTTCAGATTAGGTTCCCTACTGGACAGCCCCTGACCCCCAGAAGCCCAGGTATGACTTCTTGACAAAGAGGAAAAAAAATGCTGAAATACCACCCCAGACAACTGTAGAACTCTCTTCTCTTCACAGAAAGGTTGACTCTATACCAGCTAAGATAGAACCATGAATATATTTAGGCAGCTTTCCCAGAGGCTCAGTATAAATTCTTCACTCAAAGGAATGAGCCATTTACTGTTCAACATTATTTCCTAGGAATGGATGTGCAAAAATACATACAACTCCAGATCTTTAATGTTCAACAGTGCCCCAAGCCCGTTTTCTAATTCTATCAACTAGCCTAGTACACAGGGCCTCCAAGGCTTTCCTGTTTCTGCAACTCTGAATCTGTAACATTTTTTCCTACTTCTTCAGAAAGGACCCATTATGAATAATTCGGACATGCCAAACAGTATGCTAGAAAACGAAGTGAAAGCAAATAAACAACAAAACCCCCAATAATTGTAGGACTCTAGAATTGTTTAAAGCAGTAAAATTGTGCTTAAGGCCCAAAATACACTACACACAGATTATTCAGGATCCCAATGTAATGTGTAAATACTGCTTAAAACAACAACAACAACAAAAAAAAAACCCCACAACTCTACCATTTCAGAAATTTGGCCTAAAACTAATAGGCTAGCCATAATAAACATTAAACATTTTATTAACAATAATTTTGCTTGCCTTCTTAGAATTTAGAAGGGCTTTGGGGGATGGTTTGGATGGCCCAGGTCTCTTAAAAAAGGTGTCCAAGGAAGTTTGAATTGATGCCTTCTTTGTCTCTCGATTAATGTCCCTGTAGTAAGCAGAGGCATTCACAATCATTGCATTGACTGTAAGAACTGGGCTCAACGTAGACGGTGTTCAAAATGTATGTGGTTGATGAGGATGAGGATGGTGTTTTCCCCACTGAAGAATACTTTCAGAAGTCAAAATGGACCCAACATTTCCCCCCTTCACCTTCTCCTACAGTTTTATTTATCCTGAAGTTATAATGTCAGGAGACCCACTTAGCGCCCCCAGGAATCTGAATAGAAAGTTCAGGAGAATGGTAGGAGCTCAGCCTTTCCCAGACAGCCGTGGGCGTGTGGCATTGTGGCTCTGTCACTCCCTAGCCAAGTGTGTGACTCTGGACAAGGGATTCAGCCTCTCCTAAGCCTCAGCTTCCTCATGTGTAAAATGAGGGCCATGCTATTTCTATCCATTTTATAGAAATGTTAAGGATTACTAATGAGATAACATACATAAAGCAACCACTACAGTGTATACTACATAGCAGATCCTCCAAAAATGGTACATATTATAATAATTATTTTTCTCATACTTCATTGCCCCAGGGGATTGAGACTTCCATAGCCATCAAAGGGCCCTAATCAATCACTGACCAGGTCAGGAACAATTCCCACACAACGTTTGCTTCTGCTCTGCCTCTGAATGCTAGGACACGGACAAAAGCTTCTGATGAAACATCAAAGACGACTAAGGCTGCCAGGAGAATTAGGCAATGGCCAGTGGTTTAGCGTGGAAAGGTACTGCCCGGTGCTCTGTTCTACAGAGAAGGGGTTCCTGTGCTTACAATGACCCTAAATTGATAGCCTGTCACTAACACAAACAATAAAGGCTTAGAGTACCCCATGGGACTGGGAGACCATCAGCACTTAATTTAGTGCTCCCGTTGGAACTCCCAGCTTAGGTCAATTTGGGTATGGAATAAATTTATAGGTTAAAAAGAGAAGAACAGGTCCCAGGGGCAGTGGAAAGAATGGTGGACTTGGATTTGAATCCCTACTCGCCATTTATTCTGCAGCTGCTGAGTAATTAAACTTGGTTTCCTCATTTCTAAAAGGAGGACATTCCCTCTTCTTTGCATTACATGAGGATACAATGGGCAAATGTTAACATCCTTGAATAAAGCAAACTGCAATAAATGTTTGCTTAAACATTGGAAATGGGGATTGATTTGGAGGAAAACAGAACTAGTGAAAAAGGAGGGAGCCCAAGTATCTGAGTGAACTGGTAACAGAAAAAAAGGGACAAAATTCATGGAGCAAAGGTGAACAACAGGCTCGCAACATTTATGAGAAATGAGCTAAATGTGGTCTACTTAATGAAACATAAAAACAAAGGGACTCGGTAAACAGTGACTAGATCTACACTGGAACAGAGCCTCAATTACTATTAGGAGGGAAAAGACCCTATAGTTTTAGCAGGAAATCCTCTTTATTAAAAGTCATAATTTAACTCTATCTTCTCTTGAAATATCAACAGCACATTCTGTACAAATGATATGAAGTGCAAATATTTAATATATTGTGATATCAGAAAAGATAGAGATAGCAGAAGGATGCCTTATCTTCTTGGGTTCTGCTCTGCTGGATCCTGAAAGACAGCTCCTATCTGCTGTATAGCCCCTCTCCCAATTAATGTTTGCACATTAAGTCAGATGGAAATACTGACTTTATGTATAACAGAAAAAAAAACAACAAAAACCCAGAAAGCTGCCACAAACTTCTCTGGGTGATACGAAACAAGTTTGAGTTCCATTAGCCTTATTAAAATAGAATTCTACTTCTATAAATAGAATGTCATATTTAGGGGAAAAAGTCATTTAACAATCTTGAAATCATAGGAATTTCCAGGTGGCAGCCAAAGAGAACAGGCTATGGGGCTACCCCCTACACTGCATTAACCCCTGCCTCCAGAAGCTCTTTTCTGGTCACTACAAGTTCCACTAGACTGGACCCCCATTAACACAGCTTCCCAACTTACAAAGCAAAATAAGTGCATTACCTTATTTTTTTTTTCTTTTTTTGCGGTATGCGGGCCTCTCACTGTCGTGGCCTCTCCCGTTGCGGAGCACAGGCTCCGGATGCGCAGGCCCAGCGGCCATGGCTCACGGGCCCAGCCGCTCCGCGGCATATGGGATCCTCCCAGATCGGGGCACGAACCCGTATCCCCTGCATCGGCAGGCGGACTCCCAACCACTGCGCCACCAGGGAGGCCCGCATTACCTTATTTTATTCTCAGAACTCCTAAGTGAGGTAAGTTAGGCAGGGATTATTATCCTTCCTGCTTCATAAGTGAGGAAACTGAGGCCCAGAGAGAAGAAGCAATTTGCCCAAGGTCACACAGCAAGTCTGTAACCCAACTGGCACTTAACTTTCCATAGCTTATCCCAGTATGTAAGACTGAGGAGAATTTGGAGGTTCCCATGCAAAACTTTAGGCAACAGTGATCCAGCTACAGCACAAGATCATGAATTAGAAGACCTAAAACTCATTGGAGCTGCCCTTGGCCTGTTCCATCTACAGATCAGATATGTCACCCAATATAAACAGCCTTTTCTGTAAAAGTATAATATAGAACAGTCTGGCCAGTCTGGGGAAACAATTTTAAGATAAATGTTTAAGGCTATAGTTAATACATGACATTTAAAAAGGACAAAAAAGAAAAGAATTCCCCTTTGAAGGAAGCTACCACAATAATAAGGGAGGGAGAACAAAGTCACAGGAACACGTATAACTAAAGAGGCCCTGATTCTTTAAAACTGGACTCTTTCTATAAGAAGTACTATAAAAAACCACAATTTTCTCAGTCAATTATTATTTCCAATTCTTTCCCTCACAATAAAGAAATATGAAAATGAAAATGACCAATAAGTCCTGGTTTTCAAATTCCTGATTACTTACCAAAGGTTCCAGGGTGCTGATATCTTTCAGTTTATTTCCACTTAAGTTTAGATGTGTAAGATTTGGAAGTTTTTCTGCTAACATATCCAGACCTCCAAAGATTCTATTGTCACTGAGCTCAAGCTGTTAAGAGAAAATGCACACAGCATACAAATACACACAGAGAAACACATATCATTAAAGTGTTATAAATAACAAATACAGTTCTCAAACACCAAGATCAAATGATTGCTAGTTTTTATTAGGGCAGGTGTGTTCATTTTGTTTGATTAAACCCAAATAAGTAGTTTACAGATCCCAGGAACACTTCTGGGAAGGAGAGACATGTTAGGATTAGAAGAGTTGTATTTTCTTAACCAGCTGCTAATTATAACATTTTGCTGGCCCCTAACATCAGCAAATACATTTTCTAACCTCAAAAGTGGGTCAAAGCAAATGAGAATTCTTTGAGAAGTTGTAATACTCTATACCTGCCAGGAAGGGTAAATGGTCTGTGCATTCTAAGCAGCTATTCTGTGTGCCAAGCAAAGCTCACAATGCCTGCTTGAAACCTAATCGGGTTCTGTTCAGTGCTGGCTCGCCATGGAGTTCTACATCTGGAAGCCACCAGGGAATGTTGCTCTGAAGGCTACAGGAATGGTACAAGCTCTTAAAGAAGCTCCATGACTTTGGAAAAAGGGACTGGGGCAACAGCTTCAGGGCCGACGAAACCAACTCCCCAGAGGACACTTCTCGCACAAACCTGGCACTAGCCTTTGTAAGAACCCACTCTAATTTCTTAGCTGCAGGTCAAGTAGCACAGCAAGTGGTATGCCAATGAAGGAACAAGCCTTCACCAAGGAATACTGGACTCTTAGAGTGAAAGAAATTGGAGCCTGGAAAAATAAGATGGCTGAGAGCATCTAATTCAAACTCTTCATTTTGCAGATGAAGAAAACTAAGGCCAGACAGCTAGTTTCAATTCTCTTTTAACTGCCAACAACAATGGTAACTGTATCTAACCCTTACATAGTACTTCAGGCACTGTTCAAAGCACTAGAAATCCATGAACTCATTTGATCTCACAATCACCCTATGGGGTAGGTAGAATTATTACCCCCATTTACAGATGACAAAAATGAACTATGAAGAGACTATATAAGTGCCCACAGATCACACAGCTGTTACATCGGTGAACCTATGATTTGAAGCCAGGCAGGCTAGCTTCAATGTGCTCCCCCCTATGCTATGTACCTAGAACAGCATGACAACTTATGCAATTTAGTCTGGCATGCAATGAAATGAAGTACATGATGCAGAATACAGGAATTTTTAAAAATTTAAATATTTGTTGAAAGAATGAGTTTAAAAAACAGCAAGTCTGCTGCTTTGGTGTTATTAAGCATTTCGGAAGAGAAAAATGCAACATTTCAATACATTTTTTTCCTTCTGATGGGACAGCCCAGTAAAATATCTAAAATTTCTCTTGGTTGGTTAGAATATCGACATATGTAGTATTCACATCCTTTCAACATGCATATCTTAGGGAGTAGAGATAACAAGGCAATCTGCCAAAGCATTTAGTGGCATATTTATTTTGAAATGAAATCAATGTGTAAATTTAGGAAACCTGTGACATTTATACACCAAAATCTCTTTCAGAACCTGTTTCTTGTTAAAAAAAAAAAAAAACAATCTGTGCTCTAGGGTAGGAAGAAAATCAGCTGTGAGAACACCCAATGTGCCTTTAAGTTTGGTTTACAGATATCTCTATTCCTCCCTCTCTGACCCTACAAGGTAAGTGATTAATAAGACTTCAGAAGGATTTGATACTGATACACTGTTCCCTGATACACTGACTTTCTGAATAAGTGTGATAGTACACAGACCA
This sequence comes from Mesoplodon densirostris, assembly GCF_025265405.1. Classification (NCBI taxonomy): domain Eukaryota; kingdom Metazoa; phylum Chordata; class Mammalia; order Artiodactyla; family Ziphiidae; genus Mesoplodon; species Mesoplodon densirostris. The sequence goes on along the minus strand of NC_082666.1, from coordinate 24,882,620 downwards.
CAGTAATTCAGAAAAATGTACCAGGATGCTAGGAAAGCAGAACCGAACGCAAAACACATAGTAGGGACCTGCTAGCATCAAGTTCATGTAGATACAGGCTAAAAAGCCATCAGTTTTTTATGGGCTTATCAGAGCTTCCAATGTCACAATAACCTATGCAAACATAAAAGGATTACACTTGAACCTCTAAAGGAAATGCCTGTCAGAAAAAAGAAAAAAAATTTACAAATTTAAACATAACAGAATTCCTTCTGATAGGAGGGTCACCCTGAAACTCATGAGGACATCCTGAGCATTTATTACCTATAAAAGGCAAATAAGTAAAAAGCACTTCTGGATTTTAATTCATGTACTTAACCAAAAAACAAGTCCCTCTCAGAATTCAAGCAAGCAAGCTACAGGAACAGCCTACCTGTCCTTTGCCTCAATTTGATTTCAGTTTTCTATGTGTATCTTTTTTAGATGAAGGTTCAACTTAAATTCCCTAATAAAGAGATTAGGTAAACAGTGGAGAATTCTGCAACACTGCCATGACCACAAACATTTTCGTATGCAATGGAAAAGATACTGGGTTAGCAAATAGGAAGATATGGGTTCTAGCTTTGGTTCCAGTACTAACCACTTCTGTGGGTGGCTTTAGGCAAATTACTGTACCTTTCTGGGTCTACTGCTGTGCCTGTAAAACAAGGCTAGAAGATCTAAGTTTCTTCCAGTTCTGACATTCTGGGGCTTTGTGACAGGGCAACGTGCAAGGACATGAAAAAAACATTTTTCCTGAGGTTTTTTTGTTTGTTGTTTTTTTTTTGGGGGGTGGGTTGTTAGAAGGGATAGCGAATGGTTTATAATTAGACCAATAAAGCCCTAACAATGGGCCGTCAACTAGGATAGGGAAGTACAGCAGTCTTGTTAAAATGAACTCTTGCAGTCAGTCACAACACATTTAAACTTCCTAGTCATTAAGAATTACATAATGGGTTTGAAATAACATAGACTACAAATTTGAAAGGTCTATACTTCAATTCTCCCTTAATCAACATAAAACACGAAGAATGGGAGAGATACCTGTGGTTCTTAAACCAGAGCATACTAAGAACAATACGAGTTAACATCATAGCAACAGATTCATAACAAGTAATAAATTATTTTCAAAATAATTATTCTTCATAACTACTATTTATTCAGCACCCAACACGTATTATTTCCAAACATCATAGCAATTCTGCAAGGTCAGGTGGTATTACAAGTTTACAGATGAGGAAACTGAGTCTTAGAGAGATTAAGTAACCTGAGGAAGATTTACCCATCAGGGAAATGTTAGAGCTGGAATTCAATCCCAGATCTGCCCAGTTCCAAAGGTCATATGCTTTCTGCTACACTAAATGCTTCCTTACAGATAGAATCATATATTTTTCCCTTCCGCAGGATGGTTCTCTCTTCTACTGTTAAAGAAAAAGCACTTACCTTTTTCAATTTAGGTAGTTTGGGGAGATTTGAAACTGAAATCAAGCCTACATTTATTAAACTGAGGAACTCTAAGTTCACAAATTCAGCTGTTAGGCCCTCAATTTTCCCATCATTTGATTTGCAATTGTCCAGGACAAGTTCTCGAACCTGTGGGTGACAAAGTGGGGAAGAAAAGCTTTAAAAAACATGCAGAATACAAAAAACAATGCAAAAACTTCAACCATAAATACCCACCAAACCACCCACATATAGTGGCAGCCTCAACTTAGACCTAGGTCAGTTATAAATAAATGAAAAATGATTAAGCCTTTAGTAACAATATTCTAATAGATATCAAGGGTGGAATGTCACACCATGGTACAAATAAAGATTTAAACTCTTTACTTTCCAGAGACCGAAACTACAGTTCTTGTGAGATAAGTGAAGAAATGATATCCCCCTTATTCCTTTTCCCAAGTCTGTTCCGCAAGGGGCAGCTTTAACTACAAATGCGGAGTGAAGATACCCCCCCAACCCCTGAAACCCCTTTAGGCCGAGTTTTCCTCAAGGCCCAGGAGACTGACACAAGGAAAAGAGGAAAGCTTCACTTTTCCCATCAAGGTCACTAAGAGATTGTGGCTACAGGTTTCTGGACTATACATTTCTACTTTTGGTCTTATTAATTAATCTTTACTAAGATTATTTTGACACTAGGAAAAGATCAAGATGCAAGAGGCCTTAATTCAAAACAAAGATCATTTTGTGTTACATGTAAGAAAGTATTTCTAAGGGAGAGAACTTGTTAGACATTAGGTTCCTTTTTCAGGCCACAAAATCTCCTTATGTGGAGATACTGAAATTCAGAATTCAAATCCATCCAAAGGTATCACATCTGAAGATTGTGAATACTGATTATTTAATAAAGTCTACTGTGTGAATATCTACCATGATAATCCCTACTGCCATTCTTGCTCTGTGGTTGACTCTGAAACTTGCAAGTTTTAAACACATTTTGATAAATTTACACTGATGCAAATTAGTTTTAACTGCCAAAGGCATTCTTGCAGTGAATCTAACACGTTTAATAGCATTAATCAAGCATGTATGAGAAGGAGATGCTGATAGTTCTAAAATGAAAATAGGGGCTAGTAGTATCTTCATTCTCTCATACAAAATCCAAGGATACTACTCTAGCAATTGCTAACATTTATGGAGAATTTACTCATTTTTCTTTGTACCATCATACCCTCCCCTCAGTTACAGAGAAGGAAACTGATTTAGAGAGTCAGGGACACCCATAATACCACAACTTCTTGCTCGCTTCTTCACTACTTCTCACTACTCTACTTCCTCCTCAGAAGCCTTGCTTTCAGCATGCATACAGGCCCATTATATCTTTTGCTTCTTTCTTCCCTTCCTTCCACTTTTCTCTAGCTACCTCGGACATTCTTTCCTCTTCTGATGAAAATTAGCACATCTGGGGCCTCCCTGGTGGCGCAGTGGTTGAGAATCCGCCTGCCGATGCAGGGGATACGGGTTCGTGCCCCGGTCTGGGAGGATCCCATATGCCGCGGAGCGGCTGGGCCCGTGAGCCATGGCCGCTGGGCCTGCGCATCCGGAGCCTGTGCTCCGCAACGGGAGAGGCCACAACAGTGAGAGGCCCGCATACCGCAAAAAGAAAAAAAAGAAAATTAGCACATCTGAAAACTTAAGGTAGACTGAGGAGAGCTGGGCTCCAGAGACAGATGCTTAGGGTTGAATTCTGGCTTTGCCACTCACAACCTGTGTGACCTTAGGCAAGTCACTTAACCTATCTGTGCCTCAGTTTCTTCATCTGTGAAGTAAAACTGTTATAGAAAGTAGTGCTTGGGGCATAGTGAATACTGAGAAAGTAACCTCTGGGAAAGGGTGCAGGAGAATGACAAAGACCTTTGCTATTTACTTTATTCCTATCTGTACTAAGTTTTCTACAAACATGTATTTCTTTTGTATTAAAAAAAAAAAGTAGGACTTCCCTTGGTGGCACAGTGGTTGGGAACCTGCCTGCCGATGCAGGGGACACGGGTTCGATCCCTGGTCCGGGAAGATCCCACATGCCACGGAGCAACTAAGCCCATGCACCATAACTACTGAGCCTGCGTGCCACAACTACTGAAGCCCGTGCGCCTAGAGCCCGTGCCCCTCAACCAAAGAAGCCACCACAATAGTAAGCCCGCACACTGCAACAAAGAGTAGCCCCCCTTGTCGCAACTAGAGAAAGCCCAGGCGCAGCAACAAAGACCCAACACAGCCAAAAATAAATAAATAAATACATTTATTTAAAAAAAGAGTAAAACCAGCAAATCATTTAAAAAAAAAAGGTCAACTGTAATCACCCACCAACTTAAGTAGTATACTGCAATGCAACTAAATGTTTCTATTTGATTTGGGGGGTTTTCTATGACTATATCTGACAGAGAATCCAAAAATGTCACACAGAATGACACCAATATGCCAAAAGCCAACTAAGGAGGAATTTAGATAGCCATTTTGCCTCCCAGCCCATGGGTGTACCTCTTGGACATTTCTCTCAACTGGTAAAATTCTGCTTTAACTAGAGTCATCAAAGAGTTCGTACAAGTGTGCTGAACCAAATAGCCGAATAGGAATCAAGGAGAAATTGGTACGGAAAAAAAGATGTTAAAGTGGTCCAAATCTGCAAATCTAACTGCTAAGTATGAAAAATAATGGAGAGGAATTGAGGTTCTGGTTTAAAGAAGTGGGAACTATGTAGCTGGATGGAAATAGGAAGGAACAGCTTTGGGGATGGGGTGGGTGGGGGGGAGAGCAGGTATATAATGAATACCACGAAGAATACCAAGTTTAAAGTTCTCATGAGAAGTCCAGGTGAAAGAGAAATCCAGGTGAAACCCCCAGGCAGCTGGACATGAGGGTCCGGAGTTCACGGGAGTTCTAGTTTTAAGTTCTGTATTTGGAAGTCATCAGGGCAGAGACAGTAGTGAAAAGATGGAATTCCTAGGAAGAGAACCAAGGATGGAACCCGGGGGATCCTGCAAAGGTGACTTGAGAGGAATCAGTAGTACCCAAAGGTGAAGCATTAGTTTCAAACACCTAGAAAGGTTTACGAAATAAGGCATAAGAAGTTACTGAGGGGGGAAAAAAAAGGATTGAAAAAAATTAGGCAACTGTCCATCAACAAAGGACTCATTTCCAGGATACAGTGTATGATGAAAAAGGTACAAAATGTATTAAATGTTTTCATTTATGTCACATATCACACATTCACTTTCTTATATTCTTCTCAGGGAGAGAAAGTGACTGGCTGGGGGACTTTTCCATAACCTTATTTAACATTTCTATGATGAGATTAATCTATTAAAAAAATGTAAAGGTTAAAAAAAAGGTCACTGCTAGGGACTTCCCTGATGGTCCAGTGACTAAGGCTCCACGCTCCCAATGCATGGAGCCCAGGTTCCATCCCTGGCCAGGGAACTAGATTCCCCATGACACAACTAAGACCTAGCGGGGTCAAAGAAAGAAATAAATATTAAAAATAAAATAATTTTTAAAAAAGGTCACTACTAGCCTTGAAATTTCATCAAGCTTCATGATGGCAGGGTCATGTCTATTTTAGTTACCACCATACCCCAGTATGAGAAGGAGCTTTCACAACTGTCAAATGCAGAAAAAATGGCATTGGGGTTTGTGTCCGGATTGTAGGGGAATGAGCAGATGATGAAACAGAGGAAACCTGGGTATGAAGAGAACCTACCTTCTGATCTTAAGCATAATCACATTAATGCAAATCATATTGCTGTTTGTCACTTAATACTTTGTTTTTTTTTCAGTCTTTGTATATTTTAAATACAGCAAGATGAAACAATATTACTTAGCATATTTTCACAATTATAAATATTTTTTAATGGCTAAAAAATTAAAGTGTATGGATGCACCATAAATTACAATCCTCCCTAATGAACATGTTTCCAAGTTTATTATATATAATGCCATGCTATCTTTTTATGTGAAGTTTCTTTTGTAATAAGGATTGTTTCCTCACAATCTATTGCTAGGTGAAAAAAAATATAAATGTTAGAGTCTCTGAGTTTTGAGTTCTTTATTTAAAATGGCAACCAATCCCTCAACACTTTTTTGTGACCTTTCTTGACATATGGAAATTCTAGGTATTTGCATATAGTTATCTTTTTCTTGAGGATAGTTTTTACCCTAAGTGAGGAAAAAACCAAACACCCCAAAAGAAATACTGACAAAAAAGCAGACAAGCCATAAAAATATAAATCATCAGTAAACGAAAAACTCATTCAATGACAACAAATTATAAAAGATACATATTAAAAATGAGATGTTATTCTACTCTTATTGAGGATGGGGCATCTCTTTCATGGAGAAGAGATGGATAGGATGGGTATAGGTGCAGGTAAGTTTGGAAGTGGGAGAGTGAGAAGTCAGGGAACGCACACCTGAGACCTTTAATTTTCTCCATGAGTAGGAGGCAACAGAATATATTGGGGTGAGTACAGGGAAGGACTGGGCTGTATGGCTCAGCAGTGAAATCATGTCCCTAGACTTTTCCAGGAAGGCTAAGCACGTAGTAAAGAAATGGGCTAACCCCAGAACAAAGTTCCAGAGGCACAGTAAGAAGATGAGCCACAAACAAGCACAGAGCAGAGTGGGAAATTACTGCAGAAAGCAGAGACCAAAGGAGGGTCCACTTAGGGCTGTGCCCAAGGATGACAGGTCTGGAAAGCCTGCCATAAGCAGCCTTCTAGCCAGTCTAAAGTTCTAAACAGGACCCTGGTGAAAAGGTGTCTGCTCTCAGGCATTGTTTCAGCAGCGTTTGAGATAACTAAGCCTCCCCTCTCCCCCAATTCCTTCTTGAGGGTGAAGGGATCCAGACTGCCTTACAAAGGAAGGCATATGGGGTGGGGGACATACAATGCCATGGCATCCCAATCTAGACCCAGAATGGGAGTTCTAATCAAGAAAAAGCAGCCCTAGTTTTTCCTCCTTATGTCCCAAATCCTCCCAGGAGGGAAGGTTGGGCAGGCACTTGTACATTTGTGGGCACAACTCAAGGAGTTATTTGGTCCAAGGCAGAGTTACCAACCAGGCTTTCTGAGTGAAGAAAGATGGTTTAACTTTGGGGGCCAAATTCACTCTTCTTCATCCCTCATCTTCCAACTAAACTAGTTTTTTCTCAAACGTTAATTTAAGGTAAACACTTAAGAGCTAAAGACAAAAATCCAAACTGTTTCCTATTCAACTTTTGTTTTTGATAGTTATCAGCAAAGCTGATACTCTAGTTTTTCAATGCAAATTTTGAAATATATTGCAACCAAGTTACAGGGATTGGGGCTAGGAGCCCCATAGGAGATCAAGCAATTTTCCTTTCATCCTCTCCAACTTGCTCTCATTTCCTACTTCCCTAACTACTCCTTTTGTTTTTTTAAATTAATTTAATTTATTTATTTTTGGCTGTTCTGGGTCTTCGTTGCTGCACGGGGGCTTTCTGTAGTTGTGGTAAGCGGGGGCTACTCTTTGTTGCGGTGCGCGGGCTTCTCATTGAAGTGGCTTCTCTTGTTGCAGAGCAGGGCTCTAGGCACGGGGGCTTCAGCAGTTGTGGCATGTGGGATCTTCCTGGACCAGGGCTCGAACCCGTGTCCCCTGCACTGGCAGGCGGATTCTTAACCACTGTGCCACCAGGGAAGCCCCCCTAGCTACTCTTTAAAAAGAAAAAAAGAAAATCAATTTTCTGTGACTGGTTGAGTGACCTTCCCCAATCATCAATTATAACTGTTATAAGAGGGGAAAAGAAGATAGAGGATTAAAAATCATTGAGTTATCAATTTTTTTGTTAGAAAATACATGATTATTATAGTAAGTGAAATATGTGGAAATATGTCCAAAATGTGGAAAGTAACTCCTGCCACCCTTGATAATTTCCATCTTTCTGAGTTAACCAGTCTTCAAACCTTCCACCCTACTATTATTTTAAAATAATGTTTGCAAAATGACAGTAGAATAGAACATTAGCAGTTCTCAAATGTGTCTGGATGGCAGAACTGTTGGTATGAAGGAAGGAAACACTCATACCCTACTGGTGGGGAGAACCATTCTAGAAAGCAATTTGACAGAGATTCACATTACAAAATGTTCATTTCAATACTACTTAAAACAGTAAAAAACCTTCTAACCACCTGATGGGGATGGTTAAATTATGATCTATGCAGACGTTAACAATGAGGCTGTAAAATAACAAACTGTGCCAGAGAAAGATAAAGATGTTTACTATATTTTAACAAGATATTATATGCATTAATAGCATGATCTGAGTTTAGAAAACAACATTCTCGTGGACTATACACCAGAATGTCTAGATGGTAGGATGGGTGTGCATGAGACTTCTGGGTTTTTAAATTTTTCCTTATCTATATCTACTATTTTTTTAGCTTATCTGTATCAAATTTTTCTTCAATGAAGACTGTATTCCTTATACAAGGAAAAGAACCCAATTAGCTGCTATGCAACCAATTAAAATATCCCACGGAGCTCAAAATCACATCACAACAGACACAACAATAAATGCCAAAAGTTGGGGGAAAGGTTCTTCTCACGTTGTCTTTTTTTTCCTTTTTTCTTTTTAAGGCCGCACCATGCGGCATGTGGGATCTTAGTTCCCCAGTCAGGGATCAAACCCGTGCCCCATGCATTGGGAGCGCGAAGCGTTAACCACTGGAACGCCAGGGAAGTCCCCTCACGTTATTTATTTTTAAAATTAATTTTTTTTTTAGTAAATTGGGACTAAGGAAAGACTACTCTTACTTGTGGGATATGAAATGTCTCAGTCTAGCATACAGCCCACCAGTGTTCCACAGGGGCATTGATTGTAAACCACAGGAACTGCATGACTTTCTAACTTTGAACACAAGACTGGAACAGAGCTAACATCAAGGCTAGATACCCCTAGATTCATAGTTAATGAGGTGGCTCGTATCAGTGGCATGTTTGGCATAATAGAAAGATTAGGGCCTCACATAAAGAACAGGTATTTTCTCCAATTCTGGAATATATCTAAATTACAAATTTAGATATAGATAATATCTATATCTTGCTACTGCATGTCTCTTCTCACATCTGACACCACCACCAATTTCTGTGGTATACATGGTATGTTCTAGTACTATACAATTTGCTCTCAGCGAAATAACTGACAATACCAATAATATTTTGTATAAAATATTTCCTATCCTTGCCTATATTTAAAAACAGTGATCACTGTTCTTTTTGAAGATTATTTAAAAATGCCATCTTAAGCCATTTTTTCCACTATGAGAACAAACCTCTGATATAAAGAGGTGTTTTGGACTTAGAAAAAACTGAATTATTATAGTTATGAGTCACCCCTTAGGGAAATGAACCTATTATCTTGGTCTGTCTCATGTACTTTGGCTAAAGAACACAAGAAGCAAAGTGTTACCAGGGTCTTCTTCAAACCCCAAAATAAAATAAAAACAAAAAAGCCACACTCACAATAAAAGCCCATCTGGGGATTTCCCTGGTGGCTCAGTGGTTAAGAATCCACCTGCCAATGCAGGGGACATGGCTTCGAGCCCTGGTCCAGGAAGATCCCACATGCCGCGGAGCAACTAAGCCCGTGCACCACAACTACTGAGCCCGCGTGCCACAACTACTGAAGCCCGTGTGCCTAGAGCCCGTGCTCCACAACAGGAGAAGCCACCGCAATGAGAAGCCCGCGCACCGCAACAAAGAGTAGCCTCCCCCCGCAAGTAGAGAAAACCCGCGTGCAGCAAGGAAGACCCAACACAGCCAAAAATAAATTAATTAATTAAAAAAAAAAAGTCAAGGGATTCCCTGGTGGCACAGTGGTTGAGAATCTGCCTGCCAATGCAGGGGACATGGGTTAGAGCCCTGGTCTGGGAAAATCCCACATGCTGCGGAGCAACTAGGCCCATGAGCCAAGCTACTGAGCCTGCGCGTCTGGTGCCTGTGCTCCGCAACGAGAGGCCGCGATAGTGAGAGGCCAGCGCACTGCGATGAAGAGTGGCCCCCGGGCCACCCTGGTGGCGCAGTGGTTGAGAGTCCCTCTGCCGATGCAGGGGATGCGGGTTCGTGCCCCGGTCTGGGGGGATCCCGCGTGCCGCGGAGCGGCTGGGCCCGTGAGCCATGGCCGCTGGGCCTGCGCGTCCGGAGCCTGTGCTCCGCAGCGGGAGAGGCCACAGCAGTGAGAGGCCCGCATACCGCAAAAAAAAAAAAAAAAAAAAAAAAGAGTGGCCCCCGCTTGCCGCAACTAGAGAAAGCCCTCGCACAGAAACGAAGACCCAACACAGCCAAAAATAAATAAATAAATTTTAAAAAGATGTGTTTTCTTAAATTAAAAAAAGTCAATATTTTTTTAAAGGTCATATATTAAAAAACAAAAAACAGTGGATTACAGTAGGAGAGCGCAGTCCAATACAGTAGCCACTAGTCACCTGTGGCTTTTGAATTCCTGATATGTGAATACTGCAACTGACAAACTGACCTTTCAGTGTAAGTTAAATAGCCACACGACTCTAGCCTGTTTGGGGCAAAAGGGCAAGGCTTAAGCTGATTTCTTGAAAAATTAACGCTTGCACATACATGTTTTTAAAAAGCAATATATTAGTTATTTCATATAAGAACAAATTCCACATACAACTAGCCCAGCTGTATTTCCCAGAAGGAGCAACAGTGCTCTTAGCTGAGTATTTTAAGAGTACTTTATGCACCCTCAAAGAATTCAATTTCCAGATTTTAAGGCACTTTGAAGACCCATGTGTACTTTTCTTTTGGAAAATTTAGCTAAATCTAATTCCTCCACATTCTCCTCATTTGGAACTACGCAGTAATAATTCAAACGTCTTAAATTAACAACTCCTCAAAATGAGATCACAACTCTACAAGTTTTACAGTATGAAGAAGCTTAACGGTTCAATATACTAGCACGTGGCCGACACAAAATGTCTGACTGATGGACGGAAGGGACCACTGAGGTCAAACCTCAACCTTAAAAACCCAGAGCACCAAGTCGAGACGCCTACCTCCCGAGGTCCTCCAGGGACAAGCGGGGAGGCCACGAGGTGCAGCGACCCGGCACCTCATTTGTGGAGACCTCAGGGATTCAAAACCTCATGCACAGAAGGGAATGCCGGTTGACGAGTTCCCACAAGTTGGCAACTTGTTACCCATAGCTCCCTGACTGCACGAAACGCGCCCATCGCCAGCCGAGGCTGCCCCAGGGCCAAAAGACGCCACTCACCCGAAGAAGGGGTCTGGCAGAGGCACGGCCTCCCCGCCCGGGGGCCAGGAAACATGGCCCCGCGCCCGGCCGCGGGAAGGCGCTCTAGTTCGCGGGGAGGGCCAGGGGAGAAAAGAAAGCCGATTCGTACACGTCCACCCGCCGCTCACGCACCCGCGGCGGGCGAGTGCCGGCCTGGGTCGGCGGCCCTGGAGCACGTGCGAGGGCAGAGGCCGCCCGGCCCGTGATCCCAGCCGAGGCCCGCCCGTACCCCCGACGCTCGACCGGGGCGGAGGCGGCCGCCTGGCGTTGCCCTTTTAAGAAGGGGGGAGGGAGACGGCAGCGCGCCCAAGAGATGAGTCGGCGGCGGCCGGAGCGCGCGGCTCCAGCCAGAGCGAGCCAAGCCTTGGCGAGGCGGGCACCATACAAGCCGCAGGCTCGGCCCGGGGAGCGGCGGCCCACAGCCACCGCCGGTGCGGACAGGCAGAGCTCGGCTGGTCGAGCCAGCAGGCCGCCTCACGCGGCGGAGAGAGACGAGCGCTCGCCAACATGGCGCTGTGTCGGCCTGTGGCGCGCCCCGGCTGACGCGAGGAGCCGCCGCCGCCCGCCCACACCGAGGGGCCAGCCTCTCAGGCAGGGGCCCCCGGTCTCCGCTGCGGCGGCACGGGGGAAGGGAGAAGCCGCCTACGCCACACCGGCGGCCCCGGGCCGAGCAAGGCCCGCCCTGGGAGGCCGGGACTGGGCAAGGCCCAGGGGGCAAAAAGGGAGCTAGAAAAATGCCGGAGAAAGTTTTATTTTTAGGCTTGAAAAATGGCGGGAACTGCATCCTTTTTTCAAACTTGGCCTGGGGAGGGGCGGCGGTTGCGCCACCGACGCCGCCCGAGCTCGCCCCTCCCCCGCTCCACGCGCGCCAGGCCATGCCCGCCCAAGCCCCCCAGCGCCCGAGGGGACTTCCCGTCCCCCTCAGAGGCAAAGAGCCCCCTACTCGCCCCTCGGCCCCTGCCCTAGCCGGGCCGGCGCCAACCGCGAGGCCTGGCCGGAGAAGCCCCCCCCCCGCCCCGCCCGAACCCCTTCCCCGGCCGGCCCGGGGCGCGCGGAGCCCGGCCTGGCCCGCAATGGGCCCAGCCCCGGCTGGCCGCGCGGCTCCTCGGCAGGCCGGGCCTCCGCCCGGCCGCGCGTCCCGGGAGGCTGCAAACATGGCTCCCAGCGTTACACAACCCCCTCCTCCCTCCCTTGCCGCCGGCCACACGCACACGCGCTCCTCCGGGAAAGGACCCCGGCGGGTGAGGAGCTCAAAGTTTGCTTTCCCCACCCCACCGCCTTCCCCGGACGGCCACGGGGGCCCGTGGGCGCCAAAGAGTTAATCCCCGCGCGCGCGCTCCCCCCTCCGCGTTCGCCCGCCTTCCCCGTCCGAGCCCGCGAGCTGCGCTCTTCCCCGCGCCGGGCCGGCGAACCCGCGATCGGGGCCCCGCAGGTGGCCACCATTACATGCAAGTCATCGGGGGAGAGGGCGCCCGAAGGGGGCTCTGCTTACAGCTGCCGGGGTCCGGTTCCTCAGCTCCAGGTGGATCCTCCTCTTCATGTCCATGTTTCTCTCTTCCCCCCTCTCCAAACTTAACTTTCCGCGGCGGGGGCGGAGGGGGGAGAGGCGTCCCAGCCTGCGCAGCGAGGGCCGTCAGAAGGGGTCTGCTAGCAGCAGAGGCCGGCGGCGCGGTCCCGGGTGGTGGGCGGCGTGCGGGCAGGCGAGCGGAGCCCCCGGAGCCAAGTTACTCACGGGAGCGGAGAGAAACCATGGAGGGAAAAGGGGGCTGGAGCGCAGCGCAGGTCTCACTACCGCCGCCCCCGGCCGCGGCCCCGCACTGCGCTTAAACCGGCGACGCGTCGCGGGTGGCTGCTCGGCTCGACTCGGCCCCGCGCGGCGCCGCTCGGCTCGGCGGCCGCGGTGCACCAAGGACGGGGCGGGGAGAGGCGCGGCGGGAGGGGCGGAGGCTGGGGGGAAAAAGCGCAGCCGGGTGGACGGGAGTGACTTACTCCCGCCCTCAGATCGCACGTGGGGGTGGCTGATGTAAGACCCGCCTCGGGAGCTTCCCCGCCCGCAGCTAAGCTGAGACCCCGGGGTCCCTCCTCGACGCGCTCGGAGGTGGGTCTCCAGCCCGCGCTTGGACGTTTGCCGGGAGGGCTGAGGGGGGACTTAACAGCCCGGCTTCGGGGGTCCCTAAGGCCAAGTCCTTCCGCGGAGGCTCGGCCAGGCCAGCCTGACACCCGCGAAGGCGGGAGACATGTAGAGAGCGCGGGACGAGGGCTTTCGGGTTCACCTCCCGCTCCTCCTCACCGTGTGGGGCCAACAGCCCGAGCCCCGCGTCTCCTTGACTGGGTGGGGCTGGAAGTGCTGCGAGGATCCTCGTCGGGGACAGAATCGCGGCGGGCCCGCGTTCTACCGCGTGGCACCGGGTGGAGTCGGCCTTCGTGGCCGCCGGGGACACGGCAGCCCCGGCTGCTTGCCCAGGCCACAGGGGAGCCGAGCGTCCCCAAGTCCGGGAGAATCTCCCTGGGTTTTCTAACATTTAAATATAGGGTAGCGAAGGCAGCAATTAGCATCTCTAATGGGGCCTCGGAGTTTACAGAGTTTCTTCGAAGACTTTTATCTCGTTTATTTTTAAGGGCACCCCTGTGAGGTGTGTGAATTCTCGATGGTCTCCATTTCGGGGATTGGCAGGTAGCCTTTGTAATGGGCTGGCTCAGCGAGCTCCCTGAGAGACAGGGTTAGAGCACTAGGTCGGCTTTGCAGACCTCAGGGAAATAATGTAATGTTATATTCAGCTTAAAATAAGTAAATACATCACGTGTCAAATCAGATACCATCTTAATTCTAGTATGGACAAGAGGCTCCAAGATTGAGAACAATTTATGAAGAGAGAAAAACAATTCTATGCATTAACCTAAGGTTTTCTTCAAGTTAAAAAAGACTGCACTCTTCCATTTCACCTAAGTTCATTTAGTGGCAAACAAAACTACCTATATCAATTTTTAAAATAACAGATGCATTAAAATGTCAAAGCAAAAAAGTTTTAGAAGGATTATGGAAAAAGGCAAAAAAAAAAAACTTTCTAGTATGTTGTTTCCTGAGTCTTGTATTTAAAATGTTGGTCTCAGCAGTCATCTCTGTGACTGGAAAATGATGAGGGAAGTGCTCTTCAGGATGTCACACTAGGTCTGTAACTGTAAGGTTATGAGAACCACAGGGCCAAGAGATGAAGGCTTTTACAAAAAAACTAGCAAATTATTTCCATGAGCTAACAAGCAGTGATTGAGCATCCACTTTTAGGGCTTAATATGTTCTTTCTAATTTAATGCTCAGACGACCCTGTGAAGTAGATTGTATTTTAGTCGTTTTACAGATGAGGAACTGAAGCTGTGTGGCCAACAAGAGGTGGAGCTGGGGTTTAAACCCAGATGGGTCTGACTCCAAGGCCTGTGTCTTTTCTGCTACACTATCAGTCTGTGTGGAATGAAGTCGTAGCATGGGGGTCTGCTTTGGAACAGTAGGTTGGGAACAATTGTAGAGAGGCTTTAATACCAAACAGAGGCTGCAGGCACCATCTTGTAGGTAAAGGAGAGATGCTGAAGGAGACTGGGACGTGGTAGCTCTGTGCTAGAGAGAGTGGGAACCTGGTGGCTTGAGGGGGAGGTGATATCAATCCTTAGGGAGAAAGAGGGCAGAATCTTGGGATCCTGTCCTCTCTTTATGACCAACTCAATGGTATGAGGACTCACAAGATAAATGTGTGTTTTATAAGATTAAGCTACAAAGTAATTAATAAACATAGCCACAATGTGCAGCAAATAAAAAGAACGCTAAAGAGCCAGAAGAGAGACTACAGACCCGGCACTGTCCCTTCTGACACAGCCGGTGCTGGCATGCACCTCTGTGAACAAAGAGCATGTGTTCCAGTGACATGCTTCTTTGTCAGGGGCTTCACTGCCAAAGGCATAAATAACACAGGCAGAATAGGGTGTGTCTCACTGTCCTGCCAACATCTTCCACTGGACTGTCAGTCCACAGGCCTGAAGGGGCTGTTGTCACACTGCCCTGGTTGTGAATATTGCTGTACTTAACATCATTCTATGTATGCATCTGGGTGTGAGAAAGAAGTAGAATATTGAACTGTATCTAAGCTACAATCATTATCATGATTTTGGATTTATGGATTTGAAGGACTGGAAGGGAATGAGGAAAAGCAAAAACATCTTAGTTTGTGAGGGAGTCTGAACTATGAGTAAATCTCTTTTACTTCCATTGATGTTAATGTTTACCTAATAAGTAATACAGGTATCAAACAATGCCTGGTTTTGGCACTCCTTTGACTCTTAAAACTGCTTGTTAATCAGAATGTGTGTATTCCAAAAAGCTCCAAAATGTCTGAGGAGAACACTCGGAGCTAGTTTGTAGCTCCTTGGATCTGCTCTCCACCCCACTGCCTCAGCAATGTCATCAGATGATCAGAGCCTTCCACAAACTTTGTGTCTGTGAACAGACTTCAACAAATCTGAAGATAAAACAGGCCCACTCAGGCACTGGCTCAACTGGCCTTGAAACCAGTTTAGCAGAATGGGCACCTTTTCTCTTTAAGAAAGACAGTATATGAAGGTGATGCATAAGATGGGATGAAGAAATCATTACTCTTTAAATATTAAACACCTCCATTCTTTCCCTCCTCTCCATACACACTTGCATACACTGGTAAATCTGTCCGCTGAGTCTCCACAGTACGGTCTGTGTGCCTGTTATAGCAGCTAGGCAACACGTGGGAGTTGTTGAAGGATCTAAATTCTCAGCGAGACTGTGAGCTCATACAAATATTTCTGGATGATATGAATGGAGAGCAGGAGCCTGGGGCCATCTTTAGAACATAGGTGCCCTGCAAATGTGTTATGTTGAAATAATGTCACGTGTGCTCAAAAATATTACCTAGAAACAGCTGAGACACTGAGACAAAGGGAGAGAGGAAGGCAAATCGTTGGGTGAAAATGGGTTAAGGAATAAGATCCTGTTAGTCACCAGATGGTAAAAAAAAAAAAAAAAAAAAAAAATGAGGAGGGGAAAGTGTCAGGTGTGCAGGCAGCTGCAGGTCCAGTAAGGGGCCCCTGCCAAGACAGCCAGATTCCGTTCTGCTCTCTGAAACAGCTGTAGGTGCGTGGCCTTCCTGGGGCAGCAAGGAAGAGCTATGACCACCAAGAGTCGGGTTTAACATTTATTAAACACTATCCTTATGCCAAGTACTGTGCTTGGGACTTTTGTGTACGTTGCATCTCAGTTAATCCTGGCACCAGCTCACTGGGACAAGACTATAATTCCCTTTTATTGTTTAAGAAACAGGCTTAGCAAGGCCAAGTGGAACTCACATAGCTAGTAAGAACCTGGATTTCTCTGTCATTAAAATCTCACTGTAATTCATTCTCATTACTTTGATCCACTAGTCCTCACAACTGCTTCTGAAAAGCCTTTTTGTTTTCTCTGTTTTAAGAAGATTTACATGCTCAAGGAGGGGGTGGAGAGGAAGTTAAAAAAAAGAAAAAAACTAAAGAAAATATTAAATTTTAAAATTAGATTCCTACTATTGAGACATATCCACCATTAAGGTGTATATCCTTGCAGCTTTTTTTTCTATAGTATACATATTTTTTAAGAAAGCAATATTGGGGGGACTTCGCTGGTGGTCCAGGGGTTAAGACTCTGCGCTTCCACAGCAGGGGGCGTGGGTTCCATCCCTGGTTGGGGAACTAAGACCCGCATGCCACGTGACGCAGCCACAAAATTTAAAAAGAAAATTATGTTTCACGATTAAAAAAAAACAATATTGGGATCAGATTGAAGATTTTTGCTTGAAACTTGTTTTTCCAGCCAACACTATGGTAAGTAATGAGTTAATACTCATGACAAATATGAGTGTTAACTTTGCTCAGTGTTTTTCCCTTTTTAGAGATGGACTCTAGTAATGTGGGAATCCACTCCATCACTTACAGGCTGTGTGCTTTGGGACAAACCACATAACCTCTAGGAGCCTCAGGCTGCTTATCTCGGGACTGTTGTGAGGATTAGACACGATCCTGTGGGTGAAGCTCCTACCTGGCGCTGTGCCTGGCACTCTCTCTGTGCCCCAGTCACAGTTGCTGCAAGGCAGAGTCCCTCCCTTCTAAGCAGAGGCCCAGAGCTTGCTAGCCTCCTCAGGGGTTATCGAAGTTCTGCTGTGGCCATTAATCTTCCACTTCTGCTTCATGCCCTTCATCTCCTGTAGTTACCTTGCCCTTTTGGCTGAGGGATGGGCTCACCTCAAACCAATGTAAATTGTTTGTTTGTTTGTTTATTTGTTTTTATTTTTTTTGCTGCACTGAGTGGCTGGCGAGATCTTAGTTCCCCGACCACGGATTGAACCCAGGCCACCACAGTGAAAGTGCTGAGTCCTAACCACTGGACAGCCAGGGAATTCTCTAATCAATGTAAGTTTTGACTTTCAAAAAGGGTGGACTCATTTTCTGTTTCATGCAGGCTTTGGTCTCTCTTGAGTAACTGAGAACATACTCCTGGAAAATATCTGTGTGGCCCCGCGGTGTTGGACATCCCTCTCCTCCATAATTAGCCAGCATCCCCGCCATCTGGACTCACTCATACCTCACAGGGATTTCCTTGTCCACACAGAACTAAGATTGATCCAAGAGCCCTGCTCCTGCTGACTGAACTCTACCATCTGTTCTCAAGCTTGCTTTGCCAGCTCCTGCCCAGCCAGGGGCCCCTCAGTGGGCATGCAAGGTGGTTTGTGTGCACCCTAATTTGCTAGTCTCTTATTTTGGTAAAGGCCCAAAGTCCCAAATACCCTCACACTCTGCTTCTTCCTTGAAAAGCAGGGCAGCCGGTTTCCTGATTTCTTTATGTTTATTTATGCACGTACTACAGAAAACTTGGAATGTATACTTAACCAGAAAAAAAAAGAAAAAGAAGAAGAAGAAAGAAAAAGAAAAGAAAAATCTCAATTCAGAGCTAAACACTGCTCACGTTTTGGTGTCTATTCTTCCAGTCTTTTCTCTACACACATATGGCACTTTCTCAAGTCTCAGATTGCCAGAAGCATCATCTCATTAATAACAGCTTTTCAGGCAGGCAGGGAGGGGGGAACCAGTACATTAAATATTCATATTGATTGTAAGAGACATTTTTATTTCAGAAATAGTAAGTGGTGGAAAAAAAGTATCACAGTACCTAGGAAATACGGTGTATATTACATTTAAAATATTTTAAGTGGGATACTATAACCTGCTTTTTTCAGTTAACATATTATGAAAATATTTCCATACCATTGAATAGTCTTTTACAATATATATTCCTTGAGGACATTCTTCTACAAAATGAAAATAGCTTTTCTTTTTCTGAATATAAAGACAATATATATTCATGTAGCAAATGCATAAAATGCACCAAAAGTATAAAGAAGAAAATACAAGCCAGCTAAAATCCCATTACCTAGCAGCAACCACTGTTAGCATTTTTGTTAACAGTGAGCTATTTCTATGAACGTAGATGCATAAGTAAAATATATAAGTGGAATACTACTATATAGAGCACTTTGTAACATGCTTTTATTTTTCACTTAGCAGTAGGTCACAGGAATTGCTCCAAGTCAATAAATCATTTCATCATTTTTAAAGTCTGCATCATATTTCATTGTACAGATGAAATGGTAGCACAATTTATTCACCTAGTCTTCTACTGATAGACATTTAGTTTACTTCCAGTTGTTCACCATTATACATAACATCTTTGTACAGTTATCTCCTTGAAATAAATGCCTAGAAATACAACTCCTGAATCAGAGTACATATTTTTCAAATCGGATATACATGGCAAATTGCCCTTCAGACGCTGTTCCTCTTTTATGCTCCCATTAGCAGTGTGTAAGACTTCCACTCAGTCTTGCCTAAACTGGGTATTATCTTTTAAAAATCTTTGTCAATCACTTTTCAACTAATGTCAAGTTTGAAAACCTAAGGGTGCCAAGACAATTCAATGTGAAAGAATAGTCTTTTAAACAAGATGTGCTTGGACTCATATAGCCATATGCAAAAGAAAGAAGTTGAACCTCTGCCTCACACCATATATAAAAATTAACTCAAAATGTACCATAGACTTAAATACAAGAGCTGGAACTATAAGACTCAGGAAACCTAGGAGTAAATCTTCATGACCTTGTATTAGGCAAAGCTTTCTTAGATATGACACCAAAAGCACAACAAGCCAAAGAAGAAAGAGATAAATTGGACTTAATCAAAATTTAAAACTTTCGTGCTTCAAATGATACCATCAAGAAAGTGAAAAGACAATGCATGGAATGAGAGAAAATATTTGTGAATCATATCTAATAAGGGACTTGTATCCAGAATAGATAAAGAACTATTAGAGCTCAACAACAAAAAGACAAATAACCCAATTAAAAATGGGCAGAGAATTTGAATAGACATTTCTCCAAAGAAGATATACAAATGGCCAATAAGCACAAAAAGAAGCTTAATGTTATTAGGCATTCGGGGAATGAAAATTAAAACCACAATGAGATACCACTTCGCACTTACTAGGATGGCTATAATTAAAATGATGGACAACAAGTGTTGGTGAGGATGTGGAAAAGTTGGAACCCTTGTGCATTGCTTGTGAGAATGTAAAATGGTGCAGCTGCTGTGGAAAACAGCTTGGCAGTTCCTCAAAAAGTTAAACATAGAGCCAGCAGTTTCACTGTTAGTTATATACTCAAGAGAATAAAAATATATGTCCATATGAAATTTGTACATGAATGTTTATAGCAGCATTATTCATAATTGTCATAAATTGGAAACAACCAAAATGTCCATAAACTGGACATTTTGGTTGTTTATCCATAACAGAATAGATAAACAAAATGTAGTATATACATACAATGGAATTTTTTTCAGACATGAGAAGGAATGAAGTACTGATACGTGCTTCAACATGCATGAACCTTAAAAATATTATGTTAGCTGAAAGAAGTCAGGCAAGATGACCACATAGTGTATGACTCCATTTATATGGAATGTCTAAAAAAAGCAAATCCATAGAGACAGAAAATAGATTAGTGGTCGCCAAGGGCTGGGAGTAATAGGGAGTGACTTCTAATGAATATGGGGTTTCTTTCTGGAATAACAGGAATGCTCTGGAAGTTGATAGTAGTGATGGTTGCACAACTCTCTGAACATACTAAAAACTACTGAATTGTACACTTTAGAAGTGAACTTTATGGTAACTGAGTTACATCTCAATAAAACTGTAAACATTTTTTATCAATTAGGTAAGTTGACAATGATATCTTTAATTTGTACTTGTTTATATATAACTAATGGGGCTGAATATTTTTTCAGGTATTTATAAGGAATTTGTTTTCCTTTATAAGTTACCTGTTTATGTCCTGTTGGTATTTTAAATTTATTTATTAATAAGTGCTCTGTATATATTAAGAATATTAACCCTTAGTCTGACATTCATGTTCAAACTATTTTCCCCACTTGTTTGCTTTTAAATTTTTATTTATGTATGTATATATACATACACAAACACACATACTGGGGAGGGTGATGAAGAAAAATTTCAAATTTTTATTTAGGATAAAATTGATATTTATGGTTATTGCTCTCATGTCATGAGAGCCTTCCCCACCCCAAGACTATATCAATATTCACCTATATTTTCATCTGATACTTCTGGTTTCATTTTTTATGTGAAATCTATAATCTATATCGATTAATATTTTAATGTATGCCTTGAAGTAAAGGTCTAATTTTCTTTATTTTTAATGGTTAGCTACTTGTCCCAATACCATGTGTTAAGTAATTATCTTTCCCCCAATGAACATGAAATGTGACCCTTAACACATACTAAGTTCTTACATATTCTTAAGTCTATTTCTGGACCTCCTTCTCTGTTCACTTATTTTTCTATCTCATCAGTACCCCTCTGGGACAGTTTAGCAAATGTAAAGCCAGTGGACAAATGACAGAAGACCAGAAATTTATTCTCTGGAGACATGGGCTCAGAGCAGCACTGGACTCGGGGACACCAGGCCCAGGTGAGAGTGCATCTCCATTAACCATGTAGAAGTAGAGAACATAACTTTCAGAATGCACAGTGTCACCACTAGTCCTATGCTACCCTCCATATTATCTCCCTCCCTATTTATTATCATTCTTCCCTGGAAGAATACACAGTTGGCCCTTTTTTTTTTTTTTTTTTTTTGGCCTCACTATGTGGCATGTGGGATCTTAGTTCCCTGACCAGAGATTGAACCTGTGCCCCCTGCAGTGGAAGTGTGGAGTCTTAACCACTGGACAACCAGGGAAATCCCCACGCTTGACCCTTGAACAATGCAGGTTCGTACTGTGGGGGACCACTTATACGTGAATTTTTTTCAATATATACAAATTACAATCCTATACAATATAAGGTTCATTGAATCTGTGGATGCAGATTAGATGTGGAGGGCCGACTGTAAAGTTATACATTGATTTTCAACTTCAGGAAGGATTGGCAAACCTAACCCTTGTGTTGTTCAAGAGTCAGCTGTACCATCAGTCAAGATGTAAAATGATATCAGAAGGATTTCTGGTCATGATGTATTTAACTCATATGCTTATCTCCACATCCTCCCAAATCCTTAAAAGTATCTAAAGATAAAGTTGAGGAAATTTTCCCAGAAAGTAGAACAAAAAGGTAATGAAATATACTAAAGGACAAATAAAAGCAAAGGATCAGTCCAGGAGGTCCAATATCCAACTAATCAGAGTTCAAGAAAGAGAGAAAAAATAAAATGCAGGGAATTAAGTGGAAGTCTACATCCCAAATGGTGAGATACCCCTCCAACTCCCCTTTCCCCACTTAGTTCCAGAATGCTAATAGCTAATCTCCAAAGGCAGGAGATTGGAGGATTCTTTTCTGAGGAAAGTGACTGGTTTATTTTTTATTTTTTAAAAATATTTATTTATTTATTTATTTTGGGCTGCGTTGGGTCTTCGCTGCTGTGCGTGGGCTTTCTCTAGTTGCGGTGAGCGGGGGCTACTTTTCGTTGAGGTGCACGGGCTTCTCATTGAGGTGGCTTCTCTTGTTGCAGAGCACAGGCTCTAGGCACGCAGGCTTCAGTAGTTGTGGTGCATGAGCTTAGTTGCTCCACGGCATGTGGGATCTTTCCGGCCCAGGGATTGAACCCATGTCCCCTGCATTGACAGGTAGATTCTTAACCACTGTGCCACGAGGGAAGTCCAAAGTGGCTGGTTTAAGAGTGAATGTCTAAGATAACCAAATTTCTTTTATTTTAGCTATAATTTCCAAGGGCACTTTTTTTTTTTTTTTTTTTTTTTCTGTACGTGGGCCTCTCACTGTTGTGGCCTCTCCCGTTGTGGAGCACAGGCTCCGGACGCGCAGGCTCCGCGGCATGTGGGATCTTCCCGGACCGGGGCACGAACCCGTTTCCCCTGCATCGGCAGGCAGACTCTCAACCACTGCGCCACCAGGGAAGCCCTCCAAGGGCACTTTTTTGTCTTTATAATTATTCATTTTTCATAGCATCCTGTTTTTATTTCACTGATGTAACATCTCTTCTCTTTGAGAAGATAAAGTTTTCTTCTGATACCTGAATTGTCTCCATTTTCTCCAAGTTCCTTTTTACTAACTCAGATTTCTGGCTCTAGTGTTAGGGTCTGTTAACTCAAAACAATAAAACAGCCGGTTATTTTACCAGCAAAACGAGCTTATTTGGGAGCAGCAAAGAATTGCAACTCAGGACACACAACTATGGTGAACCATATGCAAGTCCAGTTAAGAAAAAGAAAGGAGACTCTTTTATAGACCAGAAGGGGAAATTGGGAGGGGCTGTTAAAAACAAAAAGTCCATTGGAGGAAACTGGGACTTTGAAGTATAGTGACCTTTCACTGGCTGAGCTGTTGCCAGGCAAGGAGAAATCTTTCTTCCTCCCAAGGTGGTATAGTAGTGTCACTTCTTGCTAAAGATGCAAGGTAGGTCTCTACCTGTCAGGATCTCTATGGATGTTGCGTGGTATGTACATGAGAGCTCTCCCTCTGGCCTCCCAGATCCATTTTAGTGAGGTTTCCTTTTGTTAATTTTCACAAGTCTTTCCTGAGTATCTGACCATCCTTGAATGTCCGTTCATATTTACGAGAGAGGGGCTAAACAGATGACTGGAAACTGATGAACTGATAGGTCTTAGAGACTTGTGGTGATCAGGAAGCAAGCAGGCATTTCCATTAAGAGACCTCCAAATGCCAGTATTTTCAGTACCTACGGCTGTAAAGGATGAAATTATCAAGCAATAGTACAACACAATTCCTTTGGATTTCCAGGTTGAAATGGCCCATCAAGGCATATTATAATGAAAATCAGAAAACCAGAGATCCTGAAAGTGTCCTAAGAGAGAAAAAAGTCATAATGAAAGAATCAAAATGGTATGAGACTTAATAGACCATGGGGAAGTAGAAGATAGTGGAGGAACTGATGCCTTCTGAGGAAATTCTGAGGAAAAGGATCATCCTCTTAGAACGTAACACACAGCCAAACTGTCATTCAAGAGTGAGAGAAGAATAAAAATATTTTCAGACATTCAAGATCTCAAAATATTAACCCTCCACGCACCCTTTCTCAGGAAGCTACTGGAGAATACCCTCCCTTAAGGGTAGCTGTAGTGGGCCTCGAGGACAACCCAATACAGATGGAAACAGAGGACAGGGGCTCCAGGAGGTATGCTGGAAAGTAAACATGAAGATTACCTCCTGTGCAGCCACCTTGAGAGGTAACTTTGCAGCTTTGACAGAGAAATGAAAACAATAAAAAGAGGTCATTCGTAACTCCAGGAAAAATAGAAAGTTGTACAAGAAATATAATTACAATATGTTATATGGCTCATCTGTAAACATTATGTAGTCACATAACATAAATAACCAACACTGAAAGGAGGTGGGAAGTCAAAGCTGTGTGGGAGTGAGGACCTGAGAGCTAAATCCTTATTTTTCATAGTAGGAAGTCAATAGTTAATGTTCAAAAAACATTGGATGTAATATAACCACATTATTTATATAAAAGAAGGCAAACACCAGAGACGACAGCTAAAAGAATTGAAGTTGCTGTCTCTGCAGAAGAGGGAGGAAAGTGGGAGGGGCCAGGCAGGAGAATGCTGTTTTGGTAACAAGCTCCGTAGTAGTCTTTTTTTTTTTTTTGCGTTTAAAACTCTCTCCTTGTATTACTCGGAAACAAATGACATTTAAATCAAAAAGCTTGCGAGCTGTTAGAGGTGGCCCCTGACAGTGGGTGTGGATGCTGGGATAAGGTGTTCTGCCTGCCTGAGATCTATTCCGAAAGGGCTGGAGGTCCCCAGGGCCCAGAGGACAGACGGTGTGGGAGGGGCCAAGGGCCTTCCCGCCTTTTCTGGGGCACTCTGCTCCTGGGATGGAGGTGGGCGTGATAGGGGCTCAAAATTGGGTTGGATTTTCTTCATACAGCTGCGACGTGCACTTTATAAGGGTAGAGATGTTGCCAAGACTCTGGCATTACGTTTCTGTCAGATTTTGTACAGTGTTGGGAGATTCCTAATTTCCCGATTTCTTCAAATGTGTTTTTTTTTTTAACCTCTTTATTGGAGTATAATTGCTTTACAATGGTGTGTTAGTTTCTGCTTTATAACAAAGTGAATCAGCTATACATATACATAGATCCCCATATCTCTTCCCTCTTGCATCTCCCTCCCTCCCAGCCCTCTGATGTGTTTTAGAGAGAAGTTGAGAGAGTGCAGGGGGCCACTCAGAAGCCACTGTGTTTGGACATCTGGGTTCTTCTTTCTACAACAGCCTGAGCAGGTCGGCCTCCCTCTCACTCTCTTTTTCTCCTCTCTCTTTCTCTCTCTCTCTTAAATTGAGGAATAATTACAGTAAACTACACAGATGTTAAGCATATAGTTGGTGAGTTTTAACAAAGGTGTTCACCTGTGTAACCAACACCTCAATCAAGATAGAAAGCACTGCTGTCGCATCCCCCTGTGTCCCTTCCAGTGCCGCATCAGAGGCAACACTTGTTCTAAATTACACCCCCCAAGAGACGACTTTGCTGCGTTCTTGGACTTAATGTGAAAGAAATCATACACCTGTATTCTCGTGTGTCTGACTTCTTTCCCTCAACATAGTTTTGAGATTCATCTGGGTTGTTGAATGCATCAGTAGCTCGTTTCTTTTTATTGATGAGTACGATTCCAGTGTATGAATAACATTGCTATTCATTTATTCACTTTCTTAACAAGTCTCTTCTTTCTCAAGACCAGCCTTGTTTCTGAGCTGGAGCAAGTCTTCTTTACATGACCCTTTTTACTAACACACGAATGAGGTTGTTTCCACTGAGTGGAATTGAAAGATTAAAATTTAGGCTTTATGAAGGACCAGCATCATTTACACACATGTTATAAATGGAAATTGGATGTAATACATGCTCATTTAGATTGAAGCTATTTGTGCACCAGGAGACCAATTAAAAGCCGGTGACAGTAACCCAATGTGAGGTAACTGAAGTTTGCACCAGAGTTTTTGCTGTGAAAAGAGAAAGGGAGGAACAGATGGGATAAATATTTCACAGGAAAACCTGACAGGGCTTTGTGACAGATTAGGTGTATGCGATGAAGGGGCAGGACGAAACAAATGCTATTTCCGGGTGGACATCTGCCTGGTGGGTCCCTCTTCTCTTTCACCTTGGGCCAGTCACTCCCTCTGCAAGCTCTGTCCTGTTGGGAAGTTTAAGGAGCTCTGATTCAGTGGCTCAGCCTGCCGTCCATGCCCACTTGTACCTTTTATACACACCTCGGAGCTATCGAAAGGCATAGTGAAATTGCGGAAAGAACACTGAGTTTGGACTTGGTTAGTTTTTCATTCTTTCACTTGCTTAGGCTCCCTAAGTCTCAGTTTCCACATAGGTGAAATGAAGGTGAGTAAATATCCCCACCCTACCAGATCGTTTTGAGAATCAGGGGAAGTGACTTCAAATTTCTTATAATGGTTCACAAGAAACTGATAAGAGAAATCACCTGTAGGAGGGGGTAAGAGGGATGGGGGAAGAAGTGGGAGTGAAACTTTTAGTGAACACCTTTTTTTTTTTAACCATGTGAGCATATTACCTTTTAAAAAGAAAATCCTAGTAAGCTATCTGTACAAATGATTAGGCATTCTAGACTGCTGAAAAGGACAGAGCCTGGCTACCTCCTGTCTGTGAGAATCTTGAGGTCCATTAGCCCAGAAGTCCTATCACTCCAGGATAGCTGACAATAGCAAATTATTTCACCTTAATGACAAAAAATGGGTTTTGGGTTGCAGTGAGAGAACTCTGCTCCGAGAGTAAAGAGATCTGGATCCTGGTCCTGGATTTCCTGTGTCATTCAGGTGGGCTCCTTCTCTTCTCTGTCTCTTCTATTGAATGAAGGGGTAAGACTGCATGATCTTTGAGATGCTTCCAGCTCTGACATGCTAGAATATAATGCTAACTTCTAAGCAACAGAGGGCCTCATAATGTGATATCTGTAAAGGATTTGCTGGCGACATTTTTGTATCTAAGACGGGAGCAGGGCAAAGAATCATGTACTTCTCTTTTCACCTTTTATTTCCCTTGATACTGAAGTATCCAGAAGCAAGGAGTCAAGTGGAGTGTGTTTTCCAGAAAAGAAAATTGAGCTATGTTTCAGTAGAACCATTGGTGCAATCCCATTGCTGTTTGCTACTGACATTAGCCAAAGGGTGTATCAGTGGTATTTTATGTATACATGGCACTTTATATGGATAAAGTTATATCCACTTTATATGGATAAAGTGGATCCACTTTCTATGGATATCTACTTTATATGGATAAAGTTCCTATTCAATGAATAGGAACTCAAAGATCATATAGTTCAAATTCTAACAAGACTCAAACCATGGCCTTTGGGGCTTCCCTGGTGGTGCAGTGGTTGAGAATCTGCCTGCCAATGCAGGGGACACGGGTTCGAGCCCTGGTCTGGGAAGATCCCACATGCCGCGGAGCAACTAGGCCCGTGAGCCACAACTACTGAGCCTGTGCGTCTGGAGCTTGTGCTCCGCAACAAGACAGGCCGCGATAGTGAGAGGCCTGCACACCGCGATGAAGAGTGGCCCCCGCTCGCCGCAACTAGAGAAAGCCCTCGCACAGAAACAAAGACCCAACACAGCCAAAAATAATAAATAAATAAATTAAAAAAAAACAAAAAACAACAATGGCCTTTGGTGCCAAGGAACTCATCTCCTCCTGAGGTGCTTCATTCCGTTTTCATCTTGCTCAAATCATTAGGAAACTGTTCCTTAGGCTGAGCTGAAATCTTGACTTCATGATCACTGTTAGTGCCAGCTTAGCTCTCTGGGGCTACAAACTACACCTATGTTTTCCCTGGCCAAGGTTGCAAACTGCTGAAATGCAGGCCAGTATTAGACCATGTCTTGTTGGCTCTTAATAGTGTTTAAAAATATCTCAATTAGTTTTTGACATTAAAACATCATGAGTTTTTTGTTTGTTTACATAAACTGTTTCTGACTTTTCTGGAAAGATCAAAAGGTCTGTGCAGCTGCCTCCCCAATATGATTCTTCCCTTTTTAGTAAACAATTCAAAGCTTTGTTCCAGTCCCTATCCTCTCTGGCTCAGCCTATGTGC
Source organism: Mesoplodon densirostris (assembly GCF_025265405.1). Taxonomy (NCBI): domain Eukaryota; kingdom Metazoa; phylum Chordata; class Mammalia; order Artiodactyla; family Ziphiidae; genus Mesoplodon; species Mesoplodon densirostris. The sequence goes on along the minus strand of NC_082666.1, from coordinate 24,855,124 downwards.
TGTTGGGAGAGGCTGATCCCACCCCTGGTTCTAGAACAGGGCATGCAAACTAGTCCTAATTCATCAGCATAACCCTACCTTTTGTCACCTTTGTTGATTCAGAAACAAGCACTGTTTCAAGACTGGGTTCCTTGGAAACAGAATCCGAGATGGAGAGCTGCATGCAGAAGGCTTACTGAGGAGTGTCCTTAGGACACACACCTATGGGGACCTGAAGAAGACAAGGGTGGGGGTGGAGAGAAGCCGACCAGCAAAGTAAGTGCAATGTAGTTACAACCAAAGCCTCAGCTGATCCCAGGAACTCAGGAATGGGGATGGTCCTTCAGAGTTGTCCCAAACTGAAGTAAGGGGGCCAGACATTTGTATTCCCACATCAGCCAGTCACAGGCCTCAGGCTGCACCCTGGAAGTGGGTGTAAAACCTTGGAGGAAGTGGTTTCCTAAGGCTGAGAACAAGACTATTCCCAGCAGCTGAGGGATGGATGTGTTCCCCCTGAAGAGGGGACCTGGGCTGAGCCCCATAGTATCTCCTACAGGCATAAGACTCAATCCAGATTAATAGAGATTTGCTAGGACTCCTGAGAAAGAGGCTTCCAGAAGTGACCTGTATCTCTCTGGATATGGACAAGGAGCTCGGGGACTTGTCCTTAGCCATCTCACATCAAGGTCAACTTTGATAAGACTGGAGCTCTGCTGAATCAAACCAACCCTGAAGCTTAAATTACCTGGACTTTAGTGTGAGCTTCATCGTTAAGTCAGTTTTCTGGTTGTATTTTAATTACTTACAAATGAACATACTTTGACACATTCTGCATTGCAGAGCTACATTCCCTGGCAATAACCCTCTGAATAGCAGCTGCCTCCCTTTAAGATGGGTCACTCGGTTTCCAGTTTACTAGTGCCCACTTGGCTTTTAGAGGTGGTAGCAGAGAGCTAAATCCTAATCTTCTAATAATATGAAGTCAATAGATAATGCCTAAAGTGGAAAAACCAAGACATAGAACAGAGCATGTGTCTATAAATATGAGGTAAACATCAGAAGAAATAGCTAAAAGTGTTGGCAGTAGTTGCCTCTGGGGAGCTCTGTCAGGGTGGGATGGGACAAGGCACTGCAACTGGTTTTTGTGGGAAGCTTTGAAGTGCTCATTGATTTGAAACTCTGTGTATCCCCGGTTGCTAATGCATGCCCTGGGGCATCTTGCCCTGCTCTGGGACTCTCCCATCTCCTAGTTCTCTTGCCTTCCTCTGGCCTTTCTTCTGGGTAGGGGGTTTCCTAAATGCTGGTTGATAATCATCTTAAGCTACCCTTTCTCTCTTTATTATCTTATGCATTCTATCCTCTCCTGGGAGACTTTGTTCCCTACTCCTGATCTCTCCTCTTTAGCTCCTGATCCATATTTCTTCCACAGGATCACCTTGGAATTCCCCTGCCCTATTTCCAACTTGCACGAGGAGGTAACCAAGGTCTCTCCTAGCTCTAACATGCTATAAGGTCTGAAAAATTATATGGAAACATTTAACAAGTCATAAGAATGGATCTCTTTCATTTACTTAATATCATTAGCCATTTTTTTCTTTTGTCCTGTTGACTGAAAAAATGCACAGCCTAAAAGCTGAGAATTATGTTTTATTTGGCTAACAAAACTGAGGATGAAAGCCCAGGACGAAACCTCTCAGATAGCTCTGAGAGACTGCTCTGAAGAGGTACAGGAAGAGCCGGGATATATAAGAGTATTTGCAGCAAAGAGCAGGTAGTCAGAACTCCAAAAGATTACTGTTTTTCATTTTAATGCTTTATTTATTTATTTAGTTAGTTAGTTTTGGACTGTTTTTTACTGTGGTAAAATTTATATAACATAAAGTTCACCATTTTAACCGTTTAAAAATATACAATTCAGTAGCATTTAGTTATGAAACCACCACCACTACTTAGTTCCAGAACATTTTCATCACCCCGAGGGAAACCCCGTACCCATTAAGCAGTCGCTCCACCTTCTGGCCTCCCCTCACCCTGGGCAACTCATTATCTGCTCTCTGTCTCTATAGATTTGCCTATTTGGGACATTTCATATAAGTTGAGTCATATAATTTGAAGTCTTTCAATACTGTGAAAGAGCCAAGTAACATCTTAATATTATTATGAAAATAATTTTGATCTTATGGACCTCCTGGAAGAGTATCAGGATCCCCCAGAGGTCTGCAGAGCAGACTTTGAGAACTGCTGGTCTAGGTCATCCAAGGTGTGGGGCACCAGCCAGCTCCCCATTACAGCTTCTCTCCCAGCACAAGGTGATTGTCATGTCCCCACGTCCAACCTGAGGCCTCCACACCTCAGCTTCTCATTTCCCGTGAAAACTCGGTCGGCCACTTCCTGCAAAGTTGAGATTACAATGGATTCACATTCAAACTGCCCAGAGGAACCAAACAACCAAATGCGGACACATTTTTATAAGTTATAAATCTGAATGTGGTAAAAAACTATACCACAAACTGGTTTCCAGTAAAATTCTGATCACTTCCTGCCACTGTCATTACATTTTATAATCACAGTAATTACCTTTTACCTGTGATGAGAGCTGTCATGTACTTTTGAATATCAAGCAGCAGCCATGGCATAAATTGCTAGCCCCTTTTTCCTCTAATGATCACAGCTTATTTTATTCTTCAAGTATTCTTCTCAGAGTAATCAGCACGCTTATTTTTTTTATTTTTATTTTTTGCGGTACGCAGGCCTCTCACTGTTGTGGCCTCTCCCGTTGCGGAGCACAGGCTCCGGACGCGCAGGCCCAGCGGCCATGGCCCACGGGCCCAGCCGCTCCGCGGCATATGGGATCCTCCCAGACCGGGGCACGAACCCGTATCCCCTGCATCGGCAGGCGGACTCTCAACCACTGCGCCACCAGGGAGGCCCCAGCACGCTTATTATACAGCATATTCAAATGTTAATGCGTACACTGAACTCACACTATTGTGAGACCCATTTGCTCAGGAGCTAAAATTATGTTGCCATTCTGCTTGGTGCTAGAGGTTCTGTGCTCGAAACCGGTTTTCCACATACAAGGAGCCCAGGTTATTTAACGAGAATGTGAGCTAGAATGAGGAGTTAACACTTAGTATAGAACCTGGAAGCTAAATGGGGTCAGCATGTATGGGGCCTACACATTTTGAATTAGCTATCCATCACTGTGGAGACAATCAATATTTGAGCAGACTGGCTTTGGGGCATGTTTAACATCGTTTCTCCAGGGTCTCTACCAAACTCTGCCTCTGCAGGTTAAACTGCCCAAATCACAGCTCTGACAACTGGAAACATTTTCCTCATACTGAGCTGAAATCTGCTAGAGCTTTCGCTCGTTTTTTTTTTTTTTTTTTTTTAATTTCTATCTTTCACTCGTTTGTTTTTGCTCTACCCTCTGGAGCCACATAAAGCATGCCTGCTTTCCGTTCTGTGATTGCCCTTTAGAGATTTAGGACAGTGACCTTGTCCCCATGGTCTGCTCTCGTAAGGCTCAGTTGTCCCAGGTCCTTATAGGACAGGTTACCAGTCCCTTTACCACTGTGATCATTCAGCTTGTCAATGTTCACCGTTTAAAAAAAGAGTGAGGTGCTCAGAATCTGAAACAGTGATCAACGTGTGGTCTGGTCAGGGTGGAATTGAGCAGGTCTCTGTTGGATGTGAATTCTCTTGTTGGATATGATTCTATTAGTGCTTTCCAAGAGGATATTGCCTTTCTTGTTATCCGTTACTGATTCCTAATTAGCTAAAACTACCAAGTCTTCTAAGCCATATATTGGTACTTAGGCAATTAACCATTTAGACCCCAAAGCAGGATCTGAGATTTGTCACCATTACATTGTATCCTGTTAAATTTGGCCCAATGCTTTGGCCTATCAAGACCCTTTTTTGTATCCTGAATCTATCCTTTCCATCCACAGGTGTAATCAATCTATCAATATTGCTATCTGTATATAAATCAAAGTTAAAAAAGCCTGACAGAAAAGGCCTCAGGATGGAGCCCAGAGACCTCAAATCAAAGCATTTGTTTAACCAGTTATAAGCCTCCCTCCCCAGCCCCAATATACATACCTCCATCCTCCAACTGTTCCATCCTCTAACTCAAGCTGTCAGGGAGGGAAAACACCAAAGAATGTTCCAGGTCACTAACTAGCTGGTTAAAGTGGCCTAGAAAAGAAACTGAGGAAAAGAAGGGAGGGAGAGGATAGGCCTGGTGGAGAGCCCAACGTGGCAGGACAGGTTCTCTGAAATTACTTCCTCTAGGCCCACACTCCTGCACAGGTTGGGGAGGTATTAAGGTATGAGTCAAATGGAAGATAGTCCAGGGTTCTGCTGTGATGAGAGAGAGGAAATCAATAACCAGGAAACAGGACCAATGTTGGAAGCTAGAAGATAGTCAATTAGTATATCAACCTGGAGGGACTAGGCAGAAGAGAACAGAGACAGGCGTGGAGAATGAAGCAAAGAATAAGCGTGGGAAACAGCATCTAGGCTTGCTAAGTGAGCTTCAGAGCTGTGCTGTTCAACATGGTGGCCACTAGCTACAGGTGGCTATTTTAATTTAAATTCATAAAAATTAAATTTAAAAATCAGTTCTTGGGACTTCCCTGGTGGCACAGTGGTTAAGAATCCACCTACCAATGCAGGGGACATGGGCTCGAGCCTTGGTCTGGGAAGATACCACATGCTGCAGAGCAACTAAGCCTGTGCGCCACAACTACTGAAACCCGTGCGCCTAGAGCCCGTGCTCTACAACAAGAGAAGCCACCGCAATGAGAAGCCCGCGCACTGCAACGAAGAGTAGCCACTGCTCGCTGAAACTAGAGAAAGCCCGCACAGAGCAACAAAGACCCAACGCAGCCAAAAATAAATAAATGAATAAATAAATAAATAAATAAATTTAAAAATAACATTAAAAAAAATCAGTTCCTCCATCACATTAGCCACATTTACAGTGTTCCATAGTCACATGTGACTAGTGGCTACCATATAGGATCATAAAGAAGAACATTCCCATCATTGTGGAAAGTTCTATTGGACAGCTCTGCTCTAGAACATTCTAGGTGTACTTCTAAAAAAGGGCCAAACCAGGTAGGATATCATTTTAATGTGCTTATTTTTCCTTTGCTTTCTTCAAGACCCGGCTCATATATCAATTCTTCTGGGAATTCGCCACATGTGTGGTCTGTGACGGTATGTTATAGGCATCCAAGCATTCTGAGCTATGCAGTTCTTTGTGGTAATGCATGGATCTAGATAGGACTTAGTGTGGAGATCCTGGCATAGCTATTTGTCAATCCTTAACCAAAATGTGGCCTTTCTCTATCTGGGGAAAGCATCCTCCTTGACAAAGCAATTAGCTTTGGGGCAGGAGGGAAACACTGGCTTAGCCAGCCAGATCTGCTGAATCCACCTCTGTAGCTGTAAAAATAATTTGTAATAAAAGCTTTTGACCTCCTGTCCATAAACATTACATAGGCCATCTCGGCCAGGCCATCAAGAAATGGAAGTCAGGGTGTGATTTGCTTGATACAAGATATCTTGTCATCTTACCTGTGGACCCTCACTAAATTTTCAGTCTGCTGTCTTTCTCTTTCAATTTTCTGTGCTGGAGCTCTTAGAATTTCTCATAATAAGATCTGTCATTTCTACCTTCTAAATCTCTCTAGAATCTGTCCCTTCCTTTAATACCCTCAGTGAATTTATCTTCTCTCTCCTTTCCCACCCAGCCCCCTTATTGTCACCTAAATGCTCTAAGAACATTACTTGATTATGGCATTCTCCTCCATAAAACCCCTCAGTGGCTCCCCATGACATCATAAAAGCCTCTCCTTGGGCCCCCAGCTACCCCTCTGGTTTCAGGTCTTTCCATTCCCTGGTGTGTAGCACACATTCCAGCTTCTCTGTTACTGTGCCCAGAGCCAAGATGCCTTTTCATATCCCTGTGCCTTTGTATACTCGCACCTCCCTCTGTCTGAAATGCGCCCCCCACCACCTTTAATCCCCCTGGAGAATTTCTACACCTTTGTTAAGGTAACATTTAAATCTTATCTCTTCTGAGAAGCCCAGCCTGAGCCCTCAGACAGACTTAAGTGATCCATCAACTGTGCCCAAACGCTGTGTGGGCTTTGGTCATAACCCAGTCTGTATATGACACTCATGAGTCTGTTTCTCCCACTAAACTGTGAGGTCTCAAGGGCAGGCAGCACATCTGACTCATCTCTTACCCACTGTGGCAAGCACAGGACCTGACTCACAACAAACACTTACTAAATGCCTGTTAGAATGAACAATAATCTGTGCCATTATGAGGTTCTGCTATGAGGGTCCTCTGTGTGGAGCTGCCATGCTCCTTAGGGTTCACCCTTGCTGATAGAGGCCTAGGGCCAAGTGGCACTGGTAGCTGAGGATGTGCAAAAAAGCAAAAGGCCTGCAGCTGCTCCCACTGAAAGCCTCCCTGTATGCGTGCAGCTCGTTCCCTCTCAGACTTTGTGACTCGCACAAGCCCATTCCTTGTCTTTCATGAAAAAAACACAGGACCCCTTGGAGAATGTTCCTGTAGGGACCCATCTGTGGGTAATTCTATGGGGGAGAATTATGGGCAAGGGGGAGAAACATCTTAATAGAATGGAGAGGGATGAAGCATTGCTACTCTTGCTTAGCATTGGGATGCCGCTGGAGGGGGAATGTAGGAGCTGGTAGCAACACTTCTTATGTTTTAGAAAGTACAGCATACCCTGTGGTTACCAAAACCTTCCACTTTTATCATCTTCTTGAGCCTGTTATCCACCCTGAGGGGCAGACAAGACAGAGCTGGGGTTATTTGTAGATAAGGAAACTAATATCCAGAGAGGTGAAGTGACTTGCCCAAGGTCATGTTTTGAGCAAAGGCCCACAAAAATGAAGTGACTTTCCCAGGGTTGTGAAGTAATAATCAGAACTATAACATATGGGGTTACTTGTAAAAATTTCTGCGGGTTTTAAACTATTTATTTATTTATTTACTTACTTATTTTTGGCTGCGTTGGGTCTTTGTTGCTGCGCATAGGCTTTCTCTAGTTGAGGCAAGCGGGGGCTACTCTTCGTTGCGGTGTGCAGGCTTCTCATTGTGGTGGCTTCTTTTGCTGCAGAGCACGGGCTCTAGGAGCGTGGGCTTCAGTAGTTGTGGCACGCAGGCTCAGTAGTTGTGGCTCACCGGCTTAGTTGCTCCGCGGCACGTGGGATCTTCCCGGACTAGGAAGAACCCGTGTTCCCCTGCATCGGCAGGCGGATTCTTAACCACTGCGCCACCAGGGAAGTTCCTCTGTGGGGTTTTCTTTAATAAACTTTTTGAAATCAGAAACATTTTCTAGTAAATTGAGTCCACACAGGGCTTTCAGACATCTCTTGGGAAATTTGACTAGATGACATTGAAGATTTCTTCCAGCGGTGAAATTCTATGAAATTTAGTGTTTACTGTGTCCCAGGTTCAGGTAACTCCATAAAGTACAATTACCAGTTTGCAAGTAACTTCCAAAACAAATAGCTCTCCTGCCCAGTCAAGCATCGCTGTCTGACTTACTAGAAAGTCTCATGCCCATTACTTACATATTGTATCACCTACTCATCAATCTATTCTTTCCACTCCTACTCCCTACGCTGTAGCAACTCTATTACTTGATCAATTGTTCACTTCCTCTGTCAGAGATAACTAGGATTTAGAGCTAAAGGCATAATTTCTATATAAGACTAGAAAGCAGAACTGTTGTGACTTATTGAGATCTTAATTTAATTCCCATTAAAGGGGAATTGAATTGACTGGATTAGTGAAGTTTCATTCTACTCATTCCTCCTCAGAGAGATGACTGAATCCATGTGGGTGCCATATTTGGTAGTGGGATATGGGAATGGAGTTTTCCATAGATCAGGGTAGGGGTAGGATTTTCTAGAAAGGAAAATCTGTCTTGGTTGGATGGACCAAGTTATTTAAATTCTGCCTGATAATTCTGCCCAGTCTCTTTGCATGAGCACAAAGTATTGTACACCCATCTGAACTGGGTAAAAACAGAAGTTAATAGCAGCTCTGTGGAAATAGATACCCTACTTATCTTCTGATCCAAGAGTCCAGGCTCTATCTGCTGCACCACACACTCTTCAGGGTGATAATTGCTCCTATTAGTTAGTGTTTCCTGAGAAGTGAAGCATAGTGTCCAATTTTAATAATGAAGGCTATGGCAGTAATAACATGTAACATCCTATTTTATTTTCATCAAGAAGACCAAGCGGGGCCTCCCTGGTGGCGCAGTGGTTGAGAGTCCGCCTGCCGATGCAGGGGATACGGGTTCGTGCCCCGGTCTGGGAGGATCCCATATGCCGCGGAGCGGCTGGGCCCGTGAGCCATGGCCGCTGGGCCTGCGCATCCGGAGCCTGTGCTCCGCAACGGGAGAGGCCACAACAGTGAGAGGCCCGCATACCGCAAAAAGAAAAAAAAAAAAAAAAAGAAGACCAAGCCAATCAGATAGAAGTATTATGGGTAATTCTGAGTATTGCTGGCAGTCTCTGAAGATGGCAATTCTGTCTGGGTTTGTTTTAATTTCTCTCTTGATTACCAAGAACATTCTGACACTTAAGAATAGATGTGCTTGTTGCTGACGGGGAGGGGAGGGCTCATTACAAAGAGCTGGGGCAGACCTGCACCCTCTTTTCTTCCAGTGGAACATCAGACTTTGCGACATGACTCCCACACAGGTGTCTATCACAGCTGAGCAACTCTGGCTTCCCTAAAATGAGATGAGAGTGCTAACAATAAAGGGTGACAATACAGAACATAAAGAAGCACAAAGGAAGTCTTCATCCTCACATTGAACTTGCCCAAGATAAATGCTGATAAAATCAGATCTGATCACATCCTGAGCTCCATCTGTTAAAGGTGCTCACAGCCACTTAGGAGAATGCCAGGGAAGGAAGACCTGACAATACATTTTCTGCCTGCTAAAGTAACTCCTTCTCTTCTCTCTGGCTAAAAACACAACCAAAGTGTCACTAAAACACACACACACACACACACACCACGCACAAACCCAAAATACAAGAAAGCCTAACATTTGTTGAACAGATTGTGACAGAATATCAATTAGCTAAGTGTTTGGTATGCAAACATCCCCGATGCGAACTTACCCAGAGGAGGACTTGCAGGGAGGGGGAACGGAGAGTGTCAGAGAATTAGGGAGGGAGCAAGGCAGGCTGCCACCAATGGAAAGTGCTGGAACCAAAGCTCAAGACCTAGTTGACAGGTGAGAATGGTGCAATTGGCTTTTACGTCCACCTAGTAGCAGAGTTCTAGCCAGAGTCATCTCTACCTCAACTGGTTCAGGTGACGACCATTTACTTGAACGTATAGTATAACATTCAGCACTGGCGCTGAACCATTTGGAAGGCTGCAATTCTTCAGCAGTGTTTACTTTTGGGCAGGGACTCATCTAGGTTATGCTAACTCTAAACTTCAAGCCCAGGGGATAGAATCTGCTGGAAGCAGGGAGTTGAAGTTTCCAAATTAATAAGACTAAAGCATCATGTTAGGTTCTAGTACATATTCTATGCCCCAGTAGCTAAAACTCCAAGGAGTGAATAAAGAGCAAAAACAGGAGAGGTTAGGGCTTCCCTGGTGGCGCAGTGGTTGAGAGTCTGCCTGCAGATGCAGGGGATGTGGGTGCGTGCCCCGGTCCGGGAAGATACCACATGCCGCGGAGCGGCTGGGCCCGTGAGCCATGGCCGCCGAGCCTGCGCGTCCGGAGCCTGTGCTCCGCAACGGGAGAGGCCACAACAGTGAGAGGCCCGCGTACCGCAAAAAAAAAAAAAAAAAAAGAGGAGAGGTTAGCATTCAAATAGAGACCCTGTGGAGAAGCTGATATGAATAACAGTGGGTCAGTGGCAGGCCAGGGAATGAATCGAGTCTTTTGCTCTGTCCCTTTTGAATTATAAAACAGTTCCTGCAAAGGGCAGTTTGGTTTTAGGATAATTTGGACATGATCTAGAAATTCTGTGAAATGAAAAGAATTCACTGATTAATTACATAGGCCAACCTTTCCCAAGAGGTGATATGCATTCATTCCACTTGGGGCAGTGCAGATAATTTCAGATGAAACATCTTTTACTTTAATAGTTCAGTATTTATTTTAATGTACCTTAGAAGAATTATAATTTGTTATACCACAAACCTGTGATTTCACTGGTGATATTGTTGGTTTTCCATTTACATTGGTGATATAAAATTTCCATTTTAAATACTTTTAGGAAAAATAAGTTTATTTGACGGAAAACATTAAGTAAATAATAATACAGAAGGTGTTATTACAAGAATAGGGCAAAAATCATGAAGAGAGAATGTAACAATTGGAAAGTTTGGGAAATACTTCATCAAACCAGGGGATAAGGTAGATTGACTTGTAGACAGAAGAGTTCGGAATAACAGGCAGGTAAAGGGAAAATGATAGAACTCTCAGAGGATCTGGATTCCGGTTCCAGCTGCCACTAGGCCTGTGTGACATTGGCCCCCTCTGGATCTCCTTATCTATAAAATAACTCTCATGCCTTGCTTAGCTTTATTATTTAACAGTTCTATTTCACTTACTGTTATTGAGATTATGAACAATCATAATGACAGCCAGAGCAGTAAGTTCTGCTATGTGCCAGATTCTTTCCAATAGTCATCATTCTTAATTCTCATAATAGTCATGAAAGGTAGGTGTTATAATACCCATTCCATATATGAGGGAATTGAGGGTGGAAGATCCTGGCCACACAGAACCTGATTTGAATGAACTTAGATCTGACTCTGGAGCCTGTGTTTGTTCCTCTGAGCCTGGTTGAATCATAGTAGTTAATTCCTATTCACTCTCAAAACTAAGCTCGAGGGCTTCCCTGGTGGCGCAGTGGTTGGAAGTCCGCCTGCCGATGCAGGGGACACGGGTTCGTACCCCGGTCCGGGAAGATCCCACATGCCGCGGAGCGGCTGGGCCCGTGAGCCATGGCCGCTGAGACTGCGCGTCCGGAGCTTGTGCTCCGCAATGGAAGAGGCCGCAACAGTGGGAGGCCCGCGTACCGCAAAAAAAAAACCTAAGCTCGAGATCACCTATTCTAGTAAGACTGCTTTGACCTTATCTCTTCATCTTGGTTAGATGTCCCTCCTCTGTGTTCCCTTAATTTTCTATGTATGCCATTTTTCCTATTTGCCTTTATATTCCCAGCACCCTACACACTTTGGGACACAGATTAAATAGTCAACAAATTGCAGAAAGAGGGAGAGGATGAGGGAGAGGGAAATGGGAAAGAAAGGAGGGAGAGAGGATCAAAAAAGAATATATATTGCTGCCTTATTTTATTAAATATGAAAGAAGTAGAATTGAGAGGCAGGAGAGCAAGGTGGTTAAGCATATGGCCTCCTAGATCCAAACCACCCAGCTTTGCCACTTACTAGGTGTTTGACTTAGGGCGCAGGTTCAATACCTGTGCTTCAGTTTCTTCAGCTACAAAATAGGGATATTAGTGATACCTACCTTAAAAGCTGTTGTAAAGACTAAATGAACTATCTTATTTATATAAAGTACTTAGAAGACTGCCTGGAATATGATAAGCAGGTGCTCAATGAATATTGGCTATCATTATTATTTCTGTGAAATTAATAAAAGGGGAAAAGCTTAACACTATTGTAAAGTGAAAAAAACACATAATACTATTACACACATAGAGCCTCATCATTTTTCCAATTCTACTTGTTGACCAATGCAGTCATTTCAAGGCAGTTATGAATAAAGAGGATTATAGCTAGAGGATACACAATATAATATCTTTATCTTTCTACTTCTATGACAGCAGAATTAAGCACTCCACCTCTACTCTTAGAACATTTGGAAATATTGATGTTAAAATTATCATACTGTATTATATTCTAAATTCAGATTTACTTATTGTCTATCACCCTCAGTTAGACTGAGTTCCTTGGAGGAAAGGACTCCTGTTTGATTCTTCTCTATGTCTCCAATTCTTAGTAAAGGGGCTGGCAAGAAATAAATGTTCAATAAATGTTTGCTGAATGAACATTGTAGAAAAGATGTGTACATGTGAACAATAAAATAAATATGATGTGATATTTATCATACAAGAGGCTCAGATCAAGGGACACTATAGCTCAAAAAGGAGAGATCACCTCTATGTAGGAAAAGGTAGTAGAAAAGAATGGTTAAATCTGTGAACTTTAGAGTCAGACTGCTTTGGTTTTGAGCTCTAACTACGGCACCTATGAGCTTATGTGACCTTGGGATGTAACCTAACTTCTTTAAACCTTAATTTCCTTAGCAGTGAAATGGGGATAATATTAGTTAGAAGAACTACATGAGATAATGTTTGTAACATGTCAGGTACCTATTATGTGTTTGTAGAGTAGCTAATATATCATCATCATCATCATCACCAAAGGCTTTGTGATGGGGGCACTCACCATCTGGATGAGCAGACACAAGTGAAGAGCACTGAAGAGCAAGGAGGTGTGAATAAAGGTACTGTGGGTGTTAGAAAGAATCAAAGCCAAACAGGGAGGGCAAGTGGCACTATTTAATTGGAACATTGGGTATTTTCAGGAAAGTAATGGGAGACAAGATTGGGAAGTTGGCTTTAAATGCCAGACTGACAAGTTTAGTCTTTATTCTACACATAATACTGAGACTTTACGGGATTCTAAATGGGGTAGAGACCAGTTCTGAGCCAGTTTTATGGGGAGTGTTCTGGCTGTTTGTGCAGGACAATCTGGGGAAGGTGAGGGGAGATAGAAGAAAATAAACCACTTAGGAAGCTTCTCCAATACTTCCAATGAGAAGTTGAGGTCCCCCTCTGGGATGGTGGTATGGGAAAGGAAAAGAGGGAATAAGCATGTGGGACATTGGGAACAATAAACTCAGAACTGTGTCCAACTGGATGTGAGAAGCAAAGGGAGGAGGTGGAGGCAGAGGAAAAGGCAATTCTGAACTGGATTGCCAATTAGAACTGGATGTCCAGGAACAAGGTGCCGCTCTTCTATAGTAGAATAGTTAAGAATGGCAGAAATAAGGCGTAGGAGAGACTGGTTTTAGGGGGAAGATATATTTGCTTTTTTTTTTTTTTTTTTGTGGTATGCAGGCCTCTCACTGTTGTGGCCTCTCCCGTTGTGGAGCACAGGCTCCGGACGCGCAGGCCCAGCGGCCATGGCTCACGGCATGGCCCAGCCTTTCTGCGGCATGTGGGATCTTCCCGGACTCGGGCACGAACCCGTGTCCACTGCATCTGCAGGCGGACTCTCAACCACTGCGCCACCAGGGAAGCCCTATATTTGCTTTTTGCTATGCTAAGTTTAAGGTGCAGTGGGATATTCAGGTAAAGAATGATATTCAAGAGACACTTGAAAATGTGATCTTTCAACTCAGACTGGTAATTATTTAGAAGATATCTGCATAAAGGTAATAGCTAAAGGTATACAGTTGGATTGACTGTCTAAGAGTGAGAGAGAAAAGACTCAGAGGAGTCATCCTTGGGAAGTACTTCTCATAGCTAGAGGAGTAAAAGAGAAGTGTGTGGAGGAGGGGGCGGGGAGGAAGGAGGGATGAAGAACACGTTACCATAGAAACTACAGTGAAGTCACAGAGAGAGAGAAGTGAGAAGGGACCACTGGACTTGGCCATTAGGAATCATTGCTGACTTATGAGAGAACAATACGTGGAAGAGAAAACTAGATTGTGGATGCAAAGGAAAGAAGAAGTTATGTGGGGAAAGGAAGCAGTCGACTTGAGAGTACACTGTTAGTTCCGGAAGTTCAGGAATGTGAGGACAGAGATGTGACGGGGGCTCAAGGTGGGAGCAGACTTGTTCTTCCCCAGATAAATGACCACACATCAATGTTTAGTCAGAGATGCTTATTGTCTATTCATTAAGAAATAGAAAGCAATACTGGTGGAGGAGGCCGGAGGAGGGACTTTGGAACAAACTAAATTGAAAGTCAGGTTACAGCCATCCTAAAGTCATAGACCGTGTTATCTGTATGTGTGCAGTAGCATCTGTTTCAGCAGAGACAGAACTTATTTATCATGCATCAACAGGCTGTGAGAGAGAGGGAAACCAGAAACTCCCCTTCTCCACTAAGGAAAACAAAGCATGATCAACTCTTTGAAAATAATTTAAAAGGTTTGAAAAAGTATTTTAGCAAGGAAAGAACACTAAGAAAAAAAAGTGTATGATAGCTTCCCTTTCTTCACTTTTCCACCCAAATGCACTCCAGGACAATGCCCAGGTGTATCATTAGAACACTTCCAATAATACTATCATTAGAACACTTCCAATAATACTATTAACACTGCCCGAGTTTATGGCATGTCTATCTGCACAGTGCTTTTTATTTTATAGAAAGCTCTCATGATCTCTTTTATCCTCCCAGAATCCCTGGGAGGTATTACTTTTTCTCTGTTTTATAAGGGAAGAAACTGAGAATCAGAAAGAATTGAGAGATTTTCCCCCAAATTACACAGCCAGGAAATGGTAGAGTCCCAAATCCCTTGCTCTTTTTTTTCTACACGTTTTCAAATTCCATTCACACGGTCTTCACAGCATAACACTCCATATATGGGATGACAAACCAAAGTGTAGCAAAGTGAGCGCCCTCTTTTCTATAATTCTATCAATATGGCCTAAAACTACATCAGTTTGGGGGCACTTTTATTAGGTCAAGTTTCTCACTGAATAGTATCCAGTGCTCCCTTTTCACCCCCATCATAAAGAGCCCCAGGGCAGAAGTTCTTAGGAATGTTTTTCCCTCCCTCCCACATCTGCCCAGTTCAACCAGGCCTCTGAAATGCATGAACAAGGCCTCAACACTTACTTAAACGTGCTCCAGATGGGTCAGGAGGCAGGAAAGCAATTCTCTCCTTCAATATCTAGTTTGGTCTAGTAGGAAGAAGGCCAGACTTGGAGGCTGCAGGCTCAGGTTTCATGCTCAAACTACCAGTCTAGCTCTGTGACCCTAGTAAAATCACTGTACACTCTGAGCACCAGTGCCTTGATCTGAAAAATGAGGATACTAATAGCTATTTTATAAGTTTGCCACAAAGATTCAGGGAAGCACTTGTGAAAGTGGCCCTGTGATGGGTTTGACATTCTGATACTCTGCTGTAGCTGCCTTGAAATTCTTAATAGTTTTTGAAGGAGGAGCTCTGTATTTTCATTTTGGACTGGGCCCTGCAAATTATGTTGCTGGTCCTGCCTGTATGTCCTTGGCCAAGTCACTTAACCTTTCTGGGCTCCAGTCCATAATTAGTTAAATTCTTAGGAAAGAAATTGTTAGGAAAATTCTCAATCCTCCTTCTATCTACCTAGTAGCAAAATTTGACAGGTTGATCACTCCCTCCTCCTTGAAACATTTTTTCCACTTGACTTCCAGAACACTACACTTTCCTGTTTATTCTCTGCCTCACTGGCTGCTCCTTTGCTGTTTTTTCCCTAATCTATTAGCATGTCCACTAAACTCCTGATCATCTCCTGCAAGCCTGCTCCCCCCAGTCTTCTTTGTCTGTTAATGGTATCTCCATCTTTCCAGTTGCTCAGACCAAAGCCCTTGTAATACTCTTTGATTCTTTATCACTCACTGCATATCCAGTTTGTAAGCTACTCCAAAGCCTGACCACTTCTTCATCACTCTCATCACAGTCCAAGCCTTAATCATCTGGATTCTGCAGGATCCTTCTAACTGGTCTCCCTGCTTCCACCTCCTCCCCTGTCCCCATGGTCTGTTCTTTACATAGAATAATCCTTGAAAAATATGCCAGGGACTTCCTTGGAGGTCCAGTGGTTAAGACTTCATGCTTCCACTGCAGCGGGCGCAGGTTTGATCCCTGGTTGGGGAACTAAGATCCCGCATGCCAAGCAGCGTTGCCAAAAATTAAAAAAAAAAAAGTCAGATGGCATCCATCCTCTGTTCAAAACCATCCCATGACTATCCATCTCAATCAGAGTAGACATCCCTACAAAAGGCAATAAGCTACCTCTCTGAACCCACCTCCTACCACTCCCTCACCTCAGGCCATTTGCCAGTGCCTCTCTGCCTACAGTGCCCTCCCAGATGGCAGCCTGGCAGGCCCCTCACCTCCTTCAGTCCCGAACAACTGTCACCCTGTTTAAAATAGCAACCACCATCAACTTTCCCCCCTTGTTCCTTATCCTATCATTCCATGCTCACTTTTCTTTCTTCTTTTCAAAAAATTAATTAATTAATTAATTTTTGGCTGCATTGGGTCTTCATTGCTGCGCGGTCTTTCTCTAGTTGTGGTGAGCAGGGGCTGCTCTTTGTTGTGGTGCGTGGGCTTCTCATTGCAGTAGCTTCTCTTGTTGCGGAGCACAGGCTGTAGGCACGTGGGCTTCAGTAGTTGTGGCACGTGGGCTCAGTAGTTGTGGCTCGCAGGCTCTAGAGCGCAGACTCAGTAGTTGTGGCGCACGGGCTTAGTTGCTCCGCAGCATGTGGGATCTTCCCGGACCAGGGTTCAAACCCGTGTTCCCTGCATTGGCAGGAGGATTCTTAACCACTGCGCCACCAGGGAAATCCTAACTGCTATATCTTCAGCACAGAGGTCAGTGCCAGTGAATGACAGTAGAAAGAGCTCTGGAACAGATGATGGTATTACTAAGTAACAGCAGCATCAGCCCCTCTGAGCGTATAAAGTACTTTCACAGGCCGCACACCCATGAGGCTGGCCCTGCATACAGGAGTGAGAGCATTTATGGGGACTGCTCTGGGCTAAGCCTCCTACTAGATTATACTGTGGGGATAGAAAGGTGAATCAGGAGTGGTAACCACCCTCAAAGAGTTTGTGGCCTAGAGAGAGGTACTATGTATATATGCAAATAACTCTAGAACAAGGCAGCTTTTGTTAAAAATATCTGGCCTTGAATGCCTAACATCTCACATACTGCTAACGACTCTAGACTTCACTACAGAGGGAAAGGACAATGAACTATGGCTTGTGAATTTACTGACTGGCTATTTTTGTCCCAGACAAGTTCCTGCTGTGGCCTGCTTATCACAACAGAGACACCTTGCCTAACTTCCAATCTAGTTTGCTCCAAACTCCCTCCACCTGCCCCCTCCACCCAGTATTGCTCTCTAATTACTGTTAACTTGAGACCCCACCCTCATACAGTCCCTCCACATTCTGCTCCTAGATATCAGAACATGGGGTGGAATCAACTTAGGCAGGCTGCAGCAGGGTGAAAAGGGT
This sequence comes from Mesoplodon densirostris, assembly GCF_025265405.1. NCBI lineage: Eukaryota > Metazoa > Chordata > Mammalia > Artiodactyla > Ziphiidae > Mesoplodon > Mesoplodon densirostris. The sequence continues at coordinate 24,837,842 of NC_082666.1, read as the reverse complement.
CTAAATATTATTTTCCTCCAATAAAGATGTGCATATCTCTATGGGCCTACAGTACCTAGAACTCAGGGACTAACATCGGTCCACCTTCGTCCACCTTTGTAGTCTGACAGCCTTGCTCAGTACATGGCACAGAGGAGGCATTCAGGAAGGTTTGCTGAATCGTTGAACTGGGTCTTACAAGCTTTAAGAATAATTGTATTTAAGAAGTAATTCTGTATCTTCTGTAAGACGTCCTAGAAGTATTCTAAAAGGTTATCTTATTTCATTATCATAAGAAATAACCTAATCAGTAAGAATTAAAACATATCAAATAAAGCGACTAATTTAAAATGCCAGTTTAAGTTATAAAACACTCCTGTTTTATAATTTTCAAAGCTACTTTAACTTGTATTGGGGTTTTTAAAACCCTGTATCTGAAAATCCAAAAATTATCATGAGATAAATTGCAAGTTACACTTTCCATTCCCTATAGGACTTCTTGGAATAGGGACTCCCTGGAGTTATCTGAATTTTTAGGTAGAGATTAACTTATGAGAAAGACTGGGGAACCGAGAAACTTAAAGCTAGAGCTTAGGATCTAGTAATTAAATGCCACATTGTTTTGGTGGTAAGCCCTTGAGTGCTTGTTATATAATTCTCAATATTTTTCAGTGTGTTTGAAAAACCTGCTTCTCTCATATGTTCACATCACACATACATTTTCATACCCAGGTAAGATGAAGCATAACAAGATGACCCATCTTAAAATCAGTAAGATGTGGCGCCACCAGTAAGTAAGAAAATTTGGGGCAGGTAAATCTTCCCCCTCCTTGGTTCTCAATTTCTCTGTGTATAAAATAGGGGGAGGGACTAGATGGTTTAGGAGGAGATGCTAATGCCTTAAGAGTCTATGGAAGTAGAGGGCATCTACTCATATTATAAAGGTTTTCTCTTTATAAAGGATTCCCTTCAGGTTTTCTCTGAGTTCTTTAGTGCATTTAAACTGTGACTTGACTTACCAAAATCTTGTCACTATATATATATATATATATTTTTTTTTTTTTTTTTTTTTTTTTTTTTTTCTGTACGCGGGCCTCTCACTGCTGTGGCCTCTCCCGTTGCGGAGCACAGGCTCCGGACACACAGGCTCCGCGGCCATGGCTCGCGGGCCCAGCCGCTCCGCGGCATGTGGGATCCTCCGGGATCGGGGCACGAACCCGTGTCCCCTGCATCGGCAGGCGGACCCCCAACCACTGCGCCACCAGGGAGGCCCTTGTCACTATATTTTTATTACTAATAACAGCAAGTAACACTTACTAAGCAGGTTGAATATGCTAGGCACCATGTATTCAATATGACAGGCACATATGAAATGCATTATTTGATTCAGTCATCCCAATAACCTCATGAGGTACATACCAATATTGTCCCATTTTGTAGGTAGGTAAACTGGCTCCAAGACTAAGTGGCCTAAGGTGACTGAATTAGGGAATGTGGCAACCCTGGAATTCAAACTCTCTTCACTTCAGTATCTGACTCCAGATACAGTGTTAACCCTGCATCTCACAGACTGTTTGCCTGTAATAGGAGGTGGTCAGTGTTCCTTTCCTTGGTGAACAATCCTGATCCTCTGTGCCTCTTTGCCTTCACAAATCGGGTGACCGATTGAAGATGGGTGATTCCTTTGGTTTCAACTTAATTTCTGTGACATAATATGCTGATATTTTCATTAAGAAATGCTTTTTTACTTTCCCTGGTTGAGTCACAGTGGATTTCACTAGTTATCTTGAGTCACTTGTGAATGATTAGGTGAGCAGAAGAGGGTTCAAATTTGCTTTGAATTCCCAATTTAGTTCTTTATGTCTATTATCTAAGTCTAACAGCAAGACTTTCCATTACTTTGCATCAGGTTAAGATGAGAAAATGCCACATGCAGGAAAACAATATAAGATTAATTTCACATCTTCATAGTTTTCACATTCATAATATTCACTTTCACAAGAACTGTGTGAGGTGGGCAAGTCAGGAATTATTCACCCACTTTGCAAATGAGGAAGGATAGTCACGAAAGGGGAAGTGACTTGTTCAAGGACATTGAGCTGGTTAGGTGCTAGACTTGGTGTTCTTCCTATACTATGCCACCTCTGTATGTAAAAAGGAACATCGGACTCAGGTACTTCTTAGCAGACCCAAATGACTGCCATACCGGTGGCTGTGACGTACCAGCCTGTGGCTGCAGGGCTGCCTGTATAACTAGCCACGATGGTGGAGGAGGACATAGCACCAGCTGGGCCCCCTGCTCACACCTGTGCAGTATGATAAAGAAAGTAGAAGTAGCCAGCAGCTGTGGTCCAACTAGATAAAACTTTTAGGCAGGAAGTCAAGTGACAAGTCAACTCGGGTATGTGTGTGTTTTTAACTGTTAGTTACTTTTGACATTTTCAAAAAGGGTTCTTGTGGAAGTCAGACCAAACAGCAGGAAGGTATTGCAGCAAGATGGATTTGGGAAAGGACCAGTCTCACTTGATGCTCCATCAGACACCTGATCCTCATCAGGAAGAGACCCATGTTCCAGGTAATGAAAGAGACCTTAAGAGGTAGTGGCTGTTGGGAAGGATTGGACTATGATTATTTTCCTCTTTTTATGGCTCTGGCAAAAAAGGGGCATAATTGGATACGTTCATATATTAGAATGAAAGAATTGGGGCTATATAACTTTCTGAGGTGCCTTCTAGCACTAAGATTCTAATAAGCCAGAGAAACACAAGGAAATAATAAATAAATTATTAATAATATATATAAATGAAAGATAACGAAAATACCCAATACCAGATAGTTGTGGTAAAACAGATACAACCATATACTTCTTTGGTAGCATAAATATAGTTAAACTTTTGGAAAGGGATCTGGCAATAAGTAGCAAGAACGATAATAGTGTTTATTCTTTTGACTCACTAATCTTAGTCTTTGGATCTATCCTAAAGCAGCATTTCTGCTGCTTTTGCAGAACCCTGGGCCTTGAGGCAGTGATTTAAAACTTTTTAATGCCATGGATCCCTTTGGCATTCTGATGAACCTCTAGACCCCTTCTTAGACTAAGAAGTCTAAACACATAAAATTAAATACATAGGATTATAAAGGAAACAATTATATTAAGATAAGTTATCAAAATAAAAAACTATGATATAATAATATATGTGCTTATTTATAGATGCATTAAATAACAAGATCTAGTGGTGGATCTAATTACCACTGTATCAAATCAAATATATCATCTCAAATAAATGATATTTTAAGGTATCTGCAATAACTGTCATGTTATATGAAGAAAATCTGTAATTTCTTTTTGTGACAAAATCACACACTGCTAAAACTACCGTGGTTTGTTACCTACATTCATAATTGAAGGAAATGGTCATTTAAATTAAAGATTGGTAAAAATAAAAGTATAATTTTCCCCCATCCAAGTTCACCATTAAGGACTTCTGTCCTAAAAACAAAAGGTGCCATGGTCCAAGGGGCATTTTCTCTTTTGGGGGTCCCGGTGCAAATTTGAAATCATTCTATAGTCTCTAAGAAGTTCTACATCAAAGACCAACATTAACTTTTCACAAACTTGGATGGCAACAGAACCTTTCTTGATATTAACTTTAATATTCCAAAGAACTTGGAGAAACATCATCCAAAGGAAAAATATACAAAAGAAAAAAAAGAAATATATTCATGTGTACATGAAATATTTATTATAATTTGATCTACAATGGCAAAAAAAAATAACTGGCAACAACCTAAATGCTCAATACGAGTGGAGTGAGTGGATAAATGAGAATACATCAACTCAATTAAGTATCATGTAACTGCTAAAGTTATAATTATGAGGACAAGATGATGGAATATATTTTTGATGTATCAGGTTAATAAATGATAAAACTGTGGTATGCCATCATTGCAACTTTGTTTAATATAGGGACTAGATGAATACAAGGAATAAAATGAAAACAGGTTATAGGGTGGCAGAACATGGCTGATTTTTTTCTTTTATGTTTGTACAATATGTACACTATTTTGAAAAAATTAATAGGTTGGTAGCACACTTATGTACAAATACTGACCTTTTCATTTAAAAAATGTTGACCGAATGTTTGCTCCCAGGCATTCTTCAGAGATACAAGAATAAATAAGATATAGTTCTTGTCCTCAAAAGGCTAGGAGGAAAAACTTACACACCCAGTAAGGGGATTCTACCATTTTTCTATAGGACTCTTTTCCTGTTAATGCCACAATTCATCATTATCTCCCATAACTTTCATTTTGATCCTACAGAAGTCATTGGAACTTGGAGTTTAAGAAACAGAGAGCAACTCAGAAAAAGAAAAGCTGAAGTGCAAGAAAAGCAAACTTCACAATGGCAATTTGGGTATGGTATTGCTGCAAGGGGAAAGGAACTGATATTTATCTAGCATATGCTACTTGTCAAGTGGTGCTGAGCACTTTTACGCACTATATTTCATCTTTCCAAAAATCCCATAAATTGGGAGCTGTTATCCTTATTTTACAAAAAAAAAAAAAAAAAAACAACCAAGTCTCTGAAGGTTAAATCTCTTGCCTAAAGTCACCCATCTAGTAAAGTGATGGGAACAGAATCTTATTTATGGTCTCTTTTAATTACAGTACCAGGCGATCAAATTATGTATATTGTAGAGAGGCCTGGTGTTCAACCACCCTAGTAATATAACCATAGAAGTATCTTTTGGGAGCGGGAGACACCATTGAGAAGACCCCCAAGCTTGTTCTCCAAGCTTTCTATTAGTGAAATTCTTCTTGAATGAGTGTAGTTAACTCTCCATGGAGTAAACCAAAGCACTGTCTGTAAATGAGTGATGGAAGAGTTTGAGAGTTCCTAAGTGTCCAAAGTCAGCTGTATGTAATCTCAGGAAGGGAGTACATGAACATGACTATAAATTAGGCCGCATCTAACTGCACCATTTAGAATATAACTGTGAAAACAGAGGTATTGCCTGCTTGGAAATAAAAGGGAGCCCAAGGAGCCAAAGTACAGCATCCATCTGAGCCAGGGTTTCTCAACGCTGGTGTTATTAATGCTGTGGGTAGGCGACTTCTTTGTGTGGGAGGCTGTCCTGTGCATTGAAGATGTTTCGCAGCACCACTAGCCTCTAGAAACCCACAGGACTCTCCCCTCCCCATTGTGACAACCAAAAATGTCTCCAGACCTTGTTAAATGTCTCCTGGGGTCAGGGGAGAGGAGGTAAAATGCTCCCAGTTGAGAACCACTGATCTAAGCACTCTTCTTCTTTAAAAATTTTTTAAGATTTAGATGTGTATTTCTTCTTTACTGTAAAAATGTTTCCTTCAATGGCAAAAATAACATAGGTATACATTTTTCACAGGGCCGGGCTCTGCTTTGTGAAAAAAAAAAACCCAAAAAACATAGGTATACATTTTTCTAGGCATCATTTTTTAAAAAAACATACAGTGCAGATGTTTTAAGTACCTATTCCCACTGTGGACTGAGTATCGTCTGTTCTGCAACAACACATGTTTCTACAACACCAGTTAGCTCACATGTGATTGGTAAATAGGAGAATGATGTCAGTATAATGTGGAAATTGTGTTAGTTCATAATTTTTCCTACTCAGAAGAAGCCAGAATAGTGGGAATAGAGTTAAAACCTTCGCAGGAAAGGAAAAAGCCTTCAGCGGAAAGGAAAAAGCCTTCAGCTTGGCTGCTGTATAGACAGGGTCCTTTTCAGCCTTCCTCCGGGGCTTCTTCCCCAGAGAAGGACATTAGTAGCCTTGCAATGATCTCCACACATAGCAGGTTGCACTTCCTCCTGTGCTCAACTTAGTGGCAGCCCTGCTGGCTCAGAGCACCCTTATTTGCATGATCTCAGCACTGAAAGCCTGCATTTACACTGTTGCTTTTGTGCATTTTTACCATCCCTGAGGCAGCCTCCAGCCATAGTAAGCTGCCTGTCTGGACTATCCAAGTTATCTCTCCCTTGTCCCAATTACTGTTTATGCTAGTGTTAAAAAGTTGCATAGGATTTGAGTCATTTGCCCCAACTTTATTTTTTCCCCATAAGCACTGTCACTTTTAGTGCATGATTTTGCAGAAAGTGAGGTTTTTCAGGAATGCATATATGTTATAGCAGAAACTTCTGTACTCAAGTCCTCTGGCAGGTGACTGTTGAAGAACACACAATTAGTTCCCCTAATTCCTTACTCACCAAGCAACCTTCTGATCATTTCTTGCCTTCCCAAGTCTTTGCATTTCTCACTGTTCATTTAAAAATTGGTCTTTAAGTTTACATATCAATCTCTTAGGGCTGGTTGATGAGCTCTGACCCTAGAAATGGAGCTGGTTTCAGTATGCCTATAGAATTGGGCTTCTGTGCTCATTGGTTTGAGGGGGGCAAGGCTGAAGAAGTCACTGGAGTAGGTGGAACCTTGGTGAGCCTCTTGGCAGCTGGCTGGCCTTGCTGTTGTGACACATATCTATACTACTGAGGGCTGTCCTCACTACAACATTCTACACAGTGAAACCCTAGTTCCAGAGAGAAGCGGTAGAGTGTAATAGTTAAGAGCCTGGCTGCTAAAGCCAGATGGCTAAGTGACTAGATTTGAAGAGTGGCTCCCTTACTTCTTAGCCATTTCACCTTGGGCAAGTTATTCAACCTCTCTGTGCTTCAGTTTTTCATCTACAAAATGGAGATAATAATAGTATCTACCACATAAGTTGATGTGAAGACTATATGAGATAACAGAATAAGTAAATTACTTAAAACAGTGCCTGGCATATAGGAAGCGCCATATATATGTATATGTATATTTCTGATATTTATATAAGAGTACTAGTTTCTATCTGGATGATTCATTCATATACGTTATTACATGCAATTCTTAGAACAACCACATGAGGTTGGGCAGATACTATTTACTCCATTTTACCTGTGAAGAAATCAAGGCATAGAGAGTTTAAGTGACTTGCCCATGATCACATAGCTGATAAGTGACTGAGTACAGATTAAATTTTAGGCCACACAGATATATTTGTATCTTTTGAGAAACTACCAGGAAGAATATGGAACATTACTCAGATTTCCCTCATATAGAGATCTACATAGCAAATTATTTAGGATTTAATTTCTAGGATAATAATGTTGCCTGAAGAATTCACATACATCATCTTTTTAAAATCTGACAATAAGGACTTTATAATTTATCTTGTTACCTTGGTTACTTGGAATTAAACTTCCAAATGCTGAGGTACCATATCATTTTTACCTTCTATATTATTTTTAATATTTATTTTAAACTGTACTATTACAATATGTACCTTTTTTATATTGACTTCAAACTGGTTTTGATGAGACAACCTTTAAAAAAATTTAATTATGGAAATTTTCAAACACACAAAAGCAGAATAGGGTATACATGTTTTAAGTGTACAAGGAACTACAAGCATTGCATAGGTGTAAAAAACACGGGTTTTATCTCCAAAGACTGTCTTGTTTACTAAAAGAAATAGGGTTTCTCCAGAAATAACTACAGGATGAGGCAGCCTATGTTCTTTACCTTAAGCATAATCCTCATAATAAATCCTATAGGAGTGGTAAGCAGGAGAGCATTTCAGCCCTGTGGTCTGTTGGAGAAGGCTCCACGGGGCAGGTAGCATGAAACAGAATTTCAATAGGTTTAGAAAAATGATGAAATGTTATTTATAGTATCTTTTTCTTCCCCCAAGTCCATCTATATTAGCCGTCTGTATTTGGTTATATTTGCAGTACCTAACAATTTGTCATTGGTTGCAATACCCATGCATATCCTTTCATCTTCTAGATCTTTATCTGTTGGTTCAGAGTAGGTATAATATGACCACTCATGCCTTTCCACCAAGCTGCTTTACCTCAGGGAAGTGTTTTTGCAGCTTTGGAGCTTTGGACTCAGCTTTGGCCACTTAGCCTGCTTTACACAAGGCACTGTATTAGATAAGCAAGACATATACATCATTCACCTGCAGGCTGCACAGATGAGGAGCAGGCCTGCATTGCAGATCTAGGAACACAATCATATCAGTTTACCCAGGGTATAGAGAAATGAATTCACATAGACTAAACCCAAAGAGACTAGTATATAAACAAGAATGCCAGTCTATTAATGTATAACATCAACAATACATTTTCCATAACCAAGCTTTAAATGTATGCTCTCAAATGCATGCAAACACACACACACACACACACACACACACACACACACACACATGCTACACTCACCAAGAAGGTTCCTGTTGAGGAAGGCATCAAAGGCAAAAAGTCCTGAGGGTCATTTCCTCTCCCGACAATTGAGAGCATCTAGAACTGCTTCTTCATTTTACAAACAAGGAGACTGAGGCCCAGAGAGAGATTAAGTGACTTGTTCAAGGTCGTGCAACAAGGCAGTGGGAGTCCTGAGACTGTTATTACCAAATGTTTATTTGAATTCTGGACCCCTGTTGCTGACACTAATTCTGATTTCTCTATAGAGAGAAAAAACGCAAGCGGCAGAGAACAGGAAAAAGAAGTGAAAGAGGCAGAAAGAGACAACAAAATAGAGAAATGAAGGTGGAGCCTCTGTCACAATTAGAAAAGGAAATGATGGAGAAAGCACCAACACCTACAGAGAAAGAAACTGAACCACCCAGGAGTGTGACCGAAGCTCTCCTTCCGGTAGCCTCCACGCAAAGAGTTGTGCCCAAGAAACATTTTTCTGAAATAGGTCAAGAAAGCATTATCTATCAGGAAAATTCTTCTGAATACCAAGAAACAGCAGTACAAAACCACCCTTCTGAAATACTCCAAGATATGGCTGAATCTGAAGACCTCTCTCCTAAAATGTGCCAAGCAATAGCTGTATTTCAAGACCATCTTTCCAAAATGCACCATGATATGGCTCAACCTGAAGACCTCTCTCTTAAAATGTGCCAAGAAACCGCTGCAGCCAAAGCCCTTTCTTCTAAAACATCTGAAGATATAGCTGACCTGGAAGGATGCCCTCTTAAAGCATACCCCAAACCAGATGTGCCTAAAGGCTACACTCTTGAAACATACCAAAAAAGAGCTGAACCTGAGGAACACAATTCTGAACTAGGTCAAGGAATAGCTGAGACTGAAAATTTTGTTCCTAAAGCACAAGAAATAGCTGTGCCTAAGGAGCTTTCTATAAAAACATACCAAGAAACAGTTGAACCTGAACACTTTTCTCATAAAACATATAAAGAAATTGCTGTGTCTAAAGCCCCCTCTCATATAACAATCCAAGAAACACCTGGGTCTGAAAAATATTCACCTGAAGTATACCAAGAAACACCTGGGTCTGAAGAATATTCACCTGAAATATACCAAGAAACAGCTGGGCCTGAAGACTATGCACCTGAAATATACCAAGAAACACCTGGGCCTGAAGACCTCTCTACTAAGACATATAAAGATAAGGATGTGCCTGAAGAATGCTTTCCAGGACTGTACCAAGAAAGAGGTGGGCCCCAAGACCAGGATCCTAAAGCACACCAGGAAGATGCTAAGGATGTTTATATTTTTCCTTGAGGTAGGTTTTTTTTAATTGGGGTCAAGCTAGTGATATGCCACTTATTTGTGTTCCCTGCTCATAATCAGAGTACCAGATAGGTTTATCTCCCTTGCAGCGGTGATTTATTGCTTTCTTTGACAATCCTGGGTTATCCCACTTATCTCAGTGGGTATCATCAATGTCTTTGGCTAGTTTCAAGTGGAAAATGTTTTTCATTCAACCAATATCTGTTGGTATATTACCATATAATTAAAAGAAAATCATTGAAACTATAAGTGTGTATAGTGGGTACTTGTACATACTATCCATTTTGGGAAGCTTTAGCCAGTGTAGAAGAATGAACCACACATAGAGTGAGTTATGTGCAAAATATTTTAAGGGACAATTACATTTAGATTAACAAGAAAACTTGGTGAATAAAGTTTTCTCTAGAAAATTAAAATTTCCTGGCAAACTAAAGGTAAGTAAATTCATGGTAGAAGCTACCGAGGGAGATACAAAGACATAAAATATGATCCTGGTAATAGGGAACTCATTCTTGTAGGGCTTACCAGGCTTACCCCAAACCCTTTCTATTTAAATATTTGCTCCTGAAAAGCTTTCTCCTCTGCATAGCGTTTAAGAAATAATGTGACCTTTCTTCAGTTTGACTTGTCTCGGGGACATAACTGAGAGCCTTGATTCTCTTTGTGCAATACTGTACACAGTATAAGAAATGGGCTGTCTAGCAGACCATAGCTATCCCCAGGGAATTGTGTTCTAAAGAAATCCCTTGGTAGCTTATTTTCTCTTTCTCCTAAAATATGAGTGCAACAAAAACCTGGGGTTATTGTATTCCAAGTAATACAGGTTTTGAGGAAATACCTTTTAAAAAATTACAGTAAAAGCAGACATATGAAGCACTCCTTGTACTGACAGGAGTCCCCTGATGGAGAAGCAGCTCTAATAAACACAGTGCCCAATTCTAAGAGTTTCATTTTAAACCCAGCAAGGTTAAGATGGGCAATTAATTAATGCTTATTTTGTTTTGGGCTTTGTCTTACCAAACAAGTGGAAATACCTTCCTTTTTGCTGATTATAAAATTGTCATAATAATAAATTATAAATGTTTATTATAATAAATTAAAGCAATATATAAGTGACTGTAGAGTAAAAGTCCCCTATAATACCATCTCCTATCTCTGATCCCCAAGGTTAAGTTTTTGTTTTGTTTTAACAAATGAGATGGTATCAATACAATACATTCCATTTTATAACCTGCTTTTTTTCACATACAATATATATTGTGGCCATCTTAATGACATCTTTTGTAACAATTGTACAGTATTATACGTACAATAATTTATTCAACCAATCCCTATAATGATGAACACTTAGATTACTGCCAAGTTTTACTATTACAGCAATGTTCAATGAACATCATTGGAAGTAACATTTATTTAAATAACATTTATTTGGCACTTTCTATCTGCCAGACACTGTATTAAACATTTCATGTGAATCACTTTATTCAGTGTTAAAAACCCTAGTGGATGAATAATATTATCCTTATTTTATAGATAAGGAAACTAAGGCACTGGAAGCTTAAGTTGGTCTGATTACTTCCTTTGGACAAATCCCTAGAAGTTGAATTCCTGGGCCAAAGGGTACCAGCATTTAAAGTCTGGATATATTCTGTCAGACTAGCCTCCAAAAATGTTGTAGCAATACACAGAAACCAAGAATTTATGTAAGTGCCTGTTGCCCATGCCCTTGACAACACTGCACATGATTGTTTTAAAAATCTATGCCTATTATGCTAGGTTAAAAAAAAAACTAATTGTTTTAATTCCCACTTTTTTATGACTAATGCTGCTAGGCATATTTTTATGATTATTATGAATTCAGTTTTTTTCTTTTGAGAATTGCCTGTTTGAATCCTTGTTCCATTTTATATTTGGGATATCTACCTTTTTGATTGATTTTAAAAATCTCTCTAAATAATAGTTATTAAATCTTTACCTACATATAAGTTGTAAATATTTTTCTAGTTGTTGTTTGTGGTTTAACTTTGTTTATAGTAGTTTGGCATTCTATATGACAAAATTTTAATGTTAATTTTTAGTTATTCAAACCTGTCACGATTTTAATTCTTAATGATTCAAACCTGTCAGTCTTTTCCCTTATGGCTTGTGGTCTGCTTAGAAAGGCCTTTATAACCTTAAGATTAAAGGAATATTCTATTGTTTCTACAACATTTACTGTATCTTAATATTTAAATCTTTAATTCATCTGAGATTTGTTTTTGTGCAAAGTGTTAGGTAGAGTTTTTTTTTCTCCAAGTGGATAGCCAATCATCCCAATACCATTTATTAAATGTATTTTCGTATTTTATTTTATTTTACAGAAATGAAGGAAAAACCCAAAGCAGAAGAACCAGAGATACCAGCAATTCCGAACGTTCCTCAAGAGATTCACCCAGAAAATGAAATTTATAGTTGTTTTGCTTTAACAATGTGCAACCATCATAGTTGTCCAACAAAATTCACATCTTAGTACATTATATGTGTGATTTTTCTCAAAATATGGTAGAAATCTCTACAATATTCATTAATATTTTAACAGTGGTTTTTCCCCCATATATAGACCACATCTGAAAGAGAGAACTAATGTGATTTTTCAGGCTCTACCACATAGACAACATCCTGCTAGTGTGTGTGTGTCTGTGTGCACACCCACGCGTGCGCACGCGTGTGTATGTGTAGGTATATTAGGGAGAGGATAGTGGTGGGAACAGACTTAAGAATTAGTCCTGCCCTTAAGAATTAGTCAAATAATAAGTCAAATAAGAATTAGTCAAATAGACTTAAGAATTAGTCCTGCCCTTAAGAATTAGTCAAATAAATGTTTGTTTTCAGGGGAAAATTACTGAGCCCTCTCTTTTCCCATTTTTAAGTCTGAACAATTAAAATTTGAGGAAATATATAGTTTTCTTATAAACTTTGTTCAATTACTAATGTAACAATAACATCAAAATCTTATTCAGCCTTCAGATGGCTTTTAACAATTTAACAATTTTAATAATTCTTATTCTGGGACTCCTTCAAAGATATTTTGGAGTGATGAATGTAGTTGTGTATTTGAATTTTGATTTTCTATTTTTACTTTTTATACATTGCAATTGTGCAAAATGTACATTAAATCATTATCACATGTTTGTGTGGACAGCATCATGGTAAGCACTGTGAGGGTTAGAAGACCTAATAACACATAGTCCTTGCCCACTAGGAGTTTAATCTAGTCTCGTGGGGGAATAAAACAGAAAACAAATAATTACAAAAGAAAATAGTAATGCTAGTGCCATTTGAATTAGAAGATACAACAGAGGGAATGCTCACTTTTTTGCTGGAGTGACCCGAAAAAATTACACATGAGTGGAGCCTTGAAAGATGGAGAGGATTTGTAATATAGGTGAGGATAGCAGCATTATTGTATGTGACACAGAGAAGGGTGAATTAAAGACATGTTCAAGAGAACTGCATGCAATCTACAGTTAATGCAGGGTCCGTGTGGAATAGCAGGCTAGCAGGCTGAAAATTATTGTATTATTGGAGTGAATGGAATTTTGCTTGCCTAACTAAGAAGTATATTATTTACTTAGGTAATGGGGAACTAAGTAAGACTTTTGAACAAAGAGATGGCAGTTTTCGTATTTCAGGAATATTTATCTGGTGATAATGGTCAGGATTAACTGAAAATGACGAGAGACTGGGGGCAGGAGTAGAAACTATTCTGGGCAGGAAGATGTCTGAAAATCTTCCCCAGTAAGATGTTATGGAAAAACCAGAACGAACTTTTTGGCCAATCCAATATTTTTGAGGGGAAGAGGTTTGTTTTCAGTTTTCCTTCTGTTATTACAGAGGACTCAAAATAAAGGAGATTTCTGCAAATGGTTCAGCAAGGGCACAACTATGCAAGCTCTCCATATAGGCACTGTTCTAGGTACTAGGCTAGAGTGAAGAACAAGACAGGATCCCAGTCTCTCAAGCATTCATGGTGTAGAACAGTGTTTCTCAACCCTCACCATATATTAGAACCACTGGGGAAGATTTCAAAATCACAGTTGCCCAGGCACCTCCCCAGGGATTCTGATTCACCTATCTAGGGTGACATCAAGACATATTTATTTTTTACATTGTTTTTTGCTCTAAATAATTTTTGAGGAATAATTTTAGAATTATATAAAAGTTGTAAAGATAGTACAGAAGTTCCTATATAGCTCTCACCCAGTTTACCCTAATGTTAATATCTCATATAACCACGGTCCATTTATCAAAACTTAAGAAGCTAAGAGTGTTACATTACCATTAACTAAACTACAGATATTATTGGGATTTCATTAGTTTTTCTGCTAATGTCTTTTTTCTGCTTCTGGATGCAATCTAGGCTACAACATTGCATTTAGAGCAGTGGTCCCCAACCTTTTTGGCACCAGGGATGGGTTTCATGGAAGACAATTTTTCCACGGAGGGTGGGGGATGGTTCAGGAGGTAATGGGAGCAGTGGGGAGCGATGGGGAGCTGCAGATGAAGCTTCACTGGCTCGCCTGCCCACTGCTCACCTCCTGCTGTGCGGCCTGGTTCCCAACAGGCTGAGGACCAGTACCGGTCCATGGCCTGGGGGTTGGGGACCCCTGATTTAGAGTATTTTAATGGCTCTCCAAATGATTCTAATGTGCAGCTAGGGTTGAGGACCACTGGTATGGTGGGAGGTTACAATGCTATTTCCCTCCTATTTGCCACACCCTCTCCCACAATAAAATTTCCCCCCTCAGCATATATTAATTGAACAATGATTACTCATATCCCATTGTATTACTCAAGTAACAGTAAATATTGAGGACAGCACACCATATGATAGTCCCTTACATCTGGATGGCACTTCAGAACTTGTACTTTCAAATACATTTTTTAAAATTTGATCTGCACAAGAATCTTTGAAATAGGCTGGGCAGTGATTATCATTCCCATTTTACAGATGAGGGGATAACTGCAGAAAGGATGAGTACTCACCCAAAGTCTCATCTAACTTCCTCAGTGTTCTTTGTGATGGTTTTCAATCTTTGGAAATCTTGTCTCAATTTTACCTGCCAGGGTGGGTCAAGATTAGAGAAAGAGTAAACTGAAACCTCAAGTTCTAAACGTGTTTCATTAAGATGAATCTTACGAGATTTGCATATGTACAATGTACAGGGGCACAAAGGTGAAAGAGATAAGGAAGTAGATGATATGAAGAAATATAGTACATTAGAGGAAGAGGGGTCTTCTCTTTCTACCTTTTAGGACCCTTTCTGCTTACCTTCTTATCCCACTCCCTATATAGACATACAGACTCTGCTTTCTCACTATTCTCATTCAAACACCAGTGTGTATCTAAAAATGTTCCAGTTTTCTTCTTGGCTTAGAGCCTTCATGTCATAGAATTAAAGTTTTGCAAGAATCCATCTAGCCCTACTTTGTGCTACCCTCCACTCGTGGGTAGAATGGTTGTTCTTTAAAATCCATGAATCTTATGATATTAAATCTAATATGATGTGTGAGAAGATCCAAAGCTTTAATTGATATTCAAAGGGATCCTTCACTCAAATGAAAGATTAAGAATCATTACACTGAGAAGTGTTTCTCGAAGTGTAGACAGATGACCACCTGCCTTGAATCATTCAGGTTTTTTTAAGGCAGATTCCTAGGTCCTAGCTCCAGAGAAAGGGTTGTCTCATAAACTACAGATAATCGTATATAATAGTTATTTATATAATCATATATCCTCTAGACAGGATAACAGAAATTTCAAATCATATAATGAAAGGGCTACATATTTAAGTTCCCGTTTTTCATAAAGAGAAAGTTTTCCTTTAAATGAAGTAGCAATCTACTTCATCAGTGTATCCAATTCTGCTTTGCATTTCAGAACTTGTCACACTTGGTAATATATTTTTGGTGTGATTATCATTATATATGTTATCTAAAGCAAGGAGGGAAAATACCTCATTTTCTACAGGAGTCTGTCCACAAATTAAGCAAGACTATCACTTTTAGCAACACCTCCATCTAGTGGCAATTTGCAGCTATTACGGCCTCAGTTTTACAACGTGTATAGTAGCTCAGTGGTTCTCAAACTTGTTCTTGTTTCATCAGCTGCCCAGAATTGTTCCCTCCTCGAAAAAGAATAATGGTATTCTTTTCCAAATTTTCACGTGGAAAAAAACTATCAGAGAACACGTAGGTGTATGAATTTTATCAATTTTTAAAGTTTTTGTTTTAAAACCCACAATCTCTATTTTTGTCATGATTTTAAATACACGGACACGCTACTGTTGGTTAAATTTAAACATGTTTTACCTGCAGAAATTCTCTCACAAATAACCTGCAATAACTTGAAATGCATACCCTTTTGAACACTTCCTTTTCTCATGTATAAATTAAAATGTTTGCTGAATTTCGCAAAATGTCAAAACAAAAAACAAAACCCTATAATCTTCTCTTTAAATCTTTGGCTCCTTCTGATGGTTACTTTCTGCTAGTGGTCTATTACATGACAAATGAACAGGTTTAGGAACAGCTTTTCATGGTTGTTGAAGCTTTTCAATCTGTGGAGTTTTATGGTTTTGAATAATTTATTTTGCAGGCAGTATGTCCCCCCTCTCCCCATGAAGCAACAGGATAAAATGCTCAGAAGTAGAATTATATATACAGAGAAACTTGATAAATACACAGGTGAGAGATGACGTTACAAGTAAGTGGGTAAAAGGCCAGGCTAGTGGTGCAGGGATAACTGGTCATTGCATGGGATGAAAACTGACTCTTGTTGGCCCTCAACTTTTTAGAGCTGCCCAGAAACAACGACTACAATCCCCTCAATGTGTATGGCATGTTGACTCAGTTTCATTCTCGCTTAATTTCTTGTGAGGTATGGAGCACAAGGAACAGTCCCCACTTCTTACCCATTAATTTGGTGTGGGGCTACCCATCCATTAGATTTGAAATAAGGTTTACTTGTGGTTCCTTTCTGACAAAACATCGTTTTTCTTGTGGAAAAATGGGAGCATACAGAGAAGTATAAATGACCATCTGTGTATTCCCACCATTCAAGAAGAATTAACGTTTAATAACATCCGATCAGCTTGCTATGTGATAATTGTATATACATACTACTTTTATTTAAAAATTAGCGTCATGCACTGGATATGTAGGTTGATTATTATTTCGAGAGAGACATCTTTATGCATAAATCTTCATCGACGTGCTCCCCTTGGAAAGGGTGGTAACTGGGAGCTTCTGACTGCCCTGAAAGGGCGGGCAACTGCAAGGGATCCGCGGGATACAGCAGACACACGTTCAGAAGCAGAACGAGGGATCCAGGCCCTAATCGCCACCTAGCGGTGGCCTCCGGCGCCGCCCGCCGCGCGCCGCACTTCTCCCGCACTGCGCAGGCGCCATGCATGGAGACCGGAAGCGGAAGGCTTGAACGCGTTGGGTGGGCACCTGTGAGACCACTAGCCATGCGCGACTTGGAGGAGCCCGGCCCTCGACCCACAGTGACCTCGTGCGGGTGCGTGAAGCCGGCTCTGGAGACAGGTAACTTCTAAGAGGCTGAAGGTCCCGCACTCCGAAGAGCCCTAAGTGCAGGGAGCCGACTTCACTGCAGGGAGGGACGGCAAATGCGAGACCTAGAATGGACGTGGGTCGTTTTTCCTGATTATTGGAAGGCACGGGTCATGTGCTTAGTAGACCACGTGATGTGTCTTAGGCGAGCGGGATGACATCATCTCTCCTGTTCTGTTCTTGGTAGCTAAGGTGGCCTGGTCTTGGCAGAACAGCTACGTGCAGTGTAGTGGCCTTTGTCTTGGGGAGTTCTCACCCATAAATGAGAGATAGGATATATACAGCAGGTGTTCTGCCGATTCGGGATTAACGCCACAAGAGAGAAGCAACCTGTGCTGCAGGAAGTGTAGGAAATAGTTTTAAACTGGGCATTGAAAGATGGCATGAGTTTGTTTCTCTTTATTTTCACCCCTATTTTTAGGGCAGAATATATTAACTTTAGAAATCCGAGGAAGCAAATGGAAAAAAAGATGAAAGTAGTCGGCCATTACCCAGAGAAAACCACTGTTAATTTTTGGTGTCTACTTTCCATAATAGTTTCAGTGCCTACACACTAGAAACATGAGGTGATATGCGACACCATTGTTTTATAACTTCAAAAAAAAAACTTAAGGACTTCCTTGGTGGCGCAGTGGTTAAGAATCCACCTGCCAGTGCAGGGGACACGGGTTCAAGCCCTGGTCCTGGAAGATTCCTACATGTTGCAGAGCAACTAAGCCCATGCACCACAACTACTGAGCCTGCGCTCTAGAGCCTGCGAGCCACAACTACTGAAGCCCTCGCGCCTAGAGCCCATGCTCCACAGCAAGAGAAGCCACCGCAATGAGAAGCCTGTGCACCGCAATGAAGAGTTGCCCCCGCTCGCAGCAGCGAAGACCCAATGCAGCCAAAAGTAAATAAATAAATTTAAAACAATAAAACAAAACTTTGATTTGAATCCCAGCTCTACATTTATTAAAAACAAAACAAAACTTAAGGTTCATGAAAATCTTTCCATGGCAATTAATAATGTTAATTTTGAGAAGTTGCACACTATTTTATTTTATAGATGTGCTCTTATTTAACCAGTTCCCTATTGTTGGGCATTTAGGTTATTGCTGGTTTTCATTGTTCTAAATGAAAGTTTTGAAACTAAAATCTTTGTGTATGTTCTAAATGTTTAACTTGAATTTCTAAAAGGTATTGTTACATGGTCAACGGTTGTGCCTGTTAAAAAAAATTGTTGCATACTGCCAGATTATAGGTTTGATAGTTTTTTTCAAATTAATTCATTATTTATATTTTGGGCTGCTTTGGGTCTTCGTTGTTGCACGTGGGCTTTCTCTAGTTGTGGCGAGTGGGCTACTCTTTGTTGCGGTGCGTGGACTCCTCATTGCGATGGCTTCTCTTGTTGCAGAGCACAGGCTCTAGGCGCGCGGGCTTCAGTAGTTGTGGCTCGCAGGCTCAGTAGTTGTGGCACATGGGCTTAGTTGCTCTGCGGCATGTGGGATCTTCCCAGACCAGGGCTGGAGCCCGTACCCCTGCATTGGCAGGCAGGTTCTTAATCACTGAGCCACCAGGGAAGCCCCAGGTCTGATATTTTGACAGGCAGGAAAGAGCAGGGCTCAGAGGTCTACAGAGCATGGGGTCTGGGAGCTGTAAGTCAGAAGTGTTGGATGGGGGACTTCCCTGGTGGTCCATTGGTTAAGACTCTGTGGTCCCAGTGCAGGGGGCCAGGGTTCGATCCCTGGCCAGGGAACTAGATCCCACATGCATGCCCCGACTAAGATCCCGCACGTGGCAACAAAGATCCCACATGCCACAACTAAGACCCGGCACAGCCAAATAATAAATAAATAAATAAACAAACACAAGGAAGAGTAGCCCCCGCTTGCCAGAGCTAGAGAAAAGCCTGTGCGCAGCAATGAAGACCCAACCCAGCCAAAAATAAATAAATAAATAAATAGTTAAATAAATAAATAATAAAAATTTTAAAAAAGAAATATGACAGCTGTTAATAGTGGGAAACAAAAAGTTTAGAGAGTAGCGAGACATAAGGAACTCAGAATCCAGAGGACTGGTGTAGTGTGTTTTGAGGAGGGGAGGGACTGGCAAAGGGAAGACAAATTATAACAAGGGTAATTTAATAGTCCGGGCAAGAGGTGAAAAGGACCTGGACATTTCTGTCTGTACAAGACTTGTTGATAAGACTTGTGTACAGAAAGCCTCTGCGTTAATAACTTGTTGGGTTTTTTAAATTATATGATTAGTACAGTTGTAATATTGTTAAATTGAGGGAAAAGCCTGTGTAAGGGCTTTAAAAATCTCTCCTTGCTGAGCACCTTCTGTTGTACTAGGTACTTTACATATTTTAGTCATCTTTCCAAGATAGGATGATTATCCTTGTTTTATAGCTGAGAAAACTGGATTTAGAGAGGGAAGCAGTTTTGCCCAAGGTCATACAGCTAGTGTTACGGCCCTGTGTTGTTTTTGTCCTTTTTCTCTTTTCATACCAGCCATAGGCCCCAGGGAAACTTCTCCCTCTTTCCATGTGGTTCTCATGCCAGTACTCCTCTGACATACCTGTGCTCTCCCTATTCTGCATGTATGTAAGGCAGTTTGATTTAATTGTTGATTTACTTGTCCACTCTGTCAATGTACTGCACACCTTGATGGTGAGAACTGGTTCTTGTTTATGCCTGTTCCCAGGCACTCAGCACAGTGCTTAATGTTTTCTTTTTGTTTGTTTTTTGAGATATGAGGCAAGAGGAAGAAGATCAGAAATCCCTTGGGTGGATGTTCTCAGGCCTCCACTTCAAGGAGAGCATTCAAGCAGAATTTATATTTGGAAATCATTGAGCATTTATATTTCATAGCATTTAATATCCCAAGAACCGGGGCACAGAGAATAAATAAGTTCCAGACGTATTAGAATATGGTTAAGTTCCGATGTTTATTAGATGGATAGTTGATATGTTGAGAGTGGTCCCAAACATTTGAGAGTGACATAGCTGAGGGACTCCTTCCAATGTAGCTCGTTCAGTTCATTGCTTACCCAGTATTATCTTGCTTATGTTCTTATAGAGGTGAACAAACAGGGTTGGAATAAATCTAATTGGTTACAACTTATATTTATCATAGCATATGTATAGCCTGTGAAAAACAGGTATAGACTGATTCAATGAAGTGATAGCTCAAGTTAGTTATAAACTTTAGACCCCCAATCAGTCAAAGGCAAAAGTCTTTGATCATTACTACAGATATGACATTTCCCATGATATTGAAGCATATTGTGAGTTTCTCTCAATCAACTGTTAACTCCACTGTGGTAAGAGTTCTTGTTTTGTATTTTTTCCCCAAACTTAGCACAATGTCTGGCAATTGTAGACACTTGGAAAGTGTTTGTTAAATAAAGCAGAACATAACTGACTAGGGTAGGAGCCCTTTTTGGCCATTTTTCTTCATGGTATTTTTATGAACACCAGAGAATTGTTTGACTTCAGTTCCTTCATCTTTAAGATGTTTACTATATCAGTTCCACAGAGCATAGATGAAGGTTTAAAAAAAAGAGTGCCTGTAAATGTAGTTGGAAAAAAATTTAAAGTCATCAAAAACGTACACAGTGTCAATGGATCTTAGAATCATAATATTGAGAGAGAGAAAGCAAGTCTGAGAAGATACCAGTTGTTTTTTGTGTGTGTGGTACGCGGGCCTCTCACTGTTGTGGCCTCTCCCATTGCGGAGCACAGGCTCCGGACGCGCAGGCCCAGCGGCCATGGCTCACGGGCCTAGCTGCTCCGTGGCATGTGGGATCCTCCCGGACCAGGGCATGAACCCGCGTCCCCTGCATCGGCAGGCGGACTGTCAACCACTGCGCCACCAGGGAAGCCCCAGTTTGTTTGTTTGTTTTAACTCACAGTTCCATCTTTATTACTTTCAACAAAAGATACTAGAATGATACTTTTGTCTCTTCCTTGGTATTTGTCTACTGTATTAACTTCGACCATCCCGATAGAAGACTGTGCCAATAAATTATTGATGACTTTTTGCTGTTGCCTGTATGGTGCAATGATACCAATATCCGAGGGATTACAACCAGCCTAAACAGAAAAGAACACAATTTAAAGTCTCCACCAGTTTTAACCAGTGTTAAAATTTTGGTGAATATCCTTCTAGATGGCTTTCTAGACAT
This sequence comes from Mesoplodon densirostris, assembly GCF_025265405.1. NCBI lineage: Eukaryota > Metazoa > Chordata > Mammalia > Artiodactyla > Ziphiidae > Mesoplodon > Mesoplodon densirostris. The sequence continues at coordinate 24,816,465 of NC_082666.1, read as the reverse complement.
ACATATGTACATGTTTAGTTAGGTAAATACATAAAATTTTCATAAATAGGATTATGTTACACACATTCTTCTTTCACTTTTTCACTTTCCATTTTAATCAGTTTAGACTTACATAATCCTTTTCTCCGCGTAGCATGAATTTTTAAAGCACCTATACTCTTGTAGGCAAGTACTAGACAATGAGAACGTAGCAGTCAGTAAGACATAAAAACTCCTGCCCACATGGAGTTTACATTCTAGTGGGGCAGAGAGCTGCTGGAGCAAGCCTAACCTGAAATCTATACTGCCTCTAGATATTTTAGTACTGTGATCCCATACACTCCCTTTATTGCTTAATTAAACTAGTTTGTTTCGTGTGTTCTGTTGTTTTCAATTGAAAGCATTTTAACCTATATACAGTCTCTGTCTCCTTATCTTTCATTATTCTTTGCCTTGTATTTTCACACTCCAGCCAATCAAAATGGCTTGTTCCCTGCTTATGCTATAAAATTTCTCACTTAACTTTGTGCAGCTTATTCCCTCTGTTTGAAATACCCTCTTAGCCCTAACCAAGGTCACATAACATAGTAATGATTGCATAGAATTTGAATTATAGTCATAGTAGGTCTTCTAAAAATGAATTTTTCCTTTCATTCTTTCTTTCTTAGACCAATACTCTTTCCAGTTTATTATCTAAAGGGATGTATTGATAACAATGATATATGTAATGATAAGGATATTTATATGTATTTTTGATTGCTATAAGGATCTTATTTTATAGTTGGATAACATCTAATAGATTTTAAAACTATGAAATGGATGCATTAAAGAAAACATGTCTTCCTACATCTTTGCTTGACCTTTTCATTAATGATTTTTTATCTAATTTTCTTCTGTAGGGAATCTTTTAACTGAGCCAATTGGTTACTTGGAATCCTGTTTCTCGGCCAAGAATGGTACTCCAAGGCAGCCATCCATTTGTAGCCATTCACGGGCTTGTTTGAGGATTAGAAAAAGCATCTTTAATAATCCTGAACATTCCTTGATGGGCTTAGAACAGTTTTCTCATGTTTGGTAAGTTGTTTTATAGTTAGAAATGGTACTTTGCACCATAACTTGCCCTTGAGTAAAGTACTCCAGTTGGAGGCAACCCTGGAGACTGCCATCCAGACCACCCTTGTCTATTGCATGGGATTTTTGTACTATATTCATGCATATGATTGTCTGCGTAACTTGGACACCCTCGGGGAAGCTTGGGATCCACTGAGGGGCGCATTCCATCTGCAGTTGGTTCCAGTTTTGTTGAATGACTTCTGTTGAGCTGAAATCTGTAGACCTTCTCGATTCTGTCCATGGGTCATTATTCTGTCCTCTAGACCACGGGTCAGCCAGCTATGGCCTGTGGACCAAACCCATCGCATCTTCTGTTTTTGTAAGTAAGTTTTTGGGAACATAACCACGTGCATTCATTTATGTGTTGGCCATGGCTGCTTTTGTGTTACAACAGCAGAGTTGAATTATTTATAGCAGAGACTCGTTGACCTGCAAACCCTAAAATATTTACCACCTGGTCCTTTACAGAAAAAGTTTGTGGACCCTGCTCTAGACCCATGAAGTATTGTTTATTCAGGTACTTGACAAAAGCCTGTTAAGGTCCTAGCATGTGCCAGTTATTGTGTTACGGGCAGTGGATATAGAGATAAGACTGTCTTCTTTCAAAAAATGGGAATGATATTACTCTTTTTCCCCCCACTGATTACATTTTAGTACCATTAGAAGCATTCTTTCTGTTTTAATTTGTGGGGATTAAAGGCTTTTTTCTTCCTCAAATCATTATGATAGATTAACTGTGTTCTTTTCTTACTCAGTGGTTTGGTTTATTTTCAATAGGATTTTGTTTGTTTTTCACAAAAATGGTCATTTGAGCTGTAAGGCAAAAGTGCAGCCTCCTAGGCTGAATGGTGTGAAGACTGGCGTTTTCTCTACAAGGAGCCCACATCGTCCCAATGCGATAGGACTGACCCTAGCCAAACTGGAAAAGGTAGAAGGTAATTTGTACTTTTACCATTTTTTCCTTAACCAAAAGAAGTCTTATAAAATCAACATAGTATTCAGCACTGGCTGTTATTGAGACAAGTACCAATGGTGTTAGCCCCTGTGAACCACCAGACATTGAAGAAAATGAAACGATTAAAAGAATGTCAGCATTGAAACACTTTGGAATAAGCTCTCGTAGGATGCTCAGAGTTAGTTTATGTCATTATATTTATCAGAAGTTATTAAATTATTTAAAAGTAACTCTTAAGATTTTATAATTAGTAACCAAATTTTTTCTGACTTGGAATGCAGTAAATATAAAATGATCTAAAAATAACTGGACACTCTTGGGGCTTCCCTGGTGGTGCAGTGGTTGAGAGTCCACCTGCCGATGCAGGGGATGCGGGTTCGTGCCCCGGTCCGGGAAGATCCCACATGCCGCGGAGTGGCTAGGCCCGTGAGCCATGGCCGCTGAGCCTGCGCGTCTGGAGCCTGTGCTCTGCAATGGGAGAGGCCACAACAGTGAGAGGCCCGCATACCGCAAAAAAAATAAGTAAATAAATAACTGGACACTCTCAAAATTTAACGCACAGTAACTGGTTGCACGTGCATATATGGTCAGCACATCTGACCACAGTGTGGTGGATCATTTCTTCCTTGCACCCCTGAGGAAATGAACATACATCGTGTCTGCTGTGCCGCTGTCCACTGTGATGTGAGGCAGAGGGTCTGCGATGGATACACCATAGGTTGAACATCTGTCAGATTGTGGGAGAACCTGTGTAGAATACCAGATTAGATTTAACTACGTGTTCATATATAAACACGTTACTGAGCCGTTCTTTTTTTTTTTTTTTTTTTTTTTTGTGGTACGCGGGCCTCTCTTTATCGTGGCCTCTCCCGTTGCGGGGCACAGGCTCCGGACGCACAGGCTCAGCAGCCATGGCTCACGGGCCCAGCCGCTCCGCGGCATGTGGGATCTTCCCGGACCGGGACACGAACCCGTAACCCCTACATCAGCAGGCGGACTCTCAACCACTGCGCCACCAGGGAAGCCCTGAGCCGTTCATTTTTGAAAGCCTCCCATTCTTGAATGCCTTGGACCTGATCAGCACATTTGGGTGTGCTGGGTAACACACAACTTGGGTAACAGTACTGGAATGTTTTATGATCGTTCGTGCAACCACACGTATTTTCTGAGCACTGAATATGTGCCAACCATTGTTCTAGGTGCTGGGAATATAGTGGCAAGCAGATTAGATAAAAATCCCATCCCTACAGAGGATCTTAGCATTCTAATGGGGAAGATCAAATCAGAAAGGTGAAAGGCAAACACAGTAGCGCTGTAGACACTCTTATAAATAAGCGTTATAAGGATGACTAGTGTTTGTGTGGTGCTTTGCAGTTTATAAAGAGTGTTCATGTATGGTATCTCACAGTGGCTCGTGGGCTTGATAAGGTAGCAGTCTCCGTGTTATGGGTGAGGGCACTGAGGCTCTTTGATGTTTGATAATTTACCCAATAGCATCCAGCCAGGGGGTTGTCTGACTTCAAATCCCATGAACTCTCACCTGTGCCCCAGTGCTTTTCTTTCTTTTGCAAACATTATTAGGCATAATCTATCACTGAGAAAGTCCAAAATCTTCTTTCCAAAGTTCCAGGTTCATTCACAGTAAGCATGTTTTAGAAATCAGAGTCCTTTGTTAGTCATGTTTTTCTCAAACGGAGATAGGATCAAATGTGATCACATGCAGTTTTTGATTCTCACCGGGCCACTATTCCAAGGATCAAGTTAGTAGACTTTGCCCCAGTAGAAGGAACTGAACAGCAGCTGTGTAAGTGGGACAACTGGGGACCTTTCCTTAATATTTGGTAATGGTGACTTATGTTCTGTTTAATTTTTTTTTTTTTGGCTGCGTTGGGTCTTTGTTGCTGTGCCCGGGCTTTCTGTAGTTGCGATGAGCGGGGTTTCTCATTGCCTCTCATGTTGTGGATCATGGGCTCTAGGCATGCGGGCTTCAGTAGTTGTAGCACGTGGGCTCAGTAGTTGTGGCACGTGGGCTCTAGAGCATGTGGGCTTCAGTAGTTGTGGCGTGTGGGCTCAGTAGTTGTGGCATATGGGCTCTAGGGCATGTGGGCTTCAGTAGTTGTGGCGCATGGGCTCAGTAGTTATGGCTCATGGGTTCTAGAGCGTAGGCTCAGTAGTTGTGGCACACAGGCTTAGTTCATCAGCAGCATGTGGGATCTTCCCGGACCAGGGATCAAACCCATGTCCCCTGCATTTGCAGGCAGGTTCTTAACCACTGTGTCACAGGGAAGTGCCGTGTTTAATTATTCAGTGGAGTATTAGATTTCTATTGCTGTGTAACAAATTACCGTGCACTATCAGTTTAAACAGCACACATTTATTATGTGTTTAAAACATCACAATGTTTCTATAGGTTAGGAGTATGGGCACAGCTTAGCTGGGTCCTCACTTAAGAGTCTCACCAAGCTGCAGTGAAGTGGAATGAGTTCTTTCCTGGAGGTTTGACTGTAGAAGAATCCATTTCCAAGCCTACTCTGGTCATAGGCAGAATTCACTTCCTTGCAGTTGTGGTTCTGAGGGTCCTGGCCTCTTGCTAGTTGTTGGCTGGTGGCTGCCCCCAGCTCCTAGAGGTGGCCCCCAGCGCCTAGAGACCTCTCGCAGTGCCTTGCCACACGGGCTTTCCCAGCAAGGCCGCTTGCGTCTTCAAGCCCACAGGGAGAGTCTCTCAAGTGAATCTGCCAGCAAACACAGGAGTCTTAGATAACATAATGTAGTCACTGAAGTGATATCAAGTCATACTCAAGAAGAGGGGATTATACACCAGGAGGTGACATCATGGGGCCACCTTAGACTCTGTTTGACACATTGGAAACCATCATCAGTCCCACAGAGATATATTGAGGACTCTGATGTGTCTGGAACAGAGTTAGAAGCCTCCAGTGATGCAAAGGTGAGATGGCCCCACCTAGTGCTCGAGGACCTACTTACTGTCTAGGGGGAGAGACTCTAAGCAGGTCATTGCTAGACCACGTGACGAGGCCTCCAGGAGAGGTTCGGGCACAGGTACCTCTGCGGAACCCAGAGGAAAGAATGCTTATGTCTGGAAGAGCCAGAAAGGCTCTGTAAAGGAGGTGTTACATGAGAGCCTTGAAGAGCAATTAGGAGTTTGACAGATAAAGAAGAGAATGGGTTTCTAGGTAGAAAGAAAACTGTATATTGGCACCAGGTATAAGAGGGCCTGGTGTGTAAGAGAATTGTGAGTAAGCTTGGTGGGGTTTAAGCAGACGTTGTTGATTCTCCAGTTGTTTGCACTGTTTTTCATTGTTAATATTTCTAAGAGGATGTTTTTCACATTATAGGTGGAGCCATATACCTTTCTGGAATTGACATGATTCATGGCACACCTGTACTAGACATAAAGCCCTACATAGCTGATTATGACTCGCCACAAAATTTGATTGAGCCTTTAGGGGACTTTAATTTACAGAATAACCAATGTAAACCAAAAACTGTGTCCCAGTGTGATGGCAAGACTGATAGCTGTGACCAGCAACAGCTCTCAGGGTACGAGGAACCACAGCTCTACAGTTGCACTAAGGAGAAACCTAAATGTCCTGAAGATAGAACTTGGCGAGAAAACAACGCAAAACACGACAACTCAGCAAAAACCCAGCAAAGCTCACCTGAGCCCAGAGAGAGAGCAGCAGATTTGGGTGAAGAATCAGGAAGTGGTCCAAGTCCTAGGGTAGCAGAAGAGCAAAGTGGCCCATGTTGCCTGGAGAAGAGCTTTTCAGAGGAACAAGCAGGCAGCAGGCTGAGGAGAGGGGAAGCAGCGGTGGTGGCACAAGGACACAGCACGGAGATGCCGCCCGAGGCTCTTCCCTGCCCTTCCAGGGTGGCTGGTGTAGCCCACCACAGTGCGGTCCCCACCTGGGTGAGAGAGGCTCCCGTGGCCACCTTGGGAGTCCGGTTTACTCCTCACGCGGAGATGGACCTTGAGCACCTCAGCTCAGGTGAACCAGGTACTTTCCATTTCTTGTTTCTGAATGAGAAATGAGCTTTTACTTGGAGGTTTAGGCAAACTTGCTATTTCTGAGGGCAGTTCTTTTTTTTTTTTTTTTTTTTGCGGTACGCGGGCCTCTCACTGTTGTGGCCTCTCCCGTTGTGGAGCACAGGCTCTGGACGCGCAGGCTCAGCGGCCATGGCTCATGGGCCCAGCCGCTCCACGGCATGTGGGATCTTCCAGGACCGGGGCACGAACCCACGTCCCCTGCATCGGCAGGTGGACTCTCAACCACTGCGCCACCAGGGAAGCCCTCTGAGGGCAGTTTTATATAGAGTATTTGTGATGATGACTTGTAAAGAAATGTAGAAGTATAAAATCATACTTGGTCAACGTCATCATCTGATGGCTTTCCATCAACAACTGTTTGTTCAGCACAGTGAGTGCCGGGCAGTCAGTCAAGTGTTCACTGAGAACGGCTGCTGCCCAGGAATTGGGCCTCTTGTTTGCGTGTGGCAGTAGCTCTTGGAGTTCTCAAACAGCATTCGGAAGCTAAATTGTGCTTGCTCTGTACCTATGTAGATTGAGTTTTTTCATCTGTTTCACTATCTGAGTAGAGAAATGTCTCATCTTGTTTTACCTATTGGGTGATGGATAGCTCGACCTCTGTCACAGAGCCCAGGAGTAAGAAGGAAAGAGTGTCTTAGCACAGAAATTGTCCCCATAAAGTCCCAGCACTAGAGGCATGCACTTCACTGCAGAAGAGAAAGGCCACAGGGCTTTTAACTTGGAGCCTGTTTACTCTAACACATGGTTGTTAACAAACATTGTTATCTGGTTTTTCCAGCCCACAAGCAGATTCCAAGCAGCTGTCCAGAGTGAAGGAGAGGTCCATTAAAAAGTGGGTGCGGTGATTCCTGTAAGAAGTAGCCAGTTAGTTGCCAAGGAGATGTCAGATTTCACCTGCCCCTGGATGGTGGTTCTACTCTCTTTCCTAAGGCTTTATGTTTAAACAGAACATTTGACTTCTAAATCAATCTCTTTATTTTTAAAGTTTTGTTTATGAAAGTTGTTTAATCACTGTGTACAGTTCATGGGAAGAGGAAGGTCAGTTTTTTTTTTTTTTGTGTGGGGAGTGGGATGCATCCCACATGGCTTGTGGGATCTTAGTTCACCGACCAGGGATTGAACCCTCGGCCTCAGCAGTGAAAGCGTGGAGTCGTCGCCACTGGACTACCAGGGGAATCCCCAAGTTGTGTTCTTCTTATTGCAGGTATTGGTCAGGCTTCATTTAAATATTTTCAGTCAGCGGAGGAAGCAAGGTGTGCCATCGAGGCTGTGCTGTCAGCCGACCCTCGGTCTGTATATCGACGGAAACTCTGCCAGGATCGTCTTTTCTACTTTACAGTAGACATAGCACATGTCACGTGCTGGTTTGGTGATGGCTTTGCAGAGGTCTTAAGGATCAAGCCGGCTGCTGAGCCTGTTCAGATGAGTGACCCTGCGGAGTCCTTGGTGTCTCTGGGATCGTGAGTAGCCTCCATCGAGTCTTTAAGACAGCCTAATTGACTTCGGTATGGCTGTTGGATTTTCTGTACAAGCTAATGATGTGCCTTCTTTGCAGAAAGAAGCAACACTTTGTGATCTCACTGCTTTGATTGATTTGGGTTGTTCAGAATATTTATTTGAAAAACATGTATTTTAATAAACTAAGAGATACAGAATTTGGAGAAATCGCCATATCATGATCATTTTTGATCAGTTAATATTGAAGAATCCAAAGGTGATGCTTTATCAGTGTTTTCTGAAAGAAGTCAGTTCTTCTTGGCACTTGATAAAACTGGGCAGAAGCTGGGGGGATGTGTTGACCAATTCATGTTGGTTTTTTTGTCTGAAAAAGCCTGACCTCTCTGTTTTATTCTAAATCAAACTGAGTTATGATATCTTAAGAAACTAACAAATCAAAACCAAGTAGTTATAAAGATCTTTAGAGACTAAACCCCTGTGTTTCAGAGACTTTGCCACACACACACACGCATGCACACACGCACACACATGTATGTGTAATATTTAATCCTGATTCCAAAATTAGAGACTCTTAAGGTTTCTTTGGATGCCTTTGTATCAGAAAAGAAAGTCACTCTGAGAAGTCCAAGAAAATAACTTAATTACTGGTTTATTTCTTATTTATTCTATGACTGTTTACTGAGAACTATTGTGAGTTAGGTTTTGGTGATAGAATGAGATGAACAGGATGCATTTCTTTTTGCAGGTCATAGTTGTGGAGGAAGAAGACACAAACACATTGTTGTATTACAGTTAGATAGAGTAATTAAGTCCATACATGATTCCTGTGTAAGCACCACACGGGAAGCAGTTGTAAGAATGTATTGCCTATAGGTGACTTTAAAGATGTGATCCCAGATAACTGAAGATTTATGTCAGTGTAACCAAATTAGGCACCTGTCAACATGACGTAGGCTTTCCTAATCGCAACTGTAGATCTTCATAGCTGCTTGATCATGGTTTTGAAATGAGCCCTGCTGCCTGTGGATACTTGCACAGAGTCATTTATGGCTGATGACACTGCACTCCTGAAACAAACTGCGTTTTATTTGAGTTTACTTAGAACCTCTTGGGGAGGTATATTTAATTCGACTTTTAAAAAGCTTTTTATTTCTAGATAATTACAGATTCATAGGAAGTTGCAAAAAATAGGGCAAAGGTCCCGTGTACCCTTTACCTAGCTTCTTCCCATGGTAACAGCTTACATAACTATGGTATGATGTTAAAACTAGGAAGTTGACATTGGTACAATCCACCGTTTATTTTGATTTTGAATTCTTTTCTCTTAAAATTACTTTGAGACTGAGTCAGGTCTTGAAGCACAAAATGTTGATATTTAATATGGAAAAAATAACTCTCAGGACCATACCAACCGGACTTCTAGCAAGAGGACTGTTCTGTTGTTTGGGGTTTTAATATACATTCTCAGGATTTTAAAACTAAAATCCTAAATATAATCCAGCTTAGTTCTCTGCCAGCTCACCAGTCTTTTCATTATACCCAGTGTTTGGCCCTCTCCCCCTGGTTAAACCCCTCGGTGATGACGCTTCACGCCTGCCCTGTGTAGCTCGTTATTAAAGTGTTCTTCCTTTATATGAGATCAGATCTGTTCTCTGATAACTCCACCCTCTGGCCAGGCCACATAGGGTAAAGCTGATCAGGCTCCCATGTTTTCTTCAGCTGTTTCTCATATAACATGTTCTTGAGCCTCACCCCACCCTCATTCCTTGAGTCCCCCATGTGAACTTTTGTCTCTAGGCAAGTGTCGTATTGTGAGGAAATTTGTATCTCTGGATTACGAACTTCCATCCCTCAGCAAGAGAAATCATTTAAAGTAAATGTGCTATTCCTTTTCATCTTGGAAACTTTTTCAAAAGAAAGGGACACAAATGACATCCACCTTAGAGTTTAGCCTTTGCTTTTTGGTGCCTGTTTGGGGAGCCCTGATAGCTGATTATTTTCACTAGCTTGGAGATAAACTCCAGTTCAAGCTGTTTAGGTAATTCTGGCTTTTGGCCCACCTGCCCCAGCTTTCCAGAACAGTAACTTCCACAAGAAACGCTGATACTTGTCAGTCACATATAGGAAGAGATTAGAAGGATGAGTGCCATTTATTACATTTTAAAATTGTAGCCTGGCTTAAGGAGGGGGATGGATTATTCCAGCACGTGGAGGCTGTGCACAACCAGGTAGACTCTTAGCTAAACCCATGAGCCATGTGTTTGTCAAGCTCTTGTTGGTAGTTTTCTTTTTATGATACAGTCCCAAAGGAGGCAGATGAGGACTCAGTAATAATGAAATGTGCATCAGTTACTGAACTTTTAGCACATCCTGGGCACTGAGCTACATGCTCTCCCTACATTGACCAGAGGTTAAGCGACGTGTTCAGGCTCACAGAGCTGGTCAGCCAAGCATCAAGGATTTCAGCCCACCCGCCTGGTCCCAGAGTTGGCTCCCTTCTTAGCTTGGTGCTCCTGCCTCCCCCAGTGCAGGTGCAGATGCTCAGCCAACCATGCTGCTTTATTTGAAGCAGCTCCATATGCTTCATAAGCACAGGGTGCTTCACTTAGAGCGATGCTGATGGAAATCTAATCACTAAACGAAGAATAGGGAGAGGAATACGGGCGGAGATGTCCATTCCCACTAGATCTGCTTGGAACCTCCTGGGAAGCAGCATGGGAGATGTGGAGAGCACTGAGGCTGGCCTCAGAAATTTCAAGCACTCTTTCTGCTCTGCCCTGTGCTTGCTGTGTGCCCGTGGGCGAGTCACTGAGCCCACCTCCACCTCCGTGACCTTACAGAGTTATTGTTACAAGGATAATGCTTGGGAAAGTATTTTCTAAACTCTTCCATGGTCTGTAACTTAGGTCATTTTTTTATTGTGCCTGTCATCATCAACACCCTTTCTCTGTCACTCTGCTCTGGCTTACCTGGCTGGACAAGCAGACTCAGGAGAATGAAGGGGTCCCTAAAATCCAGTGTATAGAAGGTCTTGTTTTATTATCATTACAGAATTTTTTTTAAAAAAGAACTTCTTTTAGCAAGTTATAGGACGTTTTGCTAAGGGAGCTGTCACAAAGAGCCCCACCTTAAGGACCCAGTTGACATTTTGCCACCTGCCCCCCCGCCGCTTTCCCTCCTGAGGTTGCACATGTACCAGGAACCGCCTTCACTGCCCATATGCACACAGTCCCCAGCTCAGTCCCTTTCTCACGCACGATCCTCTTTAGTACCCTGTCTCTCTCACCTTCTTTCCTGATTCCAGCCCAGATATTTCAGGGTAGTCTGCATTTCTTTTATTTGTTTAGCCTTTTTTTTTTGCATTTCTTTTATAAGAAAATAGAATTAATCATGATGTGAAATTATTAAGGTAAGTTCTACCTCTGTGACAGAGAAGAGGCAAGTTGTAAGGATTAAAAAAGCTCAATGAAATATAATAGGGATTTTTGGTCATTGTTAAAAATAAGGTTCCTCATCTGGGTAGCCACCAAACGACTCTCCAGCATCCTCTCTGATCTGCTCTCTGCCCCCTCTCTGCCTCTGTGGGTTCCAGGAAGTGGGACTCACAGAGGACTCAAGGTTTAGGTCAGTGCATGTGACTGTGAGTGACAAGCACAAGAAAAGCCTTTCCAGTACCCACAGTGACGGCAGGGGGTGGGGGGCAAAAACTCAGCAGTACCCTCTCTGTTTTCTGATGGAGGGTGGTACTTGGCCTACGAACTCAAGCCACACAGACCAATCAACTTTGAGTCAATGTATGTTTATGTTGTGCTGACAAAAACGGTAGGGTTGGATGTAATACAGGGTTTCCTACTTTTTCTACCTTGTAGATAACTTGAGAAGTCTATTCAGATTCTTCACTAATTCTTCATGCAGTTCAAGATGTGTAAAACTTTTTTATTCAGTGTTAACTAATTTTATTTTTAAAAATCACCACATGCTAAACACTGAAGAAGTCTAATAATTCTTCACAGCGGTATAGACGTTATAGTTTACAAAGCCATTTAAAATATGTTGACTCATTTGGTATCTTAGCAACATTTTGGGTGGATTTTGCTTCTGGGCACTAAGCTGGGAACCTAACCGCTATTTAGAACAGGGCTCAGCAGACTATAGTCTGAAGGCCAAGTTTGGCCCACAGCCTGTTTTTGTGTCACCTGGGAGCTAAGATTGGTCTTTATATTTTTAAAAGATTGTAAACAAAAGCAAACAGCCCCCAAAGCTGAACCAGTGACAGAATATGGCATGCAAAGCTGAAGATTTTACCATCTGGCCCTTTACAGAAGACGTTTATGGACCCTGATTTAGAACATTATTTCTCTGAAAAGGTGTTATGAGTTCCAGAAAGCTTATTTACAAATAGGTTTTTGGGTTATTGCATGCTTTTAAGTCATGGACTCTAAATCCTTTTGAAAAGATTTAGTCATGTAGCCATGTGAGAAAACTCACCAATACAACATAAATAGTAAAGTATGTGTTATAATGTTCTATTCATACATGTCAAATGAGGATATACAATTCCATGTTTATACATATGTAGAAAACTTCTAGAAGGATAAATACAAGTATGCTAACAATGGTTGCTTGGGGGTGGGGGCATGTTCTCTGGGGGCTTATTGGGGAAGGGAACTTTTCACTTTATTCTCTTCAGTATGCTGTGGATTTTTTCCTAATCATGAGCACTTGTTATTTTTATAGGTGGAACATAAGGAGAGTTAAATGTCCTAACTTGAATAAGTTCGATTTATATAAATATGTAACTTTGTCCTTGTGCGCCCCCCCCCCCCCAAATCTGGTAAATATAGTTAGAGACATTTTTTCCTGGAGCATCACATGTGGATCACAGAAACAGAAATCACCCAGGTCACACATCAGCTGTGGAGCTGAGCCAGTTTGGAGCAGGTAGACTGGCTGGGCCTGGGCAGCTTGTCCCCAAGGATGCACTGACTTTTTCTGTTCTTCCCAGACAGGGTTTTGGATAAGGCATTAGGCCTCCAGGCAGAAGACAGGCGCCTGTGCGGGATGGTGTTGCTGGTAGGGGGCTGAGCTCCTGAGAGCGCCTTAGCTCCGTACTTGCCAAACCTGTGCAGTTCGTCCAGGCCAGACAAAGGGATGGGTCTCTGCTTGCAGGATCATTTCACTCGTCAGCTCCTCCCACTGGTTCTCTGTCTGCTTGCATTTAGTGAGCTCACAGGCCATTTGACTGCTGGGGATTGCTCTCCCTGGATCCCCAGGGCTGGCCCTTACCCACTGTCACAATGGGAACTCTGAGGTCAGTCAGCAGGAAAGGAGAGGCTCGGAGCTGGGGATCGACTATTCCCACTGAGTCAGGGGACTGTGCCGAGATTGAGGTGGGGCAGACTAGGAAGAAGGGCAGGCTGGCACGGTCGCAGGTGGCAGAGCTGAGCCTGCGTTGGCGGTGGAATAGGGCTGTCAACAGATTGGAGGCTCAGGCTCTGCCTGGGTTGGGGAGGAGTCGAGGTCAGAGAACTGGCAGAGCCAGGGCAGGACCGAGTCCCAGAGGGGTTAGGCTGGTTATCCAGCGTCCTCAGGGACTTCAAGTCAGGGACCCCCTCATATCAGAGCTGGAGATTTCTCTTCCTTAGTTCTTTGCCCAATATCCTATCTTTGCCAAGATAAAAGGTCACATTCAAAGATACCTTCAATCTAGGAGGGCAACATGAGTAAGAAGTGCTTGGAAACGACAAGGCAAGGAGAAATCAAGTGACATAAAATGGATTGATTAGTGAAGCCATGCACAGAATATCTGCTAGGTCCTCAGGTGGGAGGAGCTTGGTCATCAGAGCTTGCCCTCTCTTCTTCTTGGGAATCCTACTACCACACAAACAAGCCTGAGTTAGCCTGCTTGAGATCATGGCTCAGCTGACTCTGAACCAGTCACCAGACATAAAAGTGAAGCCATCCTGTATCATCCAGCTGTATCTGTGTTGGCCTAGATGACCAGCCAACACAAAGAATCATGAGGGGAAAAAAATGTTTATTTTAAGCCACTAATTTTGGGATGATTTGCTATAAAACAAAAGCTAGCTTATACATTTAGCTACCACACTCTTGAGCAGTGGAAAGTGAGTTTATTTAATAGGAGGGGTTAACATGACAAAATCCTTAAATGATAAAGGGGTTTTTAGGGCAGGATGGATTTTTGTGATGAAAGTCATGAAAAAATAGTAATAAATAATAGCTAACATTTATTAAGCACTTCAGGTTAGGTACGGAGCTAAGAGTTTTAATTAACATGGAATATCTCATTATGAGGAAAGATACTGTTATTTCCATTATACAGTTGAGAAGCTGAGGATCAAGGACATTAAATTACAAGTTCTCACGGTTAGAAAGGGGGAAGACTTAGGATGTAAATCCTGTCTGTCAAACTGAAGAACCAACATTTTTTATATTGATTTTGAAACTTAAAAAAAATATTTATTGGTTGCGCTGGGTCTTCATTGCTGCAGGCGGGCTCCTTAGTTGCAGCTTGCAGGCTCCTTAGTTGTGGCATGCGAACTGTTAGTTGCAGCATGCATGTGGGCTCTAGTTCCCTGATGGAGATTGAACCTGGGCCCCCTGCATTGGGAGCACGGAGTCTTATCCACTGCGCCACCAGGGAAGTCCCAGAACCAACATTCTTTTTTTTTTTTTTTTTTTTTTTGCCGTACGCGGGCCTCTCACTGTTGTGGCCTCTCCCGTAGTGGAGCACAGGCTCCGGACGCGCAGGCTCAGCAGCCATGGCTCACGGGCCTGGCCGCTCCACGGCATGTGGGATCTTCCCAGACCGGGGCACGAACCCGTATCCCCAGCATCGGCAGGCGGACTCTCAACCACTGCACCACCAGGGAAGCCCAGAACCAACATTCTTAAACGCTAATAACTCTAGGGTTTCCAGCCCAGGAGAATCTACAAATGGCTATTCCATAAATTCAAATGGAAGAGCCATGAAATGGAACTAAAACTGAGTTGACCAGGGAACTGAGGGGGAACTGAGTTCCCCTCAAATCACATCTCTGATTTCTGGATAAACATGGAGTGAAACCATGCATTTGTTTCTGTTGCTTGCTAAAATCCCAATAAATTGCAGCAAAAAGAGCAAATTAAACCCAAAGCAGGAATCAATGAAACAGAAAATTTTAAATAAATCAATAAAACCAAAAGCTGGTTATTTCAGATTAACTTGATAAACTTCTGGCCAGACTGATTAGAAAAAAAGAAAAAACAAATTAACAGTATCAGGGAAGAGAGGTGGATACCTCTATTAATTATACGGATATTTAAAAAGAATATTATGAACAACTTTGTGTCAATAAATTTTAAAAACTTAGATGAATAAAAAATATGAATATACAAATTACCAGAAGTCACTAAAGAAGAAGTAAATAACTTGAAGAGCCTTTATTAAAGAAATTGGAATTGTAGTTAAAAACCTTCTCTCACAGAAAACTTCAGGTGCAGATGACTTCCCTGGTGAATTCTGTCAAGGAAGAAAAAAGAATTCTAAATAAACTCTTAAAATATTGAAAAGGAGGGAATACTTTCTAGCTCATTTTATGATCACAACATTACCATGATACCAAAACCAGACCAAAATATCACAAGAAAGAAAACTACAGACCAGTATCTCTTATTTGCAAAAATTCTAAAGAAAAATTTAGGCAGTTTAATCCAACAACATATTAAAGGATAATATATCATGACCAAGTATGATTTATCCCAGGAGTGTGGAGTTGGTTTCACATTAAATAAATCAACATAATTCATCATATTTACAAACTGAAAAAGAAAAACTCTACGTTCATTTCAATAGATGCTGAGAAAGCATTTGACCAAATATAATACCCATTCCTGGTAATAAAAAAAAACCCTTAAAACCAGGAATAGAAGGGAACTTTCTCAATCTGATAAAGGCCATCTACAAAAAAACCTACAGCCAGCATCATATTTAATGGTGAAAGACTGAATACTTTCCAACCTAAGATCAAGACAAGGATGTCTACATGTACCATTTCTATTCAGTATTGTACAGGAGGTACTAGCTAATGCAGTAAGGCAAGAAAAAGAAAGAAAAAGCACATGGATTGGAAAGGGAGACATAATTTTCCTTATTTACAGATGACACATCTATGTAGAAAATCCTAAAGAGTCAACAGGAAAAGCCACTCGAACTAATAAGTTTAACAAAGTTATGGAATGTAAGGTCAAAAAACAAAAATTAATTTTATCTCTATATATTAGCAATGAACAATTGGAAACTTAAAAATAGCATTCATGTAAAAATATGAAATAGGGATAAAATTTATCAGGATATGTTTATCAAGAAATTTATCAAGATAAATTTATCAAGATAAATCAAGATAAATTTATCAAGATATAGGTGTACAAGGAAGATTAAAGAACATTGCCAAGGGAAATTGAAGAAGGTCTAAGTACATGGAGAGATCTACAGTGTTGTGAATTGAAGGGCATGGTGTTATTAAGATGTCAGCTCTCCTCAAATTAATTTATAGATTTAAGGAAATGGAGTAGGTGGACTCTCTGAGGCAAGGAGCACTTCAGTGGGAAAATCCTGAGGCTGGCTCTGCATCTCTACCTCCAGTATGAGCCTCAGTCCATGAGCAAGCTGCTCTTTAAGGCTTGGCCATTGCAGATCTTGGGCAACCAACACTCCTCAGCGGGGGAGGGAGATTCCTTGGTCACTGGACCCCTTGAGCGCTCAGACAGCCATTTGGTTTCTGTGCATCTTCCAGCTCACGGGCTCTCAGAACATCTTCCAGTTGTGGCTCAGGAGCTGCAGTCGTCTTGAACTTCTTCCCTGGACTTTTTGGCCTTTGAAGGAATCCCTAAATTAATCTCCAACATCCTTTTCCTAAAGTGGAAAGAAGATGCTCACCTCCAGACCCTCTCCTCCCTGTTCTCTGCCTCTGGGGTACTGCTTCTCTGTGACTGGAGTCTGTTGGGACATGACTCCACTCTCATCCCTTGGGTCATGTCCTGCCATTGTTTGACTTGGAGTTACTCTGGACTGCCTCTTTTGTCCCCCATACATTCCCACTCTGCCACAGTTTGTCCATGATAATGGGTGTGAGGAGCTAAAAAGTTCGTCTGTTCTTCTCTGAAGGTCCTGTGTGAACAATAACCAACAACTCAGGGCTGTCTGGCCTTCCTTGTTTACAGCTGAGGAACCGGGAGAGGACTGTCTAAGATGGGGACTGAACTTTTGTGATCAGCTTCTCTCCTGACCTGCCAAAGGGTTTCTTTCAAAGAGCTAAGCAACCTCGGCTTAGCCATCCCTGAAACATGGGTGGCTGAGAGAGGAAGGTGGACTGAGGAAGGGGCCATGATTGAGTCTCTATCAGCTAAACGGTTTTATGGATTCAAGGAGCTTGAGAGGTAAGCTCTACCTTTGCTGCACCACAAACCATATAATCTGGGCTTCTAGTGCTTGTCTAATGCCTAGATTAAGGAAGGAAAGCTTCGAAGAGGTATTCAGGCAGTGTTCCTGATTGATTGAAGGTGCTGAATTTCCAGTTTCCAAGTGGCCATAAGACTCCCCAGGAGGGGACAGTGTATAGGTGGCAACAAGCCATGAACTACACACACCTACAGGGCTCCTGCTGGAGACATCTACCCAAGTTCTTGTCCAAATGAATCTTTAGGGTGTTTTCCAGTTGCCTCTGGTCTAGGTTCTCTGTTGAGCCCCCTGAGTGACATACCAGGTCACTTTCTGTCTCCTCAGAGTCAGACCCTAGACTCCTCCCAGGATAGCTTTCTAAATACCTGGGTTATTTGGGGGCTCTTCCTCAGGCTATGCACCAGACTCTTTGTGGGTCACCTTGCCTGTCCCTTCACATGGAAATTTCCTGATTGCCTCAACGTCATGTGGCCTAGATTCTTCCTTGCTGCTTTGGCCCCTACCACAGAGGGCTGTGACGGTTGATGTTTGCCCTTTGGCCAAGAATTCCCTACTGGTTTTCCCTGAGGCTGTATCTGTGCCAGGTGGGCCCAGTGTTGGATGAAGCTCCTTCAAAGGTGGTGCTCCAGCTGCCACCAGATCTCATTGATAATAGGAAATTCTCTAGCAAGGATGGAGCCTGGTACTTAGGACAGAGAGGCCATGTTGCACTGAGGAACGTTGGGAGCTAGAGGATGAAAGGTTTCCTGAGCTCTTTGGACCGGAAAGAGTTCCAGCTGCTTCTGGAATAAGTGCCAGTCTCGGGGTTGAATTTCTTTTGGGATGAGAGACTGTACTTCATCCTGGGGTTCAGAGAAGGACACTCCACAGGCCCTATCTGGGGTGACAGAATGGGAGAGAGGTTGAAGGTGGGCCTGAGTTAGGGGCTGGGATTGGGGCAGGGTTCAAGATCAGAGGGGGCTGGGGCTGGGGCTGCAATGAGGATATTTTAGCCTGAATATGGACTGGGCCCATTAGGGAATCCACTGAATAAGGCAAAGGGAGACACTAGTCAGGGTCAGTCACCCAAGACCAGGACAGTAGCCCCAGGGACTCACTATGCAGAGAGGGGGCACCCTGGAAGAGCTGGCTCCACTTCTGCTGCAAAGAGTCCCCTCAAGTTTTGGGGTTTGGCAACTGCCAAGGACTACAGCTGCTCTGGTTTGTCTATGATGCTCCACAAGTCTTGGGAGCCTGTGGTGTCCTGTGTGTCTGCAAGAGACTAAAGTAGTCCCAGCCCTGGTGTGATTCCATCCTTCGCGGCTGTTCTCCAGAACAGTAGTCGTTTATCTCCGTCCGCTTTCTCTCCCACCTAAGTGCATGCCACCAACCCATGGAAGATTCAATGGACATGGACATGAACCCCCTGAGGCCCCAGAACTATCTTTTCGGTTGTGAACTAAAGGCCGACAAAGATTATCACTTTAAGGTGGATAATGATGAAAATGAGCACCAGTTATCTTTAAGAATGCTCAGTTTAGGGGCTGGCGCAAAGGATGAATTGCACATTGTTGGAGCAGAGGCGGTGAATTATGAAGGCAGTCCAATTTAAGTAACACTGGCAACTTCAAAGATGTCTGTACAGCCAATGGTTTCCCTTGGGGGCTTTGAAATAACACCACCTGTGGTCTGACGGTTGAAATGTGGTTCAAGGCCTGTGCATTATTGGTGGACAGCACTTAGTAGCCGTGGAGGAAAATGCAGAGTCAGAAGATGAAGAGGAGGAGGACGTGGCACTCCTCCTCTGGAAAGTGTTCTGCCCCGGAAGTGGTAGCAAGTTTCCACGGAAAAAAGTGAAACTTGCTGCTGATGAAGATGACGATGATGATGACTTTGATGAGGAGGAAGCTGAAGAAAAGGCTCCAGTAAAGAAATCTGTACAAGATACTCCAGCCCAAAAATGCACAAAAGTCAAACCAGAATGGAAAAGACCAAAACCATCAACACCAAGATCAAAAGGTCAAGAATCCTTCAAAAAACAGGAAAAGACTGCTAAAACACAGAAAGGACCTAGCTCTGTAGAAGACATTAAAGCAAAAATGCAAGCAAGTATAGAAAAAGGTGGTTCCCTTCCCAAAGTGGAAGCCAAGTTCATCAGTTACGTGAAGAATTGTTTCCGGATGGGTGTTCAAGATCTCTGGCAGTGGAGGAAGTCTCTTTAAGAAAATAGTTTAGGGACTTCCCTGGTGGTACACTGGTTAAGAATCCACCTGCCAGTGCAGGGGACATGGGTTCAAGCCCTGGTCCGGGAAGATCCTACATGCTGCGGAGCAACTAAGCCCATGCGCCACAACTATTGAGCTTGTGCTGTAGAGCCCGCTAGCCTCAACTACTGAGCCTGCGTGCGTCAACTACTGAAGCCCATGTGCCTAGAGCCCATGCTCTGCAACAAGAGAAGCCATCACAATGAGAAACCCACGCTCCGCAATGAAGAGTAGCCCACGCTCATGACAACTAGAGAAAGCCCGCGCACAGCAACAAAGACCCAACGCAGCCAAAAATAGATAGATAGATAGAAAATAGTTGATATCTGGCTGTCCTTTTTATAATGAAGAGTGAGAACTTTCCCTACCATGTCTGATAAATATTGTCCAGGTTTCTTTGCCAAGAATGTGTTGTCCAAAATGCATGTTTAGTTTTTAAAGATGGAACTCCACCCTTTGCTTGGTTTTAAGTATGTCTAGAATGTTATGATAGGACATAGTAGTAGTGGTGGTCAGACAAATGGAAATGGTGGGGAGACAAAAATATACATGTGAAATAAACTCAATATTTTAATAAAGTAAAAAAAAAAGTTCTAGAAGATTTCATTGGTAGTCTGCCTCAGTTGCTTAGGAAGTGTCCCTCCTCCTTTTCTCTATGCTCCATAATTTGGAAATGCACTCTTTTTGTGACTTGTATCTCCTGGAGCTCCTGCAGATCAGGGCTGAGGAAGAGAAGCTACCTCCTCAGCGCACCTGCTTGCCAAGTCCCCCAGAGACAGGCCTCTGAGGGAGGGGAGGGCTCAGGGGGAGGAGCTGTGGAAGGCAAAGGGACACAGAGGAAGCAGCAGCTTCCTCAACCTCCCCAGACATCAGAAAATCAGCTTCTACAGTCACTCTATCATGATCCTCCCAGCAGGGATCTTGCCGCAAACTGTTATCATCAAGAAGCTTGCCCAGATGGCTGCAAAAGACAGGATGTGTGCTGCAGCTGGGAGCAGAATGAGGATAGGAGGGCCCAGCAGGCTTGGCAGAAGTCACATTCCCCACGTCACTGACTTCAAGATGCTTCTTTTATTCCTCAATGAGGGATTTCTTTCACATTCCCTTCCCTATAGGATTACCCTCTCATGTCAACCTCGGCTGCACGGGGGCTCTGCAGTCACAGAGGCCATGCTAGGAAGAGGGGGCAGGAAAGAAGAAGAGCTTCATCAATACCTGCTTTTTCAAAGAGTCAACAGGTCCCATGTGTGCTCCTTTCTGGCAAACTCTCCAAGCTGGGAAAGAAAGAGACTTGGTCACATGCAGTTAAGGTGGGAGCAAAGGATCTTATAGGAGGCTGAGCAAAACTGTCCTCTGGGGGAGGCTCTTGGGAGACTAGACTCCAAGAGCCCCAAGCATTAGTACACAAGGTCAAACAGTCAGTGACAACAATAGACAGGCTCAAGGATGGAATAGCATTTTATACTTTATCCCATCTGATCCTCATAACCACGCTGTGAGGGATGAAGGTCAAGTGTATCTCAAGGAGGAATCTGAGCCTTAGGAAAATTAAACAATTTGTCCCAAATCAGGACCCTAAAGGTCTGCCTCCAGATATCCGTTCCACCGTGTCTCACACTGCCACCTAGTGGGCAAGACCCACAGGCCCGCTCCACCATTCTTCCATTCCCATGGATGGACCTGGCAGGGAACTGGAGACGTGTTCTTGGTTCTGACTCCTTCCTATGACTCTGCCTGCTGAGAGCTTTGTTTTCTAAGAGGGATGAGCTCTAGCAGCTGACATCCTTAGAGACTGTGGATGTGGACCTGGGTCTTACGGAAAGGAGAGATTAAGGTTAACCCTTGAGAGCTGTGGACTGAATAGGCAGAACCTTACCTACCAAATGCTCCCTCTTTGCTCCTTTTCCCTGCACTGATGCTGCAAAACAAAAAAGGAATGAGGGGCTTGGCCTCAATTCTTATTCTCTCTTTAGGCAGATCATAATTCACGAATAAATCTTTCTACTTTGCATTAACAGAGTTCCAATTTACTTCTCTTTTATTCATTTATAAAGTGGATAAAAATATTATTTTCTTGAAAACCTTACAGAAAGGTCTTCTGTGTCGGATCCACAGTTGATTTTCTTCAGTTAGTAGACTGACCTCTCCTGAGGAAGGGGACAAAATCTCATAGGATTTGCTCCAGAAGGTGAGGTTCTGCTCCCTGAGGACAGCACTGGGGCTCCAGCATCTGATTAGAAGCTTTCAGAGGCTCAGCATTGCTCTTCAGATCAGCCCTGACACAGAGGAAAGGCTTGGCCAAGACAGCTGGATGGGGGGTGGGGCTGGGGAATGACTGATGAACCAGTGTTGAGGACTCCGTTCTTCAGTTTTTCTGAACTCTCTTAATAATCCAATCCATGGCCCCTGAATTGCATGATTGGGTTGTTTTTTTTTTTTCCCAGACCTTACTACAACACCAAACAGATGGTCTGTGGGTATTGGATAAAGGCCTTAGACGCTATACTTTAGCCCCTCCCTGCCCACAAAGATGATATTCTCTTCTTTCCTCAGAGTTCCCATCTCAGTTGTCTCTCTGGGCCAACATAATTTAGAAAACTGGGAAGAGGGACAGGAAAAAAATAAAACTCACTTACTGCTGGGGGCTCATCAGTTTCTCTAGGGTGGTGGTTGGGGGGCTGGGGGGACAAAGAGTATAGGTGAACTATAGCCTCTCAGCCTAGTAGGTCCCTCAATGCTTTCTAAATCCCTCTACCCTTCTCTGGGCCTTTTTTATTCTCTACTCCATCTTTTCATCATATCGCATATATATCTTATGCTATTTCCTGTTTCTTCCACCTAAAACCTAGATATTAACTGGGTCCTTCTTTACCCCTGGGAGATCTCAACTTGAATCTCACCAGTTCCACAGCTTTTGAAACTCTGAAGTTCTCCTGTAATTTTTTGTTCATTTCCAGGGATTTACGCTGAAGTCTTTAACTCCAGCGTCTCTGCATAATCTGTTTTTGCCTTGCATCAACACAGACATACAACTCATCCCTGTCCCCTTCAACATTTCCAGAAAAATCCATTTTCATATTAAAGAATTAGTGAGCAATGCAGCCTTTTTAAAGGATAGTGTGGGAGTGACCCGAGGGAGAGAGGCCCATGGCATACACCATGGTAAACAACTTAAAAATCCTCTCTGATTAATTCCTTTTCTCCCAAAGTCCCTTTTGTGTTGCTCTGCCCCTAAGGGCTCTCAGCTCTCCCTAATTCACCCCTGCAGTGTCGCACCCTGCTGATCCTTGTTCCTCTCTCCTGTCTCCAGGCGCCTCCCCTTTCCCCAGCATTATAATGCTTCTCCTTCATTACGCAGAGCAATTCCCCTCTCCTAAAGCCCTGCCCCAACCTGCACATTCAAACCCATCCTGGTTTGAAGCTATTAAGCTAGTCCAGCTTTTAAAGAGAGCAGTTGGAGTTATATATGAAAATATACTTTATTAATTTTGAATCATGCCTATGGTTACTTCTTCTATGAAGGACTTCTTGATTTTTCTATCTACTTTTTATATTTCTACCAAACTATTGAAATCTCAGTATTTTTTTTTCATTGCAGATCAGGCATTTCATGTAACTTTTCAAATTCTCTATTTTTTTTACAGCTTTACTGAGGTACAGTTGTTTAAAATGTACAATTTGATGAGTTGTGATGTATAAATATACCAGTGAAACCACCACAACAATCAAGAAGTTGAGAAAATCAACCAATTTTCTATAAAACAAGTAAGTTCCAGTCAAGAAGTCCAACTGATAAGCCATAGTATATATTCCCATACTGGTGGATTCATATGAGCTTGAGCAGGTGTGACCCTGCAGAGGCCAGAGGTGCAGAGATGGGAAGCACAAAGTTATACAGTGGACATTGGGACTGACGGTTAGTGGGGCCACTGCTGCTCCCACCCCTTGGTTCCCAGGCCATCTATCCTTCCTGCTGCGGCACACACACCTATAGGGGGTCTCAGATTTAACAAATGCACTGCATCCTGAAGAATGGCACTCTATTCTGACAGAGTGCCTAGTACATTGGTTGTGCTTTTAGAAGGGCATTTCAGCATTCTGTGAGGCTGGCCGCCTCCAGGTGCATTATGTGATATCAAACTGTGCATCCCACAACCATGAGCTATTCCCATACCTTGTTTACTGGTCATATGCTGTGCTTGGTGGGATTCCATGCCTATGAATTGGACAAGTCTCATGACCATAGTGGGTCAAAAGTAATAGGATGAAGATAATGGGAATCGTCTTGAGAAAATAGAGGGTGTCAGTGTACAATAATAGGCAAGATGAGTGGTAAAGCAAAGGGAAAGAAAAAGGATTCTGTAGAACCAGAAAGTTAATTTTGTTCTGTCATCTTGGATAGAAGCTAACTACTTCCGAAGTCTGCAAATTTTGGAAAATTCCTAAGAATCCTCAGTCTGAGGTCTAATGGAGTGGATGACTTGTAGTCCAGAGAATGTGATGTATGTCTTTTCAGTTGGCAAACACGTATCCAAGGATTAACACTTTGGAGTTTCATGCTATGTCAATTGTTAATAGTGGCTGATGAGACCCTTTCTGTTGAGGCTCAAGGGCAGTTTTCCTCTGATGCCTTTCCCAGATATCAAACCTCCATATTTCAGATCATGCAGAGGCTACGTAGGTGGGTGTTTTGGAAATTGCTAAAAACAAAGCCACAAAAAAAGTTTCAGCTACTACCTTTCCTTCTTGTATGCCCATTTCTTTCACAAATCTCCCCAAGGCAGGGAGTGGGGGCGAGCCATTTCTTAATCATATCTGTCTTCCTTCTTCTTCTGCAGAGATCCACAAAGGGCGGGTGCAGGTAAATATTTAGAAAAAGACGTTGAATCGCATGGCATCGTGCCCACCTTACTAGCAGTGGGCTCGCTCTCAGCCAGCCGCTGCTCGTTCTTTCCGCGTGTCCAGCCTGGTGGATCTGTGCCGTGGCATGCACTGCCTCAGTCCTGAGAGCCTGGCCACATTCCAGGGCAGGACTCACTGCTTGATGAAGCCAGAGGAATGCCTGCAGCAGATGAGCGTGTCCCCAGCCAGGGTGCGAACGGTAGTGAAATCACTGCCACTTCCTGTGAGGGGTCAAGTGCCATGACCCCAACAGGAAGATGCTTGTGGCTACGTTAGTAGAAACAGATTTTCCAGAATGCAGAGCCCTTGCATCTTACTCTATCCAGGGTCATCACCATTGGAGGGTCGCTTTTTTCTCTTCCTTTGACTTCCAACATCGTGAGACTGCATTTGTAAGGAAAGGTTTTCTTGTAGCCTCACTTGCTCAACGGTGGAATGGGCCGCCATGGGGAGTTTGAGTTCCCTGCCTGGGGTGCTGGATACCATCTTGGCAGAGATGTGTGGAGGTGGGGAAGAGGGCTCCCAGCCCTCAAGATGCTATGAGTCTCTGGTGCCCATTGTCCCTAAGATGCTGCCAGAGGTATGCAGTCTGATGCAGATTTTGCAATGCAGCTTTGAGGTTAGTGATGCAAGTTCATTGAATAGAAAACGTGGCTGGTGAGATGGACCCCAGGCTGCTGCTTGGGCTCCAAGGGCCTGACTTGCGCCTCACAGCCCCTGCCAGCGCTTCAGAGGGAAGCAGTGTTGTTTCTCGTTCCTCTTCCTCCGCTCATCCCGTCAAGGTGGGCGGCTGGTCTTCAGCCCTCCTCTCCTTGATTCCACACAACCCCCCTGGTTGAAGCCACACCCTTGGCTTCAACCCCTGCCTCTGAGATGATAAATCCTAATGCTGTGTCTCCAGCCTTGACCTCATCCATTAGCGAACAGACCCACGTAACCAGCAATTTATTGGACATCTTCATATCGTCTGTCCTACATCTCAAACTCGATGTGTCCCAAGCTAAGATGTTTTCTCCTGCCTTCAAACATGACAACCCTCACCGAGCCAGCCACCCCATACAGGAACCTTCCTCCACCTCCCTCTCAAGTCCACTTCTCCCTTGTGTCCACAGCCTATGTGTTCCACCCTGTAGTGCCTCTTTTTATCAGCCTTTTTTATTCCAGTTCTGTTGCCACTGATTTCATTATCTCTTTCCTGGGCTTTATTGCGTGGCCTCATGGCTGGTCCCTTTGTCCCTCTTTTCCCGTCTATGGCATGTGTGCCATCTACACTAGGTCACGCCCCATTCTTCTTGCACATCTCTGTGCCCTTGCTTTTGTAGTTCCTTCAGCCTGGAATTCCTCTCTCTATCTGTCCCTATGCTGCAAGTGCCATCTCTGCGAGGCCTCCCTTGATTTCTCAGGCCAAACATCTCTCCTGGGCTTGCATTCCCATAGCATGCTGCTTTTCCCTCTCTCAGGGCCCTTAGCTCTCTCTGCTTACATGTGTTTCCTTGACTGGTGGTAAACCTCCGAGGTAGTAGGAACAGTGTCTCCTTCACCTTCGTAAAATTTCCTGGAGTCAGTGCTGTGCTTGCTACAGTGCTTGAGCTAACGAATATTGAATGCATGCTCTGAGTTAAGCCTCGCTGCCAGAAAGCCAAGACATCCAGCTTGCCTGCAAAAAGCTTTTGCCAAGAGCCAAGTCCCTTTGCAAGTAAGCACATCCTGCCGTCCTTTATTGGCTGCTGACAGCCGAGCAGATGTAAATGTGTTGTGCAGCATTGTGGGCGTGTCCAATTAGACTCGGTGAGACTGAGCAGCCCCACTAACATGAATGAGCCATGCAAATATGTGGTTAATGACCATGTCGCTCCGTGTCAATTCTTAATCCCAGATAACTAGTAGATAGATAATTGGTGGAAGAATGGGAGGTGCTGATGGATGTCCCATCACTTGGGTGAAGCTAACGATCCTCTATGGATTAAGACCCACCCTCTGTAAGTGTTGATGGCTCCTATTTGAAATGCTCCTTTTGAAAGGGCCTAGATCCAAGATGAAGTGTCAGGAACTCCAGTGTGGGGCATTAGCATCAGTACTAATTACCTGGGTTGCTTCCTTGGAAGGTGGGTGGATGGGCCCCACTGCTGCCAGCCTAGTGCAGGCAGCTCAGAGTCCTGTACTGCCCCTGACCTGGTGGATCATCTTGAGTAGGTCCTTCCTCCTTTCTTGGTTTTGCCATTTGTCTAATGGCAGAGGGTGGAAGGAATGGGGTGGACATGCTGACTCGAGAACCCATTGTAGACGAGAGTCTCCCTACTCTGCTCCTTCTTGGCTATGTCAGAGGCATGGTTAGTTGGCCTGGATGTCAGGGTGCTGTGAAGGGGACGTTCTGAGGGTGAAGGCAGACATCTAAGATGTGTGCTGACAGTATCTTACTGTGTGCATGGTGACCCTGGAGTTGCATATCCTGACAGCCCTGGGTTCAACAACTTTTACGTGTAACATTTAACAAACAATTCATGCTCAAGAGAATGGAACTTAAACGAAGCTCTGCCATGGAACTGGGTGTAGAGGAATGAGCACTCGACTAGAAGTCAGGAGGCTAGTTTTGAGACTGTTACCATAGGTGGTTAGATCACAATCTCTCTGAGCTTCAGTTAGTAAGAAATTTATATAGATGTGGATCTAAGACTTCTGAATCCAAGTCCAGTCATCTTTAAAAAATGTTTTTTGGGCTTCCCTGGTGGCGCAGTGGTTGAGAGTCCGCCTGCTGATGCAGGGGACACGGGTTCGTGCCCCGGTCCGGGAAGATCCCACGTGCCACAGAGCGGCTAGGCCCGTGAGCCATGGCCGCTGAGCCTGAGCATTCGGAGCCTGTGCTCCGCAACGGGAGAGGCCACAACAGTGAGAGGCCCGCGTATTGCAAAAAAAAAAAAAAAAAAAAAAAAAAAAAAAGTTTTTGGTGAAATATATCATCCATATAAAAGAAGGAATTGATGCACTACACATCATTGTCATCATCAAATGAACATCCTTGAAGCCACCACCCAGCTTAAGAGATCAGACTATTGTCATAGACCCCTTAGGTTCCTCTCCCCTTTTGCTTCCTAATTCCTCCCCACCCAGGATAATCACTAACATAATTTTGTGCTAATCATCCCCATGTATTTCTTTAGTTACACCGTGATGGTATAGAGGACTGACATTCAGCCAGTTGCTCAGGTATAGTATTTCCCATTGTTTACAGCTGGTGTCTGTTTTGGTTGGCTGGGCATCCACTCTGATCAGTTGGTGCCTGGCTGAATAGTCAGCAAATATTTCTAATATCACTCCTATATGTATAGATCCCTAAACAAAAAAGGTATTGTTTAGTTTCATCCACTTAGCACTTTCTATGACTGAAATAATAAGGCATATATTCCTCTGTGACTTTTCTTTTTTTTATGTTAAATATTTTGTTTTTGAGATTCACCCATGTTGATGTTTGTAGCTGTAGTTCATTCATTTTCACTTCCAAGTAGTATTGCATTGTATGAATAGAACACTATTTATGCACTCTGATGTTGATAGACATTTGTGGGGTTTTTTTCAGTTATTTACAATTATGAACACACTGTTGTGAAAATTCTTGTACATATCTTCTGGTGTACAATGGCAAGATGTGCTGCATCTATGTTTATGTCCTCTTTTTCCATAATTAATTGTATTTATTTGAGCCTTCTCTCTCAATCTCTTTCCCTTTTGGTTAATCTCATCAGAAGTTTGTCTATTTTATTAAGCTTTTCAAAAATACAGATTTTACTTTGTTGGTATCTCTATATTGTATTTTTATACTTTATTAATTCTTTCTCTTATCTTTATTATCTTCTCCTTTCTTTGGATTTATTATTGTTATGATTTCTAATTTCTTATGTTAGATTGCTTAGCTAATTAATTTTGAAAATGTTCTTTTTAAGGTAAATATTAAGGCTATAATTTTCCCTCTAAATAACACTTTAGCTCTCTCCCTCTGGTTTGATATGCCATATTTTATTTATGGTTTGATCTTAAATATCTTACTATTTCTATTAAGACTTCTTCTTTGAGTTGTTTAGAATTGTTTTAAATTTTCCAAACATGTAGGGTTCTTTAGTTTTCTTTTTTTTATCTTTAGTTATTTTTGTTGTTGTTGTTATTGTTAACTTAAGTGCATGGTCAGAGTTTACGGTCTGACACCAATCTTTTGAGGCTTGTTTTATGGGTTAGCACCTGGTCAATACTTACAGATGTTCCATGTGTGCTAACAAAGAATGTTTTCTTCTATTGCTGGGTTCCCTATTCCTTGAATGACCTTAGGCTTGTTCATTGAGCTGTTCAAATATTCCCTATGCTTATTGATATTTTTGTTTGATCTATTATTGTTGAGAGAGATGTGTTTACTGTGATGGTGTATTTTATTTTATTATTTATTTATTTATTATTGAAGTATAGTTGAATTACAATGCTGTGTTAATTACTGCTGTACAGCAAAGTGACTCAGTTATACATATATATATATATATATATACACACACACACACACATTCGTTTTAATATTCTTTTCCATTATGGTTTATCACAGGATATTGAGTATAGTTCCCTGTGCTATACAGTAGGACAGTGTTGTTTATCCATTCTATATAAACAAGTTTGCATCTGCTAATTCCAAATTCCCTATCCAACCCTTTCCCACCCCCTCCCCCTTGGCAATCACCAGTCTATTCTCTATGTCCCTGATTCTGTTTGTTTCATAGATAGTTTCATTTGTGTCATACTTTAGATTCCACATATACATGATATCATATGGTATTTGTCTTTCTGACTTACTTCGCTTAGTGTGATAACCTCTAGTTGCATCCATGTTGCTTCAAATAGCATCATTTCATTGTTTTTTATGGCTGAGAAATGTTCCGTTGTGTGTGTGTGTGTGTGTGTGTGTGTGTGTGTGTGTGTGTGTATACATACTACATCTTCTTCATCCATTCATCTGTTGATGGACATTTAGGTTGTTTTCATGTCTTGGCTATTGTGAATAGTGCTGCTATGAACATTGGAGTACATGTATCTTTTTGAATTATAGTTTTGTCTGGATATATACCCAGGAGTGGGATTGCTGAATCATAGGGTAATTCTATTTTTAGTTTTCTGAGGAACCGCCATACTGTTTTCCACAGTGGCTGCACCAACTGACATTCCCACCAACAGTGTAGGAGGGTTCTGATGGTGTATTTTAATTCTGCCAACTTTTGTTCTGTATATATATATTTTTATTGGAGTATAGTTGCTTTGCACTGCTGTGTCAGTTTCTGCTATACAGCAAAGTGAATCAGCCATATGTATACATATATCCCCTCTTTTTTGGATTTCCTTCCTATTTAGGTCACCACAGAGCACCGAGTAGAGTTCCCTGTGCTATACAGTAAGTTCTCATTAGTTATCTATTTTATACATACTAGTGTATATATGTCAATCACAATCTCCCAATTCATCCCACCCCTGCCCTTTCCCTCTTGGTATCCATACGTTTGTTCTCTATGTCTGTGTCTCTATTTCTGCTTTGCAAATAAGATAATCTATACCATTTTTCTAGATTCCACATATATGCGTTAATATATGATATTTGTTTTTCTCTTTCTGACTTCACTCTGTATGACAGTACCTAGGTCTATCCATGTCTCTGCAAATGACAAAAATTCGTTCCTTTTTATGGCTGAGTAATATACCATTGTATATATGTACTACATCTTCTTTATCCGTTCCTCTGTTGATGGACATTTAGGTTGCTTCCATGTCCTGGCTATTGTAAATAGAGCTGCAATGAACATTGGGGTGCATATATCTTTTTAAATTATGGTTTTCTCTGGGTGAGTGACCAGTAGTAGAATTGCTGGGTCATATGGTAGTTCTATTTTTAGTTTTTTAAGGAACCTCCATACTGTTCTCCATAGTGGCTGTATCAATTTACATTCCCACCAACAGTGTAAGAGGGTTCCCTTTTCTACACACCCTCTCCAGCATTTATTGTTTGTAGATTTTTTTGATGATGGTGTGAGGTGATACCTCATTGTAGTTTTGATTTGCATTTTTCTAATAATTAGTGATGTTGAGCATCTTTTCATGTGCCTCTTGGCCATCTGTATGTCTTCTTTGGAGAAGTGTCTATTTACGTCTCCTGCCCATTTTTGGATTGGGTTGGTTTTTTTTTTTTTTTGACATTGAGCTGCATGAGCTGTTTGTGTATTTTGGAGATTAATCCCTTGTCAGTTGCTTCATTTGCAAATATTTTCTCCCATTCTGAGGGTTGTCTTTTCATCTTGTTTATGGTTTCCTTTGCTGTGCAAAAACTTTTAAGTTTCATCAGGTCCCATTTGTTTATTTTTGTTTTTATTTTCATT
This sequence comes from Mesoplodon densirostris, assembly GCF_025265405.1. Classification (NCBI taxonomy): domain Eukaryota; kingdom Metazoa; phylum Chordata; class Mammalia; order Artiodactyla; family Ziphiidae; genus Mesoplodon; species Mesoplodon densirostris. The sequence goes on along the minus strand of NC_082666.1, from coordinate 24,785,891 downwards.
ACTCTAGGAGGTGGGTCAAAAAAGATCTTGCTGTGATTTATGTCAAAGAGTGTTCTGCCTATGTTTTCCTCTAAGAGTTTTATAGTGTCTGGCCTTACATTTAGGTCTTTAATCCATTTTGAGTTTATTTTTGTGTATGGTGTTAGGGAGTGTTCTAATTTCATTCTTTTACATGTAGCTGTCCAGTTTTCCCATCACCATTCATTGAAGAGGCTGTCTTTTCTCCATTGTATATCCTTGCCTCCTTTGTCATAGATTAGTTGACCATAGGTGCATGGGTTTATCTCTGGGCTTTCTATGCTGTTCCATTGATCTATATTTCTGTTTTTGTGCCAGTACCATACTGTCTTGATTACTGTAGCTTTGTAGTATAGTCTGAAGTCAGGGAGCCTGATTCCTCCAGCTCCGTTTTTCTTTCTCAAGATTGCTTTGGCTATTCAGCATCTTTTGTGTTTCCATACACATTGTAAAACTTTTTATTCTAATTCTGTGAAAAATGCCATTGGTAATTTGATAGGGATTGCATTGAATCTGTAGATTGCTTTGGGTAGAATAGTCATTTTCACAGTATTGATTCCGCTAATCCAAGAACATGGTATATCTCTCCAACTCTATGTGTCGTCTTTGATTTCTGTCATCTTTGATTTCTTTCGTCAGTACTTTATAGTTTTCTGGATACAGAAAAGTTTCTTTTGCCTCCGTAGGTGGGTTTATTCCTAGGTATTTTACTCTTTTTGTTGCAATGGTAAATGGGGTTGTTTCCTTAATTTCCCTTTCTGATCTTTCATTGCTAGTATATAGGAATGCAAAAAATTTCTGTGTATTAATTTTGTATACTGCAACTTTACTAAATTCATTGATTAGCTCTAGTAGTTTTCTGGTGACATCTTTAGGATTTACTATGTGTAGTATCATGTCATCCGCAAACAGTGACAGTTTTACTTCTTCTTTTCCAATTTGGATTACTTGCTCTGTATATTTTAAAGCTAAGTTGTTAGGTGCAGACAAGTTTAGAATGTTATTATGTTCTTGGTGAACTGAAAGTGTTATTATTATAAAGTGACCCACGTTATCTCTAGTGAGGTTTGGTTTGTTTGTTTGTTTGTTTTGGGCCATAAAAGATTTTGTCTGATATTATCACAGCTACACAGCGTTTATTTTATTAACCTGGGTTTTTTTTTTGTCTCTCACTGTGGCTTATGGGATATTAGTTCCCCAACCAGGGATTGAGCCTGGGGCCATGGCAGTGAAAGCATGGAGTCCTAACCACTGGACCACCAGAGAACTCCCTAACCTGATTTATTTTTATGTCAAAACTTAATACTTCTAAATAATTGTAGATTCACTTTTAAGAAATACAGAATTCCCTGGTTGGGGAACTAAGATCCCACAAGGCGCATGGCACAGCCAAAAAAAAAAAAAAAAAAAAAAGACAAAGAAAAAAGAAATAAGAGAGATCCTATGTACCCTTTACTCAATTTCCCTCAATAGTAACATCTTATAAAACAATAGTATAGGGCTTCCCTGGTGGCGCAGTGGTTGGGAGTCCGCCTGCCGATGCAGGGGACACGGGTTCGTGCCCCGATCCCGGAGGATCCCACATGCCGCGGAGCGGCTGGGCCCGCGAGCCATGGCCGCGGAGCCTGTGTGTCCGGAGCCTGTGCTCCGCAACGGGAGAGGCCACAGCAGTGAGAGGCCCGCGTACAGCAAAAAAAAAAAAAAAAAACAATAGTATAATAACACAACTAGGATAGCAATGTTCTTATACTCAAGATACAGAACATGCCAATCACCATGAGGATCTCTCCTGTTTCCTTTTATATTCACACCCACTTCACTCCCAACTGCACCCTCTCCTTAACCCTTGGCAACCTCTGACCTGTTCTTCTCCATTACTATAATTTTTTCATTTCAAGAATGTTATATAAATGGAATCATACAGCATGTTACCTATTGGAATTGGCTTTTTTCACTCAGCATAATTCTCTGGAGGTTATTCCAAGTTGTTGTGTGTATTGGTAATTTATTCCTTTTTATTGCTAGGTATTATTCCACGATACAGGGGTACCAAAGTTTAACTATTTACCCATTGAAAGACATCTGTTTTTTTCCCAGAAGTTTCGCTATTACAAATAAGCTGCTATAAACATTAAGGTACAGGTTTTAGTGTGAACATAATCTTTATTCCTCTGGGATAAATGCCCAGGAATGCAATTGCTGAGTCACATGGTTGTTACATGTTTAGCTTTATAAGAAACTGCCAAACTGTTTTCTAGAGTGGCAGTACTATTTTACTTTCCTGTCAGCATTTTATGAATGATCCAGTTTCTTTGACTCCTTGCCAGCATTTGGTGTTGTCGCTGTTTTTTTTGTTTGTTTGTTTGTTTGTTTGCGGTACGCGGGCCTCTCACTGTTGTGGCCTCTCCCATTGCAGAGCACAGGCTCCAGACACGCAGGCTCAGCGGCCATGGCTCACGGGCCTAGCCGCTCCGCGGCATGTGGGATCCTCCCGGACCGGGGCACGAACCCGTGTCCCCTGCATCAGCAGGCGGACTCTAAACCACTGCGCCACCAGGGAAGCCCTGGTTTTTTTTTTATTATAGTTGTTGTTATAGGTATGCAGTGATATTTTATTGTGGTTTTAATTTGCATTTCCCTAATGACTAATGATGTTGAACATCTTTTCATGTGTTTATTTGCCATCTATGTATCCTCTTTGGTGCAATATCTCTTTTGTCCATTTTCTAGTTGGATTGTTTTTTTACTGTTGAGTTTGAGAGTTGTCTATATATTCTATATATGAATCTTTTGTCAAATATGTGATTTGAAAATATTTTCTTCTGGTTTGTGGCTTGTCTTTTCTTCCTTTAAACAGGATCTTTCCTAGACAAATGTTTTTAACTTTAACAAAGTCCTATTTAGCAATTTTTTTTCTCTTATGCATTGTGCTTTGATGTCAAGTCTAAGAACTTTTCCTTGCCTAGTCCTACATCCCAAAGATTTTCTCCCATGTTTTTTTCTAAAAGTTCTGTAGTTTTACATTTTATGTTTAAGTCCATTATCCATTTGAAGTTAATTTTTGCATGAAGTATGAGATTTAGGTTGAGGGGTTTTTTTGTTTGTTTTTTGTTTTGTTTTGTTTTGTTTTTTGACTGTGGATGTCCAGTTGCTCCAGCACCATTTGTTGAAAAGGGTATCTTTCCTCTGTTGGATTGCTTTTGCACCTTTGTCAAAAATCAGTTGGTTATTTATGTGTGGGTCTATTTTGGGGTTCTCTGTTCTTTCTTATGGATCTGTGTGTCTGTCCCTCTACCAATACCATACAGTCTTGATTACTATAGTATATAAGAAGTCTCAAAATTGGGTAAATGATTCCCCTCACTGCAATGGACTAAATGTTTGTGTCCCTTCAAAATTCAGATGTTGAAATCCTAATTCCCAATGTGAGAGTATTAGGAGATAGAGCCTTTGGGAGGTGATTAGGTCATGAGGGTAGAGCCCTCATGAATGAAATTAGTGTCCTTATAAAAGGACCCCAGGGAACTCTCTTGTCCTCTTTCCACCATGTGAGAATACAAAAAGTCGGAAGTCTGCATCTGGAAGAGGGCTCTCACCAGAACTTGGCCATGCTGGCACACTGATCTCAGATTTCTAGTTTCTAGAATTGTGAGAAATAAATTTTTATTGTTTATAAGCCCCCAAGTCTATGATATTTTGTTATAGCAGCTCAAACTGACTAAAATATACTTTATTCTTTTTTCAAAATTGTTTTAACTACTCTAGTTTCATTGCCTTTACATAAGTTTTGGAGTAATCTTGTCCGTATCAACAAAAACTCTTGTTGGGATTTTGATAGGAATTACATTAAACCTGTATGTCACTTTGGGGATAATTGACATCTTCATATGTTGAGCTTACCAACCATGAATATGGTCTGTTTCTCTGTTTATTTAGACTTTCTTGGATTTCTTTGATCAGTATTTTATACTTTTCAGCATACAAGTTCTGTACATGTTTTGTTAGATTTACCACCTAAGTTTTTTTTTGAGTGACTGTAAATGCTATTGTATTTTTAATTTTGATGTACACAATTTCATTGTTAGTACATAGAAGTATAATTTTTTGGTATGTTTGTCTTGTAGCCTGTAGACCTTGCTGGACTCACTTATTAGTTCTAGGAGTTGCTTTTTTTTTTTTTTTTTTTTTCTGTAGAGTCTTTGGGATTTTCAATGTAGATAATCATGTCATCTGAAAATAGGGACAGTTTTATTTCTTCTTTTCCATTCTGTATGCCTCTTATTTTCTTGCCTTTTTTTTTTTTTTTTTTGTACTGGGTAGAACTTCCAGTACTATGTTGAATAAGAGTGATGAGAGTGGACATCCTTGCCTTGAGCTTATCTTTGGGAAAAATATTCAGTCTTAAGTATAATGTTAGCTGTAGATTTTTGGTAGATATTCCTTGTCTCGTTGAGGAAGATCCCCTCTGTTTCTATATTTTTAAGAGTTTTTGTCATGAATAGGTGTTAATTTTGTCAAATTCTTTTTATGCATTGATTAATATGATTATGTGATTTTTTTCTTCTTTAGCCTGTCAATATGGTGGATTACAATGATTAATTTTTGACTATTGAACTAGCCTCACATCTCTGAAATAAACTCTGGTTGGTCATGTTGTATAATTATTTTCAAATATTGCTGAATTCTATTCACTAATATTTTATTAAAGACTTTTCTGTCTGTATTTATGAGGAATACTGGTTTATGGTTGTTGTTGTTTCGTGTGACCTTTATCTGATTTTGTCATCAGAGTAATACTAGCTTCATAAAATGAATTAAACGTATTCCTTCCTCTTCTATTTTTTGTAAGAGATTGTGTCATTGGTTTTAATTCTTTAAAATACTGGTAGTATTTTCCAGGGAAATCATCTGGGCCTGGACATTTCTTTTTGGGAGTTTTAAAAAATTATGAATTCGATTTCCTTCATACTTATAAGGCTATTCAAATTATCTACTTCATAATGGGTAAGTTGTGGTATTTTTTGTTTTTTGAGGAATTGGTCTATTTTATCTAAGTTGTCAGATTTATGTGTTTTTAGCTGTTTATAGAATTCCCTTATTATCCTTTGGTGTCTGTAGGGTAAATAGTGATATCTTCCGTTTCATCCCTGATATTGGTGATTTGTGTCTTCTCTCTTTTTTCCTTGATCAGTTTTGCTAGAAGTTTGTTCATATTATTCATCCTTTCAAAGAACCAGCTCTTTATTTCCTTGATTTCCTCTATTGTTTTCCTGTTTTCAGTTTCAATTATTTCAGTTCTTTATTATTCCCTCCCTCCTGCCTGCCTTCCTTCGTTCCTTCCTTACACTATGATTGACCTGCAACAGTATGTTAGTTCCAGGCCTATAGCATAGTGATTTGATATTTCTATGTATTGCAAAATGATGACCATGATAAGACTAGTTACCATCTGTCACCATACAGAGTTATAATATTATTGATGATATTATTTTTTTCTGTTTTCTTGAGGTGGAAGCTTAGGTCATTGATTTGACATTTTTCCTTTTTTCTAATGTATGCCTTTAGTGATATAAATTTCCCTCTTAGCAGTTCTTTTGCTATTTCCCACAAGTTTTGACATGTTGTATTTTCATTTTCATTCACTTCCATTGTTAAATTTTTTTTTCCCTGAGACTTTCTCTTTTACCCATGGACTATTTAGAAATGTGCTGTGTAGTTTCCAAGTATTTGGAGATCTTCTTGTTATCTCTCTCAGAGAACTTTGGAGAGCTAACTCTGTATGATATCAATTCTCTTAAATTTATTGAGGTTTGTTTTTATGGCCCAGGAGATGGTCTATTCTGGCACATCTTCCATAGGCATTTGAAAAGCATGTGTATTCTGCTGTTATTGGGTGGAGTGTTCTACAAATATTGACTACATCCTCTTGTATGATGGTATCACTGAGTTGTTCTATATCTTTGCCAATTTTCTGTCTACTTGTTCTATCAATTATTGAGAGAGGGTTGTTGAAGTCTCCAATTATAATTGTGAATTTGTTTCTTTCTCATTTCAGTTCTATCAGTTTTCTTCACATATTTTGTAGCTCGGTTGTTTGGTGCATACACATTTAGAATTGCTAAGTGTTGTTGGTGGGTTTACCCTTTTGTCATTAGGTAAAGTCCTTCTCTGTTCCTAGGAATTTTCTTTGTTCTGAAGTCTACTTTACCTGATATTAATATAGCCCTCCTGTTTTGTTTGATTAATGTTGTTATGATATATATTTTTGATCTTTTTACTTTCAACTTGCCTATATTGCTATATTAGAAGTAAGTTTCTGATAGATAGCTATATTAACTTCCTATAGCTGCTAAACCAAATTACCACAAACTTGGTGACCTAAAACACCACATATTTATTCTCTCACAGCTCTGGAGGTCAGAAGTCCAAAATCAGTTTCACTGGGCTAAAATCAAGGTGTTGGCAAGGCTAGCACCTTCTTGAGCCTCCAGGAGAGAATCTGTTCTTTGTCTCTTCCAAGTTCTAGAGGCTGCTAGTGTTCCTTGGCTCATGGCCACATCATTCCGATCTCATGCTCTCCTCACACCTCCTATTTCTGTGCTAAATCTCCCTCTCCCCCTCTCTTATAAGGACATTGGTGATTACATTTAGGACCTACCTGGAAAATCCAAGATAATCTCCCCATTTCAAGATTCTTAACTTAATCACATTAAAGACCCTTTTGCCGTAAGATAATATTCGCAGGTTCCAGGGATTAGGACCTGGGTGTCTTTGCGGACCGTCATTCAGTTTACCACAACAGCATGTAATTGGGTCTGTGCTCCCCACTTGGCCGTTGTTGGTGTGGGTGTGGGTGGGTCACAGTTTTTCTGTGGTGTTTGACTGGAGTAGTTTTCTGTCTTGCTGGGCTGCTCTTTTCCTGCTTGTTTGGCTGAGGAGAGCAGGCTTTTGGGAGGCATTTTTGTCTGTGCCCTTTGGTGTTTTCAGGTTGCCAGTTTTCTTCAGCTTCAAGTCTGGGATATAAGGCAAAAAGAAAATGCATTTAAAAGAAAAAGAAACAGGGCTTCCCTGGTGGCGCAGTGGTTGAGAGTCCGCCTGCTGATGCAGGGGACACAGGTTCGTGCCCCGGTCCGGGAAGATCCCACATGCTAAGGAGCGGCTGGGCCCTTGAGCCATGGCTGCTGAACTTGCATGTCCGGAGCCTGTGCTCCGCAACGGGAGAGGCCAGAACAGTGAGAGGCCCGCGTACCGCAAAAAAAAAAAAAAAAAAAGAAAGAAAAAGAAACAAACAAAAAGAAACGAAAAACAAACAAAAAAGAAATAGAAAACGCATTTTATTCACCCTTATCCTGAGTATATATACCTTTGGAAATCCCAACTTTTGTATAGTCTCCTTGTACATTCTCAACCTAAAACAGGCCCTAGATTTTTTTTTTCTTTGGTGGCATTGGGTCTTCGTTGCTGCACTCAGGCTTCCTCTAGTTGCAGTAGGCGGGGGCTACGCTTCGTTCTGGTGTGAGGGCGTCTCATTGTGGTGGCTTCTCTTGCTGCAGAGCATGGGCTCTAGGCGCGCAGGCTCAGTAGTTGTGGCTCGTGGGCTCAGTAGTTGTGGTGCACGGACTTAGCTCCTCCGCAGCATGTGGGATCTTCCCGGACCAGGGCTTGAACCAGAGTGCCCTGCATTGGCAGGCAGATTCTTAACCACTGCACCACCAGGAAAGCCCCAGCAATGCTTTTTTTTTTTTTTTTTTTTTTGCGGTACGTGGCCCTCTCACTGTTGTGGCCTCTTCCGTTGCGGAGCACAGGCTCCAGACGCGCAGGCTCAGCGGCCATGGCTCACGGGCCCAGCCGCTCCGCGGCATGTGGGATCCTCCTGGACCGGGGCACGAACCCGTGTCCCCTGCATTGGCAGGCAGACTCCCAACCACTGCGTCACCAGGGAAGCCCCCCCAGCAATGCATTTTAAAAGACATTTCATCCAGATATTTTAGTTGTTTCCATTGGAAAGTTCTTTAAGGGTGTTTGGTCCTCGTTGCTGATGGAAACAGAAGTTCCAGTGCTTTTTCCACCAAGATGTCTGTACCCACATCTCAAAGTGTCAGTGTTACCCAGGACCTTGATCTTGATACAGTTTGTGGGCCTTTTATAGGGTCAGGGAAATCATTACTCTCACTATAATGGAAAAGATTGGAGGAACGGATTTTTATTTTATTTCATTTTCCCCCTAGCTTCATTGTGATATAATTAACATATAATTGGAAGAACAGATTTTAGAGTCCCCTTGACAAGTCCTGTCAACTTATCCTGGCAAAAGCAAGACACAAATCCCTTTATTATGCTAGCAAAGCCTCCCTTTCTTCTGATAACATCTTCCTGATTTTGCTTTGTGGAAGTCCCCGCCCTCCTTCAATGGGTATGGTCATGATTGGACTATCTGTTGGTCAATGTACCCTGTCCCCTGCTAGCCAAGAGGGGTGTGTGATACCAGAGGGGTCAGTCAGGCCATCTCCCTGGAGTTTGAATGTGAGTTCAAATTACTGACAACCTGATTCATCCTCACAGTGACACTCAGAAAAGCTCATCTATTAGCTGCTGCCCTGAATTCTGTCCTATTTTTAAAAACTAAATTTATTTATTTTTTGCTGTGTTGGCTCTTCGTTTCTGTGCGAGGGCTTTCTCTATTTGCGGCGAGCGGGGTCCACTCTTCATCGCGGTGTGCGGGCCTCTCATTGTCACGGCCTCTCTTGTTGCGGAGCACAGGCTCCAGACGCGCAGGCTCAGTAGTTGTGGCTTACGGGCCCAGTTGCTCCACGGCATGTGGGATCTTCCCAGACCAGGGCTTGAACCTGTGTCCCCTGCATTGGCAGGCAGATTCTCAACCACTGCGCCACCAGGGAAGCCCCAATTCTGTCCCTTTTAAGACCTGATTCCTCAGCTTTCCCTTCTGTTCTGTGAACATCCCCATCTGTTTTTTCAACTGTGTTTGGACATCCCTCCAAAATGGGGAGTTTTTTATTGCCTGAGCCAGCCAGTATCACCCTTGTCTACCTCTTGACTCTTTGAAGCTTCTTCCTTTTATCGACTGAAGTCTGTTGCTACATGGCATTGATGCTATCAGTGTGCACCTCTTCCAGCATCTCTGTCCTGGAAACTACTCAGGGACTTGAAGAAAGGACATTGTGCTGCAGTCTGACTTTCTTCAGGCTACACAAGCCTAATTCTTCCAAGTGCTCCTCCTAGGACCCAGGCTGCAGCCCCTTCCCCATCCTGATTGTCTTCTCATGAGACATTCCAGTTGATCAATGTCCCTCAAAAAATGTGAAGCTCAGGGCCAATCCAGACACCCTGAACAGGGCAATGTCAGGCAGGGCCGTCACCTCCTTGCTCTGAGTGCTCTCCTTCTTTTAATACAGTCTCCAAGTTCATTATTATGGCAGCTTCATGACACTCCTGACTCATAGTGAGCACAGTATTGGCTAAGCTGTCTTCACACATGCTGCTACCCATCCTGGATTTCCTGGCTGACCCATGTGCTGTTGGTTTGTTTTTAACTCACAGCCCTACTTAGAAATATGGCCGATCTTGCCTAAGTTTTCCATGGCACAGTCCGAAAGATCTTGCCATGATGTCATGTAGTTTCTGCATTCCCCTTGGAATCTAAATAATTCAGAAGAAGGGAGTGTTAGGAAACACTGCCTTTCTCTCAAACAGCACCCAAACCCAGCGTGGAAGAGAAGTCATGGATGTAATTCTGAGAAAAGCTCAGCCCGGATTAGGGTTGGCTGAGGTCTCCAAAGGTAAGCCTCTGGCTTAAGGTTGTAATATGTGTTACTCATTTCCTTTTGGGAGCAATTAATTCTAATCTTAATGTCAGACCTAAAGGCCAAAAGAAAGTAGGTTGAATCTGCATTTATTGACACCGTACATATTCATTTTTCCAAAGGCTGCAAGGTGGACTTGGATATTGTGAAACTTGGCTGGGCAACCAGGGGTCCTAAGGATAGGCCTAGGCTCCTTGGGGGCAGCTCTCCTGGCCCTCCTTCCCTTTGTCATCTCAAGGGGGCTCCCCAGTCTCGTTGCTCCCTCTGAATGTCAGGAGTGCACAAGAAAAAAAAATGGACTTCCTGGCAGTCCAGTGGTTAAGCCTCCGTGCTCCCAATGCAAGGGGGCATGAGTTTAATCCCTGGTGGGGGAACTAAAATCCCACATGCCACATGTTGAAGCCAAAAAAAGAAAAAAAGGAGTGCACAAGGCTGGGGGGATCCCCAGGCTTCAGAGTCCCCTCAACAAGTCTAGGCTGACCTAGCAGAAGTATTCAAATCTTCCACCCCAAGGGGAAGAGGCATTCGTATATGTGTGTGTGTGTGTCTTCTGGTTGAGGTGGGGCAGCCTGGCTGGAGACTATAGTGGAAGTGAGAGTGCTTCCCATGTACCAGTTATCTGCTGCATAACAAATTATCCCAAAGCTTAGGGGCTTAAAATTGTAACATTTCTGATCTCAGTTTCTCTGGCCCTCTGCTTCAGGGTATCTCACAAGCCTGCAGTCATCTCAAAATGTGATTGGGAAGGATTCGCTTCCTAGCTCATTCACATAGTTTCTGGCAGGTTTAGTTCTTATAGGCTGTTGGACTAAGGTCTCAGTTCCTCATAAGTCCCTTGGTTCCTTACCATCTTGGTCTCTCCATACTGCATCTTACAACATGGCAGCCTGCTTCATTAGAGCACATAAGAGAGTGAGTGCTAGCAAAACGGAAGTCACAGTGTCTTGTAACCTAATCATGGAAGGGACATCTTATAACTTTTCCCATATCCTGTTTATTAGAAGCAAGTCACTAGACTCAATGGGAGGGGATTACACAGACTGTGAATACCAGGAGGGATGATGACTGGGAGCCATAGTATGTGACCCTATGGGGCAGGTGGGAGGGACAGATGGGGTGTGAGGCACATCAGGCCTGGGGTAACCATCAGCTATCTAGAAGGTGAACATAATAGGTTGTGGACGGAGGGCAGGGGCCTGGGGACCCAGGCTATGTCTGAGAACTCTGGGTCTGAGCAGCCTGTAAGATTGGGCCCAGATGTGGGTGTGTACTAATCCTAAGCCCCCCTGGACCCAGGCTGAGTAACCAAGGTGGGGGTTGGCTCTCATACTTCGTACTACCAAGCCACTTTCCTAGGTCTGCATGCTGTGAGCACCCACTACGGCAGGCAAGGCACAATGCCAGGCACAGCATTAAAGTGCTGTGGGTATCCATTCATTTGTAATAATTCACACAGTGTAACTGCAAGAGCACTGGGTCAGAGCCTGGTGTCCCAAGTCTAGTGTGGGCTCCACTGAAATTGCTGGTGACCCCTCTTTGGGCTTTAGCTCCCCATGCTATAAACACTATTGCAGTAAAACTTCCATTTCACTTCACCCCCAATCACTTTGAGGTTGTTTTGAGAACTTCATGAGATAAAGACATGGAAGGGCTTGGAAATAAACTATCACACTACAGTTTACAGAAACTTTCATATTATGCTATTCCATTCTCATGTTTGTGTTCAGGGGAGGGGTCTCAGATTCACCAAACGTTATGCTAAAGGGACACCGGAGTCCATCTGATAACCCCCAGGCACACACCTGTATCCAATGTATAGATGAGACTGCCAAAGGCAAGGGACTCATTCAAGGTCACACACAAAGTTGGTGGCTGTGGAGGGGTGAGGCCCCGAATCTTCTTTTTATTTAAAATTTTAAATATTTTATTATCTAAAGTTATACCCAAAATTGTGCTTCATTTTTTCCTATACTAAACTATACACTTTAAGTCGAGGACATTTTTAAAAGCAATACATTTAAGAAATCCTGGAAGAAATTCCACTAGCTATAAGTTATTTAAATATTGCTTATAGAAAGTATTAAAGAACCATGTAAACAGCATACACCTAAAGAGATGAATGCTTAACATGAGTACAGTGTTTTGCATTCACTGATAATCTAAGGGTCAATTTCTAGATGTTTCTTTGTCTTGTATGCTTCATTTGTTTTATCAGCAAGCAAAGGCCTATAAGGGATGGCTTCACTGCCCCTCAGACTCAGGTCCATCTTCATCTTGACTAATCTGGAAGTAGCGAAGTTCGTTAAGTCTCCTCAACAGATGCAACCCCCGAAGCTGATCACCAAGATTGTTCTTTTTAAGGTATTTCTTGGTAGGATATTTCAAATACCTTTTAGAGAATTGTTCCTCAGAAACAACCATGATTTTATTCTTGAAGGCTTTAATGTGAACAACATTCCCAAGATTTCCAGTTTTTCCTGGAAAAACTTTAACTTTCTCACGTAGAAACTGTTCAGAATTTCCAGAATCAAAAATTCCATTTTCGGGCTTCCCTGGTGGCGCAGTGGTTGAGAGTTCGCCTGCCGATGCAGGGGACACGGGTTCGTGCCCTGGTCCGGGAGGATCCTGCATGCCGCGGAGTGGCTGGGCCCGTGAGCTATGGCCGCTGAGCCTGCATGTCCGGAGCCTGTGCTTCTCAGAAGCAGAGGCCACAGCAGTGAGAGGCCCGCGTACTGCAAAAAAAAAAAAAAAAAAAAAAAAAAAAAAAAAAAAAATTCCATCTTCTCCTGGATGAGTAAGATCCAAACTAAACTTCCAGGTTGATTTCTTAGGCTTCTTGTCTTTCTCCGGCACCATCTTGAAGGCTGGCCATGCAATTAGAGAGCAGCCCTGAGTCTTTTGACTTCTAGCCTAGTGCTTCTCTGAACCAGGAGCCTCATGATGCAAAGTGTTATCACCTAGAAGCTCTGGTGCCCAACTGCCTGGTTTCAAACTGCTCCTACCATTTCTTATAGTTCATGGTCACTATCTCCCAGGGGATTTTGTGGAGACTGAAAGGCACTAGGTAGTGCCTGCCCTGCCAGCTCACTGAATGTTAGCCATTGTGACTGGTATCAGAGAGGGAAGGCACTGTTGCACCCATGTTATTGCTGGGGAAGTTTAGGCTCAGACTTACCCTGGTACCAGAGCCAGGACTTGAACCAGTGCTTTTCTGACGAAGGCAGGCCACCTCTCAGAAAATAGAAAGTACCAAACAATGTTCAGATTTGACCATTACTAACAGTATATCAGACTCCAGGTTCATTTCGTGCACTTGTGTGTAGCCTACAGGGGGTAGTGGGGGCACAGCCCAGGTTTCCTGAGGATGGATTCAGGAGGAAATCTTCAAAATGAGACCTGAAAGCCCCTTGCTGAGAAGTGAGGTGTCTACCAGGGCACGTAACTCACCGGCCAGCCAACCTTGCAGTAGCGTTTTGGAAAAGTCGTTTATGTTCATTATAGTTTGGGATTTGGGTGGAAAGCCTGTTTCAGTTCTGGGGTTTTGCTCTCCTATCAGGCCGGCTGCAGGCCCAGACGGGCCCCTGCTGGAAGGAAGTCAGCCCTCCTCCCGCCAAGGAGGAAGGGCCCTCCCGCCTGTGGTCGGTGCATTGTACTTGCTGGATTCCAGGCTGTCAGTCTCACGGAGAGCTCCCGGGATGCTTAGCCTGCAGATTGTTTTGTTAGGTTTCTCCTACAGCTAATTTGGAAATTACCCAGCTACCCACAGCCTCTCCCAGGTGTTCTGTAAACTACAGGCCTGCTCCTGCAGCTTTCGCCTTGGTGGGACCAACGCTGGCTGAAGCTGGGAGGGTCAGGGTGGAGTGATAGGAGGGTGAAAAGAGGCCCACAATGGTAGAGCTCATTTTAAGCAACAGCTAGTCCCCTTCAGCTTTGGCACTAACCATCCTACTTTGTAGGATCTGACGCAAGCAGATCCACACACTTTGCAGACATTATCTTTAAGCCTCACACGCCCTGTGGAGGTAAGTCAGGGGCGTGTGGAGGATCCACCCTACTTAGAGGCCCAAAGAGAGAGGATTTCCCCAGAGCTGCAGTCAAAACCAACACGCAAGTCTCCTGATTCCCATATCCAGGAAGGAAAAATCATCACGTTTGATTCATTTTGCTGTGAACTTTGTTACACCTGGGTTGAATCCCGCTTAGGCGAAGGTCTGTGACCTTGAGCTTGTCCTCTTTTCTTGGACCTCAGTTTTCTCATCTGAAAAAAAAATACACCTGAAACCTGCTACTTCCCAGGGCAGTTGTGAATATCCAAAGGATAGCATATGTGGAAGCGCTTGGTACACCCTGAACACAGCCTCTCTTGGGTAATGTCAGGGTTACCTTAGTCGGCTGTGCCACGGCTGAGCCACTTGAAGCTGGTGTGGTGAGAGCCCTGGACAAGGGCCTAAGATGTTAGCTCATTGTACAACCGTGGAAAGTTACCTTCTCTGGTCCTTGGTTTTTCCTTCTATAAAACAAGGGTGGGACTAGATAACCTTTCAGCTGTATTTTTTTTTTTTTTAATAAGAATGGCAGGGCTTCCCTGGTGGCGTGGTGGTTGAGAGTCCGCCTGCCGATGCAGGGGACACGGGTTCGTACCCTGGTCTGGGAAGATCCCACATGCCGTGGAGCGGCTGGGCCCGTGAGCCATGGCCACTGGGCCTGCGCATCCAGAGCCTGTGCTCCGCAACGGGAGAGACCATGACAGTGAGAGGCCCGCGTACCACAAAAAAAAAAAAAAAAGAATGGCAAAGGAAATCTCAAAGGGAAAACCAAGAATCAATTTTTTCCTGCCCCATAAGGGTCACCTTTATTAGTTAGGATGCATTTGGCTGCAAGTAACACAGAGCCCAAAGAAAAGAGGCTTAAACTTAGAGGACGTTTGTTATCGCCCACAGGTATAAGGAATTGTTCCAGGGTTGGTTCTTTCAGCAGCTCAGTGATATCATCAGGCCCCCAGGTTATTCCCACCTTTTGGTGGGAATCCTCAGCAGGTTGGCTTGTTCTCTTAGGCTGGTACCCTCCGAGCCCAACATGTCTGTCACACTTCCAGGAGTCACACTCTAACAACATTAAGAGGAAGAAAATGGCTATTTCTCCCCCCCTGTCTCTTTAAGAACAAAGAACTATTTCCCAGAAGCCCTGAGCAGACTTTTCTGGACATCTCATTGGCCTGGAAAGTATCCTGTGCCTGTTTCTCAATAATCACTGGCAAGAGTGATGGAATCATCACCACGTTTACCTTAGACGAGTCCAGATTGAGCCGGTGGATACTCCAAGGGGTGAGACTTCCCCTAAAACACATGACCAACTGCAACCTGAACAAAATCAGGGTCTTGTGAGCAGAGAAGAAGGCGGGGGGTGGGGGGTGGGGAATGGCTGGGTAGACAACTAGCAGTCTGGCACAACTTCTTCTTGAATATGCCAGAGAGTGTATTGTTTTACTTCTGTCCAGAGTTGTCCACTATATGGCCGTCCTCCAGATGCTCCATCTTGGCTCTACCATCAAGACCCCTGTGCCCAATCCCCATGATAAGACATTGTTCTTTCTTTTGAGCACGGGTGCAGGAAAAATGTGGGCACACCCCACTTCACACAAGGTTAATTATGAAGCTTTGATGAAATTTAGGATAAAAGGAAAGTGATACATGGGAGGGGGAAATTTTGAAAGTGCTCATATTAAGTATAATTTTCTCATAGTGTAAGAAACCCTTCACGGGGCTGCACACGAACATGCCATGCTCCTAATCTCACTCCCTTGTCCTGAGGTCTGGACCTCTGCGAGAGAGTGACATGATCTGTTGATGTTTGAGCTGAATCATACATTGGCTGCTGTGGGGAATGAGTGAGGAGAGCAGTGGAGGGAGCAGGGATCCCTGTTAGGAGGCTGGTGCTGTGATCCAGGAGAGGCATGATGGGCCTCCTACTGGGTTGGTGGCCTTAGACGTGCAAATGGGGTTAGGGGGTTCCTATAGAGGTAATAATGGTCAGAGCAAATTCATGGTGACAGGAACACACAGGGGTGTCTGGGAACAGCAAGTGGGGTGTTGGCTGGAGCCTAGATGTGTAGGAAGGGCAACTATGGGAGATGAGGCTGGGAAGAGAGTTGGCATGAGGATAATGGAGGGCCCCAAGTGCCAGGTGAGGAGTTTGGGCTTTCTGTTGCAGACAGCAGGGAGCCTGCCCCCATAGGACTGGAGCTCAGCTTCAGGGAGTGAGGCTGGCCATGGGGGCAGAATGGAGGGAGGAGGCAGGAGCATCCATGGGGAGGGCTTGGCCAGCTACTGGGGGTTGAGAGCAGAGGCAGGAGTTAGGCTCTATGAGGCTGTGCTTCTCACACGTTATCTCTGGTTGTTGAGTGCCTCCACGCATGAAAAATCATAGCTGGGGCTCTGCTCTGCCCACACTCCTGGGAGAAGCCGCTCCAGGTTCTCAGGTAGTGAGATAAGCTGGTGCTCTGCGCCAGGGCTGAGATCCACCCTGATTCTGCCTCTCAATCCCTTCCTCACCCTGGGAGGGGCTGACAGTTGATCCCCAGGGCCTCTCTGACTACATGCTTCTGCACCAGGTTAACCTTTCTGGGCTGAGCTGGAAATTTGAGCCTCAGCTCTCAGAAGAGGGGTTGTGAGGCTGGCAGAGGGGCATGGGGAGCTCCATAGGGAGCAGTCATCCTTTCCACCCCAGGAGCTCGGCAAAGGCTGGCTTTGGCCTCAGCCCGGAAAGAAGACGCTGGAAGGAGGGTAGGGACAGGCACCAAACTTGTTAAAGACCTCCTATCCTCGCTGCACCCAACCTGTTGGCCCTGCTTTTCCTTTAGTTCACTGCTCAGTTTGGGCTGAAAAGCACTAGTCACACTGCTTTCCCTTTGGGTGGTTCTAAGCTATTTATTTAACTGATCTCAGGCTCAGTTTACCCATCCATACAATGGAGGGCCCTCCCGCAGCTGCACTCCTTCCCCATCCCTCAACCCCCACCTTCACCACCCCCCCTTCTGATTACTTCCATTTCCACACTGCCTTTTATGAGGGTGATAATCAAATGCAGTCTCCCTTGAGGGAGGCATAAGTTCTAGCCAGGCTTGGACACTATAAGATGTTGGGTAAGTCCTGTGCCCCTTTAGCTCTATAGAAGCTCTATACGCACGCATGGTATTCCTATTTATTCCTATTATTGAAAACTCATGTGAGCACTGAGATGAGAGTCCTGGTTCTTCCACTGAGTTGCTGTGTGATCCTGGGAAGAGAGCCCCGTCTGGTACGTGCTCCTTATCATCAGGGACTTTTTTCCCCTGGCTGTCCTGCCATGCCAACCCCCACCCAGGAGTCCGCACTTCTCAGGAGCAGGGTGAGCACAGAGACCACATTCTCCAGGAAGGTGTGAGTGTTTGGGGTGGGGGAGGATTCATTAGGATGCCCAGGATCGTAGGCTGTCTGAGGGGTACTTAAATGCTCTACTGGAGGATCCTTCAGCCCAGATGGACTCAGAGGTGGGGGCCTCTTCCTGCTGAGAAGAGAGCTTTATTTTTCTCCTAAACCCCAACAAGCCCAGACTTGGGGTTGAAGTTGCCAAGTTTCATCCATACTTGGGCAAATGACTGCTGCTTACGGAGGGTACAGAGACCAGAACCCCAGGTCCCCAAAGTGGCTCAGCAGGGAGTCAGGAGTCAGGAGTTGTCTCTAACTGACAGTCCAGCTTTCAAGATGGTTTCAGATACACTCTCAGTGAATGTCATTGTCATGGTCACCTATCAGACAGGGAACATGAGGTGAGATGCATTCCAAGGGTTAGGATTCCAAGACTGTAAAGCACACCCAAGGGAGGAGGTGAAGGGCTCCACCCTAGCCATCTCTTTTCTCTGCAGCCATCTCTGGTTGGGGTTCTTGCTGAGAAACAGGAGCCTTCTGGAAGTTATTCTGGGGTCTCTGATTTCAACAACATAACACATCCCCCACCCCCACCCCGCTTCTCTAAAGCTCTGCCTCTGCCCAGGGCATATGAATCGCTTGAGGTCTTGTTGAATTGCAGGTTCTGGTTCAGTAGATCTGGGTAGAGCCTGAGAGTCTGCATTTCTAGCAAGCTCTCAGGGGGTGCCCATGCAGCTAGTCTGTGGCCCACACTTAGAGCTTCAAGGCCTCAGGGCCTTAATGCCTTGTGCAAAACAGCAGAGAGGGCAAGCCTCCTGCTCTCATCTTCTCTACTGGCGATTGGAGAAGTGCATCCTGAATTCAAATGACCAAAAAAAAAACGGGAGTTTGTGAGGGTGAAAGGGGACCTGCCACCCAGCTTTGTAGGTGGTGAAACAGGCCTACGCAGTGCAGGAAGAAGCTTGTTCAAGATCTCACAGCATCTTAGTGAGAGTTCAGACTCAGGCCTCTTGCAAAGGAAAAACAAAAATGAAAACTAGAATAGATACTCACTGAGGTGTTTGTTGTGCTTTCTCTGGGCGAACTGTGGGTTCCTTTGATTCTTCTTCCTAAGTTGTATTTTTTGTTTGTTTTTACAATGAACGTGTACCAATTTTGTAATAAGAAAAAAATTAATTTTAATGAAAAAATTCTCACAGAGTTCTTAGTAAATGAGGTTATGTTTGTGAACGTGCTGGATGAACTGTAACTGCGTGCAGCAGCTTCAAGTCAAGGGTGTGTAATTGAGCCCAAACCCTCCTGAATTCCTTTCAGCGAGGTTACCCTCACTCTTTCTGGCGCACGAATCACCGAGATGAGGAGGAAGGCCAATGCCGTCACCAACCGCCGCAAGCCGCTTCCTACTCCCACGTGGCCTCAGCTGTGGGAACTCTTCCCCCAAAGCTCTGGCCGCAGGAATCTTTCCCCTTAAACTGGGGAAGAAATTTCCCTAATCCGTTTTCGTAGTAAACGACCTCGGGCCAAGTCTGCTTTTGTTGCTGGTTTCCTAAGCTTAATTGCGAGCAAAGTTAATTTGAAAGAAAATGTTACAGCTCTGGGGCGAATTCTAACGAGCCTTGGGCAATTAGGGAAGAACGCATCTAATTACTCACAGACCTGGTTGGGGGGGGGGGCGCCTGCACACGACGCGGGGGGGTGCAGGGCTCAGAGTGGGGCAAACGATTTCTCTGGATTCAAGAAAGGAAGAAGAAAAAGAGAAACGCACCTCCGGTCTCTGAGCCCCTAGACGGGGAGCCGGGGAGGTTCCATTTCACGGTTTGGGGATTCGGAGAGTTGGATTGTCCCAAGACGCAGCAGTGAATGTTCTCAATGTCCTAGAGCCACGCGGACTGGAGGGCCCGCCCGGCCCGGCCCGGCTGTGGATGAGGGGCGGCGCTCCCTCGCCTGCGCAGCGTCCTTTCTGGACCGGCCGGGTGGCGCACTAGCTTTGGGTGTCGCCGGCCGGCAGGAGGCCGAGAAGGGCTGACGCTCTCCCTTCAACACCTCGAGGGTCTCGCTGTCTCTCCTGGCTCCTGCTGTATACCCAGTTCCCTCCTCGCAGCGTCCCCTCTCTCAGGGCACAGACCCTGGTCGATCTCACCTGTCGTCCCAGTTGACAAGGAGAGTTGGGGGCGAAGACGCGTGCGCTTTCCCTCCCTGTCTTTCTTGTTCCCCCGGCTTTACCGCGACGCTCCAGGAGACTTCCGGATAAGGCGGCGCTTAAATGTTAAAACCTTCTTCCCTCTTGTGCCCAGCGCTTTACAGTTTACAAAGCGTTTCTATCCCTCTTGACTCGTTTAACTTCAGGTGGACTCTGAGGGAGGGGTAACAAATTCCCATTCACAAATGAGGACACTAGGGAAAGGACTGGATTAACGTTAATGGCGCTGTCAAAGCATTGGATTTGGTAATTAAAACACGGAGAAAGGCTCAACCGCTGCATTAACTGGGCGCATAGACTGCCCTTTTCCAGCCCCAATCCCCCTGCCGGGCTTTAGGAAAACAAGGACAAAACCCCTGGGTGGAGGGCTTTCAATTTCTGGCCAGTGCCAACGAGGCAAGGCAACCTGATTTCTGCCTGGGAGAGCCATACTGTCTAGCTGCACACGGAGAACCTTTGAATTTCAACCTGCAAGGATCCATACAGAGATAAGGGAGGTCTAACACCTAGATCTTTCCAAGGTCACAGGGCTGGGTCTGAAATCTGGACCCACTGGCAATAGGGTCAGTGCTGCAGCTGCCCCCTCCTCCAGGTGGTAACTTACCACCACCAAAGTCAGGAAGGACCAACATCTATACCTGTACCGTCTAATACAGTAGCCATCAGCCACACACTGCTACTGTGCACTTGGCTGTGGCTAGTCCAAACAGATGACCTGTAAGTGTAAAATACACTCCAGATTTTAAAGACTTGGTATGAAAAAAGTAAAATATCTCAACAATTTTTATATTGATATGTTGAAATGATAGTTTGGACATTAAATTGGGTTAAATACAATATATTATTAGTTAATCTCACCTGTTTTTTTAAAATTAATGCAGATACCAGAAAAATTTTAATTACACAGGCAGCTTACATTATATTTCTATTGGGCAGCACTTATTTAGATAAATACCCGTCTGGACTGAATCACATTCACATGTCTTTGTGAACAGGATAGTGCAATCCCCAGAATTAAAAATAAAAATTACCAGTGGTTTTCAGTCTTCTTTCTCACCCCCCCGCAACTCTTCCCTAGCAAATTAACTCTGCAGAAAGAGGCTGCATTTCTCTTGTCAGAACTCACTTGCTCAAAGATCTTTATTAAAACAGTTCATCTCAACACTCAGGTTTATCTGAAAGCTGCACACCGAGCCTCTGAAATATTTAATGCTAGAAACTTTTGCTACAGAATCGAAACTTACAAGATTTCTCAAGAGAAAGGTGGGGAAATGGTTGGATCTTTTCTTTTTTTCTTTCTGATTTTGGTCAGCTTGTTGCTTGAAACAAATAAAGGATACAAAGCAAAGTTAAACACCAGTTTCTTTCTAAAGCTTACTTAAATGATGGCCCCAATTAATTTTTCTCTTTCCTTTTTGCATGAGGAGGCTGCCAAGGTACAGCAGAGGGTACCAGGGATGGAAGAGCCAGCCCAACAAAATGAAAACTGTCATCAACAGGTTCCCTTGAGTCTTGTCATCTCTGAATTTTAGTTCACCCATTGGGTCCCAGGCTGCTTGATGAAAAGAAAGCGTGGGCAATGGACAAATGTATTTCTTTTTTTTTTTTTTTTTTGCGGTACGCGGGCCTCTCACTGCCGTGACCTCTCCCGCTGCGGAGCACAGGCTCCGGACGCACAGACAAATGTATTTCTACCTGCCTCAGTGGAAAACCGCACTTAGGGCCCAGCAGTAATAGCTGCCAAGTGATCAGCACATCAAGCTCAAAAGATTCAAGAAATTATGATATAACCGGTGCCTGGAGCTAATCCAGAGATGCTTGCCGTGAGTTCTGTTTCCATTTCTTGGAATAGGGTTAGGCCCTGGGTGGCCCACCCATGCTGCCAGATATGCAACAACCATGATGGGCCCTTAAAGATCATATGGGGGACGGTTGAATTCTGCAGCCCTCTTGTATTATAGATGGGAAAACTGGGGGTGTGAGTGATGGAACTGGGTTACACTGTGGCGCTGGGTCACCGTCCAGACTCAGAGCCTGGTGGTCTGCAGTTCTCAGAGGCAGGGAAAAGCAGCCCCTGGTCAAGCGAAGCAGAGGTCTTTCCCATTAAAAAAATGGTTACTTCTTTTGCAAATTTGTCCTCCTCACCTTAACTAGGAAGACACTATCGGAGCCTTTTATTGTAATAACGTAGTCAAAGGCACAAGAGATGGAACTGTGTAAAAAGACCCGAGTTTTGGTAAGTACGGGGAAGAGTGAAGTCATGTGATTCTCCACAATTCCCTTAGACTCTGGTGTAGACACTACGTTGTGCCTCCTTTAGAGCCAAGGACCCTCCCCGGTAGAATGTCAGAAAGGCACGACCTTTGGAGCTTCGCCTCAGTGAGGGTCCATTGTCTCAGTCCGTGGGCCGAGGATGCCTCT
This sequence comes from Mesoplodon densirostris, assembly GCF_025265405.1. Lineage (NCBI taxonomy): Eukaryota > Metazoa > Chordata > Mammalia > Artiodactyla > Ziphiidae > Mesoplodon > Mesoplodon densirostris. The sequence goes on along the minus strand of NC_082666.1, from coordinate 24,764,025 downwards.
CCCCACCTCCTCCCATTTTCAAAGCGAACCGGTGTGTACACGGTGCAGCGGGAGGCTGCGCCTGAACCTCCGGCTCGGTCCCTCCCATGTGGCTTTCAACTCGATCCCCTCTCCAGTCCCGTCCTCAGGTTTCGTGAGTACTTAGTTCGTAAAGACAGTCGAGGTATCTATTAATTTTCGCCTGTATTCTCGGCTCACATGGCGGACACAAACCGATCCGCTCCGCCTGGATAGGCAGCCGCATGGCGAGCGTGGTAGGCGCCTCCATTGCCCCCTCCGAGCTGCCCACCAGGATTGTAGCAGGGCCCCAGTGCTCCGAACTGGCCGGGCGATGTGCGCCCATAGAAGTCCACTGCAGTCTCGACGCCGCCACTGCTGCCACCTGCGGGGGGCGAAGCGGGCCCGGCCAACCGGCCAGCCGCTGCGAAGAGGGCGCTGCCGGCCCCTTGCGAGTACGCGCCGTCTGCGCCCGCGTAGGCGGCCGCATAGGCGGAAGTGTTGGCAGGTCGGGCGACGGCGCAGCCGGAGGGCTGGTAAGCGGTGGTAGTGGCAGAGGCGCCGGCCGAGGCAAAGGCGCAGGAACCGGAGGGCCCCGACGGCGCGGGGCCCAGTTCTGGGCTGAGCGGCCGCTCAGGCACCAGGCCGAAGACGCGGCACGGGCCTGGAGACGCAGCCGGGTAGTAGACCGGAGGCGGCGCGGCGAGCGACGGCGGGGCATAGCCTGCATAGACAGCGCCGGGGTAAGGCGGGCGCGCAGCGGGCACCCCGCCCGGGAAGATGGCGGCGGCGGCGGCGGCGGCGGCGGCAGCAGCAGCGGCGGCCGCGTCGTGCATGTAAGCCGGGTAAGTGGAGAGGTCAGAGCGCTTGAAGCGCTTGCGGCGGCGCAGAAAGCTGCCGCTCTCGAACATGTCCTCGGCGTTGGGGTCGAGTGCCCAGTAGTTACCCTTGCCCGGGCGGCCGGCCTCGCGCGGGATCTTGAGGAAGCAGTCGTTGAGTGTGAGGTTGTGGCGGATGCTGTTCTGCCACTTTTTGGGGTTGTCGCGGTAGAAGGGGAAACGTTCGGTGATGAACTTGTAGATGCCGCCCAGCGTGAGGCGGCGCTCCGGTGCGTGCGCGATGGCCATGGCAATGAGCGCAATATAGCTGTAGGGCGGCTTCCCACGCTGCAGGGGGCGCTTCCGCCGCCGCCCGCCAGCGCCGCGACCCGCCGCCTCTGCCGGGACCCCGGCCCCCGCCTCACCGCGCTCCTCCTTCACGGCCGCCAGCGCCTCCGGCTGCGGCGGCGGCGGCGGTGGCGGCCCGCTCTCCGCCGTCATGGCGCAGCCGTCCCGCGTCCCTGGGGCGTCCCCGCTGACCGCTGCTGTCGAGGGTCTGGGAGCTGCGGGGCCCGGGACGCAGGGTAACGGGAACCGACGCTGGGGCCCTCTTTAGAGAGCTCAGGGTGTCCTCGCAGTTGGCACCGGGAGCACAGCTTTCCTGGCAGGGGCGCACGGGAGCTTTGGCGCCCGTAGTTTCCGGGCTGGCTCAGTGCGGACAGAGGCTCAAGAGTGTCCCGCCCACCGACGGCTCTGCTCGTGTTCTGGAGCTCGAAGCCAGGCGCCAGCAGCGACGTTGGGACCCGGACGAGGCTCCTGTCGCGAGCTGAAGGGTCCTTTGCGTGCTGGTGCCAGGAGGTCACGAGGTCTGGAATTGGTCCTGGGCTGGGGTGCCTGCATCAGTTCTGGGCTTCCTGCTGATCTGAGGATAACCGTCGAGGTCCTGAGCGCAGAGGAGGCTGCGGGCCCCAAGGTCTGAAACGAGAGCAGTTAGCGCAGGCGTGGGGACTCTGGTGGGGGCCGCCTAGGCGGCGCCCCTGCGGCCGGGGCCGCCGAAGGCGCAGAGGGCAAGGAGGCGAGGCAAGGCGACGGCGGCGAGGTTGCGGCGCGGGCCAGGCGGGGTGGCCGGCGACTGTTCCTCTCCGCAGGGTTGGCCTCAAGCCGCCAAGACCGCTGGCGAGGCGCTTCCCTGCACACACCCGGACCGGCTCCTCCCTCCGCGGGTTTCTCCTCCTTAAAGGCGCCAGGAAGCTTGGGGCGGTGCCCGTTCCCCTCCCGCCCCCCGACTGCCCGCCCCCTGGGCCTCGGCGCACCTCCCCAGGTAGGAGATGCTGTGGCGGCGCGGCGGGTACACCACACGGTCTGAGCATGGAGGTCCCTTGGAGGTCTCCTGGGCCGGTCCTCTCTGCGAGCCGACGGGGAGACTGAGGTCGGGAGAGGCCAGGAACTGTCTCTGGAGACCTCGGCGCCCGAACTCAGCGCTTCGGGACTTTACCAGCCTCTATAGAAGGCTAGGACCCCCAGGTGAAAGGAAGGGCTCGCCTCACCTTTTTTGGCTGGAGAGGGTGAGAATTGGCTGAGGGGCGCTTGGTTCTTGAGGGTGGGGGACGAGGAAGGGAGAAGACGCTCCAGGTGACTGGCTTCCAAGGTCTTTCAAGGATGATTTATTTTCAAACCCCAACTCAAGGCTGCCCTGGCCATTCCCCATCCAGTCCCTCATCCTTCAGGCAGGATTCCTAGGTCCCATAGAGGAGGTGACTTGCCACGGTTCCACCGCTACTTCGCAGCTTAGCCGAAACTCACACCTGCCTGCGTCTCTGGTAGGAGTGCGTTTCCTCGACTTGTACGAGAGGTAGCCAGTTCCCCTCGGTGGGTTCCAGGTTCCTCCACTGTACCGAGGTTTTGTATCTCAATTGCTGATATTTAGGGAAAGGCCGCAACACGCCCCCCCCCCGCCCTCCAATCTTTTATCTTTGGGTGGCTCGGGACCCCTCTCTATATGATGTGGAGTGACTCACAGCTTAAAGAGGATGGAGGCTAGGCTTCTGCCCTCTCGCGGCAACCTTCTCCTCCAGTTCGCCCAGTCAGGAAGGCTCCAAGTGGCTCCCAAGACCTCCGGGGGCAGCCGAGCAGCCCCTTCCCGCAGCGGGACGGAGGGCTGCGAGAGGTGGGGGCCGGGGTTGGGGGCGCTCTGGGTGGGCGAGTCTCCCGGGGAAGGGGCGGGCAGACGGGACCCGTCCGCTTTGCGGGTGTCCGGTTTCGGAGTTCGTTTCCCGCCAGCCTGATTCGGCCTCGCTCAGGACCGCCTGCGGCGGCGGCCCCGCAGGTCTGGGTTCGTAGGGACACCCTGGGCCTGTCCCTTCCCGGTCACAAGCCCTCAATTTTCTCCTCTGAGAACTGGGGGCGGGAAAGCATGTGCGGATCTCAGGGGTGGGGCGTACTACCCTTAGGATTTCAGGCTACGGCCGAGACGCAGCTTTCCGCGGGGCTGCGGGTGCAGGGCTGGGCGGAGAGAGCCGCGAGAGTGCGGGCGGCGGCCTTCAGGGGCTTTAGTCGCGTTCTTCGTGGAGGTGAGCTCCGGGCAGGTTCAGCCCCGCCAAGCATTGCGCAATTGCCTTCGGAAGAAAGAGGCAAAGAGTTCAGATCTTCGCTCCGGCGACCCGGGTGTGGAAGCAAATTGAACGGTTTGCATGAAGACCTTCCTCAGCGGATTCATGCTCCAAAGACGGGAGAGGCTTTTCACTCGCTCAAAAACCTCCCAGCTTCCTTCTTCCAAAGTAACGAAGCTGCGAGAATCCAGGTTGCATCCTGTTACGTTGTTTCAAAGGGGAAAAAAATGTTTAACATTTTAACCAGATACATTATAGCAATCTTTTAATACTGGATTTTGTGGTTCTCTGTATTTCCAAGATTCAGACTTCCAAATGTTAAATTTTGGACCACTGTCCTAACGTGAATCCATAAATCAAATAATGTGATTCTGTAGTTCTAAGATTCCATGACCAGAAGTCTAAAATATTTGACTGCGATTATATTCCTATGACTTTAAGCTTCTGGTCAGAGTGTAAAAGCGTATTCCTCATGTTTTAAGATGCTGGGAGTAAGATTTTGCGCCTGAAAATATGATGCCACTACTGGGAGTTGTAGCTTCTCTAGGTTTTAGAGATTTTTGCAGCTCTAAGGTACATATAACTTAATTTGAATTCCTGTCTAGGAATGTCTGATTGGAAGATTTGGGTCCTATAAATCCACGTCTCTCTTCTTATTTAATTCTAAAATATTAGTTCTAGATCCACTATTTTATAACTCAAATAATCTAATAATTCTTATAATATTTGTGACCATATGCTTTAATGACTTTATGATAGAGATTTTTAAGCTCAAATTACTATGGTTAGAAACCTCCATGTCTCATGATATTTTGATCCTCATTGTTTTATGACTGTGGACCCATTCTAGAAAACTGATTCCTTTTTCTCAAACTTTGCGGCTACTGAGCTACACCTGTACAACAGACCAAGCCTTAGCATCCTGAGATTAGATTTATTAAGCTTATGATTCTAAGATTTTCATGAACAAAGGATCCTAAAATTTTTATTCCATAAATGTTTTATTCTAATAACACATTTCAAAATTCTGTACTTTGAAGATTCTATGAATCCATGATGTAAACTTTGAATTAAACGATTTGAGTGAACTGGGACAATTCACCCATGTGGATCAAAACTATACATAAAGATCCCCTTGGTGCCAGGCCATTTCCTCCATTTCCTCTCATCCAGTCTTCCCCTCTTCTCTGGTGCAGTGCTCCTTAATGTGTTTAGGGGTAACAGACCCCATTGAGAACCATTTGAAAGCTGTGGAGTGGGTCCCAGTCCCTTGGAAGTCATTCTCCTAGTCCAGCAGGGGTGGGTTGGTGTTGATGTAGGCGGGTGCTGGGTGATTTCCATCCTCTTTGTAGCCGCCTTCAGCCCTGCATGTATCCCCAGCACCTTTTGGAAAAACCTGTCCCCTCACAGGCTATTTTATGTTAAATTTTGGGGGGAGGGGGTGCTGGTGATCTGTAGAAGATACTGGTAGCTCTTCCCCTAACTGCTTTACTGAGTTTTGAAGTGGCCCTCAGAGGGTTTTGTAAATATAAAGGAGGGGATCCAAGGAGTCATGGAAAATTCCTCCATATCTCTTGACCCAGATGCCCCTTCATGCAGATGCAGAGGTAGCCTGCTCTTCTCCTTAAGGAAATCTTGGAAATTCAAGCTGGAAGGAAACTAGGCCCAGATTGCCGAAGGGGCTTGCTTAAACTCTTGCAGAGGAGGTTCTACACTGAAAGGGAAACTCAGGTTATTCAGGCTCCTTACCTCCTGGCCCTGAAGCCTCTCTGTCTTTTTTTTTTTTCTTTCTTTCTTTTTTAACATCTTTTTTGGCGTATAATTGCTTTACAATGGTGTGTTAGTTTCTGCTTTACAACAAAGTGAATCAGTTATACATATACATATGTTCCCATATCTCTTCCCTCTTGCATCTCCCTCCTTCCCACCCTCCCTATCCCACCCCTCTAGGTGGTCACAAACCACCGAGCTGATCTCCCTGTGCTATGCGGCTGCTTCCCACTAGCTATCTATTTTACGTTTGGTAGTGTATATATGTCCATGCCACTCTCTCACTTTGTCCCAGCTTACCCTTCCCTCTCCCCATATGCTCAAGTCCATGCTCTAGTAGGTCTGTGTCTTTATTCCCGTCCTACCCCTAGGCTCTTCATGACCTTTTTTCCCCTTAGATTCCATATATATGTGTTAGCATACAGTATTTGTTTTTCTCCTTCTGACTTACTTCACTCTGTATGACAGACTCTAGGTCCATCCATCTCACTACAAATAACTCAATTTCGTTTCTTTTTATGGCTGAGTAATATTCCATTGTATATATGTGCCACATCTTCTTTATCCATTCATCTGTTGATGGACACTTAGGTTGCTTCCATGTCCTGGCTATTGTAAACAGAGCTGCAATGAACATTTTGCTACATGACTCTTTTTGAATTATGGTTTTCTCAGGGTATATGCCCAGTAGTGGGATTGCTGCGTCGTATGGTAGTTCTATTTGTAGTTTTTTAAGGAACCTCCATACTGTTCACCACAGTGGCTGTATCAATTTACATTCCCACCAACAGTGCAAGTGTTCCCTTTTCTCCACATCCTCTCCAGCATTTATTGTTTCTAGATTTTTTTTTTTCAGTATGCGGGCTTCTCACTGTTGTGGCCTCTCCCGTTGTGGAGCACAGGCTCCGGACGCGCAGGCTCAGCGGCCATGGCTCACAGGCCCAGCCGCTCTGCGGCATGTGGGATCTTCCTGGACCGGGACACGAACCCGTGTCCCCTGCATCGGCAGGCGGACTCTCAACCACTGCGCCACCAGGGAAGCCCTGTTTCTAGATTTTTTGATGATGGCCATTCTGACTGGTGTGAGATGATATCTCATTGTAGTTTTGATTTGCATTTCTCTAATGATTAGTGATGTTGAGCATTCTTTCATGTGTTTGTTGGCAATCTGTATATCTTCTTTGGAGAAATGTCTATTTAGGTCTTCTGCCCATTTTTTGATTGGGTTGTTTGTTTTTTTGTTATTGAGCTGCATGAGCTGCTTGTAAATTCTGGAGATTAATCCTTATCTTTGATAAAGGAGGCAAGAATATACAGTGGAGAAAGGACAGCCTCTTCAATAAGTGGTGCTGGAAAACCGGACAGGTACATGTAAAAGAATGAAATTAGAACACTCCCTAACACCATACAAAAAAATAAATACAAAATGGATTAAAGACCTAAACGTAAGGCCAGACACTATCAAACTCTTAGAGGAAAACATAGGCAGAACACTCTATGACATAAATCACAGCAAGATCCTTTTTGACCCACCTCCTAGAGAAATGGAAATAAAGACAAAAATAAACAAATGGGACCTAATGAAACTTAAAAGCTTTTGCACAGCAAAGGAAACCATAAACAATACGAAAAGACAGCCCTCAGAATGGGAGAAAATATTTGCAAATGAAGCAACTGACAAAGGGAGTTCTCAGAGCCTCACTTGTGCTTAAAGTCCTCCTTACAGTGAGACAATGGAAACTCCAGGCCCAGATGCTTGCGAATCAGATCTAAGAATCTCGGCACAGCCAGAACACAGCGACCTCTGTTAGGATTACTCTGGGGCAGTCAGTCAGGGTCAGTGGGCTGTATGGCCTCAGAATGCCAAAAAAGGAGGTCGGTCCTGTGTCACACACAGCCCAGCCTCTAGTCACAGCAGTGGCACGGAGTGAGAGCTCAGATTACAGCTAGCTCATTTACTGGCCCAGCGGCTTTGAGCTATCTGCTGCCCTTCTTAGGCCTCAGTTTCCCCATCTGTGAAGTGGGGGACTCCCTACCTGTCGCCCCCCCTTCCAGGGAGTCAAGAGGATGGAGTGGGGTGCATCACCAACCCGTCATTATCTTCTTGACTTTTAAACTGTTTTCAGGGTGAAACTTGGTTGTGAAAAAAAGACAAGCTGCTGGGGAAAATTCAAGTCGTTCCCACTGATGTGCGGAAATGAGATGCCCCCCTCAAAGAAGTAGTGGTTGATTAAAGTAAAATGCTTTCTGCCCACCTAGAAGGGAGAATGTGTGCGGGGAGGGTATTCCAGTCTTCGAGTCTGCGTGGATGTGGCTTTTTTCTGCTTCCACCGACGCGCAGGGACCCCCAGAGCTTGGTCAGGGCAACACAGTTTCCAGCGCTTTCTCGCCATTGGTTCACTTAAATACTGTGAACAGAGAATTATCATCACCCCAGGACCAGGCAGAGAAACTGGGGCCCAGAGAGGGGATCCTTCTGCTTCCCGTCACCCCGCTTAGCTTGCACCCTGCCGCCAGACTCCCGGCTCACCTCAAGGAAACTCCCAATCCCTTCCTCAGAGCCCTGTCCCAACACTGTTATCTCGCCCCGGAATGGGTAGCTCAGGAAACTGCTGGGACATCCAGGAGCTCCGCGGCTGCGGCGAAAAGGGCAAGCCGACTCCGAGAGGATGCGGACTTGTCCCACCTTGCACAGCGAGCCCTGAGCCCGGGCCTTACCCCCGCCCCCAGGTTAGCTTCTCGGCGCTTTCTCGGGTGCTCAGTGAGCGTTCCTGAGCCAAGGACTTTGGAATGCAAGGTAAGAGCCTAGTCCGCTCACAGCGAGCGGGAGAGAGCCGGGCTGTGGCAGTGGACTCTCCTGGGAAAGCCGTGGTCCCTAGCGGAGTTGGTGAGAGCAGGACCCCGGGAATTCTCAGCGAGGCCAGCAGGCGCAAGTCGGTTAGATTCTAGGACCTGGGGGGGCAGGAGCGGTCCTCTAGAATCATTGGGCATCCTGGTTTCTTGGGTATTCCGAGCTCTATGCCCAGCCTTAGGACTCTGAGAAGCAGGGAAGATTGTGAATGTTCATTTCGGGCTGCAGAGTTCATGGTCTGCAAGACAATCTCAAAAGGGCCTCTGATTACTCCCTTTTCCCTCTCAAAGGGGAAACGCACTAGACTGGATTCTAGTACCGCATGAGGTACAGGAAGAGACAGTGACTTGTCTCCCCTCCCCAGGCCAGGCTCCACCGGGAGCCCCAGCCCTCTGATTCCAGTCCTTGACCCCTCCTCCTGCCTGGCACTGTGACCATCAGGGCACTTCGCCCCAAGCTCAGTCCAGGCTCCCGGGGTTGGGGCGGGGGTGCAGACAGGGGTGGTTAGAGCTTGGTACAGTGCCTCAGGCAGGTACCCAGCCCAGCTGGCTGGTTGCTCAGTGTCCACAGTGCCAGGTGGGCAATAGCATGGGAGCCCGAAAACACTTGTCCTTGGACACACACGTGCGTGGGCGGCCCAGCTCTCCTCTGGTCTCTTTCCTTCGGGCTTTTTTGGCTTTCTTTCTCTGTTTTAGCCTGAGAGTGTGTATCTTTCTTAATCTCACCGTCTGCCCTTTTGCCTCCTTGGCCTGCATGTATCCTCCCTTTCTGGGCATGTATCCCCAGAGTCACTCGAAAAGAGAGGCTGCACACTTCAGCCAGGGTTGGGCTGCCCATATCAGCCTCTTCTCTCCTGGAGGATGGTGCAGACAGTGGCAGGGCTGGGACAGAGGCAGGTTCACCCAGGAGTACCCTGGAGCGTGGGAGTGCTGATCCTCAGCCTTTCTGCCCAAGCACCTCTGAAGCGCTCAGCTCCCTCAGCTCTGCTGAGCCTGGCTGGGGAAGAGGGGAACACAAGGTTACACATGCCAGACTTCTGGACAAATCTAAGGCTCCAAATAGTCCTCTCCAGCAGGGCACTCCTGCTGTTTGTCTCTGCACAAACTGGGCCACTTGGCTGCTCAAAGGCTCTCAATGCCTGTGCTTCCTCCAGGGCAAGATCAAGTATACTTTGCCTGGCCTGGCAGTTCAGGGCCCTTCGGACACAGTGCAGCCCCTTCCCACCCCTACTCTCTTCCTTGGTCTTCCCTGCCCCCAGCTTCAGAGGACTGCCCCCCACCCCAAGTCTTCTCTTTCTCTCGCATAAATTCTTGCCCTCAGCCTGGAAAAGCTGGAAAAGCTGGCCCACGTCAGCTCAAATGTCTCCTCTTCTGGGAAGTCCTCCTTGATCTGCCTGAGTAAGTCAAACACATCCTCTTTGGGCCTGCCCCAGCATGTTTGGATTTTGGCACTTGTCACACATTTTTATGGTGTAGTAATTTGATTATGTGACTGTCTCTGTTCTTCTCTGGGAGCTCCTTGGTGGCAGGAAGTATGGCTTCCTGCAACTGGACACACAGGTCCCCAGCACAGAGCCTGGCTCAAGGAACAGTGTGGCTCTGCTGTGAGAGCCAGTTACTTAGAGTCAGTCCTGGGTCAGTTCCTGTCTCTACCTCTTCCCAGCTGTGTTACCTTTGGCCACTTAGTCACTCTGAACCTCAGTTTTTCAATCTATAAAGTGGGGATAATATTAACGTCATAAGAGAGTTGTGATGGTTACTTTTGTTAACTGCAAACACATGCAAAACTCTTCTATGTGAAGACACTGTTTTAAGCACTTTATGAACATTAAATGCACTAACATATCAGGAGACCTGGGGGCAAGTCTCAGGCCTGTCACTAACTGGGTATTGGGGGGTACATCCAGGAGAACAGGCAGAGTGCTGGGTCTGGAAGGCATAATGACTTGATACGCCATCTAGGCAGGTGGGCAGCTGCAAAAGAGCCCAGAAGCAGGGATCTCGCAGATGATAGGGCTTAAGGGAAGTTTCAGACTCAGAACAGCATCTTCTTCCCTAGGTTCAGGTATGGAGGCCTCTGGGATGATCCTGGGGCCATCTGAGAGACACAGTTGGGCCAGCTTGGCCCTACTGGGCTGAAGTCTGAGTGTCTCGCAGGGCAGCCTCTCTCCCTGGTGTCCTGGAAACTTAGGGCCTTGGATCTGTATGCAGCCCTGGTTTCTATCTAGGCAGATCTGGCCCAACCTTTTGGCAGGGGGGTTGGGGAAAGCTTCAACACTAAGCTGGGCATATTCAGAGGCATATTCTTTAGTCCTGAAGCCATCCACTTACTTGTCACCCAGTAGGGTAGATGTCCAGGGGCCATGGGGATGATGAGGGGATCTGGGCTTACCCTCCTGATATGGATTTGGACATACTCCAGGAGAAGGGAAGAGGTGAGAGTCCCTTTAGGGGGCCTCATCCTTGGTGGGTGTTGTACATGGCTCTTTGTCTTCTTTGAGCCCTGGCCAGGCCAAACTGGCCCCAGGTCCTGGGACCAAATGGACTACTGGAACTTAGCTCTGGGTCAGTGGAATAATACAATAGCTTCTATCTATAGGCTTCTATTACTTTTTTTTTCTAAGTTCTAACTTTCTCATAGATAGCCTACTATTTCCTACGTGTAATTTGTGGAGCTGTCTCTGATTGTGGGGGCATTTGTTGGCCAGAGATGATTGACATTGGTTTTACCCAGTGAGTGAGTCATACAGTCCAAACTCAGGTAAGCAGCTCCACCTTCTTCTCCAGGTTCACTTTGCTTACCACCTTCTAGTACTCCTCCCTTGGGAACTGGCTGTCTGTCATTTATGGAACTGAAATAACCTAAGCAGACTAACAGTGATGGAAGAAAAGAGTGTGTCCTTCACACCACACCATAGCTCTGTTCAGCATTTTATCAATGATATACAAGAAGGCATAGAAAGCAAGCTGATTGGGCTTGTGGCTGACCACACTGAGGTGCTGATGCTGGTAGCTGACGGATGCAAGACTCGGAGTAATTACCAGGTTGGGAGACTGAGCCAAAACCAACAAGAAAACACTTAAAAAACTGTTATGGAAGCATCATAACATTACAGGAGACAAAGCCAGAAGAAAAAAGTCACCCACATGCCAATTACCTATCATTCATCTACTAGGTTTTTCTATGTTCTGTTTTTTTTTCTCCTTTGTGTTCTTATGCACATATATATGTTTATATAGGTGTAACCATAGTGTATGTACAATTCTTTAGTCTTTATATACAATGCATTTGCATTATTTTGTAAACATATCTACATGTTGCCCCTTACTTCCCATTTTTCATTTGTAGTTGGAAATGAAATGGTCTAATGTTGATTTAACCCTTTTATGGTAGCTAGGCAATTAGATAATTTCCAGTATCTTTGATATAGGTGATGCTGCTATGTGTTTGTATAAAGAGCTTAGTACTTCTTTTGAATTATCCTTAAGACAAATTCCTAAGAGCGAGATTTATGGAATGAGGAACATTTTTGTGTTTCTTCATATAGTGCTACCAAGTTGTCTCTAAGGACATTTTGCAACTCACCACAATCAAGATAATTAACATATCCATCACCCCTAAGAGTTTCCTCATGCCCCTTGTAATTGGTGATTGATTAATTCCCACCCACCCCCATATCTGTAGGCAATCACTGATCTACTTATGTCACTATAGAATAGTTTGCATTTTATTGAACTTTATATAAATGGAATAACACAGTGTATTTATTTTGTCTGTTTTCACTCAGCATAACTATTTTGATACTCATCTATGTTGTGATATCAATAGTCAATTACTTTTTTTTTTTGCTAAGTAGTATTCCATTACACTGACCATACCATGGTTTGTTAATCCATTCACTTGTTGATGGACATTTGGGTTGTTTCCATTTTTGACTCTTATAAACAAGCTGCTATGAATAGTTGTGTACAGGTCTTTGTGTGGCTATGTTCTCATTTCTCTTAGGTAAATACCTAGGAGAGGAATATCTGGGTCAGATGGTAGGTGTATGTTTAAATTTTTAAGAAATTGCCAAACTTTTCACAAAGTGGCTGTATTTCTTTTATTTCTTCTAGCAGTAGATGAGAGTTTTAATTGCTCCATCTCCTTACGAAAACTTGATTAGTACAGTCTTTTAAATTTTACCCATTTTAGTATATAGTGGTATCTCATTGTAGCTTTAATTTGCATTTCCCTCATGACTAATAATATGTTTATTATCTATTGCTGTGTAACAAATTACCCCCACATTAGTGGCATAAAACAACAAACATTTATTGTCTCACAGTTTCTATGGATCAGGAATCTGGGTGTGGCTTAGCTGGGTGTGGTTAGCAGAACTGACCCATCTGAGCTTAAAGCTGCTTTGGGGTAGTGCTGGATATGGGAAAATTGGAGAGAAGAAGAAATGAAAGAGCAAAGGATTGGAAAAGTAGACAGAATTGTCAGGCTGAAAAAAAAAAAATCGCCAGGCTGTAGTTTTCCTGCTAGATGGAGGAGTTTGAATTTCCAGGTGATTCTAGGAAATGGAACATTTGTTGAACAATGTACGTGTTACCAGGCTTTGATGTTAGTTCATTTAATCGATCCTCGGAACAGTCCCATTTTAAAGATTTAGAAATTGAAATCTGAAAAGTTAAGTAAAACTTGGCCAAGGACATATACTTGAGATGGATTTGAACCCCCCTCTGTTTCCTGTCAAAGGCCACTCTGCCTCACAGTGTCGTTGCCTCTAGAGCCCGTAAGACCTCTTTGAGTAAGTTCTAATGGGCAGTAAGAAGTGCAGATCCTCTGATCACTCAGGTTTCAGCTGATAGCCTGGGTTCTCCTTAGAGACTGAGTCATGTTGCAAAACCTCCCTGCATCCCCTACTCTAACAGGCTTGAGTGGCCTCTGTAAGGTCCACCTCAGTTAGCAAAAAGACAGTAGGTCTTTGCTCTGACTACCTCCGTGAATGATATCTGCCTTATAAGGGAAGAGTCGTCACTGGTGGCCCGACTTGAGATGTCTTCTGCCCAGTCAGTACCCCCTAATCCAACACACCTAGACACAATAAATCTTAGATGTGAAGCTGCTTCAAATTTTAGCTCCAAGTAGTGAGTGCGTGTATGATCAGGCCACACAAGATGGCTGTTCTCTTGCTCTCTGTACCTCCTCTGCTCTACCAGTCCCTGCCTCACCTATACCCTACTCACCTGACTGACCCTCCCTCTTGATCATAGAGCCTAATCAGTAGATGCCTAGGTATGTTCCTTTGGCCCCAGCTAGTGATTGTTCTAATCTTTAGATCAGAACATCTCCACTAGGACAGTTTATCAAAGGGTAGTGAGGGGCACGCACCTCTGACAGTTTCCCTGGTAACCGATGGGCCAACCTGATGTCAGTTCCCTCTATAACTGGTAACCTCCCTCTCCCCGCGGTAGTGAAGGTGGCTGCCTGCCATCCACATCCATGGTGGGGTGTCACTCCAGGACCCTTTTGTGAGATCCTCTGTCCCATAAACCATTGTGTGTCTCTGTCACTGTCTTCGGGCTCTTTCTTCAGTCTTGAGGGTGAGCAAGTGTAGGGCTTGCAGGCCTGCAGGCTGCAGCCCAACAGTGGGTTTCAGAAGGTCCAATCTCCTCTCCAGGTTCAGTTTCTTCAGCCATTGAATGGAGGGGGAAGATTTGCTTGGCTAGGTTAGTAGTTGTCCTTACCCCATGGAAGAGAAGACTGCAAAGTATGCTCCAGTCCACAAGAGCACTAGGCATTGTCTATTGATTAAGTCATTCATAGATCTTGTATATATGTATGATTACTTTTCAAGTGTGTGTACAGTTGCATCATAAATAAAATTTAAATCTATTTCAAGATGTTACCGAAGTTTTGGTCATTTTTGGACCTGAAACTTATCAATCAATGTTTACGAAAAAGTATGTCTACCTTACATATATGTGTGCATGTTGTGAGAACTGTGGAATTTATAGCTGTTAAGAAACTATTCTCACACTCAAAGCAATTGAAAAGCACTAAGAGACTCCCCACGGTCTCTCTAGCCAACTGGAGTAATAGTAAACATATTTAACAAACAGTATGTTGTTCAATGAGTATAAAGTTACAGTTATACAAGGTGAATCAGTTGTAGAGATCTCCTGTAGGACATGTGCCTACAGTTAACAATAAGGTGTTGTGTGCTTAAAAATTTGTTGAGGGTAGATCTCATGCTAAATGTTCTTATCACACACGCACATACAAATGAAGGGACATACTGAATTTTTCTGAGGTAATAGGTATGTCTGTACCTTGATTGTGGTGATAGTATCATAGGTATATGCATATGTCCAAACTCATCAAAATAATGCATCAATATGTACAGTTTTTTATATCTATTATACCTCAATAAAGCTGCTAAAAATCCAAACCAGTAAGTCAAGGGGTGCTGACCAGTCAGAGTGTATGTGCTGAACCAGGACCAATCAGAATGGAAGCCTGCTAGGAGAGTGGACCTCGCCATCCCCCACTTCTGGCTGTTTCAGGCTTTAACCCTTTAGTTGCAGAATCTTGGGGCATTCCAGGGAATCCCAGGGGAGGCACTGAGACAGCCAGGACAGCTGGGGGCATGGGTAAGGGTGGGAATGGGGGCTTGGCAGTGGCTCTTTATCTATGGGGCATCACAGTAGTTCAGTATCTCAGTGTTTAGAGATTGCATGCAGGTCATCCTCCAGCGGCTGCGTGGAGATGGCATACAATGCCTGGATATGGGCTTGGACTCTTCCTTCCTGCACAGCTGACTCTCCATGGCCACAAGCCCACCTGGTATCAGTGCACTGCACCCTTCTGCCCCAAATTTGACTTTAAAATGCTCCATTGTGCTGGACAGTTTTCCATACAGGTGGTAAACTTGTGACCCTCCAAATCTGGTTTTGGTTGAATGAGTTCATCTCCTTCTCACTATCTGTGTACAAGTGAGCTGTGTAAAGGGAAAGAAGCAGAATTTGAGGTCAGGAATTGGTTCTGCTTTCACATCCCAACTCTACTAGTTTTCCTCCATATGCCCCTGGGGGCAAGTCAATAAATGGGATGGTGACATATGTCCTGTCCCCCTCATAAGTCTTTGCTGAGGTTTGAATGAGAGAAAGGAGGGGAAGTGCTTTGCAAACTGTAAAGCACTGTGCATACATGAGTGAGTCTCTGTTCCATAGGATCTGATTGTTAAGAATGTCGCTTGTCTGCTTCTGATTGAATCAGGGGTTACAGATCTGCCATTTATTTAGAATGTTTCCTGACTATCCTTAAATGTGACTATGATATAGCTTTACCTTTTAGTGGACAGGGGAAGATCACTGCAGAAAATGTGATCTTTCTTTCCCTTTAACCCTAGAAAATCAGAGTTGACATGGGCTGCTAGAGAGTACCTAATGCATTTTATAAATGGGGTCACTGAGGTCCAGAGAGGGTCAGTGAATGGCCCAAAGCCACATAGTGAGTTAGTGGCAAAGCCGGAATCAGGTGTTCTGTTGCCCAGCTCTTTTCATCACAATACGTGACATGTCTCATGGCAAACCATTCATGCATGTTTTCGATCATTCAACAGCATTTATTGAGTCAATAGTAAATGCTGGGCTCTGTGCAGACTATTTTGTGGGTAGACAAGTTGGGTACCATTCTGCTCTCAAGTTGCTCATGGCACTGGGCAGAGAATGTTCTTTCAGAATCCTGAGGGGACCAGAGAAAGTGTTATTTATCTAGGTCTGGCAATCCCCCTTGGGAGTGGGGGTGGTTTTCGAGAACAGTCACAAAGAGTGATGAAGCTCAACAATGCTGACCCAACACCAGTGAACAACCAAGCATCCGCATCTGCCTGTCTCGTTCAGTGTTCACAAGCACCTCATACTACAGATGGGGACGTTAACAGCCCTGAGAAGGGAAGCGATACGACCGGGGTCACAGGGCTAGAAAGTGCCAAAGCCACTTTGATTGAAAACAGGGTGTGATTCTAGGGTCTGTGGGTCTTATGAACCAGCTCAATTTAGGTAGAAAGAGCATGGGTTTGGGTGCTGAGGAGATCTGGGTTCAAATCCCAGGTGTACCATTTCCCAGCTGTGTGACTTCGGGCAAGTTCCTCTTTCGGAGATTGTTTTCTCGTGTGCAAAATAGAGATAACAGGGTACTGACCTTGTAGGACTCCTGTGAGGGTGAAATCAGTGCCTGAGGGTGGAGCCCCTAGATAGTGCCTGGCATGTGGTGGGCACTCAGTACCTGTTCCTTTGCTGCCTCCACTAGCTCCTGATGTGTGTGCCTTGGCCGGTAACTGAGGCACCAAGTACCCTTGGCTCTTTGCATCCAAGTCCTGTGTTCCACGACAAAGGCCTGGAAGGTTTTCCTCAGTTGAACAATAATGAAGGCAGTGGGAAAGGTGAGGTTTGCTGAAGACTCAGGCCTGAAAGTTGGGGCTTCTTTCTCAAAGCTCTCTCTCTCTCTCTCCCTCCCTCCCTCATGGGTGGGACCTAGTCAAAGCTCCTGAAGGCCCAGTTTGGATGCCGGAGACACCTGCCATGCCTGACTTCACGGGGTGTCAGTTCTGCCTTGTTCCTGCTGCATTCCAGCTTCGTATGTCAGCACCTCATGAAAATCTTCCAGGTCCTGGCTTTGAATAGCTCCTTGGCTGCCTGGGAGTGAAGAGGCTGACTCTGTTTGCCTGTCAAATCATCCGCTTTGTCTGTCTACGAGCAGGTAAGCTGAGTCTCCTTACATAATACCGACTGGGCCATCACTGTCAGGACTGATTCTGCCCGGCTCAGGCTGAACAAACAGCCATTCAGCCCCACCAGCCGAGGCCGAGGCCATGCAGTGGCAGGAGCTGCTATTCTTGAGAGCAGTTCGATGACAGGCTCTGAGCAGATGCCGGGCACTTCAGTGGGGAAGGAGCTGAGCTGTGACTTGCCTCTCCCGGCCAAGGCAAATCCTCCTTTCTCAGCTGAGTCAAACCTTCCAAATGACTCCCACTTTCACTCCTGCACTTGCTGGGTGTGTGATACAGCGAGTGGGCAAAATGAAGCAAGAGGTAGCCCTTCAATATATACAGAGAACCCGATAACCTGCCACATTTCTTCTTTTGCCTTAACTGCTAGGAGACTTGGAACAAATTTAGTACTGGAGGCAATAGTTAACTCATCCCAATTGCCTGGTAACATCCTCTGCTCCTTATAATTGGTTCTCATCTTAGTCTTTTTTTTTAATGAATTTATTTATTTTACTTATTTATTTTTGGCTGCGTTGAGTCTTTGTTGCTGTGCGTGGGCTTTCTCTAGTTGCGGAGAGCAGGGCTACTCTTCGTTGAGGTGCGCATGCTTCTCATTGCGGTGGCTTCTCTTGTTGCAGAGCTCGGGCTCTAGACATGCAGGCTTCAGTAGTTGTGGCACGCGGGCTCAGTAGCTGTGGCGCATGGGCTTAGTTGCTCCACGGCATGTGGGATCTTCCTGGACCAGGGCTCGAACCCGTGTCCCCTGCATTGGCAGGCGGATTCTTAACCACTGCGCCACCAGGGAAGTCCCTCATCTTAGTCTTTAATCAATCTTTCTTTAATGTATTTTTTATTGTGATAAAATACACACAACAGAAAATTTACCATTAGTGCTATTTAATACATTCACTGTGCTGTACAACCGTTGCCACTATCCAGTTACAGAACATTTTCATCACCCCAAAAGGAAACTGCTTACTCATTAAGCTATTCCCCATTCTTTAACTTTTAAGATATCACAGGTATCCTTGTAAAGTGAGTAGAGGGCATGGATTCTAAATAAATATAATAAATAAAAGAATAGACAATTCAAATTTCATTGTATTAGCTAGACACATTCACTTTTTATTTTATTATAATTTTCCATGTTCATTTTTGTTTCATTCTCTTCTTTGTTCAATTAGGTATTGAGTTGTGGCTCATTTCTGATCTGGCTGTGTCATTCCAAATTCCCTCCTTTCTTCTCCCTCCCCTTTCCCTCCTCCATCTTCCCTTCCTTCAGACTTTCAGATCTACTATCTAACCTACCTATTATCTATCTACCAATCATCTATCTCTTGATAAAAAAATCTGTCTTTGAATTATCTATCTATCTATCTATTTATCTATCATTCATCTATCTTCCTACTCTCCATCCATCCGTGTTTCTCTTTGCAAATCTGGATCACTGGTTCTCAGCCGTGCATATTAGAATCACTGGGTAAGGTTTTAAAATCTACCGATGCCTGGTCCCATCTTGGACCACTTGAAATGGAAACTTTTGGTGTAGGACCTTGGCATCTGCACATTTTTTAAGTTCTCGTAGGTGATTCTAATGCATAGTGAAGATTAAGAATTACTTACGTAAATTAACCTCTCTTGATACTCAGCCTTCTGCAGAAACTACTTATCTCAGTTCTGGTCCTCAGCTAGTCTATTTTTTTACATAAATGCCATTTACTACACATAGTGCTGTATAATCAGCCTTTTGACAACATGTATAAACAACTTTCAATGTACTTAAATTTTTTTCAAGAGCATCATTTTAAAGGCTGCCGAGTGTTTTATAAACATATATATGTTACATTTATTTAATCAGTCTCCTGGAACTTTGGTTAGGATTGTACTGAATCTATAAAGGAATTGGAGAAATTTTGTGTATATGTGATATATATTTAATCTAATTTAAAAATTAAAAATTTTGACCGTATGCAAAAACAAATAATATGATGTACTCTCAGGTACTCATCATCATAGACACTGACGCTCCAACAGCCACCAGTCCAGTTCACTTCTGTCCCATCTATATCCCCATCTTCCCCTACTATCATATTATTTTGAAACAAATCCCAGACATCTGTAAGTAATTCAGTATATATCTCTAAAAAATAAAACCCCAATATCATTGTCAAAACAAAACAAAACAAAAAAACCACCCAAAAGAGAAAAACCACAATAATTCCTTAATATCATCAAGGGCAACTTGATGGCTTGTTAAAAGTGAAGTTTCAGATTTCCAATTGTCCCATAAATGTAATTATTTACTTTTACATCTTGTTTGGGATTTAAACATTTTTTTAAAATTGTGGTAAGAATGCTTGGGTTTGGTTTTGACTGTTCTTAAGTCTCGTTTAATATATAAATTCCACTCCATCTTTAATTTTTTTCCTTGGACTTTATTTGTTGAAGAAACTGGATTGTTGGTTTTATAGAATTTTCCATGTTTTGGATTGTATTTTTATGGTGTAATTCAACATGTTTCTCTATTTTTTTTTTTTTTTTTTTTTTGCGGTACGTGGGCCTCTCACTGTTGTGGCCTCTCCCGTTGTGGAGCACAGGCTCCGGACGCACAGGCTCAGCGGCCATGGCTCACGGGCCCAGCTGCTCCACGGCACGTGGGATCTTCCCGGACCAGGGCACGAACCCGTGTCCCCTGCATCGGCAGGCGGACTCTCAACCACTGCGCCACCAGGGAAGCCCTAGTTCAACATATTTTTGTCTCAACGCTGAGTAAAATTTTGTGAGAAATACCCTAGTTACAAAGATGGCTCAGCCCTGGTCCCTTCCTTTAGGGAACTCATGATCTTGAGTGGAGAGAAGCCTTGGGCATATCTCCTGTCAGTTATATAAGGCAGGGAGTGCTGAGTGCTTTCAGAGAGAATAGAATGCAAATGCATGAAGTGAAAGGGATCCATTACTGTGCAGGAAGTATTTGTGGACCTGGAAGCTCCATGAAAGTTCAACTCATCCATTCAGATGTGCATCCAACAGGCTAAGCACCTCTGCTTGCGGGTTTGCATCCTGCCCTCACACACTGTTGGACTGTAAAACCAGGATGCTAATCCTAGGTAGAAAGGCCCCAGAGAGATTGTCAGCTATTCTCAGAAGCAGGAGAACTGGAGGCAGCCTGCCAGGAGGTGGAGGAAGGCTTCTGAGGTCAGGGCTTTGGTCTAAGCTCTAAAGGAAGGAAGATGGAGTCTTGGAGGAGTTACAGCTAGCAGAAGCCTCAGATGGGAGCCCTCTGGAATGGAGCATGTTGGGAGTGATGACAACTTGCTTCACTGCTGGGTTGCAATTGTTATGTTAGAGTTCAGGTCCTGGTAGAGAAGAAGGAACTTCTGTATGAGGACATTTTGCCTCCAGGGAACCTAAAGCAGCCACTAAGGGTGAGTGTCTGCGGTCACTTTCGCTCATCAAACCATGACAAAACTGGATAGTAAGTGACTGCAGCTCTCCCCGAGTGCCAGGAATACATAAAAAACCCCACATAACATAAATTTACCACCTTAACTTAAGTGTACATTTCAGTAGTGTTAAGTACAATGTATTCATGTTATTGTGCAGAACTCTTTTTCGCCTTGCAGCACTGAAACTCTGAACCCATTAAACAACAACTCATCATTCCCCTCTCCTCCCAGACCCTGGCAACCACCATTCTGCTTTCTGCTTCTATGAAGTTGACTTCTCTAGGCATCTCATATAAGTGGAATCATACAGTATTTGTCTTTTTGTGACTGGCTTATTTCGGTTAGCATAATGTCCTCGAGGTTCATCCGTGTTGTAGCCTGTGTCAGAATTTCCTTCCTTTTTTACCAGGCAACTTTGAGGCAAGTTATGCACATTACTTTATGCATGTTAAATCATGTAATCCTCACAACGACCTTGTGAGGGAGGTACTAGTCTTGCCTTCACCGTATTGAAGATGAGGATGTCGGAGGACAGTGAGATTCAGTTAACTGTCTCAAGGACTCCCAGCTGGTGGTGGAGCCAGGACTTAAACCCAGGCAGCCTGGCTCTAGGATCCTGCTCTTAACTACTCCTCCACGTTTCCTCTCTCACTTCAGAAGGAGCACAGAGGTGATCAGAGATTGGTGCATCTAAACAAACAATTCCAATGTTAAAGGGAAAAGAGCCATCATCAATTTCCAATGTTATCAATTTCCAATGTTAAAGGGAAAAAAGCCTTAGGTTGGAATCAGAAGCCTGGGGAGTGCATCTGGTTTCTGCTCTTGATGTTCTGTGACTATGAGTGAGTTCTTGCCTGTCCCTGTAGGGTGTCATTTTCCCCATCAGTAAAATGAGGCGGTTGGGCGAGATCATTTGTAAGGTGTCCCATGGGCAATTGAATCTGGGAAATCTGCTAAGGTTAAATATGTTTCCCTTTAAAAGAAACAAGCGTGGTTTTGGCCATGGTAAATACATAATTATTGCAGTTTTCTTTGAGAAAATCTTCCAGAGCGTGGAGCGGGGGAGAAGAGAAGAGGGATTAATTAAGGCAATTTTAGAGGAGCAGGAAGACAAAGGCCACACTCTTTTTCGTTCTGTGAAAGAGCATCTTGAGGGTTGGGTGCATGGGCAATTCATCTCTGAATCTTCAGTAGTCTTGCAGCTTCCTCCGTGTAGCTGGTACCCAGGAAATATTTGAATGTGCCTGAGTGACTGTGGCCGGCTAATCTGAATGCGTCCCTAATTTACACACCTTTGTCTCAAGGTGGGACCGTTGTAATGGACCCCTGTCAGAGTATTCACAGGAAGGTGGAACTGGGAGGAGGGTAACTCCGGGCGTATTGAGGAACTTCTATGAGCTGGGTGCATGCTACACATTTACTTTTTAAATAACAGCTTTACTGAGATATAATTCACATACCATACCATTCACCCACTTAAGGCACACTTCAGTGGTTTTTAGTATATTCGCAGAGGTGTGCAAGCATCATTGCCGTCAACATTAGAGCATTTTTATCACTTTCCTTAAACCCCGTACCTATTAGTAGTCTCTCCCCATTCCTCCTCAACTCCATCGTCTTCTTCCACATCCCCACACCTAAGCTTAGGCAACCACTAGTCTAATAGACTTTTCTGTTCTGGACATTTCATATAAATGAAATCATACAATATATGGCCCTTTGTGGATGGCTTCTTTCACTCAGCATACTGGAATGTTTTCAAGATTCATCCATGCTGTAGCATGAGTTAGCACTTAATTTCTTTTTATTGCTGGACAATAACCTATTGTATGGATATACTACGTTTTATTGATCCATTCATCAGTTGATGGACATTTGGATTCTTTCTACTTTTTGGCTAATATGAATAATGCTGCTATGAACGTTCATGTACAGGTTTTCGTGTGGACATGCTTTCATTTCTCTGGGGTATATACCTAGGAGTGAAATCACTGGATCACATGGTAACTCTAGGTTACCATTTTTTTTTTTTTTTTTTTTTTTTTGCAGTACACGGGTCTCTCACTGTCGTGGCCTCTCCCGTTGCGGAACCTGGCTCGGGACGCGCAGGCTCAGCGGCCATGGCTCACGGGCCCAGCCGCTCCACGGCATGTGGGATCTTCCCGGACCGGGGCACGAACCCGTGTCCCCTGAATCGGCAGGCGGACTCTCAACCACTGCGCCACCAGGGAAGCCCTAGGTTACCATTTTTGAGAAAGTGCCAGACTATTTCCAAAGTGGCTGTACCATCTTACATTCACATAAGCAGTATATGAGGGTTCTAATTTTTCCACATTCTTGCCAACAGGTGTGTAGTGGATTGAAAGGGAGCCCCCAAAAGATATGTCCATGTCCTAATCCCTGGAACTTGTGAATGTGACCTTATTTGGAAAAAGAGTCTTTGCAGATTTAATGAACTCCAAGATTTTGAGATCTGCCCTAAATCCAATGACAAATGCCCTTATGAAAGACACACAGAGGAGAGGAGACACAAAGAGAAAAGGAGAAGCCCATGTGAAGAAGGAGGCAGAGACTGGAGTGAGTAGCCACAAGCCAAGGAATACCAACAGCCCGCAGAAGAGGCAACAAATGGATTCAGATTTCCCTAAAGCCTCTGGAGGGAGCATGACCTTGCCAACACCTTGATTTTGAAATTCTAACTTCCAGAATTGTAACTATCTTCTTACAGGCCTCCTATCTCCAGCTTCTGCCCCCTCCAGCCTGCCCCCGACACCAGCAGCCCGAGGAACTTTCCTAAAGCACAGCTCTGATTATGATGCGTCCCACCTCAAAAACATGCAGTGACAACTTACTGCCCACATGACAAGGTTTAAACTGTAAGCCTGGCATTCAAAGCCATCCCTGATCTGGCTCCTTTATCTCTCTCCAAGCTCATTTCCTTCTTCCACCCTTCACACATCTTTTGCTCCAACCAAACAGAGCTACTCACTCTTCACTCTTCCACAGATGTACACCTTGTCTTTGCTCTTTTTTTTTTTTTTTTTTTTTTTGGCCATGCTATGCAGCTTGTGGGATCTCAGTTCTCCAACCAGGGATTGAACCCATGCCCCCTGCAGTGGAAGCATGGAGTCCTAACCACTGGACCACCAGGGAATTCCCTGCCTTTGCTCTTATTATCCCTTCTGCCTGGATTGCCCTTCTCACAGCATCTTTGTGGACTGAAGTCTTTCTGCTCTTCATGACTTGGCTCAGATGTCATCCCTCCATAAAGTCATCTCTTTTCTCCCAATTGGAAGTGATCTTTATTGCATTGTGTGTCTATCCTTGATTTCCTCACCTGCAGGGCCAGGGCTGCAGCAGTACACATCTCTGGGGATGGAGGCATTCACTTCATAGTCTATGAGATTGGTTTTCCTTAGAGTTGTACAGTAAAAACCACCTGTGCAGCCTTACATGGTCACTCTGGGTAGGTTTATGTTATCCACGGGAGTCTATAGGGATGGTCTTATGAGCTTTTCAAGCACTTTTGCAAGATTTATTAGCTCCCAAACATGAAAAGAAAACTGCAAATCTGAAATTAATGATAAGTTCTAAAGAAAAATTACTTACTTTACAGTAAAACATTTTTACACTAAAATGTAAAATGTTTACACTGAAAATTGTTTTTACAGTACAAAATTTTAAAATTTAACTGGTGGGATACAGCTTCCAAAGAAAGAGGAATTAAAGTTGGTGGTGATGATGATGATTGATGATAGGTAACATTTATTGAGTGCTTACATGTACTAGATACTATTCTAAATGCTTTACACATTTTAAACTAATTTACTGCTTACAGCATTTTTATGAAATTGTGCTATTATCGTTATTTCAAAGATATGGAAACTTAGGTATAGCCTATGAATGTCTTAAAATGGCCCTGCTTGCCTGCATCATCCTCTAAGTTCTAGAGCACAGGGGCCATGAATGCCTCAGCGCTGTGTTCAGCTCAGGCCGTGGCATAGAATAGGTGCTCAGGGGCTGTAAAATGAAGGTACGAATGAATCATTGAGTTGAAGGTCTTCCACAGCATCTTAGATGTGTGATGTACATCTTTATGGGATGCATTGCCTTACCTTATAGTTTTTTTTGTTCTTATCTCTATTACTAGGCTCCATGGAGACCTGGAGCATCATTCTGGATACAGGTCTATTGGTTGTTCTGCAGAAGCGGGCATCTGCTGTTTTTAACATAAATATTCTATGCAAATAATGAGCAAAAGAGAACAGGGGTGACTACATTATTATTGGACAAAATAGATTAAGTGATAATTATACATGTGAAATAATTATCCCAATCAAACTAACATATCCATCACCTCTCATAGTTACCATTTTGTGTGGGTGGTGAGAACACTTGGGATTTACTTTCTTAGCAAAATTCAAGTATATAATATGTTATTATTAACTACAGGCACCATAATGTACATTAAGTTTCCAGAACTTATTCATCTTATAACTGAAAATTTGTACCCTTTGATGGATATTTCTCCACCATTCTACTCTCTGTTGCTATGAGTTCTACTTGTTTTTGTTTGTTTGTTTTTCAGATTCCACATGTAAGTAAGATCATGTGACGTTTGTCTTTCTGTGTCTGGCTTATTTTACTCAGCATAATGTTCTTCAGGTTTATCCACGTTATTGCAAGTGGCAGGATTTTCCTTCTTTTTTTTTTCAAGGCTGAATAATATGCCATAGTATGTATGTACCACATTGCTTTACCAATTTATCTGTTGATGGACTCAGGTTGTTTCCATACCTTGGCTATTGTGAATAATGTTCAGTGAACACCAGAGTGTGGATATCTTTATGAGGTAGTGATTCTATTCACTTCAGATATGTATCCAGAAGTGGGATTGCTGTGTCATATGATAGTTCTATTTTTAATTTTTTTTTTTTTCCGGTACGTGGGCCTCTCACTGTTGTGGCCTCTCCCGCCGCGGAGCACAGGCTCCGGACGCGCAGGCTCAGCGGCCATGGCTCACGGGCCCAGCCGCTCCGCGGCATGTGGGATCTTCCCGGACCGGGGCACGAACCCGTGTCCCCTGCATAGGC